>NC_064631.1:533037019-534375352 GCF_023864275.1 Schistocerca cancellata
CAGCCTGTGATGATCCATTGTTGAACTCCCGTTTACAGAGAAACTGGAGGAGCAGGTATACATTAAATATACTTGAAAATTGCATGAATATTGCATATATTTTATTTATGTGATTGTAAACTGGTATTTCTGTTAACAGTCGTAGTTCCTGGCATCAAGATGAAGTATGGAAGCAAATGCCTATAACAAGTAAAGACAATAAGGAATATCTCTCCATGGCAAAGGAATTGTATCTTGAAGCTTTGAAATATGGCAGAAATTGCCCGTATACTAATGCTAGATGTGCAAAGGGTCTGTGGGCAATGCCAAACCCATACAAAGACAAAAAAATAGCACAAGAAACTATATTACATGCATTGTGTCTCGCTCCTGATGATTCCTTGGTAACTTTATATTTAATTGTTGTATGATGTGCTTAGTCTGTCTAGCGTGCATTAAAAATTCTGGAAAAAAGTTCTTACTGCAACTTCCATTGTTTGCTTTTTTTATTATTTGGAATATTCTCTTTTGCTTCCTGAATGTTATTATGGCAGGAGGACAATTTTTCCAAAAGATAACACCATATCTTAATAGCGAGTGCATCCTAGGAAAATACACCGTTTTTACTGTTTCAAGAGTTACATTGCTGGATAGTACTCGTATTACAAAGTGGGAGCTTAAGGATATTATGTGCGAGTTACATTTAAGATTTTCTTGCAGGCAAAGACCTAGACACTTTGTCACAGTGACATTCTGAATATCATGGTTCTTCATGGGAATTACTGTCTTTTCTGTATTTTTTTTTCTTTTTTTTTTCTGGGGCCAAATGTGGGCTTAAGATGAGCCTGTTCCTATAGAGCCATTGTGAAACTTCATCTGTATGACACCTGCAGCAGTCGTAATGTCTTTACTATTTTTTGCTGCAGTAAGCAGACTGGTATCATCTGCAAATAGTGCTGCTTCTGCATTCCGTCCACACAAGGAGAAATCAGTAATGTATGTGGGCAGATTATTAATGTATACTAGAAAAAGAAATGGTCCTAAGACAGAACCCTGTGCTATTTTTTTTGTCAGTGAGTATGGTATTGGAAGGTAGTTCTGTGTGCTGTTAGTGTGTTCATGTTGGACGTAAGTAATTTGAATTTGATTACTTAAATGGGATATCAGCTACTCATTTGGCACCTCTCATATACCAATATTTTTTATTTTAAGAGAAATGAATGATCTGTAATATCAAAACTAAACTAAACTCTGTCTGAACAGGCCTTGGAAGGCCCTGTGGTACTTACTGGCCGCCGTGTCATCCTCAGCCTACAGGCATCACTGGATGCAGATATGAAGGGGCATGCGGTCAGCACACCGTGCTCCCAGCCATGTGTCAGTTTACTATAATATCAAAAGCCTTTGTTAAATGTAAGAAAATACCTAAAATTTAGAGTGTTTGTTTTTGCATGTAAGATGAAAAAGGTAGCATCTCAGTGGAAAGTTGTGGTCTGTAATGATGCTAGCATACTGATAGAATTATTCTGAATCAAAATTTTTGTTAACCAAGCCAGGAGGAGTTGTACTATGTATTCTTTGAAAAGCTACATAGCAGTGCTACAGGTCTGTAATTTGACATTTTCTGGGAGCCACTTTTCTTAGCAGAGCTGGGGAAATGCCCTGTGACAGTGAAGAATTGCAAAAGTCTAATAATAGTGCGAGAATAAAGCTTGTTGAAAGTTTTCTTAAATGATCAGGAATCTCATCAACACTTGCTGAATTACTATTTTTTAATGAGCTTATGATTTTTCCTAGCTCATCTTGACTTACCGTTTTTCCCCCCAACTGGTATTTGTATTAGATTTACTAAGGGCATTATCTCTTGATGCATTCAATAGCAACTGCAGAAAATATTCTATATTACACATGCTGAAGATCCTCTTTTATATACTATAGATTCATCCACAGATGGAGGGCAGCTGAGGCCCACTGTAAGTAACTGTGCCCAATGATCACTATATCCTGTGCTAAATGTCTGAGTGGAGTACCTATTTGTATTTACATAATCTTGGGCAGACAGAGTGGCACTAGTTTTGTGATACAGGTTGGGGAGTTTACTGTCACATGAAGGTTGTGACTTTCAGTAACATTAAGAGAGTTCTTGCTCTCTGTACTGCTGCTACCACTACTTAAAAACATTGATATTAAAATCACGACATAGTACTGCTGTTCTTTTGTAACCTTTGAGATTACTTACAAGATCAAGATATGTAAAAAATTAATTTACATTGCTGTCTAGTGATCTATAAATGCAGAGAATTACTGCTTTAACTATGGTTAATTCTATGGCTGTAACCTCAAACACCTTCCCCTTTGCAGTTTTACATTATCTTGTATCACATAATCTAGGTTTTGGATGTAATAGAGGGAAACATTCCACGTGGGAAAAATATATCTAAAAAAAAAAAAGATGATGTGACTTACCAAACGAAAGCTCTGGCAGGTCGATAGACACACAAACAAACACAAACATACACACAAAATTCAAGCTTTCGCAACCAACGGTTGCTTCATCAGGAAAGAGGGAAGGAGAGGGAAAGACGAAAGGATGTGGGTTTTAAGGGAGAGGGTAAGGAGTCATTCCAATCCCGGGAGCGGAAAGACTTACCTTAGGGGGAAAAAAGAACAGGTATACACTCGCAATCACACCCATATCCAACCGCACATACACACACACAAGCAGACATTTGTATAGGCAAAGAGTTTCGGCAGAGATGTCAGTCGAGGCAGAAGTACAGAGGCAAAGATGTTGTTGAAAGACAGGTGAGGTATGAGCGGCGGCAACTTGAAATTAGCAGAGGTTGGGGCCTGGCGAATAACGAGAAGAGAGGATATACTGAAGGGCAAGTTCCCGTCTCCGGAGTTCTGACAGGTTGGTGTTAGTGGGAAGCATCCAGATAACCTGGACGGTGTAACACTGTGCCAAGATGTGCTGGCAGTGCACCAAGGCATGTTTAGCCACAGGGTGATCCTCATTACAAACAATGTCTGCTTGTGTCCATTCATGCGAATGGACAGTTTGTTGCTGGTCATTCCCACATAGAAAGCTTCACAGTGTAGGCAGGTCAGTTGGTAAATCACGTGGGTGCTTTCACACGTGGCTCTGCCTTTGATCGTGTACACCTTCCGGGTTACAGGACTGGAGTAGGTGGTGGTGGGAGGGTGCATGGGACAGGTTTTGGTGTAAAACCCGGAAGGTGTACACGATCAAGGCAGAGCTACGTGTGAAAGCACCCACGTGATTTACCAACTGACCTGCCTACACTGTGAAGCTTTCTATGTGGTAATGACCAGCAACAAACTCTCCATTCACATGAACGGACACAGGCAGACAGTGTTTGTTGGTAATAAGTATCACCCTGTGGCTAAACATGCCTTGGTGCACGGCCAGCACATCTTGGCACAGTGTTACACTGTCCGGGTTATCTGGATACTTCCCACTAACACCAACCTGTCAGAACTCCGGAGATGGGAACTTGCCCTTCAGTATATCCTCTCTTCTCGTTATCCACCAGGCCTCAACCTCCGCTAATTTCAAGTTGCCGCCACTCATACCTCACCTGTCTTTCAACATCTTTGCCTCTGTACTTCTGCCTCGACTGACATCTCTGCTGAAACTCTTTGCCTTCACAAATGTCTGCTTGTGTGTGTGTATGTGTGGTTGGATATGGGTGTGTGTGCGAGTGTATACCTGTCCTTTTTTCCCCCTAAGGTAAGTCTTTCCGCTCCCGGGATTGGAATGACTCCTTACCCTCTCCCTTAAAACCCACATCCTTTCGTCTTTCCCTCTCCTTCCCTCTTTCCTGATGAAGCAACCGTTGGTCGCGAAAGCTTGAATTTTGTGTGTATGTTTGTGTTTGTTTGTGTGTCTATCGACCTGCCAGCGCTTTCGTTTGGTAAGTCACATCATCTTTGTTTTTAGATATAACCTAGGTTTTGTTTGACATAAGTGAAACTAACTTCATGTTTTGATATAGGTCTGCAAAAGGCTCAAAAAAACATTACTCTCGTTCTGCTGATGCATTGATTTCACTGACGTGGCATTTTGTGGTTATTTTTCCCGAGAGTTTGTGGTTTTAGTCGTTGAGGGGTATAGGCCCTATAGCACAGTACTACATGTTCAATTTACTGCCTACTGTTTCTTGGATCCATGTTGTTGTTGTTGTTGTTGTTGTTGTTGTGGTCTTCAGTCCTGAGACTGGTTTGATGCAGCTCTCCATGCTAATCTATCCTGTGTAAGCTTCTTCATATCCCAGTACTTACTGCAACCTACAGCCTTCTGAATCAGCTTAGTGTATTCATCTCTTGGTCTCCTTCAACGATTTTTACTCTCCACGCTGCCCTCCAGTACTAAATTGGTGATCCCTTGATGCCTCAGAACATGTCCTACCAACCAATCCCTTCTTCTAGTCAAGTTGTGCCACAAAATCCTCTTCTCCCCAATTCTATTTAATACCTCCTCATTAGTTATGTGATCTACCCATCAAATCTTCAGCATTCTTCTGTAGCACCACATTTTGAAAGCTTCTATTCTCTTCTTGTCTAAACTATTTATCATGCACATTTCACTTCCATACATGGCTACAATCCATACAAATACTTTCAGAAACGAATTCCTAACACTTAAATCAATACTCGATGTTAACAAATTTCTCTTCTTCAGAAACGCTTTCCTTGCCATTACCAGTCTACATTTTATATCCTCTCTACTTCAACAATCATCAGTTATTTTGCTCCTCAAATAGCAAAACTCCTTTACTACTTTAAGTGTCTCACTTCCTAATCTAATTCCCTCAGCATCACCAGACCTAATTCGACTACATTCCGTTATCCTTGTTTTGCTTTTGTTGATGTTCATCTTATACCCTCCTTTCAAGACACTGTCCATTCCATTCAACTGCTCTTCCAAGTCCTTCGCGCCATTTTTGACAGAACTACAATGTCATCGGCGAACCTCAAAGTTTTTATTTCTTCTCCATGGATTTCAATACGTACTCCGAACTTTTCTTTTGTTTCCTTTACTGCCTTCTCATTATACAGATTGAATAGCATCGGGGAGAGGCTGCAACCCTGTCTCCCTCCCTTCCCAACCACTGCCTCCCTTTCATGTCCCTCAACTCTTATAACTGCCATCTGGTTTCTGTACAGATTGTAAATAGCCTTACGCTCCCTGTATTTTACTCCTGCCACCTTCAGAATTTGAGAGAGTATTCCAGTCAACATTGTCAAAAGCCTTCTCCAAGTCTACAAATGCTAGAAACATAGGTTTGCCTTTCCTTAATCTTTCTTCTAAGACAAGTTGTAGGATCAGTATTGCCTCACGTGTTCCAATATTTCTACGGAATCCAAACTGATCTTCCCTGAGGTCGGCTTCTGCCAATTTTTCCATTTGTCTGTAAAGAATTCGCGTTAGTATTTTGCAACTGTGACTTATTAAGCTGATAGTTCGGTAATTTTCACATCTGTCAACACCTGCTTTCTTTGGGATTGAAATTATTATATTCTTCTTGAAGTCTGAGGGAATTTCGCCTGTCTCATACATCTTGCTCACCAGATGGTAGAGTTTTGTCAGGACTGGCTCTCCCAAGGCATTCTTATACTGTCTTTCCCCCATTCCTGTCAATTGTTCCCATATGCTCTCCCTGAAACTCTGTACAACCTCAGGTTCTTTCAGTTTATCCAGGTCCCATCTCCTTAAATTCCCACGTTTTTGCAGTTTCTTCAGTTTTAATCTACAGTTCATAACCAATAGATTGTGGTCAGAGTCCACATCTGCCCCTGGAAATGTCTTACAATTTAAAACCTGGTTCCTAAATCTCTGCCTTACCATTATATAATCTATCTGAAACCTGTTAGTATCTCCAGGGTTCTTCCATGTATACAACCTTCTTTCACGATTCTTGAACCAAGTGTTAGCTATGATTAAGTTATGCTCTGTGCAAAATTCTACCAGGCGGCTTCCTCTTTCATTTCTTAGCCCCAATCCATATTCACCTACTACATTTCCTTCTCTCCCTATTCCTATTCTCGAATTCCAGTCACCCATGACTATTAAATTTTCGTCTCCCTTCACTACCTGAATAATGTCTTTTATCTCCTCATACATTTCATCAATTTCTTCGTCATCTGCAGAGCTAGTTGGCATACAAATTTGTACTACTATAGTAGGCGTGGGCTTCATGTCTATCTTGGCTACAGTAATGCATTCACTATGCTGTTTGTAGTAGCTTACCCGTACTCCTATTTTTTTATTCATTATTAAACCTACTCCTGCATTGGATCCATGTTATTTCAAAATCCTTCCCTATTCGTTGACGTGTAGACTGTGGGTTGCATGGAATTTTCTTCCGATGCATCTTATGTCAATGAACATTGCATTTTCGAATCTTGTGCATATATTTTGGATCTCGATATTTGCATTACTGGATTTGCATTCAGGAGGACAATGGTTCAAACCTGCATCTGGCCATCCTGATTTAGGTTTTCTGTGATTTCCCTAAATCAGGTCTGGCAAATGCCAGGATGGTTCCTTTGAAAGTGCACGGCCGACTTCCTTTCCTCTTCTTTCCTAATCCAGTGGGACCGATGACCTCATTGGTTGGTCCTCTCTGTTGTGGAACTGACAAATAGACCTCATTTTGTTATATTATACACTAATTAAAGTTATGTTAAAAAGCATTTGCTTAAATGATATTAGGATAAATGTTGCAGTCAGTGATGAAAATTGAAACTGTATGCTGACTGTGATCTTTGGTCACCAATGGGTTTTTTGGGCACTGCCAAGTGTAGTCATTTTCAAGTTCTGGCAATAAATGTGTGGTTTTTTTAAACAAACTGTGGAGTCCTGCGTCATGATTTGGCTAGGCCAATGATAATCAAAAACCTGCCCCTTTTCTTCCATCCAGAGCAGCAAAGGAATCATTACCTAGAGAATGAGACCACATGGACAATGAGTACTCAGCAGTATCAACAAAGGAGACATAATGGCCAGCTCTACAAAGTAAATTACAGCCATTAGGCACACCGTAACAGTGTCCTTATGGAGACAATTTTTGCAGCGTAGTAGAGGGCCCACGATACCTCCCCTGAATCAACCAATAGTTGCATTACTCACCTCTTCATTTACAAATGATCAGTCTGCTAAGTTGTGACACTGTGGAACAGAAAAGATGATCACATTTGAGCTTCTCAGCTCATGCAGTCTTCCTTTGAGTGAGATCAACATGTCCTTAGCTTCATTTCTTGCTACATTGTTTGTTCCTGCTAAGAGTATGAAGCAATCTTTGTTGTAGTTGAAGTTGAAGTTGTAGCCATGTCATGATTCGTAGAAGCTACTGCCTGAAATTTAGTACCTGGTTTCACTATGCTGGTAGTACTGTGCATCGACCTAGATTTCAGTTCATCTGATACATTCTGCTCGACTGCCTACAAACAGGTTGTTTTACCTGTTCATGGTGGCTGGTAGTTCTGTGAATTTTCTTGTGAGTGTCATTCACTCATTTACTATGAGTTGATTCCCACTACATATTCTTTTGAAGAATCAGGAACACTTATTTCTTCATTGATTTTCGTATCTTTGTCCGTTATTAGTATTTTGTGCATTTTCTTTGTTATGACCAGCAGCGGATGTTTTCACACTACTGAAATTTTCTTGACGCTTCTGGTTTTTGATTTCTTTCTTTAGTAAACTTATTTCACTTTTTAGACTATCTATATCACTTCACAACACTTTTACAATTTCGCCTTTCGATTGCACTGCCAGTGCTTAATATGTTGTTGTTGTGTGTGTGTGTGTGTGTGTGTGTGGTGTTTTTTTTTTTTTAAATATGTAATTTTATATATAATATAACCACTGAACATGGTCACTGACAAATGTTAGGCATACTTTGGCGCACTTTTCATGCAACCAAAATTTGGATTTAACACATAAAATTCCTTTGACTACTAATTTTTGAAATTTCTTACACGATGCACCGTTTAATTTATTTTTATTATGGAGTGATGTGACTTAACACATGGCACCATGTCATGTACGTAGTTACTGTTATACTGTCAGCTAGTTCATTTATTATTGTGAAGTGAGTAGTGAAGCAATATCTGGACTCTATCGGGAACTATCTACAATTCAGAGAAGGCTGTTTTATGAGATACTAAAGTGTACATGATACATATGTCTCAGTTTTACTGTCATAGGTGTAATGGTACAAAATATGTGTGTAGTGGTTGGATTGTGTGAGAAAAATGTTCATATACTAATTTCACAAGTTATAACCTGCACCACATTTCCATATATGTTATTGCTAGTATTTGAAATTAAAAAAGAAAATGTAATTGTTATTGGTAACTTATGGAGTCAGGTGTAATTATTATTGATAACTTAAACAATCAGTATTAAAAGTGTTATGAAATAGTGATTTTTTAAAAGTAATTTAGTTTCATGACCAAAATACTTGAACGCTTTTGTTTTTATGCTGTGGGTAAGTTATCCCTTCTATCAAGAAATATTCTACTGAGTACACAACTATACAGTGTATAATCAATTGTCTTTTCAACTTGAGCCATAGTTCCTGTACATGCTCCTGTCCTGAGCTAACAGTTTCAAGTTCCCCAATGAGATTTGACACTACTGTTTCTTTATCTGGTTTACCGACCATATAAATCTGTCTACTTGTTTTAGTTGTCCTTTGACTTTGGTAATCATCATTAGAACTACTCCATGACCACTAATACCAGATTCATTATGGACATCCTTGCAGGGGTCAGCACTATTTATTGCCATGAATGGGGTTCTGAGCTGTCTGTTCCAGATATGTTCAGAGAAGGCTTTTCGTGATTTTTCACAGGATATCGTTTCATGTCCACCATTAACAATAGTGTAACTATCCCAATTGATTGTTGGATGATTACAGTCTTCTCCAATGATTACAGTGTAGCTGGGGAACTTATGAGACAAGCATTTGGGTCAATAAAAGGATCCAATTACAATTTCGCTCTCGCCCCTAATACTGAGTCTTGCCCTGTTACACAGTGCACAGGTCGTGAAGACAGTTGCATAAGCAGATGATGACCCCCTTTCTCAGCTGATATGCCTGCTGATGTATGCTACACTATTCACCACCACATGCTGGATGCCTTTGCTGATGTTGATGCTGATTTTTCCAATCCCAAGCAGGTTGTTCACACCTCATCACTAACTGGAGACTGCGACCCTTAATCGCCAGTGATTTCACAGAACTTCTACATTTTAATTGCAGACATTGCCTCTGTTTCTCACAACACTTGTCCAATGAAACACAACAGAACCACTACACACTAACCGATTTTGAGACAATGGTTCTTGTTTTTCCTACAAACACGTAATATAGTTGGAGCATATATTAAAGAAATTACAAATCAGGAGCCTTCTTGACATCTACTTCATGCACCTGCAGCCACCCTCCCCCGAAAGCTAGCAACTTTCTTGATAATTGTATTGTTATTTGTAGTTTTTTTAAGCATAATAGCTAAAGCTCTTTGTTAATGTGTACAGTGACTGGTTTTAAGTTCCTGTAACTTACCCATTTGATCTGATCTGTACTGTAGCATATTATCCTGCAGTTCATTGTTTGCTGTCGTATCATATTTTATCTGAAATTGGCTAGGATGTGTCCACATCTTCCTTTCTGTGGGGAAAGCATTTTCATAGCTATGTATCAGTTGCATGATTAACTAGGGCTTTTTCTTCCAGCTTTCTCTGTGTTCTCCTTCATCCTTTGTTTTTTCTGTTTCTGAGACAAAGTATATGGTTAGTTGCTGTTTAACCAAGACACATATGCAGGATTCAATTCCAAAAAGGGATTAGCAATATACATTGTTTTTGATTTAGGTAATTTTATCATTGGCATCTGTGTTGAAAAATGATGGTGGGGGCATTTGAATTGCTGCTGTTATTGTTTTTCAGCATGTAGGCTACTACTTTGCCCATATCCGCATTGTTGGCTCTTCTCCTCTAAATATAATTATGCTATCATCCTCAGTTTTAATGTGGCACAGATGTCTAAAATTTTAATAATAATAATAAAATATGTAAATTGTTTCAGTATAATAATACCAATAAACATTTGTTTGTTCAGGGTGTTTCAGAAATGATGGTCAATATTCCCGGATATGATAGGAATGATCATTTGAAACAAAATAGTCAAGTAAACTTGGGCTCTAAAATGCATACCGTAAGAGCTATGAGCAATTCTTGATCTTCGATACTGTGAAACAAATCTCTCCCTTTTATATCCCTGAATATTGACCATCAGTTCTGAAACACCCTGTATTGGTGCGTAGTACATCACTTAGGTATAACTTCCAAGAAATTGCACTTCAGAGAAACATATCACTTGAAAACCTCTCATCCAAATAATTGGTAAATAGATACATTGTGCAGTTGCTTTAAGAGCTATAACAACAATAACAAACTGTCAAGAGTTTGACAACATTGTATTCTGTAACTAGCAGCTGTTAATCCTTTGACAGCTGTGGATGAGTTAATTCATCATGCTCCTCTGCTTGTCAGGTGCTGATGACATGTTTAAATGTGGCTCTTAGGTTTTCCTTAAGTGCTATTAATACGTTTACTCATCCCTTACTGCTGACCTCTCACTGTTGTAAACAAGTTACTTGCATATCTCAGTGAACAAAAAAGTTTTGAGCATTTATTATACAACATATGTGCCTCTTTGGTTGCTACCTTTTGCAAAAAATCTCATTTCAGTATCTCAAAACATTTATGACACAGGGACAGCAATGGCCACAGAACCCATAATTCAAGAAAAATGGGATATTATTCTGCTCTCAGTTTTAAACAAAGTTCTGATATCTTGTCTACATTTCATACACATCAATGTGTGAGCTAAAATCAACCATACACAAACTTTACGTAATGCTGTGCAGACTTTAAAATTTTGTGCAATGTTGTACTTAATTTCAGGCACCACAATAATTATGAAAATAAAGAAAACACATTCAGTCCTTTAACGTTCAAAGATAGACCGTAAGATGTGCAGAAATCAGTTTTTTTCAGTGAGCCGTTTTCTTAAAAATGGATGAAGTATATTATAGTGGCCAGAATGTTGTCTCTCGGCACATGTAGCAGCATTTGGTGAGAAGTACAGTGACAACAAAGTTGCACTCAAGACAGAATGCAGAGAGCATGTCTGCAGTAGTGGAATGGTTAAAGATTGATAGAAGCCCATTTAATTTCAAATAAGTACATTAAATTTGGAACAGACATCTGTTACATTACGCAGATCCTTCCAGTTAGCATCCTGTGAAGCTGCCTTGAAACTTTCTGTTCTCTGTTCATTGATTACTTTGTTTTCCATGACATTATTTCATTGTAATCTGACAAGTTGTTTAGTATGGCTGGTTGTGAATCATGGTCAGACACCACTCAGTACTGGATTCTCTGGTTAAGTGTTCACCTACATAAATTTTGTCTATTAGTGTATTGCTGTACTATGTGATTTTGGTCGGAAAATTAACAGAACAACACATGTTTTTCAAATTGTTCCTATTATATGAATTTCTCAGAAAATTAATATTGAATGGCTAGCTGAGTTAAAGAAGTCTCTCTCTCTCTCTCTCTCTCTCTTTCTCTCTCTCTTTTTTTTAATGAGGAACATAAAAATAATGGTGTTGAATATATATTTACTATAAATAAGAATTGCATGCAGAGGTGGTGGTGGTGGTGAGAGGGAGTAGAGGAACAGCCATACACATCATGGGGAACTGCATTTCACTTGTGTAAATAGCCACAAATATATACAAAAAGAAAAGTAACACCATAATGTGCCAACTATTTTGTAGCTGATAATGGACACACATGTACATTAATGACGGCGAAGTATAATTTGGAACACTTCATGTAGTGAGATAACATTAATGATAGAAACAGAGTTCTTCATTTTCTAGTTGTGTGCCCAGTTCTCTAACACAACATTTGTAGTGTGATTATAATATGTGGAAAATAAATTTCATGTGCTCTTTTCCCCAGAAGTTGTGGCTGTGCTCAACCAATATGCTAGCCATATCAGTTGCTGGAATATACTATTGTGTCCCCACCCAGTTAGTCGTGCGGTCTAACGCATGGCTTTCTGGAGTGTGAAGGAGTGCCTGGTCCCCTGCACGAATCCGCCCGACGGACTTATGTCGAGGTCCGGTGAGCTGGCCTGTCTGTGGATGGGTTTTAGGCAGTTTTCCATCCACCGCAGCGAATGTAGGCTGGTTCCCCTTATTCCGCCTCAGCTACACTATGTTGGCAATTGTTGCACAAACAAGTTCTCCACGTACGCATACACCACCTGTACTCTACCACGCAAACATAGGAGTTACACTCATCTGGTGTTAGACTTTCCCTTGGGAGGGTCCACTGGGGCCAAACCACACAATAACGCTGAAAGAGAGATTCAGTGTGGGGCAGTGGAGGAGTGAAGTGGACTGCGGTAGTCGTCGTGGGGTTGTGGACCATTGCGACTGCGACAGGGACCAAGCCTCTCAGTCGTTTCTAGGCCCCAGGTTAACATACAATACAATACAATACAATGTTATAGTGATTCCTAAGAATCACTTGGAATATTTTTCTCTGAAATTTGTAGTTGAATGTACATTGTTATAATACTCTGTTCACCAGTTATAGTAGCAAATTTTACTAATGAAACTAGTATCAACTAAGTATCTTCTATGTTTTTTAAGTATGTGATGTATGTATTTGATGTCTAATTTTTATTAAGTCAAATATGAGTAAAATTGCATTTTATAGTAATGGCATACTTCCTTAATGAAGGAATCATCATTTAATCACTAATTAATGCGTTTCCTTTCAGTAAGGACTTAATTGTCACCATGTCACGTTGTAGGTCAATCACCATGCTGGAATGTTTTATGAATACTGCCACGATTATGAAAAAGCTCTCAGCTGCTATGAAATAGCAACACAGAATGGAAAGTTTAATTATCCAGCAGAGATGAACTATATTAACCTAAGACTCAAAATTGCTGCCCCAGGCAGTTATAGTCCTATATTCCGTCTCCATGGGTTACTACACAAGTATAATGGAGTAAATCATATGGTACAGACACTGTGTCTTCGTGGCTACTATCACTATGAGTAAGTATTCACAATATTAGTTAAACTGATAATAGATTTTAGCTGATGACAAATCTGATTGCAGGGAAGTCAGCTAGATAGAGTTTATTGCTGTATCTTGGTTCTTCTAAAGATATGACCAATCCCCAAACATGTATGTAAGTGCAGTAATAGACATTGTGCATTTGAGTAATTCTTTCTTGTATGGTGAGGAACTGAATACTAACAGGTGATTCACATTATGCACATATTGCTAGTTAGGGTCTTTTTTTCCCAAATGTGTACTGTGCGTCATATGTGCAGTCTTTTTTTCTGTGGATGTTGTTGTAGCATTCTTCTGAAGATGGAGGAGGGTGGAATAGTCTAAAGCAACAGCAAACAAGGTTTTAATGAGATTTTCAGATGGTTGTTGAGAGAGATAGTATTCTAGGGATGTGAGACCATCTGTATGTGAGGGTTTACATAGAGCATGGTTAAAAATCAGTAATGATGTGGAGGGTTCTAGGTGGGACAGAAGTGGGAATAGATTTGAGACATTCCAGTAAGTCATGGGTTTCTCTTACATAGGATGAAAGGGTTTGTATGTTGAGTTAGATGCGCTAGTCTATCAGGGATAAGATATGTTTCATGCAGGCTTTCAAACCAGCTGCAATGGGATGGCTTGGATGATTGTTTTGTGTATTTTGGAAACTTAAGTAAAAGGAGAGGCTGTAGGAGGAGCATGGAGATCTATAGATGCATGTGTGAAAAGATATTCAGAATATGGCCAGTTTTTGTCAGGAAAATTGTAAACTGACAGAATAGTTTATGGGTAAACTACTGATGTCAGTGTCAAATGGACGCAACATTTAGGCAAACAACCATGTTGTCATCATCAGGTGTGCCAATGAACTGAATGGCAAGGAGCTGGCACCAGGCTTTTTATCTGCTACCCCCTGGCGCTACGTGATGCTCTGTACGAAGTCTGTGCTCAGGCATGGCATGCGTCCAATATCTCTAAGCCCCATCTAGGGCATGAGAATGGATTGATGGTGTCATTTGGGTAACAGCAGACTCCACACCACAAAAGGCCACCGGATGTCAAACATCAAACTTCAAGCATGTAGCTGAGAGAATACATTATGTTGCTCCCTATAAGACCATCATCAATCTCATGGGAAAGCAACTGGATGAGGACACGATTTCAGTTCTTAAGAAGGGACTCAGTGTTTCATTTTCCCTAAACCTGCAAGTATCACTGTCATCAATGCAATGGAACAAGTAGCAATACAACTATCCTCTGAATCAGCTGAAGACCTACATCGAAAAATCTGTTGTGCTATCACGTGAACTAAACCTTTGAAAACAAACATCTCTAGCAGTGAGAGGGTGACCATACAGGAACTAAGAGAAGATTAAGGTATTATGGTTCCGATATCATGGTCTTACCCGCTGGCAAAGTCAGTGCGACTGTGATAATATGCCTCCAGGCTTACATTGAGAAGTTGCAGGGCCTGCTAAAGGACGATGTGTATCAGAAGATCGACACACAAGGCAATCTTCTTAAGAGACTTCAACTGAGATCATCTGTTCCACCGAGACTTTATGGACTTCCTAAGGTTCACAAAGATGGGGTGCCTTTATACCTCATTGTTAGCATCATTGGTGCTCTGACATACTCACTTTCTAGGTGGTTGAAGAATATGCTTACAATTAGCCCTTGCATTGGAAAACGTCCACATCATATGCACACTGCATGGATTTCATTAAGCACCTCAACAACTTGATGCTCAGTAGTTGTGACATCTTCATGAGCTTGTCCCTGCAAGAATCTTTGGAACTTATTGGCCAGAAATTTCACATAGAGACTACCAACTATATGCATATCCTGAAGTTGACATACTTTCCTTTTGATAGTGGTTACTATCGGCAGACAGAAGAAGCAGCCGTGTGGAATACTCCTTACCATTTGTCACCAACATTTATATGGAACACTTTGAAGAGGTACCTTAGAATGAACTCAGTGGAAACCTACCTTTTCCTTCCGGTATGTCAACGACACTTTCATCTTATGATCATATGGAAATGTTTTGTGGCATTTCTATTAAACATCCATCATGATTTTTATTGTGTGTGTGTGTGGGGGGGGGATCTTTCAGTGATGTAGAAAAAACCAAGTTATACATTAATAGGCAGAAGCAACAATTGCACACTACATACTTCTCTGATGCATTGTAACAACAAATTACGGCTACTGCTAATTAGTCGTATTGATAATTGCTGAATCACTTCTAGATTACTGTAAAAATGTGTATGTATGTTAAGAGAAAAGTGGATATTTTGAAAGAAGTCATTGTGCCTCCTTTTAATTACTAATTTTATCAAATTCTTAAAAAACATAGCATTTGTGTAACTTTACACAAAACACTGTCAGATGTATATGTACTGGCAGCGTCAAGATCTGTATATACGAATATTAGAGTTAAGTGAAATTTACATCCCTCATTCCAAATACCCTAATAAATTAAAGGAGAAGTGGCTAATAAGGTGTTCTTATAGTCTGCTTTTGAATATGGAATAATTTCTAGTGTCTTGGCTGCTTGTATTTGTTGCAAATGTCTCACCCAGTGCAAAGTCCCAAGTGACTGGGAAAAAGCGCAGGTAATTCCTGTATATAAGAAGGGTAAAAGAATGCGCCCGCAAAATTACAAACCAATATTCCTAACATTGGATCACTGCAGAATCCTTGAACATATTCTCAGTTTGATTATAATAAATTTTCTTGAGACCAAGATGCTTACGTCCACGAAACACCACTGATTTAGAAAGCATTGCTCATGTGAAAACTCAGCTGGCCCTTTCCTTACATGATATACTGCAAACTATTGATGAAGGGCAACAGGCAGATTTCATATTTCTAGATTTCCAGAAGGCGTGTAACATGATGCCCCATTGCAGACTGTTAATGAAGAGATGAGCATATGGAATAAGTTCCCAGATATGTGAGTGGCTTGAAGACTCCCAATATGTTGTCTTCAGTTGCGAATGTTCATCAGAGACAAGGGTATTGTCAAGAGTGCCCCAAGGAAGTGTTACAGGACTGCAGTTATTTTTGTTACTCATAAATGATCTGGCAGATATGGTGGCCAGTACTCTGTGGTTGTTTGCTGATGATGCTGTGATGTACGGGAAGGCGTTGAAGCTGACTGACTGTAGGAGAATGCGAGATGAGTTAGACAAAATTTCTGGATGATGTGCTAAATGGCAGGTAGCTCTAAATGTAGAAAAATGTGAATTAGTGCAATGAGTAGGAAAAATAAACTCCTAATAGTCATGTAAAGCATTAGTAGTGTCCTGTTTGACACAGTCACATTGTTTAAAAATCCAGGCATAGCATTGCAGAGCAATATGAAATGGAATGAGCATCTGAGGATTATGGTAGTGAAGGTGAATGGTCAACTTCGTTTTATTGGAAAAATTTTAATAAGTGTGGCTTATCTTTTTTGAGCAATACTATTGAGAAAATTTAGAGAACCAGCATTTGAACCTGACTGCAGAACAATTCTACCACCACCAACATGCATTTTGTGTAAGGACCATGAAGATATGATATGGGAAATTAGGTCTCATGTAGAGGCATATAGAAAGTTTTTTTTTTTTCCCCTCTTTGCTCTATTTGTGAGTGGAACAGGAAAGGGAATGACTTGCTTGAATATCCCTTCTTCCCAAGATGGGGACACAAAACTGAATTGTGTATAATATAGGAAATTGTGTACTGATGTAGTTAATGCTGTCCCTACTGTATTAGTTTGTTAATGATTTACAGGTGAGAGGACTTATTCCTTATGTTTATGAATACCTTAGCACAAAATTGGGAAAGTGAAACTCTGTTTCCCTACAACATATTTTACTTCATACCAGCGTACTACGAGGTGGAATCCAAAATTTTCAGGACTGGTGCTGCTATCTGGAAAGTAGGAGTAGTAGATCTTTACACCGCTAGGTGACGAGAGCTGCATATCTGATGAGTCAGTGTGCGGATTGGCATTCAGCTGGCAGGACGTTTTGTGTGTCCATAGTGATTTCTGTATTACTCTGTGTTTGGTGTGTGGTGATTTTACGGTGAATCTGTGAACAGAACAATGCATGTGTATCAAATTCTGTGTGAATCTCGGGAAAAGTGCTACGGAGACCCTTGCAATGATTCAACAAGTGTTTGGGAGGCAGAGCATGAGCCATACACATCTGTTTGAGTGGCATGCTCAGTTCATGGCTGGCCGTACAGACGTCGAAGGTGATGCTCACACTGGAGGCCCGTCAGCCGCACAACGCCAGACATTGTTGCCAAACTTCAACAGTTGGTTTGTGTGGATCAAAGTCGAACCATTCAAGAGCTTGCAGATGAAGTGGGTATTGGTTATAGAACATGTCACTGAATGTTGACTGGTGAATTGGGCATGCATCGTGTCACCGCAATACTTGTGCCAAGGATTTTGACTGCTGATCAGAAGGCACGGACCTTCGTCTGACCACATCTGATGATCCAACCTTCTTGTCACGTGTTACCACCAGTGACAAGAGCTGGATTTATGGTTATGACCCAGAGACAAAGCAACAGTCATCCCAGTGGAATAGCCCGGGCTCTCCAAGACCCAAAAAAGCGAGACAGGTGAAGAGCTAAGTGAAGACCATGATCATCATTTTCTTTGATACCAAGGGAATTGTGCACAAAGAATTCATCCCATCCAACCAAACAGTGAATTCCACATACTACTGTGACATTTTGTGACGGCTCTGTGAAAACGTGCAGTGACGACGGCCCGAACTTTGCCATCAAGGAAACTGTCTGCTGCATCACGACAACACACCCTGTCACACGTCCTTGCTCTTCAGGACCTTTTTGGCAAAAAACAACATGAAGGTTGTAGCCCACCCACCATACTCGGCAGATTTGGCACCTTGCGACTTCACAAAAACTCAAGTTGAAAGGCTGTTGGTTCGACACTCTAGAGCGGATTCAAGAAGCATCACTGGTGGTGATAAACACCCTCAAAGAAAAGGACTTCCAGAAAATGTTTGACTAGTGGCAGAAGTGCTGGGACCGGTGTGTATATGCGGATTGGAACTACTTCGAGGGTGATGGTGACAATTAATCCAAAGGTAAGGTTTTCAACAGATGGCAGCACCAGTCCCAAACATTTTGGATAGCACCTTGTACTTTGTCAATGTATCATAGCCTAGGTAACAGGCAGAGCAGTTCCATTGCACTTAACAAAGATTCTATGAAAACAAATGACCATACTATTACAAACTGCCTGAACAAAAATTTTTATTTCTGTTACTGTTTTCATTTTCAACTGCCCCACAAAACAGACTACAATTATTTTCTCAGTTTTTTACTTACAGAGCATCTTTGTATTACAGGATAGAAAAAATTCTGCTTCTTGCTATCCAGAACTTTGCGATGGCTATTGAGCTTAAACCAGCAAGTCCTATTTTGGTGGTATGTATTTTTTATATTTCTGTATAAAGTTACAAAATAGCTGTTATCAGTAAAAGTTATTGTTAGTATCAGTTGTTGCATAGTGTCAGCTGTAGACCCTTACGTGCCCAACTATTTGGTTTAAAAACATAAAACAGACAAGCAAACACCATCCAAAGAAACCTTGAAGGTCCAACAGTACTGACTGGCCACCGTGTCATCCTCAGCCCTCAGGCGTTACCAGATGTTGATATGGAGAGGCTTGTTGTCAGCACACCACTCTCGTGGCCTTTGTCAGTTTTCATGACCGGTGCCACCACTTCTCAACAAGTAGCTCCTCAATTGGCCTCACAAGGGCTGAGTGCACTCCGCTTACCAACCGCACTTGGCAGATCCGGACAGTGACCCATCCAGGTGCTAGCCAAGCCTGACAGCTCTTAACTTCAGTGAACTGATGGGAACTAATGTTACTAATGTGGCAAGGCCATTGGTGGTTTAAAAATGTACAAGGAATAGAATTAATAATGGTTCAGTTATTAAATTTGCTTAAATTATAATATTGTAAGTGAATAACTTGTCACTACATGTAGCAAGATGACTACAGATGATACAGAAATTAGTATTGAAAAATACATTCCAAATTTTCAATTTTGACAACTCATAGCAGTAGGAATGAAGTTATAAGAACAAAACACTAGTCAGTCACTTCATGTCTTTCTCTACTTTCTACCTCTCATTCCTTATAATTTGTATGCATAGATCAATTGATTCCAATAACTGATCAGTATTTTATTCTTAAGTTATGCAGTAGTGCTTTTTATTTTGTTTTTCTTACTTTCTGTTACCCTTGAAGAAAACTCTGGCTTTATGCAATCCAGTAAGAGCTAGTCTAAATAGATAGTACTATGATAAATTGTAGAGCAGTGATATCAGTATTTGAAAAACCATCTTATCTTGATGATCAACCAGTTGTCAACCATTCTTGGACTTCTTTACCCTAACAAGTTGCTTGTTCTTTAAGAGATTTGTTTATTTATTGAATTGTCCTGTAAATTGATTATGTACTATGTCTATTAGACATTGAATTATTTCTTAACTGTTACTAACATTTCTTTTTCAGCAAGACGTATTATTACATATCCTTGGCATTTTGAGTAAATACAGTATCAGAGTGTGAGAAAATTTTATTTTTAGAGACACTCTCCCAGAAAATAGAAGCTGTTGCCCATCAAGTAATAATTTACTGATGATTTGAATTTTTCTTTGTCCATTTGAATTTTAATGTATCCTGATAATGCAATATATAGTTTGATGCTAGGGTTGTATGTCTTTTTGGAATAGTACCATTTTTGTCTGCATAATATTCACATTATTTATCTGTCTAGTATAGAAGCAGTGCACAGATTCACTGCTAGATACAAGACTCACTAATGTTTGATTTTTTTTATAATAGTTACATTTTCTGCCAAGCACACTGCAACAACAGAAAGGATAGCAAATAACAAATTTCAGTATTGCAAGAATAATACCTGATTATTTTTGTAAGTTAGGCGTCTACAAGGTGGAAAATTTAGGACACAATAGACAGTGTTTGTAATCTAGCTTGGCACCAAATCCAGTTGAGCTTGATTCACAGATATGAGTACCATGGTTTCAGGATGGAACTGGGAGCAGTAGTTGGGCATCCAGGGTTGAGTCTCTAGTTTCTACATGAATAAAAGTGCATAAATTAAGACCCAGGGAGGTTTATTTCACATCACCTACTCCAAAGGATAACAGATCATGTAATCATTTCTACAGCAAGAGGAGACTGCCCCAGCCAGAGTGAGAAGCATCTGGCCTTCAAAGGAAGGGGCTGGAAGACATGTCCAGAGGGTAGCAGAGCTGGCAGACAGGAGAGCAAGCTGTCCATAGTGATGGTTCCTTGTCGACCTGCCCGACATACCCCATGTGACCCGCGTCCACTCCTCCCGTTGGCGGGTTGGTAGCATTGTAGTAAGTGTACCTCACTCAGCACTACTGTGGATGGGATCCCCACCTCAGCGTGGGAAGGCATCCATGAGTACTGTGGAATGATTGTGCGACATCCAGTGTTTTGCCGAACCTGGCTCTTGCCACTGCTATGATTAAGAGACAGGGCTGGGCCATGACGGAGCATTGAACGTATAACATCAATTATACAATTTTGAAGAAATAAAAAATTACCCTTCATCCTCTCATTCCTATTTCTCACCCACACACAAGTCTTGCCTCCCCCTCTGCCCCCTCCAAGGAGCTGTATCACAGATCTGAAAAGCAAACATTAGTTGATCCAAACTAGTAAACAAAAAATAGAAAAACTTTAAACATTTTGAACAATAATGAACTGGATTGAACAAAAGATTTTGCCAACATTGACATTTAGTGTATTATGGGGCGTTAACATATTGGGGGGAAAAATATATAAGTAGAAAAATATTTGAGGGAGTGTGGGTTATAGTAGTTTTCACTTACATATTTCCAAAATTTCTCAATTTTTGTCTTTTGCCATGTAAATTCTGAACAGTTAGTGGCTTTGCCTCTAATTTTGAGTGTGTGCCTGCTGATGCCGTGTCACTGGGTTGAGTGTGGCATTTGGATGATGACCTCCCAAGTGGAGTTGATGATGGTGCAAGGGTGGTGGTGGCAGTGATGATCAGCTGGGTAGTTGCTGAGCAGCTGCACGGGCAATGCACAGGCACTGTGATGTGGACCAGTGATCAGAGCCAACGTGTCCATTGCGAGATGGCCAGCTGGATCGGGGAGAGGCTTCGCCAATTACAGTTGACTGTAACACTCATTGACAGGGGGCACATCAGGGGAGTCTTGGGCATTTGACAGTATACAGAGGGAGTGAAGTAGTAATAAAGGTACAAGTGTTTTTACATGACTGCTAGGTTATTCCATGAATAATTCATCTAGTGACCAATTTAAGTAATCTGCCTAATTCACGTTATTGACTAATTGTTTGTGCTCAAGGGTTGTAAACTAGGGTATTCCCTCGATAAGCAAAACTTGTTAAGTATAAATGGAATCTACTCCTCACATTAAGTAACCTTGATGGATTTACATGTAGAAGCTGGACATGAAAGGTGACAAAAGTCCTTAAATTCTATATCTTAACTGTGTAAGAGGACCAGGCCTGGGAATTGTCATGAGTGGTTAGACATTTACCATGATATTCACCAGATGACTGTTGTTCTGGTAGAACTTGAGACTTTGGCTTGCAACATCTACAATAGCCACAAGTATTACAGAGTCTATACAACAATTGGACAACAATTAGAGCTAATGGTACAGACGTAGCACATGGAATGATCACTTGACGCATATTATCTCAACCACGCCATTCCCTAAAACGCACGGTAGTGCAGTCAAGGGTAATCTGTCCATGTTCTGTAGATAAAAGCTAATTAATGGAATTTAAGAGGAGTCTTAGAATTGTTGGGTAACACTGGCACGCTGTCTGTGTGTGATAACACGGTAGGTACTTCATGTAGGTATAACATAGAAGGTTTAAGGCATGTAGGTATAACACAAAAGTTTAAGGCTAGTGTTGAAGAAATGTTAAATAATAATTCACTGTTAGCTAGGATGATCTAGTAGGTCTGGAACATGAGCACAGACTGATAGTCTAGTACCATGTGCCGCGGATTTGGAATATGTGCCAGATGGCATGGATGTTGAAGACCCCTAGAGGTTTCTGCACCATTGCGCCATAAGCCGTAGCAGCACACGCCCCCTGGCCCACGTTTAATGTGAGGGTTCCACAGTGGAACATGTGGTCCCAGCAGCCAATAGCAGCACCCCAATCATGTTTTAAGTGCTCAGCCAGTGAGTCTAATTGTTGTGTGCATCTTGAAATATCGCCTTGACAACAGACAACGTGTTTACCATTCTTTGTTTTCATTACTAGCGGACGTCTTGGATTTGTTTGGTTGTCTCTGTCACCTCGTTGCTTCTTGCGTGTTGTTATCATAAGGTCTCTCTCGATCGTCTGTCACTGTTTCATATCCGTCCTTTCCGTTCGTTTGTTTGTTCATGGGCCACTATCCATTTGGTCCCGCCGTGCTTTCTTGGCCACCCCGCGACTGTTCCAGTCACGGTTACAACATTTTTGGCGACGAGGTAAACGGTGGTTGTTGTTAGCATGGAGGCAAAGTTGGTCTGTCTTCTGGAGCAGCAGCAGCAGCTCATGCAGCAGCAGCAGCTCCCATTAGACATCTTACAACAGTCGCTGCAGTTGCTAACGGACAAAGTTGATGCCCGGGATGTGTTACCACAACAGCTTCCAAGTCCTCGGGTTTCCAATGCTTTCCCGCATCCACCATCTTTCCCACCCTTTAATGACGCTAAATAGGACTGGGAAACCTATTTACATTGACTGAAACAATATTTCACGGCTTTTCAGGTCACAAACGACTCCTTGCAGTGGTTGTTGTTTTTTGTCTTGGGCCTCCCCAGATACATTCTTTCTTCTTCACAAGTTGGCACTGTTGTTCGATCCTGTGGCTCTCTCTTTCCAGGTGATAGGCCTTTTTCTGACAAACTATTATTCCCAATGCTACAATGTGATCGCTTCTTGGCTGGAGTTCCACCAGTACCATAAACAGCCTGGTCAATCGTATCGTTCCTGGGTCACAGTCTTGCAGGGTCTCAGCCGTAGATGCGATCTTACATGCACCAATCAGCTGTGTAAGGCTTCGTATGCAGACTCCCACATCCGGGATGTGGTGGTTCAGCTGGCTTCCAATCCTGAGGTCCGTACTGCAGCGTTGAAACTCGATAACCCCTCCTTGTAAGAGATCCTCCGCATTGCTCACCCATTTGAAATTGCTCAAGTGGCTAATGAGCATCTTATGGCACAGCCGCAGGTAGTGGCAATCAAGGCATCACAGCAGGTTCCACCCTCGCTACGTCGACGTGGCCCATCTGACAGAGGCCAGTGCTGTCGCGACTCCCCATTGTCCGCCATCTCTATGGCATTGGCGTCTGAGGTCACCCCTCATCGCTGGTCGCGCGGCCCACTCCCATCTTGCCCACAGTGCTTTACTGCATATTCTCAAGCTGATTGTCCCCACCGCTGGAAAATATGCATGCTGTGTAACAAGGAGGGCCACACCTGACTGGTTTGTCATAGTCGCTCGACTTGCGCCAGTCCTGCCCCTCTTTGGCCTCAAGATGCAGTCCATGCTCTGCAATCGGTCGTCCCACAGGATGACCCATCAGCGCAGAAGCTTTTCCTCATGCTCCGCCTTTTCACTGAGGTTGTCACTTTTCAGGTCAACACTGGGGCCAACATCTGCCTGATTAATATGGCGACATATACCTGGCTGGGCTCTCCTGAGTTGTCACCTCCCTCTTGCCTTTTGGTCACCTACAGGGAAGGTTCCATTCCCCTTCATGGGCAGTTCGTTGTCCAGGCGGCGTACAGGTGTGTTCCCCAGTCCTTACCCTCTTTGTTGTTGACCACCCGTCGGCTTCGAATATTTTTGGTCTGAATGCATTTCAACTATTTTGCTTTTCAGTTTCCGACGAAGTTAGGGTCGTTTCCACAGCTGTTCCTTTTCTGGACTTGGATGATCTGTGCTCTGCTTTTGCACCGTTGTTTGCTACGGATCTCAGCTGTGCTTCCGGTTTCCAGGTTCACATCACACTACGGTCGGATGTGCAGCCTCGCTTTTTCTGGGCCCATCCCCTTCTGGTGGCCTTACAGCCGGCAGTTAAGCAGGAACTTGATCGGCTCCAGGCCACTGGCATTCTGAAGCCTGTGGCGTACAGTGCCTGGGCGGTACCAGTGGTGGTCATACGGAAACCCTATGGGTCCCTTCAGCTGTGTGGGGACTTCGGCGCTATTGTCAGTACACAGTCCCTCATTGACACTTACCCCATTTCCTGACAGGAAGACCTTCTTGCCAAGCTTGTATTTTTCAAAGATCAACCTGGCTGAGGCATACCACCAGTTACCCTTGGATTACGAATCTCAGAACATCATGGTTATCAACATGCCTTTCAGACTGTATAAATACAAGCGCCTTCCCTTTGGTGTCTCATCAGTGCTGGCATTTTCCAGCAGTTTCTTATGCAGCTTACACAGCATATCCCTGCTTGTATGAATTATCTGGATGACATCTTGGTCTCCGGGTGTTCCCGCTAGGAACATTTGCAAAACATCAGCGCCTTATTTCACCCTCTGCAATCTGCAGGTTTACGCTGTCGGGTGGACAAGTGTTCTTTTTTTCAACTGGAAGTGGAATACTTAGGCCACTGGCTTAGTAAAGATGGCATTTGCCCTTTGGGTCATAATGTCATAGCCATTGAGGCTCTTCCTCGTGCCAAGGTCTTATCTGAACTCCAAGTGTTTTTGGGCAAGGTTACTTATTACTTTAAGTTCTTGCCCCAGGCTGCCTCCGTTGCTCAACCCCTCATGCACTTGCATCATAAAGGGGTACCTTTTGATTGGACTCCTGCCTGTGACCAGGCTTTTCTCTGTTTAGAGGAAATGCTGAAGTCTGCCGCTTGCCTTACTCCCTTCTCTCCGAATCACCCATTGGGTGTGGCGGCTGATGCACCAGCATACAGCATTGGGGCCATCCTCGCGCATTGGGACGCCGATGGCTCCGAACAGCCCATCACTTATGCCTCTAAGACGTTGACCCCAGCACAACGGAACTACTCCCACATTGAAAAGGAGGCCCTGGCTATTGTGTTCGCCTTCCAGAAATTTCATGCCTATCTCTTTGGGGCAAAGTTCACTCTCCTGATGGACCATAAACCCTTGTTTTCACTTTTTGGACCCCACTCTCAGCTTCCAGACCGGATGGCTTAAAGTCTCCAGTGCTACTCACCATCCACCATGCTAATGCGGACACTTTGTCATGTCTCCCAGCAGGCCCTGATCCTACCTTTGACCAACAGGAGGTCCTCTGCTTTCACATTGATTCCACCCGCCAGGATGCGCTGGACGGTCTGCCTCTTATGGCTGCTCACATTGCCGTGACTACCCTCTTATGGCAGGTTCTCCGCTATGTGGTCCACAGGTGGCCCTCCTATTTTACTCGTCACATGCAGTCTGATTTCAGCCCCTGGCGCCACCTGTCCCACAGGCTCTCCGTGGTTGATGATGTCCTTCTGCTGGCCACGGAGTCAGATGCCCATCGGGTGACCATCCCTCCAGATTTGCGGCTTCAGGTGCTCAGTTTGTTACACCGCAGGCACTAGGGTATGTCCTGTATGGAAGTTTTGGCTCGCCGGCACATGTATTGGCCCAGCATCGATGGCGATGTTGACTGCCTGGTCCGTGTGTGCACTGTGTGAGCGCGTCACCAGGCAAGCCCCCCAGTCGTTTGCACCCTGGCCTGTGCTTTGCTGGCCCAGGGATCACATCCATATCGATTTTGCGGGCCCTTTTTTGGGGTCCACGTGGTTACTTATCGTGGATGTCTACTCCAGATACCCATATGTCATCTGCATGGCATCCACCACCACGGAGGCTACACTCACGGCCCATAGTGGATGTCTACTCCAGATACCCATATGACGTCTGCATGGCATCCACCACCATGGAGGCTACACTCACAGCCATGGCCCAGGTTCTCACTATTGAGGGCCTGCCACACACATTGGTCTCCGATAATGGCCCTCAATTCACAGCGTCCTCCATCCATGACTTCTGTCATGCCAGTGGTATCAAACATATCCGTAGCCCGCCTTTCCGCCATTCATCCAATGGTTCGGCGGAGAGGTTTGTCCGCACTTGTGAACAACAGTTGACAAAGGCGGTCAACACATCTCTAACGATGTCGGCCCTCACCCTGTTTTTGAGCACCTATCGCACTACAGCGGAGCTCCTTCATGGGCAACAGCCGTGGACCCTGCTCCATTTGCTGATGCCATCCCCCTCCCACCCCCACTCTCGGCCCTCACAGCATTATGAACCCGGCGCAGCTGTGTGGGCCCGTGAGTATGGGCGCAAGGTCGGTTGGACGCCCGCCACGGTCGTCACGGCCCATGGGTAGCATGTGACGTCGGTGCAGACATCAGAAGGGTTGGAGTGCCGCCATCATAATCAGCTCTGCCCACATGACCCCACAGGACTCGCACCGCCCCCTCCTCCCCTACATTCTTCGGGTACGGACGTGGTCCTTGAGTCACCAACCCTGCCCCCGGTTGTCGTTTCCCTGTGGGCCTACCACCGGCCCTCCCCATCCCCTGGTGGATCGGCAGTTCCCTCCCCCACCCTGGACTCTGGGTTGGCCGTCATGGATACCTCGGGTGTCCCTTCCTCCCCATCAACAGTGGTTGATTGGCCTGGCTCTTCTTCCCTCTGCCACCCACCTCGGCACCGTCCTGGGCGTTTCTGCCCCTATGCTCAAGTTTCAGGGGGGAGGGATCTCATACCGTGTGCCGCGGACTTGGAATACACGCCAGATGGCACGGATTTAGAAGGCCCCTAGAGGTCTCTGCACCATCACGCCATAAGCCGTGGTGGCACGCGCCTTGTGGCCCACGTTTAATGTGAGGGTGCCACAGTGGAATATGTGCTCCCAGTGGCCAATAGTGGTGCTCGATCATGTATTTAAGTGCCTGCCTCTCGCTCAGCCAGTGAGTCTAATCGTTGTGTGCATCTTGAAATATTGCCTCGACAACAGACAATGTGTTTACCATTCTTTGTTTTCATTTCTAGAGGAAGTCTTGGATTCATTTGTTTGTCTCTGTCACCCCGTTACTTCTTGCATGTTGTCGTAGTAAGGTCTCTTGATCGTCCGTCATTGTTTTGTGTCTGTCCTTTCCATTCGTTTGTTTGTTCACGGGCTGTTCTCCATTTAGTCCCACTGCGCTTTCTCGGCCACCCTGCGACCGGAATGGTCACTGTTACAACAGATAGCAAATCAAATCTATTGAGACAGATTGTCGCACAGAGCACAACAAATTGTTTCTGACAGAAATAAACTGAGGTTTGTTACCGTAAGGACAGTATGAGTGGAAGGAACAGTTTTAGCCTCTTCTAAGAATAGTGTGATTTTACAGTTGCTTACCCAAGTAATAAGTGATTCATAGAACACATGTAATAATTTGTGTGGCTGCGGGACTGAAAGGCATTAAGAGATATCGCTGCATGTGTTTGACGATCTTTGCCAGAGGATGTGTTGCTGGGTGGCTCTCCAGGCAAGGGGAATAGAGTTAACACTCAAATTCACAGTTGGCACAAGTGACAGGTAGAAATATACCTATAAAACGTCTACCAATCATGTTAAATATACCTTGGCAATAGAATAATAATACGGCAGAGTTGATTCCCATATAGGCTAAACCATTAGTACTGGCGACAGTAGGTGACAAGAAATGTTAGTGAGCTTATGAAAGAACAGTTCAGCAGGTGATGAGTTAGGGCTAAGTTTTTGTTGTAAACCTAGCTGAATAATAGCATGCAATTTGGTAGCATGTATTTTGGCTCATGGATGTTATACAATAGAATTTGTAGCACTTACTTATTTCTGTGGCATCAGTTAAGTCTGACAGCTCCTGGTGCATAGTAAGTAATTCATGCTGGATTGAATTCCTCAGTTTCTTGCATTGTATTGGTTCAATAGTTTCACTATAAATTTGTCTGGTAGTAGACAGAAGATTGTCCTTGATATGCGAGTTGAACATGTAGGTGTACAAGGGTTTCATGATTTTGGGCAGTAAAAGAAGTGGCTTGTCAAAAAGTTTTATCCAAGCAACAAGCATCAAAATCCAAGCAAGCTTAGCTGCAAGCTTGGGTGTACAGTTAGAGAGTAGTATTTACCTCCTAACAGTTTTTAGGAGAGAGACAGGAAGCTGATACAAGGAGTTCAGCAAAGGAGGTACCAGGTGTAACATAGAGACTCATTAGTAGTGCTGCTATAACCTTGAGGAGCCAGAAATTCAGTTATATGAATTAGAGGTAGAATTATTGCAATAAAGCCAAATTGTTTTCTCTGAACAAAATGAAATGACTTGTTAGTGTAAAGTGTTGTGGTGTGTACGAAGAGTATTTCGTAGTGTACTAAGGAGGTACACAGTAATAAGACAATATATAATTTCCGAGTGCAGCCAAATGGCAAAATCCTAATGACACTCCAGCTTCAGACTGCCATCAGTTTTGCAGTGGATATTGCACATGTGTATTTTACTGTGCAGCAGCAATGTGCCTTTTAACATTCACAATATCAACATTAGTTGGGGGGGGGGGGGGGGGGGCAATGGGTCACACCATGTTACCATATAAGTGTCAGAACATACTGAAAGCATAAAAATGAAAACATATATGGCAGTAAAATAATAGTGAAGCCTGAGGGGCAAGACTTTAAGTGTGTGTGAATACATCACACGTTGCATATGAATACAGGGTGTTTGTATGTGGCTGAAGACAGGCTAATGCTTTCTGTACGTAGGTAAGGGGCACAGCATGTGTGTTGGAGGCCTAGTGTGGGCCATAATAAAAGGGTGTTTTTCCCTGGAATTGTCCAACCTCATACTGATTGATCATCAATACATTGTTTCACATCACATTCGGCAAAACTCTAAAGGCCAGGAACAGTACTTACACCGGTATGTTCCCTAACAATTGATACTGTAAACCAACCATTACAATGGGAAAAAGTGTCCTTAGTAATGGAACTAAAATTAAATTTTCATTCTATAAAAATGGGTGGACCATCAAGTATAGCATGAGCAGCCATATATTTAACAGGTATTTTATTCTTATCATCATCAGATGTAGTAGTCAGTTCATCATTGTCTATAGACTTGTACCTTGTATATCTTGAATGATGACGCTGTGTTATGGTAGGCCAGTGTGAAACTAATTACGGAATTATGTGTCAAGAGGAGAGCAATATTTCATGGTTTTTGGATGGAAAAAGATGAGACAGATTAGGTATTGTCGGAGTGACTCAGTCCAGTTTATCCTGGGCTGGCCACTCCTCAACAGAAGAAGGAAGCAAAAAATAGAGTTGGTAACATGGCAAAAGGCTGAGAATTACAAAGGAAAGACTCAAAAACTTACTGCAGCAACATTCAGTTACAGGTATATAACAAAATCATAAAATCTAATATACTTAGATGTAAAAACATCAAGGTAGACCTCATTAAGGTTGTGCTAAACACAATAATCATTATTAGTAGCTAGAGCAGCAGTGGATATAGTCAAGTCTATCCATTATTAATTCTGATGCAATTTCCTCTCCCCCCCCCTCCCTCCCTCTATCTTTTGAACTTGCAAAGGTACTTTGAAAATGTCTGCATTCTACGAGGCTACTGATAATAACATCTTTACATCTGGTGTTCACATTGCTTCTTGAGTCTTGCTAGTAAAGAAAAACTATTTCCTTGTATTTACTAAGTCAGGGTGTCTCTATTTAAATGTGGATCCTTGTGTGGTTTGCACTTCAGTTCTCACACTCAACTGACCTATGTCTACAACAAACAGTTCTGCTGGATCAATGGCACTCATAGATAGTGTTGACAGTCCTTCAGTGATGAACTTAGGGTGTAAATTAGAAGGTTCATACCAGTGTGACGAATAATGTGAGCTCGGTAATAAACATAATATGCGACATCACTTCTTAAAGTAGTACTGGACTGACTTGGTGCAAGTTGTGTCTGCCCTTAGGTGAATAAATCAAAATAAGTTGGCTCATGAATATCTAGTTTATGTTCAGGTGTAAGGTGTATCATGGTGCTAGAAATAATACAACAATCAGTTTTTCATTATTGAGTTTACGTGTAGTATTGCAACATGTGCTTCCTCTCAGTGTTTGCAGTAGTTATGTATGTCTTCCAATGCAATGTTGTATGATGTAATATACAAATACAAAGAGTATCTCCTATGCGGTGGTATACAGTTCTAATTATGAAAAATTTGTGACAGCTTTGGTACTGTGTTTGGATCGCTAAAAGTCAACTGTGTCTCCAAATACATTATTCCAGTATGTTGTACTAATGTTCTTTTGTTTAGAAGGTTGACTTAGCCTGATGTGATTATCTAGTAGGGACTGCAAAAGTCCAGCAAATAAGTGGCAGGCTTGCTACAGGCTGATAGTCTGTAAAACCTCTTCAGTTGTGGTTTCTCCCAGTAAATCTGGTGTAGATACCCCAAGGTGGATAGAGGTAAGCCTATTAAAAAGGAATTCAAATAGTGTACAATATTGGCCTATATTAGCAGAGTTTTTAAAGTCGACTATACTGGGTTGCTAGTGCACTCTACAGCACCTGGCTCGTGATGTTGTGTGTTGCTTATTGGTGCTTGGTATGTGCAGTCTCAGCAGCTTCAGATTGCACGCCTGTCCAGGCAGCTTGTGGCGATGTGTCGCTGCAGCTCCACAGGCAGCTGTTACGGAGAATATTCATGGCTAGTAGGCGGCAGTATTCCATGTTATTAGGTGGCGTCAACACCTATATTGATTTATGGTATGTCCAGGAGGCGAACACATAATTCCTATTTGGCTTTGTTGGCCAAATAGATAAAATCACTTCTGCAAGTTCAGAGTTCTAATGTGGAACTAATAAACAAACAACCTATTTCACCTTGGTCTGATCATGGAATTATGGATGGTTGTCAGGAATAAGTATTGTTTGGACTGTACCTTGAATGAGATTTGATCATAACCATAATTTTATTTTAAATACTCTTAAGGGACAAATATTTCACGCATGGTTTGGATATATTTTCCTCATAGTATGTGAATCATGAAGATGCACTTAGCAGAAGGGCCCTTGCCAATATATAGAACTCAATTTAATCACCTACACCACAATAATAGATACGAAAATCTAAGCCAGCCAGATGGATGGCAATCAGGTGTCTTAGCAGGATGGACAAAATTATGTTTAGCCGACAGCTAAATTGACCACAGTATTTGTTCCTGGGAGTTAAACAGCAAAATCAAAGTACTTGTGGACTCCAGTAAAATCTTTTCAAAGAGCCATGCTTAGTGGTGATTATTACACAAAAGGCCTACAAGAAAGTTATGAAACGGTCAGGAATAGTTTATTTGGTACATGACAGTGGTAAAAGTATTAATTTGATCCTTATCTGTTGACTATTATTCAAAATGTGCAATCAGTTAATCATTAAATCTTTGAATTTTACTCTTTCATTTCCATTATTTTCAAAGAACACCATTATGACGCAACTGTAATGAGATCGAAAACCTATCAGGTAGTAGTAGTATTAGGAATGGATGACAGGCTGAGTCGGAGGTTGTGTCACAGTTTCTTTACCTTGTAATCGCACATTAGTGAGCTGAGGGTGTGGCCAAACAGACACGTGCCATCAATTATGCCGGGGTTGGCTATGTTCTGCAAGTCCTTCGTGGTGGTCACCATGCAGTGGAAAAGGTGGGAACGTACACAGCAAAAATTCATGCTTGGTGTGACGTTATCTGTATAGCTTCCCACTTGAAATTTTTTGGTATTCTCAGCTTATAACTGGGCTGTCGTGTCCTATCAGGATAACATTGTGGCATTTGGTAGATAATCCATGGGTACATAGCATGAGCACACATTTCTTATAATATTCGTTATGGTACTGTACTACATCTCCTGGGACTGGCGAAAATAAACTTACCTTGGTTGACTCTTTAGTTAGAAACAGGTTCCTTTTATTACAAAGACATGAATTACTGACTTCGGAAAATTTGATGAAGACAGGGTGTATATGACCCGGGAGATCTGGGAAAGACCCGGGAATTTTTTAGAATTCTGGGAATTTGTTTTAGTTTTCAGTTGAATTTTTGTAATTTTGACCGGTAAGAATCGATACTCTAACAAAGGATATTACTATAACCCACTACTGCAGAATTTTACTGCAACAATAAAACATGAACGAGAAAAAAAAAACGAAAATAAAACATTAATTGCAAAGGAAATGTGCCATATACAACAACAAAACACAGTGCTCATACAAGCGTTTGCCAACAGCAAAATATGTCAAAGGCTTTAGGAAAACTATGCAATGCTTCATAACAACAAATTGCCTGTGATGAGCATGACGTCACAACTGTGTACATTAGATTCGTTTAAGCAGCTACAAGTGTGCTCATGCGCATGCGCAGTTGAGTGGCATATGAGTAGTACCTTCTCCCGTTTCTGGCTACAGTAGTGTGGCTGTTGGCTGTGCAAGCAGTCGCAGCAAGCAGCTAGATGCAACTGGGAAAAATTTTACTGCCGCGCCCAAGCTTCCAGATTCACACAAGTGCAGCGGGCCTGGATTTATTGGGGGGGGGGGGGGGGGGGGGGGGCGCACATTGGTCTATCGATTACTCATATGATTTTGATGTGCGTCCCTGTTGGTTTTAGAGCACACTCTGTAAGTTGATTTCTGAATGAATCGTAAGCCACACGGTGTACCGTGTGGTCTAAGGCAACTAGTCATAGTTCGCGTGGCTCCCCCCATCGGAGGTTCGAATCCCCCCTCGGGCATGGGTGTACGTATTGTCCTTAGCGTAAGTTATATTAAGTAGTGTATAAGCCTAAGGACCGATGACATCACCAGTTTTGTCCCATAAGTTGATTTTTGAATGCGTGCAAAGTGTACGTGATGCATCTGTCAGGGGAATTGTGGTCGCATCTAGAAATAAACTTTCGTGCAGGCAAAAGGGGACTGGGCTATACAAGCTGAGCGGAGTAAAGCTGAATGAGTGAATGCCAATCGCTGTCTGATTATGTTGTTGTTTGGGTTTGCAAATGATCAGTGATGCTATAATTACAAGGGAAATCCATACATTCAGACTACCAGAGTGGAAATAAAGGAATAACAGGTAAGAAAGATTATCTATTATCTTCTTAGTGTATCCAGGAAAATGAAATTTTGTCAGAAAATTTTTGGCCAGATCACTACACTAGTAAGGGCCAGTTGTACAGTCCCTGTCTAGCAGCTGCTTAAGTTCTATTCTGGAAGTAGCACAGAAAATGGTTTGTTTGAACATAACAACGCCTAACCGGAGAATAATCAGGGATAACTAAACCGGTGATCCTGGAAGGGTTAGTGAAGTTAACTGGCGAATAAGTTTTGACAAAAGCAAGAATAGTTCCAGAATTAGTCATGACAAGATTGTTTGTTAGAACAAGGAAGGAGAAGAAACAAGGACATCATACAAATGAGGGAATAATATGGGGATTCCAAATTTATATAAAAATCTCGAACTACTACTTTATGATCTCATGCTCGAGTAAGTGGAGCGTATGAAGGAAATGTGAAACTATTTCCTAACATAAAGCTTTTTGCTTGTAGTAGCTGTAATAGGCATTTTATGTTGGTCTTCGTGAATTATATTCTGCCGTGCTATAAAAATGACCATTTGTGCCAAAACAGTCTCGTTTATTTGGTGTGTGCTACAATTTCTGCAGTGTTAGAAATACCAATTTGCAGATCTAAAAACCACACTAGTCTTGGGTACTATTTGCATTAACAGCTTGCGCTGTATTAGACAACGATATTTTGACTTTTCATGTAGCAAAATGTTTGCCGAACTTTGATGAGGTAATAGATTCTGTCGCAGAAAGGAAAGCACACCATGTAAAGCTGTAGCAATATTAGAGAGAGAAACATGCTAGGAACTAAGAACTGAAGAAATGTGTACTGTCTTGCTTCACTCATGTCTTTACTGCTTTTATGTATCCTATATTTAATTTTATGTCAGCCAAAACAGAACGTTATTAGCTAACAGGCAATAAGGAGTGAAAATTTTCTGAAGAGCTGGCCACTGTGGCCGAGTGGTTCTCGACACTTCAGTGTGAAACCACGTGACTGCTACGGTCACAGGCTCGAATCCTGCCTCGGGCATGGATGTGTGTGTGATGTCTATAGGTTAGTTAGGTTTAAGTAGTTCTAAGTTCAAGGGGACTGATGACCTCAGATGTTAAGTCCCATAGTGTTCAGAGCGATTTGAACCATTTTTTTCTGAAGAGTTCTGGTTCTCCTGATTACAAATAATCCCATCCAGTATTAACTGTGGTGTTTTTTATAAAAGAGGGGCAGGATGTCAAACCGGGCGACTGGGAGCAGGAGAGGCACCTTGGGACATTTTAATTTGCACTGTCCTGAATATAGTTTGATGCCATCCAGTACAAAATATACACATTTCAATTCCACGGAGCAAAATACAGTGATGTGTGATAGAAGAATGCTGTGTGAAGAGGGGTGGCACTGCACTCTGGCACACTTAAGACCAAATAACATGTCTTACATTTCCTCGAACATATATGTTTTATGTATCAGACTCTTCAGAAAGATGTGCAGCCTCTTCAGAAAGATGTGCACTACAAAATGAACATATTTTTGAAAATTCGATTTTTTTTTTTTTTTTTTTTAATTTTTGACATCGTATCCCAACACTCGATGAAGGGGGGAGGGGGGGGGGGGCAGGTGGCACCACCATCTTATTATTGCTACAGTTCAGAAATATTGTAGATCCAAGGCTGATGTGCAGAGCAGTCTGAGTTATAGTGGGGAAGTGTGTAGTCTCCACGTGACCCGTGTTTACATTTAGTGATTTTGCTGTTTCCTTTTCATTTACTGCTCTTGTGTTAAATGAAAATAAAATGGAATTCTGTGGCCGGGAGCTATCAAGTGAATTAAAATACATTCACATAATTACAGAAGGCTAATATACAGGGTGTCCGAAAAGTCTTTCCCTGATTACATAAACTCTTAACTCAGGCTAGAAGTAAGATACAAATATGAAACTGGTGTCTAATTGTTTACAAACTATCAAAGTTTTTTTCACACATCAGTACACTTCCACAAAAGCACCCTTGGTAGCACGTAGCACATCTAGGCAATATTCAGTTTCCGTCCACACGTTAGCCAACATCACTGGAGGGATCGATTCAACGACTGTGGTTATCCGTTGCCGCAGGGTTTCAAGGTCTGGTACACGTATTCGGTAGACCTTGTCCTTGACATAACCCCATAAAAAGAAGTCTAATGGGGTTATGTCAGGAGAGCGTGGAGGCCAAACTGTTGGCCCATCACGACCAATTCATCACCCAGGAAAGGTCATATCGAGAGAGGCACAGATATCCAAATCCCAATGAGGCGGTGCACCGTCTTACTGAAACAAGACACCAGGGTGATACTGAAGCAGCTGAGGAACAGCATACAGTTGCAACATGTCCAGATACACTGCAGATGTGATGGTAGCCTCAGCAAAGAGGAATGGCCCAATAATTTGATTGTGCAATAGCGCGCACCCAACATTCACCTTTGGACTGCCTCTGGTGCATTCCATGACCTCGCCAGGGGGAGAGAAGTCTTCCGAAGTAAGAGTGATTTCAAGTGTGCCACAGGGGAGTGTTGTAGGACCGTTGCTATTCACAATATACATAAATGACCTTGTGGATGACATCAGAAGTTCACTGAGGCTTTTTGCGGATGATGCTGTGGTATATCGAGAGGTTGTAACAATGTAAAATTCTACCTAAATGCAGGAGGATCTGCAGCGAATTGACGCATGGTGCAGGGAATGGCAATTGAATCTCAATGTAGACAAGTGTAATGTGCTGCGAATACATAGAAAGATAGATCCCTTATCATTTAGCTACAGTATAGCAGGTCAGCAACTGGAAGCAGTTAATGCCATAAATTATCTGGGAGTACACATTAGGAGTGATTTAAAATGGAATGATCATATAAAGTTGATTGTCGGTAAAGCAGATACTAGAGTGAGATTCATTGGAAGAATCCTAAGGAAATGCAATCCGAAAACCAAGGAAGTAGGTTACAGTACGCTTGTTCGCCCACTGATTGAATACTGCTCAGCAGTGTGGGATCCGTACTAGATAGGGTTGATAGAAGAGATAGAGAAGATCCAATGGAGAGCAGCACGCTTCGTTACAGGATCATTTAGTAATCGCGAAAGCGTTACGGAGATGATAGATAAACTCCAGTGGAAGATTCTGCAAGAGAGACGCTCATTAGCTAGGTACGGGCTTTTGTTGAAGTTTCAAGAACATACCTTCACCGAAAAGTCAAGCAGTATATTGCTCCCTCCTGCGTATATCCTGCGAAGAGACCATGAGGATAAAATCAGAGAGATTAGAGCCCACACAGAGGCATACCGGCAATCCTTCTTTCCACGAACAATATGAGACTGGAATAGAAGGGAGAACCGATAGAGGTACTCAAGGTACCCTCCACCACACACCGTCAGGTGGCTTGCGGAGTATGGATGTAGATGGATAGATAGATGGGTTGTGAACCCCAAATGCGCACATTATGGCGATTCACTATTCCACTGACAAAAAAGGTCGCTTCGTCGGAAAAGGCAATTCGTCTGAAATAACCATCATCGTCCTCAATACGTGATAGCATTTCGACCGCAAAGTCATAATCAATGTGTAATGTCATTGGGCAACAAGGTTTGAACGATTTGCATTTTGTATGCACGAAACAATAAACGTTTGTGTAAAATGTCATGGAGAGAGCTTTTTGGCATCTATAATTCACGTGAGGCCCTGCGCACCAATTTCTGTGGACTTCGCAGAAAAGACTGCCTTACAGCTTCCACCCTGTCTGCTGAGGTTCTTGGTTGACCAGACCTCGGAAGGTCAGCAACCGATCCTGTGTTCTTGAACTTCTCATACCAGGCTTTAATGCTCTTGACATCAGGTGGATTCCTTCCAAATGTTTTCTGGAAGTGTCTCTGCACTGTGGTTGGTGATCGTGTCTCATGGTACCACAGGACACACTGTGCCTTCTCCTGATTGGTTAAATGCCTTTTGGGCACTGCACCTCATCCACAACTTACTGTGATAGTTATAAACAATTTGACACAAGTTTCATATTTGTATCTTACTTCTAGGCTTAGTTATCAATTTATATAATCAGGGAAAGTCTTTTCAGACACCCTGTACGTGATTAGTTTCAGACTTTATTTATTGCCACTTTTCTGACAGCCATGCATTAATCGCCTTGTAGAACAATGAAGTTATTTTTGTTGGTTTGCTAAAGGAATTTGGTTTTTATTAATCTTTTACGCTGAGGCAGTCAATGTGTTTGAAACAAAGTGTTTCTTGCTGCATTTCAAGTGCACATTTTCATCTTATAGCACGTAATGCATTATTCCATAATAAAGAATCAAAAATGAGTTAATAAAGTACTGTTACTCCAAGAAAATTTACATCCCAAAACCCACACTGAAAAGCTTAACATCAGGTCGAGGCCTAGTTCATTGGGAATCTGGACATATGAATGTGCTCTTTAAGTATGCACTTTAAATGTGCCATTTTGGTATGCTTCACGAAATTCCGATGCTCTTGGAGTATCCTCTGATGTCTTTTTTCATTTATGACATAATGTAAGATCTTTTAATGTTTTACACATACAAACATATAGACTTCCTGCATCATAGCAGCTGCCAAAGCGTGGTGGTGCCTGTTACCTGGTGCTCTCTGGCGACTGCTGAAATGAACCTATTTCTAACAGGTCGTGAGAAAATATTGCGAATGGTGGTTTGAAAAGCGTTACTTTCAAAGTAAATTTCCTTTGACGCAAGTTGAACTACGTGCGAGAATGTATGATGAATTTCTTAAATCACAGAGCGTTTGATGATGAGCCATTTAGAAGTATTTCGAGCCCAGATCATACATTAATGTCATTATTCTGAGCAAATTGATGTAGTGCTATGGGAAGCTCTCTCTCCTCTGTGGTAGCTAAATTATTTGTGGAAAAATCTGAGGACAAGTTGCTGGACTTGCCTAAAAATTTTACTTCACATTTGTGCGATATATCTTAGAACGTAACACACGCAAAAAATATCAACATTATATGTGAAAGCTTTTCTTTTCTTGTAGCAACACTATTCATATTAATTTAAAACATTAACTTTTCCTGTTTGTGTATCTGCACTACTTAACAGTGATGTTGCTATTGACTGACTACATCATGTGTGCTGTGGTCTGAATATCCGCTGTCATCGCCTGGTGGGATCACATGACATGAGCTAAGACTGGCTTACAAAAGCACATCGCAATCTCGATTACAATGGTTCAAAAAGTAACATGCAGTGTTTGGTGGAATTTGAATTTATACTTTCATAATACAAAAATATGCAGCATACATGTCGGTGCACATCAAAAATCTTTCCAAAGGGAGTTTTCTTCCCTGAGTTTCGTTTTCTAAAGCACCGGGAAACTCTACGCCCATATATAAAAACATAATCATTCAAAGGATTGATAAGTTTTACAGTTCCAAGGGAAAATATACAGTCACTTAATAACAAGGAAAAAGTGTGTTTTCATCTGGGAGAAAGTGTATTTTTAACCAGGAAATCCAGGAAAAATGTGGGAATTTTTTTCCCTTGACTGCGTATACACCCTGCAAGACTAATTTCTTGCAAAGCAACTTGTTAAAGGAGTATAAAGTGGTTAGCAATTATGTCACCTAATTCAGCATTGGTTTCCTAAATAACTTGAACAAATACAATTACTGTACGCAGTATTAATTGTTTCAGCAATTGTAGCTCAACTAATTGTAAGTCGTCCTACCTAACATTACTATTTAGATGTGGCTGTCTACTTATTCAATTAATGAAATATATGTAATCTTAGTTTCTCAATGTTATAATGTCTCTCATAGGCAATTGTGGAGCAGTGTAGTAGATTGACTGAGAATTAGTAGTTGACTGTGCTGTGGTACAGTGTCATGCTTGCTATATGTTAGTGGCACCAATGTGAAAGCTTAGCACTCTGTCTTCCTGGATGAGTCTTACTCAACCACCTCATAGAATGTCACTGAGAATTGCATGAAAAGATAAAATTGGTAGACTTTCTACCAGAAAATAATTCATGTCCTTTGTGTGTACACAGAAACTTGAATGAGGCTGGTATAGAGTGTAAGTGTTCTTGTGAAATTAATTGCTGGTAAGCATATGAGAGGCAATTTGTAATACTTGAGCACTAAGATGTTTTGCTTATGTTGATCAACTCTATCTCATATTTGTCTGTGACAAAATTGTATAGCGTTCAGCTCAAAGTCATTTAGACCAAACAGCAAAAATGCAGTAAAACTTGTAAAAACCAATCTTCCTTAGCACAGAACTTTGCTACATACAGTCTAGATCATTTATAGCTAAACAGTTGCTATCTGTTTGACTCAACAGCTAATGTTCTCATGGGCCTAATAGTACCTTTACAGTTTTTTCTAGAGTACTTGGCATAAATTGCCATAATTATAACAGCTTCTACAGTTCAGTAGATCATCACTTTACTCATTTTCTCCTTAAAGCAATACATTTCAATTTACACTGCTCTAGTTACTAATCCTTAACTCTGCAACTTATTCTATAGCATAGCACACTTACATGTGATAAAATAATGAAAAAATTCAATATGGAATGTAACAATATTATGAAAAGGATACTTGCTGCTCACCACAGGAGAGCAACGTTCCTTTCACGATATTGTTACATGTGATAAAGTGGTGCGAGCATCTTCTTCCATTTTGAGGGGCAGCATACACCTCTGTTGCATTTAAATTTGTCTATCTGGTACACATTTATATACACAATTCAAATGACAATGCTGACTTGCACTCCAGACTTCCTTGTATCTATACATTAATTATTCCTCACATTTTTATACTCTACTTTAAATCTGACAATGTATTTTCTTTTCTGTAGACATAACAAACTTAGTCCCTAGACCTTGGGTTGTAGAGGTGTCTTCCCTTTCATACTACTGGACTTTGGTGCAGCACAAGATCACTGGATTCATATTGCGGGAGCATAGTCACTTTGTTACTATGGTGCAACTGTCTTTGAGTAGTTTTGGTGTTGTTCTGCTTAACCGGTCTCCAGATTGACTTAAGACAACTGATCAGTCATTATACTTCTCTCACATTTACTCCTAGTAGGAGTTAATCGAGTTCATATAGGGAGTTCATGGGTCTTCCAGACTGTCTCATAGGGAGAATACCCAGTTAATTCATGCATATGGCTGTTATATGCCAAAGCAACATATGTATCACAGTCTACAGGGACTGTTCAAAAGTAAGGTGACTTTCAAATTGTGCAGGCAACGTACATCTGATTGTCAATTTTTTTTATTTTTTTATATATATATATATATATATATATATAAATTTTTTTTTTTTTTTTTTTTTTTTTTTTCGTGTGCTGGTACACATGTTCGAAACATATGTTCACAGTTTCAGCATATTTTATTTGTTTTTGACAGTTAGAAATGTTATATGTGTTTTAATGTGATCTTTATGAATATAATAGAGGGAAACATTCCACGTGGGAAAAATATATTTATAAAGAAAGATGATGAGACTTACCAAACAAAAGCGCTGGCAGGTCGATAGACACACAAACATACACGCAAAAATCTAGCTTTCGCAACCAACGGTTGCCTCGTCAGGAAAGAGGGAAGGAGAAGGAAAGACAGAAGGATATGGGTTTTTAGGGAGAGGGTAAGGAGTCATTCCAATCCCGGGAGCGGAAAGACTTACCTTAGGGGGAAAAAAGGACAGGTATACACTCGCACACACACACATATCCATCCGCATATACACAGACACAAGCAGAAAAAAATGTCTGCTTGTGTCTGTGTATATGCGGATGGATATGTGTGTGTGTGCGAGTGTATACCTGTCCTTTTTTCCCCCTAAGGTAAGTCTTTCCGCTCCCGGGATTGGAATGACTCCTTACCCTCTCCCTAAAAACCCATATCCTTTTGTCTTTCCTTCTCCTTCCCTCTTTCCTGACGAGGCAACCGTTGGTTGCGAAAGCTAGATTTTTGCGTGTATGTTTGTGTTTGTTTGTGTGTCTATCGACCTGCCAGCGCTTTTGTTTGGTAAGTCTCATCATCTTTCTTTTTAAATATATTAATGTGATCTTTGATTTTTATAATAAATGGATCAAAGAATTTGCATCTAATTTTGTGTGAAAAATGGTTTCAAATGCTCTAAAACACTTGAAATGTTGATGGTGGCATACTGTGAGTCTGCTCTAAGTTAAAAAAAATATTTACGTGTGGTACAAGCTCTTCCAAGATGGCCGAGAACATGCCAATGACGAACCTCGGTCTGGACACTCCGACACCTCAATAACAGATGATAACATTGAAGCTGTGAAGAAAACTGTTTTGGAAAAATTTCAAATTACTGTAAGAGATGTTGCTGCGGATGTTGGCATATCTGTCTACTCATGACATGCAATTTTTTCAGGTATTTTGGGCGTGAGATTTGTGTCAGCGAAATTTGTTCCAAACTTCTCAATTTTGATCAGTAGAACCTCCACATAAGCATTGCTCAGGACCTTTTGAATGACGTCAGTGATGATCCTGATTTGCTCAAAAGGGCTATAACTGGTGACTGGTTACAATACATGGATTTACGGTTATGACCCGAAGCAAAGCCCAAAGTCCACTCTTCCCAATGGAAGCATCTTGGAAAGCAAGGCCAAAAAAAAAAGCACACCAAGTTTGATCAAATGTCAAAGTTTTGCACACTGCCCCCCCCCCCCCATTCCACCCCCACCCCCCCACCCCTCCCAATTACCATGAATTTTTGCCTCAAGGTCCTACAGTCAATAAGGAGTCTTACCTTGACGTTATGCACCATTAGTGAGAAGCAATAAGCAAAAACATTCTGGAATTGTGAAAAAAGATTTATGCCTTTTGCACTACGACAATGTGTCTGCTCATTCATTGTTGCTTGTGAGAGATTTTTTGGCCAAAAATAGCATGACAGTCATGCCTCAGCCACCATATTCACCAGATTTGGCCCTGTGTGACTTTTTCATCTTCCCAAAACTGAAGAGATGAAGATTTTCAGTGATTCAGAAATAAAAACTGCATTTCTGGAAGTACTCAAGGCTATACCAAAAAGTGCTTATGAGAAGTGCTTCCAGGATTGGAAGAAGCGTTGGCACAAGTGTATTGTATGTGAGGGTGATTACTTTGAAGGGTACAACATGAATATTGATAATAAATAACTATTTTTTTATAAAAGTGTAAAGTCACCTTACTTTTTGAACACACTTCGTATATGGGTCTTTCCCATGTAATAAGACAGCATTCGGTCATTCATCTTAGGGAAAAAAAATCATGCCAAATTTAAATGAATGCAAAATATCTGAGATAGGCGATCTTTTACAGAAGCTTGAAATTTAGAACGGACTGCAAAATCTCTGAGATAGGTGATCTTTTACAGAAGCTTGAAATTTAGAATGGACTTAAATGTGAGACGCTTATAATAATTTCCACAGTGAAAATTTGTCTCAAAACATGTCAGAAAATCCAGAGAGTCTGGTCATATATAAAGTATACTAGCGGCAAAATACAATCAAAGCGTTCTCTGTGTGATAGCAATGGAAATAATATCGACGACAGTACTACAAAAGTAGAGTTACTAAAAAAAGCCTTCTGAAATTCCTTCAACAAAGAATATAAAGTAAATATTCAAAAATTCAAATCAGAAACAGCTGCCAACATGAGTAACTTAGAAGCAGATATCCTCAGAGTAGTGAAGCAACGTAAATCACTTACTAAAATCAAGTCTTCTGGTCCAGACTGTATACCACTTAGGTTCCTTTAAGAGTATGCTGATATATTAGCTCCATAGTTAACAACGATGTACAACTACTCGCTAGATGAAAGATCCATAGCCAAAGACTGGAAAGTTGCACAGGTCACACCAATATTCAATAAAGGTAGTAAGACTAATCTGCTAAATTTCAGGCCCATGTCATTAACATCAATATGCAGCAGGATTTTGGAACATATATTGCATTCAAACATCATGAATTCCATCAAAGAGAACAGTCTATTGACACACAATCAACGGGGATTTAGAAAACATTGTGTGAAGCACAACTAGCTCCTTACTCGCATGAAGTGTTGAGTGCTATTGACAATGATTTCAAATTGATTCCATATTTCTAGATTTCCAGCATGCTTTTGACACTGTACCACACAATTGACTTGTAGTGAAATTGCATGCTTACAGAACATCACTTCAGTTACATGACTGGATTCATGATTTCATGTCAGAGAGGTCACAGTTCATAGTAAGTATTGGAAAATCATTGGGGAAAACAGAAGTGATTTTTGGTGTTCCCACAAGGTAGTGTTATAGACCCTCTGCTGCTCCTTATCTATATAAATGATTTAGGAGATAACCTGAGCGGTCGTCTTAGATTTTTTGCAGATGATGCTGCCGTTTGTCGTCTAGTGAAGTCATCAGAAGATCAAAACAAACTGCAGAATGATTTAGAAAAGATATCTGTATGATACAAAGATTGGCAGTTGAACCTAAATAATAAAAAGTGCGAGGCCATCCACATGAGTGCTAAAGGAAATCCATTGAACTTCAGTTACACAATAAATTTGTCAAATCTGAAGGCCATAAATTCAGCTAAATACCTGAGACATACAATTATGAACAACTTAAATTGGAAAGAACAAATAGAAAATGTTGTGTGTAAGGCAAACCAAACACTGCATTTTATTGACAGAACACTGAGAAAATGTAACAGGTCTACTAAAGAGACTGCCTACACCATGCTTGCCTGTCCCCTGAGAAAGAGCAGCATGTTTTGTATTATCGCAAAATAGGGGAGAGGGTCATGGACATAATACAGAATTTGGGATGGACACCATTAAAATAAAAGGATTTTTCATTGTGGTGAAATCTTCTCATGAAACTTCAATCACCAACTTTCTCCTCCAAATGTGAAAATATATTGTTGACGTCGACCTACATATGGAGAAACAATCATTGTAATAAAATAGGGCAATCAGAGCTCACACGGAAAAATATAGGTGTTCATTTTTCCGTGTGCTGTTTGAGATGGGAATAATAGCGAATTATTGGGAAATTGGCTCGATGAACCCTCTGCCAGACACTGCAGTGTGATTTTTAGAGTATCCATGTAGATGTAGACACGTCAAGGGGGCCGATAGCCTATGGATGAAAGGGTGTTGTGCGCTCTTTCTTGATTCTTAACAGTTTACCCATTTGCGTAAATAGAACAGACATAGAGCTGGAACCTTGGTCAGTTAATATAGCATCTGGGCTTCCGAACCAGAGAGCCAAATGATTGAAAAGGTTCAAGCAACCATTTCTGCAGTCTTATCCCCAAGTGGTACTAGAATTAAGTACAGAGAAAATGGTCAAGAATAGACAATATAAACTTATTGTTTTGGGTACTTTGTGGAAAGTGACCATTAATGTCTGATGCTATGGTTTGAAATGGTTTTGTAGTTTCTGGGAGTGTCTGTAATGGAATTTTGTTTCTTGGGAGAGGTGCTCTTTGCACACAAAGTAGACGATTTTGAATATATTTCCATGAATCTATTTTCCTGACTTGCCAACAAAAGTGAGAGGCTATCCTAGCATTTGTGGCTCTTCACCCATTATCACTGGCCTGCAAACTGTCATGACCTTGTTCCATAATGTGCTGCTGTAATTCTTTCAGATATTACCACTCTGGTATCCAAGTGGTTCTTGTGATATAGACTACCATCATCTCCAGTGACAAACTGTGGATGAGATGGGTACTTTTGACAGCGTACATCTCCTCCCCCCCTCCCAAATTCAGTTAGCTTCAGTGCCCATCGAGTTAAGAGGCTACTGGGGTCCATCAAACTTAACTGCGGAAAGACTGGATCAAAATGATGGGTAGATTAACAAAGGTGAACTGATTAAAATGCTCTTAATTTTGTCTCATAGCTATATCACATTCCTCTGTCCTCTCAGATTCATCACCCACCCTTCTTTAACAACTTCGTCAATTGCTTGGCTATCATAGTATAATCCTCCACAAAATGGCGATAATAATTTGATAGTCCGAGAAATGGTTGCAAATATTTAACAGTTGTAGATACTGGAAAATTGTCTACAGCTTCTGCAACCTGCGGTGTGGCTTAACTCCATCTGCACTAATATAATGTCCCAGGTACTGGACCTGTAACTTAGCAAATGAACTATTCTCTATCTTCACACTTAGGTGTGCATTTTGCAACCTAGTCAACACACTCCTTAATCTCTCTGCATGTTCCTCAGTTGTCCTTGAAAAAATTATTATATCATCTGAGACACATAGTAGGCTTCAGACCTCTCTATAGGAAGTGGCAGGCACATTCCTTTGACCAAGGCGCATACAGAGAGACTCACGTAATCCATTAGAAACCACTAATGCAGCTTGGGTCGATCTTGTGGTGCAATAGGAATTTGCTGGTACCCAGAATGCATGTCAAGGATGGTAAAATACTTACAACTCATTAATTGGTCTAATGTTTCACCAATCTGAAGAGGGTAATTGTCAGGGGTAGTAACTTTGTTTGCCACCCTCGTATTGACACACAGACGACAGGATTTCTCTCCATTTAATGATTTTTTTGAGACCACCACTGCAGGGGAAAGTCATGCACTTGCAAAAAGTTGAATAATCCATATAATGAGCTGCTGTTGAATAGTTTCTTCAACAAGAGATTGTAAATGATATGGTAATCTAAATGGTTTCCGAGCAGTTGGTCTAGCTTCTCTCATGAGAATTTCATGCTATACAAGATCAGTTGCTGGCAAGTACTGCCTTTCCTCAATTAATCACCCATATTGCTCCAAAACTGGATATAAAAGATTCTGCTTTGATTCTGGCAAATGTGCCAACTTCTCCCTTAACTGATTTCATAGTGAAAGTGTGACAGTACAAACCTCATTCATTGGTAAATGTTTCTTTACCTTCCTCTTAAATTGCTTTGATTCTCTTCTTCCAATACTTCGTCTCCACTTGCTAGTATTGTTCCATGTGGAATTTCTGTCTTTGATTTACCAAAATTACCAACACACACCTGCACTCAAAATTTCCTTGCAAGTAATTCTGGTATAGTTAAACCCCTTTTGATATGGATCTGCAGTCAATCGAGAACATTGTTCTGGGTGAACAGGTCACCAGACATTCCAATCTCAGCAGTACCTGGTCTTTGACATTGATCTACATAACTTTTCCCATTCCTCCATTGATTCTTACAGGTGTGGTAGTCCTTAACAGCCAGGTGTGAAGCTTTGTCGGAGGCCTCATCCTGCAAGTCCCTCGCAACTGCAGTGTGCACTCACTGTCAAAGCAGTGCATGTCGTCATTGAATCAAACAGTTAGCGCCTCATAGTCTATTGCTGCCTGGTAGCGGGTTGAGATATTTTTCTCCAGGATGACATCAAAATCCTGTCTGCACTTTCTTACTACTTCCATATCACACGCATATGGTTTTCCATCAATGTGCAGGTTTAATAAACAAGGAATAATCATTCTTTTACCTGATCCACTACCGTTGTAATGTGATGGTTTAAGCTCATGCTTATCAGTTGTTGTTGTTGTTATGGTCTTCAGTCCTGAGACTGGTTTGATGCAGCTCTCCATGCTACTCTATCCTGTGCAAGCTTCTTCATCTCCCAGTACCTACTGCAACCTACATCCTTCTGAATCTGCTTAGTGTATTCATCTCTTGGTCTCCCCCTACGATTTTTACCCTCCACGCTGCCCTCCAATACTAAATAGGTGATCCCTTGATGCCTCAGAACATGTCCTACCAACCGATCCCTTCTTCTGGTCAAGTTGTGCCACAAACTTCTCTTCTCCCCAATCCTATTCAATACTTCCTCATTAGTTATGTGATCTACCCATCTAATCTTCAGCATTCTTCTGTAGCACCACATTTCGAAAGCTTCTATTCTCTTCTTGTCCAAACTATTTACCGTCCACGTTTCACTTCCATACATGGCTACACTCCATACAAATACTTTCAGAAATGACTTCCTGACACTTAAATCTATACTCGATGTTAACAAATTTCTCTTCTTCAGAAACGCTTTCCTTGCCATTGCCAGTCTACATTTTATATCCTCTCTACTTCGACCATCATCAGTTATTTTACTCCCCAAATAGCAAAACTCCTTTACTACTTTAAGTGTCTCATTTCCTAATCTAATACCCTCAACATCACCCGACTTAATTCGACTACATTCCATTATCCTCGTTTTGCTTTTGTTGATGTTCATCTTATATCCTCCCTTCAAGACACCACCCATTCCATTCAACTGCTCTTCCAAGTCCTTTGCTGTCTCTGACAGAATTACAATGTCATCGGCGAACCTCAACGTTTTTATTTCTTCTCCATGGATTTTAATACCTACTCCAAATTTTTCTTTTGTTTCCTTTACTGCTTGCTCAATATACAGATTGAATAACATCGGGGAGAGGCTACAACCCTGTCTTACTCCCTTCTTAACCACTGCTTCCCTTTCATGTCCCTCGACTCTTATAACTGCCATCTGGTTTCTGTACAAATTGTAAATAGCCTTTCGCTCCCTGTATTTTACCCCTGCCACCTTTAGAATTTGAAAGAGAGTATTCCAGTCAACATTGTCAAAAGCTTTCTCTAAGTCTACAAATGCTAGGAACGTAGGTTTGCCTTTCCTTAATCTTTCTTCTAAGATAAGTCGTAAGGTCAGTATTGCCTCACGTGTTCCAACATTTCTACGGAATCCAAACTGATCTTCCCCGAGGTTGGCTTCTACCAGTTTTTCCACTCGTCTGTAAAGAATTCGTGTTAGTATTTTGCAGCTGTGGCTTATTAAACTGATTGTTCGGTAATTTTCACATCTGTCAACACCTGCTTTCTTTGGGATTGGAATTATTATATTCTTCTTGAAGTCTGAGGGTATTTCGCCTGTTTCATACATCTTGCTCACCAGATGGTAGAGTTTTGTCAGGACTGGCTCTCCCAAGGCCGTCAGTAGTTCCAATGGAATGTTGTCTACTCCGGGGGCCTTGTTTCGACTCAGGTCTTTCAGTGCTCTGTCAAACTCTTCACGCAGTATCGTATCTCCCATTTCGTCTTCATCTACATCCTCTTCCATTTCCATAATATTGTCCTCAAGTTCATCGCTCTTGTATAGACCCTCTATATACTCCTTCCACCTTTCTGCTTTCCCTTCTTTGCTTAGAACTGGGTTTCCATCTGAGCTCTTGATGTTCATACAAGTGGTTCTCTTATCTCCAAAGGTCTCTTTAATTTTCCTGTAGGCAGTATCTATGTTACCCCTAGTGAGATAGGCCTCTACATCCTTACATTTGTCCTCTAGCCATCCCTGCTTAGCCATTTTGCACTTCCTGTCGATCTCATTTTTGAGACGTTTGTATTCCTTTTTGCCTGCTTCACTTACTGCATTTTTATATTTCCTCCTTTCATCGATTAAATTCAATATTTCTTCTGTTACCCAAGGATTTCTACTAGCCCTCGTCTTTTTACCTACTTGATCCTCTGCTGCCTTCACTACTTCATCCCTCAAAGCTACCCATTCTTCTTCTACTGTATTTCTTTCCCCCATTCCTGTCAATTTTTCCCTTATGCTCTCCCTGAAACTCTGTACAACCTCAGGTTCTTTCAGTTTATCCAGGTCCCATCTCCTTAAATTCCCACCTTTTTGCAGTTTCTTCAGTTTTAATCTACAGGTCATAACCAACAGATTGTGGTCAGAGTCCACATCTGCCCCTGGAAATGTCTTACAATTTAAAACCTGGTTCCTAAATCTCTGTCTTATCATTATATAATCTATCTGATACCTTTTAGTATCTCCAGGGTTCTTCCATGTATACAACCTTCTATCATGATTCTTAAACCAAGTGTTAACTATGATTAAGTTGTGCTCTGTGCAAAATTCTACCAGGCGGCTCCCTCTTTCATTTCTTAGCCCCAATCCATATTCACCTACTACATTTCCTTCTCTCCCTTTTCCTACACTCGAATTCCAGTCACCCATGACTATTAAATTTTCGTCTCCCTTCACTATCTGAATAATTTCTTTTATTTCATCATACATTTCTTCAATTTCTTCGTCATCTGCAGAGCTAGTTGGCATATAAACTTGTACTACTGTAGTAGGTGTGGGCTTCGTATCTATCTTGGCCACAATAATGCGTTCACTATGCTGTTTGTAGTAGCTTACCCACACTCCTATTTTCCTATTCATTATTTAACCTACTCCTGCATTACCCCTATTTGACTTTGTGTTTATAACCCTGTAGTCACCTGACCAGAAGTCTTGTTCCTCCTGCCACCGAACTTCACTAATTCCCACTATATCTAACTTTAACCTATCCATTTCCCTTTTTAAATTTTCTAACCTACCTGCCCGATTAAGGGATCTGACATTCCACGCTCCGATCCGTAGAACGCCAGTTTTCTTTCTCCTGATAACGACATCCTCTTGAGTAGTCCCCGCCCGGAGATCCGAATGGGGGACTATTTTACCTCCAGAATATTTTACCCAAGAGGACGCCATCATCATTTAATCATACAGTAAAGCTGCATGCCCTCGGGAAAAATTACGGCCGTAGTTTCCCCTTGCTTTCAGCCGTTCGCAGTACCAGCACAGCAAGGCCGTTTTGGTTATTGTTACAAGGCCAGATCAGTCAATCATCCAGACTGTTGCCCTTGCAACTACTGAAAAGGCTGCTGCCCCTCTTCAGGAACCACACGTTTGTCTGGCCTCTCAACAGATACCCCTCCGTTGTGGTTGTACCTACGGTACGGCTATCTGTATCGCTGAGGCACGCAAGCCTCCCCACCAACGGCAAGGTCCATGGTTCATGGGGGGGTGCTTATCAGTATGCCCAACAAATAATACACTAATCTGAGGGTCTGTGACTGTTAATATCCTGACAGTCTTTCCTCTCAGCTTGACATCTTAAACTAAGTTTGCAACCTCTGAGGTGTCTCCATTTCTTATCGGGTTCATTGTTTTTTTACAGGGGTGAGGGAGGGTGGCCGGCCATGCCCCTTGCTTGTTTCACTATCTTCTATTGCTCTGCTGTAACAGTTCTTTTCTCCTGCTATTTTATGGCACATCTCTTTGTGGGTAACACTGCAATTGGTTTTGTGGGCATTTGTCACTGTCATGTCCAATTGTACAATGTTTTGTGCTACACAGAGCACAACAGCACCTGGCTGTGTGATTTGGTCTTCCACACCATTAGTGCCATTAACAAAAACATGTCATACTTCATTAATGTGAGCAGGAGCTGATGCAGACCGTCCTACTTCTTCGCTCAGAAAAGCTGGTCAAACTGCTTCATGCAGTGAGATAGGGGAAGCTACTTTCACTTCACTTGCAATTTGTGGGTTAATTCCTCTTATGAATACAGCTCTTAACTCTGCTTGTTCAGTTAATACCTCATTACAGGTGTTGTTCCTTCCCAGAGTGTATGTTCTACAGGATACCATCATATCCGATCAGCAAATGCATTACAATCATCACCATTTTTTTGCCGGGGTGTAGACAGTTGATCGCGGTAGTAGCTAATTCCTCTCTAATAGGAGTAGCACTTTGCTAACTCCTCAGCTAAAACATCAAAAGTGACGTGTGTCACGCAATGCATCAACACACTCTACATATGTGAATACATTCAGTCCGGGGACATGTTTGCCCTACATCACAGACATTTTGGAGGAATGTGGTGACATTTCCACCTGGTTTTCCAGAAAATGAAGATGTTAAATTAAGTGCAGGGAGAGTACTGGCAACATTAGGCACATACATGATAGGATCCATTGCTGCAGCTTTGGAAGAGCTTTCAACAGTCTGTATTGATGCTGGCCAGGTTTTACAGTGGGGCTCTCTTAAAACTCTATCAAGCTTTCTCTGTAACTCTAATTTGCCAAGTGCCTTTTGATTAAGCTGCATATGTTGGAGCATGAGATTATTTGTCTCATTTGAAGCAGCAATGACTGCAGAAGCCATTTCTGACTGCTATGACAAGGTACATATTCACATATCAGTCGAGGTTACAGTATTAGGGCCAAGATTTCAGTAGACCAATAATGTTACAAAAGAGGGGTCTCAACAGTAGCCTGCTCTAAATTAAGCAGTAACGAGTTTCCCCAACAGAAGTACGCAATGGAGGAGGTGAAGAAAAGTAGCGACACATTGCAGCGACACTTTCATCATTTTCCAGCATCAAGTGAAGATGTACAGCGTGGCTGCGGCATCCGGAGGTGGTGGTGTTGACATTGGAGGAATCATCATCATCGCTGATAGCTGGGTTGACAGGACCCTCAGTGGTGCTGTGGTATGTAGTGGCGTAGTCCGCGGCAAACATGAGACTTTCTTCTGCTCCAGGATAGCCTATGGTGGCTGCATGGTGTTGCCAGGGATGTGAGCTCACATGCTATGTGGAGCCATCATGGCGTGTGCACTCCACATGAACCCCTCGGCAAGTTAGATGTTTATTGAGAATACTCCTGCTGGTTCCTCTCTGTAGGAAGGTGGTAAAAAGAATGTTTCAACTGGACCTAACGATTGGGAAGATCCAACTTCGGTGACACCTGTTTGTGGTGTCAGTATGCAGTTGGGAATGGTAGTTGAGCATCCAAGGTGAACTCTGTAGTTTCTGTGTGAATAAAAACACATAAATTAAGAAGCAGGCATGTTTATTTCCCTCCTGCTACCTCTAAGAATCACAAATCTCCTTATCCTGAGGCTGCCACAGCCAGAGTGAGACGTTATTATTATTATTATTATTATTATTATTATTATTATTATTTTAAATAAATAACTCTTCTTTTACGAGTCACAATTTTCTTTTATTCATATTTTACACGAGGCATTTTGAGACATGATTCTCATTTTCAAGTGTGTATTTCTTTTTACTATGCCATTTGTACATAATGTTTTTGATGTGTGAGGTTCTATTTTAAAAATGCCCGATTTCTAGTTAGTTATCAATTTTTGTATGTAGTTAGTAGCGAAATCTGGAAGGCTTGTACTTACAGTTTTCTTATGGTCCATTTGTGCATTGTCTCACACTTATTATACATCACTCACAACTTTCAGTGCATAGTACATAAACATAAAGTTACAAAGATGCTTTTAGATGTAGCTGACAGAGATAATGTTACAGGTCCTCCACAGATATGCTTTTGTACAGAAGGTATTTATCTTAACAGTATTGATTATATTTTGCTTACACCTATTTTACAATGGCTTGATTCCTGTGTGTTACTATTTTATACAAGCATATTGTCGAACATCTGAAGAATGTCACTGATTCACTTTCAAGTTTTTCATTTAGCATTTTGTCTTCGTATTTACTGTAATGTGTGTATATCTACAGTTGTTCTAACAAATCCATTTTATACCCTTTGTTTAGTGATTGGAGTACCTTGACATTTTGCTCTATTTTTCTAAGTGGATGTCATGTATTATGTATGTGTGTAGCTATTGATGATGTTACATGTCTCTTGCGTGAATAGAATAGAAGTTTATTGTTCTGTAACATGCAATTTCAAGTCACTGACTTAACGTACAGGATACTCATCAAAACATAAAAACTGGTTTACAGTTTTTCTTGTAATATCATTAATATAATACACTGTACTGTGTAATTAATTAATTAAGTAATAACTTTCTTAGAAAGTAACCAATTTTTTTAAAAGTAACAGTCTTAAGTATTTGCTCTCTCCTGCTCAAATTTTCAGGTTGTCATTCATGATTTCTTCTACTCAGTATGACTAGTAACATTTCTGCATTAATTCCTCACATAAGGTTTTTTCAGTGTTTCTAAATTTCATGCTGAGCAGTTCTCTTCCTTTCACTTTGTTATAAATTTTCATACCCTAATACTGTGGAGTTTGAGCATAAAGTTTTAAGTGGTGGGTGGGCAGCATAAAGGGTTACTATGTACAAAGATAATCAGCTCATAGATGTATAGTGGGGGAACACTTAATATATCTTGATTTTTTTTTTTAGAAGTGGGTGACATGATTTTCTTCACCCTACATTTTGCATATGGTTTGATTTACCCCAAATTACAATTCCATGCCTTATTACTTACTCAAAGTAGACGTGATACACTATTTTTCTTACGTCCATACTGTTAACATTGTACAATATCCTCATTGCAAATACTAGGTTATTTAATTTATTTGCAAGATACTGAATGTGTGAGTGCAGTGATAGATTTTTAAGCAGTTGCAGTCCTAGGAATGTCAGACAGCTAGCTTCCTGCAAATCCTGGTTTCTGTGAGTGATCTGATTATCATTTAATTTTGCATATTTTGTTTTAAACTGCGTTAACTGAGTCTTTAAACTAAGTCTTTTCCATGTTTACTTTTAACCCATTTTTCAATGATTACAGATGTGTAATCTGCACATAAAACTGACACTCAGGATTAAGGGGAGCCGGAATGATGAAAAGACAAAATTAATATTTTTTGGGTTTTTCATTATAAAATTATTTGGAGTTTTCTGAATAAAACAAATCAAGTTGCACCCTTCTAAGTGAATTCAGTGTTTTTTATTTCTGCAAAGCTGACGTGCCGCATAAACAGCTGTAGCGACTTAGTGTGTCACCTCTGATGGCACCACTTGCTGACTGCAAGCAGGGTATCTTGGAGAATTAGACAGTGTTTTGTTTTACTACATTGTATGGCTTTATCTCTGTGATAAGTGACTGTTCATATCGGTAAACACAAACGCTATGCCGTGTCTGTTGACTTGTGTAGTTTGCTTTGTGTTGTTTAGCTGTTCAATTTTGCGTATTTGACGAATTTCGCTCGTACCTGTTTTACATATTCGGTTTGTGGATATCAATATGCCCTGTTTCAGCAATCGAGTGTTTAAGAAAAGGCACACTGAGTGGAAGAAGAAATATTTCATTGTTTCGAAGGGAGATGCTGCTCAGACTGCTTCACCAACTACTCCAAATGAATGTGATAGAACTTCTTCCAGCAAGAAACTTTGTGACAGCAAAGATAAATTTGAAAACTATGAAAGTGACAGTAATGATGTGAATGAAATAATTAACATTTCCTTGCTCTCTAATATTTTGATACATAACATATTCTGCCAAGTTTGCAAAAAAAGAGGAATGGAATTGAAAATAACTTCACACATTGTTTGGCATGTAAAATGTTATTGTAGTGTAACAAATGTGCTGCAGAAGTTTCGTTTTCTAATTCTAACAGTATTCTTCATAGTGGCAATAGTAGAAAGAAGTTGTATGATATAAATGTTAGGCTAGTGTATGGCTTGCATTGCATCGGCAAGGGCAGTGCTGCAGGGACAATGTTATGTGGAATTATGAACTTGTCAAAACCACCAACCAAGTTTGGATTTTATAGTGAATTGGCGGTATCTTCTGCTGAAGATATGGCTCCAGTAAAAATGAAGAAAGCAGTTGAAGAAGCTGTGACAGATAATAGTGGTTGTAAAGATTTAACTGTTGCTTTAGATGGATCATGGCAACATAGAGGTCATAAATCTTTAAATGGAGTTGTGACAGCTACCAGTGGAGTCAACTTCAAAGTAATTGATGTTGCTATTATCTCAAAACATTGTAGATGTAAGGGCAATACCAAGGACAAACATAGTGAAAGTTGTGAAGGTAATTTTCATGGCATGAGTGAAGCGATGGAAGTAGAGGGAGTGAAAGCAATTTTTTCCATATCACAGGAGTGGCATAATGTACAATACACCATCTAGTAGATGGTGATTCTAAGGGATATAAAGCTGTAGACAAACTCAAACCTTATGGCAATGAAATTCACATTAAAAAACAGGAGTGCATTGGACATTTGCTGAAGCACATGGGGGCTCGCTTGTTCAAACTAAAGCAGACATTAGGATCCCAGAAGCTTTGTGATGGTAAGACACTTGGAGGAAGAGGAAGACTGACAGATGAAGCAATTGATAGATTGCAGAGGTATTATGGGTGTGCAGTTAGACAAAATACAAGAAGCATTGAGCATATGACGAGAGCTGTATGGGCATTATTTTTTTCATACTGCATCAACAAATGAGCACCCACATCACGCACTGTGCCCCACAGGTGATGACTCATGGTGTAAGTAGCAATCATGAAAGGAATATGCCCATAAAAACAGTTGGCCAAATGCTGTAATTGATGTAATTAAGCCCATATTCAGAGATTTATCACAGCCAAGTTTATTGGAAAAGTGTTTACATGGGAAAACACAAAATCCAAATGAAAGTATAAATAATTTAATTTGGATTAGGATTCCCAAAAGAGTGTTTGTACAGATAAAAACATTGCATTTTGGAGTGTATGATGCAGTGGCAACATACAATGAAGGAAACATTATCAAATGTGATGTGCAGAAACATTTAGGTTTCCAACCAGGACACAACACCATTTCCACAATGTGCCTAATTGATGAAAAAAGACTAAGAAGTGCAGGAAGAAGAGACAAAAGCCCACAACATGCAGCAAAAGGGAAGAAAAGACCAGTGAAATGGGAACTAACACTGGAAAAAGAAGAGAAAGCTGATAATCCATCATATGGGGCAGAAATGTATTAAAAAACTTTGGAAGCCATTTCCCATAACTTTAAAATTTTCATCTTTGAGGAACATTTTCTCAAAAACTACTAACAGTATTCACTGAAATTTATACACATTATTGTTTACTTCTTTTCCTTCATTTTATAACAAATTGTAAAAAAATATTATATAATTCAAGAGCTATAGAAGAACAAGTGCAAAATTTTAGAGAAAAAAAATAAGCATCTGTTTTTAAAAAAATGTAAAACAAAAACCAATAAATATTTCTTAACATGGCATTATAACATTGTACAGAAATACTCACTGAACATGTAGTCCATATTTCAGAGCAATATTTTTAATGGTTTTAGAAAAAATGTTCCTTCTATTTGCTAAAATTAACATGGAGGAGATGGATTGTTCCGGCTTCCCTTAAGTGGTGGATCATTTATGTAATACACAAACAGATTGGGACCCAAGGCAGTACTGTTGGGTACTCCCTGTGAAATGGTTTTCTGTTCTGAAGTATAAGCTCCTCTCTCTGATAATATATCCACTCTTTGCCTTCAGTTGGTTAGGTTGGATTAAGCCACTCTAGTACAGTGCCCCTAATTCCACACTTTTCCAGCTTACAGAGTAGCAACGAGTGGTTCCCACTATGAGGGGCCTTTGATAGGTCACCAAAAGTTCCTGTGGTATGCAGTGAGTTGTCTAGGAGGAGCTAATTTTATCTACAAAATATTTTATAATAGATGATTTGGTTTTGCCTTTTTGAAATCCATACAGATTTTTTAGATTATTTTAAATTTTCCTATGAAATTTTGGATTTTTTATGGTGACTACCTCTCGCAAATATTTTTGATAGTGATGGATGAAGAGAGATCGGGTGTTAGTTTGCTATATGTTCTTTTGCGCATTTTTTTGAATAGTGGCTTAACTACTGCATACTTCACTATATCTGGAAAGTAACCTTCTTGAAGGAACTTGTTAACTATTGTAGATAGTGGCTGTGCAATTAATTTAGGGACTGTTTTTAATACTTTTATCGCTATCCCGTACCATCCTGCTGATGTTTTACTCTTTAATGATAGGACCATATTTTCTATATCTATTACAACAGTTTTGGTAAATGTACTGAAAAGTTCACCTTCAGATTGCTGATTGTTAAAGAAATTTACCTTATCTGGGTAATTTGCTACACTGATGTTTGATTTCTTTGCATTTATAAAGAATTCATTAAATAATTCAGAAATTTGAGCACAATTTACAATAGTTTTGTCCTCTATTTTGATTTCAGGAAATATCGTACCTTCTAGCTGTGGCACTTGTTTTCAGCTTTGATCACTGACCATAAAGGGTTTCATTTGTTTTCACTATCCGAAATAAATATATAATTTACCAGTTCTTTTCCTGCCTTTATAACTTTTAAAAAAATATTTTTGTAATTTTTTTCCGTAGGTAACAAAATCAGGACTTTTGTCATGTTTTAGTTCCTTATGTAGTTGTCCTTTTCTTGCACTAGAGATTTTTATTCCTTCGGTAATCCACTTTACTTTATTTCTTACTTTTTTATGACATCCAGTAAGGAGGACAGAGTCATTAAAACATGTAGGAAGTTTTCCAAGAAAATAGTAAAAATATTATGATCTTATAGCCCATTCCACCTCATTTGATCTATGATGGAATAAGTTCATATTTTCTATGCTGAACTGGCGTTTGGTGTAAGATTTTTTCCTGAGCAAAGTTCTGTTGTTTTTGGTAACTCCATAAATAGAGCACAATGATCAAAAAATCCTAAATCTAATCAAAACTTACTTACCTCATTAAAATATAACTGGTTAAAATATTATTTGTACATGTTACTGACATTTTGGTTACTTGAGTAAAACCAGTGAAATTAGCCCTGAAACCCAATATTTGAATTATATCAATGAATTTGGTTGAGTTGTTGGCTTCACATCTATCTTGAAATCAGCAGTTATTATGACTCTTTTCTTGGTTTCTTTTTGAAGTTTTTGCAATAGGCACTGGAATTTTGACAAAAACTGTTTCCTTATTTCTGTGCCTGGAATTCTATTCAAAGGTAAAATTACAATATATTGCCCCATCTCTGTGCAGCAGCTTTCAAATGTATATTCTTCATTTAAGGCATCAAAGTAGAATCTTGCTTTATATTCCATTGCTCTTTCCACAAGTAAGCATGAGCCTCCTAGAGGTAAATTACGTGTACAAAAGCCGCTGGCAACATAAATGTTATCAAGGTTATTTAAGATTTTGATACTATCTTCTGTAAGCCAAAGTTCATTCAAGTATAAAACATTGACATTTGATATTTCTGACAAGATAATTGCAAGTTGTTGAGTTTTGTTTCTCTGCCATTTGTATAGTTTAAATTGAGCCCATTTTCTGTTCAAATGCATTAAGAATGCCTTGCAAATTTTTTTAAGTATTCTTAATGGCATCTGTTTTGTAACACTGTTTGCATATTTTCATTTCAACTTTATCATTTTTAAACCATCATCTCTTCATACTAGTTTCCCTTACTAAGTATGATCTTACAAATATCACTGATATTGCTGAACGTAGCTGACCCTAGCATCCAAACATTTATTACTAATAAATTTATTCAAATCCATAAAAACTGCACCAAGTCTGTTATAAATAATAATGAATGGTGTATTGTGCATAATAACTTAACAGTCATGGACATAGTCCATTTACAAATGCAATAACATTAAAAAAAGTTTAGAAGTAAAGATAAATTATACACAACAACATTAAAATCCTTGATTGAGTGCAAACATTTATCAATTAACAGTTGCTTTAATTTTGTCTTAAATATGTTTCCTTTTAACAATTTTCTATTATTTGACAATCTGTTATAAAAATTTTTTCCAGCAAAAAATGGACTGTGATCTGTTGCTCTTTTATTACTAAATTTTATGTGGTAATCCTCTCTTTTTCTTATATTATAATTATGGACTTCATTATTGATTACACTATGCTCCATATTTTCTTTTACAAACAGTATATTTCTGAGAACATACAATGAAAACACTGTTAGTATGTCATACTTAATGGAATATTCTCTACAGAGCTGATGCTTACTAATATTAGCTATTATCCTAATTGTTCTTTTCTGGGCCCTAAAAGACCTATCCATATATACCATTGGTATACCCCAGATCTAGATACCATATTGCAGGTGGGAGTGCATAATTCCAAAATAGATTTGTCTTAAAACAGGTTGCGCTATTGTGCTAGAAAGGCATTTTAGCAGGTAGGTGTTACAGGAGATCTTTTTACACATGTAGCTGATGTGCTTCTTCCATATAAGATGTTAGTCTACTATAACACCCAGAAATTTATGTTTATCAATTGTATCAAGTGATAGCTCTGGTTCTGTATCCACTTTGGTCTTGATTTATAATTTAGGAGAAACTGTCAGAATTTTTTTGTCCTTATTTAGTGCCAATTTGCTTTTGGTGAGATATTCTGTGATGAGGCTAATGGTCTCTGCATTAATTTGCACTGATAACTGTTTTGTAGAGCCCACCGTATGAAGAAGGAATCATCAGCATACTTTACTAGGTTTGAATTTTGTGGAATTATTATATCATTGATGTACACAATAAACAAAAAAGGCCCGATAATACAGGGTTATTACAAATGATTGAAGCGATTTCACAGCTCTACAATAACTTTATTATTTGAGATATTGTCACAATGCTTTGCACATACATACAAAAACTCAAAACGTTTTTTTAGGCATTCACAAATGTTCGATATGTGCCCCTTTAGTGATTCGGCAGACATCAAGCCGATAATCAAGTTCCTCCCACACTCGGCGCAGCATGTCCCCATCAATGAGTTCGAAAGCATCGTTGATGCGAGCTCGCAGTACTGGCACGTTTCTTGGTAGAGGAGGTTTAAACACTGAATCTTTCACATAACCCCATCACTTCATCACTGAAAACAAGTTTCGCACTGAACGCATCCTCTTCCATGAGCTGTTGCAACCGCGCCGAAAATTCAAAGCGTTTGACTTTGTCATCGGGTGTCAGGGATTGTAGCAATTGTAAACGGTAAGGCTTCTGCTTTAGCCTTTTCCGTAAGATTTTCCAAACCGTCGGCTGTGGTACGTTTAGCTCCCTGCTTGCTTTATTCGTCGACTTCCGCGGGCTACGCGTGAAACTTGCCCGCACGCGATCAACCGTTTCTTCGCTCACTGCAGGCCGACCCGTTGATTTCCCCTTACAGAGGCATCCAGAAGCTTTTAACTGCGCATACCATTACCGAATGGAGTTAGCAGTTGGTGGATCTTTGTTGAACTTCGTCCTGAAGTGTCGTTGCACTGTTATGACTGACTGATGTGAGTGCATTTCAAGCACGACATACGCTTTCTCGGCTCCTGTCGCCATTTTGTCTCACTGTGCCTCAAGCGCTCTGGCGGCAGAAACCTGAAGTGCGGCTTCAGCTGAACAAAACTTTATGAGTTTTTCTAAGTATCTGTAGTGTGTCGTGACCATATGTTAATGAATGGAGCTACAGTGAATTTATGAAATCGCTTCAATCATTTGTAATAGCCCTGTACTTCCCTGAGGGACTCCACAGTTAAGAATTTCATAAGATGATTTTACTGTTTGTATATGTCTTTCAGCTGTGCAATACAGATGTACACATTGTCCCCTGTCAGCAAGGTAGGATCTTAACAAATCTAATACTACTCCTCTGACTCCGTAATTTTCTAATTTATGTAGAACAGAATGATTTACAGAGTCAAAAGCCTTGGATAGGTCTAAATAGGTGCCAATCGTTTTGTTACCATCATTAAGTTTATTCAGTACCTCTTGCAGAAATGTAGCTACAGCTGTTACGGTAGACATGCCCTTCCTGAAACCATGCTGACACTTTTTTAATAGAGTGTAATTACAGAAAAATGATTCAAGTAGTGTTTCGTACATCTGTATGCATTGGTGTCAAAGAAATAGGCCTATAATTTTGTATATGTGATTACTCCCTTTTTATGACCGGTCTTATTTCAGTGACTTTCAACAGATTTCTGCATTCTTTCAGAAATTTTGACTGTTATCCCAGCCACTGGATGTATTTGCTTTTAAGTTGGAAATGGTTTTCAGGATTTACAATTCTGTAACACAACTCATAGCACCTGTGGTGGGTCGATCACATCCTCGCTACTCATCTTAGTAAACTGGTCTATGAATCTCTCACGTACTTCCTTTGGGTTACTCAGCAACTTTTCATTGTCACTTATTATTATATTATTTCACACTGCATTATTGCTAGCCCCTCTTTCCTTATTTACTGTACTCCACGCTGTTTTGGTAACATTACTACATTGCCTCATCTGTTCGGCATACATCTACACTTTTAATGTCTTAAGTGCTCCCTTGTACGTTTTTCTACAGGCTTTGTATTTAAATTGGAAGTACTGTAGTTTGATGTCTCTAAAAAGAATATATAAATCCTTCATGCCTTCCTTTAGTTTTATCACTGTAGAGCGAAGTTAAAGTTTCCTGGAACTGTCAGTTTCCTTTAGTATTTTGACCACTGGGCACACTTGATTAAGACAATGGATTAATGTTGAATAACATTTGTCCCACTTCTCATTAATATCTTCTATTTCATAGAGGCCTACCTGATGCCAATTTATGTGTGCCATGGTTTCCTTTAATGTACGAGAGTCAAATTTTCTTTTATAGGTAAAGAGGTCCCCATCATATACTATTTCTTTGTTTATATGAAGCTCTAGGACTAATGTACTATGGTCTGAAATGTGGTTCTCAACAGCTTTAACTACAAGGTCTTCCTTTCTTAAGTTTGTAATAACATGGTCAATACATGTCCGAGAGTCACATGTAATTCTTGTTGGCTTTGAATTCACGTGGGTGTAATAATAGGATTGTAAAACATTAATATATATAAGATAATTTATACTATTAGTTACGGAGTCTACGTTCACATTCCCTACTATTATAGTCTAGTTTTTATGAGGTGAGGTGAGAGACTCTGACTGTTTTATAATTACTTAAATTAATGCTACACATTTCTTCAGTTTTGTGCCCTAGTTCGTTTACAAGATATATATGCGAGGACTACTAACAATTAGAAATTCACCAATTTTTTCTATTTTGTTGGTAATATATTGGATGTTTTGTGATATTATTTTAAGTTTACTGTCATTTATGATGTTGTTGTCAAGTACTTTGCCTTCACATATACATGGTGAAGGCTGTTTTACTCTACAAAAGTTTCTGTAGGACTACTTTCACTTGTAAATGAACCATTTTTATATATAAGGCTTTTCTTTTATTATTTGGTTTAATTTTTTACGCAAATAATGTTTACCTGCATAATTCAAATGAAATCTGTGGTTAGTGTGTTGACCTCTATCCAACTTTCCTATATCTAGAACTGAATAATTTCCATGCACTCCTCTCTGTTGCAATTGTTTATCCTGTCTATAGATTTATCGGTTACCGATCTTCTTTGTAGAATACTACTTATAATTAACTTTGATGTTGGGTAAGCAGTTTTTGCCTTCCAGATTACATTGTGTGCTTCGTTTACAATCTCTTATTCACTACTGCTTTGCAGCAAGTTTGTCCCCACATGGATGAAAACACCTTTATAGTTTTCTTCGAAATTCACCAGCAGGAATGCATTTTGTTTCATTATGTGCACGTTCTTGAAATTATTATTTAATTAATGAATACTTATCCCTGAGCAGACATAAATTTTAATATTTGATACTGCAACGTTCTTAATTATCACAAGGTATTGAGACATCATTTCCAGTGCCTTGTTTGTCACTATCTTGGATGCTTTCTTCCTTTGTTTTTGTGTGTTACTGCAATCCACTTGCATTTATTTCTAGTTTTGACGTATTTTGTATTTCTTCCTACACGATCTTCAGCATTATTATCACTTTTTTTGGTTTGCATCTCACTTTTGATATTTTGAATTCGACCTTTTTTTTTTTTTACCATTTTCTGTCACTGATTCACCGCTTCCACAAATCCATAAACATTTTTTGTTCAATAGTTTTGTGTTTTCTTGCATCAAGATTACCATTTCTTTTCTGAGAGTGTTAATGTCATTATCCAGTAACTTGATTATTTCATCTTTTAGATTTATCGTGTTCAGGAAATCTTCACGTTCATCACAAACACAGTTACAACATGACCACCTAATATCATCATTTACAAACTTAAGATTCACATTTGTGCACTTTTTATGTAACCAGAAGCTACATTTCACCCAGATGATGCCTTTTATCACATGTTGAGTTGTTATGAAACTGCTTTTTAGCTGAGGGAAAAGTGTTGCTTTACTTTATTTATTTATTATTTATTTGTCCCGTGGAATCAAATCAGTACAATGGCTTGTACAACTGATATGGGATTAGTCAATACAAATATACAATTTACAGGAATCTAAAACAGTAAACAAGAACACAGAAGAATGATTATTTTACATTACCTACAAATTATGTTACTTAAAGTTACAGCTTTACAGAGAATTGTTACATGATGTGGCAAAATTGACTTAATAACATTCAGCTTTGATACATTATCATGCACTAAGACAATTTTGATTCCAAATATTCCTGGATGGTATAAAAGCAGTCTTTTACTAAAAGAGATTTCACCGTCTGTTTGAATTTATTTATTTCTTGGATTTCTTGTGTAAAAGTTGGAAGATGGTTATATAATTTTATTCCCATGCACTTGACACCATCACTGTACAGTTTTGTTGAGTGGGGAAGTATTCTTAGAGAGGTTTTTGATCTTGTGTCATAATTGTGGTAATCCATATTTTTGCTAATTTTGTTGATACTTTTTTTGGTAAAGAATAATAATTCTAGTATGTATTGGCATGGGAGGGGCAAAATATTTAGTTTCTTAAATAATGGTTTACAAGTGTTTCTTTGTTTTTTGAACATAATTGTTCTGACTATCTTCTTTTGCAGTTTGAATATCTTAATTGATTCAGAATTTTGGCCCCAGAAGATGATTCCATAGAAGTACAGAGTGAAAGAGTGCATGGTACATTGTGGTTAGGGTACTTGTGTTAGTGACGTACCTTATTGATCTAATCATTAAGCATACTTTACTAAGTTTCGTGCTGGTAACGTCAATGTGCCTTTTCCATGTGAGCGTATCAGTAATAGTGACCCCCAAAAATTTTATTTCATTTTCAAGTTTAACATTATTTTTTTCCAGTGATATAGTTGGTAGTAATGGATTTCTTTTTTGGGCAGCGTGGAAGGTTATTCCAATTGTCTTTTTTTGCATTAAGAAGCAGCCTGTTACTTTGAAGCCATCGACTTATTTGTTCTGTGGTCCTATCTATATTAGATTGGAGAATTTTTTCGGGCGCAGATATGAGTACAGAGGTGTCATCAGCAAACAAAAGGGTTTTTGTGTCTAGTAGGCTGTGAGGAAGGTCATTTATGTAAAGTAAGAACAGCATGGGGCCCAGGATGGAGCCTTGGGGAACACCTTGCTTTATGGTATGTATGGAGGAATGTACAGTGCTAGCTGTACCTGAGAGCTTAGTTTCATTTAATTCGACATACTGCTGTCGATCTTCCAAATAGCTTTTAAACCAGTCATAGGCATTTCCTCTTATTCCATAGGAATGCATCTTTTGCAAAAGTATACTATGATTAACCATGTCGAAGGCTTTTGTTAGATCTAGGAAGATACCTATGGCTGGGAGTTTTTTGTCCACAAGCTCCAGTGTATAATCTAGAAATTCTTGTATTGCATCAGTTGTAGCTTTCTTACTTTGGAAGCCGAACTGAGCAGGTGACAGGATATTTTCTTTGTCTAGAAAGGACATGATTCTGGTGGCCATTATATATTCAAATACTTACTAAAAGTTGAAAGCAGTGCAATGGGTTGATAATTACTGGGATCCTCTTTGCTTCCTTTTTTGTGGACAGGTATAATTTTTGCAATTTTGAGCATACCAGGAAATGAACCATTCAGGAATGAGAAGTTTATTATGTGGGCTAGGGGTTTACTGATAAAGTTACTGCAATTATGCAGGAGGAAGCATGGAATTTGATCTTGTCCAGCAGATGATTTTTTTAAAATTTTGCTATGAAGTGTCTTTTCTATTTCAATTTCAGATGTAGGCTTTAAAAATAGAGTCTCAGAGCATAAGTTTGGTTCTAGTTGTAAGGGACAGCTATTTTTAAGATGGTTAGCCAGGTTTTCTACTGTTTCTGTAAAGTAGTTACTGAATTCCTCTGCTGTTTCTTTCCCACTGGAGACTAATTTTCCATTTATTTTTAAGGTAATATCACTTTGTAGTTGTTTTCCTCTAATAGTATTCATATTAATAAGTTGCCACATGCTTTTGCTCTTATTTGATGATAATTTGAGGTAGTTATCATTCTGTAGCTTTTTGGCTGTGTTTACTACATTCCTTAATATCTTTTTATATAGAGTAAAGTATGACTTAAATGCTCCACTACTGCCTAGTTTAGATTTGCTAATGTAAAGAAGTTCTCTTTTTCTTTGTGATGATCTAATGATTCCAGGGGTGATCCAGCTGGAGAGTTTTCTATCTTTGTTGATACATTTTGTTTGTAAGGGAAAGTGGCAATTAAAATAATAACAGAAAATATCCAAGAATGATTCATATTTGCTGTCTACTGTTTGAGACTCATATACATTTTGCCAGTTTTCATTTTGTATATCAAAGAGGAAAGTATGCATGTGGGTTTTATTGAAGTTTCTCCTCTGTACAGTGATTTTATTATGTTCATGACTTATTTTGCAACCAGACCTGCATAATTAATGCATTGGGTCTGAAAATCCTAGTTTGACGGAGGATACAGTACAATTTATATTGCTTGCTACTTGATCCAGACAAGTGGTACTGTGATTTGTTATCCTGGTTGGAGTGTTGACCATTAGGTCTAGGTTGTAGCTGTTCATAAAATTTTTAATGCTTAGATGGCTAGAGTTTTCTGAGAGAAAATCTATATTATAGTCACCACATATTAGGAAACTATCATGGTTTTCTTTTACTTAGATTTTCTTTTACTGGTGCTAGATTTTTTGTAGAGTGTCCCTATGTTACCAGAGAGTGACCTGTTAAGTGCTATTATATAAACATTTAGATCTGTAAGCTCTACACCTGACAGTTCTATATATTTTTCAATACTATACAAATTGCAAATATTAAGAGGTGTAGCAGTAATGTTGTCTTTTACAAACATGCAACTACCTCCACGTTTGTAAGATGTTCTTGAAAAGTGACCTACGAGTTTAAAATTTGGTATCGCAACACTTTCTATTTCAAAATACCTCACGAAATGTTCATTAATACATAATATCTGTGTATCTGGCAGTTCACTTGCACTTGATAACAAAATTTCTAATTCATTAAGTTTGGTTTTGAGCCCTTGCACGTTATGGATGTATAATTTTAGATCAAGAATTGTTTTGTTTAATTTTTTTATGCATTGGTGAGGAGGTTCAGACTTTGCCTTATTTACTACAATTTGCTGATGGAGTCCTTTGCAAGTTTTATGGTGTATCATTAGCTTGTTCGATGATGCTATCTGTAACTTGTTTGGTGATCCTCCCTTCTTGGGTATATTCCACCTTGATCTTAAATTAACACTTACAGGTGTAGCTGCTGCAGTCCTTTGTGGATCTTTTGATGTCTCCTCTTTCCTGCTTTCTTCGTTCTTGTCGAATTTGCTTTCCTCATTTTTGCCTGTAAGTCTTTCAGGAAGTTGATAGACAGATCTATTTCATAATAGTCTTTCTTTAATTATTTCACTGATGTGATTGCACATAACACTTTTTCCGTTGTAATTAAGGTGCATTCTGTGTTTGGTGTGCAGGTTTTGATGCAGCTTACTTACATCCAGTACATCGCACTTTGCGTATTAAACACACAATTTCTTAATTTTGATGTTAGTTTTCCTAATTTCTTTACTAACACCTGATCTGTAAATTAGGTCGTGTCTATGAGGCACAGTGTCTACTATTGTGTTCCTAGATTTATTCACTTCTAGAAAGTTCTGTAGCGTTTTAATGCAGGCATCAGCTTCATTTTTAGCAATGTCATTCGAACCCGCTATACATACTATAAAGTCATTATCCTGTATTGTGTTCATCTGAAGATCAGTGTCTACGACATGGTGTGTTCCCGCTCCAGGTTTCACTATGCTAGTCAGTGCCGTTTCTCGATTTTTCTCTCGGAGCATGCTTGATAGATTTCTGCCATGGCTGTCGGCAAGCAAGAGAATACCACACTTTTTCCTTAATGATACGTGTTTGCCCTTACCACTGTTTCCAAGTTTACTGTTGGTGTCCGAATTACAGGTTTTTACAACATCACGATCAGTTGTACACTCGTTATGACACAAGACATCATATTTGTTTTTATCTAAGAAAGTGACACGTTTAACAGTTTTCATGATTTGAGACTGAACTTTTTGCGACACTGCTATCCACTCGGATGATTTCTCTCGTGTATCTTGTTTCACTTCACACGAATTTTCCACTGTTTGTACTTCACCGATTTCTTTCTTCAGTGCAGCTATTTCCCTTTTTAAATTATTGACTATGAATTGTAGGCTTGAAATTCGTTTGTGTAGGGTTGTAATTTCAGCTTTACAATTTTCACAGGTTTTCTTTTTAACTACATAACTATAACAATTTCTCGTGTTAAAATTTCCAACTTCCACACTCGTGGCCATCTTGCCCTTTGAACTGTCAACTTAATACAAAACAGCTTTGGCTATGAAATTTCCTTGTTTTTAATCACTCTCCTTCTGCTGTTGCTGCAGTTCTCATTTGATTCATCAACTGCACGGCTGAGGCAAGTTACTGTTCTACTAGTGCCATCTTTGACCGTCTGTGTGTAGGCTTTAATGAGCTGTGTACCTGTTGTTGAAATTTCAGCCTGGTTGCCCTAGGTAGAACATAAGCATTTCTGGCATATTACTTTTTATGTTCCAGAGTTTGACTATGGGTCATGATTACACTTTATATTATGTGTCAGTTTTTGTTGTAGTTTCTTTGATGTAGGAAACCCAACTTTTGATTTGTGATTTTTGAAAATATTTTTGATCTTCTGTGACATATTGCCAATGTATGGGATGCTAGATGAAAATTTGTTTTTGTCTTTTTCTTCTGTGGTGCCAGATATACATTTGTTTTTGTATTTTTCTTCTGTGGTGCACTTTTGTTTGGTGCTTTTGCACTTTGTTTAGGACTGAGTCAACCATGGAAGCAGTATAATCATTACCAACTACAATATGTTTCATTATATTTATTTCTTGTAGCATGTTTTCTTGGTTAACAGTTATTTCAGTTGTGCTATGTAGCACTCATCTGTTTGCTGCCTTCTTATGGGTGTCTTGGGGGCCATGAGGTTGCAAGGATTGTGGTGTTGAATGTTTGTAATGTCTTTGGCACCCCCTTCACTGACAGAAGTGTGTCATCTACATATCTTCTATAAAATTGAATTTTGTTTAGACAGGATGCTTGGCTGATAAATAACTTCTGTTCCAAGTGATTTATGTATATGTCATCTATGGTACCTGATACAAATGATCCCATTGCTATGCCATCAGGTTACCTACAAATGTTGTGATTAAAGGTAAAGTAGTTATAACTTAGAGTTAACTAGAGGAGTTCAATAAATTCAATGATCTCTGTGTATGCAAGTTTCTTGTGCTTCATAAGGTTCTTTTGGATTACTGTTACAGCTTCTTGTATAGGTATGTTTGAATAAAGGTTAGTAATGTCTAGTGATGAGAACTGAGCATCTTAGAGGAGTTTTTTGCCTTTAGTTCTTTAGCTAGCATAATGCTATTTTTTATAGAATATATTGTTTAATGTGTATAATTTTTTATCAATTTTTTATTCAGTTTCTGTGACAGTTTGTATGCTGGCCTGCTTATAGAGTTTACCATGGGACGTATTGGAATACGTTCTTTGTGCATAGTCAGCTGGGCTCTTAGGCATGTTGCCTTTGGATTCGTGCATGTAAGGTATTTCCTTTCAGTTCTGTCAGTAGGAAATGTGTGTTCTTTAGCTGCTGCTTAATTTTACTTTGAAATTGTTTTATTTTCATGTTGAATATTATTAGCATCAAAGAATTCATGTGTTATGTCTATGTACTCTTTTTCTGTCATCGCAACTAATATACTGCTTTGTCTGATTTGTGATTATGGATTGGTTGTCTTTCAGTTTGGATTGGTTGTCTTTCAGTTTATTAGGGTTTTTATATCATTTATTGTATTATTTAGATCTAAATTTATCTTTCTTCATTTCTTTCTCAAGAAGTTCACTTACTTCGTGACCTATTGCTGTTGCATTTGAATTTAATTTTACAGGATCTGCTGCATTTTCAGTTGCAACTATTATCTGTTTTAGTGTCTCGTTATAGAGTTTAGGTTTTATGCTGTGTTTTAGTCATTTTTGGAGCACATTGTTTTCTCTTTGGTCAAATTTTATATCTCTTTTGTTCACCACTCTGCTGTAAAATGTATGACTCAGACAATTTCTTCGGGTGCTTCGACAATGTGCTTAAGTAAAAGTAGTAACACATAGAAAAAACAATTGTAAAACAGATGTAAGCAAAATATAACCAATATTGTAAAGATAAATAACTTTCTGTACAAAAGCATATCTGTGGAGGATCTGTAACATTATCTCTCTCAACTACATCTAAATACGTCTTTGTACTGTTTGTTTGTGTTGTGTAAGTTATTCTTAATGTGTACTGTGCAATGGAAGTTGCGGGTCATGTTTAACATGTGTGTGAGACTGCACAAATGGACCATAAGAAAACTGTAAGTATAAATTCTTTCAAACTTCACCAATAACTACATCCCAAAATCAATAACTAACTAAAAACTGTGCATTTTTTGTACAGAATCACACACACTGAAAACATTATGTAAAAATGGCGTAGTACAAATAAATATGCACTTGAAAATTGGAATGATTTCCCAAAATGCATCGCATAAAATATGAAAATTATGACTGGTAGCAGAAAAGTTATTTATAAACAGACCTATTGTTTTCACAGAGAACTGAACGTATAATGTCAAATACAATTTTGAAGAAATAAAAAGTTATCCTTCATTCTCTCATTGCTACTGCTCACCACACACAGTACATCATTTTAAGCTGCTTGAACTCCCAGTTTGATCAATAATAGTGGCTAGTGAGTGGAGGCAAGCTAGTCTCCTAGCAAACCATTACCACATGTTTTCAATGGGTGACAGATGTGGAAGATGTGCTGGCCATGGTAGTAGTTGAACACCCTTTGTATCAAGGTAAGTCAAGACTGTGTGGACAGCTTGCAGCCCCTGTTGAAGGATGTCTTTAAGACCTCAAAGTTAGGGTGCAGCAGGAGCATTAACCCTTCTGAAATGTAATGATGACCAACCGAGTTGATGTCTGTGTGAACCAGAGGTATTTGTAATTCATACCCAAAGGCACCCCCTACCATCATGCCAGGTACTAGACCAGTATAATGGTGATGAATGCTGTCTGGAAGCATTTGTTCTCCTCAAAGATTCCACATGTGGATACATCCATCATGAAAATGCTATTTCCATGTAACTTTTGGTCTACGGCCGCCAAAGGTAGCTGCTATTGTGGCATGATCGGTGTGGTGGCATGCTGAGAAACCTGGACCCTCAAGGCCCAGACTCTGCCTCCTGCGTGTTGTTGATGACTGCTCGGCATGGGGCTGTTCCATTGTACCGGCATAAGCCCAGGACATGTGGCTGCTATGGGGTGCTGGTGAAAGCCATGGCATGGCTGCTGCAGCATGCTGGAAAAGACCTCACTGTGGCTCTGCTGCTGTGGCAACAGACTTGTGTTCACATATAACCAAATATATTTGCAGCATGACTCAAATTTTTCATTGCTACGTCGTCAGCCTAGCCCTTGGGTCTAGTTGCATGGTAAATTACACTCCAGAACTGAGACACCAGTTGCAATGCAGTTTGGTATTAAAATTTAATTATTACAGTAAAACCAGTCTCTCTCCCTCCCTCTCCCTCTGTTTATCTAGGAGCAGAATTCTTCCTAACTTGTAATACTTTAAACAGTGAAATAGTCACAGATGAGTTGTCATGACTCTAATATCTGCTAGGTTGGAAGTAAGTGCTGTTCTAATTCATGTACCCAACTACAGGTGATTGAAGTTCTAACATGTAGTTTATTGTACATTCACTAATCTGTTGACTGGTAATCAACATAAGTTGTTATGTCAAATTAATAAGATGACTTGACCCCAATGGTGGATAACATCATGCCATAAATTTAATATATGCTGGAAGATACCAGACTGTGTTCACAGCTATAAATTCAGGGAAATACCCTCACCAGTGAACTGACTGATTGACAACATTTCACTGTTCAAAAAGCTCATTAGTTAAGAAATTTAATTGAAGTTCCCACAATTCTGTCTGTAACACACTGTGCCAAACTGTGATACATATTTACAAAATATTTCTGAACACCGACGAAAGTTTACTTATGTAAAATATCAATCCAAATCCCTCTCAGGGATTGGTCCACTTTATATACAGTCAACATATCTGTAAAATATTACTAAACAACACAGTGTTGTACGTGACAATGGACACATTGGACCACTAGTGCACATCATCATGAAGTACGCAATACACAGATATGTAACAGATGAAGAAAGATGAGGGACAACAGCATAAATAACATTGTGAGGAATAGACTATTGCATGATATGTTAAACAAGGCAAGGCAGAAGGTGTCATAAAATGTTAGAATTATATCTTTCAGGAAGACATGGAAATTCAAGAGATGGAACCCAGAGGATGTCACAGCAAGAGGGGCAAGAGGGTTGCTCTTGGTTTACAGGTTTCTTGCACCGATGCCATATTATGTCAATTGGAATATCTCTTTTCCCACCATGGGACCAATGATGGACGATTCAGTGAACTGAAGCAGTTCTCCTGTGACTGTTTTGGACATATGTATCTAAGTCTGCTGATATCTGGACATATTGAGAGATAAGAGGCACAATTAGAAAGTTGATGTATTTTTAACTTATTTTTCTTCTTGAGCTGCTGTCAGTGCGAATAAATTACACGGGCACATAAAGTTAAAATTCAGGCAATTTCTCATTCACAATGAGCTCCAAAACAATTTTTTCCATTCAGATTGGCTGCTCTACATCTACATCTATACTCTGTAAACTGCCTCTTGTGCGTGGCAGATGGTACATCCCAGTTCATCATTTAGGGTTTCTTCCTGTTCCATGTATGGAAGACGAGAAGAATGATTGTTTGAATGCCACTGTGTGTGCTGTAATTATTCTAATTTTATCCTTACAATACTGATGTGAGCATTATATTGTATTGTAATACGAGGCCCACTCCAAAAGAAATGAACACTATTTTTGTAAAAATACAGTTTTCATTCTGCATGTGTGAAAGTTTTACAGTGTGTAGATACATCGTTCCCACTTGTTTTCACACTTAGTTCAACCTGTTCCCGTGAGTGGCGGCATCACAGCATGTCTTCAAGATGGCTGCTACACTTGACGTTCGTCAGAAGCAACATGCTGTCATAGAATTCCTGTGCTGTGAAAACGAGACAGTGGGAAACGTCTGCAAGACGTTGAAAAATGTGTATGGAGATGCTGCTGTCGATTGCAGTACAGTTAGTCCATGGGCAAGCAGGTTACGTGATGAAAGTGGGCACGGCAATATTGAGGATTGTCCTCGCAGCGGCAGGCCTCGTACTGCACACACTCCAGACAATGTGCAGAGAGTTAACAAATTGGTGACTGCTGACATACACATCACAGTGAACGAATTGTCACACTACATTGGGATAGGGGAAGGAAGTATTTGCAGAATACTGAAAGTGTTGGCGTTGAAAAAGGTTTGTGCCAGGTGGGTTCCCAGAATGTTGGCAGTGGCTCACAAAGAAACAAGAAAAATGGTATGCAGCGAACTTTTGGAACAGTACGAGAGTGGTGGAGATAAATTTCTTGGAAGAATTGTGACAGGTGATGAAACATGGCTCCACCATTTTTCACCAGGGACGAAGAGGCAATCAATGGAGTGGCATCATGCAAATTCACCCAAGAAAAAAAAATTCAAAACCACACCTTCTGCTGGAAAAGTTATGGTTACGGTGTTTTTCGATTCCGAAGGACTCTTGCTTGTGGACATCATGCTAAGTGGAACCATCATAAATTCTGATGCATATGTGACGACACTGAAGAAACTTCAAGCTCGACTGAGTCGTGTTCGACCACATCAGCAAAAGCAGGATGTTTTGCTGTTGCACAACAATTCACGGCTACATGTCATTCAAAAAACCATGGAAGCAATCACAAAACTCGGATGGACAACACTGAAACACCGGCCTTACAGTCCTGACCTGGCTCCATGTGACTATCATCTCTTAGGGAAACTGAAAGACTCTCTTCGTGGAACAAGGTTTGAAGATGATGACTCCCTTGTGCACGCTGCCAAACAGTGGCTCCAACAGATTGGTCCAGAATTTTACCATGCGGGTATACAAGCGCTGGTTCCAAGATGGCGTAAGGCAGTTGAGAGGGATGGAAATTATGTGGAAAAATGAAAATATATATGTATCTATACACTGTAAAACTTTCAAACACGTAGAATAAAAGAGGGATTTAAAAAAAAAAATAGTGTCCATTTCCTTTGGAGTGACCCTCGTATTTTCCTGGCATCAAATACGTCGAATCTTGAAATTTTGTTAATAGATTTTCACAGGATAGTTTATATCTGTCTTCAAGTGTCTGCCATTCAGTTTCTTCAGCATGTGCGATGTCCTTCACATTTTATGAAAGATGCATTCTTAGTTCTTTTTTTTTTTATCATCAAAAAAGAACAGAGAGAAATATTGCTGATTTATATGTGGAAACTGAGACTTACAGTGCATTTATTTAATTGTGACAATACCAAAAAGAAAAATGATCTGCTACACCTGCAAGTGAATTTTACTTTGGCACAGCTAGGAATAAAATACACACCTTAAAAACACCAGTCTAATGATGGAAATAAAATGTCTAATAAACAGTGTAAGTGTTTTCAAATGCGAATTAAAGTTGTTTGTTCTGAACAACTCCTTCTTTTCTCATTACAGCCTCTGTTGAATCATGGATAGACCCTGAATTGATTGTCTGTCTTCAGTATTCTCGTTTGTCTATAATTCTGTTCAACAGTATGTTGGCACTTAAATGGATTGTGAACTACCGCAGGAGTTTAAAATTTTGTTTAAAATTATTGTTTTTTTTCCACAGGACTTCTACCCAGGACAAATGCTGAATTCAAATTATTGTTTTTTTCCACAGGACTTCTACCCAGGACAAATGCTGAAGAACTATCCTGAGTCAATCAACATATATGACTTACTAGAACAAATTCTGCAGGACTTTGAGGAACACCCAGAACATGATGCAAATATAGATATTGTGAAATATGCTACAGACATTTTAAAAATGGGGAATAAAATGAGAACTGAATGTTGTGATTTCCCCAATACCAAGAAGACAGATGGAGGGTTTTATGAAACAGGAATGTCTGCCTGAAATTATAAGAATGCATTTCGTGTATCTTTCTCTCATTATATGTATTTTTAATGGCTGCAATAAATCTGGTTTGACTTGAAATGGACTTCATATGCATATCTCATTATCAGAAACGCCCTCTGTGCCTTTATCAAAATAAAAATATTGTAGGAGTCATATATGTGTTAGAATAATGTCTATATTTTAATGTGCAGCAAAATACAGAGAAAAATGATTTGATTTATTCATAAAAAGCTTGTATGATGCATCACTTTTAAACAATTGGCACAAATTATGACCATTATTTGAGTAGCCCAGATGCAAGAGCCACTAACTGCATGGTAAAGCAAAACAGAGATAATCGTGAAAAACTTGTCCCATTCAAATTATTAAAGTTGAAGACATAACGTACCGGGTGATCAGAAAGTCGGTATAAACTTGATAACTTAATGAACCACGGAGTAATGTAGATAGAGAGGTAAAAATTGACACACACGCTTGGAATGACAAGGGGTTTTATTAGGAAAAAAAAAATAAATAAAAAACCATCAGTGATTGTGCATGACAATCGTGTATAAAAGGAGCTGTAATGAGAGAGAGAATCAGATGCGCCAGCAGTCGCAGCATGTTGACCTTACCTGAGAAGGCACTTTTAGTGAAGCTGTATTATCAGAATGGGGAATGTGCTAGTTCAGCGTTACAATCCTAACGCCATAGAAAGGGGATTCAAACGGCTAAAGGTCCATGTCCTCAGAGTCTTTCGCGATGGCGTACATGAATAAGACTCCGAGGACACATAGATGGTGAGGACATAATGCGCAGTGTGAGACTGTTAGAAAAACTGCAGAAAAAGAGATCACATCTGCTGAGTTATTTGGCATTTTTACAATGCTGCCGGGACAAGGAGGTAATTCCTCGCTTTGCAGTAGTCACACACCGCATTCGAACTGTTGCAGTGGACAGAATTTTGAAGAGGACCAGTCTCACCATAGTGAGACAGCAGATACGACAGACAAGGTATGAGCTTGAACATAATGCCAGGAACCTTTTTGAGTGTCATCCGTCCTTGTCATCAACATTGTCACCATTTGATTGGGAGTTGGTGGATGTAGCTACGACAACACAACAACATGCAAGTTTATCCAAGGCAACGTCGAAGCAATGTGCCAAGTTCAACCGACTGGATCACAGAAGAACTGTTGTGAAACCCGATAAGGCCCATAGAACGGTTGTTAATCTTTCCAACCAAGAACTGGACGATGGCTCTATATCAGCGCTGAGTAAAGGCCTCAACTTTTCTCCAGCTCCACGACGTCTGCCAATATTGGATATAATTAGTGGAATAGAGCGGTGCATTAGGAATCTTTCGCACAATGCAGCTGAGGACGTCAGGCTAACTACCAGCCATATTCTGGCTAAAGCTAAGCCACCAAAATTAATATTAGCCAGGAGGAACGACTTTGCTTATGGTTATTACATGAGAATGAAGACTTGGTTGTCTAGCCAGCCGACAAAGGGAATGCCACCATGGCTGTGAACTCTGCAGACTACCACCTGAAGATGCTGCATTTATTAGAAGACCCCATGTACTGCAAGCTTAGTCGTGATCCCACACAGGCCACTGTCAGAAAATCAGGGAAGTTATTGAAGGATTCTGGCATACCAGATGAAGTGATGAAGAAATTAACGCCTCGTGCCGCCAGACCTCCCAGGCTTTGTGGATTACCATAGGTACACAAGGAAAGTGTTCCCCTGAGGCCCATTGTTAGTGCAATCAGTTCGCCTACCTACAGACTTGCTAAACATCTGTCAGGATTATTAGCACCAAAATTGGGACATTGCGAACACCATGTTGTCAACTCGCAGAAATTTATTGAGACACTCAAGAGAATGAAGATAGGCCCAAACGGGCCCAAATGACCTAATGGTTAGCCTGTATGTTGTGTCACTTTTTACGAGGGTGCCAGTACAAGATATGCTGGATCTTTTGGTCCAACATTTTCCATCTGAAATCATTAAGCTGTTCCGTCGCGTCCTAACGACAACCTACTTTTTGTACTGTGATGAATATTATGAGATGACTGACGCCACAGCCATGGAATCACCACTGTCTCCAGCAGTTACAAATTTCTTCATGGAGCACTTTGAGGAGCAGGCTCTGCAAACTGTGACATTTCGGCCATCTTGCTTTCTAGGATACGTTGATGACACCTTCCTGATATGGCCTCATGGTGAAGATACACTACCACAGTTCATCGATCATATGAATGGTGTCCATCCCAACATGAAATGTACTGTCTAGGTGGAGAAGCACGGCGAGCTTCCATTCTTGGATGTTTTGGTTGAGCGGAAGGCAGGAGGCCAGCTTGGTCACTCAGTGTACTGGAAACACTGGAAACCAACACACACTGATCGGCAATTGAACACCAATAGTTTCCACCACCTTGTACACAAGAAAGCTGTCCTGAACACGTTGGTTCATAGAGCCAAGATTATCTCTGACGATGACCACCTACAGTCTGAATTGCAGAACTTAAAACGTGTTTTCGGGGAAAATGGATACAGCAAAAGAGACTTCGCAAATGCTTTCAAGGGCCGCCGACGAAATACAGCTGGTGAATCAGAAAAAAAGAGGCGAAACGGACTGTATTCCTGCCATAATGTGGAGCAACTAGCAGTAAGTTAGGACGTCTGCTGCAGAAACATGGGCTAAGACCAGTGTTCTGGCCCGCCCCCAAGATATGAGATATGTTGCGCCCTGTCAAGGACGACATTGCTCTTCGAGTGTCCGGTGTGTATGGTGTACCCTGTGAATGTGGCAGTATGTACATTGGACAGACAATTCACATGGTTGCGGAGTATTGTACTGAGCACAAGCGCCATATAAAACAAAGGGAGCTTGACAAGTCGGCCATAGCGGAGCATTGCCTAGAAAACGGACATAAGATACAGTTCGAAAATACAAAAGTGTTGGCTCATGCTTCTACATATTGTGAGATTCGCTTAAACAACAACAATTTCAACAGAGACCAGGGATACACGCTCAGCAGGGCATGGGGACGGGCGTTGGACATTGAAAGAAAGCAGAGACAGATGCGCGACGCGGGAGCAGCAGTTTCAAATGTGGCACCTCCCCCTGGCGCCACCTGACATCACTGGTGCTTCCACGAGCTGCCCGGGTCAACTTATGCGCGCACTCCACATTGGATCGATCTGATTGGCTGCTGATGATGTCATCATGCCTATATAAGTGAGAGACCGTAACAGCCCCGGCAGTCAGTGAACTCCTGACGACGATGGCGGAAATGGCCATCGAAAGCTCAAGCATTTTATTCGAATTGACGCGGCTGGAAAACCGAGAACGTTTTATTCGGCTAAAGGTCCATTGACAAATGCAGCTGTGGCAAGAATGATTTCGAAGTACAAAGCCATGGGCTGTTTAGACGATAGACCCCGTAGTGGCCGACCGAGCACAAGGCGTAATGCTACTGAGACAGTTCAGGAAGAAATGGAGACTGTAGCAGGTTCGTCTATGCACGGGGAAGTCCGCGCTCGTGCAGTTGCATGCCGCACCAGCATTCCATACACTACTGTTTGGTTGGCATTTAGGCGTACACTCCGAAGCTATCCGTACAAAATCTATTGGCATCATGAACTGTTACCTGGCGATTTTGTGAATTGGAGGGCATTTACGGTGTGGGCGTTTCAAAAGATGGCGGAAGATGACGATTGGTTGAGTAACTTGTTGTGGACCGATGAAGCTCATTTCATGCTCCGAGGGTCTGTCAACGCCCACAACTGCAGAATTTGGGCTACCGAAAATCCTAGAACTTTAAAAGGAATGTCAGCGTTGGCCGTAATATTGATGGCAGAATCGATTTTCAATCACATAGTGATCATCTTCATTGCTGATATGTACAAATTAAACTCAGACACTGGTATCAAGTTATCAATAACCAAAACTGAGAAGCGATCACACATTGTGAACTGGATGGGCAACCATTCCTACTCACATAGCTATCTAGGGAATGTTTTTTCTGTTGGGGGCTCATAATATAAATGCTTTCAGCAGGATATTAGTGTCAATTGAGCAATGTTAAATTCAAAGGTAATTTCATAATACACGCTTTTAATAAATAAAAACATGTTTTTGGAATGTAGGAGTTACTTCTGCCTCAAAATGTTCTTTAGATATTGCTCACTATGGCTTAGCATTCTTTCACATGCAGTGTCATCATCATCATCTTGGCCAGTTTCCAGCCTCTGACTGGGTCGGTATGGAACATAGGCCTCTCCATCGTCTTCTGTCTTGCCACCATCTCTCTGTCTTCACCTTGGTCCAGTCTTCTACTTTCTTCTGGACGCATTCCTCTACTACTTTGAACCATCTGTATCTCGGTCTTCCTCTTGGTCTCTTTACTTCCAGTTTCATCTCGTGTATCCTCCTGGGTAGCCTCTTCTCTTCCATTCTATTAACATGTCCATACCATCTCAGCCTTAATTTCTCTATCTCCTCCTGCAGTGGTTCCACCTTCATTAACTCTCTGATCCTATAATTTCCTAACCTGTCTATCTTTGTCACTCCAATATTGTTTCTTAAGAATTTCATCTCACTAGCTTGTACTTTGCTTTTCTATCTTCCTTTCATAACCCAGGTTTCTGATGCACATGTCAGGATCGGGACATACTTTTTACTTATTTGGGGTACATCCTTGGTCCATATCAGGCTTCTGACACTCTTCCGAAAAGCTTCTGCTTCTCTCCCCCGCTCGTTTATTTCTCTGTTGTTTTCTCCATCTTCCTGTATCAGGCTTCCTAGGTACTTGAAACTCTCCACTCTTCTCAATCGTTCCCCATCAATTGTTATTCCCATTGTTCCTCTCTCCTTCTTTCTTATCTTACTCTTACTTATACTAAATTTAATCCCATATTCTTGTATTGTTCGTTCCCATATGTTTAACTGCTCTTGTACTTCCTCCTCCTTATTCCCCCAAATCATCAGACCATCTGCAAGCACCATAGCTTTCATCTTCCTTTCACCAATTATTTGTGCAACTGTACTCATTATATCATCCATCACTGCAATGAAGAGTAATGGTGTTAGTGCACTTCCTTGCCTCAAGCCATTTCTCTGTTCAATCCAAGCTGATTTCTCTCCTCCCACTTTAACACAGCTCACACTTCCATGGTACATTTCCCTTATCCTCCAAATAATCTGTTTTGATACTCCTCTGTTCTCCAGGGCTTTCCACACTTTGCTTCTACATACACTATCATATGCTTTTTCAATGTCCAGGGAGGTCATTAGTAGATCTATTCCATATTCATAGTGCTGTTCCTACAGTTGTCTTACAGCAAAAATTAGATCCACATGGACCTTCCTATTCTGAAGCGATTTTGCTCTGCTCTCATTCTTCCTTCTAGTTTTGCCCAAATTCATGTTTCCAAAATTTTCTCATAAATCTTTGCGCAATGACTCATCAATGTTATCCCCGGATAGTTCTTGCACTCTTTTCTATTTCCCTTCTTAAAGATCGGGACAATTATTCCCTTCTTCCAGTCTTCTGGTATCATCTTCTGTCTCCACACAATTTTTATTACTCAATATAGCCATTGTATCCCCACCTCTCCTGCTGCTCTCACCATCTCTACACTGAGCTCATCCAGACCTGGTGACTTCCCTCCCTTCATATTGCCCAATACCTCTTCCACTTCTCCCCATGTAAGGTCTTTTTCTATTTGCTGTTCCTCCTATTTCTTCTCCTCGGCTTGTTCCTCCTCATTCAGGTCTCCATTCGAGCTCAGGAGTTCTTCAAAATACTCCTTCCACATATTCTTGAATTCCTCCTTATTCTCTACATCTTGTCCACTTTTGTTTACCATTTGAGCATAATGTGTCATACCATTCTTCCTATTACATTTAATCATCCCATATAACACCTTTTTTTGAACCTTCACTCTCCTCCTCCATCATTCTGGTCCACTGTTACATCCACTTTCTTCTTTCCTCCGCCACCACTCTTTTTGCTTCTTTCTTGCTTGCCTGATACTCTTCTCTTGTCTCTACTGTTCTCTTCTGGAACCATACCCTAAAGCCTCTATTCTTCTTCTGTACTATATCCTTAGTTTTATTGTCCCAACAGGGTGTTTTTTTCCATCTCTTTTTGTTGCTTGTCCTCCCATGCAGTGTCATGGTGCAGAAATTTAAACATAATACATATTTAAAAAAAGATATATGATAATGTTCTTTCCACAGATATTAATTGAAATGGTCTTCAAGGATGTGAAATACCTTAAACCAAAAAATCCATACATATTTTCATTTAAGTGGTAATACCAGACTTCACTGATATGTAAATGCATATATACTGAAGCGCATAATATATTCGTAGGCTATTGTAGCAGCACATCTAACAGAAAGCTTTTAAGATACTTGCGATGTTATGTAACACATACATTACTTGATATTATTTTACATCTGCATTAACCCACCTGGATAGTCATGCATGTTAAAAAGTCACTTCCAGGATGGGGAGTTGCACTGGCCCCAGACTGAATCAGAACAGCGGGTTAACAATAAGTGTCATTGTACTGGCCAGTCATGATGTGCCTTTTATGTGGCTTCCCCCATCCCAGTAGACAAATACCAGATACCCCAATCTGGCATCAGTACATGATTCCAAAACATTTAGAATATTTTAGCTCACTGCAGATCGTTGGGGTGCACATATTCTGTCCCTAGACATAAAGGGGTAGCAACAAGAAGGTCATGCGGCCGGCCGCTCCTTAAATTGACCATGGCAATTCCATAAATAACCACACCAACCCTTTGGTGACATGGAGCAGAGACTCGAGAAGAAGAAGATTCTGGAAGAATTTTGTCAATGAAGGAGTGGGCCATAAACAAATATTTTACATTCTCTTCAAACTGAACTTATTGGGAGCTAAACTTTTTATAACTGCCACTAAGTTATTGAAAATTTGATTTCCCTAATAATGGACACCCTTCTGATCAAAGTATTAAAAAGCCTAATGAACTGAAGACCTGACCAGAATAGTGGCACCATCATGCTTGTGACTGAGAAGTGGAGAGGGAAAGTATTAACAGTACGCTCCCTAATCTTACATGGAGTGCTGTCACATGCTTTGTGTTGCCAGTATGGCCATTGAATGAAGTGCCCAATTAGAATTAGAACAGGAAGAAGATATACATTACATGTCATCTTCACTGCTCACAGTGCTTCGTTGGCAGTATCCATAAAACTACCTATATTGTATTCTATTGTATGGAACTGGGGATGTATAAACGACAGAGAGGCTTCGTTCCTGCAGGTGTACACAACCCCACAACAGGCTACAGCAGTCCACTCACCCCACCGCCACCCCACACCAAACCCAGGGTTATTGTGTCGTTCAGCCCCTGGCAGACCCCCCCACCCCCCCGAGAATGTCTCATACGAGACGAGTGTAACCCCAAGGTTTGCGTGGTAGATTAATTATGGTGTACACATATGTGGAGAAAGTGTTTGCGCAGCAATCGCCGACATAATGTAACTGCGGTGGAATAAGGGGAACCAGCCCACATTCACCGAGGCAGATGGAAAATTGCCTTAAAAACCATCCACAGACTGACCGACACACCGGACCTCGACACTAATCCACCGGGCGGATTCGTGCTGAGGACCAGCATGCCTTCCCACCCGGAAAGCAGTGCTTTAGACCGCACAGCTAATCGGGTAGGCTAAAACTACCTTACTCAGTGGTCTCACCATCTTCCACAGCTTTAAATGTCAATTCATCATTTGCTATTTCAGTCATTGATAATAACACTGACTCTTTGTTTGAATCTGATTGATTCTATTATATTTTCAGTTTCCTTTTCCATTGTGGCATTACCTCCTGTCCCCCAATGAGGTATTCACTGGGAAGCTTTCTCAAAGGTGTGACATTAATTAATAACTAAAAAAGAGAGGTGGTTTTGCGTAATTCAACATGTGACACGGAGGCAACCCACACTGATGACGGACAGTCTCCTCAGATAGCATCCTGCAGTACATCTCATTAAAACTTCTCTTGCAGTAACTGAAACATTTTCTTATTGGAGTCCATCATCATAACATTTTCTTTTAATTAGTACTGCATCAGGCCTGTGAGCAGGCTGCCCGGCATCATTGTTTGGAAGTAATAACTGATCACACGCGCGCTATTCACACAATGAAATGGTATGTAAGAACACAGATAGTGTTCGGTTGTACACCTCTGAACAATCTGCTGCCAACCTGTGCCACTTTCTCACCAAAATGCATGGAAAAGATACGGTATAAAATCTACTCATCAAGCGGCAGCAGGGGAACACACACACAAAATGATTTAACTTTTACAAGGTATCAGAGCCAGTGGTTCCTTCTTCTAGGAGAAAAGTTGAAGGGGAAGGAAGAGGGGCAAATGAAAAGGAATGGTGAGGTTTAGGGAAAAGGGTACAGTTCAGAAAAGTCACCCAGAATCCCAGGCTAGGGGAGCCTTTCCAGACGGGATGAGAAGAAAAGACTGATTGTTGGGAACTGCACCAGATGGGATTTGAAAACCTGAGAGCTTAAAGGTTGAAGACAGGGTAATATGAAAGACAGAGATTACTGCTAAAGCATCATGCATGAGTTAATACAAAGCTAAGAGTATCGTATGTAACAGAGATGGGACGGGAAGCAGCAAAAATAGACAATTCAGGAAGTGAAAGATGTAGGAAACTAAAATTGAGTGAAGAAGCGAGTAGTTACTGTGGATAAATGCTGAGACAGAAGGAACTAACGTAAATTACGGCCAGGTGGGTGGCGAGAACCAAGGGCTGTTGTAGTGCTGGTTCCCACCTGCGGTGTTCTGAGAAACTGGTGTCTGTCTCCTCCCCTCGCTGGCCAAATACCGGCAATGAAAACACAAAAGCTAGTGTGAATACTGTTTTCTGTAATGTCTCTCTATGCTCCACATGTCAGTTGGCTGTAGGTTGTTGATTGCCTTTCCCGTACTTTAATATGAACCAGTGTTATATCTTTAGTCTCGCGGGCGCAGACCGAAAAGGGAACACCAGGAGGCCACCACCGCAGATGGAGGCGGCCAGAGCGGGCGCGGACGGAATAGGGAACGTCCAGAATGGCAGGGGAACGCCACTCCCGGGCGCGGACCGAGAAGGCAACACCAGGAGGCCACGACCGCAGTTGGAGGTGGCCAGAGTGGGCACGGACAGAATAGGGAACACCTAGAGCGGCAGGATAGCGCGACCTGCGGGCGCGGACTGACTAGGGAACGGCAAACAGAACACCAGGCACCGGGCAGGCATAAATATGCGACTCAGTCCAGCAAGCAGTCAGTATCAGGGAACACCTGATGAAGACGTCAAGTAATGACGTCGAAATATCATGTTTGGAAGACGCTGATATCCGGCAGAAAACCCGATTTCCACAAGATGACACAGACTATTGTTTACTGTGATTGTGGTTACTGCAGCTGGCTGTGTGCTGTTGGATGTGTGGATGAATGCTCAAGATCTTTGCACAGCTACTTTGGACCCAATATGGCTGTTGACTAGAAGTGGAATGTTTTATTGTACCATGTTCCTGATTCCTGTCGTTGCTGCGGAAATGCATATAGTCTGTCAACTAAAAATAATTTAATCTCTGTCAAGTCATGCTCCTTTGAAACCAACATGTACTGTATTAGAGGAGGCAATCTGAGCATTCAGATGGACCACAATGATGGGGCAAGAGCCTCTTGTAGATACAGCCATAGCTGCGAAAATGTTTGCTACCAGTCCGTTCTACGAGTACATAAATGACCTATCACAGTTGTTGTTCAGGTATCTTGGGAAGGTGCTGTAGTAGTGCTGTCTTTGCGATATCACATTTTCCCGTAATCTGTGGTGCACAGATGATGTCATTTACATAAGCGTAGTTGGCCAAGTTACCCAGTAAAGCCACAAATTTGGGTGTATCTTCCATGATACTGTGATTTTTTGTATATAAGCTTGGCACACTCTGAAGCCCGTGGCCGGATGTTCTGGTTTAAATGTTGGTAGATTGGGTATGGAGCTGGGTTTTAATGTAACTCCACTGAAATCTTGTTTGTGCTGTGATGGCATAATCACTCCGAGCTCAGAGGGTATGTGCTCGTGGCACATTCCCAACTTGGGTGGAAAACCAGGACACATGTCACAAGGTCCAACAAGCTGAGCTCCATATTCTGTAAAGAACAAATTTGACTGGCCCGAGGCTGGAGCAGGGAAACACACTCAAGTGGGCATTATAAAGTCTGGCATTTGTTGTTTGAGCAAGAACCTGATGACATGGAGCACAATGTGTCAGAACACCATTTTCACATTTCAATTTCATTGCATATTGATCAGAGGATTCAAAAATGTTTTCCAGTTATGTCAGGAGTCACTGTTCTCAAGTATTTGTCTGAAAAAATGATGTTTCATTGCTGGTATTACTACTGTGCTGTGGAACACACTTCTAAAGCAGAGACAAAACTAGCTGTACTTTCTGGGGTCACCACAGTAGGTCCTCTGTGTGGGAAGTGTAGTGAATGGAACTCTAATACCACAGAATACAGTTCTCTGGTGAGTTGTGTTGATTAGTCATCCGCACTACTAAGCTGAGTGGACAATTTTAGATAAGACTTTAAATTGCCATCTTTTTTTGTGTTCCAATTTTGTTGAAATAAAGCCTATATGTTGCCCCAAGGTACAGTCTTGTTACCTTCGAAAACCCCACGAAAATTCTTCTGGTAGTTTTGGAGATTAAACAATGGATTCTCCAAGCTGGATTAACAACAATATTAGGAATAAGACAGATTGCTACTCATGGTAAAGATGACATGTGCAGAGAGGCACAACGAAAAGACTGTAACACATGTAACTGTCGGTCAGAGCCTTCCTCAGCAATGAAAACATGCACACTTTCACACAAGTGACAGAAGGCTTTGACGATAGCTACATGTGTGACAGTCTTTTCGTTGTGTCTGTCTGCAACTCAGCAGGTCATCTTTATGGTGAGAAGCAATCTACCCTGTTCCTAATATCCTAGTTTTGGAGATCAGCATGTTCAAACAGGCAGACACAACAGTTTCACAGTTTTATCATCATTTAGATGACTTCTCGCAACTGTGGGACTGTTATTTACATCAGCCTATATTTGTCTGGCTTATTTGCCCCATCTACTATGAGCTTCATAGTGAAAAGTGCATAAATTGGAGCTGAGATTCAGTCACACAAAATTGCATTAACTATCAACATATCACAGTGTGAGGTCTGCAGGCAGTCAGTACTATTGAGGTTGCTAGTAGTTCAGCTGTTGTGCTCGCAGCACTTTCAAAAAATCCATTACATATGCTACTAATAGTATCAGTTACACTATCAAATACTGTTAATTCAAAATTAGAAGTTGTAGTTTGGTGACATGGGTGTTTTACTGTAAACATTAAAACATGCTAACAGTATTATAAAAAGGAAAGTTGCTACTCACCGTATAGCAGAGATGCAGAGCCACAGATAGCCACAACAAAAAGATTGTCACAAATAAAGCTTTAGGCCAGTAAGGCCTTTATTAAAAATAGACAAAAGACACACACACACACACACACACACACACACACACACACACACACACACATGCTCACCCCCCCCCCCCCCCCCCCCACACACACACAGCAGTTGTGTGCGAGTTGCGTGTGTGTGTGTGTGTGTGTGTGTGTGTGTGTGTGTGTGTGTGGTCTATTTTTGACGAAGGCCTTACTAGCTGAAAGCTTTTTTCCTTTTCATAATATTGTTACATTCCATTCTGGATTTTCCATTACATTATGCTAAGGAATATAGTGCGCTTTGGCTGTCAAATTCCTGGGTCTACAAAAAACTTGGCAGTCATGACAGGTATTTGAAACCACCTTCTCCAAAAGCAAGTTCCTCCAATGCATTCAGCACTGCACTACCTTTATCAGTGAAAGTTAGATTCAGAAATAAATTTCTCTCAAGTCACGGTTGTTGTTGTCTTCAGTCCAGAGACTGGTTTGATGCAGCTCTCCATGCTACTCTATCCTGTGCAAGCTTCTTCATCTCCAAGTACCTACTGCAACCTACATCCTTCTGAATCTGCTTAGTGTATTCACCTCTTGGTCTCCCTCTGATTTTTACCCTCCGTGCTGTCCTCCAATACTAAACTGGTGATCTGTTGATACCTCAGAATGTGTTCTACCAACCGATCCCTTCTTCTAATCAAGTTGTGCCACAAATTCCTCTTCTCCCCAGTTCTATTCAGTACCTCCTCATTAGTTACGTGATCTACCCATCTAATCTTCAGCATTCTTCTGTAACACCACATTTCGAAAGCTAATCTCTTCTTGTCTAAACTATTTATCATCCATGTTTCACTTCCATACATGGCTACACTCCATACAAATACTTTCAGAAACGACTTCCTGACACTTAAATCTACAACTTCTGTTAACAAACTTTTCTTCAGAATTGCTTTCCTTGCCATAGCCAGTCTACGTTTTACATGCTCTCTATTTCGACCATCATCAGTTATTTTACTCCCCAAAATAGCTAAACTCATCAACTACTTGAAGTGTCTCGTTTCCTAACCTAATTCCCTCAGCATCACTTGATTTAATTCGACTACATTCCACTATCCTCATTTTGCTTTTGTTGATGTTCATCTTATATCCTCCTTTCAAGACACTGTCCATTCCGTTTAACTGCTCGTCCAGATCCTTTGCTGCTGTCTCTGACAGAGTTACAATGTCATTGGCAAACCTCAAAGTTTTTATTTCTTCTCCATGGATTTTAATTCCTATTCCAAATTCTTCTTTTGTTTCTTTTACTGCTTGCTCAGTATATAGATTGAATAACATTGGGGATAGGCTACAACCCTGTCTCTCTCCCTTGCCAACCACTGGTTCCCCTTTCATGCCCGTCGACTCTTATGATAGCCATCTGGTTTCTGTACAAATTGTAAGTAGCCTTTTGCTTCCTGTATTTGACATCTGCCACCTTCAGAATTTGAAAGTGAGTATTCCCTTCAACATTGTCAAAAGCTTTCTCTAAGTCGACAAATCACAGTAAGAATTTAAAACTTCATGCATAGGCTAAAACAGATTTGTAGACAATGCCTACCTTGCCTCAGAATGCTCAGATGTATGTGTGATCTTTTTGGAAAGTAAAATTTGTAATATTCCCATGAGAATGTCAGATGACTACAGTGATATTACTATGAATTATGAAGCAGTAGGAGTACACGAAGGAACTGATACAATGTCTGAAATCAGCTCTGTTAACGGAAGTGAGTTCCCACATATCCATGAAGGCAAGAGATATTTCAAGCCATCTGTTCTCACACTGAATAATATTGTTAACCAACAATGAGTAATCAACAACTACAAAGAAATATGAAGTCTTTCTAGATACTCAAGTAGTTGAACTGCTGCTTCAGCTGTGGATCCATTTGTGTAAAATCTATTGGGCAGATGAAAGCTGCAGCAATGACTTCCACACAGTTGACACCTGCTTTCACTTCATAACAGCCGTAAAAGTTGCTTCTTTAGCCTATATTAAGACTGGGAAACAGAGAGGCTGAATCAAACTACCTAAACAAGAACTACAGACAAGTCATTTAATTGAACACCCTTGTCTCTAAAGACACACTGATTTCATTTTTTTAAATAAATACTTACAAAAAAGTGTAGGTATTAATCAAACAATGGAAAATCCAGGGTGGAATGTAACACTGTTATGAGAAGGAAAGTTGCTACTCACCATATAGCTGAGATGGCCAATGACCGAAAGCTTTAATAGTGAGAGTCTTTTTGTTGTGCCTACCTGTGACTCAGCATCTCCACTATATGGTGCGTAGCAACAAGTTCAGATCATGTTTCAAACAGTAGATCTTTGTTATCATTTGAGTAATTTTTGCACAGCCACTGTTTTATACAGAATACACACAAACTTCTTCCTAATCACTGCCAATACTAAATTACACCTGAACTTGTCTCAGCATAAATTAGTTAACTACATGATTATGTCAAAAGGTAAGCAATTTTGTGAGGAAAGACAAATCTTATAGAGCAACCGTTATGCAGCAGATTCTACTCAAAAAGTCTCTCTCTCTTTCTCTCTGACAAACAGCCTATCCCAGAATGTTCAACTGTTAATGAACAGTTAACAAGCTATCATCCACTAAAAATTACCCAGTAAAAAGGACCATCTGAAATACTCCATGACATCCGTAATGCTATGTTAGACAGAGCAGAGGATCCCTTTCCTTTGGTTTTAAGACATTACCACCTGAAAATAAATGATCGATGTTTGTGATGAAAGTTAATTTGTAGCAAGCTGCAAGCAATGTGTGTAATGCTTCATGTGTTAGTAGTCTGTTGAAATGTTCATTGTGGCTCCATTCAAACAATTGTGTGAGATTGAATGACAGTTCAGTTCTTATATCCATACCCTTGTCCAGCTATCCCGATTTAAAATTACCACAATTTCACTAAATTGTGTATTGCACATGCAGGGCTGGTTGTTTTGAAAAGGCATGGTTTCCTTCCCCTAACAGACATTGTACTCCATCACTAGTAACATCATTGCTGAGGGGACGTTAAACCAAATTTTCATGTTGATCTGCCGACACTTTCCAGGACTTATAGTGAAACACTGTAGCCTTTCCACTGCACGATAAATTCAAAAAGGAATAGTATGTGTGTTATGTGGTGATGTGTATGATTTAGTGTGGTTTGGTCAGGATTATTCTACTTTCACTCTGCAGAACATTTAAATAATGATACAACAGCTCTTTAGCCAACAATGCATATGTAGTAGAGATGAAGAAGTTTTAAGCAACCATATTATATAAGGTAAAAATTTGCAGTGTTTTTGCTATATAAATAAATGCTATGTGAATTCATGTTGTAAAACTTTATTCCCAATTTTTGATATAGCTGCCTCAAGTAAAATAAATGATAAACAACTGATGAGAAATTATCACCAGTTACACAGATAATGTACACATCAGATCATTCATTTAAAAACTGTTGTGGAATGCTATATAAATGATATTTCTTGTTCAGCCTTCAGAAGGAGATAAAACATCTCACCAACAAAAACAGACAAAAATTCACAAGCACATAAATTATAATATTAAACTATTCAAAACGATAACACAGATATTTATACTATCTGTCTAGGTCCAAACCATAAGATTTACATTATTTACAAGTTCTCAAGTAGTATCAAACAAGACAATAATCTCATTCTTACGAAAGACTGCATTGTAATTGTTTTAAACAAAACAACATACCATGTTTGTCATATAAATTCTTCATCCTACAGGACAGTAGAAAACGGCATTTAAAAATATATAAAAGTGGAAGCATTCATATACATCAAAGATACACAGTCATTCATTTACATTACTCCTTGTGGTTCAGAAACTGTGCACATTACTTTCTTTTTATTGTGAAAACTGTTCTCTTTAGTTCTGTTTTCTTGAAAACACAGTAGTGTCTTTAACTTACTTTTTTAAATTTTCTATTGGGTATGTTAAATGTTTTACTACCAAATCTTTAGGCGCATCAAAATGTCAAACATTAAAGTGTTTAGTTCACTGGCTCTCAGGGACTTTTATTGGTGTTAAAAGCCATACACAGTTTGAGAACCACAAGGTTACCTTTGCAATACAGTTTGTTATCACATAACATAATACTGACAAAATATTATGAGAGTCTTACATGTTTATCTCACTCAGTACAATAGGAGTTTACATTATGTACACAATGATATTACATTCTATTATATTTAATACTGTCCTGCAATTTGACTCTGTGTGTATTCTAAAGTAAAAAAATAGCTGTTCAATATTTCTTCCTTATCAGAATATCTACAAAAATATGAACTTCAAAAGACTATGCCTTTTAATGTGAGCTGCAGGTTAATAAAACATTTCATGCTTTGTTTGAACAGATTAATTTTGTGTTTGTTTGTCTTGGAGAGACAGAAATGATAACATAATTTGCAGAAGTTTGATCACAAATTCTATAAAGATAGTATTTATAAACATGAACACCATCTTCCTTTTTGTTTTCCCTTATTAGTCTTCCTTAACAATTGCTGCTACTATTATTGTGTTTTCTCTTTATCATCATATTTTAAAAAAGAAATATTACATGGATTTACAATATTTACAAAATTCAAGAAAAGTAAAAAAGTCATTTTCCAGTTTTTTTTCAGGAATGCCAAGTAAATTTCTTATTTTTCAGAAAAGCAGAATGAGGAGGAAACATAGCACACTGCTAGATGATGTTTCTGGCTGAATACCAGCTGAAAAAATCATCAGTCAAGAGGAACACTCAAGGAGTAACCCACTTCCAAGAGTATTGTCTCTTTCCGATGAAATCTTTAGGCTGACCTTTCAGAACACTTATAGTCAGATCACCTACAGACACATACAAAATATATCAAGATCTATACAAGAGAAAAGGCCTTTAAAGAACTATGTTAAAACAAATTGTTACAACAATAAAGAAAAGGTACACCACAATTAATAAATTAACATTACATTACAACACTTATGTGAAATGGTTGCCAGCAACTACAGCTTAAATAGCTTTGTGATTGACAGCAGTGGTGGGAGGCAGTTGTGCTAGCGTGCAGGCAGCCAAATTTCGCAAAGCTCTGCAAAACAGCAACACAGTGAGCATGTAGTCCTCAAGAAAGAGTACAGTTAACTGCTCCCTTGAACGCACTAAAAGTCAATGACAATGTTATTTCAATAGAAGTAGATTGCCATTATTAACACACAAATATCTTATTACAGCTGCCTGACAAAAGATCAATTCTCCTTTTAATCCTACCTGGCAAAACATTTAAACTGGTTGTATTTGAAATAAGAAGACACAACAAGTGACCTGGTGATTCAAAAAATATTCGTATAACTGAGATCTGAAGTAACGTTCTAATTTATGAACTCGGGAATTGTAACACAATTATACTGAGAAAATATAAGATATGTAACTAATAATGATACATCTTTGATCTGCAACAGAAGATTCATTCTCTGGATACCAGAAAAAAACCGCTGGGAGACAGGGGATAAACATGTTAGAGCAATGAGCTTGACAATTTCAAAGTAGTTCATACCCTCATGTGGGTAGTGAAGACAGCATAGATTGCCAATTATGAAATGCAATGGACGAGAAAGATGTATAGCTGCAGATGTATGTGAAATGAGTAAAAAATTTATTTTGGGAGAGCATAGAAAGTTGGATGTAAGAAAAGTTAATTGGAAGTAGCAAAGAATTTTTTTTTTAAAATAAAGAAGTAATATGGATGATGCTACTGTTGAAAAAGGTCATGGCAGATGGTGACAATCAATCCTTATACTTAAAACTCAGCACATTAGTCCTGGAATGAGGAGATCAATGTAGCCCAAACAGAACGACAGTCATCTTGAACCATTTATTTGCAATGCGGAGCACATTCTTTATCTTACATGATTTGCAATAGGAGACAGTAGAAATTCATCACATGAAAACCTGTATGTGCGGGAGATATCTTCCTGCAAATGCATGGCTGTGAATTGTGTTTGGGGAACAACTGAAGTTAGCGATATATGTCAAGTGAGGTATACAGGATGGCTCTCATTACAGAGATCAGTCACATTAAAAATTATCATATCAGAGATAATATTATGTCTATGAGAAAATTTTCCATTGGCAGCTACACAGCTGGTTCCCCACCCACCCACCCACCGACAGTTTTAATCAGATGTTGCTGAGAAAGCTATTAATGCACAAGATTAAGAGTAGCTGTGGAAAACAGAACTGTTAGGATGTCACTGAAAATTGTGCTGATGCAAAGGAACAACAGTTTTCACTTATCTGCATTTGTTTTCAATCTATTATCTCACCTTTATTATCTGCCCTTTGTGATTATCAACAGTTCCCACTTTCGTAAATTACATTAAAATATTTGCCATCTATTTTCTTCCATTATGTTGTTGCACAGAGGTCTGGGGTAATTAATTTCCTTCCTACTATCTTTGTCAACTTTGGACACATATTACAATCACATTTCAGTCGTAAGGCCTGAGAAATGAACCTTCTGTTTCATAAGTTCGAGTTTAATCATTGTCTATCTTATGTTTCTGTTGCTCCTATACCAATGTCAGTACTTACCCAATTGAGAATAGTACAAAATTTTTTCAGTATCTATCTAATCAGTTCTCTTCATAGGTTTGCAACAGTTCTGTAATCATACAACTAACTTTACTAGCAGCAGGAGTGATGCTCTCCCATTAAAGATAAAGTCATTACATAAGTGACTCTACTACAAAATCTGCAGTCAGATACTGCCAGTCTGAACAAGACATTAACTAACAGGTTCATAAGTAATCTTCTACAACCAAGATTCAATAACAGCACCTTAAATTGTACAAATAACAAAAATAAAAAAGGAATCCAATGGACACAACAAGAAGCAATAGCTTTGAGTATTACGTAATAAAATGATGAATAAGGCAGTTCCATTTTCAAACAGTTTGATTAAACATAATCAGTTTTGACCTTAAAAAAATTAGTTTAAGGTGACAATAGATACTCGAATAACAAATAGAGAATACTTGTTGCATGGAATGATTAAGAGAGTGTAAGGGTAATTACAGTGCACTATATGACTGACATAATACGTTACAACCTACAAGTTGCCCAGACTACAGTAGAGGGCCAGAAATTCATTGTAGTAATTCATCTCCATCTCCCATGCAAATCTGCTGGTTTGAAGGTTAGCAACTATCAATTACTTCAATCTGTGAGTATTCTCACTTTCTATTGCAGTCTTGACTTAGATCTTAATGTCATAACTAGTAAGCTTATTACCATTATTTCTTGTTAGAACATTACAGCTCATCAGTTGCATTCTTCCCCCCTCCCTACAAGCTATTTTGACTATCATTTACTTTCAGAATATTAGTTACTGGCACTTTACTTAGTCTACGTATTTTTAAAAAAATCACGTTATTCAGATTATATAATATAATCTCCCTTACAGTAAAATTATGAAAAGGATAGATTGCTACTCACCATATAGACAGGATCCTGAGTCACACATAAGGACAACAAAAAGGCTGTCAAACAATCAAGCTTTTGGCTAGAAAGGCCTTTATCGGAATTAGAGAACACTTATACACACACTCATGAAAAAGCAGCTCACACACAGATGACCACAGTCTCTGGCTGCTGAGGTCAAGACTGCAAACAGCAGCCCACGATTGTGGTCATGTTTGTTAGAGTTGCATTTGCATTTGTGTGTGTTTTTTCTCAATTCCAGTGAAGGTCTTTCTGGCTGAAAGCTTACTAGTTTGAAAGTCCTTTTGTTGTGCCTACATGGTGAGTATCAATCCATCCTTTTCATAATATTGTCATTATTTCATCCCAGATTTTCCTTTGTTTGATTATCTCCCTTACACTTTATTACTCACATATTGTTGCTTATTTATTATTCAGGTATCTGTAGCTGCTTTAAATGACATTCTTTACTGTCAAAACTGGTCGTTCTTACTAAAACTGTTTGCAAATGGACTGTTCTGTTCACCAGCTACCATACAGTGGTGGAGTGACTCAAAATCTCAATATGGAGAAAATTATTATAGAATAATCTTACTAATATAGGTACCATCATTAATCAGAAAAAAATAACACAGAGAGCTTGCCTTTTCATTAGATACTAATCTACATATCTAACAAGTTTTTAAAGCAGATGCATGTTTCATTTCATTATTTAAGTAGTTGTGGGAGTTATCTTATTTACAATTCAAAAATGTACATATTAATTCCAGAATTTTTATGACGACCTTCTCAGAACAAAATTTAAACATGCAACATTTCCTCTGCATTCAGTTGTTTTTATTCCTAACCTGAACTTAAGGAACAGAAGTGCTCCAGCATTATTACATATATTTTGTTTCACAGTCACAGGTCTTAGAAATACTTTGTGCATAGCTTACTGATTACTCAAACCCAAAAACTAGCAGGCCACACAACTATAACTTCTGTAATAATACTTGCTGTTTCAAACAAAATGTTTGGAATGGACATGAGGAAGAATGTGAGTCCTTTGGTACAGAAGATATGTATTTGAAAATGACTGCACGGGTTCTGATCTGTGTACACTACATTCTGCAAATTGTAAGAAATACTGTTATACATCTTATGTCGGTGCATGACTACTTCTGCGCCTAAGAAATGCTCTTCCATTTAAAGGATAAACACGTGCGAGAAGAATAAGTGACGATGCTAATGCTAAACGAACAGGTGCATCAGATCCCCCTGGGAGCTGAACAAACAGTGTCCCAACAGCAGCGACACCATCATCTGTTGGTTCAACAGCAACTGGTCTTACGTCTCCCACAGTAACAGGTGGCTGCTTCCGCAACCTCCTCCTATGAGGTGACTGTGCTGATGAAGGAGATGGCAGCATCTGCAGCTGGTCACTGTCATCATTTAGAGAATCCAGAAGTAGAGTAACAGATGCAAATGGCCTTTTCGCCATGTGTAACATTTCAACAGCGTGTCTGTGGCGGTCCCGTCGTAAGTCCGCTGCTTGTTTGGCTTTCCATGCTACAACACAGGCAGCAAGAAAGAGGAAGAAGCAAGAGAAAAAGACCGAAAAGAAAACAAATAAGTCTATGTGAAGTTGGTCTTGTCTGAAAAATATTGTACCATATGCGACATTGGAAGTATTGTTCCCAGACGTGCTTGCAACAAGAGCCATGTAAAACTTTGTCATGTTGAGTTCATGGCTATCTTGGGGCAATGTTAAGACCAATCTGTTATGTACATTACGCACAATTAATATCGTATTTTTCTCTGTCACTGTTATATATGTTGTAAGACTTTCTGGAAGAGCTTCAAGAATGAGAAGTTTGTGCTTTCGCCAAAGATTATTTCGAATCACTTCTGCAGTGTAAACTGGCAGTGGATCATCAAGCATTCTTATTTCAGTCGCTGCGTTATCAGTGGTATCCACTAATGAGTATTGGAATAGTTTGTCCAGGTCAACCTAGAAAGAAAATTCAATATTTAATTAAAGAATAACATTGTAATAATTTGAAAAAAATACTTCAAAAAATATATGTAACAGGCAAGATGAGTTTTTTGAAATAAGTAAATTCACATATAAAACCTCTCCCCTTGCACCCAATTACTAATTAATTGTTCAAATTCGTTTTTCTTCTATACTTCTAAGCATAAACTCAAACAACAATAATCCTTGAATGCACAAGGTCTTCCAAGATCTGAAGACAAATACAAATAAATAATAATAATTTCTTTTGGTGCCTAGCGAATTTGACATGGTCAGCAGTTTATAAGGAGCCATCAGAGAAGCGGAAATCAAGATTTGGAAGATTGTCATTGAGCTGAGAAGGACTGGGTCAGACTGATTTAGGATTAGGTGTTTAAAGTCTGGAGGAAAGAGCAGAGGCAGTTCTTGCTAATGAGTCCAGATCCTGAAGATGTTAGAAATTAATCTGAACCAAACGATGTTTCTTGGCGGCCTTATACACTGAGGTGACAAAAATCATGGGATACTGCGTAATATTGTGTCAGACCTCCTTTCGCCCAGCATAGTACAGCAATTTGTAGTGGCATGGACTCGAGAAGTTTCTGCAAGTCCACTGCAGGAAGCCTGAGCCAGGAAGCCTCTACAGCTGTCCGCCGGTACAGGATTTTGTGCATGAACTGGCATCTTGATGATATCCCGTAAATGTGTGAAGGCACTCATGTCGGACAATCTGGCAGTTCAAATCACTCACTCAAATTGCCCAGAATGTTTTTCAAACAAATCACAAACAAATGTGGCCTGATGACAAGGCACACTGTCATCTACAAAATCTCCATCATTGCTTGGGCACAGGAACCCCTGAATTTGCAGCAGCAAATGGACTCGAATTAGCTGAACATAACCATTTCCAATCCATCATCGATTCATTTGGACCAGAGAACCCAGTCCATTCCATGTAAACAAAGCCCATACAATTATGGAGCCACCACCAGCTTGCACAGTGCCTTGTTGACAACTTGGATCCATGGCTTTGCGAGGTCTTCACCATGCTCAAATACTGCCATCAGCTCTTACCAACTGAAATTGGGACTTATTTGATCAGGTCACAATTTTTCATTCATGTAGACCAATATAGTCACGAGTCCAGGAGAGGTGATGCCATCCTGTTACCAAATGCACTTGTATTGATCATCTGCTGCCATAGACAATGAATGCCAAATATCACCACACTGTCCTAATGGATATGCTCATTGCAAGTCCCATATTGATTTCTGCAGGTATTTCATGCAGTGTAGCTTGTCTGATAGCACTGACAACTCTTGTAACTGCCGCTGCTATAGGTCATTAACAGAAGGCCGTTGGCCACTGCAATGTCTGTGGTGAGAGGTAATGCCTGACATTTGATATCCTAGGTACACTCTTGACACTATGGCTCTCGAAATAATGAGTTCCCTAATGACTTCTGAAATGAAATGCTCCATGCATCTAGATTCAACTACCATTCCATATTTGTAGTCTTAATTCACATCGTGCAGGCATAATAACACACGAAACCTTTCCACATGAATCACCTGAGTGCTGCCATAGACAATGAATGCCACTGCTGTTTTGTGTATGCAATAGTACTGCCATCTGTATATGTACAAGGGGGGTTAAAAAGTTTCTAGCCTAAAAATAAAGAATGACAGAAATTTCATAACACTAATTTATTTTTCAATATAATACCTATTTACACTAATACACTTGTGGGCACACTCGGATAACTTCTGCAAACCATTCAAATAAAAGGTCTTTGATTTCGAGTCCAACCAGGCGTTCACAGCATCAGTCACTGCATCATAATTGTCAAATTGTCATCCTTTGAGGTGTTCTTTTAGGTTTGGGAAAGGAAAAAAGTCTGATGGAGTCAATCTGGAGTGTGCACAAAAAGGTCACACAAAAATGTTATGAGCATGCCCATGGGAGATCCCAAATGAGGTTTCAATGTGCTGCAATGTTGTTCGACAATCCTGCAAAATCAAATCATGAAATGTAGTCACTTATTCACCAGTGACAATGGTGGCAGGCCTTCTGTTCCTTGCTGCATCTTCCACACTCGTTCTTCCACATTTGAAGTCAGACACCCAGTTTCTCACTGCAGCATAAGACGGAGCAGTGTCCTTAAGTGTATTCCGCATGTCCTTCGCAATTTTCTTTGGCATAATTCCCTTCAAATGAAGATATTCAATCACAGCATGGTTCTTGATTCTCTCGATATTCACCATTTTGCTTATGCTACAGTATACAATGCATCCTAATGGCAAAACTAACAAAGCTGGAGCCATGAAATTTGACTTGCATTACCACAAAGGGTCACCATAAAAGTAGGTGGTGTTATTTGTGAGAGACATTACAGTAACTATCTTGGGCTAAAAGCTTTTCGAATGCCCCTCGTACATACCACTATCCCATGACTTTTGTCACCTCAGTGTAAACAGGTTGGCATACATAAATGTTATGTATTTCTCCTGGAAAGTTCTGCAGATTTGTCCTTCAAAGCAGAAATAATTATGACCTACAATACGACTGATTAAGTTCATAAAGAGAAGGTTGGTTTGGTATCGGTGGGATGCTACAAAAAGTGGTGTTCTGTTGCAGAAAGAATCTATAAATATAGTGAAAATAAACAGAAAATGATTAAATTAAAAAATGAAAGTAATGTCAGCAGTTATTTGGAACCAGTTAAATGTCTAGTCTTATATGCCCCCAGAATAATATGTGCTGAATTCTACAACAATACGTCCCAGTTTTGTAGCAGAAATAGATAAATATACATACCTTCTGTTCTCCACTGATATTCCTCACAATGAAAGTTTTTTCACTTGCACTGAGAAAGAAATCTAGAGCTCCTTGAGTCACATCTACAATGACACGTATGTCCACATTCAGAAATTTTGGTTGTATAGCAAAAAACGACACCTTTCCTGGCTTCAGAGGGTGAGGCTTCATTCTGCATTCTTCTACAAAATGAGAAACTACTTTTAGTTAGACAACTATGTGCTCCACAGGCAAAGCAAAATGTAACATATGCAACATTACTTGTGCCACAAATAAAATTCTAGGTATCTTTATTGATTTTCATAGTTGTACATTTAAGGTAGTGTATATCATTTTACATTATATACAACCTAAATGCTGCCCAATCATCTGTAATATTAAGTCTAATATTCTAGCAGTCCGAAACTAGATTGTAACTGCCTCTTTCATACAGAATATTCACATTCAAAATAGTAACCAAAAAATAGTTACATCAACTACAGCTACAAAACAAACTATTCTCTAAAAGTTCAATAAGTATGAGTCATTAGTGTACAGAACACTCATGCAGACTAGCACTTGAAAGCTGATGTAAGGAAGTATTTTTAAAGAAGAACATGGATCAAATATCAACTACAAATGCTGAATTGCAAGGACCAGTAAGAAATCAAACATAATTTATGAGCTCCCACCTGCATTTACAAAACACATAAATGGTTAAGTCCAAACCCTCAGATTATGCATTTAACACCCAAAAGAAAATAGGGTGGAAGATGTTAAGGCTGAGCAATCAAACTGTTTGCCAAAAAAGGGGAAATACAGATGGACTTATATGCTGCAGAGATGGATTACTAAAAAGAATGACAGATAATAATTAAAGCCTGGTACATAATTATTAAGTCAGCGACCTATACAAACCAAACGATAGAAAAGCCAGGATGGAATGTAACAATACTATGAAAAGGAAAGTTGATACCCGCCATATAGCGGAGATGCTAGAGACGCAGATAGGCACAACAAAAAAAGACTGTCACAAATGAGCTTTCGGCCAACAAGGCCTTTGTCGAAAATAGGTATGCACCTAGCTGCCCTACCCTCTCTCCATCTCGTACCTGCGCACTCCCCAGCAGCACTTCACTGTCCCAAACACCTACCCTACTATCCCTCCCCCTCCCACCCCAGCATCCTCCTTATTCCCATCCAGTTGACACTCCCATCATGCACTGCAGCTACTGGTCGCAGTGTGGTTTCAGTTGTCAAAGACTGCAGTCATGTGTGTGTGAATTGCATTTGCATGAATGTGTGTGTGTGTGTGTGTGTGTGTGTGTGTGTGAGTGAGTGATCTATTTTTGACAAAGGCCTTGTTGGCTAGGTGCTTATTTGAAATTTTTTTGTTGATGTTGTGCCTATCTGCAACTCAACATCTCTGCTATGTGGTGGGTAGCAACTTTCCTTTTCATAATATTATTACAATAACATACATAGGAAGCAAAATGCATTTATTTATGAAAGCAAAGTTGAAGTTTTCAGCCTGGCACAATGACAGAATTGATATAAATGAATTGTATGTTTTTTGTTTAAAGTTTTAAAGTAATGATGTTTCATATGTTTCTTTCAAAGTTTCATATGTTTCTTTCAAATATTGAACTAGGATACTGTGCCACTATAAATTTATTGGTTTGAGACAATTTACCACCAACAAAATATCAACCACTGATTATGAAGGCTTAAAAAGAAATATGTTCCTTCAATTTTTTTCCCGCTTCGATTCCACAGTTAAGAAACTGATAGCTCTGTTTCAATGAGGCTGCATTTCTCTTTAAGATGATCCATTTGGAAGATGTCTCAAAGTTGTAACTTTACATGAAAACATCAATGAAATGCATAATATGATATTGGATTCTTAGCAATCAAAGATGAATGAAATATGTAACATGAAAAATATAATAGTATTAGTACAATCAATTTTACTTGAAGCATTAACAATGAGAATACTTTGTTTTTGAAGGCAGGCATAACCATTGACAGCAGACCGCAAGGAAATGCGAAAACAAATTTCTCAACAAAATTTGGAGCACTTTAAATAGTACCCAACAGCCAGTGATCACTCATTTGTTCCTTTAGATGAGACATGAATCCATTACTTAAAAACAGAAATGAAATACCAATCAAAGCAGTAAGTGAAAGCCAAAATTATGATGGAGTTGGCACAGTAGTAAGACATTTCACCTATATTCCAAACAGTGATTGAAATCTATGGTGGCAATACAGATTTAGGTATTCTGTGTGATTTTTCTAAATCACTTAAAGTAAATGCCTGGATAGTTCCTTTTAACGTGCTGACCCATTTCCCTTCCCACCCATCCCCTGTCCAAGTTTGTGCTCTATCTACACTGAGGTGACAAAAGTCATGAGACATCTCCTGATATCATGTCGGACCTCCTTTTGTTCAGCTTAGCGCAAGTCCACTGCAGAAATATTGAGCCATGCTGCCTCTATAGCCATCGATAATTGCAAGTGTTGCTGGTGCTGGATTTTGTGCAAGAACTGACCTCTAGATTTTTTTCCCATAAATGTTTGATGGGATTCACGTCAGGCAATCTGGGTGGCCAAATCATTTGTCCGAACTGTCCGGAATGTTCTTCAAACCAATCGTGAACAACTGTGGCTCCAAATGGTCACCAAGCAGCCTAACATAACTATTTCAAGTCAGTTGAACCAGAGGACCCATTCCACTTCATGTAAACACAGCCCATATCATTATGGAGCCAGCAACTTGGGTCCATGGCTTCGTGGGGTCTGTGCCATACTTGAACCTTACCATTAGGTCTTTCCAACTGAAAGTGGGACTCATCTGACCAGGCCACAGTTTTCAACTCATCTAGAGTCCAACCAATATGGTCATGAGCCGAGCAGAGGTGCTGCAGGTGATGTCATGCTGTTAGCAAAGGCACTCGCATCAGACATCTGCGTTCATAGGCCATTAACACTACATTTTGCTACACTGATCTAATGGACACATTTGTCATACGTCCCACATGGTTGGTTGGTTGGTTGGTTTGGGGAAGGAGACCAGACAGCGTGGTCATCGGTCTCATCGGATTAGGGAAGGATGGGGAAGGAAGTCGGCCGTGCCCGTTCATAGGAACCATCCCGGCATTTGCCTGGAGTGATTTAGGGAAATCACGGAAAACCTAAATCAGGATGGCCGGACGCGGGATTGAACCGTCGTCCTTCCGAATGCGAGTCCAGTGTCTTACCACTGCGCCACCTCGCTCGTCCCACATGGATTTCTGTGGTTATTTCATGCTGTGTTGCCTGAAATGTGGTATTCTTGGAACACTCTTGACTGTGGATCTTGGAATACTGAATTCCTGAAGATTTCTGAAATGGAATGCCTCAAACGTCACTGCAACTACCATTCTGAGTTCAAAATCCGCTAATTCCCTTCATGTGGTCCTAATTACATTGGACACCTTTCCACATGAATCATCTTAGTACAAATGAAAGCTCTGACACAGCACTGCTGTTTTATACACTGTGCACATGATACAAGAGCCATCTGTATGTATGCATATTGCTATCTCAGGACTTTTGTCACCTTAGTGTATAAGACCTCATTGTTGGCAGGTCATTTGTCACCTTAGTGTATAAGACCTCATTGTTGGCAGGTCAGTAAACCATGAACTTACTTTCTTTCCCAAAACTATGAAGACAATTTTATTTGACAAGAAGTTTATGGCCACATTTTATTTTTTCTTTCTGGGATGCTTTTTTTTCCTGGGATGCAAAGGAGATCCTTGTGCATTCAAAATTCTTTCTGGCAAATATGCTTTCTAAGCCTCTCAGGCCTGCAGACTCTCTCTCTCTCTCCCTCTCTCTCTCTCTCTATCTATCTATCTATCTCTCATAATCTCCCCCCTCTTTCTGGCTCAGCTCTAGAAGCAGTGCAAAAGACTAACTTCCTCAAAGTTCCTCTATAGAAGCAACGGCAAAGAAACTTTGGCCTCATGCTGCCACACCACCTAGGCTCTTTGGACTTCCAAAGGTGCACTGTCAGGACATATGCCAAGGACATATCTCCAACACCCACACATTGCACAATATGAGTATTTATGTATCAGCTATAAGTTGTGTTCACTTCATAAAATGTTTACAGAAGCTCAGATTGCCCAACTTCAATCATATAGTCAGAGCCAATACTGTTCCCCTCTTCACATGGATTTTACTCACATAGTCGATATAACTAATTGGAAAAGAATTTGGGCCTACATTCAGAAAACTTTTTTGTTTTGTTCTGATGTCCAGAAACGTTTTCTTTGGTGAGCAATACTAAGATCAGAGTGATGGCATCCATAATGGTAGCCCTCTTGTCATCTGCATTTGCCAATGTACTAGGGTTGTTTTTTAAGTAAGGGCCGTTCGCGCGTATAGTCCTGTAGTTCGCGCGGACGCCGCAACAAGCCACCGCGCCACTTGACGGCATCCTTCCCGTTCACACTGATGCAAGTTGCAGCTCTGTAGCTGACGTGTACGCTTCGCTGTGCTACTTTATAATGTTTACGATTGTTGAATCGCCCGCCGCGTGTGAGATACGGTCAGTGATACGTTTTTTGTCCACGAGAAGCCTATCAGCTGCAGAAATTCATCGTCAGTTAACAGAAGTTTATGGCTTGAATGCAATGAGTGAAGGTAAAGTGCGTCAATGAGTTAGAGAGTTTAAAAATGGCCGTCAAAACATCCATGACGAAGAACGCTCAGGCCGGCCCTCTGTGATCACTGATGATTTGGTGGCTGCAGTCGAAACAAAGATTCGTGAGGACAGAAGATTCACAATTTTCACTCTTTCTTTGGAATTTCCACAAGTTTCAAGATCTGTTTTGTACAAAATTGTGTCTGAAAGCCTAAACTTTAAGAAACTGTGTTCTCGGTGGGTACCCAGACTCCTCACAGAGGACCACAAAGGGAAGAGATTTGCCACTTCATTGGACTTTTTGATTCGTTACGAGGAAGAAGGGGATAACATGTTGAGTCAAATTGTCACTGGAGATGAAACATGGGTATCCCATATCACTCCCGAAAGCAAGCGACAATCGATGGAGTGGCGACACACAACCTCACCCGTCAAGGTCAAAGCCAAACAGTCGCTGTCAAAGCACAAGATTATGGCAACTGTGTTCTGGGACCGGCGCGGTGTTTTGCTAGTGGACTTTATGCCACGAGGAACGACAATCAACTCAGATGCCTACTGTGCAACTCTAAAGAAGCTCCGCAGAGCAATTCAAAACAAAAGGCGCGGCATGCTGACAAAAGGAGTTTTGCTCCTGCACAATAACACTAGGCCTCACACCTCTCAAAAGACTCGGGATTTGATTGATTCTTTTGGTTGGGAAGTTTTGGACCATGCACCATACAGCCCCGACCTTGCTCCCAGCGATTTTCACCTTTTCCGGTACCTGAAACACCATCTTGGCGGGCAGCGCTTCAATGACGACGTTCAATGACGAAGTGGAAGCGGCCGTGAACTCTTGGCTGTCGGAGCAGGCGGCCGAATTCTTTGAAGAGGGAATTATAAACTTAGTTGTACGGTATAACAAGTGCTTAAATAAACAAGGCAACTATGTAGAAAAATAGGTAAAAGTGTGTAAAATCAGAAAATAAAAGTTTTTTACAAAAGTATTTCTATCTTTTTTAAAAAATAAAAACGGCCCTTACTTAAAAAACAACCTTCGTATATATGGAAGACTTTGAGGACAAGGCACTAGACTCAGCACCATTAAAACTTTCAGTTTTCTACAGAAATGTTAATGATAACTTTGTCATATGGACAAATGAGAAGGAAGATTTACACAATTTCTTGCAACATCTGAACTCCATCTTCAACCAAATAAAGTGGAGTAAAACAGCCAGCTACCGTTATTAGATGTTCTGGTACAGAGAAGACTGTTCAGAAGATTGTACACAATATCTACTGAAGGCAACTCACAAAGGTCAATATTGTACATTTCTTTGGCACTCGCAAAAAACTAACTTTTTGAGTTGTTGATTCATTATTGAACACACAACCAGGTTTACACTTGCTTTTATTTGCAGCACTTAACCCACTAGTATGGTTGACAGATGGTCAGAAGGCCCTTCCCCTTATCTCTAGAAATTTGTGCAACATCCACTACATACAGCTGCACAAAATATTTCTTCACCATTTGGTTCATATTCTTCGAACCACCACTATCGCACAATTGCACATGTATCTTTTTCCTATTACCCCTTTCGGTCTCATCACTGACTTAGTACACCTGACTTAGTCTCATGTGAAACGACCAATGTCACGCAACAGCTATCATCATCAAGAATAAATTCATCATATTATGCTGACATAATGGCTTTCAAGTTGAAAGTGAGAGTTTATGGATGCAGACATTGACCCTGCAACAGTTACACAAAATATCTTGAGGTATAATATATTGGACAATGAATTTTTGTTGTGGGGCATTTTTGTCTAGTTGCTGTCAGTCTTTCCTTTCTTTACCGCTTGACTTCTGACTTGTGTACTATCTTTCCTGCCACTATCTTAAGTTTTGACATCTCATCTACACTCATAATTCCAATGTAGATGTGTTTTGTTATCCCCCCCCTCCCCTCTCTCTCTCTCTCTATCTATCTATCTCATTGGCACAAGGCCCTGAATTTCAGGATCTTCAACTGCATCTGAATTGATTGTGGTTTCATTTTAGCATCTATTCCCTTACAGTCAAATGTTAAAAAGTTGATATCTAAAATTTAAATACGTTACTTTATGGAGTATAAGACATATTGTTTTCTTTGAAAAATTGCCTCCAAAATCAAGGTGCATCTTATACTCAAAATTAATATAAAAATGTCCAGTGTTTGATTTAAAATTCCCACTAGTCTTAAAAATGGTCAGATATACAATGCCGTGGGAATCCTATCTCTATTTGATAACACTGGATTCAACTGGCAGCAGCAGCGCACTGATTCAACGAACATGAGTTGCAGGGATTCACAAGCTTTCGAACACTGTCTCTCTCCTACCCCGGTATCACAACCCCACAATGCTGTCTAGCCTATGATGCAATCTATGGTGGCAGTGTTATCTGTGTTATCAGGAACACTACAATATTTTTGTTAGTAGCTAGTTACACAATGGGAAAAATAGAAGGTATTAATATGCTGCAAGCTATAAATTGAAAGTAATAGCACATGCAGAAGAACATGGAAACAGAGTAGCTGAGTGGCCTTTCGGCCCTCCACCAACAAAAAAAGCCACTCGTGATTGGCGGGCTAGTAAAGAAGAACTAAAAAAATGAAGAAGACTAAATATTCAAAAAGAGGACTGAATGCAAAATAGCCAAAACTAGAAGATGACATATTGAAATGGATTCAAGGATACCGTCAAATGGCACTGTAATTAATACAAAAATAATTCAAATACATCCTCATAAGTCAGCGCTACAGTGGAACTTCACAGACTTTACGGGTGGAATTGGCTGGTGCTACAGGTTTATGAAGCATTGTGGACTTAGCATGTGAACCAAAACCAAAATATCTGAGAAAATGTCACAAAAGTATGAATATAAAATATTATCTTTCCATTGCTTTATTATTCAACATCGAAAGAAAAATAGCGTGGGACTAAGCCAAATAGCAAAAATGGATGACATTCCTCTGACATTTCACGTGACTAGTAACAGAACTGTTGCCATGAAAGGTGCTAAAACTGTAACTACTGAAACAAGTGGACATGAAAAAATGCACTACACAGTTCTCCTTTCATGTTGTGCTGACAGCAACAAACTTAATCTAATGATCTTTTTCAAGCTAATGATCTTTTTCAAGCACAAGTCAATGCCAAAGCCTTCTGAAATATCACCAGGTGTATGTAGTTCATGTTCATGGTAATGGTTGGTTGGACAAGAATGGTGTGAAATTATGGATTAACAGTGTATAGGAAAGAAGAAAAAGTGCTTTATTGAAGAAGAGTTCTCTTCTTGTGCTAGATCAGTTTACTAGTCATTTGAAAAATTCCATGAAAGAGAAACTGAGGCAGGAAAATACAAAGCTTGCTGTTACTCCAGGACGACTTAATTCACAACTGCAACTTCTTGATGTCTCGATAAATAAACCATTTAAAGTTTATATGAGGGAGTAATGAAACAAATGGAATACATGATGAAGCGAGCTTTAAAATGACCTACAATCAAACAAGTGTGTCAATGGATAAAACAGCCGTTGTCTAGAGTGAGACAAGACGTCGTTAAACCTTTCAAGAAGTGCAGCATAAGTAATGCCCCCAATAGTTGTGAAGACCATCTTATATATGAAGAGGACAATGATAATTATAAAGAGGAGGAAGAAAAAGAAGATGATGATGAAAGTTCAAATGATGATTTTCAGAGATTTTAAAGGTCAGTTTGGTTTTAAAAACCAAGAATTTTTTTAGCCTGAATTTGCAATCTAATTATAAAAATGGTAAAAATATTATTGAAAAAAAGCTTAAAAATTATAGTCATCTTTAAAAATTAATATGCGTCTTATGGTATGTAAAATATGGTAAAAGGTTTTCTGTTCCTGCTAATATCTGTGTATATTCAATTGTCACAGTAACTTGTTACAAGCCGAATCAAGTTACATAATCAATTAAAATGGAAGTTTCAAGAACATTTTGCTTGTATGTAACAGCAAACATTTTGGCTATGATCGCAAGTGGTCTTTATGAGAGTGGGGTACTTATGACTGGACAAATGCCTCTCTAATTTTTATGCATTAATATTTCTTCTTTCTCTTATCATTATTTGTCAATGGTGTTATAGAACCACCTTAAGATTGTTCAAAAATTTATAGAGGAGGGGAAGAAAAAAAAAGAAGAAGAAGAAGATCAGTTTGAAAGTGAAAATTTAAAAATAAGCCTCTCAAAAACCATAGTAATGTAACCTTAGCCTGATGGATCAAATGAACAAAATATGAGGAATGAAAGACCACTGGACAAAATAAGCCCTGTTTAAAAGTTTTTGGGCATATATACAAATGATATGTCCACCTCTTTAGCTGAGTGGTCGGCACAGTTGACTGCCATGCAGAGGACCCTGGTTTGATTCCCTGTACGGCCAAGTGAGAGGACTGGTACGAGGTGTACTGAGCCTGTTGATACTAAATGAGTGGTCAGGGGGTCAAGAAACATGACAACGGCTGTCACAGCAGTCGACTGGGCCTGAATGGCTTGTCCAGAATGTGAAACTTTAATAACAATAACAAATTGACCAGTAAACATCAGGATGATCCTGCATGTAATACACTAACATCTAGTCTATATGCTTGTAGGAGGCTAATCCTTTACATAAATCCAGAAACATTGACGATAATATATTTTTTACTCTGAGCATCCTTTTCTGGTGTATAGTATTGTGCTGTGGGTAGAAATATATTATTCACACTTGAACAGAGTCTTTTGTGTTACAGAAGAAAGAACTGTGGATTGAAGCTAAAAAGAAAGGGTAACATCATGTAAAGCTCTATTTATAAATTTTAACCCTTAACCGGAATTGATATTTTGACAAACGTAACTGGAATAGCAGTTCTAAATGGACCCTTGAATAAAAATTCAACATAATCCCCATAAAATATATAATTAATATGTAAATGCAATATGATTGTATTAAAATAAGTTTTATTTTAAATATAAATCAACTTTTATTGAGCAAAAATTTTACATTGTGCTATTTTTTTTAACTTTCAAGTCCTATGTCTCATATTTTACAAGAATTTTTAGTACCTTACTTTGGAATGCTACATGATTACAAAAAAGACTTAAGATTAAAAAACCTAGATATACTATGGAGTTTCTCATAACTTCCCCTTAACATAAATAGGGACTCTTCATGCCATCAACCAGAAACAAAAATAATGAAAACGAAACATGGAAGTGTCCAAATGTTATCTATATTAGTACCTGAACTAAGAATGGACTTGGTACACAACAGTTTTTTTCTGCATATTGTTTACAGAAGAATTTAAAACATCTGTCATATTTTTGCAATTGTTAGCAGGCAGTTTTAGGACCACATAAATAACATCTTCCTCTTTTTTTTCTTGAGCCACTTTGATTACAAGATGAATTATCTAAGTCGTAGGTCATTTTTGTGGTTCATCAGCATGCCCTAGAAAATTATCTATCCTACTCTTCACTCTCTGAAAATGAAGAATACCACATCTATCTTTCTGTGGTAAATGGCCTTATCAAATTTAGTCCATTTTCTTTTTTGTAATGATTACATTTCATACGTTTTCCACCAGTCGATACCTTCCATAATACGAATCCATTTACACTCGCAACATTCAATATTGCTGAAAAAATTAAACATGTCCATCATTGAGTTCTTCTAGAGACTGAATAATTGGCTCATTTCTTATCGAAAGTATCAACATCACCTTTTGTTCTGTTTTAAAATTCAATTATGACAGGTTTTCCACTGTTTTCATTGACTGAATTGTCATGGTGTATTGATAAGATCACCACTATGTTTTGATTCATTTTTGGGTCTTGAGATGTCAATGTTTTATATTTCATGAAACCAAATAACGTAGATCCTACTACCCGTTGTTTACTGGCTAAGAATTCTGGTGGTATTTCTCATTTATTTTTGTGCATCGTTTCAACATAAGTCACACCATTCTCAATCAGTTTGTCAACCAGCTCCATAGAAGAGAACCAGTTATCGGCAGTTATATTTCTGTTTGTTGCAAATATAGGTTCTGCACACTGCAATGCATTCTGTGTTGGAACTGAAAGTTGGCTTGTTTTATTAATGATTGCTTTGCCCATATAGATAAAAGCATTGAATAAATAGTGTGTTTTAGCATCACAAAGGCACATAATCTTGATGCCATATTTAGCAAGCTTCTGTTTCGTATAAACCCTGAAAAAACATTTACCTCTAAAAGGGCAAAGCATTTCATCAACTGTCAAGTATTCTGAGCAGCTATAGTTTCTTTGACAGTTCTGAATGAAATTTCCAAATATTTCTGAGATGAGAGCAGTGTGATTGTTAGTTCTTCTTTCTTCCCTAGCATTCACATCATCAAATCTCACGCAGGTAACAGGAACATAAATCGCTTTACTGACATTGTTATTCTGAATATCCTGTTCCATCATAAACTTTCTATATCTTCATGGACAGATTTCAATACACCTGATTATAGCAACAACTCAAAGAATGCTTTCATTTCCATAATACTGACATGTTTTGAATATGGCTGTGATCAGCAATGGTAATTAATTACAATGTCACAAATTTCCAGCCAACCAGTTTCAAATAGAATTTAAAATTCTTTAACTAGTTTTCAACACCAACTAGGGTCGCTGCCTTCTTCAGAAGAACCTGTTACCTTACCTAACAACATCACAGGAAGGTACATTAATAGCAGGTAGGCATTAGAAATTTTTTTTACAAATTACATTGCATAAAGATACTCGCATGTAGTTAAAAGTAAATTTGAGTGACATCGCTCTATTCAAAACATTAAAACCACAATTAAAACATTTTCCACCTGAATACATAACAGGCATAGTCAAAATTTTAAAGCAATATATAAATATGCCACTAAGGGCACTACAGTGGTATAGGACACGATTGAGTATAAGTGCCTGCGTGAGTGGGCCGTAGCAAATGAGAACACGAACATGATACAGCTCACGCCATCTAGTAGCAGAATTTACAAAGGTTTAACAACATCTATACGAAATTAACATAATAGTGATTGACAAATTTTTCCATTCTGTGTGTAGGGACAGTATGTTACAGGATTCTGCAATTACTCAGGAACAAATATAACTGCAATGTATCTTTTCCTACTAACAACAGCTTGCATAGCAACCTTATACATAATTTAAAATCAGAATGGTCTCCCCTCCAGAACTAAGGAATCTATAAAATCAGTTGTGACACATGTAAAGCCTATTAAATAGACCAAAGAGGTCATGCTTTCTCTGCCAGATACAAGGAGCATCTTTTAGGAAAAAATGGTTCTAACATTCATAAGTCAATCTTTGCCGACCACCTGTTGATCACAGGCCACAAACCTATGAAAATTCGTAACGTTGGAATTTTGCACTGTGAAAGAAAAGGTTTTAGACTAAACATTTTGCAAGAGTTACAGATCTTCAAACATCTTTCTCTGATTGATGGCCTCATATTAAATGAACAACTGCAGTTCCATAATAAAAAATTTTTCAGTGGCTTAAAGCCATTACTTAAAGATAGCTTATGTTGGTTATCCACTTCCCTGTTAGGCCCTTAAATACTGTTTTCCTCTCCCTTGCTTTTATGATTTACATCCTGTTAATTTGTCAATCTATATTATATTAATTTCGTATGGATGTTGTTAAACCTTTGTAAATTCTGCTACTAGATGGAGCGAGCTGTATCATTTTCACGTCATCATTTGCTACGGTCCACTTGCGCAGTCGCTGATCACTATGGCCTATACCACTGTAGTGCCCTTAGTGGCATATTTATATATTGTTTTAAAATTCTGACTATACCTGTTATGTATTCAGATGGAAAATGTTTTAATTGTGGTTTTAATGTTTTGACTAGAGCGATGTCGCTCAAATTTCCTTTTAACCACATGTGAGAATTTTTTGCAATTTAATTTGTAAAAATTAAGTGCTTGTTCTAATGCCTACCTGCTATTAATGTACCTTCTTGTGATATTGTTAGGTAAGGTAACAGTTTCTTCTGAAGAAGGCACCCCAAGTTGGCGTTAAAAACTAGTTAAAGAATTTTAAATTCTATTTGCAGCTGGTTGGCTGGAAATTTGTGACATTGTAATACTCATAGTTAGTGTAAGTAGCATTAGTTCTATACTTTTCTGAATATTCTGCTATTTTCTGATTAGTGTGAGTGCAAATATGTGTGATCATTTCATCTGATATCAGCAACTGCCTTGATTCAGCTGGTGACACGTTCCATTTTTCACGACCTGTACCAATGAGACCAGGCAGGTGAGTGATGATGATGTAGCTTCTGACTCTGGACCTAGCTGGTGAATGAGTAGCCCCCTTGAATCGATTTTTACCTTGACAATATGCACTACTTGACAGCTGGCTATCTCTCCCTACTGAATCACCAGATGATGAATTACTTAAATCACAAGAAATTTCTAGTTGTGTACTTTCATCGTCACTTATGTTCTCTTCATCACAAGGTCAAAAATCACTTAAAGATTCTGTGTCTGAATAATTTTCATCTAATAGTAGTTCACAGATTTCTTTTTCAGTGGGACCTCGCTGCATTGTGGCAATAAAGTGCCTGAAACACCACAAAATAAGTCAGTACACACTGACTAAGAAAATACCATATCTGGAATCGCGGGTCAAATTGGACCCGGGGATGGCACTTGCCTCCACTTTAAGTAAATTTCAAGCAGCGAGCTCGCGGTCGCTGGTGCACCTCACAATGTACTGAGATTACACGGGTGTGTGAAACTGAAACTCCGCGCGTTTCCATTGTTAGACGGTCAGTGGGTCCAAAATGACCCACGATTCCGCTTAAGGGTTATGGCCATATATCGAATGTGTATGTTCCAAACAATTAAAATAGTTACCAAAGGAGCCAGTTACCATAACTTCTTACCCAGTGATCTCAAAAAGTTAGAGGCTGAACAATTTAAGAGACATCAAGAAATGTCTATGGCTTACAGCTGAGTGTCCACATGGTCCTTATCAGAATCATGGAGCCAAGCAAAAATAAACTCTTAAGTATTGTGCTACAAGTTTTTTTCATGAATGTATATGAATTATAAATCCACAGTGTTGTGCTATTATCACTCAGTTGTCAACGACTTAAGATGACAGTGCTACTGATGGACTACCACCACACTTTGTCTTTAGCTTTAAAACCAACATATGGCATTTCAGTGTACAGAACAAAAATTTCTTCAGCAGATCTCAGTTTTAGTTTTCTATACATTCAATGAACGTTGTTTTGAACAAACATGTGCTATAACAAATGAAATGAAGTGTACAGAACAAAAATTTCTTCAGCAGATCTCAGTTTTAGTTTTCTATACATTCAATGAACGTTGTTTTGACCAAACATATGCTATAACAAATGAAATGAAAATCTTTGTGCTTCTCTGTGGTTAGAAATGTGCAACAACAGACAAACAAGCAATAAGATAATGATAATATAATATGCATATAACGCAATGTAAATGCGTTAATATGTAAATATAAAGAGTTTGAATAAATACTACTGGTTCTCTCTCTCTCTCTCTCTCTCTCTCTCTCTCTCTCTCTCTCTCCACCCCCCACCCCCCTCCCCTTACGCAAAGACCAGAACAACAAAAGAAGGTACATCTAAAGTACACGGCACCTGAAGCACATTACACAACATGACAATGCAGCACCACAGAAACATCCACAAAGAGTTTCGATAACTACTACGATTTGAAATATGTCATTTCAATTAATTAACTACTTACCTGATTCCACCCCAATTTTCATTACTATTTCTCCTACCAAGATTAGTTACATTACAAACACAGTTAACCAGAAGTGAGAACTTTAACCTGCATGCCACCGCCTTCTTCTCATCTGTCAGATATTTTTATAGTCACAGCTTCATTACTTATACAACCAAAGTAACATTCAGATAATGGCTGCCTAAATCATTTTTGTTTCTAGTACTGTCCTTGAAAATGCCTGGTTATTACATGTACTGTTTTTAGATAATCACACATAACCTAAATCAGCTTCACAAAAGAGAAACAGAGATTTTGAGTTGGAGTACAGTCTAGTACAGGGTATTTTATTAGCTGTTTTTCTCATCCAACAAATTAATGTACTTAAATCAGTGCTGTTACTGTGATTGAGTAACACATTCGGATAAAAGAAATAAACACATTTAATAAAAATATTTGAAAGAAAAACTTAAGTTTATCGAAATCAAATTTAGTGCCACTAGGCACTATTGTGACTTCACAAAGCAAAATATTAAAACTTATAAATATATTCATAAACACAACATACCAACTTGTTTGGCATCAAAGCAGAACTGTGAGTCTGCAAGCATGTGCTTATAGCACTGGTGACCGTCTTTAGGTGTTCCCATATATGACTCCTTACATTTTGTGCACTGTTGCGTCCAACATGGAGGTGGTTGGCCTTGTTGACTTGGGCTAGTTTTACCAAGACTACCAATGTTGCTAATGCAGTTTGACACATCACTCTCAGTATTATCTTGGCAATTGCATTTTTCTCCTGTTACTGGATTACATGTATCTCCATGACCATGGCACTCACATCTGTAATACATTGGATCAATATAAATAATATTCAAAAAAGACATATAAAAAACAATGAATTGCTGCTTTACTTACTGCCGACAAGCTACAGAAGCATCTGTGGATCCTCTGAAATAACCGTATATGCATTCATCACATCGGTCACCTGTTGTGTTATTTGCACAATTTATGCATTTAGCTAAATTTGTTGGACCTTCATGTAATTGATCAAGGAGATATCGTAGCTCATGATCCGGACGAAATACCTGAAAAAATTATGCGAATGTAGAAAAGTAAGTTCAAAATTATTGAGCTGGAGGTCCTTGAGCAGTGGTTCCCAAGTTGTGGGTAATTACAACTGAGGGCTAAAATCAAAGGTTCAACTGTGTTTCAGTCATGGAGCTAAATTATTTTTAATAAATCATCAGTATTATCACTATTTCATAAGACTGTAATGCTTATTCCAAAAGTTACCAAAAATTACATTTTTCTTTTTCAAATACTAGTATTAACACACATGTTGTATTAACACACATGTTAAAACAACAGCTGATTCCTCAAACTGGGGGGGCTATCAATTACAGGGTCCCACAGGGTTCGTCTTAGGTCCTTTACTGTTCTTGATATACATTGATGACTTACCATTCCACATTGATGAAGATGCAAAGTTAGTTCTTTTTGCTGATGATACAAGTATAGTAATAACATCCAAAAACCAAGAACTAAGGGATGTAATTGTAAATGATGTTTTTCACAAAATTATTAAGTGGTTCTCAGCAAACGGACTCTCTTTAAATTTTGATAAAACACAGTATATACAGTTCCGTATAGTAAATGGCACAACTCCAGTAATAAATATAGACTTTGAAAAGAAGTCTGTAGCTAAGGTAGAATTTTCAAAATTTTTAGGTGTGTCCATTGATGAGAGGTTAAACTGGAAGCAACACATTGATGGTCTGCTGAAATGTCTGAGTTCAGCTACATATTCTATTAGGGTTATTGCAAATTTTGGTGATAAGAATCTCACTAAATTAGCTTACTATGCCTACTTTCATTCACTGCTTTCGTATGGCATCATATTCTGGGGTAATTCATCGTTGAGTAGAAAAGTATTCATTGCTCAAAAGCGTGTAATCAGAATAATTGCTGGAGCCCACCCACCGTCATCCTGCAGACATCTATTTAAGGATCTAGGGATCCTCACAGTAACCTCACAGTATATATATTCACTTATGAAATTTGTTGTTAATAATCCAACCCAGTTCGAAAGTAATAGCAGTGTGCATAGCTATAACACCAGGAGAAAGGATGATCTTCACTATGCAGGGTTAAATCTGACTTTGGCACAGAAAGGGGTAAATTATGCTGCCACAAAAGTCTTTGGTCACTTACCAAACTGCATCAAAAGCCTGACAGATAGCCAACTAACATTTAAAAACAAATTAAAAGAATTTCTAGATGACAACTCCTTCTACTCATTGGCTGAATTTTTAGATATAAATTAAGGGAGGAAAAAAAATTAAAAACTTAAACATTAGTGTCATGTAATATTTTGTGTAATGTAATATCTTGCACAGACATCTTTTCTTAACCTGACACGTTCCACATCATTACGAAGTGTCGTATTCATGATCTATGGAACAAGTATTAATCTAATCTAATCTAATCTCTACTTTTTACTCTGTACCATCATAGTAAAATTAACACGAATACATTGTGTATGCTCAAGTATCTCATGAAAATAACTTCTCCAAGTTGTATGTAGTTCCCACAATGGACCAGAACTTACTTTACTATTCATTTCATAGCAACACACAAATTAACTGATAGCACAACACAACATAACTACGGTATGTTACATCCATATTGCACCTGTCTTTTTCTTTGTGTTCTCTCTGAAACCCTTGAAACTTTTATTTTTGTTCCAAACTTTTCTTTTTCTCCTATTTCTTCCTTCATTATTTCCATTCCCCTAAGGTCTGTTTTAACTTCTTTCATCCATGTCAGTGAAGTTTTTGGATTTCTGTCAAACAAGCTAAAAATTATAAATAATTTTGTTATTCTTTTTTTAACTGCTCTTTTTAGGTACACATAGAATGCAACTGTTCTCTGTGCTGTCAAAAATAGTTTTTGCGCCAGCTGCCAGTAGCACTGTGTTTCTATTACATTTTCTACATTCCATTTATCCTTAGGACTATAGAAGTTTCATGTTTTGTGTATGCTCCTTTTCTACTAAGAATTGTCATTGTTTCGTGTCGTTCTAATTATGGTAAACAGAGCAATTTTGTTAGTTGCTGACTAACACATATGTCTGCATTTAAGATGTTCAGATAGTATCGCTCTGTTGTCTAATTTTGACAATGAATAAAGTTATTAGCACATCAAACCAAGGTGGTGTTTGTGTACAAATTTGACATGTTACTATAGGAGACAATTTAAGAGATGACAGAAAGCCCTGCAGTAACAAATCTATTGTGTCAAGACTCACAGTATGACTGCTGCCCTTCTGACCTCACAAACTGGTTCTCCGATTTGTGCAAGTACCACTGTAGATGCTACAAAGTTTGCATTGGTTGTAAGTCAGCTTGACGACCAGTAAGCTACTGAGGTGTACAATGTAACTACCACAATCTGAAAGTAATTCATTTGACGGCTGAAGGCAGAGTCAATTGCTGGAGTATCGCTTCACAAGAAGAACACCTCTGTAAGGTTTTAAACCAAGAGGACATTGAGGACCACAAACCATCCCAGTACTTCCAGCACGTGCAGAGTAAGACCGGCCTGGTGTGATTCTGGACTGCATGCTAAGGACTATTTTGAGTAGCCATTTGCCTCCTCACATCAAGGTGACAATAGCATCCCACTTGGATATGTCTTTGGACAAGGTGGCAGACCTAGTGGATAAAGCACAATATTCTATGTCTCCTATGCCACATTAGTAAGGTAACTGCACAAAGGGCGAGCATGTCAGCAACTGTATCAGCTGCCAACTATGATGTGCTAATGACTAAAGTGGACCTTCTGGCCCAGCGGATTAGTCAATTATTCTCACACAGTGACACGAGTAGTGATTGAGACTGGCCAGGTTGCCAAAGATGCAACCCCAACAAGAAATTTGTTAGTATCACAGCAGATTTCGGGAACTAGTGTGCCAAAGTACCACAACCTGTGTATGCCCAGATGCCAGCCATGTGTCGGACGCAGGCATTTCGCCCAATTGCCGATCTATGTAACAGCACCTATTTGTAAGCCACTGATAGACAGGTTGGAAATATTTAGTGGATATGGGCTCCAACCTGTGCATCTGCCCATATGCCATGAAACACCAATGTAGGAGGCCAATGTCATTCTGTCTGACTGCTGCTAACAATTCCTCCAAAGCAGCAGTTTGAATTGGAATTAGGTCTACGTCGAGCATTCGTGTGGGATTTTATGATCGCGGATATTGTGGAGCTGATTATAGGAGCAGACTTCCTCTCATACTACAACCTGCTGTCTGACATAACAAATACATGACTGGCCAACAACACCACTGGAGTGACGATCTCATGATTCCAACACAATACAGCCATTCATTCAGCCAAGTTCACTTAAGCTGCAGATGGCGAGTAAACCACACTACTCCACGATTTTCTGTCTCTGATGAGGCACCCCATTGCGCTTAAGGAAGTAAGGCCTAATATCATACACTCCATCAATATCGCTGAGTGACCACTGATATCTTGTAGACCATAACCATTAGCTCTGAACTGGCTAGCGATAGCCAAGGTGGCATTTGACTGCATGATATATGAACACATCATGTGGCCATGTAGCAGTCCTTGATCTTCACAACTGCACAATGGTTCCAAAGAAGTGCGCTGTGTGGCAGACATGCAGTGACTGCAGAGTGCTCAGTTCCCATACAGTGTCAAATTGATACCTGATACCATTACTCCACAACTACAACTATGCACTGAGTGGCACCTGCCTATACAATGTGTTAAGACTGCACCAAGGTCTACACAAAAATTCTTGTTTGCTGATGAAGATATTCCAAAGACAGCCATAATAATCCTGTTTGGTCTGTTCCAGAGCAAGTTCATGACTTTGGCCTATAGAACGCCATGCAAACTTGGCAGAGGTTTATCAATTCTGTGTTACAAGGTCTGTCCTCTTATTTCACCTATTTAAATGACTTATTGGTATTTTCACCCTCGCCAGAGCATCATCACCAACACTTTGTGGAGTAATCAGGCAGTTACATCAATACAGTGTGGTACTGAACACAGCAACAGGTATCTTAGGTCAACTGCAAGTAGACTTCCTTGGCCACTGCATTTCTCCATCAGGCTCCTTACCACTCCCTCACAAAGAAGAAGTCATCCTCCGGATCTCCCAGCCAACCACTGTCAAAGAATTACAGTATTTTCACAGAACGCTGCATTTTTGCCGCTGCCATCTGCAGCTTGCAGTGAAAGTACAGGAATCCTTCAAAGCTGTGCTCTCATGAACAAAATGCAAAGAAAACACAGCAATTTCATGGACAGACCACACAAATGTGTGTTCAAGAAGGCAAAGCAAGGTGTAGTGGATGCTGTGTTACTAACACACTTGGGAGTTGAATGAAACATTAGCACCAGTAGAGGTCCTGAGCAGGTGGTGAGCAGCAGCAACGCAACAATAGTACATGGCGACCTCTGGCCTTTTACTCATGCAAATTGTCAATGTCTCAACAAAAATGGAGCATGTACGACCACGAGTTGCTGGCAACATACAAGGCAGTTAAGAACTTCCTTCTTCAGCTAGAAGCTCAAGATTCTATATTTATGGACCCCAAACCGTTAATAAACCTCTCCTGCCAAAGAAATCTCAACTGTTCACCCAGACAACATAACCAGTGGAAGTACATTGTGCAGTAATGGGAATATTTGTTTTTCTTAAAGAATCTTTATTTATTCATCACAATCAACTTTGTCTCCTTCAAAGTAATTCCCCTCAGGTACAAAACACTTGTGCTAGCACTTTTTCCAATCTTGGATGCTCTTCTGAAACTCACATTTCATTACGGTGTTCAACTTCTTCAGGGATTCTGTTTTTATCTCATCAATGGTAACAATATTACATCCTTTCATGGTTCTCTTCAGCCTCATGAATAGAATGAAGTTGAAAGGGGTCATGTCCAGTGAATACAATGACTGAGGCAACATAATAGTTTTGTTTTTGCCGAAAAGCGTTGAGATGTGAGTGGGAGCATTATTGTGATTCCGTTTCCATGAATGGTTTTGCCACAACTCTTGTTGGTTTCTTGGGATTGCTTCATGTAAACAGCACATAACTCCTGGGCAGTGTTCCTGACTGACTGTACAACCAGAAGGCAGGAACTCATCCTGTACTATACTACTGTAACAGAAGAAAAGAGTGAGACGAATCTTCACAAGTGATCAAACTTGTCGAATTTGTTTTGGTCTTGGCTCTTAAGGCAATTTCCTTCGGGACGATTGGGCCTTGGTTTCAACGTCATACCCATATATCCACGTTTTACCACCCACTATAACCTTCTTTAGAAGTTGTGGATTGTTGTCAACTTCATTCAGAAATTCCTAAGCAATGTCTATGCAATGTTACTTTTGGTCAAAATTCAACAACTTTGGAACAAAATTTGCAGCTACATGTTTCATGGCAAAAAAAAAAAAAAAAAAAAAAAAAGATTGGCACGAGCTGAAGAATATACCAACATCATCAGCAATCTCTCTGATGGTGATGCAGCAATTTTCCAGAACCATTTTCTTTCCTTCTTCCTCAGTGTCATCAGCAATAGGGTGTTCAGGTCAGTCATTGTCTTCAGCGTCTTCTTGACTCCTTTGAAACATTTATACCAGTCGTAAACTTTGATCTTACTCACAGTAAATTCACCAAAAGCCACAGTCAACATTTCGACAGCAATGTTGCATTTCATTTCATTTTTCAAGCAAAATTTAATGAAAATTCTTCAGTCCATCTTTTTCAAAAGTAAAAATTTACTGAACATTCGAAAACACAAATATCTTTTTGACTGTCAACAATAAACTAAATATTCAAAACAGCTGAAAGTGCAAATACACACCAGGAACATGTGTATCAACAAGATAAAAAATATTTTGAAAACTGGATGTAATAGCCTGCAAAATTAAAAAATCCCTGTTACTTTTTATCACATTTCTCCAGGATCAAGAATGTAGTCACAGACTGCCTCTCCCATGTCGGCAGTGTTTCCACCATTGACTGCACAGCATGCAATATGCCTAGTCTTGGATCATTTCATGTGGCTGACAATTAGGGAAGACTGTCGCGAATAGACACTATGCTGGATCCAGTGCCAGCACAGCAAGGTCGGTTATCATGTACGTTGCATCAATTGGTGACTTTGATCAATATTACCCGCTAACCACGATCGACCATTTCACGTGATGGTCAGAGGCATCAGCTGTGGACAACTGCTTTGCACTCAAGTTGGTGTCACGATTCAGTTGCTCAGCCTACATCACAAAAATACGAGTTGGATCTACTCCTCAAGTTCATGACGTCCTGCGGCATACGTCATCATAAAACAATAAGCAATCACATGGCCACCATGTGATGACAGAACTGGCACTGCCCCCCCTCCCCTGAGAATCCTGTTACAGCCTCGCCCAGCACCAGCCATGACATTATCACCAGGGGACCAACACACCATGAGGTCTGGTTGATGCGTCTATTTCCCCAGCACATTACCTGGAAGGAGCTTCCGCCGAGAAAACTGTTGCAGTGACCACGCCTGTCAGTGATGTTCGTGCAGTGTGGCGTGCATCTATGTCTATTCTCTACAAACCATTGTAAGGTGAATGACAGAGGGTATGCCCCATTGTACCAGTTATTAGGGTTTCTTCCTCTTCCATTTGCATATGGAGCAGTGGAAAATGACAGTTTGAATGCCTCTGTGTGTACACTGATTATTCTAATCTTAACCTCACAATACCTATGTGAGCGATTAACAAGGGGTTGTAGTATGTTCCTAGAGTAATCATTTAAAGCTGGTTCTTGAAACTTTTTAATAGACTTTCTCAGCATAGTTTACAACTAACTTCAAGAGTCGGCCAGTTCAGTTCCTTCAGTATCTCTGTTGTGCACTTGTCCATGAATTAAACAAACCTGTGACCATTCTTGCTGCCCTCCTCTGTATATGTTCAATATCCCCTATTAGTCCTATTTGGTTTGGGTCCTACACACTTGAGCAATATGCCAGAACCGGTTGCATGAGTGATTCATAAGCAATCTCCTTTGTAGACTGATTGCACTTACTAGGTACTCTACCAATAAATCCAAGTCTACCACTTGCTTCACCCACAACTGAACCTATGCAATCATTCCATTAGTATCCCTACAAAATGGTACACCCAATTATTTGTATGAGTTGGCCAGTTCCAATAGTGACTGATTAATATTATAGTCATATGCTTTTCATTTTGTCAAGCACAGAATTTTACATGTCTCAACATTTAGAGCAAGTTGCCAATCTTATCAAGATCTGCCTGGATATTTATGCACCTTCCTTCTGATAGTACTTCATTACAGATAACTGCATCATTTGTAAAAAGCCTGATGTTACTATTAAAATTGTCTGAAAGGTCATTAATATACAATATGAGCAGCAAGAGTCCCAATACACTTCCAGGGGGCATGCTCGAAGTTACTTCTACATCCTACTATGACTCTTCGTCCAAGATAACACACTGTGTCCTCCCTACAAAAAAGTCCCTAATCCAGTCACAAATTTCACTTGATACCTGATGTGATAGTAGTTTTGACAATAAGCAAAGGTGCAGTACTGAGCAGATGCTTTTCAGAAATCAAGAAATAATACAGCTACCACATCTCAAAAATGAGATCGACAGGAAGTGCAAAATGGCTAAGCAGGCATGGCTAGAGGACAAGTGTAAGGATGTAGAGGCTTACTTCACTAGGGATAAGATAGATACTGCCTACAGGAAAATTAAAGAGACCTTTGGAGAAAAGAGAGCCACTTGTATGAATATCAAGGGCTCAGATGGAAACCCAGTTCTAAGCAAAGAAGGGAAAGCAGAAAGGTGGAAGGAGTATATAGAGGGTCTATACACGGGCAATGTTCTTGAGGACAATATTATGGAAATGGAAGAGGATGTAGCTGAAGATGAAATGGGAGATATGATACTGTGTGAAGAATTTGATAGACCACTGAAAGACCTAAGTCGAAACAAGGCCCCGGGAGTAGACAGCATTCCATTAGAACTACTGACAGCCTTGGGAGAGCCACTCATGACAAAACTCTACCATCTGGTGAGCAAAATGTATGAGACAGGTGAAATACACTCAGACTTCAAGAAGAATATAATAATTCCAATCCCAAAGAAAGCAGGTGTTGACAGATGTGAAAATTACCGAACTATCAGTTTAATAAGTCACGGCTGCAAAATACTAACGCGAATTCTGTACAGACGAATGGAAAAACTGGTAGAATCCGACCTCGGGAAAGATCAGTTTGGATTCCGTAGAAATATGGGAACACGTGAGGCAATATTGACCCTACGACTTATCTTAGAAGCTAGATTAAGAAAAGGCAAACCTATGTTTCTAGCATTTGTAGACTTGGAGAAAGCTTTTGACAATGTTGACTGCCCCTTGGAGGGGCATATCCGTCTGACCACTATCTGGCTGGATTTTGGCGTGCAAACTATGATTGTGCAACTTGTTTGTAATAAATTGTGTCACGGGATTTTGGTACTAATATAACTGCTTCTATCAGAGGTGTGTTGCATAATTTAGTAGCACCGGAATTCCTCTCCAAACCCTTAGTTCTAAGTATTTCCAAAGTCCAGAATCCACAGGGTGTCGAATGACATATGAGCAGCTGAACTGCAGGTAAGGGTGGGTTAGGTTACAGGTTGAGCAAGTGCAGAGGCTGACTATGCTACTACACTGCCAACTTGCAGGTAAGTCAGGACCTGTCATGCACCCCTGTAAATCTACCGCTTACTGCACAGACAGTCCAAGGGGTCCAGTACATTATAGGTTAGGGTTTGTCATTCCACAGAGGCGATGTTACAAGGTAGCACATCGGCCTAGGGAATGTTACAAAATGGCACGATCAGCCATGAAACGAGTAAACAGGGATGTATCCCCTAGTAGTATGAAGTAATTTATGCAAAAGGATAAGCATTATAGTAGGATAGTGCACTGTAACTAATTGCAGCAGTAGAGTGGCACAGTGATTTGGTTTGCGTGCTTAGTACATGGCGACAGTACCAGTTGAAAAGGGCTGCATAGTGGCCTTAGATGGGGCGAGCATGGTGTAAGCGAGCACTGCAGTTGGGCAAGCTTTGCTGAGTGTGACAAATGGCTACACAGAGAGGAATGGTGTCAGTGCGCAGTTGAAGCAGACCACCAGTGGACAGCAGACGGTGCGAGGAGTGCGCTGGAGCAGAAGCACCACACAAAGAGGACGGCGTTAGCAGAACAATGCGGGGCGCGCAGCAAAGAGACAGTACGTCGGAGAAGTCATCGAAAGCTAAGAAACCGAATTCTATGCCAACTGTTGAACAGCATTTTAACTTGGGAAAAGAGAATGGCTGAGCAGGATAAAAGTAGCATAGCAGGGAAAGACAAGGGTGATACTGAGGAGGCTGATTAAATGAGTAGTATGACGAGGAATTTAGACAGTGCTGATGCGTTTAGCCCAGATCTGCATTCAACAAGAATTTTATTGGCAGTTGATGGAAAAGTAGAGACTGAATAGATAAAAGAGGTGCCACTAAACTTGAGTGATTCAATCTTTGAAGGGGTTGAGGTGACCCAAGGCAGATCAGAATCAGTAGTAGACCAGGCGATTTCGGCAGTACCGGGGGACGAGGAAAATGTCTTCTTGCTGTCACTTCTTGCAACCTTAACGCAATTTTGAGAAGAAATCAGTAAAGATATTAAGCAAGGCAATGAACAAGTAAGCTCCAGTACTGCATTGGAAGTGTCAAATTTGCATGAGGTGGTGATGAAAGACATCGCCGAGAAATTCACCCAGTGTAAGTTGCAATTGGTGCAGCAAGTAGACATTAAACTACAAGGAGTATATAAAGTGGATACTGAGCTGGACCAAGTGTAGAAGGAATGTGCTAAAGGGCACAACGAGGGTTTAGATAAAGTAACCAAAGCATTGGATGAGCATGCTTCTGCATATCACAACTTCGCAACTGAGTTGGAAGTTAAACAGATGGATTTTGAAAGTAGAATAAATGCTGAAGTAGGTAATATAACAGGTAAGATAAGATATGAACAAAATACAAGTTTTAAGTTGCATGTTAACGACATGATTCAGGCGTTGGCCACTAGCCGAGCAATGTGTGACTCGTTTGTAAAACATCCAGAGGTCCATAATCAGCAGATGGACGCTAGAATGTTGTAAAATGAGTATGCAATTGCTAAACTGGCCATAAGGGCAAGCCAGGGTTCGTCGAGGAATTCAGCAGCAGCAGTGTTTATTCAGTGTCGTAAATTTAATACCTTTGAGCCACAGGGAACCCTTAATCCTTTCAGTGGACTAATGAAGTGGCTACGGACTGCAAAGATTTCACAGATTATAAGAAAAGGTTTTTATAAGAATATTGGTCTGGAGAAATTCAGCAATAATTGTTAGTCGATTTTTGGGGAGGTAGGAAGTACCAAGCAGTGTGTAGCACTATGAAACAGTTTTGTGATTGGTGGTGGCGCCGCATAAAGCTATTTAGAGGGAAGTATGGCGGTCAAGTTTTTTTGTCACTGGGATAGAACGGACGTTGCCTTTTTATGTTAGGAAGGAACTGGTAGCGGCACGGGACAGCTATGAAAAATATGCGAGTTTCTTAGATGGACTCAAGCATTTTCATTTGCGCGATGGTAATCAGCCACAGCGTCCTTTGATGCGAGAAGATTTACAGCAGGTAAGATTTGTTAGGAGAGGTGTTTGTGCCCAGAATGAGAGAGACAGGCATAGGGAAGGGAGAGGAGAGAGTTTAAACAAAATAGTGTCTTAGTGATGGGCTGACTGCAGGCAGCTCACATGAAGGGCCCATGTGGAAACAGGTGTTCACGTTTAAGACAGCAGGGGGAGAAAGTGAAAGGAAAACGCAAGGAGGCCATAAGAGATGGCCCTGACGTTTGGTAAGGTGCACTGGAGGGGACAGAGTCAGCTGGTGCTGGCGGAACACAGGTGACAGCAGATGCGCGCACAGCGCATATAGAAGGAGAGAGCGGGGAAGAACGGTAGTAGGGGTCCAACACACAGGGAATGTGAACAGCTGACAGGCAAGTGGCAGCGCCATAAGTGCGCCTTAGATAATGAAAATGCCATGTAAAATGCAGGAGGCAGGCAAACTTATGGAATAGCTTGATTGTTTGAAGAGACGGCACCCAGACCTGAGTGCAATAAAAATAGTAACATCTCATTTAGTCAAAGTGTGTGTGAACTATGACATCCAAGAGTAAATGTGGAATCTGACATTATGGCTAGGAATTTTAATGCTGCAATTGTGGAACCATTAGAGGAAGGTGCCAGCAGCAAAGAGTGAGCGAGCGACGTTGTTTTTAAGCTCATGTTTGATGGAGATAAGCAACCTGGACAACCCTTAAGGTTAAGCAATGGAGAAGTTGACCTCTTGAATCTCACACTGAATGGGAAGAAGTTGGGTGTATGTGTGAGCTGTCGCTTCACGACAAGTTGCTTGAAGGTTCTTTGGATTGGCAGGTAGGTGAATTTCAATCTGTAAATGTTAGAGTTGTTCCAGAATTTGGCTGATGAGAGATAATTGCTGATTTGTTAGCAGAGGAGGAAGCCATTCCCACATTCCCATGGTCGCAGATAGTGAGCCTATTGTCAAGTGCAGGTTGGAGGAGTGATAAGTCAGGTATTAGTGGACAGCAGATCGGAAATTTCTGGAATTTCGGAAAATTGCTTTGCGAATTTGCCAGCAACAGAAGATATGACAGTGTGGTCAGTGTCCCCTGTGAAAATATTTAGTACTACTGGAAAGTTATTCAAAGAGAATTCGAGCTTGCAGCCGGTCGTCGTAAACTTCATGGCACAATATTTTGGCTGGACAACTGCCAGCCATCTTAAGGTGAGCCAAACGAAGGACTGATGAAGACATTGTTCGCTCCATTTTATTAATAGTTCTCTGATGGTACTGCCGCGCATGCGCTGGCCACAGCTATCAAAGTTTTCTGGCATCAAAAGTCTTTTGGCATCAAAAACCAGAAGACTTCGATAGCTGCGGCCAGCGACAATACTGACGGCAGCTGAGTCTTGCAGTTCCACCAGTGAGAGTGCTGTCGCTGGGTGATCTGGTCCTTCTGTCTCCGCGACTTTAACGCATGCGCAGCAGTACCATCAGTGCACTATATAAGATGGAGCGGAGAACATCTTCGTCAGTCCTCATTCAGCTCACCTGAAGATGGCTGGCAGTTGTCCAGCCGAAATATCATGCAATGAAGTTTACAATGACCAGCTGCAAGCCCAAAATCTCTTTGAACAGTTTATTTGCCGGGAAAATTTCAAATTTCCTGGAAAGTCGTCAAAGGCTATTCGACAGGAAGTAGTGTGATGCCAGTGCAGTTAGGGCGAGTAATGGTAGAACATTCCTTTCTTCTCAGTCCCAGGTTGAATGTAGAGTTATTAGTGGGCATGGATTTCCTGAATGCATTTAAAGGTGAACTAAATTTTGAAAACTGTGAGTTGAGATTCCAAGTGGGAGGTAGAAAACCAGTGGTCTCCGTTGTTAAGAGAAAGGAGGTATTTAACAGTCCTGAGGAGGCACAGTGCGTAGGAGGGGGAGGCATTGGAGCACAGGTGAAATTAGTAACAATACATAGCTTGAGTCCGGGTAAGGATGTGGTGGAGACAATTCAAGAGAAAATATGAGAGAGGGTGTCAGAGTTAGGGAGTTTGTCTGAACCACAGTAAAGGGAACTCAGTGAAGTTTTAAAACAGAATTGTGGCGTCTTTTCTAATGCACCAGGTGAGGTACAGAATTTTGAATGCCGTTTAACTACTAAGCCACATGAGATCTATGCCCCCAAAACTTATGTGATACAGTTTTCCCAAAGAAAAGCAGTACAAGAAGAGATAGACTGCATGTCGTCATGGGGGGTAATTGAAAGAACAAGTAGTGAATATATCAATCCGTTGTTTGTAGTACCCAAGAAGAATGGAAGTGTGTGACTTGTCTTGGATGCCAGGAGATTGAATGCAATTGTGGAACAAGAGACCAATAGGCCAATATCAATAGACAAACTTTACCAGAAGTTCCATGGTGTAAAGTTTCTTTCATCCATGGAAGTGACCTGTGGATACTGGAATATAATGTTAGCACAACAATCAGCATTTCTGCATAAACGAATCTGTTATCAATTTTGCATCTTGCCATTTGGTCTTAACATTTATGTGTGTGTCTTTGTAAGAGCCATGTACCAGGTGTTGGGACCTGGGCTGGTGGACAAACTTACTCTGCATGTCGACGATATACACTCTTGGAAATTGAAATAAGAACACCGTGAATTCATTGTCCCAGGAAGGGGAAACTTTATTGACACATTCCTGGGGTCAGATACATCACATGATCACACTGACAGAACCACAGGCACATAGACACAGGCAACAGAGCATGCACAATGTCGGCACTAGTACAGTGTATATCCACCTTTCGCAGCAATGCAGGCTGCTATTCTCCCATGGAGACGATCGTAGAGATGCTGGATGTAGTCCTGTGGAACGGCTTGCCATGCCATTTCCACCTGGCGCCTCAGTTGGACCAGCGTTCGTGCTGGACGTGCAGACCGCGTGAGACGACGCTTCATCCAGTACCAAACATGCTCAATGGGGGACAGATCCGGAGATCTTGCTGGCCAGGGTAGTTGACTTACACCTTCTAGAGCACGTTGGGTGGCACGGGATACATGCGGACGTGCACTGTCCTGTTGGAACAGCAAGTTCCCTTGCCGGTCTAGGAATGGTAGAACGATGGGTTCGATGACGGTTTGGATGTAACGTGCACTATTCAGTGTCCCCTCGACGATCACCAGTGGTGTACGGCCCCACACCATGATGCCGGGTGTTGGCCCTGTGTGCCTCGGTCGTATGCAGTCCTGATTGTGGCGCTCACCTGCACGGCGCCAAACACGCATACGACCATCATTGGCACCAAGGCAGAAGCGACTCTCATCGCTGAAGACGACACGTCTCCATTCGTCCCTCCATTCACGCCTGTCGCGACACCACTGGAGGCGGGCTGCACGATGTTGGGGCGTGAGCGGAAGACGGCCTAATGGTGTGCGGGACCGTAGCCCAGCTTCATGGAGACGGTTGCGAATGGTCCTCGCCGATACCCCAGGAGCAACAGTGTCCCTAATTTGCTGGGAAGTGGCGGTGCGGTCCCCTACGGCACTGCATAGGATCCTACGGTCTTGGCGTGCATCCGTGCTTCGCTGTGGTCCGGTCCCAGGTCGACGGGCACGTGCACCTTCCGCCGACCACTGGCGACAACATCGATGTACTGTGGAGACCTCACGCCCCACGTGTTGAGCAATTCGGCGGTACGTCGACCCGGCCTCCCGCATGCCCACTATACGCCCTCGCTCAAAGTCCGTCAACTGCACATACGGTTCACGTCCACGCTGTCGCGGCATGCTACCAGTGTTAAAGACTGCGATGGAGCTCCATATGCCACGGCAAACTGGCTGACACTGACGGCGGCGGTGCACAAATGCTGCGCAGCTAGCGCCATTCGACGGCCAACACCACGGTTCCTGGTGTGTCCGCTGTGCCGTGCGTGTGATCATTGCTTGTACAGCCCTCTCGCAGTGTCCAGAGCAAGTATGGTGGGTCTGACACACCGGTGTCAATGTGTTCTTTTTTCCATTTCCAGGAGTGTATTAATAGCCACAGAGATGTCAGAGCAGCATTGGGCATTATTGGAAAAAGTACTGGTGGCCATGCAGAAAAGGGGTATGAAACTTAAGTTTAGTAAGACAGATTGGCTGAAGGAAAAGATTAAATTTCAGGGGAATATCATTGATCAAACAGGAACACAACCAGAGAGGGGAAAACTTAGGGCCATTGAAGAGTTTCCTCGGCCAAAGAATAAGAAAGATTTGAGGGCTATGTATGAACTGTTTGGGTTCTATTGGAATTTTGTGTCATCACAAACATTTAAAAACCCAGCATTGAATCAGTTATTGAAAAACAATGTGCCCTTGAAGTGGTCAGAAGAGGTGGCTTTTCAGGAACTGAAGAAGCAACTATTAAGCAGCAAAATTCTGTATCATCCAGATTTCAGTAGACTTTTTACACGTCTTCTGATGCTTGTGGATATGGCACTTGGGTAGAAATATTTCAGGAGGGAGAAAAGGAGAGACAACCCTGCCAACAAACCATCACATTTGCTAAAAGAATGCTTACGGCAGCTGAAAGGAACTACTGTGTTGCAGAACAGGAGGCCCTGGCTATATTGTACGGGTTTCACAAGTTTGAGGGTTGTTTGTTGGGTCAACACACAATAGTGCTCACTGTCCATCGGTCATTAAGTTTTATGAAGAGGTGTCATTTGCGTAATACTAGACTGGGATGTTGGGCCATATATCTACAGCAATTTGATATGGATATTAGATACATTAAAGGACGGGTAACATTATTGCAAATGCATTATCCAGAATGCAAGTAGAGGTAACAGAGCTTGAGAAAAAGGGACACTTGGATGGTTTGAGGGTGTTGATGATGAGAGGACTGAAGCATGAGGGTGTAATTAGGTGAGTATGTAAGGATATAAGAAGACAACAGAATAAGGACGAACATTTAAGGATCAAAGCAACATCACAAAATGAAAATATTTTATAAAACTCATCAGGAGGTGTTGTTTAAAAGTAGGAGAGAGGATCAGGAGGAGTAGAAACTCTGTTTTCCGCAGCAATATGTAGATGACTTAACAGACCTAGTGCACGAAAGTTACGGACGTGATGGGGCACGAAAGTGCATTGCAAAGTTACAGGAAGTGGTAATATTTGAGAATGTGGTGAAGGGTGCAGAGATGAGTCCAAGCTTGTGAGCAATGTCAAAAGGTGAGAGCCGTTAAGGTTCCCATTCAAAGTTTGCAACAGAATGTGCAAGTAGAAGGACCTTGAGAACTGATTCCCATGGACTTGCTTGGACCTCTCCCAGTATCCAGGGGTGGTTGTACCTACATTTTTGTAGTGTTAGATGTGCTTGTGAAACATGTAAATTTCTACCCAATCTGGAGGGCGAATGCTAGGATATTGACTGAAAAACTGGAGAAAGATTATTTTGTGCAGGTGGGGAAGCCAGATGCTTTCTCGTCAGACAATGGTCCTCAGTTTACAGAAATGTTGAAGTGATATGGACTGAGAAATGTCAGAATTTCACCATATTTCCTTCAAGGGAATCCCAGTGAGGGGGTCATGAAGGAGTTGAACAGGTTCCGTAGTACTTATTGTCACAGAAGAAACAAAACAGGCAAACTTTATTGTAAATTTGGAAGATATAATCAATAATGTATGGCATGAAGCATGAAGCAGCTCTGTGAATTAATGTTTGGGCATAAACTAACAAATGTTACTGGGGGTGAAGTAGTTTTTCCGGTGAGCAGAGAACTAACTAAAGGTGAAATAGAAAAGTTGGCCTGAGATAGAATGCATTGACGGGCAGCTGAAAGAAAGAAAAGACATGGTGCTAGGGCTCAGGCAACTGTGTTTAAACCAGGGGATTTGGTACTAGTTAAGATCAAAGAGTGATCGAAAAAGGTGTCCCCAGAGATAAAGAAATTTCTGCTAGGGTATCGTGGCCCATTTTTAGAGGAGAGTTCACATATTAATGCCTATCGACTTGTCTATCCTGGTTCCAATCGAGTTTTTGAACTGAGGAATGTAATAGACCTGAAGAGGTACATGAGTCGAGAGAGTGATAATTAAGCAGACGGAGTCCCTCAGTCTTGGAGAGACTTCACAGTTTGCAACTGTGCACACCTCAGCAGTCTGCAGCAATTCTTCCTTTCTGTGCTTCAGTCTCTTCTACTAATCATTTATCTATCAACATTCTTCATAGGGGTGTAAAAGGAGGGAGGATAATAGTCCTAGTTGAGAGAAGCAGATGTGGAAATGCAAAGTAACAGAATTACGCGCAGTAAAGGGGTATTTAAAGTTAAAGAAAAGGTTTAATTTTTAGGATGAAGGAAGATGGAGTCTAGTACTATATGCGAGGCACTGCTGGAATGTGAGACGAACTGAACATAGAGAGCAAAAATGAGGAATAATGATCAAAGCTCATAGAAGGCACTAACTATTGAAGAAGCATCACATTTAAGTTTTCTGTAGTAGTATTTAAGGAAGCAAGACGCTATGACGTAGATGTAAGATGTGAAAGGAGAGTCCCGTAAGACGTGTGGAATGGACTGAGCAGCCATTAGCACCAGATATACATTAGAATAGTCTTGTACATATATTAGGTATATTAAAGTGATTCAAAAATTTAAGGCCACAAGAGAGTAGTGGAAAGTGCGATTCTGGTAGACATACAAAAGTAATATGCCAGTGTGAAGATTGTGAATAAAGGGGTCTTACGTAAGATAAAGTAACAAATATAAGCAAACAGAAAAAGAAGAATAAGAAGTGGCGTGAATGACGCCAAGGCCTCAAATCAGTAGGTTTGTAAGTTCACAGTTGGTGTGATAGGCAACCCAAGACAGTAAGTAGAAACTGGAGTGGTGAAATGTAGTCATAGTGCAAAGTTACTGTCTGTGTAGGATCTATTAAGAAAGTTATTGGTGTCTAGTATTTAAATGACAATAGTATTAAGTGGGATGGAAACTGGTGTGTTGGAAGGAGAAATGAGAATCAGTAGTATTAAGCTTAATCATCGAAAAGGCAGATTAAAGGTATACCTAATGAGAAACAAAGGAGTCAAAGATTGAAATTGGCTAATCCTAATGGCATAATTTAAAGCATTGCAGAGATAACATATCTATGTATTGTTTCTGAAAAAGGCAAGCTTATTTCACACAAACAATGGAGGCAGGATGAGTGCTGTATACACGAATGACCATGCTTCAGATAAGCAATAGTTTTGAGCTTTTTTCTAATCGAGCGCCGATTAGAATGCAGCGGAATGGCGGACAGACAGATAGCCAAAACAGAGGTAGTGTGCCGAAGGCTTACGATAAGAGCCGAGTCGGGCATAGTAGGCCAGCACGGTGACTTGCAAGAAAGTGAAGGTGGAAGGACACAGCAAAGACATCTGTAGCTTAGAAATTGACACAGCACCTTGGGGATGGTGAAGGTGAACTGGTCTGACCAGAGGCTGCTGAAGGGTAAAAAACTAGTTCGTTGGTAAAAACTTTAAATTAGAGCAGAGGGCCAGAATAAAATTTGCAGAAGAGTGAAAATCAAAAGTGTTATTTGCATAGAAAGCAATAGGGAATGTATAGAGTAGAATGTGTCTGCTTTAAGGGCAGAGATGGCGGCTGATATCAAAAGCAGTTTAGTGGGGGAGAAGGAGTGCACAGCTCGCCATTGTGGAGGACTAGCGGTTAGATCAGGGAGCAGTACGGATGGAAGGCAGCTGTGCAACCGCAAGATTACCAACTAAGCTTCACTTTGTGGCTTAATCTGCTTAAGACCGTGACAAAGTAATGTTCATGTAGTAGGTGACATTATGCTGATTGTGAAGGAACGTTTATCTTAATATGTGACAATTACTGAAGTATAGATGCCAATAGTTAACTGTGCAAAGCTTAGTGCATGCAACAACGCGACAGTCATTGAACACGGTAAGTCAGACGCTGCGCTCGCTCCTGCTGTTGCAAGTTCTGTTTTTGTTTTCTGATTATGATGATTATGGCCAACTGGTGATGATCATGCTTATTTGTATGTGAGGTATCAAGTGTAAGTAAATACTGAGTTCTGTGGCATCCGGTAATACAAATTCCTGGCCTTGTGCACTAAAAGACCTGCTTGGCTACTGAGTGATTTATATTAATACGATCACAATTGGGATTAGCCTGATTGAGATGAAAACAAAATGCAATCGGTATGCAACAGTGGTCTTAAACCCATTTAGAGGTGCATATCCGTCTGACCACTATCCGGCTGGATTCTGGTGTGCAAACTACGATTTTGCAACTTGTTTGTAATAAATTGTGTCAGAGGATTTTGATGCTAATATAACTGCTTTTATCAGAGGTGAGTTGCATTGTTTAGGAGTAGCAGAATTACTCTCCAAACCCTTAGTTCTATGTATTTACGAAGGCTAGAATCCACTGGGTGCCAAATAACATACAGCTGCTGAACTGAAGGTAAGGGCAGGTAAGGTTACAGGTCGAGCAAGTGCAGAGGCTGACTATGCAGCCACCATGCAGGTAAGTCACAAAGAGGACCTGCTACGCACCCCTGTAAATCTACCGCTTACTGTACCAGAGAGTCCAAGAGGTACAGCACGTTATAGGTTAGGATTTGTCATTCCGCAGAGGGGATGTTACAAGGTAGTACATCGGCCTAGGGAATGTTACAGCACAACCTATTTGAGTTTGACCGAGGGCAGATTGTGATGGCCTGGAGACTCAACACGATTATTTCAGAAACTGCACAATTTGTTGGGTGTTCGAGGAGTGCTGTGGCGAGTCTCTTCAACACATTGTGAAACCAAGGTGAAACCATGTGCAGACATCAAGGGGTTGGACGGTCACCCCTCATTAAAGATTTCGGAAATCATAGGCTGGGCAGACTGGTAAAACAGAACAGACAGCAAATTGTGGCAGAGCTAACATCAGACTTTAATGCTGGTATGTGTACAAGTGCGTATGAACACAGAGTGCATCGAACACTCCTAACAATGCGCTCCCTACAGCCACAGACCCACACATATACCAATGTTAACACCACAACATCGGCAACTATAACTGAAATGGCTGCACGATCACCAGCACTGAACACTGGGAAAACAGCAGGGCATTTTAAGGTCTGATGCATCCCGATAACTTCTTCATCATGCTGATGGGAGGGCGCAAATCTGCCAGCTCCCTGACACCTATACTGCAGGACGGAGACAACCTGGTGGCGGCTCCATTATGCTTTGGGTAACATTGACTTGGGCATCCATGGGTCCAGTGGAGCTCGTGCAGGCTACATGATGGCCCAGGAGTATTGCACACTAGTTGTACACCACCTACACGCCTTCATGACAATCATGTTTCTCAATGGAAGTGGCACTTTTTAACAAGGCAATGCACCACATCAAAAGGGCAGGAGTGTGATTGACTGGTTTGAGGAACACAGTGGCGAGTTCCAGTTGACGTGCTGACCCCATAGCTTGCCAGATCTGAACCTGATCGAGCACATCTGGCATGTGATTGAATTTGATGTCAGAGCTCATTGCCCCTCTCGCTAGATTTTACAGGAAACAGGTGACTTGTGTGTGCAGATGTGGTGCCAACTCCCTCCAGTGGCCTACCAAGGCCTCACTGCTTCTTTGCCATAATGCGTTGCCACTGTTAACTGTGCCCAAAGGTGGACATACGGGCTATTAGGTAGCTGGTCAGAGTCAGTGTCGTCGTAACTGCCGTCTGCTTCACGTCTGCTGTGCAGCGAGCTACCTTAATTTAAGTATTAACTGTATTTTTCTTACTTGTCACTTCTTCTTCCGTGTGTATTTGCTTTTCGGAAGCTTTAATTGTCGGGTGCTATTAATAGTGTTCCATAGATTTTGTGTTTGTTTTGAATACAGTCAGAGAGAGTCCCTTTAGTCAGCCATAGTGCCAGTAGAGTCAGCGTCGTCGTAACTGCCGTCTGCTTCACGTCTGCTGTGCAGCGAGCTACCTTAATTTAAGTATTAACTGTATTTTTCTTACTTGTCACTTCTTCTTCCATGTGTATTTGCTTTTAGAAAGCTTTAATTGTCGGGTGCTATTAATAGTTCCATAGATTTCGTGTTTGTTTTGAATACAGTCAGAGAGATTCCCTTTAGTCAACCATAGTGCCAGTAGTGCTAGAGTTTTTGTTTTCAATACAGTCCAGAGACAGGTAGTGCTATTTTCATTGTTTTCTACAAGAAGTGGTTAGCAACCACAGTTTAGTGAATAAACAGCCGCCTTTAGTGAATTAGCAGTCTAGTTAAAGGTTGATTAACTCTCTTCAGTAAATTGATTCCTTAGGATGGATAGGATGTGTGACTGCTGTGTACGGACGCAGGAGGAGCTGGCCACTGTTCGCGAACAGCTGAGCGTGTTGATGGCCGCGGTCAGCCGTCTTCAGGCTGCTGCCTCGGAGTGTAGTGGCAGTGGGGAGTCTGGTGCGTCGCAAGGTACACCCCAGGTGTTACATGCTTCACCCACTGTCCCTGCTGTCGAGACATCTACGCGGGTACTGGGCACGGTTGGGCCACCCTCTCCCCAAAGGGAGTGGCGGGTTCAGCGGCGTTCGCGGCGCACGAGGCGGAGGGTCAATGTGGAGGCTGGCCGTGTGGCATCGCCCGCTCTGCCTGTGAGTGGACATGTGGCTGCTCCTTCAGCAAGGTCCGAGCAGGCACACGGGGGGAGGGGTTTATTAGTTATTGGGAGCTCCAACGTTAGGCGGGTGATGGAGCCCCTTAGGGAAATAGCGGGAAGGTCGGGGAAGAAGGCCAGTGTTCACTCTGTCTGCTTGCCGGGGGGTCTCATCCGGGATGTGGAGGAGGCCCTACCGGCGGCAATACAGAGCACTGGGTGCACCCGACTGCAAATTGTTGCTCATGTCGGCACCAATGACTCCTGCCGTCTGGGTTCAGAGGTCATCCTCAGTTCGTACAGGCGGTTGGCGGAATTGGTGAAGGCGGAAAGCCTCGCTCGCGGGGTGAAATCAGAGCTAACTATTTGTAGTATCGTTCCCAGAACCGATCGCAGTCCTCTGGTTTGGAGCCGAGTGGAAGGCTTAAACCAGAGGCTCAGACGATTCTGCGGAGATCTGGGGTGCAAATTTCTCGACCTCCGCTATCGGGTGGAGAAATGTAGGGTCCCCCTGAATAGGTCAGGCATGCACTACACGCCGGAAGCGGCTACAAGTGTAGCGGAGTATGTGTGAAGTGCACATGGGGATTTTTAGGTTAGAGAATCCCCTCCCTAGGCCCGACAAGACACCTCCTGAGACGCGGCAATGTAGGAGTAGGCAAAATGCAACAGGGAATGACAATATTAATGTGCTAATAGTAAACTGCAGGAGTGTCTACAGAAAGGTCCCAGAACTGCTCTCATTAATAAACGGTCACAACGCCCATATAGTACAAGGGACAGAAAGTTGGCAGAAACCAGACGTAAACAGTAATTAAATCCTAAACTCAGATTGGAATGTATACCGCAGAGACAGGCTGGACAGTGAAGGGGGAGGCGTGTTTATAGCGATAAGAAGTGCAATAGTATCGAAGGAAATTGACGGAGATCCGAAATGTGAAATGATTTGGGTGAAGGTCACGGTTAAAGCAGGCTCAGACATGGTAATTGGATGTCTCTCTAGGCCCCCCATGGCTCAGCAGCTGTTGTGACTGAGCACCTGAAGGATAATTTGGAAAATATTTTGAGTAAATTTCCCCACCATGTTATAGTTCTGGGTGGAGATTTTAATTTGCCGGATATAGACTGGGAGACTCAGACGTTCATAACGGGTGGCAGGGACAAAGAATCCAGTGAAATTTTTTAAAGTGCTTTATCTGAAAACTACCTTGAGCAGTTAAACAGAGAACCGACTCGAGGCGATAACAGATTAGACCTTCTGGTGACAAACAGACTAGGACTATTTGAAACAGTTAACACAGAACAGGGAATCAGTGATCATAAAGCGGTTACTGCATCGATGATTTCAGCCATAAATAGAAATATTAAAAAAGGTAGGAATATTTTTCTGTTTAGCAAAAGTGACAAAAAGCAGATAACAGGGTACCTGACAGCTCAACACAAAAGTTTTGTCTCAAGTACAGATAGTGTTGAGGATCAGTGGACAAAGTTCAAAACCATCGTACAATATGCGTTAGATGAGTATGTGCCAAGCAAGATCGTAAGAGATGGAAAAGAGCCACCGTGGTTCAACAACCGAGTTAGAAAACTGCTGCGGAAGCAAAGGGAACTTCACAGCAAACATAAACATAGCCAAAGCCTTGCAGACAAACAAAAATTACGCGAAGCGAAATGTAGTGTGAGGAGGGCTATGCGAGAGGCGTTCAATGAATTCGAAAGTAAAGTTCTATGTACTGACTTGGCAGAAAATCCTAAGAAATTTTGGTCTTATGTCAAAGCGGTAGGTGGATCAAAACAAAATGTCCAGACACTCTGTGACCAAAACGGTACTGAAACAGAGGATGACAGACTAAAGGCCAAAATACTAAATGTGTTTTTCCAAAGTTGTTTCACAGAGGAAGATTGCACTGTAGTTCCTTCTCTAGATTGTCGCACAGATGACAAAATGGTAGATATCGAAATAGACGACAGAGGGATAGAGGAACAATTAAAATCGCTCAAAAGAGAAAAGGCCTCTGGACCTGATGGGATACCAGTTCAATTTTACACAGAGTACGCGAAGGAACTTGCCTCCCTTCTTGCAGCGGTGTACCGTAGGTCTCTAGAAGAGTGTAGCGTTCCAAAGGATTGGAAAAGGGCACAGGTCATCCCCGTTTTCAAGAAGGGACGTCGAACAGATGTGCAGAACTATAGACCTATATCTCTAACGTTGATCAGTTGTAGAATTTTGGAACACGTATTGTGTTCGAGTATAATGACTTTTCTGGAGACTAGAAATCTACTCTGTAGGAATCAGCATGGGTTTCGAAAAAGACGGTCATGTGAAACCCAGCTCGCGCTATTCGTCCACGAGACTCAGAGGGCCATAGACACGGGTTCACAGGTAGATGACGTGTTTCTTGACTTCCGCAAGGCGTTCGATACAGTTCCCCACAGTCGTTTAATGAACAAAGTAAGAGCATATGGACTATCAGACCAATTTTGTGATTGGATTGAGGAGTTCCTAGATAACAGGACACAGCATGTCATTCTCAATGGAGAGAAGTCCTCCGAAGTAAGAGTGATTTCAGGTGTGCCGCAGGGGAGTGTCATAGGACCGTAGCTATTCACAATATACATAAATGACCTGGTGGATGACATCAGAAGTTCACTGAGCTTTTTGCAGATGATGCTGTAGTGTATCGAGAGGTTGTAACAATGGAAAATTGTACTGAAATGCAGAAGGATCTGCAGCGAATTGACGCATGGTGCAGGGAATGGCAATTGAATCTCAGTGTAGACAAGTGTAATGTGCTGAGAATACACAGAAAGATAGATCCTTTATCATTTAGCTACAAAATAGCAGGTCAGCAACTGGAAGCAGTTAATATCATAAATTATCTGGAAGTATGCATTAGGAGTGATTTAAAATGGAATGATCATATAATGTTGATCGTCGGTAAAGCAGATGCCAGACTGAGATTCATTGGAAGAATCCTAAGGAAATGCAATCCGAAAACAAAGGAAGTAGGTTACAGTACGCTTGTTCGGCCACTGCTTGAATACTGCTCAGCAGTGTGGGATCCGTACCAGATAGGGTTGATAGAAGATATAGAGAAGATCCAACGGAGAGCAGCGCGCTTCGTTACAGGATCATTTAGTAATCGCGAAAGCGTTACGGAGATGATAGATAAACTCCAGTGGAAGACTCTGCAGGAGAGAGGCTCAGTAGCTCGGTACGGGCTTTTGTCAAAGTTTCGAGAACATACCTTCACCGAAGAGTCAAGCAGTATATTGCTCCCTCCTACGTATATCTCGCGAAGAGACCATGAGGATAAAATCAGAGAGATTAGAGCCCACACAGAAGCATACCGACAATCCTTCTTTCCACAAACAATACGAGACTGGAATAGAAGGGAGAACCGATAGAGGTACTCAAGATACCCTACGCAACACACCGTCAGGTGGCTTGCGGAGTATGGCTGTAGATGTAGATGTAGATGTAGATGTAGATGCATTAAGGTGAATTCAGTAATGCATGGAAAAGTCTAGAAGCAGCCTTTATTCTGCTGTAGATATTGAAAGGCTAATGATGACAATTATGATGAGCTATAATTTCAGCTTATCTCTGATATTTCAACATGGTTCCCAGAAACAATGAATTATAGTCCCATGACTTTAATAGCACTGCTAAATTTTTATGACATTACATGCCTTACTGTCTTGCTTGGCCTGGAGTTCTGAGACACCTTTTCACCTACAACATTTTCCATCAGATTATTTACACTGGTGAGCCAAAACACCATGACCACTGCCCACTCTAAGACCGAAAGCCCAGGTGGTGTTGTGGGCACATAACAGAGAACAGAAGACATACATGCAGCGCAGAGACGAATGGGAGACAATCACAGTGATGACATGGGCTGCAAATGTGGCAATGTGCTGACACAAGTGACTTTGACAAAAGACAGATTATTACGGTCTGGTGACAGGGAGTGAACATCTCATAAACAGCAAAGATGATTTGCTGTTCATGTGCTACCGTTGTGAGAATCTATAGAAAGTGATTGAAAGATGCAAAAACCACAGATAGCTGATAAGGTATTGTGTGTCCACAACTCATCAAAGAAAGTGAGATAAATCAGGATAGGTGGTGATATGTAAAAATCTGACAACAGAGTACAATACTGCTGCAGGTGCAAGTGTCTCAGAGAACACCATTCAGTGCACACTGTCAACCACTGGGTTCCACAGCAGATGACCCTTATGTGTTACCCTATTGATACAATGACATAATGAATTACCATGGCACTGGGCACGAGTCACTGAGATTGGACTGTGGATCAATGGACACATGTCACCTGGTCGGATGAATCGCATTTCTTGCTACACCAGGTTACTTAATAGTCATGTCCAGAAATGCTGTCACTCAGATGAACAGTATCTGGAAACACGCAATACACTACAGACACTGTCCAGTTGGGTAAGTATTTTGCTACGGAGGACATTCACCCGGGTTTCTGTGAGACTTGTGGTGGTAACTGAAGGACGGCACCGGCTGCTGCCTACAAGAACATTATTGCATTATGTCTTCCACAATGGTAATGGCTCGTTGCGGTAGCATAACTATCCTTGTGACAAGGTCTGAATAGTGGTTTGAGGAGTATGATAATGAACTCATGTTTAAGTCTTGACCACCAGACTCGCCTCATATGAATGCGGTGGACCACATCTGGGAGACTATTGGGTGCCAGCTCTGCATGCACAAACCACCAGCCTGTAACTTAGGGGAATTATGTAACCTATGCAAAGTCATCTGGTTCCACATACCTCCAGACACCTACGAAGGACTTGTCGAATCCAAGCCATGTAGAATCACTATTGCAGTGTGTTCCAGAGATAGACTAACATGTTATTAAGTATGCTGTCATAATGCTTTGCCCCATCAGTGTATTTTTAATACAGGTACTCAAGGTACCCTCCGCCACACACCGTCAGGTGGCTTGCGGATTATGGATGTAAATGTAGATGTAGATAGTCATAACATTCTAGCTTATCAGCATTGTCCAGGGTCTCCTCCTAAACCTCTGGATCAACTTAACAAAATCTGTCACACAAATAGAAAACATTCACAAGTATCAGTACTGTGGTGTTTACACCTCCTAGCTCCAATAGGAGTGAACATAAAAGCAAAAAAGTGTTTTTTTAGTCCTTGCCGTAGGGTACCCTGCTTGGCAAGTGTGTTGTGTGAGAATAGTATTGCCCTACCATACCAAACTGCTGTGCATAGCACTTTTATATGTCAAGGGGGGGGGGGGGGGGGACACCACAGTTTTCTAGCCCCAGACTTGTAGGGGCTCCATGCAGGATAGGCATGTTGTGGGAGTACTATTGGCCTGCTTCACTGAATAGTTTTTCAAGGGCAACAGATGTGCAGATGGGCACAGCTGGGGGAAATATGAGATGGATAAAAGAATATATGGACAGGGAGAGGGGCCATGAGGGGTGGACACAGAAAGGGAGGCAGGAGGAGATGGATAGTGAGAGGGGGGGGGGAAGAGAGGGGCAGGAGGGATGGATAGGGAGAGGGAGGAAGATGAGATGGCAGAGACAGCAGGAAGGAGGGGATGGACAGAGGGGAGGTGGCATATCGTGTGGGTAGTATCGGCATGCCTTGAAGGAGCTATATGTGCAGATGGGTACATTTGAGCAGAGCAGAGAGGGGGGGGGGGGGGGATGGATAATGAGGGAGGAGTGAGGAAGAGGTGGGCACAGAGAGGGAGGGAAGAGGAGACATATGCATTATATGTGTCAAAGTGTACGCAAGTGAAGCTGCATAGACGGGGCTCGTAACAGAATAATAGCTTTTGGTGATAACTCTTATTTACAATTTTCTGTACGTCTTTGAATGGCATATACCCCAATCAACCAAAATAAATACATTCAAGGCAACTGTTGTAATGTGTAACATTTTTACAATTCTCAAACAATGAATGATGATGTAACAACACTGAAAGGACAGATTGCCACTCACCACATAGAGGAGGCACTGAGTCGCAGACAAGCACATTGCACAACAATGTTCATATACTTACCAACTGTGCTGCAACCAATGTGCCGCATTCTATGTGTGCATGACAACCAACAAGCTGTTTGGCAGCATGTTAAGCTGCTAAACATGCCGCCCAACAAGTTGTATCTCATTTTAATGACTGCTTCACAGTCTGTACTACCTAGACTCTTGCCACCACAACCAGCTTTCTGAATTGTGCAGGTGGGAACTCTTCCTACAACATATACCTCATTCCTGTAACCTCCCTGGCCTCAATCTCCACTAGTCCCTTCTCTATCTACTTATTCCTTTCACTGATGCCACTCCACGACTACATCCCACTTCTATCCTGCCAATGCACCTACATAGTCCTTTCTCCTTTTCAACTTCTCCCCTCTCTCTTCTTCCTTCCCTCTTTTGTCCCTCCCCCCTCCTCTGTCTAGCAAAACCTCCCACAGCTGCACCTAGCAATCCTCTCCTGTCCCAATCACATCTCTCCACATTTTCACAGGCAGCACTAGCACCTTCCCCCAACCCTTCCCTGCTATCTCTCTCTGTACCCACCCCATGCCTCCTCCTTACCCCTACTAGCCAACCCAGCTAGGTTGTTGCTAAAGTCAGAAGCAGTCACAGTCCAGTCTCAGCACCCACAGACAGTGGCCGTGTGTGTGTGTGTGTGTGTGTGTGTGTGTGTGTGTGTGTGTGTGTGTTTTCTCCACTTGGAAAGAAAAACTTTGTTCAAAAGTTTAATTTTGTGAGTAGCAAACTGTCCTTTCCATATTGTTGTACTTGCACAATTCTGCTATTTTTATACTTAACTAGTACCATATTTGTAAAGAGTGTCTTAAATCTTCACTTATGGATGCAGTTTTTTCTTTCATATTACTGAGAATACAGTGAATTACTTATTTTCAATCACTACAAAACTAGTTGCATAATTTAAAAATTTGAAGACACAAAGTCCAAGTAAGAGTATGCAATCATTTGTTGTGGTATTCAGTGTGAAGATTTGTTTGCTGCAGACCTCTATGTTAGTCTATCTTGTGCAAGCCTCTTCATCTCTACACGACTACTGTAACATACATCCACTAAAATCTGCTTACTGTAATCAATACCTGGTCTCCAAACTGACTACTTCTTGATACCGCAGAATGTGTCCTGCCAACTGGTCCCTTCCTTTAGCAGAGTTGAGCCATAAATTTCTTTTCTCTGTAATTTGATTCTGCAACTCCCCATTCATTATGTGGTCTGCGCATTTTCTTCTTTAGCACCACATACTAAAGGCTTCTATTCTCGTCTTGTTTGAACTATTCAGCATCCACATTTGACTTCAAAACAAGGCTACATTCCAGATAAATATCTTCCAGAAAGACATCCTAACATTTAAAATTTATATTCAATGTAAACAAATTTCTCTTTTCCAGAAACTCTTTTCTTGCTATTGACACTCTGCATTTTACATCCACTCTATTTTGGCCATCATCAGTTATTTTGGTACATAAATAAAAAAATTGGCAACTACTTTTAGTGTCTCACTTCCTAATCTAACACCCTTAGCATCACCTGATTTGATTAGGTTACATTTCATTACCACAGTTTTACTTTTGTAGATGTTTATCTTTTCAAGATACTACCCAAACAGTTCAACGAGTCTTCCAAGTCAGTTACCATCTCTGAAAGAACTGTAATGTCACTGGAAACAACTGCAATGGCCCTGGGAACAATTGCAATGGCCCTTTACTGTAAGGCACAGTCAGCATTGAAATAAGAATGTAAAACCTGCCTGAGTTACTAATTTCGTACACAAGCCGTCACAAAATTTTGTTAAAAAAGTAGAATGAGACACATATTAAGAAACTCCCAACAATCAAGTACAACAGATAGTACGAATAAACACACAGTATACCAACCTACTGTTCCCATATAATATAAACTATCTTGTCATATGTATGAAGCAATTATTATATCAGCTTGTAATGTTATCTAGTGTCTTCTATATGATCAAATGTCTTTTGGTATATCACATTATTCATTGTACAAAATGTTAATCAATTTTGCATGTAAAATTATTAAAAGAACAAATAAAAAAATTACTGTTCAGTTAGTGCATAAAAAGTCACTATGTATTATTATGAACTTCTCTGGTGAACAGAACCAAATTATGAATTCCAAAAGAAGTGTGTACCTAACCCAACAGGTACACTTCATCAATGTACATGGCTGTTATCATCATCATCATCCATCTGACATCTGTTGCTTGACCCAGGTGCCCTCTGGACCTTTACATGCATTGCAGTATGCAGCTATATGCTATTACATTGCTCCTATATGTTTCCTTATGTCATCTACCTACCCTCTGGTAAGTTGTCATGTTTCTTGTCTCTCTCTATTGGAATAGGGAAAAGATCTTCCGCATTCCATTTATCCTATATTCACTTCCTGTATATTCCATCCACCTATACTTCAGTCCCACACACTGTCTCTGTTAGTTCTGTCACACATCATTCAATTTTACCAGCATTAGAGGCAAGGAGTACAGTTATCGCAATTAAAAACAAAACAAAGGTGCTTCTTGTGTGTTCTAATAGCATGAACACATTCTTCGTTTTCCCAGCTCTAACATTTCAAAATCTCCTCTAAGAGTGCTGAGGATAGTCTTAAGTGATACAGAGTGAGGTGGCGCTGTGGTTAGCAAACTGGACTCCCATTCAGGAGGACAACAGTTCAATCCTGTGTCCAGCCATCCTGATTTAGGTTTTCCATGATTTTCCAAAATCACTTCAGGCAAATGCCAGGATGGTTCCTTTGAAAGGGCATGGCAGACTTGCTGCCCTATTCTTCCCTATCCGATGAAACTGATGACCTTGCAGTTTGGTGTCCTCCCCAAATCAACCCAACCCTCTTAAGTGATCTGCACTCACTTTGCCTACCCCACTTACAATTCTAAATTTTTCTCCATCCTGAAATGTCTAATGGAAATTGTAGTATTAACATGTGTATTCTACAAAAATATTCATACAGGTCAGACCAGTGCCTAGTTTCTCTAGACTGTCAGTATTAAGCCAGAAGTTCTCAAAATCCATCTTCCCCTGACAAAGTGAAACTTCATACTCATTGCTCTGTTCTAATTTTGTTTCTTTTGGAAATGGTGCAATGTTTAATATCTACTTCTACAGCCAGCTTGTTCTTCTGACTGACATGAATCTCATTTTTTTCCTCTATATGACTGCTGATAAATTTTACCAACAAGTAAAGAGGAAATGTCTGGAAGAAAATGCGACATGGCCTTTTTTTAGGTGCCTTCCTAGCATTTCACTCAAGTGATATTAGTAAAACCACAAAAAAAGTGATTCAGAGGGACTGGAGGTGGCTTTAAGCCAAGTAATGAATTAAATAAGGTGGCTACTTTGAATTAAATGAAAACTCAACTTTTGGTGAAAATGTGTGATTTTCTTCCACACTTCCTTTAGCATGTTGTGTTAGGTCACATTCCCTTGTCAATTTCCTCTGTATTTCCCTTGGTACCTCTTTTAAAGTTCACCAACATCTTGGTGGAAGCATCTGCTGTATTCCTACAAATATTCAACATGGACACATGTAGGTGCTAGTGAAGAATATGCAGAGTGCGTGATATTGTGCATCTTCTCTTCTGGTAAGTCTTGGTAAGACATTTAACCATGCTTTGATAATTTGATCAACCAAATATCCACTTGCAATATCTATGAAATTCATCAATGCTTTTCTTTGAGTAGGTAGAACTTCAGAAAGTAGGATCAAATGCATTTACAAACTACATACTGAGTCTTAGTTTTATATGCAGATATTAGACAAAAATCTGTAGTACAGTTCATCAGCAAGGGTGAAATACTGTGGGAATGTTTAGTGTCATTTACTCTGCTGAGATGAATTACTTAAGAGTAACATTCCATTATCATATTCACAATGGGAAATGAAGGTATTTTATGGCATTTCTAAATGCTCCTTTCTTTAAAAGGGATGTAACTTATACATATTAACTTTTAATTGCATTTTAAGATTTATAAAATCTGAAATTGGCAAAATACTCAATTATAAAATTACAGGAAGACTGAATGATTTGCTAGGACTTAAATTCAGGAGGCAAAATTGCAAGTACTGCCAAAAGAAACAATTAATATTAGAGGGAGAAATTATACCTATGTTTCTTCAGGAAAGAAAAGGGATACGTTGGGGACAATTGGAAACGAACTAACAATTTTGAAAGCTAGGCACAGGCTTCTTCCTTTTGCTCCTAAATGTGTCTAAAGGCGGTACTTGGAATTTTGCCTCCTGAAGGTGAAGTCTACATATATTTTTGATATTAGTAACAATGGAAACGCCAAACAACAAAAAACAAAAGATCAATTATTTCAATGTGTATCAATATTTTTACACGGTTTACTTTTTAATGTGTGTATTACAACTGCAGCAATAACCATGAGGTATTTTTTTAAGGAAGTGCACTGTACATCTGCAATGTGTACCTCACTGGATTGGCTTATGACACCCTGGAGTTTTCATGACTGGAAGTTTTACATGAAGATGACATGGGTGATCCAGGGTCCATACTCTTCAGCAAGAAGGCTGGCTTGAGTATGTTGATGCAGGTGATCTTCTGACAATAAGTTGTTTCACTAAGAAAGTGTTTTTTAGAGCATGAATGTTCCAGATATGGTCAGTAATAGGTAAGTTGCACAGGTTTTCTCTGTATGTCATGTCTTATGAACACTTGTGAAGAGGTCATGAGTTCAGGGTTGACGAAGATAAAAGCTGTAGCATTATATAGAACATGTAGTGATTTAAGTGATGGCAAGTGCTGTTTCAAATTGAAAATGAAAGTTGGAATATTACACTCCAATGATGTAGGGTTAAAAGAAATCACCTGGAAGTCCAGTTGTCTTGCCATAGGTCATTTCTGCATTGGTAGTATATTTTTACATGTAATACTTTGGAAAATCCCCCCCAGATACAGAAGGATGTAGGTTGCAGTAGTTACTGGGAGATGAAGAAGCTTGCACAGGATAGAGTAGCATGGAGAGCTGCATCAAACCAGTCTCAGGACTGAAGACCACAACAACTACTTTGGAAAATATATAACTCTGAAAATGAATTAATCATTTATAGTGGCCCTGTATTCTGGACTCACATAAGTGCAGAGACCTATTACATTGTAGGCCAGTTGTCAAAAAGTCATCTGAATGTCAGGCTCTTAATGATGCTTTGACACTGCACTGTCACAGTTCAACTTTGTCATTTGACTTTGGATGTTAAGCAGTGGTTTTGATGTGATGAATACCTAGGGTATTTGTGAGATGAGTGAACAAGTGGCACTCAAACTGCCACCCTCTGGTCACTGGTGATGATTTTTGGAAATCCAAAATGTGCGATCCTTGATAATAAGAGTGTGCTGGCAACACGTCCCGCAGAGATGCCCTTCAGTGGAGCTGCCTCTGGCCAATGTGCAAACCTGCTGTTCAGTGTTTAGAGACAGGTGAAGCCTTGAGGTCAAGGTAATGAATGGACCCACTAGATCAACATTGGTATGTGAGAAACAATTGTCAACTTCACTGGAAGTTACACACGCACTGGCTGTATGTTTCAAAATTATTGCTCACTGACATTGAATACATGCTTTTGCCTACAGGGTTACATCTTGTTTTAATAAAAGTCAAATGAAGTGTTGTCGAATCAAGTCAGGTACCCTTGCATCCAGGGCAAGCCAAGTCATGTAGAGTTTGGAAGACTCGTTGGCAGTAGGATGGAGGAACTTATGGCTTGAGTGTATTACGAGGGTGGTTTGAAAAGTTCTCAGAACGGAATAGAAAAAAAGTACTTACATCAATGAAATTTTTTTATTTTTCAATGTAGTCTTCTTGAAGATTAATGCACTTGATGTTTCAGTGCTTGATCCCATCTCGAAAATGAGTTTCCCCTGGGCCTGCAAATTAGTTGTCAACTCCGGCTGTCGATTCCTTGTTTGAAGTGAATCCTCACCCACTAAGAAAAATTTTCAGTTTTGGGAAGAGATGGAAGTCTGATGGAGCCATATCAGATGAATGAACTGGTTGTGGCAACAATTCATACCTTAGTTCGTTTAATTTTGCCATGGCGATGGCACGTGTGTGGGCACGCAACAAGATTCGCGGCACCCATCTTGCAGATAATTTTTTGATTTTTAGTTCTTCAGTTAAAGTGTCATATATCCTTTCAGATGGCATCTGGCACGTGTGAGCAATTTCATGCACTTTCAATTGGTGATCCTCCATGACCATTTTGTGCACTTTTGCAATGATTTCTGGAGTAGTGACACATCTTGGCTGACCACTGCACAGATCATCATCTAAGTTCTCCTGACCAAATTTAAATTCATTTGTCCACTTGGCAACAGTTGAATATGGAGGAGGAGAGTCCCTCAGTGTGTTCTGGAAATCGGCATGAATGTCCTTTGCTTTCATACCTTTCTTTACGAAGTACTTAATCACTGCTCGAATCTCGATTTTTTCCATCTTTGCAAATCACTACGGGGGAACAACAACAGAGCCATGTCACCACCATGTCTCCCTTCCAAAAGCACTGATGTGGCACATGTTTATAGGCAACAGTCCAACAAATATCAGGTGAACAACTCGCGCTAGTGCTAACCTCTCGTGGTGATTCCGAGATCTTTTCAAACCACCCTCACATTACGCAGCAGCTGTGATCTATCAGGTAACAATATTGTTACAAACATTAAGGTACAGGAATCTGAATTCTTCAGTAGGACTAGTTCTGGATCTCTGCTTTGTGCCTTTGGAAAACTTCCATATGAAATTTTGGCTGGCAACATGATGTCTGCAATGGTAGTGAATGTTTGTGGTGACTGAGAAACTCCAGATGGTGCAGTTGCCTGTGTGTAGCTATTTCTGGGTGCCATTAAAAGGTAAATGGCAATGGCTTGTGGTATGTGAATATCGTGAATTCTCTGCCTTCTGGAAAATAATGAAAATGTTTGATTGCCAAATATGCTGATACAACTTGTGATCATAGGTACTATAATTACCTTGTGTGCTGGAGAGAGACCTGGAGAAAAACACAAGTGATTCAAGTGTTCCTTCTCACAACTGATGTAAAGAAGTACCCACAACATAGTCCAAGGCATCAGCTATCAAAATGAAGGGAAGATATGTTGAAGGATGGGCAAGATGAGTGACATTAACTTCTTGGATGACTTGTCTACTTCATCAGTCCATGTAGCACGGTGATTATCCTTCCTATAGGTGTTCTTGCAAAAGTTAAACAAAGATTGTTGGATTTCTGCATATACGGTCTGCTGCTGTTTTACGACATGGGAAGTCCTTGATTATTTTCAGTTTTTCATCTAATGGCGGAATCCCTTGATACGACACGTAATCACCTTAGAATGATATCTCTTTCTAGCCAGCTGTTCAAGACATTGTAGCAGATGAATTACATGTTCTTTATCTGATGCTGAAGCAACAAAAAATCATCTAAATACTATAGGAATATGCAAAATACAAATCATTCAAAATGCTATAAATACAGCTCTGGCTTGCCTGTACCACATTGAATGGCCAAATGGTATCTTCAAAAATTTGAAAATTCAAAATGGTACAATAAAAGCTGTTTTATTGAAATCTTCTGTTGCAACAGGACTGTGATGATAAGCTTGGATAAGGTCAGTTTTAAAGAGTATCTTTCTACTGGAGAGATGTCAGTTGAAATCTTGTAAATGAGGATAGTGGTTAGTGGTCTCGCACTGTGGCAGCATTTAAAGCTCTATAATCACCACAGGCATGCCAAGTTCCATGAAGAGGACTTGGCCAGGAGCTTCTAACAGTACAACATATGCCAAGAATGATCATTTCCTGAAATTAAAGTTTCGCTTGCGTTAAATTTTTTTGGCGACATGCATCTGGCTTGTGCAAGCCATGGAAATCATGTTGTTCTGGTTCTATAATGTACATTAACTTCAGGAAAGTTGTAATTGGGTTTTCCTGTAAGAAAGTTAGGATATATCTTTAGCAAGTCTTGATTTTTGTGCTGTGGATCAATTAAAAACACTAAACTTTCAGCAGGTATGTCTGCAAAGCCTGTACTTGTGATTAAAGTTTCTTGGTTGAGTAAGTTTTTTGACTTAACATCAAGAAACAGACCAAAATGCCTCAAGAAATTGACACAAATAATTAGCTGGTGAACATCTGCCAGAAGAAATGGCCATGGAAATCATTTCTGTAGATTTATTTTGAGGTTTAGTAGTTGTTTACTATATGTTTGTATTACAGAACTGTTTACAGTAGAGAGTTGCTGTTTCTGAATATTTCTGTGCTCTAATACTGGCAATACAAAAACATCTGCTCTGGAATCCACAAAAGATCAAACCTGTGTTGCAATCCATTACAGACAGCGAAATGGTTCAGCCTCCTCATGCTGTGCCACACCAACTGAATAGTGTACTAATTTTCTGTCTCAGTGTTAGCAGACTGTTGAGAAATAAATGAATGTTGTGGCATTCTTCTCTTTGCATAATCTTTGAATTTATATGAATTTATAATGATAACAGCACAAGTGCACCATTACTCTCTAGCTCTCAGGAAAGGAAAAAATAGTGTAGCCAGGTGCTTTTCTTTCAAAAAAATTATTTAAAAGTTGGTATTATGCAGGTTTTTAACAATGTTGGAAATGGAACTTTTTGTGGCTACTAACAAGTCTTCCAAAATATTAAAAATACTCCATAACCCCCCAACCACCTCTGCTACAAACTATGGTATTGGTGCTCTTGTACCAGCGCAGGGGATGTTTCAGTTCATGTCACAGTGATTTTGATCTGCTTCTTTATAGCGTCTCAGTTCTTAGTTTCTGAATCTAGGTTGCTAGCTCCACAAGCTGTCTTCCCAGATTGAAAAGTCTGCCATCTTGAGATTGAGACAAAACAGTTTCAACGCCATATACAAACTGACAGGATGTCATAATCTCTACGAGTTTGTCAGTCGTAGCAACCACTGCATCACGACTTACATCTTGATTAGCTGCTAGAATAGAATGCACACTTGTTGTAATCACAGAAGAAATACAGCTCTTACAAAAATCATTGGTTACTTGCATTCCGACAAGAGCATGCACCTCTTGAAGAAAAGTAATTGGATTTTTGTCTCCTAGTTCTACTTCGGCTAGTAATTTTTTAATTTCGCATGACTCTGATTCTACGAGTTCTTTGGTAAAACATATTTACATAAGGGGAAGATGATAGTGGATTGCACATGAAACCTGAAATTAGCTCTGCATTTTACTATCAGCAATCCCAAAATGTAATGATACTTTGCATCTCGTAGCTAATACCTGAGGCAAAAATCTGGACTCACTTGTAAAAACCATATTATACTGCTATTCATTCTGGCAGCAGAACTTTATTTTGCCAGAAAGGTGGTATTTTCACTGCCACTGGTGTCATTCAATGGTGCGTTTCTCATAACAAAAACAAATTTAAATTCTCACATTAAAATTGGAATAATGATTGGAGTGATTCTTGTGTGCTCACAATCATGTTAGGGTCACCAGTTGTGAGTTCTAGTAAACATGATAAATTATTTAGCACCTAACTAAGGAAACTAACATCAAATCACACACACATCTTTTTAATGTAAGTTGCAATGGGAACACTAAATAACTAAAAGCAAAAGATCATAATGTAACGACATAGTAAAAACAATGTGCACAAGTTAAGAGAGAAAAGCTAAGGGCATTGTACGCATCAGAGGTGGGAGGGGGATGGCGAAAAATTGACAGGTCATAAAATGAAAGATGTAGAAAACTGAAATGGAATGAAGAAAGGATTAGCTACTGTGAAGAAATGCTGAGACAGAAGAAATTAATGTAAATTAAGGCTGGGTGGGTGGTGAGAATCAAGGACATATTGTAGTCGTCTTCATCTTTACACTATCAGGTTTTCAAATCTAGTCCGGTGCTGTCCCCTGTAATCTGTCTTTCCTTCTCATCCCATATGGTAAGTCTCCCCTCTTCTGGGTGATTTTTCCAAAATCTATCCCTTTTCCTTCATTCCTCTTCCATCCCCTTCAACCCTTTTGCCGGAAGAAGGAGCCACTGGCTCCAAAAGATTTCATAAATATAACCTTCTTTTTGCATGTATTCTCATGCTGCTGTTGCTTGGTGAGTAGGTTTTTTTTCTATCTATCCAATTACATGATATTGTAAAAAATAAAAGATAAATTATTCTAAAGTGTACCTACAGGATGTCCCAAAAGGAATGGTCAATATTCAAGGATACGACAGGAACAATCGTTTGAAGCAAACAAGTCTACTAAACATGGGCTATAAAATGCATACCTTAAGAGCTATCTTCTATACAGTGAAACAAATCTCGTCTACTGCAAGCTGTTTGCTTACCATATTTTGAAGGTGGTAGCATGGACCAAAACAAGAAAAAATGTCCAGTAAAAATGTATTCCAAAGTGCATATCTTAAGAGCTATGACTACTTGCTCATCTTCACTATTCTGAAACACATCTTTTCCACTGAACAAGTGCTCATAGCTCTAAAGGTATTTTTACAGCCCATTTTTACTTAGTTTTTTTGCTTGAAATGATATTTCTTGTCATACCCCTGAATACTGAAAATTCCTGTAATTTTTACAGAGTTTACATTCCATTGTGTCATTACAGCCATAATACATAATAATAATTAAAAATACATTCCACTCAGTCTGCTTGTTCAAACACAGAGACATCCTTCAAGAAAATATACTCTCCATATGAACAATGATGTGCTGTAAAGTATTATATGTTGTTACTCATTCTGGTAGCAGAACTTTTTTAAAGCCATTTCTCTCAGCTGTTGTCCTCTCCCACAATTCCATTAACATATGTGCTTAAGTTGACCCTTCATTTAAACAAGTGCAAATAACCATTATCATTCTATTGGTGGTCAAATTAAACTACTATAAAATAGAAATACATGTACCTTTGTCGCCATATTAACGTCAACGCATATATCGGCATGTCCATTGCAGAATTCATAACAAGGCACACACTGGCCATTATTTGTTGGATCACCAACATAAAGAGGCTTACACTTTTCACATTGACGTCCCTGTAAATAAATAACAGTATTAATAAAAATTCAAATGTGATTCAATGATGTAATCTTAATTATGAACAGTCATCACCTGTGTATTGTTATGACATTCAATACATTCATCAAGTCTGTCTGGTCCAGCACAGTTTGAATGTCCATTGCACTGACACTGAATGCTGCAGTTTGATCCAACATACCCAAAGTCACAGTGACAGATATTGGGTTCAACACACACACCTCTAACACAGCCTTTAGAGCATACTGGTACACATGTAGATCTGCAACAAAATTAATTGTGAGAAAAGTCTTGTAATTTTTTTTAAATTTAAAAGTGTGACACCTCATCCACACTTTCAGTCCTTTTCCTCTCTGCCGGGTTTCAAAGCCCACAAACATTTAGAAATGTATAAATGGTTCTGTTTGTTTCTTCTCTCCTACTACCTTGAAGTCCATCTTTCCTCTTCAACTACTCATTCGTCCACCTTCCTTCTTCAATCTCTTTCACTCATTCAATTCTTTTTTCTCTTACTTATTAATTTCCTCTATAATTCCAACTCATTCATGTACTTATTTGTATCATGACTACTAAAGATCATTTGAAACATAATGCAGCACACTACTTTAACTAGAACGTTGCAACTTTTTTGTTTTATGAAAATAGGAATCATTAGCCCACAATGCCACAACCATAACAAATCAATTAAATGTTACTGGAATTAAAAATATTCTATCCATAATTTACTTTTTTAAAAGCCCATTCAAAGTATAAGAATTAGCTGCTGAGATAAAGAGAGACACTCTGAAAGTACATATGGAACATACCTTTCTTCCTTATATCCTTGTCCACATACACAAGTAAATCCTTCCACAGCATCTACACATATCTCTGACTTATTGTCACATGTATGGTGGTTATTTAGACACTCATTCTCTGGAGGACATTTCACATAATGCCATGAAAATGTAGGGCAATCTAGGTCATCCTCTGAACAGTCAGATGCATTTTTGCTTGCCAATACCACCGAAGAGCTGTTCAGGCCCAACTGTTCTGTTTGGACAGCACAAATAATAATAATAATAATAATAACAATAACAGCTACATCCAAACGTATATATACAACTACAGAAATCTGTAATTATTGATACATGTTCAATTACCCAAAAGTTCCTAAATGCAATGTAACATATACCGTACAGTTAAAAGGAAGTCACGCTTGATCAAGGTCCGCATCACTTTCCATTTTTAATCAGACATAACGTCTGAGAAAGGAAAGAAACAATAATAATAATGCTCTATGGTAAACAGTAAAGATTTTGATCTGGCACACACTGTAAGTACACTGTTTGGTAAAGATAAATAGCATATGGAAAATATATAATTTTTGCTAAAAGTGTGAACAACAGATGGGTTTCTGGTAAAACTGATACTCTCAGTTAAAACAACTGATGAGACAACAGGTAAATGTAATCTTGGCAGTTAACTAAGGTTGGATATTTGTTCAGAGTTTGAAACACAATAAAAACCCTTGCTTGGGCAAATCAAAGAAAGCAAAAACCATACAAAGTGGATTCAAGTGGTCTGTAAGTTTAGTGTTATTTGTTTTCACGAATCTTGATTTGTGAAAAACTTGAGAGAAACTTGTACAAAATTTTGATATGAACTGCATATGGACAATCTAATTTTAAACTATATTTTTATGATATTGACAATGATATTCCTAGCATGAAGAGCATGAACAAGATACGTACTTGCAAATAATACAATGACAATTTCATTTGGTGTTCCCATGCATGTAAATAAGTAAGGCTTAAACAAGTCTTCCACAAAAATGTCTGTGGAGAAGCTGGCAGTGGCAACTGCTTGAAAGGTATTTAGGAGGAGAATCCATTACAATTTTTTAAATATTAACAACAAGCTGTCAGTGATCAGTGCAAAATAGCCTCCAGCAGTTGTACTGAGCAAGTCTGTGCAGTGATAGAACACTAGACTAACATTTTGAGAAGACCGTGGTTCAACGTGCTTTCTGGCCATACAGATTTACATTTTCCATGGTTTCCCTAATCAAGTTATCTGAACACTAACAGAACATTTAAACCTTAATCTTCATTTCTTCCAGTAGTTGCAGAAGTAAGAACAATGTAGTCCACTTCCGGTGACCTTCAAAAGCATATGTTAATTAAATGACGATTCTTCTGCTAGTCAGAAGTCATGGATGACATGTACATCCAGAGTCACAGCAGACATTTAGTAGAGAGATCTACATCACCAGGATTTTAAAACCAAGTCCAGGTTCAGTAAGATGACAAAAGACATGGGGATCAGCCCACAATATACGGAATGACTTGGATAGGACTGCTGGTCATATTTGCAATGTGATGTTCACTTTGTACCATTGTTCCAGACTGGGCAGGGCTAATCAGTTGAGCTGATAAGTAACAGTATGGTAGGTGGATCTGGGCTCATTTAAGGATTGAATCATACAGTAACTTGTATAAAAGCAAGACCTTTCATGATGAAATCAGTTAACAGAGGTTTCCTTAATGGTAGAAATTAGTTCAGTGAAAAATATTGACATATCAAAATGTTTGTGCAAATTTGCAGGTATGTTTAAAATTCTTAAGCTGCATTTTTTTATTCTTCTACGGAGGACTAAAGTACTTTACTCTCCAGAATTGGTAAGGTGCTAAGTGAGGAAAAATATCAAGTTAATTTTGTACACACATTTTGATATCAAGTTTGTTACTATTTCTTCAGGTAAAACAGTGTGTTAGTGGGTCAACTCAAGTTCTATAACATGATACAGACTGTTTACTTTCCAGCTCAAAGGGAAACAACAGCACATCCATAATCAGTATCTCGATGAACTGTTTCCTAGTTGAGGGAAACACTGAGAAAAACTGGTAATGCCTGTCAGATCACTATGCACAAATGTAAACACTGAAATGAATTAATGAAGAAATGAGTCAACCTGCAATGCAAGCGTTTAAAGCTATTCTCAAAGAGTACACTCGGCAGGTGTTTACACTAAAGGCAACCCAAATAACAAGAAATATACATTTTTACAAACCTTCATCACTGTCTGATATCTCTTTTCCAGTCAAAAATTGTAAGCAGCAAAGCAGTACTAATAAGCAACCACTTTGGATAACAAATAGCATCACAATATCATGTATGAGGTAATGGGAACTTCGTCACAATAATAAGGACAGGTAATGGACTTACTCTTGTACTTCAACTAAACTAATGGTGGTTCAATAAACTGTAATGTTTGTTGATGATGCAAGTGTAATCAAGAGCCCAAACACAGCCTTTGCAGACATATCTGAGATGACAACTGAACAAACCTACAGCAGCAGATGTTGTTATTAATGGTAATACACAAAATAAAATACAGTATAACATTCCTTTGGGTCCAGATGGATAACTTGCTAAAATTAATTCAAAACACGAACTAATCACATAGATCAGTTCAGTGCTTTATACCTTCAGAGCATCTCTCACTTAAAGACAAAAGTGTTGGTTTAGTTTGTATATTTTCACTCCTGTTGTTCATGAGATTATCTTCTTTGTTAGTGCACCAAAATAAATGAAGTGTTCACTCAGTAGAAGCAAGCAGTGAGAATACTGCAAAAAGTACAGAATCACTCAGAAGTATTTTGTAGTTGAATTAGTAGGTTGGTAGGCATGTTCATTTACACATGGAATTTAAAAAAACAAAAAAAGGGTTGATCATACAGAAAACTGCTTGACTTCACCACGGTTACACATATTAATTGTTGAGTGTGAAGCTGGGCATGGATTTTAGCTACAAACAGAGTTTTCAAGAGGTTCATAAGACTTTTGTAGAATGGGAACACTGCTGCACACCTAACTACATAAAGCAAATCTAATTGTAATATATGTATTTATTTATAGCAATACCTAAAAGTGAAGAATATTCAGTAGATCTGAGACAAGCTGTCTTAAGAGTACTGAGTCACAGGCAAACTCAATCTTCGTTGTAAAGGTGTTTCAGCATCTTATAACAGCTTGTGAGTGTCTGGGCAAGGCTTCAGAAAAAAAATGCAGGAAGAGGTCCGCCTCGAAGAACTACCCAATAAAAGGATAGGATAAACTGGAGGCAATCAATGGCTGATCCCAAAAAACCAGCCCAGGCAATATATCATGATCTGCAGGTGAAGTTCCATGTTCTAAGAGTTAAACATCACTAAGCAGTTATAGATCTGAATGCCAGCTGGCCTTCTCAATAACTGCGAAAACTAGGGAGGCCAGACTACTGTCTACTTGCAAGTATGCACCATGGACCACTGAACACTGATCAAAAATGTTGTGGAGTAATGAAAGCAAGTTTAATCTATTTTCCTCAGATGGGGTACAGGACATTCAACAGCTGAAAAACATATGAAATGACAGAAATTTCACTACCAGAAAGAAAGGAGGATGAAGTAATGTGGTGGGGGCTGTTTCTTACAAAGTAGTAGAGGTCCTCTCTATGAAATTTATGTGGTAATGGATAGTCTGAAGTATGGTGAAATATTAAGTGACCATGTTATACTTCACGGAACATGAAATATGCCTTGTAATTGGCAATTCTGGCATGGCAATGATTCAAAGCACACTTCTGACGACATTAAGACAGTTAGGAGGCACCACACAGTAAAGATATTTGAATGGACAAGCCAAAGTCCACAGACTTAGGCCCCATAGGGCACCTTTGGCATGAGCTGGATTGACATGTTCGCCAACAAAACTGCCCCAACAAGGAGGCTTCCTACAAATAATTGTGCAAGCAATGTAAGAACATTCCTCAGACATCAGTGGCCAAACTCGGGGATTCTATATCATCCAGGCCTGTTGCAGCAGTACACACAAAGGGCCATGCATTAAAGTATTAAGCCAAGAAAATCATAGGTTAAGACTTCATTATTGTTTTCCTTCTGTTTAGTTTTAACATCATACTTCTGAGCCTTTGTAATCTGTTCATTTGTGTTTTATTGTTGATGCAAAGATTATAATGTATAATATGTGTAAGGAAATATATTACATATTATAAAGATTTGGTAACTAAGTTCTTTCATTTAAATTTTCTCCTAAAGAGTTTGTTTTCTGATGTTATTGTCTCTACAAAATACTTTTGGGTGATACTGTAGATGACTTTACATCTTCCAGAAAACTTTTTAAGGATCTTGGAATTCTTACACTCACTTTCCAATACAATTATTTCTCAACATTTTTGTTGCTGATAATAAAAAATCAGTTTCAACTTGACTGCGATTTACACATTCAAATCAGACACAAAAATAATTTTCATGTAAACTTGGCCACCTTGTCTATGGTTCAGAACAAAGTCATGTACTCCAGTGGGAAGACGGTCAACAAACTCTCATCCAGTATAAAACAAGGGACTTTAAAATACAGTTAAAAACATACCTCATTCGTCACTCTACCCACAAATTATCTGAATATTTCAATTCATGGGTTGAAATGTTCTGTTAGCTACATAGCAAGCAGCAGTTTGTTGTAAAGTTGCATGCAGGCTGTTATGCACTGTAAATAGGACTCAGTATTTACAGATGCAGATAAATACTTTCTTTGAAAAATGTCACTGCAATTAAATAAAAATTAAACTACCAATGGCAGATTAACAGAAGCCACTTAGTATAACTAAGGAGACAGTAGTTTTATTTCAAAGCAGAAGCTTTCTGTCTAATTTGATCGATTAAATTTAGCTGACATAATCATGAATAGCTTTAAGCAGTACAGTGATGGTTCACTGTTAATACAACTATATAGATTAAGTTTCTGAGTTCACTGTCTTTTGTAAATACATACATTGACTCATACCATATCCTGAAAGTTTTGATTTTACTGAAGATGATGCAAACAAGCGCTGAAGAATTTCATCACACAAGCTAAAACAATGCATTCCACAACAATAACAGATAGCTCTCACAGTAAAATTAGAAGTATAAGGTCTGGTAAGAAAGAAGTATCAAGGCCAGAAGTATGTGAACAATATCACTCCTTGTGTGAGAATGAAACGGTTGGCAATCTACCAAAGTTTTGAGAAATATTTAATAACCATTTTCCATCGATAGCTGACAAATTCATTAAGTAGAAATTCATTAGGTATAAATTATAAAAGCCTATATTCATGGAAAATTATGTGACATGCAGCACTAGGAAATAAGCAAGGATGAAACTGAATCGATTACATAATCACTGAAAGGTGGAGATTCACATAAAAAAAATTTATGGAGCATGTTGTAAAAGCGACTAGACCATACCTACATGGCCATTTTACTTTACTTTTACACCCCGTCATCCACTCATATCTTATCGCTGACTGTTGCAGGCCTCCATGGAGGCCATTCCTCCATCTCTTCCTTGGTCTTTCCAGGAGTTTCCTACATGTGGGGATGAAATTTGGGAGCTTTTGTGGCCACCTGTAGCCTTCCATATAAGAGCATGTCCAGCCCACTGCAGTTGCTTGCATCTTACAATTCCCATTATATTGGTATTCAGTGTAGTCCGTTTAGCTCATGGTTGTGTCTGATCATCCATTCACCAGTGTTTGCATCCAACACTAGACTGAACATCTTCTGCAGCACTTTTCTCTCAAATATCAGGTGTCTCATGAAAGAGAGTCAGAAGGGGTTGGTGGATCGCATGGCCAGTACCGCATCTGTCCGTCGCCATCGCCACACCTGACTCTCGGACACCAATTTGCCGATAGTCAGCTGTGCGTGTGATTCCCCTGAGTTGCCATCTGATTAACTTAAGCCTACCTTTATTTCAAGTAGTTGCTCAAAATTATGTTCCTCTGTGGTAAGAGCAGCATGACATCTCCTGAACACATTAACAAACACTCAACGAATTTTGACTGCCGAAATCTAAGGAAATGACTAGCAAAACCCCATCTTCCAACTCTTCAAGCGAGTGGGGACTGGTTGAATAAACTTTGTCTTTTAATATTCCCCAAATATAAAAATCATGCGGATTTAGATCTGGAGAACAAGAGGGCCAGCCAACTATCCTATCCTGTTGCCATCATATAAACATTTGCAATGTGCGGACTTGCATTGTCTTGCATGAAATAACCACACATCATTAGGTCCTAATTCTCGGAAAAAAGGATGTGGTATATTGTTCACAGACCTGTCAGAACGTATTGTACTGTGAAAAAAGATCGGTCCAGTAATTCATCTTGCACCAATTCCACACCACACTCCCACTTTCACATCATGTAAAGGTTGATGATGTAATTCATGAGGATTTTTGGAGCTCTAACATTGATTATTCTGAGAATTTACGTACCCTGACAAATGCAGCCATGCTTCATCAGAAAAAAAAAGCATCTCAGGATCAACTTCCCCATCATGCACAGACTTTCACAGCCAGTTGCAATAACTGTGTTGAGCAACACTATCTGAGTTCCTCAGGTGATGCACTGCCGTTATTTTTTATGGTTTCAAGTTCAGTTTGTGCACAGTTCTGTGAGCAATGCTCTTGACACACCAGTCTGAAGTACCAAACGGCATACAGGTTTTCTCGGACTTCTTTCCAAGGCCTCCCATATCTTGCTAATTTATTTCTGGTTAAAATACTTGGGTTCTCTAGGTCTTCATTTGTGTAACACAGATCCAGTTTCTTAAAATTTCTTCACTAATCTGCGTATTGTCAAATCATTGGGAACATGCACACTGGGAAATTTTCATATGAATTCAAGCCAACATTCCACATAACAATTCAAGAAACATTTGTCGATTCTTCATGAATACCATACCGAATGGAAACTCAAAACAAAACACCTGAACACTCAGCTGCACAGTATAGAAGACACATGCACAGTGTTTGTCTAAGTACTTGGCCCAGCGACATATGGGCAGGGAAAGTCCCGGACTCAGTGTAGTTGCAACAATGACATCTAGCGACAATATCTGAAGTGATTAAATGTGACAAAAAATTCAGAAGAAAACACCAGTATACTCAGTTGCAGTGTAGGGAGAATGTGCGAAGTACTGATGTCTGAGAACTAAGCACAGCGACAACCGGCAAACACAGTGACAACAGCCGACAAATGTGCCGCACGACCCGCAGACCACTCCCAGGTGTCTTTTGCAAGACACCCTGTACAAGAGGTTTATGAAAGTTCTGCATTCACAAACTGCACTTCTCACAGCCATATAGTGTCAAAAGTTGGATCAGGGTTTTATATAGCTGAATCTTAAACTGTCTCAAGACAGACCTGCACCGAAGCAATTGTGTTAGGCCATAGAAGAATCAGTTTCTCACCTGTACCCCAGAGTCAATCTCTACTTCAAATGACAAGTTCTGCATAAAAAGGACTCTGAGGTATTTAAATCCACAAACTCTCTTGCAGGACCGGTCTCTCATCTACAGTGACTATAGCTATTAAGTATCCTAACCTTTCCGATGAGTCATAATGGGATAATCTGTCTTGGCTTTGTTTACGCATAGGGCAAATTTTCTGACAGTCAAGTGGTCATTTTACAGATACATTAAAATATTTGTTAGTACAACCATTTCCTAAAGGGGGATGGGGGAATATAATTACAGGACAGTTTCCTTACTGATACCTTCTGAAAATTTTTGAGAAGGCTGTTCATAACAGTTGGAACATATACAAGTACATATAATTTGTTGCAAGAATCGCAATTTGGATTCAGAAACAGAAGATCAATAAAAAATGCAATTTATTTCTTGGTTTGTAACACAATGATAAGCTGAGGCTGGAGGCATAATCTTTGATCTAATGAAAGTATATGATTTTTTTTGTAGCGTGCTATTTTTTGGTTAAGTTGAAGAAACATCTAACTACAGAAAATTCTTGCAAATGGTTCATTTAATAACACAAACCTGACATTTCAGCTTGCTGCTTATAGTAGAGTGCACGGCATGTTTCCTGGGAAGGTCTATCTGAAGGACTGTCAAGGGATCCTTCAGTGCACACTCCAAGCCCTGTGACATTACTCATTGAAAGAGCACACCACCTGTGGTTTTGAAGAGAACATTATAACAAATTCTGACAGTGCATTTGTTTCTTTCTCCCTTATCTGTACCATTATTATATGCAAAGCACTCACCCACAATGTGCATGCTTCAGACAAGTTGAGCACTGTGTGAATGAAGAACACTGTTCTGGACATTGATCAATGTCATCACCTCTTAATACCAGACCACATACACCACCAGCACAGTACAGAGGTTGGTAACTAGGGGAAATACACTTAGAAAGAAAGTAAGAAGTCAGTTTTTGCCCGTAAACATAATTAAGACAGAAGACTATAAAGAATGGCCTTAGATAATAAAATTCATGTATGTGACTTCCTAAATTTGAAAGGTTAAGTATATCAAAGATAGATGAAACAATATACCTCATTAAGTTGCACTGACCAACGACATTCGTGCCATCCACCTTCAGATCCCGTAGTGTTCAAGCAACTCTGACAATCCTTGTACTCACTGCAGCGATTCGGACAAGAAGCCGGTGGAGCTGACTCAATTTTTATGGACGACCTTTTGGGAATACTATCAGGCACACAACTCCAGTTAAAAATAGGTTCCTGATTCACTAATGCTCTGAAATCATCAGCTTGTAAAAAAAAGTAAATTGCAGAAATTAATGCAAAATTAAAAAGCATGTGTATTAAAGAGACTAAACATATAAAAACATTGTTCAGACTCACAATGTTGCTGCACCTGTCTAGTCCAGATACATGAACCTGTATCTAGGCACTTTTCACAGTCAGATGCTGGACACATTTTCTCTGGACACTGTTCAACATCAGTAATTCTTTCTTTGGTGTCTTTTTTGTCCTCTAAGTCCTCCACTGCTCCACATTTTGGAGAATTACAATTTGCACACCAACCACATACCTGATCATGAAAACAAAAATAAGCCTTCCTGAATGACAAAAATAAAAATTGTTTCCTCAATGTTCTAATATAATATTCTACTGTCAGAATCAGTACCTTCATTTCTGTGGAGTAGCTAGGCCACTTTGCAAGACAGTCGGTGCAGCTTTGATACTGCTCACATGTTCTTCCTGCAAACCATTCTGCATTACACATAACACCATTGTTGGTTTTAATGGTTCCATTGGAGCTCTCGCAACTAAATGAGAACATTGCAGGAAAATAGGACAACTTTAGCACACAAGGAAACCTGACATTACTATCTACCTGAGCAGATATTTGACAACTGATAAGCTAAAACGAGACACAGACACTGACCTGTCAGCAAGTGGCTGGCTGTTTGAATAACACACTGAAGTAGTTTCTCCGTACTTATGTGCCACTTCACAGTATGAACAACCCACAGATGTAATACATCTGTCCTTACTTGTCAATAAGTTACAGAGATCTCTGGGAAATACAATTTTTATTACGAGACTTTGCACTCCTCCGTCAAAACCACCAATTACATATGCTGCGCCATTTTCAGGGTCATATGTCATACCGTGAGCATATGTGGCTGGTGGAGGGGAACCGACTACATGAACATCTGAAACAGAAGTATTTATCATTTTATTTGTGTATAAAGAAAGACTATGAAATGATTACCACACTACTTTTCGGAATCAGAGGTTTCCCATCAAATGAAAATAATGAAAGGGTTGGAGAAAACTGTATGATGCAAATAGTTATGTCAGCCAGAATCCCATGTCATACTAAACTGTATGATTTCATTGTTGTTGATTTTGCTCTCATCTTGTCTTGTTGTCTTCCTTGATCAAGACAGTAGATGACATCCTCATTTAATCGATGAACAGTGGCTTTATCTTAGAACTTATCTGTGGATTCTGCACTTCCTTCATTCTCATTATCTCCCCATAATACTGCCTTTCCTTGTAGTTTCATTTTGTTTAACCTCCAAGAAAATGCTTTAGGTTGCTTCAGTTCTCATACAAATACAGTTTCAATTTTTTGTACCATATTATCAAAGGCTGACGTAAACTGTAAACTTATTTTACAACTTCATATTTTGAATCCTTACTTATAACTTTAATAATTTCAATTATTTATTTTATTTATTTATCTGGTCCATCAAATCACACGTGTATAAAATATGTGAGGATATTGGACAAACTTAAATTTGTAGAACAAAGCTCAGTTTACAATATGAAACACAATTTACCCAGCACTGCTAAACAGATTGGCTTATGTTGATAGACTCTAATAATGGGGCACAGTATAGTTCATCACACAAGATTTGCAGGTAAAAAATTAATTAACTGAAAGTTAGCAGCACTAAAAATTAAAACTAAAGCACAAAATCAAAATAGCACAAAAATGGTTCAAATGGCTCTGAGCACTATGGGACTTACATCTGAGGTCATCAGTCCCCTAGAACTTAGAACTACTTAAACCTGACTAACCTAAGGACATCACACACATCCATACCCGAGACAGGATTCGAACCTGCGACCGTAGCAGTCGCGCGGTTCCAAACTGAAGCGCCTAGAACCGCTTGGCCACAACGGCCAGCCAAAATAGCACAATTTGGACCAATTATACAATATTCCATTAAGCTTTAGACATACTAAAGTACAGCTGAACTGTAGACTGAAAGTATGAGAACTGTTACAACAAATTGGGATTTTGGTAGTCATCAACAGAATAAAAATAGTATATAAATAAGATACTTTTTTATGTTATTCCTAGATGCATTTCTATTTTCTCTAAACTGAAAAGGAGAAATTATTGTAAGCACACCGCCTATATGACTTACACCATGTAAAATTTTGGTCAGTGTTTGACTTTTAAGGTGAATGTCTGCACTAGAAAGAGTATTACAATTGTGAATAGACTTTAGGTCTCAAAAAATGCAAATTATTGTTAACAAAAGTCACAGTTTCTAAGCTATAACTGCATAGAACAGGCAGTATTTTCAGTTCCCTGAAAACAGGCTTAGTGGAGGTATGCAGATATACCTGCTTCATTATCTTTAAGAGCCATTTCTACATCACAAAAATTTTGCCCAACACTGACCACCAAAATGGGATACCAAAAGAGAGACTTGATTGTACTAAAGCAAAATACACATTTTTGAATTGAAATATCACAGAACTAACTAAGAGTATGAAAAATATAGCACAGACTGCTCAATTTCTTTAGCTGTTTCTCTCTGTGACTATTTTATTGTAAGTTATTGTCAATCCACGACCCAAGAAATTTAATCTCATTGACTTGCTCTATCATTTCATGATCAATCAGCAAGGGCTCCATGTACATACTGTGATTTTTGGAAGCACTGAAAGGCACATGGGTAGTTTTACTTTTATTTAATAATAGTTTATTTTGTGTATCCTGAAAATTAGCCTGTTGATAGACTCTGTTATTACGTCCTTTACAACCTGAAAAGATGGAATCTGTGTCATCTGCAAACAATACACATAAAGCGTTAAACAGATTCAGGGGCAGGTCTTTCATAAATAAGAGGAAAAGTAAGGGTCCAACTAACTGAACCTTGAGGGACACCATAACTGATCATAGTATCACTGGCTAGAATTCAAACCACTGCCTCATGTTTTTGAGGTATTTGATCGAAACTATATACTGCAAGTGCCTTCAATATCAAGTAACTACAGTTTTTCAAGCTGCAGAACCTGTGTTTGACCAAGTCAAAAGCTTTAGTCAGTTCTATAAAAAGGACAGAGATAAAACATTTATCATTAAAACCACTCAAAACTTGATCAGTAAAAGAAAATTGTTGTTGTGGTCTTCAGTCCAGAGACTGGTTTGATGAAGCTCTCACATCATCATTTAACTATACATTAAAGCAGCATGCCCTCAGAAAAAATTACAGTTGTGGTTTGGTTAGTTGGTTTATGAGGGTTGAAGGGACCAGACTACAAAGGCCATCGGTTCCTTTTTCCACAATCATGAAATACCCACAAGGAACAAAAACAAGCAATGGAAATGACAAGGGACGACACAGAGCAAGAAAGACACAGACAAAGACCAGAAAACAAGGAATAAAAAGCACATAGAGTGTTACAGTGGTTGGCAGACCATGGAAACGAAAAAAGGAAAAGCCAACCACCAAGAGAGACACTAAAAACCCCAATCGAAAACTGTAGGGAGCATATCAAGCAGCGCAAATGTCTGCCTGAGTGCAGTTAAAAGCAGACAGCCCAACAAAATGTGAGCCACCATCAACGCTGAACCACAGCGACAGAGAGGTGGGTCCTCGCGGCGCAAAAATTGATGGTGCATCAGCCAGGTGTGGCCAAAGCCTAGCCGGCAGAGGACAACAGAGTCCTTGCGAGAGGCCTGCAAGGAGGAGCGCCACACACCAGTAGTATCCTTGATGACCTGGAGTTTGATGGGTGAAGGCAGGGTACGTCATCCATCGCTCCAGGTACCAAGGACCTTCTGCCACAGAACTGACTGGAGATCACACCCCAAAAACGCCAATCACCAGCTCTAAAAGTCTGTTTGGCCAGTGTGTCAACAAGTTCATTACCCGGGATGCCAACACGACCCGGGGTCCACATAAAAACCACAGAGAAGCTGCAACGAGCAAGAGTATGGATGGACTCCTGGATAGCCATCACCAGACGAGAGTAAGGAAAACACTGGTCGATAGCTTGTAAACTCCTCAGGGAGTCACTACAGATGACAAAGGACTCACGTGAGCAGGAGCAGATATACTCTATGGCACGAGAGATGGCAACCAGCTCTGTAAGTGTCGTCGTAACTGCCGCCTGCTACATGTCTGCTGTGCAGCGAGCTACGTTAATTTACGTATTAACTGTATTTTTCTTACTTTTCACTTCTTCTTCCATGTGTTTTGGCTTTTAGGAAGCTTTAATTGTCGAGTGCTAGTAATAGTGTTCCATAGATTTCGTGTTTGTTTTGAATACAGTCAGAGAGAGTCCCTTTAGTCAGCCATAGTGCCAGCACCGTCAGTGTCGTCATAACTGCCATCTGCTTCACGTCTGATGTGCAGTGAGCTACGTTAATTTAAGTATTAACTGTATTTTTCTTACTTGTCACTTCTTCTTCCGTGTGTTTTTGCTTTTAGGAAGCTTTAATTGTCGGGTGCTAGTAATTGTGTTCCAGAGATTTCGTGTTTGTTTTGAATACAGTCAGAGAGAGTCCCTTTAGTCAACCATAGTGCCAGTAGTGCTAGTGTTTGTTTTCATTACAGTCCAGAGAAAGGTAGTGCTATTTTCAATGTTTTCTACAAGTGTCTAGCAACCACAGTTTAGTCAACTATCAGCCGCCCTTAGTGAATTAGCTGTCTAGTTAAAGGTTGATTCATTCTCTACAGTAAATTGATTTCTTAGGATGGATAGGATGTGTGACTGCTATGTACGGACGCAGGAGGAGCTGGCCACTGTTCGCGAACAGATGAACATGTTGATGGCCGCGGTCAGCCGTCTTCAGGCTGCTGCCTAGGAGTGTAGCGGCAGTGGGGAGCCTGGTGCGTCGCACGGTACACCCCAGGTGTTACATGCTTCACCCACTGTCCCTGCTGTCGAGACATCTTCGCGGGTACCGAGCGCGGTTGGGCCACCCTCTCGCCGGGGGGAGTGGCAGGTTCAGCGGCATTTGCGGCACACGAGGCAGAGGGTCAATGTGGAAGCTGGCCGTGTGGCATTGCCCGCTCTGCCTGTGAGTGGACATGTGGCCGCTCCTTCAGCAAGGTCCGAGCAGGCACACGGGTTATAAGTTATTGTTATTGGGAGCTCCAACATTAGGCGGGTGATGGAGCCCCTTAGGGAAATAGCAGAAAGGTCGGGGAAGAAGGCCAGTGTTCACTCTGTCTGCTTGCCGGGGGGTCTCATCCGAGATGTAGAGGAGGCCCTGCCGGCGGCAATAGAGAGCACTGGGTGTACCCGACTGCAAATTGTTGCTCATGTCGGCACCAATGACTCCTGCCGTTTGGGTTCAGAGGTCCTCCTCAGTTCGTACAGGCGGTTGGCAGAATTGGTGAAGGCAGAAAGCCTCGCTCGCGGGGTGGAATCTGCTAATAGTAAACTGCAGGAGCGTCTATAGAAAGGTCCCAGAACTGCTCTCATTGATAAACGGTCACAATGCCCATATAGTACTAGGGACAGAAAGTTGGCTGAAACCAGACGTAAACAGTAATTAAATCCTAAACTCAGATTGGAATGTATACCGCAGAGACAGGCTGGACAGTGAAGGGGGAGGTGTGTTTATAGTGATAAGAAGTGCAATAGTATCGAAGGAAATTGACAGGGATCCGAAATGTGAAATAATTTGGGTGAAGGTCACGGTTAAAGCAGGCTCAGACATGGTAATTGGATGTCTCTCTAGGCCACCTGGCTCAGCAGCTGTTGTGGCTGAGCACCTGAAGGATAATTTGGAAAATATTTTGAGTAGATTTCCCCACCATGTTATAGTTCTGGGTGGAGATTTTAATTTGCCGGATATAGACTGGGAGACTCAGACGTTCATAACGGGTGGCAGGGACAAAGAATCCAGTGAAATTTTTTAAAGTGCTTTATCTGAAAACTACCTTGAGCAGTTAAACAGAGAACTGACTCGTGACAATAACATATTAGACCTTCTGGTGACAAACAGACTAGGACTATTTGAAACAGTTAACACAGAACAGGGAATCAGTGATCATAAAGCGGTTACTGCATCGATGATTTCAGCCATAAATAGAAATATTAAAAAAGGTAGGAATATTTTTCTGTTTAGCAAAAGTGACAAAAAGCAGATAACAGGGTACCTGACAGCTCAACACAAAAGTTTTGTCTCAAGTACAGATAGTGTTGAGGATCAGTGGACAAAGTTCAAAACCATCGTACAATATGCGTTAGATGAGTATGTGCCAAGCAAGATCGTAAGAGATGGAAAAGAGCCACCGTGGTTCAACAACCGAGTTAGAAAACTGCTGCGGAAGCAAAGGGAACTTCACAGCAAACATAAACATAGCCAAAGCCTTGCAGACAACAAAAAAAATTACACGAAGCGAAATGTAGTGTGAGGAGGGCTATGCGAGAGGCGTTCAATGAATTCGAAAGTAAAGTTCTATGTACTGACTTGGCAGAAAATCCTAAGAAATTTTGGTCTTATGTCAAAGTGGATCAAAACAAAATGTCCAGACACTCTGTGACCAAAATGGTACTGAAACAGAGGATGACAGCCTAAAGGCTGAAATACTAAATGTCTTTTTCCAAAGCTGTTTCACAGAGGAAGACTGCACTGTAGTTCCTTCTCTAGATTGTCGCACAGATGACAAAATGGTCGATATCGAAATAGACGACAGAGGGATAGAGAAACAATTAAAATCGCTCAAAAGAGGAAAGGCTGCTGGACCTGATGGGATACCAGTTTGATTTTACACAGAATAAGGAACTTGCCCCCCTTCTTGCAGCGGTGTACCGTAGGTCTCTAGAAGAGCATAGCATTCCAAAGGATTGGAAAAGGGCACACATCATCCCTGTTTTCAAGAAGGGACGTCGAACAGATGTGCAGAACTATAGATCTATATCTCTAACATCGATCAGTTGTAGAATTTTGGAACACGTATTATGTTCGAGTACAATGACTTTTCTGGCGACTAGAAATCTACTCTGTAGGAATCAGCATGGGTTTCGAAAAAGACGGTAGTGTGAAACCCAGCTCGCACTATTCGTCCACGAGACTCAGAGGGCCATAGACACGGGTTCACAGGTAGATGCCGTGTTTCTTGGCTTCAGCATGGCGTTTAATACAGTTCCCCACAGTCGTTTAATGAACAATGTAAGAGCATATGGACTATCAGACCAATTGTGTGATTGGATTGAAGAGTTCCTAGATAATTGAACTCAGCATGTCATTCTCAATGGAGAGAAGTCTTCCGAAGTAAGAGTGATTTCAGGTGTGCTGCAGGGGAGTGTTGTAGGACCGTTGCTATTCACAATACACATAAATGACCTTGTAGATGACATCAGAAGTTCACTGAAGCTTTTTGCGGATGATGCTGTGGTACATCGAGAGGTTGCATCATTGGAAAATTGTACTGAAATGCAGGAGGATCTGCAGCGAACTGACGCATGCTGCAGGGAATGGCAATTGAATCTCAATGTAGACAACTGTAATGTGCTGCGAATACATAGAAAGATAGATCCTTTATCATTTAGCTACAATATAGCAGGTCAGCAACTGGAAGCAGTTAATTCCATAAATTATCTGGGTGTACGCATTAGGAGTGATTTAAAATGGAATGATCATATGAAGTTGATCGATGGTAAAGCAGATGCCAGACTGAGATTCACTGGAAGAATCCTAAGGAAATGCAATCCGAAAACAAAGGAAGTAGATTACAGTACACTTGTTCGCCCACTGCTTGAATACTGCTCAGCAGTGTGGGATCCGTACTAGATAGGGTTGATAGAAGAGATAGAGAAGATCCAACGGAGAGCAGCGCACTTCGTTAAAGGATCATTTAGTAATTGCGAAAGCATTACGGAGATGATAGATAAACTCCAGTGGAAGATTCTGCAGGAGAGAGGCTCAGTAGCTCCATACGGGCTTTTGTTGAAGTTTCGAGTCCATACCTTCACCGAAGAGTCAAGCAGTATATTGCTCCCTCCTACATATATCTCGCGAAGAGACCATGAGGATAAAATCAGAGAGATTAGAGCCCACACAAAAGCATACCGACAATCCTTCTTTCCACAAACAATACGAGACTGGAATTGAAGGGAGAACCGATAGAGGTACTCAAGGTACCCTCCGCCACACACCGTCAGGTGGCTTGCGGAGTATGGATGTAGATGTAGATGTAGTCAAAACACTGCAGCCAGCCAGCAATGAGTGTTGTTCTGAATAATCCACAAGAGTAATAGCATAACCAACTCAACCAGCAACCACTGAGTCATCTGTATAGACCACGTCAGAGTCATGAAACACGGCAAGGATGGAAAGAAAGCGGCAGTGGAGGGCCTCAGGAGGGACTGGGTCCCTTGGATCCTGTGCCAAATCCAACCGAAGTCGTGGGCGGGGCGCACACCATGGGAGTATATGTAAATGGGCCCAGAAAAGAGGTAGGAGAGGGAAAGACTCATGCCCAGAGAGAAGAGCCTGGACGCGAACTGCTATCATGTACTCTGACTGGGGGCGCTGTTTGGGAAGACGGACAGCCGATTTGGGGAACAGGAGACAGTAAGTGGGATGCCTGGGCAAGCTACAAATATGTGCAGCATAAGCGGCCAGTAATCATTGGTGCTGGATCCGCAATGGAGGAACACCAGCCTCCAGAAGGATGCTGTCTACAGGGCTTCTGCGGAAAGCTCCAGTTGCCAGTCGGATCCAGCAGAGAACTATCGTAAGCCTGGCTCCCATAATCGAGACGGGACTGAATCAATGCCTGATAAAGTCATAGAAGGGTAGCCTGAACGGCACCCCAGCCAGTGTCACTCAAGCAACGTAGAGCATTAAGATGCCGCCAGTACGTTTGTTTAAGCTGCCGAATATGAGGGAGGCAAGTCATCCGGGCATCAAAAAGCAATCCAAAAAACCAATGCATCTCCACCACAGCAAGAGGTTCGCCAGCAAAATAAAGCCGTGGCTCAGGGTGAACATTGTGACACCGGCAGAAATGCACAACACAAGTCTTGGCAGCCGAAAACTGGAAGCCGCGCAATACGGCCCAAGACTGCACTTTGCCAATAGCGGCCTGCAGCTGCCGTACAGCAACCGCAATGCCAGTGGAGCTCTAGTACAGGCAAAAGTCATCAGCATATAAAGAAGCCGATACGGATGTTCCAGCAGCTGCAGCTAGCCTGTTGATAGCAACTAAAAAGAGGCAGACACTCAAGACAGAGCCTTACAGGACCCCGTTCTCCTGGACTCAGGAGGAACTATGGGAGGCACCAACTCGCACGCGGAAGGAACAGTGCGACAGAAAATTTTGAATAGAAATCGGGAGCGGGCCCCTAAGACCCCACCCATTAAGCGTGGTGAGGATGTGATGTCGCCACGTTATGTTGTACACCTTCCATATGTCAAAATAGACGGCAACCAGATGCTGACTGCAGGCAAATGCCGTGCAGATGGCAGACTCCAGGCAGACCAGATTACCAGTGGCAGAGCGGCCCTTACAGAACTCGCCCTGGGATGGAGCCAGTAGGCCCCGAGACTCAAGTAGCCAACTCAACCTCCAGCTCACCATGCGTTCAAGCAATTTGATCGGAACGTTGGTGAGGCTAATGGGGCAGTAGCTGTCCACCTCCAGTGGGTTCTTGCCAGGTTTAAACACAGGTAAGACGATGCTTTCCTGCCATTGTGAAAGGAACTCACCCTCAACCCAGATACAGTTGAAAAGGTCTAGGAGGCATCGCTGGCAGTTCACAGAGAGGTGTTTGAGTATCTGAGAGTGGATGCGATCTGGCCCGGGAGCCATATCAGGGCAAGCAGCTAGGGCACTTTGGAAGTCCAGTCACTGATGGAGCATTGCTGTGGCGTGTATTGAATGAAAGGCTCCAACATTCCAACTGCTCTTTCAGGGAGCGTAAAGTCAGTGGGTAATTCGTGGAAACGGAACTCTGAGCATAATCCTCCGCTAAGACATCTGCAGTGGTGTTGGATTCAGTACAGACTGCTCCAATCAGGGAAAGCCCTGGTACGCTGACAGGGGTCTGATAGCCATAGAGTCGCCTAATCTTGGCCCAAACCTGTGATGGAGACATACAGATGTCAATGGTGGAGACATACCTTTCCCAGCATGCCTGCTTCCGTTGGTGAATAAGGTGTCGGACTCTGGCACGGAGCCGCTTAAAGGCAATAAGGTGGTCCAGTGACAGGTGGCACTTATGACGATGGATGGCTCACCTGCGATCGCAAATTGCCTCACAATCTCTGGTGACTACCAAGGCACAGTCCTCCATGGAGGGGACCCAGACGAACAGGGATTTGCAGACTCTGCAAAAATGATGCCAGTGGTGACCATGTGAACTACCACATCAATGATGTCATGAGACAGAGGCTCAATAGTGGCAATGGAGGCGAACGAGTTCCAATCAGCCTTATTCAAAGCCCATCTGGGGAGGCACCCAGGGGAGTGATGCTGAGGAAGTGACAGAAAGATCAGAAAGTGGTCACTACCACACAAGTCATCATGCACATTCCATTGGACAAACAGTAGAAGGCCAGGGCTGCAGACTGCAAGGTCAATGGCTGAGTACGTGCCATGCGCCACACAGAAATGTGTGGAGGCATAATTATTTAAGAAAGAAAGGTTGAGCTGTGCCAGTACTTGCTCAACGACAGTGCCTCAGCCTGTTGCCACCAATCTACCCCATAAAGGGTTATGGGAGTTAAAGTTGCCCAATAACAGAAAAGGTTGCGGCAGTTGGGCTATCAGTGCAGCCAATACATGCTGCGGGACATCACCATCTGGTGGAAGATAGAGACTGCAGACAGTAACAGCCTGAGGCATCCACACCTTAACAGTGACATCCTCTAAAGGTGTTTGAAGAGGTACACACTCGCTGTAAAGAGAGTTAAGGACGTAGACACAGACTACACCAGATACCCTCTCATAAGCTGCCTGATTCTTATAATAACCCCGATAGCCACGGAGGGCAGGGGTTCACATCGCCGAAAACCAAGTTTCCTGGAGAACAATGCAAAAGAAAGGACGAAGGCTGAGAAGTCATCGGAGCTCAGCAAGGTGGTGGAAAAAACTGCCGCTATTCCACTGGAGGGTGACGTTATTATTAGGCTGGAGATGCATGAAGTGCCCAAGGAGGCAGGTTATGCCTCAGGGTCACCTGCTGCCACCGATTGAGTACATGTGCGAGTGACATCCATTGCATCTGAGGGTCCGGGGATATGTAGGTCCTCCGCAGGCACCAGAATCTCCACCTCATCCTGAGACGCAGAGCTGTTAGGGAGCGGTGGTACGGGTGCCACCACACGGTCTGGATTCTTGGGTGTCTTCTTCTTTTTCTGTTTCTCTCACTGTTTCTTTGGTGGTTCTTGCTGGGAGTGCTTCACTGGGTCAGTCTCAGGAATGGAGGAGGACCATGAAGTCCTACGACTAGCTACCTGCGGTTGCTTCAGCCACTGGTCAGAACCCGGGAAGGGAGGGACCCAAGGGACCCCTTCCTGGCAAGAGGAGCCGAAGAAGACTTACGCTTCTCTGGCTGGGAAGTGGGGACTGATGTCCCCGATGGTTTAGGGGGGGGGGGGGTGTTACTCCTGAAGTAGGGAAGTAGGTGGTGACGGAGCAACAGGGAGGGAAGTGTCCCCCCCCCCTCCCACCATCAAGGGGGGTGCTGACTGAAAGTGGTGCAACGGATGGGGCTACAACTGTTCTCGTAGCAGTGGCGTATGTGGAGGTCATAGCCACAGGATGTAGGTGCTCATATTATTGCTTAGCCTTGGTGTACGTCAGTCAGTCCAGGGTCTTATATTCCGTGATTTTGCTCTCTTTCTGTAAAATCCTGCAGTCTGGCAAGCAAGGTGAATGATGCTCTCCACAGTTGAAACAGATGGGAGGCGGGCACATGGAGTATTGGGATGTGATGGGTGTCCGCAATCTCGACATGTGAGGATGGAAGTACAGCACAAAGACATATGGCTGAACTTCCAGCACTTAAAGCACTGCATTGGGGGAGGGATATATGGCTTGACACCGGAGTGATAGACCATCACCTTGATCCTCTCGGGTAATGCCACCCTCGAAGGCCAAGATGAAGGCACTGTTGGCAACATGATGATCCCTCGGACCCCGATGGACACGCCGGATAAAGTGAACACCTCGCCGCTCTAAATTGGCGCACAGCTTCTCATCACACTGTAAGAGAAGGTCCCTACGGAATATAATACCCTGGACCATATTTAAGCTTTTATGGGGTGTGATGGAAACAGAAACATCCCCCAGCTTGTCACAGGCGAGTAATGCCCGTGACTGGGCAGAGGATGCTGTTTTGCTCAAGACTGACCCAGAGCACTTTTTGGACAAGCCCTCCACCTTCTCAAACTTGTCCTCTAAATGCTCCACAAAAAACTGAGGCTTTGTTGACCTGAATGATTCCCCATCAACTCATGTATGGACGAGGTACCAGGGAGAGTAAGTATCGCTGCCATCCTTAGCCTTTCGCTAGTCCCAAGGTATGGCCAGGGAGGGGAACGATTTGGGGTCATACTTCTGCACATTTATGTGAGCCCTCGAATGCTTAGAGACTGCTGGCAGCTGGCCACCAGCAACAGATGATGTACCACACTTCATTGTGGGTCATCCGCCATGATGCCACCCACTCCGATCAAGGGCCATCCCGACGGGCACCACCCAGCCTCAGCAAGGGCCACCTGGTAGGATGGCCATTGCTGGGAGTCCCGATGCCCCAGGGAAATAGGCATCTACTCCTTGGCATACGTGAGGAGTTAACAGTGCAGGCATCAGCAGAGCGATCCCTGTGTTGTCAGGGGGCTACAACCAACAGGGTACATGGCGGCCCTACCACAACGGACTGGCTACTGTGCTGGGTATCAGGTGCAAAGAAGTCCATGGTTGTTGTCAACACAGAGAGTGACACTATAGTGGATGGCAGAAACTGTACCCAGGAATGTATCATCACCCAAGGGATGGAGAACGAGCGGGACTACTATGCGACGACGAGAAAGGGGCTAAAGATCTCAATGCACTATGGTCACAATGCACCATGTAAGGTGGACTTCCCCAATTGGCTCGTTCTTCATAAAAAATTTCGAAGAATGGAGGTCAAACCCTTCAGGGAACCATCACATAAAGGCCAAAATGTGTGAACTCCTTTTAGTTGCCTTTTACAACAGGCAGGCATACAGCGGGCCTATTCTTATACCCGGACCAGCTGTAGTTTCCCCTTGCTTTCTGCCATTCGCCATACCAGCACAGCCAAGGCCATTTTGGTTAATGTTACAAGGCCAGATCAGTCAATCATCCAGACTGTTGACCCTTCAACTACTGAAAAGGCTGCTGCCACTCTTCAGGAACCACACATTTGTCTGGCCTCTCAACAGATACCCCTCCGTTGTGGTTGCACCTAAGGTACAGCTATCTGTATCGCTGAGGCACACAAGGAGGGAAAGAAAATACAGCTTCATTTATGAGCCTGTTTTGGTGAATAGCAGACCGATATTTTGTGAGTGGGTAATATTTATCAAGAAGTGAAATTATATGGCAATAAATCACTTTTTCTAGAAATTTCGATATGGTAGAAAGAATGGAGATTGCCGATAGCTGTTAACATTATTTATGTCCAACTATTTTGAACAGAGGATTGATTTTAACAATTTTGGAAAAATCTGGGAAACAACCTACATTAGTGAACTGTTAATTACGTCACAAAGTCTAATTATAATTTTCAAAGCAATATTTTTAATAAAAATCAGACATACCATCAATATTAAATGAATATCATATTTACTCGAATCTAAGCCGCCCTTTTTTTTCGGTTTTTGTGATCCAAAAAACCGCCTGTGGCTTAGAATCGAGTGCAAAGTAAACAGAAGTTCTGAAAAATTTTGTAGGTGCCGCCACAACTAACTTCTGCCGTCCAATATATGTAGCGCTACACAGGCATGCTTTGCAGGCACAAAGATAAATACTGGTGCCAAAACCTCTGCGTCAGTAAATAAATATATATAAAAAAAAAAAAAAAAAGGCGGAAGACGAGCTTTTTTCGCCGCCCTGAGTTTTGACCACTGCATTTTCATACATTATCCAACAAAGTGAATACAAATTCCGTATTGTTTATTTTCGAATGTAGCAGCACTTCAATGTACTACAAAAATCCGACTGGCAAGACTGTTTGGGATGTTTGTCAATATGGCCAACTCTACGATCTGAATTTTTTCCTACCTGTGAGAAGAGATGGTTGCTAATAGGAACTTTTATGAATTGTGAATCACATGCAGTATTCTCTTCACCATAAGAATAATTCGAATATAAACATTTTGCCATGTATGTGTTTCGTGTTTGCTGCTATCTCATTTAAATCCTGTCTGCCTAATAAACTACGAAACTAGAGTGAGACAACAGCAAACGCGGAAGAATATACATATCATGTCATGTTTATATTCGTATTATTCGTGTGCCTAATAGTGATACAGTCAGAAATGAAGCACGGCAATTGACTAGATTTTTAAATCTAAGATGGCTCTGTGCAGAATGTAATGTACTAAAGTGGCGTCTGCAAAGATTTTCAAACGGAGAAAAATTTTCGCTAAACTCTCGTTCAGAACATCTTCTATCATACACAGTCTATTATTTGGTTCTTGTTGATCATTAACAAAGAAAGGAGCAGTAACAACAAATAGCAGTCTCTTCCCATTGTTTCGCTAATGAGACGATTCCTTTCTTTTTTTTTTTCTTAAGCGGTAGTAGCGCGCACAAAAGCAAGCCATGCCGCGAGCAGCGACAGGCCGTAAACACTTATTATTAGAATGCGACAAACAATGCATGACACATTACAGTAATGCATTTTCAGTTTAGAGTGACGTAAACACCTATAACAAAGAGAATGGCACTTATCAGATCAAAGAAAAATAAGCAATGAATTCAAACTAGTCGAAGCACGTGAAAAAGGAAGGGTACCCGTATAAATACGGACGGAGCGCCTGATGCATAGCAATGGCTATGTGGTAAAGCTTAACTTCTAAGCTTACGACTCGAACCAAACTACTGTAGCTGTATCGTCATTCATTCGACCTAAATTGTGTCTCATATTACAATGGACCAACTTTGTTTAGTCTTGGAGGTGCGGCCTAAAACTTTTCTCTCCCCTTGAATTTCGAGTCTCAAATTTCAGGTGCAGCTTAGATTCGGGAAAATTTTTTTTCCTCGATTTCGAGTCTCATTTTTCGAGTGCAGCTTATATTCGAGTAAATACAGTATGAATTGCTATTTCCACTCGTAATTTTTAGGATTTCGTCTTGAGTTAATATTTCGGGTACACAATTTGACATCCCACCTAAATGGAAACTTCTCTCTCATTGGCATTCACTGGACGTAATTATCCTACTGCCTATTTGAAATGCAGATTTTCTGGGCTTTCACATCCAATCCTGGTACTGCTGATTCCTCCAAAAACAACTTAGGAGTAAGCTTATTTTCACTCAGGACTATCCTTGTTTTCAAGATATTAATCAACTATTCCGACAAGGCTATGACTTCCTGAAATGACGAACATTCTGTCTGACATTTTGCCCGTCACACCTTGAATAGCTCCCCCCCTTGCTTCTTCTGCACCAATTTCCCTATCCTACAACTCCTACCCCGGTGACTGTCACCACTGTAAGACTTGTCCTATGCCCCCTCCAACGACCATCCATGCCAGATCAGTAAATGGTAAAACATACACTGTCAAAGGAAGAGCCACTTGTGAAATGACAAACATCATGTACCAGCTGTTATATAAACACTCTTAGGCCTTCTACACTGGTATGACTACCGCCAAGTTATCAGTTAGGATGAATGGCCATAGACAATTTCTGTATACTGGCAACAAACAATATCCTGTTGCAGAGCACGGTCTACAACATGACAGTCATGACTTTGGTGGCTGTTTCGTATGCCCTCAGTTCTCGCCATACCCCTCGCATTAATGTACATTAATTTCTTCGGTTTCAGCATTATCTGTCAGTAAGTACTCCTTTCTTCACGCCCTTTCAGTTTCCTACATATTTTATTTGTTGCCCCATCTATTTTTCCTCACCACCAACCCTCACCTGCACACCACATTTAATGCACAACCTTTCTGCCCTTATTAGCTCTTCTATAATGTTTTATCAATAATCTCTGTCTTGCTTATTACTCCATCTTCCACCTTTAAGCACTCAGGTTTTCAAATCTCGTGTGGTGCAGTCTTCCCTTCTCATCCTGTCTGGTAAGTCTCCCCTGAGCTGTGGATCTAGACAACTTTTCCATAACTCTCCCTATTTCCTATAATCACATTTTTATATTTTTTTAAGAATAACCATGAAACAATGACAGCCAATATCTTCTAGCGTGTAGCCCATATCTGAAAACAGCAACTAATAGATAAATAAAAAGTCATAATCATGATTTAGTCCAGTTCTCAAGATTCCCCTTGCCTCTTAATCTACTCATGTCTGCTGGGACTATCTCCACAACCAGTCTTGCTGCTGTAATTTGATTTTATGGTCACAATTAGTTTCATATGATTTATTGCATTTCTTAGGCACTGACTTACTAATTAATTTTATTCCTTATTTCATCTTAATGTTACCATCTTGTCTTCAAGCTAATTAAAATCTGGTAATGTTTTTTCTCCCATTCATTCTAATATGTGAACAGAGATCAAAATGCTCATTTGCAACACACCTGCTAAATCATATAGCCCCTAATAGCCAAATGAACTAGTATTTCTTATTGTGCTCAGTTTACACAAGTAATATTTTTTTGAAGGACAATGTTCTTGCATTTTATTTTTAGTTTTACTTAAAGATCATTACAATTGTTTGTATATTCATACATATTGTATCACAAGTTGTTCAAATAAAACACTTGTTTGTACGGTGGTACGATTTAATGTTACTTCATCCTATATTTCACAAAATTGTAAAATCTGAAGCAATTCACAGTTTCTCATATATCACTTGCACTTGTGACACACGAGTCAAATGTTATGTGTTTGTTAAAGTAGCACTTGAAACTGTACTGAATTCAGCACCGTATTGGAAAATCTTGGGCCCATTTGAACAAAATGGTTCAAATGGCTCTGAGCACTATGGGACTTAACAGCTATGGTCATCAGTCCCCTAGAACTCAGAACCACTTAAACCTAACTAACATAAGGGCATCACACAACACCCAGTCATCACGAGGCAGAGAAAATCCCTGACCCCGCCAGGAATCGAACCCGGGACCATTTGAACAAGAATACCATTTGTTCAAACCTATTGATTACTCAGCACCATTATATACTTAAGCTCTTATCCTGACTGATCCATGCAAGTAAAACAAATGTGGGATTTGAGAGTCTGCCACGATGCAAAAACTTAGTTCATTTCTCCAAAAACTAGTTTCAACAGTGACTCGTCATAATCAGGTTTTTTTCCCCCCCTTCCTTTTAACTCATGGACATATGAAAGACAGATAGTTACACAATTGAACATTTTAATTTTTAAATGATGTTTTCATCTACTCAATACCTATCACTTTTTACATATTTTACACATCACTACTTTGATAAACTGTTATGTGTTTCTGCTTCAGCATGTCATCTGCAGCACAAATGCCCTCTGTTAACAAAATTTATGTTTGACCTTATATAATGCCTATATTCTGAAATGTCTGTATTTTGTGACATTGTGTCTATAAAGTAAAGTTACAGTGAGTCTTAGAAAGAAACTGTGGGTGCAGTTAAACTGGCACCACACTGATCAGGGATTTGAAACTATAGCAAGCACAGCTGGGATCTTATAGAGTAGACTTGTGGAGTGTGGCACTATACAGCCTACAGTCACACTGAGGAAGATTGTCCTGACAGAAGACTCTTACACGGCTTGCAATCAATTGATGAGCAAGTAGTATACGTGGCAAAATTGTGCTTCTCCCTGAAACAATGGATGGCACTGACGGCTGTGGATAGAGTTCACGTTTTTATCACAGGTAACTATTAATTAAATTACTTGCATATAGTGATGGGCCAAAACATCAAGACCACTATCCATCATGAGTGGTGTTGCTGATAGTTGACATGGTAAGGAAAGTATATAAGCAGAGCAGAGACAAATGGAGTATCATGCAAGGGATGATATGGGCTGTAAACAGGGAAATCCACTGACATTGCAACTTTGACAAAGGACAAACTGTTATGGCACAGCACTTGGGAACAAACACCTCAGAGATTGCAAAGCTGGTCAGCTATTCTGATGCTACTGTTGTAATTGTCTATGAAAAGTGGTTGAAGGATGGTGATGCCATGCATAGATGACACAGTGTTGGACATTCATGCCTCCCCATGGAAAATGGAGGTCAGAGGCCTGTCCGCCCTGTAAAGCAGGATAGATCATGATTTATGGCATCTCTGACAACGGAGCACAATGCTGGTGCAAGCACAAGTGTTTTGGCGCATAAGGTTCAGAGTATATTATTGTACATGGAACTTCACAACAGATGACCTCTAATGCTCCCAGGTTGACTCAATGACAGCATCAATATGATGCAGTGGGCGCAGGATCATTGAAATTGTACTATGGATCAATGGAAACCTGTTGTCTCACTAGATGAATCTTGTTTTTTGTTCCAGCAAATCAATGATCATGTGTTGATATGCCATCGTCCACACAGACTAGTGCTCGAAACATGTGCCATGTCATGAACTACAACCAGTGGGGGCATCATTATGCTATGGAGGGCATTCCCCCAGGGTTTCCATCTGACCTGTTACCATGATATTTGTGGCCATGTGAACACAATTGCAGGCCATCTGCATCCCTTCACCTTGATGTCTTCCACGACAGTGATGACATTTTGCAGTAGGATTATTTATTTCTATCTGTGTCACAATGCCTGAATAGTGCGCTTCAGCAGCTTGAGTACATGACAGATGTCTTGGCCACCAAATGAGCCCGATGTGAACTGAACGCAATACATCTGTGACACTACTGGATGCCAATTCCACACCTGCAAACCAGTGGCCCAAAATTTATGGGAATTAGGTGACTTCTGCATAACATCTGGTGTCATAAACTTCTGGAAATCTACAAAGGACTTGTGCAAGCCAGCCATGCAGAACCGCTCCTTTATTGTGTTTTAAAGATAGATCAACTCTCTATTAGGCAGGTGATCATAGTGTTTTGGCTCATAAGTTTTATTATATCTTTCATGAAAACATATTTATAATGAAATATTGTATCACAATGATACACTGACAGGTGGAAAGATTCAAAATGAGAAGCATAGTGTCAGTACAAGTAAATAGTAAGAGACTATTGAGAGAGGGAGTGGAGACAATAGATAAATGAATCTGTTTGAATATCCACACCATAGAAATTAACATAAGTAAAAAATGACCCAATATTTTATGCAATGGCCTTATCTATAGTGAAGGTGGTGACTGGTACCTAGGTGGCTGTCCCATGATAACAGCCAAGTGTCTCAGCAGTACTTTGTCTGTTATACAAATTTTCTCAAGCCAAATGTGACAAGAGACATGTCCTGGCTCCAACATTATGGACAACAGAGGAAGAATTATTGATCGAGGTCAAGCACACACAATCTCCAACTAAGATAAAATTCAAGGAACAGGCATCCATATGCAAAGTATTGCTAATGGTCCATTGGAATTGGTAACTTTCCAGAAGAAGAACAAAACTGTGAATAGTCTTTACTAATGCAACATGGAGGTAAGGCAGCAGTTGACATCTGTGAAATGATCACGATTCTAGAAGTGGAGATGCTGAGTCGCAGATAGGCACAATGAGAAAGACTTTCAGCCGTAAAGGCCTTCGTCAACAAAACACACACACACACACACACACACACACACACACACACACAGCTCACACAGACTGTGGTTTCAACCTCCAAAATGAAATATTTAAAGTGACAAAACAGCGGCACTTGAAAAGCTCCAGAAAGACAGAATCAGCATGGCTTTGCCAGCAGACAAAGGGAATTCCACAGTCGAAATGCAGCTGATTGATTACGATGAGAAGGTTCAAAAACTTCTGGAGAACCCAGCATAACGACTTCTGGAAAGTGGACAAAATGACAAAGAAACTCACTGGAATTGACTGCAGGTACGTGGTAATGGGTGACCCTCTTTCTCCAGCGGTTACTATATTTATGGGGAAATTTAAGGAGGAAGCATTAGAGATGGCTAGATACAAACCTAAAAGCTCCTTCACATATGCGGATGGTTTCTTTATTATCTGGTCTCATGGTAGGGAAAGGATCAATGAGTTTTTGGATCAATTTAACTCATGCCACCCAAATATCAAGCTCACCATGGAACTGGGAAAGGATGGTCTGTGCCCATTTCTGAATGTACTTGTCAAATGGAGAGCAGATGGGTCATTTGGCCACAATGTGTATCGCAAAACAACACATGCTGATTTATACCTGTAAACTAGTAGCTGTCATAACTCAACACAGAAGAATTGAGTTCTAAAGACACTTGTTCCCACAGTCACGCACATTCTCATACCTAGACAGTCAGATGTCAAAAATAGAGCGTCGATGCTCAGTCTTCTTCCAAAATTAATATGTGGACAAACAGTTTCACAACACCTTTCAAACAGATATTCTGCAATGTGACAGAGAAAAAGAACATGAGCAAGGACTGTGTCTTACCTGCCTTATGAGGCAGGCTTCTGCCAAGATCAACAGGATTCTCCTGAAGCACATCATCTACCAAAATAAGAGGACTACTGAGCAATGTGAAAGATGACCTAGGTTTATGGAAACCATGAATTTATATGCACCTTGCCAAGGTGGTATGTCAAGCATTGGTCAAACAATTAGAACTGTAGACATCACACACTAATAAAATCAGAGGCACACCTGGCTGAGACAGGCAACTGAATCAGCTATGGCAGAGCAATATCTGGAACTTAATGACATCATGATCTATGAAGAAATAAAGGTTCTGTCACAAACCTCCAGATAATGGGGCTGTGTTATAAGAGTGTCAATAGAGATAAAGATGGCAGAAATCCTCATGTTAGCAACACTGGGTACCAACTCAGTAAAGCCTGGGATACTGCACAGGAGTTGCAGCAGCAGCACAACTCAGCAAAAAGAAGAACTGAGAATATGGACATGGGTAACAAACCCCAGGCAAAGCACCAGATGCACCACAATGAGACCAGAATGTCATATCCTTGTCGGGCACTTAAGACCAAAAGCAGAATGCCTGCTAGCATTCCATTCTGTAAATGTAACATCTCATGACAATTTTAGTAGGAACAGACTGCATATGGAGTACTTAGAACTGAATGGAGAAGGCAGGAAGTAAAAATACTGAACCCATCCTACTTAACTAGCAGTCTCACATAACACCACATGAAAACAGTGAGTCACGATGCCAAAATATTGAGCTTGGACAATGCTGATCTAGCAGAAACCCAACGCTTCAAGATGAAAATAATAATAATAATAATAATTTAAGGTAAAATAACAAGTACACTGTTTTTGTTCTACTGTTTTTTTTTCTTCTTTTTTTTCAATTCTGAAATAGTTTTTGGCTTATTAAGCCATTTTCAAGAACCAAATAACTAGCACCTGGAAGAGACGCTTGTTCTTAGTTAACCAAACATTATAGGCAAAGACACAATTACCTGCATACAGTGTTGTGCATCTAATTTGCTTCTTAATATTGAAATTACACTTTACACAATGGACAATGTTAAGCACAATAAATGATTAAACTACACAATATTAGAGGTTTCATGATCATAAAACAGTTTTTGTCTTGACATTGGCAGAGAAACTGTTAAACTGAGTACTCTTCATTAATGCTGTGCAATAAACATGTCTTTTTTTACATTGTAAACTAAACTTTAGGCAATGGACAGTATTATACACAATAATTAGAATACATAATCTTACAGTATTATAGATTATATGGTTGCGATGCCATAGTTTGTGAGGTCGTGACACTGGTTGAGAACTATCTAACTGAGCACTAGTACCTTACATTGAACAACAAACATGTTTCACATTGTAAATAACATTTTTATGAAATGGATATAATAGAGGGAAACATTCCACGTGGGAAAAATATATTTAAAAAGAAAGATGATGAGACTTACCAAACAAAAGCGCTGGCAGGTCGAGAGACACACAAACAAACACAAACATACACACAAAATCTAGCTTTCGCAACCAACGGTTGCCTCGTCAGGAAAGAGGGAAGGAGAAGGAAAGACAAAAGGATATGGGTTTTAGGGGAGAGGGTAAGGAGTCATTCCAATCCCGGGAGCGGAAAGACTTACCCTAAGGTAAGTCTTCCTGACGAGGCAACCGTTGGTTGCGAAAGCTAGATTTTGTGTGTATGTTTGTGTTTGTTTGTGTGTCTATCGACCTGCCAGCGCTTTTGTTTGGTAAGTCTCATCATCTTTCTTTTTAAATATATTTTTATGAAATGGGTAATATATGAACATAGGACATGCTTAAAATAACAATATTTAGTTACTGTGAGTTATGTTGAAGTTTGTGGGATAAGGAACAGGAGATTTTATTATGTTTTAAGTTTGTGTAGCCATATACATGATTGTGGGTGTGTGGCTGATTGGCAGCATCACGTGAAGCTTAAACATGGGGATACATTCAACTGTAATTCATCATTTAGAACCAGCTGGGAGTTTTGAGCTAAATGTTTGTTTTCCTCAAGTGCTTCTAACAGGCTTAGTTTTCTTCCTTTGTTGGCTCTATGCAGTACTTGTCTGTGGACTTGGTATTTGTGCCCTTCTTTCAGCATATGTTTGACAAAGGTGGAGTGTAATCTCCAGCTGCATTCATGTTCAACCAGCCTAGTTGGTATGGCCCTGCCTGTCTGACCAATATACAATTTGATACACTCATTGCAAGTTATTCAAGTTATTTTGTAGACAATGCTGTTACTTAATAAATCTGTTTTGTCCTTATTGTTGAATAGGATATGGGCTGTAGTGCCTCTTACATAAAATGAATTTTTGTAATTACAGGACTTGAGGGTTTTAGCTAATTTGTCGAACAGCTTTCCTAAATATGGGATAGTACACCAGTTGGTTTTAGGTATGACTGTTGCTGCAGAGGAGTCATACATGTAGGGTAACATTTCATTTTTTTTTTTTTTTTTTTTTTTTGTGTGTGTGTGTGTAAAATGTTGTAAATTAATTCAGTGGTATAGCCATTGTTTGATGCAGTATGTTCAATGTGTCTAATTCTGTTTCAAATTTCTGTTTGAAAATTCTGTTCTGACACTGGTACGGATGTAGGATGATGTCCCGCAGAATGGAAGGTAGCATGTTTATGTGATATTGGGAGTTGTAAACATGAGGGTATTGCAGTGTCTGCTGTGGTGAGTTTTCTGTAAATTTTGAAACTATGCACTGCAGGAAGGACACAAATATCAAGTCCACAGACAAGTACTACATACAGCCAACAAAGGAAGAAAATTAAACCCATTAGAAGCACTTGGGGTAAGCAGACATTTGGCTCAAAACTCCCAGTTGGTTCTAAATGATCAATTACAGCTGAGCACATCCCCATGTTTAAGTTTCACAGGATGCTATCAACCAGCCACATACCCACAAACCACCAGAATGACGTGCATGGCTACACAAAATTAAAACATGATAAAATCTCCTGTTCCTTATCCCCCCAAAATCAACAATATAACTTGTAATACATTAGTATTCTATATTTTAACTGTGTACTATGTTTAAATATTACCCATTTCATAAAAAATGTTATTTACAATGTAACATATGTTCACTGCTCAATGTAAGGTACTAGTGCTCAGTTCGATAGTTCTCAACCAATGTCACAACCCCACAAACTATGGCATCATAACCTTTTAACCCACAATACCGTAGGATTATGTGTTCTAATTATTGTGTATAATACTGTCCATTGCCTTACGTTTATTTTACAATGTTAAAAATCATGTTTATTGCACAACGTAAATACAGAGTGCTCAGGTTAACAGTTTCTCAGCCAATGAATGAAAAAATAAAAAAATAAAAAAAATAAAAAAAATAAAAAAAAAATAAAAAATAGGAAACAACCATGCTTCATAACCATTTAACCTGTAATATTGTGTAGTTTAATTATTTATTGTGCTTAACACTGCTCATTGTGTAAAATGTAATTTCAACAATAAGAAGCAAATTTGATGAATAACACTCTATGCAAGTGATTGCATCTTTGCCTATAATGTTTAGTAAACTAAAAACAAGTGTCCCTTCCTGATGCTAGTTATTTGTTTCCTGAAGATGGCCTAATAAGTTGAAAACTAGTTTGAAATAAACATAAATTGGCAGAACAAAAACACTGTACTTGTTATTTAACCTTAAATACGGAATTGTTCTACCAAGATGTAACAGAAGAATCCTTAATAATAATAATAATAATAATAATAATTTTAATGCTTCCTGCAGCCAGTGTCGAGTACATGAATGAGGGTAATTATACCAGAATTTCTCTTGAACTATGTTCCCCGTGAAAACTGTATGGTGGAGTCATATAGTGTGACAGGCAGTACTACTTGCTATTTACTCAAGCTGTTAACCATAGCAAAGCTGTTCACTTCACTGAATCTGTTGTATGATCCACTGACTTTGCTACTGTAATCAGATTTCTCTATTGGTGCTTGTTTTGGACTACCTGCATGAGTTCACGATTAGGACTGTTGATATTTTGTAAGATATACTGGTATTTTAAAAAAAATACCATTCTTGCCCTCATCATGTACAAAAAAACATCGTTAGAAAAACATCGACATATCGGCCTACAAAAGTATTGGCTGCACATTGTAAATATACTGCCATTTTTAAGAACTGTATATTTTAGTATTGATTTATTATCAGATATTCTGTACATCAACAAGCCAGCAGCCTGCTTACCCTCTTAGAGTAAAAAAATTAAAGGAAAACGATGCATTGTCACACTTGGTGATAACCACTTTGCTAACAATGGTAACTGCATGGATGTTGCACAATAAAAGGTGTACAATGAGTCCATTGTTCGGCTTCGTCTCATATCAGATATGTCAGGATACTTCATATTGACTTCCCTCTTTTTCATTTCTATAAATGCAAGTGACCTAGCAGTTGTAGTGTCAAAACTGCATGGTGAAGTTGAACATTGCAGTTTCTGTTGGTAGCACCAAGAGCCAATTACATTCAGCAGTTCTCCTCACATGTCTCTGCACAGACCAGTCTTGTCATTTAGATTTTTTTATCATTTTCTGCAACTGTTGTTGAAGAATGCTGATGTGAAGAAATAATGAACTGGTTGTGTTAAAATTTTTTTTCAGCTGAATCTATAGAAGGTGCAGCAATGCAGATAAATTTTGTACAAGAGACTGCTTTGAAAGCAAACCTATGTATGTTTTTTGGAAAAACAGAGTATGTGACAAAGTAAGCAGTGAAATACATGGAAACTGATTACAGCAGAATAAAAAAGGCTAAAAAGTTTAAATACCTATGTGAAATAAAACAATCAAGTACTGTGGACAAAGATGCTAATTCAGCAAGTGCAAGGAAAACTGAAGTGGCTTTTCAATCAACAGAAAATTCATATAACAAGAAATGTTTACCCACAAATGCAGAACTCCAGCACTACAGGATTATCATCAGACCAGCATGCCTTTATGCTTCAGAATGCCTTTTGTTACAAAGCAATTATGTGAAATAGCAAAGAAAGATAACAAAATAGTCTGGAAAATCTTGGGACCAAAATATGACAACAGGAAAAGCAAATTATAAAGTAATACAGAAGTTTACGAGTGAACAGAAGGAAACCAAACACAATGAAGAAGAAAGAATTTTTTTTTGACAGAAACCCAAAACATCAACGATGTGGATTAGAGAAATTAAAGCATACCTGAGGAAAATGGAAATAACAGATGAAAAAACAAAAAAAGAGAAAAGTTCACAGCAAAAGTAAAATGTTTCAAGGATTTCCAGGGGGGGGGGGGGAGGGGGAAGACAGGTGCAAGTCAAACAGAAGAAAGAAGAGAGCAACACTGAGAAAGAATGAAAAACCAATGGAAAGAAAGAAGGGTGAAAAGAAACAGACACAAGATAGTTCGTGTGCTTCTCAGTAGGCCAAACCAATAAAACAAAACAACAACAACAACAACAATAAACTGAAATAGAATATTAATTTTATTTTAATTTGTAGCATAGATTCAATAACCACAACATCGTGAAACAATACAAAAAATCTGCAAATGAAATTTTAATTTAGAACTCAAGTGTTTCATTCATTCCATAACCTGATATGCCTTTTATAACTTTCTCCTTGATCTGTCTTAAGCTAATACATGTAGTTACAGTTAACTATCCATATAATTTCAAATAAATTAAAGGACTAATTTACCTTTAGCCAATAATCTGATCCAGTAGTTGCATATATATGAGTATGCCATAAGAGAATCTGTGGTATTGTGTGGATTTGTTCTTCCACCAAATACAATCATATAGTCATCAGTTGTAATAGCAGAATGTAAAAATCTTGCCCGAGGCTAAAAATAATAAATTAATTCCACTGTAGTCAAAGTTACAATGAAATTACTGAATCACATGCATGATGCAGTGAACACCAATATTTTGAAAATGATCTTGTCTCAAATTATCACACTATAATGAAATATTTACATCTAAGCATTAAAAGTCAAAGAAATAATTTTCAATGGAGTAATTTTAACATTCAAAAGTCTTTGTAACTTACCAAGAGGTCCGATGCTGGATTATAACCCTCAAAGGTTGGAAGAACTGACCACTTCTGTGATGGATAATGAAAAGAGTAGAGCTTATTTGATATAAATGAGCTGTTGAAATCAAATATATAGCCTCCGAATACATAGAAGCTTTCTGTTGGGTTATGGTATACAGTGCTATGGCCATAAATTCCTACAGAAGGAAATGTTTGCATTAATTGAAATGTTACACAGCTTTTAAGAAAAGCAGCGTGTTTGGATTACAAAATTGCTTTCATGTGGCAGCATGCACTGACAATCTTTATAATATTTAATACATGGTACAAAACAAAGCACCACAACCCTCAATGTTTAAAACACAATTTTACAGCAATCAATGAGGTTTCTTAGTTTCCCAGTCACAATCTTTTAAATTGCTTCACAAGGTCGTCTACTTTTTCACATTACATGCCACTTCATCCTTAATAATTTACACAATCAGAAAATAGCAGCAATAAAAGAATAATCCCGGTTATATTAACAGAAAGAGAGGTAGAGCATTAAGTGAAACAAATAGCAGAATCATGACAGCAAGTGTTATATTTCTTACCATCGTGAAAAGTTATTGGGTAAACTAACTTGTGTGTGTGTGTGTGTGTGTGTGTGTGTGTGTGTGTTTTTTGCCTACTTTAGAACTGTGAAAAATATAAATCAGATAAAAGCAAACTTATTCTCTCCCATTTGTCCTTGCGCATATACTACGACACTCAAATTGCCTAGGCTGATAACACGACCATTATTCTAAGACTTTCTTAAGTAATTCATATAATAAGATAATACAGAAGGATAAAGAAAGAACAAGGGATATTGTCCCAAGTTGATTTCTTATTAAAAACAGGATGAGGCAGTCTTCATCACAATACATTAAAAGTTCCTTCCTAATAATTTGTGGATCAAGTTGGAAATTTTACAGAATAATTAAAGTGATTTAATATTCATCTCATTGTCTTTTAAAATAAAGTACAGAGTTATAGTTAAACTAATCTCTTTTCTGAATATTTATTTGTTTAGTTCATTTTGACCCTTCAGGATCATGAGTGACTTGTTCCGTACATCTTTTTTCTTCCCATTCTCTCTTCTGTCTCTTGCTTCTCCTGGTTTTTTTTACTTCCACGACCTTAATTTTGATCCTGTGGCTTCCACCATTATTTTATAGCTGAACCTATCCCGCAAGGCTGCTGGTTGTCTTTGCAACATATCACAGTCAAAGAACTAGTTGTTGGTACAGTAATTTTAACATGCAAAAATACTTTTAACTCAACAAGAGGTTCATTGCTGCTGGATTACAGTCCTCAACTGCTACAAGTACTGAGCATTTCTGTATGAATGGAACAGAGCTTATTTGATATAAATGAGCTATTGAAATCAAATATACAGTGTCCAAATACAAAGAACTTTCTGCAGCATTTGCAATCCATCTATTATGCTCTTATAGATATACATAGCTTACCCGTTATGCCCCCCCCCCCCCCCCCCCTCCCCAGATACCAAAGGATGTGTTCATTCTCCACTACTCGACCTTCAACTTTCCAGTCACTATCTGCAACTATTACTTTATTCTTACCACACGCAATCTGAAAACCAGGTATCATTGCAGATTTGGGTACATTTTTCAGTGCAGTTTCCTGCATCTTCTTCTTTCTCATAGCAATGCTACAATACTATATCATCTGGAAGGGCTACACAGTTTACAGTGGTATTTTGTTTTCTTTTGTATCCAATTTGTACACTTCCAATAGTTATGGTTCTGTTCACCTGTCTCCAATGTCCAACCACTTCATTCAGCAATGAGTTGAAAAGAATCAATGTCTCTTCCTAGGTGAACTTCTGTCTTTATTTCATAGCTTTCCATTTTCAAAGCTCTTTTCAATGCAGAGGTTCAGCACTTCATACTTGCAGTTGTGCCTGCCAATATGTACCTTAATAATTCATGTGTTACAGCAGGTACAGACAAGAGTTCTGCTCAAGTGCAGTGCACGTGCTCATGTACTAATCTCTAGATCTACATCTACATCTACATGGATACGCTGCAAATCACACCAAAACAAAGCAATGTAAAAAAAAAAAAAAAAAAAGGCTCAAATGAATAGACATATCTTACCACGGAAGCACCACTACTGAAGATGCCCAAGAATATTGTACCTCAAAGTCACATCATACATATATTTTATATCAAATAATATTCAGAAACCCTTATGCATAATCACCTTCAGCAGAATCAGGTGTTTATCAGTTGATCAGTACCTCCTAAACCCTCACATGAAGCAACTAAGGAGCCGCCTGTACTGCCGTATCCAGATCATGCTGTCAGTAACGATTTGCTCCAGTGACTTTTCCACACAGTTCTTTCAGGGAGTGCTTCTGTAACCACTGGGGGGCGTATAGTCCTCCTCTGCTTTGAAGAGGGGAACCAAAATTGCGTCCCTTATTGAGCTGGTAATATTCATGACTGCCAGACTGTATTAAAAATTGTGGTAATATTTTTTATTGTTCTTAAACACTGCAGAATGATGTATCAAATATAGTTGTGACTAGGTCCAGTATCATGAGCTCCAGACAGTGGTAAATCCAGCTCCCAAATGGAGAAGTGGCAACTGTAGCACTCCTAATCTGAAGCAGAGCCCACCTTTCTCGTTGGTTGTATTATAGTGATGGAAAGCTGGAATTCAGCTGGCAGCAGCAGCAGGGACTGATGTACCCTGTCTCAGCACAGCTGCTATAGTTCAATGACTGTTTATTGGAAATAGTCCTTATGGCTTCACATATTTCAGTAGAGCAATTGAAATGGCTGGTAGTGTAGGAACAGTTGCCATGATCATTTTCTCTCTCTCTCTCTCTCTCTCTCTCTCTCTCTCTCTCTCTCTCTGTGTGTGTGTGTGTGTGTGTGTGTGTGTGTGTGTGTGTGTGTGTGTTCATCACACAGCAGAGCTGCATAAAGAGAAAAGGGGCAGAAAATGATCATGGCAACTGTTCCTACACTACCAGTCATTTCAATTGCTCTACTGAAATATGTGAAGCCATAAGGACTATTTCCAATAAACAGTCAGTCAGATGGCCTGAGGATTTTAGGATCAATAAATCAGCAGAAAGATGAATCATGCTTGTGATGTAGTACATCCAGTAATTGGTGCTGCTTCAGTGTTAAAAATCAAGCAATTGGCAGTACAGTGTCCAATTCTCTCTTCTGACAATTCGTGGCACCTTCTTTTCAGGATCTGCCTCTTCTGGTACATGAATCCAGAGAGGGAAGTGGTCGCTGGACTGAAAGTCGCCACTAACTTCCCGCTGAATGAAATTAGTGAGCACTGACGAACAAAAGGAGAGGTCTGCTTCTAAGAATGACACTATAACAGTGCTGAAATGTGTGCTGCTGCCGATGTTGAGGATACACAGCTACTGCAACATCACCAAGCTCTCTAATAACTCGACTTCTGTGGCAGGTAGAGGATGACAGCCGTAATATGCAGTGCAGGTTAATCCTGCAGCAGGAGCGCCTACATACAAAGTGTGCCAATCACAAACAAAATTGTTTTGCAGTGTTACATTGTTGTTTCACAATTCTGAGCCCACATCTATTCCTTCATTATTGCTTTGGCTAAGAGCAATAAAGTGTATTGTCATACATGAGCAGCAGTTATACATGCATAAAATAAAGAGTAAGCTAGATGAGGGAAAAATTTTACAATCCTTGCAAGAAAATGACCCACATTACAAGCTATCAGTACAATCCCGTAATTAGGCAGTCATCTACAAGATAATTAGTAATCAAATAAGAGGCTAACTGCACTGTTTAATGCCTGGAATGGGTCATTACTGTGGGGTAACACCAGAACATGGCGACAGTGTGATATAATATGAATTTATTTTATAATTGTTTAATTAAATGGTGCATTAGCTCATATACATAAGTTTATTTTTGTTTAATTAAAATGAGATTAAACTATGATTTTGCTCATACATGTTTACCTTGGTAACATAACTACAGCTATTATTTACATGTGTACAAGGTACGCCACGTGCCCGCTCGTGTTATAAAAAATGGCACTCCTGCCTGAGTGTTAAAGTTCTAAAGTAACAAGTATAATTGGAGGAATTGCATGGAGAGGTATGTGAGACTCTTGCATTCAAGTTAATGTTTCATATGATGTTTTCAATCATCAATGAAAATATTTCTGCAACAGAAGCACTGAGACTGGTAACATTCAAAACATAAAATAAATATCACTAAATAAGAACAATAAAACTACAGACTTCTGAATTTATGCACAGGTTCCCATCAACAACAACACAGCCAGAAATGAGAGATTCACTGTACCGCTAACATAGTTATAAGTAAATAAGATTTATGTATACCTATGGGTCCACTTCCTGAAGTATTCAGGCTGTTCCATATATTTGAACCAATATCATATTCCCAAATGACATCCATAAATCCATATTTGGGGTTGAATCCTCCAATCAACACCAAGCTTTCAGACTCACTTGAGAGTCCACGGTGCAAAGTCAGTGTATGGCCAGCAAGTGGAGGTGGACATTTTTCAATCTGTAATCCAGGATTTCCCTCTCAAGATAACAGATAAGCAAACAAAATTATTAAACAAAAAATTACTTTAGAGTTACAAAGATACCTTAATATCAGTCCATCTTTGGTTCTTAAGGCTGAATTTCCAAAAATCATTCAATACGTTTCGTGATAAGCCTGTTACATGTTCCTTTTCTGCTAAGCCACCATATACATAAATGTCTTGGGTTGTGTGCACAATTTCAGCTGCATGAAAATAGCGGCCCTGTGGCATATTTACATCTCTGGTGGAATCTACTGTGACCTAAAAGAACATTTAATAATGGAAATTAAACAGAATTCCACATCAAAAGAGTATGACAAATTAATTGGCCATAAAAGGTTCTCTCTTTCTAATAGTCACCAAGTCATTTTGCTCGGACAAAAATTAACTGCTTGAGTACTAAATTGTAAGGTTAGTTGGACACTGAAGTTCACGTGTACTGAAAGCACATTCAACTAGGCCTACTACTACAGAACTACAAAAATGTTGCAGTTTTGAAGTCAATATGACACTGGCATGGAACACTTGTAGTAGAGGATTTGAAGCAATGAAATTCTGTTAAAGGCTATTCAGAAAACAAGAGGCTATTCAGAAAACAAGAGGACAGCAGCCTTCTCTATAACTGACAAGAAGCTAGTATTAACGTTTTATCAAATAAATTGTTACCAAGGAACAATTCTGTCCAATTTCCATTGATTTAGCTGATGTAAAACTTGCCTGAAAAGAAAACACGTAAATAACAATGACTGACAAAGAGGAGTCATGTAAGAGTGATCACAGATCACAGAGAGCAAAGCAGTCCTGTACATTAGTGTATACATGGCCACAAACAACTTAAAAGTAAAATCAAACAACAAAATGAAAAGGACAGACTGCTACTCACTCTAAAGATGACACTTTGAGCTGTAGGCATGCATAACGATAAGACTGTTAATACATTCGAGCTTCTGACCAAAGTGCTCTTCAAGGAAAACATGAACGCCCCTCACCCCTTACACACACACACACACACACACACACACACACACACACACACACTGACACACACACACCAAAACAGTCACTCAATCAAGCACACCTCACTCACACATGACCACCATTTCCCACAGCTTGGACTGGAAGGTGTGTGTGAGGTGAGGTTGCTTGTGTGAATGTGTGTGTGTGTGTGTGTGTGTGTGTGTGTGTGTGTGTGTGTGTTTTTTTTTTGTTTTGTTTTTTTTTTTTTTTTTCTAAAGAAGGATTTGGCCAAAAGCTCACATGTGTAACAGTCTTTTCATTGTGCCTGTCTGAAATTCAATATGTCATCTTTAGAGTGATTAGCAATTTACCCTTTTCAAAATATTCTTGCTTAAGTTATAGGTGTAAGACACAAGAACTGATTATGAGAACTATACACAAGAGTGAACATTTCTTCATGTCACATGGTAAAGTGACCCCCCTCCCCCCCATGAACCATGGACCTTGCCGTTGGTGGGGAGGCTTGCGTGCCTCAGCGATACAGATGGCCGTACCGTAGGTACAACCACAACGGAGGGGTATCTGTTGAGAGGCCAGACAAACGTGTGGTTCCTGAAGAGGGGCAGCAGCCTTTTCAGTAGTTGCAAGGGCAACAGTCTGGATGATTGACTGATCTGGCCTTGTAACAATAACCAAAACGGCATTGCTGTGCTGGTACTGCGAACGGCTGAAAGCAAGGGGAAACTACGGCCGTAATTTTTCCCGAGGGCATGCAGCTTTACTGTATGATTAAATGATGATGGCGTCCTCTTGGGTAAAATATTCTGGAGGTAAAATAGTCCCCCATTCGGATCTCCGGGCGGGGACTACTCAAGAGGATGTCGTTATCAGGAGAAAGAAAACTGGCGTGCTACGGATCGGAGCGTGGAATGTCAGATCCCTTAATCGGGCAGGTAGGTTAGAAAATTTAAAAAGGGAAATGGATAGGTTAAAGTTAGATATAGTGGGAATTAGTGAAGTTCGGTGGCAGGAGGAAGAAGACTTCTGGTCAGGTGACTACAGGGTTATAAACACAAAGTCAAATAGGGGTAATGCAGGAGTAGGTTTAATAATGAATAGGAAAATAGGAATGCGGGTAAGCTACTACAAACAGCATAGTGAACGCATTATTGTGGCCAAGATAGATACGAAGCCCACACCTACTACAGTAGTACAAGTTTATATGTCAACTAGCTCTGCAGATGACGAAGAAATTGAAGAAATGTATGACGAAATAAAAGAAATTATTCAGATAGTGAAGGGAGACGAAAATTTAATAGTCATGGGTGACTGGAATTCGAGTGTAGGAAAAGGGAGAGAAGGAAACGTAGTAGGTGAATATGGATTGGGGCTAAGAAATGAAAGAGGAAGCCGCCTGGTAGAATTCTGCACAGAGCACAACTTAATTATAGCTAACACTTGGTTTAAGAATCATGATAGAAGGTTGTATACATGGAAGAACCCTGGAGATACTAAAAGGTATCAGATAGATTATATAATGGTAAGACAGAGATTTAGGAACCAGGTTTTAAATTGTAAGACATTTCCAGGGGCAGATGTGGACTCTGACCACAATCTATTGGTTATGAGCTGTAGATTAAAACTGAAGAAACTGCAAAAAGGTGGGAATTTAAGGAGATGGGACCTGGATAAACTGAAAGAACCAGAGGTTGTACAGAGTTTCAGGGAGAGCATAAGGGAACAATTGACAGGAATGGGGGAAAGAAATACAGTAGAAGAAGAATGGGTAGCTTTGAGGGATGAAGTAGTGAAGGCAGCAGAGGATCAAGTAGGTAAAAAGACCAGGGCTCTTAGGAATCCTTGGGTAACAGAAGAAATATTGAATTTAATTGATGAAAGGAGAAAATATAAAAATGCAGTTAATGAAGCAGGCAAAAAGGAATACAAACGTCTCAAAAATGAGATCGACAGGAAGTGCAAAATGGCTAAGCAGGGATGGCTAGAGGACAAATGTAAAGATGTAGAGGCTTATTTCAGTAGGGGTAAGATAGATACTGCCTACAGGAAAATTAAAGAGACCTTTGGAGAAAAGAGAACCACTTGCATGAACATCAAGAGCTCAGATGGAAACCCAGTTCTAAGCAAAGAAGGGAAAGCAGAAAGGTGGAAGGAGTATATAGAGGGTCTATACAAGGGCGATGTACTTGAGAACAATATTATGGAAATGGAAGAGGATGTAGATGAAGATTAAATGGGAGATACGATACTGCGTGAAGAGTTTGACAGAGCACTGAAAGACCTGAGTCGAAACAAGGCCCCCGGAGTAGACAACATTCCATTGGAACTACTGACGGCCTTGGGAGAGCCAGTCCTGACAAAACTCTACCATCTGGTGAGCAAGATGTATGAAACAGGCGAAATACCCTCAGACTTCAAGAAGAATATAATAATTCCAATCCCAAAGAAAGCAGGTGTTGACAGATGTGAAAATTACCGAACAATCAGTTTAATAAGTCACAGTTGCAAAATACTAACACGAATTCTTTACAGACGAATGGAAAAGCTAGTAGAAGCTGACCTCGGGGAAGATCAGTTTGGATTCCGTAGAAATACTGGAACACGTGAGGCAATACTGACCTTACGACTTATCTTAGAGGAAAGATTAAGGAAAGGCAAACCTACATTTCTAGCATTTGTAGACTTAGAGAAAGCTTTTGACAATGTTGACTGGAATACTCTCTTTCAAATTCTAAAGGTGGCAGGGGTAAAATACAGGGAGCGAAAGGCTATTTACAATTTGTATAGAAACCAGATGGCAGTTATAAGAGTCGAGGGACATGAAAGGGAAGCAGTGGTTGGGAAGGGAGTAAGACAGGGTTGTAGCCTCTCCCCGATGTTATTCAATCTGTATATCGAGCAAGCAGTAAAGGAAACAAAAGAAAAATTCGGAGTAGGTATTAAAATCCATGGAGAAGAAATAAAAACCTTGAGGTTTGCCGATGACATTGTAATTCTGTCAGAGACAGCAAAGGACTTGGAAGTGCAGTTGAACGGATGGACAGTGTCTTGAAAGGAGGATATAAGATGAACATCAACAAAAGCAAAACGAGGATAATGGAATGTAGTCGAATTAAGTCGGGTGATGCTGAGGGAATTAGATTAGGAAATGAGACACTTAAAGTAGTAAAGGAGTTTTGCTATTTGGGGAGCAAAATAACTGATGATGGTCGAAGTAGAGAGGATATAAAATGTAGACTGGCAATGGCAAGGAAAGCGTTTCTGAAGAAGAGAAATTTGTTAACATCGAGTATAGATTTAAGTGTCAGGAAGTCATTTCTGAAAGTATTTGTATGGAATGTAGCCATGTATGGAAGTGAAACATGGACGGTAAATAGTTTGGACAAGAAGAGAATAGAAGCTTTCGAAATGTCGTGCTACAGAAGAATGCTGAAGATTAGATGGGTAGATCACATAACTAATGAGGAAGTATTGAATAGGATTGGGGAGAAGAGAAGTTTGTGGCACAACTTGACCAGAAGAAGGGATCGGTTAGTAGGACATGTTCTGAGGCATCAAGGGATCACCAATTTAGTATTGGAGGGCAGCGTGGAGGGTAAAAATCGTAGGGGGAGACCAAGAGATGAATACACTAAGCAGATTCAGAAGGATGTAGGTTGCAGTAGGTACTGGGAGATGAAGAAGCTTGCACAGGATAGAGTAGCATGGAGAGCTGCATCAAACCAGTCTCAGGACTGAAGACCACAACAACAACAACACATGGTAAAGAAGAAAGTTCACTTTATTTAAAACTGGTAATCAGCTTTGCACTAAAATATTCACAAATGTTTCTATGTAAAAAGTTGTACAATGTTATTTCCTTATTTTGCCAATTTTCTTAAATTTAATAACTGTGATACATTTTTTCATGTTTTGTTAAATTTTCTTTATTTTAACTGAGGGAGGATGGGATACATAGTGGACATTTTTTAAAAATATATTACAGAACAAAATTCTTCTATCTATTAACACATTTTTAACTTTTCTTTAAGAATTTTGCCAGTGACTGAACAGTTTGTGAGTCTTGAGTTGTGAAAAGCACAATCCAATACATGTAACCCATTGCAAATGAGCTATTCCCTCTGTTGATTTACTTTTAACTGTACTCAAGTGGCAGACTCTGCAAGAGAGGCGCTCTGCATTGCGGTGTAGCTTGCTGTCCAGGTTTTGAGACGATGCGTTTCTGGATGAGGTATCGAATATATTGCTTCCCCCTACTTATACCGCCGGAGGAGATCACGAATATAAAATTAGAGAGATTTGAGCACGCACAGAGGCTTTCTGGCATTCGTTCTTCCCGCAAACCATACACGACTGGAACAGGAAAGGGAGGTAATGCAATGGCACGTAAAGTGCCCTCCGCCACACACCGTTTGGTGGCTTGCGGAGTATAAATGTAGATGTAGATGTAGACCCCATCTGAAATGTTGACTGTGACTTTCAGAAAATCTATTTTGAGTAAGACAAGAGTTCACGAGTGGTCCAAAAGTTCAAATAGGATTGAGAAGACAGTGAAGATGATGTTCAATCTGGACACCCTATCACATCAATTACTGACAACAATGTGAAAGATGTAAAGCTAATGGTTCTGGAAAATCACTGAATCATCACTACAGAGGTTGCTGATGATGTCAACATGCCATTTGGCTCAGGTCAAGCAATCTTCTCTCTCTCTCTCTTTTTTTAAGCATGATACGTGCAGCAGTAAAGTTTGTTCTGAAAGTGTTGAATTTTGAGCAAAAATGACATCACATAGACATCACTCGGGAATTGCTGAATGAAGCTGACAATGATTCAGAACTTCTAAAGAGGGTTACAACAGGTGATAAAAATGGGTATATGGGTATAACTTTGAAAAGAAGACCCAATCGTCCCAATGTTAAGTGCCTGAATAGCCCAGACTGAAAAAAAATTTGAGAAATTCTATGACATATGAAGGTTCTTCTCACTGTTTTCTTTGGTTACAATGGTATAGTGCATCATGAGTTCCTGCCTTACGGTCATACAGTTGATAAGAAATACTACCTGGAAGTTATGCGCCATTTGTTTAGAGCAATCTGAAGAAAATAATCAAAATTGTGGCAAAATCAATCATGATAGTTGCATCATGTTTATGCTCCTGCTCACACCTCAATTCTTGTTCGTAATTTTCTGGGAGGGGGGATGTTGCCTCAGACATGGTATGCACCTGACATGGCCCCCTGCAATTCATTCTACACCTGAAGCTGAAGAGAACAATGAAAGGACATCGTTTTGCCACCACTAACGAGATAAAAACAGAATCCCTGAAGGAGCTGAACACCACAATGAAAAGTGAGTTCCAAAAGTGTTTCCAAGACTTGAAAAAGCAGTGGCATGAGTGTATTATGTATGGGGGGGGAGGGGGGGGGGAATTACTTGAAGAGCATTAACTTGTAACTTGTTTATGATGACTAAATAAATATTCTTTAAGGAAAATAAAAATTCCAGTTACTTTATGATCATACCTCAAATCTAGAACTCATCATGTTGATGGAAAATGTTACTTAAAACACATTTATACTGGACTGCTGCTAACAAGAAATAAACTAAGAACAAAAATGAGAACCTGAATTAGGCAATCTCATAATGATAGTGTCCCTATCTGACACTAAATATTAGAGACAATTGCTGTTTTAGATAGAATGGAATAGTTCAGCAAGTGCTGCGACCAGGATGTTGTTATACATCGTACTGGACATCAGCATGACAGAAATAAGAGTAGTATGGGCAAGATGCACACTAGCAGCAAATCCCACTTGCCAATTAGGCACTGTTCACTCGGCTCGTTGAGGTATTTTTGATTGATGGATGTTAACAAAGAATAAAATGGTGCCCCTCACACTTATGCCACAGTCCTTCATCGGCAAGCTGTACAGGACAAGTGTGACCGATCATGTGCCACAAACTGTGGAGCTGTAGCACAATTCAGGAGATCTGTACTATGCGAATGCACCACCCAGTTGCTTCCAAATTGTATCAGAACGATTTCAGGAACATTCTGTGGACCCTGAGACCACCTAAGTTACGTGACTACAATGTTACTGGGCACATCTGGGATGTCATCGAGTGTATTACACACACATTCGACCCAGCACCGAATAAGTTCTGCAAGTTTTGGCTGGCTGTTGAGGGGTCATAGATGAGCATGCACATTAAATAGTTTAAGTAAAAAAAGTTGAACCTCATTTACATTACATAAACAGGTTTGATGACTTGTGAAGACTATGCCTCAGTGCATGGCCATCATCATCAGAGCAAAGTGGCATTTGGTACACGAAGCCCATTCATGGTTCCTTGAAATACAAAATTACAGTTTTTTCCAAGAAAGGGCATCACATATATGGATTTCAGTTTTCTTTGGACTGTCTTGTAGTGAGACTGGCGAGTTATACGACTTTGTTTTGAAAGACTGAACATCTATGACTTCATAAGAAGGGGTGGTTGTAAAAGCCTTCCTAACTTACAAAGATCTACATATCACAAAATTTTGCCTTTTGTTTCTACACTTACTTTATATGAAAGAGAATCTGAGTACCAATGATATTTATCCCAGTTTCCAATACCCATTAACCCTTTAACTGCTCTGGACATTATAAAGCATGCGCCTTTGTACCTGTCCCTGTCTGCTCTGAATGTGTTTATGTGAGCCACCAGTTCTTCTACCTGGTACTCTGAACATGTCTACGTTTTTACAGTTTTGTAACACACAATTCAGCAAAATATGGGCATATGATTAGTGAAACTGAACAGTTCAAATTTCTAGGCATTCATATAGATAGTAAACTGTCGTGGAAAGCCCATGTTGAGGATCTTGTTCAAAGACTTAATGCTGCCATTTTTACTATTCGAACAGTATCTGAAGTAAGTGATAGTTCGACACAAAAAGTAGTCTACTTTGCTTATTTTCATTGTATTATAATTTAGGGTAACTCTTCCCATTCTCAAAGGATATTTTTGGCTCAGAAATGGGCAGTTAGACCCCTGTTCACTAGTCTGGATATTCTGACATCCCCCCCCCCCCCCCCACCTCTCTCTCTCTCTCTCTCTCTCTCTCTCTCTCTCTCTCTCTCTCTGTCACACACACACACACACACACACATACATACTCTTTACAGTCATTTTTTGTTATCAGCTTATTCCAAAGAATTAGCAGGTTTCACAGGCAGAAATCCAATCTGCATTTGGATTGCACTTCCTTGACTCTCATGCAGAAAGGTGTGCAGTATACTGCTGCAACCGTTTTCAATAAGCTACCACAAGAATTCAAAACTCTTAGCAGTAATCCACAGACTTTCAAATCGAAACTGAAGAGTTTCCTCATGGGTCACTCCTTCTATTCTGTCAAGGAGTTCCTTGAAAAATTAAGCTGATTCCTATGTTATATTGTTGATAGCGTTTACATAAACTTATTTTTTGGCTTTTTTGGGTTCATAAACATTTTATTTTATCTGTTATTACTTTTATTTTGTAATTTCATATACTGACATGTTCCATGACCTTTGAGATCTGCTCCTCAATTTGGTCCTACGGAACTAAAAGTGTAATATAGAAAACAAAAAATTATCACACCTTTCGGTCTATTTGAACATGTATGAATGCAGTTTGGCCTTAAGAATGCCACATAGACATGGCAATGGTTTGTCGACAAGGCTCTATGTGGTCATAACTTCTGTTTTGCATATCTGAACAATGAGTTGGCTTTTTTTACGTCTGCTTCTGAGCACAAAAGCCACTTACAGATGATTTTTGGAAGACTTGCTGAATATGGATTGCAGATAAACAAGACAAATACATCCTTTGCAATGAAGCAGTAGATTTTTTGGGGCACCAGACAACACCAAAGGGAATTATGCCCTTGCAGTCTAAAGAGACTCATTGTAGGCAGAACTGCTTCTGTAAACGTGTAAAGAACTTCGCTGGTTCTTGGAAATTGTCAATTTCTACAGACATCATCTACCACAGGCAGCTGAGGTACAGGCACCAATCACAGTAGTGCTTTTGAGCAGCAATTTGCAGGGACAGCGAGCTACTGTGTGGATTCGGGAGTTGTTAGCTGTGTTTCATAAAGATAAATCATCCTTGCAATAAGCAGTACTTCTAGCTCATCCCATACCTTCGGCACCACTAGCAGTAGTCGTTTATGCCAGTCAGGCTGCTATAGACGTGGTGCTGTAGGAGAAGATAGGAGGATCTTGGCAGCCTCTTGATTTTTTCTCTCAGAAGTTGTCTGAGGCAGAGACAATATGGAGTGCATACGGCCGGGAACTTATGGCAGTGCACATTCAGGGGCCAATGTAACCGTTGGCAAAATGATTGACAGATACAAGTATACGGGTTATAACGAGTTTGATGCTTATGGGTTAAAACATGCTTACCTCGTCAAATGGCTTAAGTAGGAGTCATGTTCATAAACCCATTGGTTCATTTTGGAAACTGAAAGGTCATTTTTCACATGTGCACACAGACTTGGCAAGGCCACTAAAACTGCTGCAAGGATTCAGATATATTCTCACAGCTATTGACAGGTCTACTTGGTGGGTCAAGGCTTCTCTTACCATGAACATCATGGCAGAAACAGTTGCAAGAACATTTTTGACTAGATGGAAATCATGGTTCAGGTGCCCTACAGATGTAATAACGGACCAGGCCTATCAGTTTGAGTCAACACTGTTCAACAAGCGCCGGCTGCTGTGGCCGAGCGGTTCTAGGCGCTTCAGTCCGGAACTGCGCGACTTAAAGAAAAGTTAAAAATGTGTTAATAGATAGAAGAATTTTGTTCTGTAATATATTTTTAAAAAATGTCCACTATGTATCCCATCCTCCCTCAGTTAAAATAAAGAAAATTTAACAAAACATGAAAAAATGTATCACAGTTATTAAATTTAAGAAAACTGGCAAAATAAGGAAATAACATTGTACAACTTTTTACATAGAAACATTTGTGAATATTTTAGTGCAAAGCTGATTACCAGTTTTAAATAAAGTGAACTTTCTTCTTTACCATGTGACATGAAGAAATGTTCACTCTTGTGTATAGTTCTCATAATCAGTTCTCGTGTCTTACACCTATAACTTAAGCAAGAATATTTTGAAAAGGTTCGAATCCCGCCTCAGGAATGGATGTGTGTGATACCCTTAGGTTAGTTAGGTTTAAGTAGTTCTAAGTTCTAGGGAACTGATGAATTCAGATGTTAAGTCCCATAGTGCTCAGAGTCATTTGAACCATTTTGTTCAACAAGCTGGTCATGCTATGTGCGTTCATTCATCATCACTCCATCAGTTACTATCTGACATGGTGGGGCACTGGCACAGGGCACTAACATCAGCATTAATGTGTCACAAGTCTTCCTGGTTAACTGCTTTATTGCTGGTGTTATAGCATTCAAATTTGACCCCGGCACAAAAAGTGCAGAAATGGTCTATCCTGAAACCTTAAGACTGCCTTCAGATTTTTTCTCCACACAACATAGAAACCATACAGATGACCCTACTCCTTGGTGCTACAGATGAGGAACTGTATCTTGAGCTTTCGGTCTACGATGGTGTCCCGCCATGCGCAACCGCCTATCTTTGTGCATAAAAACCTGACTCACTACACCCATGTCATGCTCCACTCAGATGGTGTCAGGGTGCCCTTGCAACCACTTTACACATGACTTTATTTAGTTTTAGAAAGAAATGTGCAAACACTGATGCTCTTGATAGCCAAACCAAAGAAAGTGTCAGGTGAATGAGGTGCAGTCTTTCACTACTTTACATGTGTTTAAAATGAACAAGCATATGCTTGTCATAAAGGGTGGTATTGCATAGCTTAGTGGATGGTTTGATAATGAGCTTAGGTCTTGAAACTAGTCATCAATAAAGAAAATTAACATTGCAACTTCAACTGTTTTTTTTTTTACAATTTATTACATAATAAGCTAACACTTGGTTTAAGAATCATGATAGAAGGTTGTATACATGGAAGAACCCTGGAGATACTAAAAGGTATCAGATAGATTATATAATGGTAAGACAGAGATTTAGGAACCAGGTTTTAAATTGTAAGACATTTCCAGGGGCAGATGTGGACTCTGAACACAATCTATTGGTTATGAGCTGTAGATTAAAACTGAAGAAACTGCAAAAAGGTGGGAATTTAAGGAGATGAGACCTGGATAAACTGAAAGAACCAGAGGTTGTACAGAGTTTCAGGGAGAGTATAAGAGAACAATTGACAGGAATGGGGGAAAGAAATACAGTAGAAGAAGAATGGGTAGCTCTGAGGGATGAAGTAGTGAAGGCAGCAGAGGATCAAGTAGGTAAAAAGACGAGGGCTAGTAGAAATCCTTGGGTAACAGAAGAAATATTGAATTTAATTAATGAAAGGAGAAAATATAAAAATGCAGTAAATGAAGCAGGCAAAAAGGAATACAAACGTCTCAAAAATGAGACAGACAGGAAGTGCAAAATGGCTAAGCAGGGATGGCTAGAGGACAAATGTAAGGATGTAGCGGCTTATCTCACTAAGGGTAAGATAGATACAGCCTACAGGAAAATTAAAGAGACCTTTGGAGATAAGAGAACCACTTGTATGAACATGAAGAGCTCAGATGGAAACCCAGTTCTAACATGGGAACATCCCCATCGCACCCCCCTCAGATTTAGTTATAAGTTGGCACAGTAGATAGGCCTTGAAAAACTGAACACAGATCGATCGAGAAAACAGGAAGAAGTTGTGTGGAACTATGAAAAAATAAGCAAAATATACAAACTGGGTCGTCCATGCATAAAATAGGCAATATTAAGGGCAATGTGAGGCGAGGAGCTCCGTGGTCCCGTGGTTAGCGTGAACAGCTGCGGAACGAGAGGTCCTTGGATCAAATCTTCCCTCGACCGAAAATTTTAACTTTTTATTTTCAGTTTATGAGAAAAACTCTTATGTTTTCATCACTTTTTTGGAGTGATTATTACATCCACAAGAAAACCTAAATCGGACAAGGTAGAAGAAACTTTTCACCCATTCGCCAAGTGTACTAGTTAGGTGGGTCGACAACATATTCCTGTCATGTGACGCACATGCTGTCACCAGTGTCGTATACAAAATATCAGACGTGTTTTCCTGTGGAGGAATCGGTTGACCTATGACCTTGCGATCAAATGTTTTCGGTTCCCATTGGAGAGGCACGTCCTTTCGTCAACTAATCACACGGTTTTGCGGTGCGGTCGCAAAACACAGACACTAAACTTATTACAGTGAACAGAGTCGTCAATGAACGAACGGACAGATCATAACTTTGCGAAAATAAAGAAAGCAAAATTTTCAGTGGAGGGCAGATTTGAACCAAGGACTTCTAGTTCTGCAGCTGTTCACGCTAACCACGGGACCACGGCGCTCCTCGCCTCACACTCCCCTTAATATTGCCTATGTTACCCATGGACGACCCAGTTTGTATATTTTGTTTATTTTTTCATAGTTCCACACAACTTCTTCCCGTTTTCTCGATTGATCTGTGTTCAGTTTTTCAAGGCCTATCCATTGTGCCAACTTATAACTAAATCTGAGGGGGGTGTGATGGGGATGTTCCCTTGTAAGCAAAGAAGGGAAAGCAGAAAGGTGGAAGGAGTATATAGAGGGTCTATACAAGGGCGATGTACTTGAGGACAATATTATGGAAATGGAAGAGGATGTAGATGAAGATTAAATGGGAGATACGATACTGCGTGAAGAGTTTGACAGAGCACTGAAAGACCTGAGTCGAAACAAGGCCCCCGGAGTAGACAACATTCCATTGGAACTACTGACGGCCTTGGGAGAGCCAGTCCTGACAAAACTCTACCATCTGGTGAGCAAGATGTATGAAACAGGCGAAATACCCTCAGACTTCAATAAGAATATAATAATTCCAACCCCAAAGAAAGCAGGTGTTGACAGATGTGAAAATTACCGAACAATCAGTTTAATAAGCCACAGCTGCAAAATACTAACACGAATTCTTTGCAGACGAATGGAAAAACTAGTACAAGCTGACCTCGGGGAAGATCAGTTTGGATTCTGTAGAAATACTGGAACACGTGAGGCAATACTGACCTTACAACTTATCTTAGAAGAAAGATTAAGGAAAGGCAAACCTACGTTTCTAGCATTTGTAGACTTAGAGAAAGCTTTTGACAATGTTGACTGGAATACTCTCTTTCAAATTCTAAAGGTGGCAGGGGTAAAATACAGGGAGCGAAAGGCTATTTACAATTTGTACAGAAACCAGATGGCAGTTATAAGAGTCGAGGGACATGAAAGGGAAGCAGTGGTTGGGAAGGGAGTGAGACAGGGTTGTAGCCTCTCCCCGATGCTATTCAATCTGTATATTGAGCAAGCAGTAAAGGAAACAAAAGAAAAATTCGGAGTAGGTATTAAAATCCATGGAGAAGAAATAAAAACTTTGAAGTTCACCGATGATATTGTAATTCTGTCAGAGACAGCAAAGGACTTGGAAGAGCAGTTGAACGGAATGGATGGTGTCTTGAAGGGAGGATATAAGATGAACATCAACAAAAGCAAAACGAGGATAATGGAATGTAGTCGAATTAAGTCGGGTGATGTTGAGGGTATTAGATTAGGAAATGAGACACTTAAAGTAGTAAAGGAGTTTTGCTATTTGGGGACCCAAATAACTGATGATGGTCAAAGTAGAGAGGATATAAAATGGCAAGAAAGCGTTTCTGAAGAAGAGAAATTTGTTAACATCGAGTATAGATTTAAGTGTCAGGAGGTCATTTCTGAAAGTATTTGTATGGAGTGTAGCCATGTATGGAAGTGAAACATGGACGGTAAATAGTTTGGACAAGAAGAGAATAGAAGCTTTCGAAATGTGGTGCTACAGAAGAATGCTGAAGATTAGATGGGTAGATCACATAACTAATGAGGAAGTATTGAATAGGATTGGGGAGAAGAGAAGTTTGTGGCACAACTTGACCAGAAGAAGGGATCGGTTGGTAGGACATGTTCTGAGGCATCAAGGGATCACCAATTTAGTATTGGAGGGCAGCGTGGAGGGTAAAAATCGTAGGGGGAGACCAAGAGATGAATACATTAAGCAGATTCAGAAGGATGTAGGTTGTAGTAGGTACTGGGAGATGAAGAAGCTTGCACAGGATAGAGTAGCATGGAGAGCTGAATCAAACCAGTCTCAGGACTGAAGACCACAACAACAACAACAACAACAACAACAACACATAATAAGGGAAACAAAGCGTCCATGCAAAGGGTTAAACTGGTATATATATCACTGTCAGAAGAAGTAGTACAATGAGTCAGAAGAGGCAGTGCACCAACAATCAAACTGTCAGCCAATGACTGCAGTCAGATCGTCTACAGCTACATCAGACTTCATGCCAGTGGTCTAAACTACTACTTCACTAACAGTAATGATGGAGTCAACTGCCGCAGAAATACAGACACCTTCAGGACCTCCTACATCCAATGAATACCAGCGAGCAATGGCACCAGAACTTTTGTATACACAGGCAGGTACAACAATTCAACATCAGTACCCCTATAAGAGGGGCCCTGTGCAGTGACATAAACAGAAGAGCAAGTAGTGTGGTAGACTGTCTCTGGACCCAGAATTACAGATGAAAAAGAGAATCTTTGTTGTTGTTTTGTAACCTAGTAATTTTGAGTAATTTCCTTGAAGTTTAGTGTGTGTTAGCTTCTTTGAGGTACAGAAATTTTGGAAGTGATTAAAATAAAGAAAATAAAATTAGGGAATCTTTTAATCAATTGTGGTGTGTATTACCCACAATGGTTTTCAAAACTAAGCTTCTGATGTATCTCAAATGGATACCCCAGAATTATCGTGCATCACCAGGTTTAACTTACGGCAGTAAGATATGGAATTTAAATGTGAAAATGATTCAAAAGTTGAGAGAGGCTCAGCAAGCAATAGAGAAATACATATTGGGAACTACTAGGACAGACAGAAAAACATATGAAGTATCAAGACTGGACTAAAGATGTAACTATGTCCACAACAAAAATGAATTGGAAAAGTGGGACAAGTGGCCTGGCAAACAGATGGCAGGTGGATGGAGGTACTTCTTTGCTGGATTTGAAGAGATGAGAGAAGACCAAGATTATGAACTAATAGAATCTGGGTAGGCTAGATTATATCAGCAAACATTTAAGAGCAATGACGTAGCGTTCCAAAGGATTGGAAAAGGGCACAGGTCATCCCCATTTTCAAGAAGGGACATCGAACAGATGTGCAGAACTATAGACCTATATCTCTAACGTCGATCAGTTGTAGAATTTTGGAACACGTATTGTGTTAGAGTATAATGATTTTTCTGGAGACTAGAAATCTACTCTGTAGGAATGAGCATGGGTTTCAAAAAAGACGGTAGTGTGAAACCCAGCTCGCGCTATTCGTCCACGAGACTCAGAGGGCCATAGACACGGGTTCACAGGTAGATGACGTGTTTCTTGACTTCCGCAAGGCGTTCGATACAGTTCCCCACAGTCGTTTAATGAACAAAGTAAGAGCATATGGACTATCAGACCAATTTTGTGATTGGATTGAGGAGTTCCTAGATAACAGGACACAGCATGTCATTCTCAATGGAGAGAAGTCCTCCGAAGTAAGAGTGATTTCAGGTGTGCCGCAGGGGAGTGTCATAGGACCGTAGCTATTCACAATATACATAAATGACCTGGTGGATGACATCAGAAGTTCACTGAGCTTTTTGCAGATGATGCTGTAGTGTATCGAGAGGTTGTAACAATGGAAAATTGTACTGAAATGCAGAAGGATCTGTAGCGAATTGACGCATGGTGCAGGGAATGGCAATTGAATCTCAGTGTAGACAAGTGTAATGTGCTGAGAATACACAGAAAGATAGATCCTTTATCAATTAGCTACAAAATAGCAGGTCAGCAACTGGAAGCAGTTAATACCATAAATTATCTGGGAGTACGCATTAGGAGTGATTTAAAATGGAATGATCATATAATGTTGATCGTCAGTAAAGCAGATGCCAGACTGAGATTCATTGGAAGAATCCTAAGGAAATGCAATCCGAAAACAAAGGAAGTAGGTTACAGTACGCTTGTTCGGCCACTGCTCGAATACTGCTCAGCAGTGTGGGATCCGTACCAGATAGAGTTGATAGAAGATATAGAGAAGATCCAACGGAGAGCAGCGCGCTTCGTTACAGGATCATTTAGTAATTGCAAAAGCGTTACGGAGATGATAGATAAACTCCAGTGGAAGACTCTGCAGGAAAGACACTCAGTAGCTCGGTACGGGCTTTTGTCAAAGTTTCGAGAACATACCTTCACCGAAGAGTCAAGCAGTATATTGCTCCCTCCTACGTATATCTCGCGAAGAGACCATGAGGATAAAATCAGAGAGATTAGAGCCCACACAGAAGCATACCGACAATCCTTCTTTCCACAAACAATACGAGACTGGAATAGAAGGGAGAACCGATAGAGGTACTCAAGGTACCCTCCGCCACACACCGTCAGGTGGCTTGCGGAGTATGGCTGTAGATGTAGATGTAGATGTAGATGCATTAAGGTGAATTCAGTAATGCATGGAAAAGTCTAGAAGCAGCCTTTATTCTGCTGTAGATATTGAAAGGCTAATGATGACAATTATGATGAGCTATAATTTCAGCTTATCTCTGATATTTCAACATGGTTCCCAGAAACAATTAATTATAGTCCCATGACTTTAATAGCACTGCTAAATTTTTATGATATTACATGCCTTACTGTCTTGCTTGGCCTGGAGTTCTGAGACACCTTTTCACCTACAACATTTTCCATCAGATTATTTACACTGGTGAGCCAAAACACCATGACCACTGCCCACTCTAAGACCGAAAGCCCAGGTGGTGTTGTGGGCACATAACAGAGAACAGAAGACATACATGCAGCGCAGAGACGAATGGGAGACAATCACAGTGATGACATGGGCTGCAAATGTGGCAATGTGCTGACACAAGTGACTTTGACAAAAGACAGATTATTACGGTCTGGTGACAGGGAATGAACATCTCATAAACAGCAAAGATGATTTTCTGTTCATGTGCTACCGTTGTGAGAATCTATAGAAAGTGATTGAAAGATGCAAAAACCACAGATAGCTGATAAGGTATTGTGTGTCCACAACTCATCAAAGAAAGTGAGATAAATCAGGATAGGTGGTGATATGTAAAAATCTGACAACAGAGTACAATACTGCTGCAGGTGCAAGTGTCTCAGAGAACACCATTCAGTGCACACTGTCAACCACTGGGTTCCACAGCAGATGACCCTTATGTGTTACCCTATTGATAGAATGACATAATGAATTACCATGGCACTGGGCACGAGTCACTGAGATTGGACTGTGGATCAATGGACACGTCACCTGGTCGGATGAATCGCATTTCTTGCTACATCAGGTTACTTAGTAGTCATGTCCAGAAATGCTGTCACTCAGATGAACAGTATCTGGAAACACGCAATACACTACAGACACTGTCCAGTTGGGTAAGTATTTTGCTACGGAGGACATTCACCCGGGTTTCTGTGAGACTTGTGGTGGTAACTGAAGGACGGCACCGGCTGCTGCCTACAAGAACATTATTGCATTATGTCTTCCACAATGGTAATGGCTCGTTGCGGTAACATAACTATCCTTGTGACAAGGTCTGAATAGTGGTTTGAGGAGTATGATAATGAACTCATGTTTAAGTCTTGACCACCAGACTCGCCTCATATGAATGCGGTGGACCACATCTGGGACACTATTGGGTGCCAGCTCTGCATGCACAAACCACCAGCCTGTAACTTAGGGGAATTATGTAACCTATGCAAAGTCATCTGGTTCCACATACCTCCAGACACCTACGAAGGACTTGTCGAATCCAAGCCATGTAGAATCACTATTGCAGTGTGTTCCAGAGATAGACTAACATGTTATTAAGTATGCTGTCATAATGCTTTGCCCCATCAGTGTATTTTTAATTTTTTGCATGTATGGCAATTAAGAGATGACAAAAACTTACAGGTATCCATGTATTGTTCCTTGTATCAAACAATCTGATGTCATTAAGTGGTCCATTAGACAGTGAATAGCCTCCAAACATCCACAATGAACCTCTCCTGTCTGCCACTACACTATGGCCAAAGCGTGGAATAGTTTTTCGTAAATGCTCCAAACTATCAGATATTCGATTAGTGTCAAACAGTTGTGTAAACACTAGCTGTGTATTATTTAGCTCCACAGAACAGTCCTCGCCGCCAAAATTTGCACTGCATATACACTGGCCGTATGCCTGGAAAACACAAAGAAAAAAAATGATATTAATACAAAGAACTTCTTAGAAAGCAACTGTATATAAACATTCTGAAAATGCTACATCTCTGGTGTGTGCATATCTCTTATAATGTCATTAAAAATTCAGTTAGTTCATCAATTTTATAGAATGATCTACTTGCTACAGCCTGTCATTTCCACACAGAGCTTCCACAGGAGGCAGACTGAGACAATTCTTTTGGGTACAGAAATTAGCAAATTGTGCATTTTTATGCACAATCAAGAAATTGATAGAAAATGAATGTAACAGTTTAATGAAAAGGATAGTTGCTGTTCATATAGTGGAGATACTGAGTCATAGAAACACACGACAAAAAGACTGTCACACAATTTGCTTTCGGCCAACAAGGCCTTTGTCAAAATTAGACAACACACACACACACACACACACACACACACACACAAATGCAACTCACACACACATCAGCACAGTCTCTGGCAGCTGGAGCCTGGATGCGTGAGCTTTGTGTGTGTGTGTGTGTGTGTGTGTGTGTGCGCGCGCGTGTGTGTCTAATTTTGACAAAGGCCTTGTTGACCGAAAGCTAATTATGTGACAGTCTTTTTGTAGTATCTTTCTGCGACTCACCATATGGTGAGTAGCAACTGTCCTTTTCATTATATTGTTACATTCCATCTGGATTTTCCATTCTTTGACAGAAAATGAATGAATATCTTACTACACGGCAAGTAAACTTAAACCATCATCCTATATTAACTGGTTCTTCCATGTAAGTATGGTAGCTTAATTTCAAATTTACAACTGAATACTTCTCCACTGAATAGTACTTTTAACTTTGTGTTCTGCCTTACAGCAGGTCTTGTCAATAATACGAGGGTGGTTCGAAAAGTTCTCGGAATTACCAAGAGAGGTCAATGCTAGCGCAATGAGTTCATGTGATATTCATTGGACTGTTAGTGATTTGCGAAGATGGAAAAAAAAAAAAAAAATCGAGATTTGAGCAGTGATTAAATACTTCATAAAGAAAGGTATGAAAGCAAAGGACATTCACACCAACTTCCAGAATAAACTGGGTGACTCTGCTCCTTCATATTCAACTGTTGCCAAGTGGACAAATGAATTTAAATTTCATTGGGAGAACTTAGTTGATGATCCGCGCAGTGGTCAGCCAAGATGTGTCACTACCCCATACGTCATTGCAAAAGTGCATAAAATGGTCATGGAGGATCACCGACCGAAAGTGCGTGAAATTGCTCACATTTGCCAGATGTCATCTGAAAGAGTATATCATATTTTAACTGAAGAATTAGGAATGAAAAAATTATCTGCAAGATGGGTTCCACAACTCTTGACGCCCACCCGCACACATGAGCTGTCGCCATGGCAAAATTACACGAACTAAGGTATGAATTGTTGCCCCACCCGCCTCATTCACCTGATATGGCTTGTCACACTTCCATCTCTTCCCAAAACTGAAAATTTTTCTTGACGGCCAAACATTCACTTCAAACAAAGAATTGATAGCCGGAGTTGACAACTATTTTGCAGGGCCTGGAGGAAACTCATTTTCGAGATGGGATCAAAGCACTGGAACATTGTTGGACCAAGTGCATTAATCTAAAGTGTTGTGACGCGCCAATCATTCAACATGCCGCCGCGCAATTACGCGCATCCTCTACATGCGGCGCTGTCTGCCAGCCATTCAGCAGCCGCGCCACCTAAGCGGCCAGCCGGCCAGTGTCCGCTAGACTTGGACTCAGTGCAGATTTGACCGTTACTGTGTATACATGCCTTACGTGGTCTACTCGCTCTGTGACTTACATGTATTGTGTTGTCTTTTGAAATATAAGTGTTCAACTTGACGTTATCGCAATTGGCGACGAGGTAGTGGATTTTTCCTTTTCATCATTGACCTACAAGTTTCCATGGCGACTTTAGAGCAACTATTGCAAGGTCTCATTGAACAGCAAACGCTTCTCACGTCGGCGATTCGTGATTTCGTCACGGGATCCAATGTGGGGCATTTCTCATAGTTGTCTATACTTTATTTTCCTTCTTACAACGAGACGGTGGAAGACTGGTCTGATTACGAAAAACGTCTTCAACAGCACTTCTTAGCATTTCATGTCACGGACGAACAAACATGTAAGTCTCTGTTCCTCTCATGGATTTCACCTCAAATGTATCGATCGTTGTTGCAATTGGCTCCTTTGAAAGATCTTGCGTCTTTGTCTTTTGCTGAAATGTGCTCACTTCTGTCCGTATATTTTCATAAGCAAACGCATGTGGTAGCCTCTCGTGTTGCCTTTTATCGTTGTCAAAAACAACTGAATCAATCCTATCGCGCTTGGGCTGCTGAACTTCACAGCCTCAGTAGAAAGTGTCAATTTGTTACTGAAGTTCACAAAGAATCCTATGCCGATTCAATGGTATGGCCAATGGTCGGCACCCGTCAAAGAAGTGAGTCAACGTGCCCTTCAGTTGGCAAATCCGACTCTCGATGAAGTCCAATCCATCGCGCAGTCTTTTGAAATTTCTCGGGCCGCTGGGGCGCAAATAGAGGCGTGGGGTGACGTTGGGGAAATACAACTTCTGTGCGCTGTTGATGACGCGTGCGGCGCGTCTCTGCCGGCCGACGTGGCCGCAGTACGCTCCCGAGCGCAGCCTCGGCCTAACCGTAAACAAACCTCTAAGAAACTGCAGCAAACAAAACCCCCGGCAACTTCTTTCATGTCCACGGTGTTTTATGAAACATTCACGAGAGGATTGTCCCCAACAATGGGACGTGTGTCACAACTGCAAAAAGAAGGATCATGTGTCATCCGTTTGCAAATCCGACCACATACATGATGTTCATGAACGTGACGTTGATTCTGATTCTGTGTTGCCTGTCAACTGTACTTCTTCCCTTTCAGGGAATTTATTCCTCACGGTCCAAATACTTGGTCGAGATATTCGCATGCAGGTGGATACTGGTTCTGCCACCACTATCATCAATTCTCAGATGTATCTTCAGTTGGGTTCTCCAACCCTATCACCTGTCACTAGGCAATTACAGACGTACAATAAACAGAAGATTTCTCTCTTGGGACAATTTGATGCTGAGGTATCTTACAAATCTGTCATTCGCAATGTTCCCATATTTGTGGTCGACCATAGAAAAGCGGAAAATCTTTTTCGTTTTGATGCCTTTCGCATTTTTGGGTTCTCCATAGATGACTCTGTCAATATCGTCTCTGATGCCATTCCTTATGCTCAATTGGATTGCTTATCGACGACATTTTCGTCCCTTTTTTCTCCTGGGTTAGGCCGTGCAAATGATTTTGGAGCTCATATCACGCTCAAACCCACCGCTCGGCCTAAGTTTTGTCGGGCTCGGCCCATTCCTGTGGCCCTTTGTGATCGGGTAAAACAGGAGCTGGATCATCTCACTGCTTCAGGGGTCTTGCTTCCTGTCACTTCCAGTGAGTGGTCCTCTTCCGTCATTGTCGTTGCTAAGCCCAATGGTGATATTCGTCTCTGTGGTGATTTCAAAGCCACTGTAAATGCTCAATGCCTCATCGACACTTACCTATGCCCCGACCTGAAGAACTGTTCACTAAACTTGCTGGAGGCCAGTATTTTTCTAAAATTGACCTGTCAGTAACTTATCTTCAACTTCCTCTACACGCTGCTTCCCAGCAGTTTCTGGTCTTTAACACGCCTTTCGGCCTCTATCAATACCAACGATTGATTGTCATTCGAGGTTGCTAGTGCTCCTGCTCTCTTTCAGCGTTTCTTGGAACAATTATTGCTCCCTGTCCCTGGGTGTATCAATTACATGGATGACATTGTTGTCACTGGCTCCACCACTGAAGAACATCTTCAGAATCTCTGCACACTTTTTCATGTCTTACAGACTGCCGGTCTTAAGTGTAATCTTCCGAAATCACAATTTTTTCAGGCATCTATCACATACTTGGGATTCCAACTCTCTCGGGATGGTATTTGTCCGCTTCAGCAAACTGTTGCCGCGATCGATGCCCTTCCTCGCCATACATCTGTTAAGGAACTACAGGCCTTCTTGGGGAAAATAGCATACTATCACAGGTTTTTACTGTCTGTGGTTTCGGTGGCTCAGCCGTTGCATTGCCTGTTGCATAAAAACGTGCCTTTTCACTGGTCCGCATCATGTGATGCGGCTTTCCAGAAACTGAAGACTATGCTGAAACAGGCCCCATGCCTGGCTACTAATCGACCTGGCCAACATCTCGTTCTTGCCATGGACGCCTCTCACTACGGGGTTAGTGCAGTCCTTGCACACGGTTTTTCTGACGGTTCTGAACAACCCATTGCTTACGCCTCCAAAACGCTCACGGATTCCCAACAAAAATATTCTCAAATTGAAAAAGAAGCTTTGGCCATTATTTATGCTCTTCATAAGTTTGGTGTTTTTCTTTATGGATCCAAATTTCATCTTGTTACGGACCACAAACCACTTGTTTCCTTGTTTCATCCATCAACGTCGCTTCCCGACAAGACTGCACACCGCCTCCAGCGTTGGGCTCTTTACTTGTCTCGTTTCAATTATGAGATTCATTTCCGGCCGGCGGCTCAACATGCGAATGCTGATGCACTGTCTCGCCTTCCCATGGGTCCTGATCTGGCATTCAATAGGGATGAACTTTTGTGTTTCCACCTGGATGTTGCCAAGCAGCGGGTTGTGGATGAATTCCACATAACCGGGGATCGGCTGGCGGCTGCTACGGGTTCTGACCCTACCCTCTCCCTGGTTTTACGCTGTATTCAGAAGGGTTGGCCAGACCGTCCGTCTGCTAAGACTTCTGATCCGTTGCGAAACTACTATGCTTTGCGCTACCGCCTCACAGCTAGGGATGGTGTTATCCTCCTTTCCACCGACAATGCGCCGCCGCGTGTTGTGGTACCTGCGTCTTTGCCTGCTTCGATCTTGCGCCTCCTTCACCAAGGGCACTGGGGTGTCTCTCGCACAAAATCTCTGGCGCGCCAGTCATGTGTACTGGCCTGTCATCGACTCTGAAATCGCACACATGGTCACTGCCTGCGGCCCTTGTGCGTCACAGGCCGCCACCCCGAAGTCATCTTTGTCATCGTGGCCTTCGCCTGAGAGACCCTGGGAGCGCATTCATGCTGACTTCGCGGGAGCTTTTTTAGGTACTTATTGACTACTCGTAATTGACGTCTGCTCTAACTTTCCTTTCATTGTCCGTTGCATGTCGCCTACCACCGCAGCAACCACAACTGCTCTCGCCTGCATTTTTTCTTTGGAAGGCCTTTCCTCTACTCGTGTTACTGATAATGGTCCGCAATTTGCTTCTTCTGAATTTGTGGATTTTTGTGCTCGTCACAGCGTCATGCATGTCACGGCCCCTCTGTTCCATCTGCAATCTAACGGTGAGGCTGAAAGACTGGTCTGCACATTTAAGGCTCAGATGAGGAAACTCCTGACTTCTTCTGCTGCTGATGATGATGCGCTTCTCCAATTTCTGGCTTCTTACCATTTCGCCCCCATGGGCGACCATAGCCCAGCTGAGCTCTTACATGGCCGACAGCCCCGCACGCTACTTCATCTGCTGCGGCCTTCCACCTCACGGCCACGGGTGCCTTCGCTTGGCTGGTTCACCGCCAGCGACCTTGTATGGGTACGGGGATATGGCAGGCGGCCAAAATGGAGTCTGGGCCACATCTTATGACACTGTGGCCGATGCCTGTATGAAATCCATACGGAAACGGGTGTTGCAGTGCGTCATTCGGACCAGCTTCAGCCATGGGTGCAGGCAACGCCTGTTCCGGATGCTGCTACACCACCTTCGGCTGTACCTGATGCTCGGGATCTTGACATCTCTCATTACTCACAACACAGCCCTCTCACCGTCATCTCGGTGCCAGCACAAGAATGGACGCCACCAGAAGACGTGCCCATGCAGGAACCGTATGACCATCATCTGTCGGAGCAACTCTACTCACCTCCTTCTCCTACGGACGCCGACACATTGCTCATGTCTCCTGTTATATCAACCGGACTTGCCGCAATGGGCAGATTGGTGCCCGGGGCCCCAGCAGATTCGACCCTTACGTCTCCTATCATCTTGACCCATTATCATCGGGGACACTTTCGTCCGTACGGGAAGCCGCCTCCTCGAGACTTCACAGCCAGTCAAACAATGCCTATGGACGGTAGCCATCTACAGGCCACCTCCATCAAGACCAGTGCAAAAATTTCAAAGGGGGGAAAAGTGTTGTGACGCGCTGACCATTCAAAGTGCCGCCGCGCAATTACGTGCGTCCTCTACATGCGGCGCTGTCTGCCAGCCATGTAGCAGCCGCGCCACCTAAGTGGCCAGCCGGCCAGCGTCCGCTAGACTTGGACTCAGTGCAGATTTGACCGTTACTGTGTGCACATGCCTTACGTGGTCTACTCGCTCATTGACTTACATGTATTGTGTCATCTTTTGAAATATAAGTGTTCAACTTGATGTTATAGCAGTAAGTACTTTTTTCTATTCCATCCCAAGAACTTTTCAAACCACCACCATAACCTATGTGTATCCACAAATACCTGTTCAAATGATTTCTCAAATCCAAAATTGTGTTACCCTTAGTCTCTGAATTCTTCTCAACATTCCTATAGGCATCTTAATCTTGATGGGAATACAGAAGAGATCTGTCATTCTCTCCACAGACAGTGGGTCTACGTCTGTTGTGATGAATTGTAGTGATTCTCTGACAGAAGTCGTCCACCAGCTGTCTGACACTTCTATCTACATGCCTTACTTTAAGAACCTCTTTCCAGACACTGTATGACCTCCAGTGCCTATTCACGTCTCTAGGGAATCACTGCACCTTTCATAAATATCTGTCTCCTTTCTTTTAACAAATCACCCACACATAATCACCTTCTACAAACTCACCAATATTTAATGCTACTTTGAAAAAAAGTGCAAATAAATTCATGTAAGCTGAGGTATTCCTGTGCCATCTACTAGAGAAATTCTTCCTAACCACTCAATATCCAACATGGAATGCCATGTTCAGATACTTTTATGACATTTTCGTGATATGGGATGCGATTATGATGTGCTAACCGGTCCTTGGGCCACCTATAATCAACAATACCTCTGCTATGACAGACTTACTCCTTCACCAATAATAAGCCTGTCTCACACAGTATTCCACTTGCTGACCTGCAAAACCTTTTGGTCAAAAATATATCCTGTCTCACTTATCTTACACTCACAATACTCAGCTAGAAGTGCTGACCTGCTACGAAGGAGCATACCCCACATTACATTATACTTCTAGAGTCTAGAACAGCTGAATCTCATCCTCTGTCAGCTCCAGTGCTCTTGTCTTGCATAGGGACTATCCTCTCAACCCTCTCCCGTCACACACTCATAAAAAAAGTGGTATCCACCAACTGCCCCATGTAAAAAATATCTTGGTGCATTTCAGTACCACTCCTACCCAAATCTGTTACAACATGGGACATATGCGTGTGGCAGACTTCTGTTGTAAGACTTCTCCCATTTGTCAACACATATTTTATCCCACCAGTGACAGCATCACATATGAAAGAAGCCATGTCACAGGTCAATTATGCTGCAACTACTGAATGTCTTTATATGGGTATAACTACAATCAGTAGCTATCCTTTATAACTAGATGTTGCCAAAATGTAGGCATGATCATATTTGACTACACAAAGGCAGAACATGATAGTCAACTTCAACAATTGCTCCACAACTGTATCATCAGGATCCTCAATCCCAAACATAATTTTCTCTGAACTGTGAGCGTAGAAATTGTTCTTTCAACACATCATTTGTACAATCCTGCTGGCTACAATGTCTGCTTGTCCTTGACCCACACTCACCATCAATGTATTTTTATAATCTATGTGGTACATTCCATGAGTACTTTTATACCTAACACTACAAAAGGGATTCTTCTGTTTATCTCTCTATCCAGTACCTTGTTATACTGGTATTGTGAGTATAGCAGTTGCAACAGGTAATGTTGTAAAACTGCAATTGCTACTTCCCCTTCAACACCTTTTATACACTCTTGTTTCATCAAGACAAAAAATCTTAAGAGGTGAATAGAATATGTGCTATGAAAGGTTCAAGTTGTTTCAACTTGAGAAGTAAAACTATGGAAAATTATAAATTATTTCCTTAAAATATATATCAATATTTAACAAATAATGTATATAACTTGGGAGTAATGGACTTCACTCACTGAATAGTTGCAGCATTGAGCTGCTGACAGGGTCACACAAAATAGAGAAGGAAAAATTCTAGATTTCCAAATCAATTCTTTCTCGAGCAGTGCACACACACACACATGCACTTGTACATGTGCGTGCACACTTATGACCCTACATGGCGCCGGCTGGATGTAAAATGCAGGGACTGGTGTTCAGCAGATAGACTGCTGAACTGTAATCCCTACTCTACTACTACTACTACTACTACTACTGCTACCACTACTACACTGTGTACCCAGCCAGCAGCAAGTAGGGGCACGTGTGTGTGTGTGTGTGTGTGTGTGTGTGTGTGTGTGTGTGTGTGTGTGTGTGTGTGCGTGCTTGCGTGTGTGTGCACATGCTCGAAACACAATTTATTCCAAAAGCCAGCATGTTTTCCTTCTCTATTGTGTGCCTGTTGACAACATTTCTGTTATTCAATGAGAAGTCTCCTTTACTTCTAAATTATTTGCATAACAATATTTTTTCACTTTTGTATCCCATAGGTGAAAAACAGTTTGATAAAACAAATGAAATTCTTACTTTGTCACAAACACCTTGACTTTTGTTGGCACTACAGTTTCGAGGACACATGACAATGGAACAATTAGATCCAGTCCAGCCATCTTTACAAACACACTGATCATTATGACAAGTATGGTTTCCACTACAGTCTTTCTCACATGTCTTCACTGTGTAACTGGCATTAAATCCCTCTGACAAGTCAGCTTGTTTATAATAAACTGTTAAAATACCTAAAAAACACAAAGACATCATGAGTCACAAAAAAATAAAATGAATATGCCATACCAAACTTAAGAGAATTCAAACACGGTGAAACAAGGCAAAAGGCAAGTTGCTTGTCCAGTATGACACATACAGACTAAACATAGACATTAACTGAGACCACAGAGGCTGTTCAAGAAGCATTTCCACAAACTCTAAGTAGCCAATATCTGTTAGAGTTGGTAAATGAAGATTTTACAACAAATACCTGGATTTGTTTATGCAAATCTCTTCATGTGATACTTCAATGCTAAATATGCAGTGCCTGTGTTGTTTAGAAGTATGATGAAATATTCCTCTGGACATGCATGCATGTCCAAAGGAACAGGCAATGTGGTGACTGCAGCCATAATTAAACACATGAACCACATTCACAGCTGCGAATGCAGACTACCAGCAGCTGTACAATGTAATGACAAGAATGAAAATTTGTGCCAGTTTGGGACTCAAACCTGGATATCCTGCTTATCATGAGCGAGAACAGCCATTTTCCTACATTACATAATTAGAACTAATGGGAGAAAGGATCATCACTGAGTTGCAAGTATGATATGTGAAATATCAATGTATGTGGCAGGAGGCCAAATACATGATTGATGTCAGTCAGACTGCCACAAGTACACGAATGAAGCAAGTGCAAAGTACAAGTGAGATCTGTGCATCATCTGTGGAAAAACTGAGTAGTTCTCACATTTCCTATTTAATGATTTCACCAACGCACATATTTGCTAATATTACAGAATCTAATACAAAGTTTAGTCAACAAATGATGATAAATGTTACACTGACCTGATTTTGCCTCAACAGTTACAGGGTATTCTGTATCTGCTGAGCAAAATACTCCCAGTACATGATTCTGATGGCTGCCTGATGCTGACATGAAATCTGGTAAACCATCATAAACATAAATGCTATTTTCCTGGCAGCTGACATTAATATCATCATGGATTGTAAACTGCACCACACTGGACTGGCTGCAGAACAATATAAAACAAAACAACATTATAATAAAGAGGTGATCAAATCATCTGAAAAGAGTTAATTCATTCAAGAAAGACAAACCTTGGATGAGAGGTTACAGACTTGTTCTGAACATCAAATGGGCTTACAATCCACAGGCATTCATGAATTGGTATAGTACGTTGGCGTTGTTCCCATGGAGTTAGTTGTCCAAGACGGCTGCCTAATCCTTGACTTTCTAATCCAGTGAGCATTCCCCGAGATGCACACTCATAATAACACATGCCTCCATGTCTAATCAGATTACAAAAAGAAAATTAACAAAGTTTAATGTAACTTACATACAACATTGCAAAACATTTCAGATGAATGAGAACACAATTGAAATCAAAACCACCTTTAACATAAAGAGTAACTGAAAAAAAGTAAGATAACAATAATTTGCCACAAAAAAGACAACCTTCTTTGGAAAAAATATAAACTCTTTCCTCTATTAATTTTGAACCATAAATCTGCATCATTCCCCAGTTTCTACACGAGTTTTTCCAATTTTCAGATGATGGGTAATTGAATACAAGGTGTTCCAGTAGAAATGGTCAATATTCAGGGATATGACAGAAATGACCATTTGAAGAAAAAAACTTTTATGGGCATATGTCCCATTCTGAATGGTTTCTGAGATAGAACATATTTAACTTATATTTGCTTTTGGGGTTGGGTTGCACATGAGTGTGTCTTCCCCACGCAACTTCTTTGGAGTTCTATTCGAACCCAAACTACCTTGCTTTTTCAACCTCTTTGCTCAAGATGTCCTTCTGCCATTAAACTAACCCACTGAATGTGCAGTTGTCCACAGTGCGTAGTGAGTGAAGTAGCGTGGGGAATCATGCACAGGCTAAAATGTCACACATCTATACTATTGTGTAATACATAGGTACAATGTATGTTCACAGTTTTTTTGTGACGATAGTGCTCCTGCTACTTTCGAAGAGTACCATTGGTGCTTTCAACTTGTCCAAGTCCTGATCGCAGAGTGTTTACAAGAGTTTTGAGCACAATGAATAAAACAGGTATTCTTCCAAGTTCCCATTTCTCTTCTGAATGTTTAGTTCAACTACCTGTGCAGCAACAGCAACACATCGTTGTAACAGTGCAGCGTAATCCTGCTGTCTGTACACAGCAACTTTCTGCATGTATCAGTATCCAACGACCATGCATATGGCATACATTTGATGTGGAAATCTTGGACCCATTTCACACATAGTGTGTCCTTAATCTTCATATTGGTGACAATGCCACACAACTTGAATTCTGATACTACTTAAATGACAATTGTCATTTGCTTCCATTGATATTATTTGCTGATGAAGCCACATTTACGCAGAATGGAATCAATAACCACACAATAATCATCCATGATCATAGGAAACCCCCACACCCTACAGTGTAAACCAATTTTTAAGTCACAATGCTTGGTGCGACATGATCAGTAACATGTTGATAGATGCAGTTATTTCAGAAGAGCAAATGGTGGAACATAATTTTTGAAAAATTCGTTTTTTAACCACCTTGAGGACATTCCTTTGGCCATGCTGATTGTAATTGTACTTCCAGGATGGCGGAGAAGCTCCACATTTTATCAGACATGAGAGGGAACATCTCAACTGCACTTATCATAATTGCAGGATTGGTCACCAGATCATCAGACCTTATGCCAATAGATTTTTGTTTATGGGATTGGGTGAAGTCTGAGATGTGCATATGAAAAGTGAATATGTGAAATGAATTGCCTGGACATATCAGGGATGATGCTGCCCGCATTAAGAAACATGCAAAGGCACTCAGACAAGCAAAACATGTTCCTTCAAAAGTGCACAAATGACAAATGCTTTGATATTGACAATGGGCTGTTCGAACCTTTACTGTGAACTGTACAACACATGTAATGTGGTGTGTGATAATGCTTAGGGCTGAATGAGTAAAAAGTACTTATTTTTCAACTGATATGTTGTAAAATGCATGTTGCAATGTTTACTAACTGTTGTACATGAGTAAACACGACAATGTATTGCACAATACACTGTCAGGTTTACACATGTACAACAGTTAGTTAACATTACAACATGTGTTTTACAACATATCTGTTGAAAAATATGTATTTTTTACTCATTTAACTGTTGTGCATGTGTAAACCTTACAATGTAATGCACAATACACAAAATAAATAATGCTGTCCATTAAATGTGTTTTACCTCGGAAACCATTTGGAATAAGGCATACGTCCACATGAACTTTTTTGCTTCAAGTTACTGTTTGTGTCACATCCTGGATATTAAGCATTCCTCTTGGGACATCCTGTATATGATGACTTGTACCTGCATTTACCGTATTTACTCGAATCTAAGCCGCACTTTTTTTCCAGTTTTTGTAATCCAAAAAACCGCCTGCGGCTTAGAATCGAGTGCAAAGAAAACGGAAGTTCTGAAAAATGTTGGTAGGTGCCGCCACAACTAACTTCTGCCGTCGAATATATGTAGCGCTAAACAGGCATGCTTTGCAGGCACAAAGATAGATACTGGCGCCAAAACCTCTGCGTCAGTAAGTAAATTTAAAAAAAAAAAAAGTGGAAGACGAGCTGTTTCCTCCGCCCCGAGTTTCGACCACTGCATTTTCATACATTATCCAACGAACTAAATACAAATTCCGTATTGTTCATCTTCGAATGTAGCAGCATTTCAATGTACTACAAACGTCTGACTGGCAAGACTGTTTGGGATGTTTGTCAATATGGCCAACTCTACGTTATGAATTTTTTCCTACCTGTTAAAAGAGATTGTTGCTAAAAGAAACTTTTATGAATTGTGAATCACTTGCAGTATTCTCTTAACCATAAGAATAATATGAATATAAACATTTTGTCATGCATTGTTTCGTGTTTGTTGCTATCTCATTTAAATCCTGTCTGCCTAATAAACTACGAAACTAGAGTGAGACAAGAGCAAACATGGAAGAATATACATATCATGTCACGTTTATATTCGTATTATTCTTATGCCTAATAGTGATACAGTCAGAAATGAAGCACGGCAATTGCATAGATTTTTAAATCTAAGATGACTCTAATTTCTGTGCAGAATGTAATGTACTACATCTACATCTACATCCACACTCCGCAAACCACCTGACGGTGTGTGGCGGAGGGTACCTTGAGTACCTCTATCGGTTCTCCCTTCTATTCCAGTCTCGTATTGTTCGTGGAAAGAAGGATTGTCGGTATGCCTCTGTGTGGGCTCTAATCTCTCTGATTTTATCCTCATGGTCTCTTCGCGAGGTATACGTAGGAGGGAACAATATACTGCTTGACTCTTCGGTGAAGGTATGTTATCGAAACTTTGACAAAAGCCCGTACCGAGCTACTGAACGTCTCTCCTGCAGAGTCTTCCACTGGAGTTTATCTATCATCTCCGTAACGCTTTCGCGATTACTAAAAGATCCTGTAACAAAGCGCGCTGCTCTCCGTTGGATCTTCTCTATCTCTTCTATCAACCCTATCTGGTACGTATCCCACACTGCTGAGCAGTATTCAAGCAGTGGCCGAACAAGCGTACTGTAACCTACTTCCTTAGTTTTCGGATTGCATTTCCTTAGGATTCTTCCAATGAATCTCAGTCTGGCATCTGCTTTACCGACGATCAACATTATATGATCATTCCATTTTAAATCACTCCTAATGCATACTCCCAGATAATTTATGGTATTAACTGCTTCCAGTTGCTGACCTGCTATTTTGTAGCTAAATGATAAAGGATCTATCTTTCTGTGTATTCTCAGCACATTACACTTGTCTACATTGAGATTCAATTGCCATTCCCTGCACCATGCGTCAATTCGCTGCAGATCCTCCTGCATTTCAGTACAATTTTCCATTGTTACAACCTCTCAATACACCACAGCATTATCTGCAAAAAGCCTCAGTGAACTTCCGATGTCATCCACCAGGTCATTTATGTATATTGTGAATAGCAACGGTCCTATGACACTCCCCTGCGGCACATCTGAAATCACTCTTACTTCGGAAGACTTCTCTCCATTGAGAATGACATGGTGCATCCTGTTATCTAGGAACTCTTCAATCCAATCACACAATTGGTCTGATAGTCCATATGCTCTACTTTGTTCATTAAACGACTGTGGGGAACTGTATCGAACGCCTTGCGGAAGTCAAGAAACACGGCATCTACCTGTGAACCCGTGTCTATGGCCCTCTGAGTCTCGTGGACGAATAGCGCGAGCTGGGTTTCACATGACCGTCTTTTTCGAAACCCCATGCTGATTCCTACAGAGTAGATTTCTAGTCTCCAGAAAAGTCATTATACTCGAACACAATAAGTGTTCCAAAATTCTACAACTGATCGACGTTAGAGATATAGGTCTATAGTTCTGTACTAAAGTACTGAAGTTCTGTACTATAGTACTAAAGAGGCGCCTGCAAAGATTTTCAAACGGAGAAAAATTTTCGCTAAACTTTCGTTCAGAACATCTTCTATCATACGCAGTCTATTATTTGGTTCTTGTTGATCATTATCAAAGAAATCAGCAGTGTAAGTAACAACAAATAGCAGTCTCTTGCCATTGTTTCGCTAATGAGATGATTCCTCTTTAAAAAAAAAAGCGGTGGTAGCGCGCACAAAAAGAAAGCCATGCCGCGAGCGGCGACAGGCCGTAAACACACATTATGAGAATGTGACAAACAATGCATGACACAGTACAGTAATGCATTTTCAGCTTAGAGTGACATAAACATCTATAACAAAGAGAACAGCACTTATCAGATCAAAGAAAAATGAGCAATAAATTCAAACCAGACGAAGCACGTGAAAAAAGAAGGGTACCCGTATAAATATGGACGGAGCGCCTGACGCATAGCAATGGCTACCTGGTAAAACTTAACTGCTAAGCTTACGACTCGAACCAATCTACTGTAGCTCTATCGTCATTCATTCGACCTAAATTGTGTCTCATAATACAATGGACCAACTTTGTTTCGATTTGGAGGTGCGGCCTAAAGCTTTTCTCTCCCCTTGAATTTTGAGTCTCAAATTTCAGGTGCGGCTTAGATTCGGGAAAAATTTTTTTCCTTGATGTCGAGTCTCATTTTTCAGGTGCGGCTTAGATTCGAGTGCGGCTTAGATTCGAGTAAATACGGTAGTCTTTCTGCTAGTCTAGTCACTTAAAGCACTCTGGACTCACCTTTTTGCACATCAAACAAACAACAGTTAAATTGATGCCAAATAAAACATTACACTGCATTAATAAAACATTCTCATTGCAAGTATAGGAGTAAATTTTAATTTTAATGACTGAAACACACTGTAGGAAACAGTAACTTGAAGATTCGGACATTTACTATAAACGAGGTTCTTGTTCTTTACTGTTCATTGACTGATTTGTAGAACTGCATCTCAGGAAGATCATTCCTGATTACATTACTAGATGGATAAGAGGCCACATAATCCATGATCAAGTGTCTTGCAATATTATGTAAAATGTATACAGGGTGTTACAAAAAGGTACGGCCAAACTTTCAGGAAACATTCCTCACACACAAAGAAAGAAAATATGTTATGTGGACATGTGTCCGGAAACGCTTACTATCCATGTTAGAGCTCATTTTATTACTTCTCTTCAAATCACATTAATCAAGGAATGGAAACACACATCAACAGAACATACTAGCGTGACTTCAAACACTTTGTTACAGGAAATGTTCAAAATGTCCTCAGTTAGCGAGGATACATGCATCCACCCTCCGTCGCATGGAATCCCTGATGCGCTGATGCAGCCCTGGGGAATGGCATATTGTATCACAGCCGTCCACAATACGAGCGCGAAGAGTCTCTACATTTGGTACCAGGGTTGCGTAGACAAGAGCTTTGAAATGCCCCCATAAATGAAAGTCAAGAGGGTTGAGGTCAGGAGAGCGTGGAGGCCATGGAATTGGTCCGCCTCTACCAATCCATCGGTCACCGAATCTGTTGTTGAGAAGCGTACAAACACTTCGACTGAAATGTGCAGGAGCTCCATCGTGCATGAACCACATGTTGCGTCGTACTTGTAAAGGCACATGTTCTAGCAGCACAGATAGAGTATCCCGTATGAAATCATGATAACGTGATCCATTGAGCATAGGTGGAAGAAACTAAAATGAGCTCTAACATGGAAATCAAGCATTTCCAGACACATGTCCACATAACATCTTTTCTTTATTTGTATGTGAGGAATTTTTCCTGAAATTTTGGCCGTACCTTTTCGTAACACCCTGTATATTATCAATATTGTATATATTATCAAATCATACCTGAATTACAATCAGTAAAGGAGGTGAACAATAATGGAAATAGGATTCCAGTCTGCATTATCTGTGCTATCTACTCTCAGGAACTGCACTGCAGCAAAAAATGCTGACTGTCAGAAGAGCTTTCCTACAGTGTACTTCCTAGCCCAATATTTGGATCTGCAAACTGACTGACTGAAATACTTCCAAAGATGGCTATGATAATAACTGTTTTATGTTCTCTCTTTGGTATTTTAAGTAACGATTAAATAAATAAGAAAGCTAATTACTTAGAATCCTAAACTGAACAAAATTAATTCTTACCTTGGATCACCATAATAGCCCTTCTTACATCTTTCACAATTTTGACCTTCTGTATTGTCTTGGCAAAAACATTCGCCTGTCTGACGATCACATATTCCTTTACTATAGTTCCCGTGCTCATTACAATTGCATAACTGACAACCACTACTGGTTGCATTACCATAACTTCCTGGCCTAATGTATGAAAAAATGAATTTAACATTTTTAAGATATATTTTTTACTTCACATACTCATTATTAGCATATTTATGAACATTGGAAATTTTCAAATAATCTTACCGGCAAAACTGACAAAATTCTCCTTCAGTCCAATCATGGCAACTGTCACATTTCCCAACACCTTCTAAACAAGTAGAGTGATTGTTGCAACCACAATTAATACCACAGTCTTCACCTGTCCAGCCAAGCTCACATTTACAGACATAATCTGGAGGACCACCACAGTACCCATGGATGCAATCACTGTCACAACTAAAAACAGAACAAAAATTAACATTTTAATGTGCCGAGATGCTCATTCAATTCAAAACACACAAACTTAAATTATCTTCATAAAGTGCTCTGCAAAAGCTATACTAGATTTTTTTAAGGTGAAGAGTAAAAGGAAGTATAAGTCAATGAGCACACAATTCCTATGTAAAAAGGAGGTGTTTTCATTTTTATGTTTTAATAAAATCTTCATTAACACTGACAAATTAATGTTAGTTACAAGTGTTTTGCTAGTTTTCTAGTTTATTAAGAAGCTACACTGGGACACTGGTAAAGTGGTAATTGACAATGAAGAACAAAAAGTGTGAGGTCCTCCCAATAGTAATAAAAGATATTCGTTTAATTCCTGCTACATGATAAATAACACAAATTTAAAGACTGTCAATTCAACTGAATACCTAGGGATTACAATTTTAAACAACTAGAATTGGAACCATCACATAGAAAATGTTGTGGGGTAGGTGAACCAAGGACTGCATTTTATTGGCAGACCACTTAGAAGATGCAACTGATCTACTAAAGAGATTACCTAAACTACGATTGTCCATCATATGCTTAAGTATTGATGTGTGCAATGGGATCTCATGAGAGAGGATTAGGGAAGAACATCAAAAAAGTTCAAAGAAGGGCAGTTCGTTTTGTACTACTGCGAAATAGGGGAAAGAATGTCACAGAAATGATTAACAAAGGCATTTTTCATAGCAGTGAGATCTTTTCACAAGATTTCTATCACCAGCTTTCTCCTCTGAAAGTGAAAATATTTTGTCAACTACAATGTACAAAAGGAGAAATGATGATCATAATAAAATAAGAGAAATCACAGCTCACATGGAAATAATTAGGTGTTCATTTTGCCCAAAAGCTATTCGAGAAAGGAACGGTCCAGAAATAGTCTGAAAGCTGTTCTATGGACCCTTTGTCAAGCACAAGGATGTGAATTGCAGAGTAGTGATGTAGATAGGGCCAAGATAAAACTGTAAGCGACCTTTACTGAGGTCATCTTTGAATTCAGTACACGAAAATTTTAGCATAAAGCTTTATTATTTAAAAAAAATTGAAGTTGATGTATGCTACAAAAAATTTTTCACGTGAATCAATAGCAGCACTGAAGGTCATGAGTCATGTATTAGGCACCGTAACACTTTGCACACTTGACAATCGTAAGATGGCTTTCCCAATATGTGTCTAAATGCTTCAGACTCTCCCAATTCCATATTTGTTTTATATAGCCATGAGCCACCTTACAAAGACCATTAAGTGTCAAAAGTCACCCTAAGTATTTTGTCTCTTATTTCAATTACCAAGTAGTCTTTTCTAAAGCTTCCTGGTGCACAACACCTCCTCCAGTCAGAGAGGAAGTGATCTATTCTTGTGATGATACTTATCCTTCATATGATGTTACTGACATGCTTTAGTTCAGTACAGGCAAGGACAAAGATTGTTATTAACAAAATCCTTGTAAGCAAAAGAAAAATAATAAATAGCTGCAACAGTAACAAATGTAATAATGATGCAAAGAAGATAAGATAAAGCTGTGGCAGAACTGACAGTAACTGAATCAAGAATGTAGAAAGAAGGAAACATTTTCTTATAGACTGTCACAAGCAGATTTTATGGCACAGTTATGATCAAATATCAAAAATGGGCTCAATGTTATGGTACAAATCATTAAAAAATTTAAGTTAATTTGTAATGGTATAATAACACATTTAAATAGTACCTTTTGTCTGCAGAGGTGAAAATTCTACGGGATTCTAATATACAGAAGACAAACTTACAATGAAAAGGCCCTTGATAATGGTTATCTGAAAGTAGTAGAGTGTAAAATTTCTTTTGTTTATTATGTAAAAATTACTCACTTTATCAGGAAGTGTTGTTTCAATATTTTCATATCCATAAAGAAACTAATGATTTCTCTTGAAGTTACATTAATTTCCATCAGTTTCAAAAAAGAATGATCAACAACAGATATAGATTTTCCACAAACAATAATTCAATGAAACTCACATTAATTTTGCCTCCACATCACCCCAATTTTTAGAATTTTTATACAAGTCTTTCTCTCATTTTGGAAGGAATTTAGACTTCTATATTACAATGCCTCTTAGGATCCACTTAAGGCACATGCAGCAAAATTAACTCATTTATGTGAATAGCTTTTACTCTGTAACACTAATAAATTTTCTTTGTGGGGTTCTCCAGTTATCTATGGACAATACTGAGATGTTCAGTTATTTCCACAGTGATTAATGACAGAAACACAGATTTATAATACAGCAAAACCTTACGTCTTTACACAGGTATGAATCCCATCTCCTATAAATCCTTGTTTGCACTTGCAAGTGTAGGAACCATGTGTATTAGTACATTCAGCATTTGGATGACAATCATCGAGTCCCAAATCACATTCATCCACGTCAGGGCACATTGCATATGACCATCTTGTTCCATTCATATCTAGTGTTGTGTTATGATACAAATTTACTGCAGCAGAGCAGGAGTCTGTAATGAAAAGTATTTCATGTTTATATAAGTTTAGGAGACATTGCTTCGGCATTATGAAACATCACATCTAAAACTTAAATTGACAAGACAGAGTACTACGGACTATATAAGGGTGGATATGATGGTCTGACAATTGAAATACTTAAGCTTGCTGGTGAAGAAACATGAAAAGAAGTGGCTAAAATCTTTACCGCTTGCATACAATAAGGCAGTTGCTATTGCTGGAACAAAGCAAGTTTATTTCTTCTACACAAACAAGGAAGCATTCATGATTTGAAGAATTACCAGTCCATCAATTTACTCCCTCCTACTCACAAAGTTTTCACTAAAGTCCTGACAAATTGCATCAATGCTATTGTGGAAAATGCACAACCCACAGAACAAACTGGATTCCACAGCTGTGATAGCACAATTGACCATACGCAATCCAAGCATAATTAGTCAAGCCAATGAATAAGAAATGTCACTGTGCATACCGTATTTACTCGAATCTAAGCCGCACTTTTTTTCCGGTTTTTGTAATCCAAAAAACCGCCTGCGGCTTAGAATCGAGCGCAAAGCAAGCGGAAGTTATGAAAAATGTTGGTACATGCCGCCACAACTAACTTCTGCCATCGAATATATGTAGCGCTACGCAGGCATGCTTTGTAGGCACAAAGATAAATACTGGCGCCAAAACCTCTGCGTCAGTAAATAAATTTAAAAAAAAAAAAAGTGGAAGACGAGCTTTTTTTCTCCGCCGCGAGTTTCCACCACTGCATTTTCATACATTATCCAATGAACTAAATACAAATTCCGTATTGTTCATCTTCAAATGTAGCACAATTTCAGTGTACTACGAAAATCTGACTGGCAAGACTGTTTGGGATGTCTGTCAATATGGCCAACTCTACGTTCTGAATTTTTTCCTATCTGTGAGAAGAGATGGTTGCTAATAGGTCAGGCGTGCACTACACGCCGGAAGCGGCTACAAGGGTAGCGGAGTACGTGTGGAGTGCACATGGGGGTTTTTTAGGTTAGAGAATCCCCTCCCTAGGCCCGACAAGACGCCTCCTGAGACGCGGCAAGATAGGAGTAGGCAAAATGCAACAGGGAATAACAATATTAATGTGCTAATAGTAAACTGCAGGAGGGTCTATAGAAAGGTCCCAGAACTGCTCTCATTAATAAACGATCAAAACGCCCATATAGTACTAGGGACAGAAAGTTGGCTGAAACCAGACGTAAACAGTAACGAAATCCTAAACTCAGATTGGAATGTATACCGCAGAGACAGGCTGAACAGTGAAGGGGGAGGCGTGTTTATAGCGGTAAGAAGTGCAATAGTATCGAAGGAAATTGACGGAGATCCGAAATGTGAAATGATTTGGGTGAAGGTCGCGGTTAAAGCAGGCTCAGACATGGTAATTGGATGTCTCTATAGGCCCCCTGGCTCAGCAGCTGTTGTGGCTGAGCACCTGAAGGATAATTTGGAAAATATTTCGAGTAGATTTCCCCACCATGTTATAGTTCTGGGTGGAGATTTTAATTTGCCGGATATAGACTGGGAGACTCAGACGTTCATAACGGGTGGCAGGGACAAAGAATCCAGTGAAATTTTTTTAAGTGCTTTATCTGAAAACTACCTTGAGCAGTTAAACAGAGAACCGACTCGTGGCGATAACATATTAGACCTTCTGGTGACAAACAGACCCGAACTATTTGAAAAAGTTAACGCAGAACAGGGAATCAGTGATCATAAAGCGGTTACGGTATCGATGATTTCAGCCGTAAATAGGAATATTAAAAAGGGTAGGAAGATTTTTCTGTTTAGAAAAAGTGACAAAAAGCAGATTTCAGAGTACCTGTTGGCTCAACACAAAAGTTTTGTCTCAAGTACTGATAGTGTTGAGGATCAGTGGACAAAGTTCAAAACCATCGTACAATATGCGTTAGATGAGTATGTGCCAAGCAAGATCGTAAGAGATGGAAAAGAGCCACCGTGGTTCAACAACCGAGTTAGAAAACTGCTGCGGAAGCAAAGGGAACTTCACAGCAAACATAAACATAGCCAAAGCCTTGCAGACAAACAAAAATTATGCGAAGCGAAATGTAGTGTGAAGAGAGCTATGCGAGAGGCGTTCAATGAATTCGAAAGTAAAGTTCTATGTACTGACTTGGCAGAAAATCCTAAGAAATTTTGGTCTTATGTCAAAGCGGTAGGTGGATCAAAACAAAATGTCCAGACACTCTGTGACCAAAATGATACTGAAACAGACGATGACAGACTAAAGGCCGAGATACTAAATGTCTTTTTCCAAAGTTGTTTCACAGAGGAAGATTGCACTGTAGTTCCTTCTCTAGATTGTCGCACAGATGACAAAATGGTAGATATCGAAATAGACGACAGAGGGATAGAGAAACAATTAAAATCGCTCAAAAGAGGAAAGGCCTCTGGACCTGATGGGATACCAGTTCAATTTTACACAGAGAACGCGAAGGAACTTGCCCCCCTTCTTGCAGCGGTGTACCGTAGGTCTCTAGAAGAGCGTAGCGTTCCAAAGGATTGGAAAAGGGCACAGGTCATCCCCGTTTTCAAGAAGGGACGTCGAACAGATGTGCAGAACTATAGACCTATATCTCTAACGTCGACCAGTTGTAGAATTTTGGAACACGTATTGTGTTCGAGTATAATGACTTTTCAGGAGACTAGAAATCTACTCTGTAGGAATCAGCATGGGTTTCGAAAAAGACGGTCATGTGAAACCCAGCTCGCGCTATTCGTCCACGAGACTCAGAGGGCCATAGACACGGGTTCACAGGTAGATGCCGTGTTTCTTGACTTCCGCAAGGCGTTCGATACAGTTCCCCACAGTCGTTTAATGAACAAAGTAAGAGCATATGGACTATCAGACCAATTGTGTGATTGGATTGAGGAGTTCCTAGATAACAGGACGCAGGATGTTATTCTCAATGGAGAGAAGTCTTCCGAAGTAAGAGTAATTTCAGGTGTGCCGCAGGGGAGTGTCATAGGACCGTTGCTGTTCACAATATACATAAATGACCTGGTGGATGACATCGGAAGTTCACTGAGGCTTTTTGCAGATGATGCTGTGGTGTATCGAGAGGTTGTAACAATGGAAAATTGTACTGAAATGCAGGAGGATCTGCAGCGAATTGACGCATGGTGCAGGGAATGGCAACTGAATCTCAATGTAGACAAGTGTAATGTGCTGCGGATACACAGAAAGATAGATCCTTTATCATTTAGCTACAAAATAGCAGGTCAGCAACTGGAAGCAGTTAATACCATAAATTATCTGGGAGTACGCATTAGGAGTGATTTAAAATGGAATGATCATATAATGTTGATTGTCGGTAAAGCAGATGCCAGACTGAGATTCATTGGAAGAATCCTAAGGAAATGCAATCCGAAAACAAAGGAAGTAGGTTACAGTACGCTTGTTCGCCCACTGCTTGAATACTGCTCAGCAGTGTGGGATCCGTACCAGATAGGGTTGATACAAGACATAGAGAAGATCCAACGGAGAGCAGCGCGCTTCGTTACAGGATCATTTAGTAATCGCGAAAGCGTTACGGAGATGATAGATAAACTCCAGTGGAAGACTCTGCAGGAGAGACGCTCAGTAGCTCGGTACGGGCTTTTGTCAAAGTTTCGAGAACATACCTTCACCGAAGAGTCAAGCAGTATATTGCTCCCTCCTACGTATATCTCGCGAAGAGACCATGAGGATAAAATCAGAGAGATTAGAGCCCACACAGAGGCATACCGACAATCCTTCTTTCCACGAACAATACGAGATTGGAATAGAAGGGAGAACCGATAGAGGTACTGAAGGTACCCTCCGCCACACACCGTCAGGTGGCTTGCGGAGTATGGATGTAGATGTAGATGTAGATGTAATAGGAACCTGATGAAATTTGAATCACATACAGTATTCTCTTCACCATAAGAATAATACAAATATAAACATTTTGCCATGTATTCTTTCGTGTTTGCTGCTATCTCGTTTAAATCCTGTCTGCCTAATAAACTACGAAACTAGAGTGAGACAACAGCAAACGTGGAAGAATATACGTATCGTGTCATGTTTATATTCGTATTATTCTTATGCCTAATAGTGATACAGTCAGAAATGAAGCACGGCACGTGACTAGATTTTTAAATCTAAGATGACTCTAATTTCAGTGCAGAATTTGATGTAATAAAGAAGCGGCCGCAAAGATTTTCAAACGGAGAAAAATTTTCGCCCAACTCTCATTCAGAACATGTTCTATCATACGCAGTCTATTATTTGATTCTTGTTGATCATTATCAAAGAAAGCAGCAGTGTAAGTAACAACAAATAGCAGTCTCTTGCCATTGTTTCGCTAATGAGACGATTCCTCTCTCTCTTTTTTTTTTTTTTTTTTTTTTTTAATTGTACGCGGCGGTAGCACGCAAAAAAGCAAGCCATGCCGCGAGCCGCGACAGGCTGTAAACATGCACTATCAGAATGCGACAAACAATGCATGACACAGTGCAGTAATGCATTTTCAGCTTAAGAGTGACGCAAACACCTATAACAAAGATAACGGCACTTATCAGATCAAAGCAAAATAAGCAATCGATTCAAACCAGACGAAGCACGTGAAAAAGGAAGGGCACCCGTATAAATACGGACGGAGCGCCTGACGCATAGCAATGGCTACGTGGTGAAGCTTAACTGCTAAGCTTACGACTCGAACCAAACTACTGTAGCTGTATCGTCATTCATTCAACCTAAATTGTGTCTCATATTACAATGGACCAACTTTGTTTCGATTTGGAGGTGCGGCCTACAACTTTTCTCTCCCCTTGAATTTTGAGTCTCAAATTTCAGGTGCGGCTTAGATTCGGGAATTTTTTTTTTTTCCTTTATTTTGCGTCTCATTTTTCAGGTGTGGCTTAGATTCGAGTGCGGCTTAGATTCGAGTAAATACGGTAGCTTTAATAGACTTTGAAAAGGTTTCTGATTCTGTCAGACACATTGCAGTTATACAGAGAGAAGGTGGGAAACAAAGTACGTAAACATAATACAGAGCATTTATGATACCTCAATGGCTTCTGTCAGGATAGGAAAACTCATGAGGAAAATTTTCCATTGGAAGAGGAGTAAAGTAGGGTAGCCCTAGCCCTGAAAACTATTACTATCTTTGAGATGGCTATCACCAAAATTATTTGGAAAGAAAGGGAATGAGAATAAATGGGAAAAGACTCACTAACTTGAGATTCGCAGACAACACAATAGCCCTAGGCAAGAATATGCTACAGATGCAATCCTTATAAATGATTCATCAGATCCAGAATGAAATTTTCATTCTGCAGCAGAGTGTATGCTCATACGAAACGTCCTGACACATAAAACTGTGTGTCAGACTGAGATCTGACCTTGGAACCTTTACCTTTCGCGGACAAGCTTGAGCTGTGCCTGGGTAGCTCTATAAGCAGAGCACTTGCACGTGAAAGGCAAAGATCCCTAGATCAAGTATCAGCCCTTAACACAGTTATAATCCACCAGGAAGATTTATCAGATAATTGCGAAAAAAGTGAGCCTCAAGGTAAATCTGTGCATGAAATATAGCATGCACATCAAGTAGGTAACTGCAAGACAAAAAATACTGAACAATAAATCTCGAACAGTTAATTGATATCCAAGAAGATTTAAAACCAGAAATTTTTGCTGAATCAAGCTGGGTTGGAGGTCTTATGGAAGAAACGCAACTGGTTTTAAATCTGATATGCCAACATACTTAAAAATGTTATTTTCGAACAGTGTGTTCTTTCTGTTCTAACATATGGCTGTGAAATGGGAATTTTAAACAAGCTTTTCAGAAGGAAACTATGAACAAAGGAAACTATGAACAACTCAGAGAGCTATGGAAAGGTCGCTCCTGGGTCTCACCAGAAAAGGCGGAAAAGGGAAGACATAACAACAATAACAGGAGTTTAGGATATTGTGCAACAGGTAAAAGTTCTAAAATGGAAACAGGCAAGGCATATTGAACTAAGAAATGACAGAATACAGACAAAGGTAGCAGTAGAGAGGAGTCCCAAAGAAAGAGCAAGATCACAAGGCTGACCACTGTAATAAAGAAGTGAAGAAAGTCACAGGTAGAGAGATAGAGAGGCATGAATATGGCAACTGAAATTGTATTTTTTAACTTAAGATTAAAGAAGCTACATCCTGTAAAGGTTTAATTAGCAGAACGATAAATATCTAAACAATATTCAAAGAAAAGAAAAATAACTGGAATGAAATAAGAAACACATACAGTAACCAAATTAAATAATTGAAGAAGGTGTGTACAGTGATGAATATCAATGCCACACTCACTACTACAGTTGAATTCATCATAATGCACAATTAATACAGTTGCAGGCTACGACAAAATGAATAGGATGAAATATAAGCTGAAGGATGGTTACAGAAAAAAGACAGATTGTGATGCAGAGAGCACTGAATCTCATTAGACAGCAATACTGGAAAGATAGTCAATAAAACTAAAAAAGAACACATTAATAATATTATGAAAAGGAAAGTTCCTACTCACCATATAGCGGAGATGCTGAGTTGCAGATGAGCACAACAAAAACACTGTCACAAATTAGCTTTCGGCCAGTACGGCCTTCATGAAAAACACAAACACACATGCAAAAACAACTCGCGCACACACACGACTGCTGTCTCTGGCAACTGAAGCCATACTACCACACTGGCAGTGTGGCTTCAGTTGCGAGAACCTGCAGTTTTGTGTGTGTGTGTGTGTGTGTGTGTGTGTGTGTGTGTGTGATCTATTTTTGCCGAAGGCAATACTGGCTGAACGCTAATTTGTGACAATCTTTTTGCTGCACCTATCTGTGACTCAGCATCTCCTCCATATGATGAGAAGCCACTTCCTTTTCAATTTATTGTTACATTCCATTCTGGATTTTCCATTGTTTGAAAGAACACACTAAAATCTCCAACTCAATAGCTTGGGGTGGAATCTAAAAAATTGTAAAACACATACTTATTCAATTCATTTTTGGTTAAAACAGAGGGCAGATCGAACAATCGGCAAGAATACACATTTAGTGTGTGATGATGTAACATATCCAGGAAGGAAAGTAGGCTTGGTTGGGTAAAGTCAGAAATGAAGAACAGGTCACTCAAATTCCAGGATGAGAGAACCCACAACCTTTTAATGTGCTCTATGAAGAGTAATGTAGTATTCCTTATCTAGAAAAATTAGCAAATAAACTACATACTACAATAAAGCAACAAAATGGTGAGTTTAATTGAGCAAAATGTTACCAGTAACATGTGTATGTGCGTGCTCTGACTTTCAAGCCTTGTCAACAAAAGTACTACAAATAAAGTAAAATATAATTGTTTGTTCCAAGTAAGTTATTACATCTCTTGAGTATGCAGCTGTTGGTAGCTTGTAGTTTGTTACACAACATATACACAACAGTACCTTTGTACTAACAACTCAATTTCTCTTTGTAGTATATCACAATACATTTTTTTCTGATTGGCTGTTCTTGTGTGTTTTATTGCTTTTAATAGAAAAATTAATATTAAAAGAAATATAACTACTAACCAATATGGGGATGGCTAAAATCTCCCTCAACACACACTCCCAAAATGGGGTTTTCCTGGCTATAGCACCATCCACAACCCAAACTTTGTAGACAACTGGAACAGTTTGTGTGCCTCTTGCAAGACTTGCACTGATTATTGCTTTGTAGTCCCACATGCTTTCCACGTCCTTGAGGATTAGGTGCCAACACATAAACTTGGTCCACCCACTCCCGACACTGTCCAAACTGGTACTCAGAGGTATATATAGAAAACGAGAAACACTCCTGCAATAAAATCAGTTTAACATCACACAAAATAACAAACATAAAGCGCATCCAGTACAAGATAAAGTAAGTAAACAAACTTATTGGAATGAAATACTTACACATTTCGTATAAAACACGAATGAAATGGATGAATTATAAACAGTACACACAACATTTTGTATCAAGCTGACAGGACTCATTACATTATCACCATAAAACTGCCTAAAATCACATATCACTTATTACACAAGGAAGGAATCAAGGATATTATCTATCAGATTATCTCAGTCCCAACACGTATTTACTAGCAGCACAAATAAGTCATTTGGCCTGAACATATGTGAATAAGGATTTCCTAAAATAACAAGTTCCATTGTATTGTGTTGGCAACAAACGAGAGACTTTGTTACTTTCCCATGTCAGTACCTTGAATATGCCCAATGGGCTTCCCTGACAGATCAAATATTGGATATTTGTGTTGATACCAGACTTGTGTAACCTTACATATTACACTTTGTAAGCTATGTTCATTAATGTTAAGCACCCATTTGGCCTGCCAAATGTGGGAATTGTAATCTGTAGCATCATTGCTGTCATTGTTCACCCAGCACTCAGTGCATGTTTAAGGTATAGTTGATTGTACTACTTGCTTGTTAGTCCTTCCTAATTTGGTGCATTTTATTCATTCGAATTAAGTGATTAATCATCCACTGGTTCAACTGTAGGAATTTTGGAGTAATTACCTGAATCATTTGTATTTTATTAGAATTTTTGCTAACTATGCAACAAAAGATTACCATGCAAGGTGGCACACTGGACTCGCATTCGGGAGGATAACGGTTCAATCCCGTATTCGGCCATCCTGATTTAGGTTTTCTGTGATTTCCCTAAATCGCTCCAGGCAAATGCTGGGATGGTTCCTTTGAAAGGGCATGGCCAACTTCCTTTCCCATCCTTCCCTAATCCGATGAGACTTATGACCTCACTGTTTGGTCTCTTCCCCCAAACAACCCAACCCAACCCAATAAAAGATTGTTGTTTTTTGAAGTAACAAATTACTTGTGATAAATGGCCAGCACCTTTCTCATACCATTTAGTTATTTCCTAACCCGGGGTGTCCACTGACATATCAGTTTTCTTGTTACTGCCAGTCTTCATTTTATTTTACTGACCAAACAGCAAAACTACTACTGGTGTGTTAGGCCCGAGTCAGTGTGCCATTAATAACTAAAGATGACCAACGTCATAAGTTACTGATAGTGAAATTAATAACAAACAGAGCATGAACTCTGAGCCTCATGTCTCTCCTGAACAGGATACTCTCAATTCTTATTGTATTGTTCCTTCTGGGTTATATGGCTCCCCAAGGTCCTTAATTGTGAGTAACATTACTGCTCTGGTGTGTCGTGTAGCAAAAAACTCGTGTTCCCGTCTGATTCATTACAGTGCTGAATTAATGAACTTATTTCGAAATGTATTGACTTCCTCTTACTTTTTATTCAATGACCAGTACTATGAGTATACAGATGGATTTGCGATGGGGAGCCTGTTGTTGTCTATTATTGCCAATTTGTGTCTGGAAGATTTTGAGAAGTGTGCCTTGGCGTTGGCACCTTGGAAACCTGCGTGTTTTTTTTTTTTTTTTTTTTTTTCAAATATATAGACGATATTTTTGTTGTTTTGTCTCAGTGAGAGTTTGAATGACATTTTAGAACACCTGAATTCAATCCACTTGAATATTAGTTTCACAACAGCGGGGGAAAAGCATGGCTGTCTTCCCTTTCTTGATGTGTTGGTCACAAGGAAGGTGGATGGTACATTGGGACATGCCACTTATAGGAAGCCTACTAACACTGACTTGTATCTGCAGTCTGACTGTTGTCCCCATGCAGCTGAATGAAATGGTACTTTGTTCCTTGGTTCATAGGGTCCAAGTCACTGCAGACCCTGAGAATTTGTAAGCTGAGTTAGCCCATCTCAAAGTCACCTTTTGTCAGAATGATTATAGTGAAAGACAGTTCACACACGTGTTGCCCTATCGACCAACTGTGCAGTGGGGAAGTGACGATAATACTGAGGTGGCACCAAAGTCAATGGCTTTTGATTTACGCAGGTAGCATTACGAGAAGTATTGGTCATATTTTGCAGAAATATTGTGTAAAGAGCATTTTCCAACTGCCATCTAAGATCAGGCTCCTTTTAGGTTCTGTCAAGGGTGACACTGGTTTGCGTAAGGCACGTTTCTACAATGTTCCTTGCAGTTATGGCATGTCATATACTGGTCAGATTATCACAACTGTGGATGGCCAGTACACTGAGCATAAGTGGCACACATGCTTACAACAGTTGAGCATATCCGCCATTACGGAATATTGTCTCGGCACCAGTCACCCTATAGAATGTAAAAAGTTCCACTTCCAGCTATTGGGATAGTGTTATTAATTAAGTTGTTGAAATTAAATTAGGAAATAACCTCATAAATAGAGATGGTGGTTTTTGTTTAAATTCTGCATGGAATCCTGCTCTCCCCCTTGTGGAAAAGTAGAGGGACAGAGTTTGTGCTACTTCTCCCATTCATTATTAATTTCACTATTGTTGACTTCAGACATTAGACATTTTTGGTTTGTGATGGCATTAGTGTTTACTCTGTGTGTGTGTGTGTGTGTGTGTGTGTGTGTGTGTGTGTGTGTGTGTGTGTGTGTGTATCTTTCTGGAGATTCTCTGAAAACCGTGGTTTAAATTTGCTTGCACAGGGCTTACTTGCTACAGTTTTGCCCTGAAAATGGCAGGGTGTGTTCACGGTGAAATATCAGTGGTTGTCAATGATGTCACCCAGCTGCATTCCCGATAAGTTATTTTTACTTCTGGTGTCTCATTTTTAAGCCAATTCCCTTGACACCATCTGTTTTAGTTCAACAACGTTCTATTGCCCATATTCTATTTTTATTGGTGCTGATAGGTTTTTTTTTGTGCTGATAGTATTACATCTCTCCAAGACACTAGCCATCCTACTGATCTTCACAGTTATTAGCTATTTCAGACACAATTACTACCGTAAATCTTTTGGCTTCTCCTGAGCTTTAATTTCTTACCCAAATTACTGCTTGGTTTTCTTCACAGCTTTCATTCATTCACTAATTACATTCTGTACATCAGAACCAGAAGGAGAACCTTCAAGGATGTGGAACATGTCAGCTTATATGTACTAACAAAAACTATACTACTAATGAGCTGATGAGGATTGCTTTCTTCAAATTCTTGTATCAAGAAACCACACAAAAACAGTTTGCGAACTATGAGAAGACTTTCATCGTGCCTTTCATCATGCTACTGGACAACTGTTAACTGATCAAACGACCTGGAATAGCCTACACAAGAATCAGTTTAGGTACAGATGGCAGAATAAGTGCCTCATTTAACCAGATCACATCAGCACTTTGCCAAAGACCACAGACATTGGCAGTTACAGTGCTGGAGGAAAGTGCTGTTCTGCGACGAAACTAGAACGAACTTACATGGAAAGGATGACCATATAGGGGTATGGAGAACTTGTGGGGAATGTAATATGGAAGATAGAGTGTCCTCTAACAGTCCCTTTTGAAAGAGGTGCTATACTGCTGGAGGGGGTGGGGGATTAAGGAACAACAGAGGTCTAACAGGAGAAATGTACATCGAGAAATACTTTATCCTCATGTACAACCTCCGACATGAGCTCTTGGGAAAGAATTTCTTCTGATGCACAATAACGCTCCTGCCCATGTTGCAGCCAAAGTGCAAAATTTTCTTTGGCAACACTATATCAATGTTCTACAGTGGCCAGCATGTGGTCCTGAGCTGGAAACCATAGAGCACTTTTGAGATTATCTGAAGAGAAGGGTTAGGTTTCATTCAAATGCTTCAGAAACGCTACAATAGTTGCAGGTTGTCTTACTAGAGGAGTGGCAAGAAATACCACTGGATTTCATTCAAAAGCCGATTCGAGGTATTTTGAGATGCTGTGCTGCCCTTATTGTAGCAAGAGTGGGCAGCATGGGCTACTGAAGTGCATCAAGACCAAGAATTTTTTATGTGCAGCAAGATCCGCTTCAGTTTTGTGCTTATTTACAGTTTTTATACACAACAGGAAGGACAACGGATCTCTTCTATGGGTTGTATTCATTTCCAGGTAAGGGGATGTGGACAATTTTGTAAAGTAAGTTTGTTTTCATAAAGAGATAATATTATGAAAATTACATGCATTTAAAATAATGAACAGGCACATCATAGAACCTTAATCTGTATACTGTATGAACAATAAACAATTACTACACTGCTTATTGTTATTCACGTTTCTGCCATCTAAATTTAATCTACTAAAGTAGTAAGAAAGCTGCTACTTTGAAAATAACTGCTGCCTCTTTTGTTTTGTAATTTAACTGCTGCTTAGCTTAATATTTTCTTGATTATAATGGTATTTTCAAAGAAAAAATATTTACATCTATAAATACGGAATACTACTTACAGGTCATTATAAATTGTTACACAATTTTATAACACTGTTACCTGTCATGTAGCTAACAGAAATTTTAAATTCCTGAATCTATCTATTCAGACAATTTGTAGAAAGAGTACCTAATGAGACAAGTTTTTAATTTTCTTTTGAACCGGTAGCAATTACCAGTTTATTGCTTTATGTTATATTGGAGGTTGTTGAATATCTAAACACCACAGTACATAACTACATTCTGAATTCTGGACAAGGAGGCAAAGTCTACACAAAAATTATTTTTTGTCTTGTATTGTGACTGTGTATACCACAGTTCAGTTTAAACTGATTTTTAAAATCAGCAATAAAAACTTTAAGGAGTAAATATATTGGGAAGTGGAAAGTAAGAATACCAAGATCCTTAAAAAGTCTTCTGCAAGAGGTACAATTACATACTTTATGCAATACTCCTACAGATCATTTCTGCTGAAGAAAGTTAATTTAGGTGCACTGCCCCAGAGAACTATTCCATAAGACAACAAGGAGTGAAAATATGCAAAACTTTTGCATTTAGGTCAACACAACGGGAGATGCTTCTCAGGAAATAACACGATGAACTGAGCTTCTCAGTTAGCTTATCCATCTGTTCACTTCATTTTAACTTGTTATCCAGCTGGACTGCAAGAAATGTTACACACTGTGCTTCATTCAGTGTACCACTAATTGATGTCTACTTCTCATGTTAAAAGGTCACTATTGCTTGTTTGAAACTTCACAGCATGAGTCTTTGTGGGGTCAATACTTAAACTGTCAGCTGTGAACCACTTGTAGGCCTGTTCCCCCATCATCTGAACAGTGTCTGCTTGGGCTGAGTTTGGACCATTCATTAGTATGCTTGTGTCATTAGCGAACATTATACTCAGTTTTTGAACTCCTGTTTAATGCTACTGGAAGATCATTTATGTAAGTTGGAAGCAAGAGCAGAGACACAGTACCAATCCACATGACACTCGACATGACTGTTTTGGTTCCCAGTTCTGAAGTTATCTTAATTTTCCCATGAAACTAGCCATCTCACTGATCACAATTATTTGCTGCCTTTGACACAACTATGTCTGGTAAAGCTTAAACCTTTTATGTCTTCTGTTGAACTTTAATTTCCTTTCTAAATTTCTCTTTGGTTTCCTTCACAGCTCACTCGTACAGATTGAATAACGTTGACAACAGGCTACAATCCTGTCTCACTCCCTTTTCAACTATTGCTTTCACTTTATGTCCTTCAACTCTTGTAACTGTTTCTGTACAAGTTCTAGATAACCTTACACTTCCTGTATTTTATTCCCACTGCTTCCTGAATTTCAATAGTGTATTCCAGTCAACATTTTCAAAAACTTTCTCTAACCTTACAAATGCCATAAATGTATGTTTGCCTTGAATCAATCAATCTGCTAAGGAATGCTGTAGAGTCCGTACTGCATTGTGTGTACCTACATATCTGTGAAAGCCAAAACTGACCCTCCTCGAGGTCGACTTCTACCTGTTTTTCATTTGTCTATAAATAATTTGTGTCAGTATTTTGTAACAATGACTTATTAAACTGATGGTTCAGTATTACTAACACCTATGAGCCCCAGCATTCTTTGGGAAGTGTTGTTCTTGAAGTCCGAGGGTATTTCGCCTCTTTCATATATCTTCCACATCTGGTGGAACAGTTCTCTCATGGCAGGGTCTGTCGAGGATTTCAGTAATTCTAAAGGACTGTCTACTCCAGGAGACTTGTTTCCAATTAGATCTTTTGTCAAATTCTTCTCACAGTACCGATTTCCCATCTCATCTTCATCTATTTTGTCTTCCCTTTCTATGATGTTATCTTTAAGTTCATTTTCTTTGTATAGTGCTTCTATATATTCATTCCACATTTCAGTCTACCTTTCTTTGATTAGCAATGTCTTGCCATATGAGCTCTTGATATTCATTAAGCTGCTTGTCTTTTCCCCAAAGATCTCTTTAGTTTTCCTTTACATGTCAACCACCTTGCCTCTAGTCACACAGGCTTCTACACCCTTGCATTTCTTGTAAACCCATTCCTGTTTTGTGATATTGCACTTGCTGGTTATGTCAATTTTTAGACAACTGTATTCCCTTTTGCCGGATTAATTTGCTACATTTTTATGTTCACTCCTTTAGTCAGTTATATTCAACATCTTGTGTGTTATCCAAGTATTTCTATGCGACCTCGTCTTTTCACCTATTTTGCCTGATTCCTTCACAACTTCATCTCTCAAAGCTACCTATTCAGCTTTTATTGTATTCCTTTCCCCTTTTAGTCAATCATTGTTTAATGCAAACTCTGTAACTCTCGACAACCTGTAAATCTTCCCATTTATCGATTTCCTACTTTTCTGCAATTTCTTCAGTTTCAAGCTGCAGTTCATAACCAGTAAATTATGAGCAGAATCCATATCTGGCTCTGGAAATGTTTTACAGCTTAAAATATAGTTTCACCAATATAAAATCTATCTAAATTTTCTAGTGTCTCCCAGTCTCTTCCAAGTACACAACATTCTTTCATGATCCTTAAATCAAGGGTCTGCTACAATTAAATTAGATCTGTGCAAAATTCTACCAGTATGTTCCCACTTTTAATGCAACTACTATTTTTCCTTCTCTTCTTTTTCCCATTATTGAATATCAGTCTCTCATCAAAATCAAATTTTTGCCTCAATTAACTATCTGCATAATTTCTTTAATCTCATTATACATTCTTTCAATCTCTTCATTGTCCGAACAGCTAATAGGCATATGAATTTGTGCTATTGTGGTGAGTGTAGGCTGTGTGCACCTAGACTATGACAATGTGTTAACTGTGTAGTTAACAGTAGTATAGTAGTTTACTCAGATGCCAATTTTCTTATTCGTTAGTAGTCCTACTCCAGTATTATCCTGTTTGATTTTGAAGTGCAGAACAGTGTTGTTTTTCCCCTGACATTATCATCTTGAGTTGTCCCTCCCTGAGGAAGCTATCTTACCTACTTTTTTTTAGTCTGAATGACTGCTTTGGCTCTATTTAAAGATTTTTACTTTATTTGCTATGAATTCTGATACTCAAATGTATCTTCTTCACATTCCTGAATATAGTCAACACTTTTTTTGTCTTGTTAGTAAATAAATGCAATACATTAAACTACCTGTAATTACAAATTAATGAACTACTCTTAAAATGATAATAAATTAATTCCATTAAACTTAAACAATTAGTTTCCATACGAACTGTGTGATAAACAAAGTGGTGAAAAGATAACAAGAGGTAAAGTGATGAATTATAGCAAATAAAGCAAGACTATTAAATGTAGCTGATGGATTTATTCATGGTCCAAGAACATATAACAAAAGCTGTTATATCCTGATCTACAAGCTTGTGTCTGTGTATATGCGGATGGATATGTGTGTGTGTGTGAGTGTATACCTGCCTTTTTTCCCCCTAAGGTAAGTCTTTCCGCTCCCGGGATTGGAATGACTCCTTACCCTCTCCCTTAAAACCCAAATCCTTTCGTCTTTCCCTCTCCTTCCCTCTTTCCTGATGAGGCAACCGTTGGTTGCGAAAGCTTGAATTTTGTGTGTATGTTTGTGTTTGTTTGTGTGTCTATCGACCTGCCAGCGCTTTTGTTTGGTAAGTCTCATCATCTTTCTTTTTAGATATATTTTTCCCACGTGGAATGTTTCCCTCTATTATATTCAAATTCAAACTTTACATAGAGATGCAACATCAAGAAATAGCTATATAAAGATAAGTGATTTATGAGACAAACAATTATCATTTAGACATTATTCTATGTCATTTAATTGTTTACATAATTGTGATTCTTGAAACTATGAAAAATATATGTGTTCATGTTAGCCGTAATCCCTTTATTTAGTGTAAAGCTAGCATATTTGAGGTGCAAGCCTATGTTACTATATTGAATGATATACATGGGCTGGACAAAAATATGGAAACGCAAAAAACACAATACATGATAATGCCTAATACTGTGTAGGAAACCTGTTAGCTTTCAAAACAGCTTCAAGACATCTTTGGAATGGAGGTTTTCAAGGGAATCTTATATCATTATTCCTGAAAAGTAGTGGCAAGTTCAGGTACCAATAATGGAGATGGATAGCAGTCACGGACCCTTGTCTCCAAAGTACACCTCAGTGGCTCAATAATTTTGAGATATGGTGACTATGGCAGCCAGGGGAACTTGGACAATACATTCTCATGCTCACAAAACCAGTTCTGGACAATGCGAGCTGAGCTATGTCAACAGTAGCCCTGTTGTCTTGGAACACAGCATTACCATTCAGGGGCAAACATTATATTATGGGATGGACCTGGTCAACCAAAGTGGTCACGTAATCCTTGTAGAATACTCATCTGGCCTATGCAATACCATGATATGGCTGCCCAAGGCAACACCCCATCATGTTCCACTATTTTGATGTAAAGTCGGTCAGAAGTTGGAAACAGTATGAAACAAGGCCCATCTGAGCAAATGACTTTCTTGCATTACTATATAGACCACGTTTCATAGCTTCGGTACCACATCTTCCTGCTATGAGCATTTGTCTCACCAACATATGGTTTTGGAGTTCCTGCTCGCCCTGAAATTCCCCACTTATGGAGCTATCTTTGTATGGTTTCAGAGCTGAAAAGGTTCGCAAATGCGACTGTTCTGCAGTGACTTTTGAAGCTGTTGTCTTCTTTGTTTTTTGTCACAATGCTCTTCAATGACAGTTCATCATAATCACTCAACATACACTTTTGCCAACGTTGTGACATAGTGGATGATGCTTTTCCACTTTTACACTTCAGTTCCCTCAGTTACGGAAGCATCCACCATACGAGCACCAACAATGTGCCAATGTTTGAATTCACTTAGTTCCAACATAATGCACTCACAACTACACAGGACATTGTTCTGACCATGACTGACGCTTGAAATCTGTTCACGACATTGCACAGGTACTGTCAGGGTCAGATACAGCAGTGTAAACTGCCTGCTTGTCTAGCATGAGGATTTATGTTCATTTCACACTGTTTTCCATATTTGTGTCTCATCCTTGTCTAGTCATTGTTCAAATTCCATTAAGCTTCATCTGGTTGACAAGGAACCTGAAGAAGGTAACATGGAAGGAAATACGATATCACAAAAATGTTTCTCAATAGTCTTAGACGAACTTTAATTTTCGGTTACCATTGTAGTTTTGGCTTCTAAAGCAAATAAACTGAAATAATGAATAAAGTTTGAAAGTAGCTCTGAAAAACATGGTTATGGCTATGGTTATGGCTGTGGCTCTTATTATCACATAAGGTGAAAGTACTGCTTAGACAAAACACTAAAAACAGAAGTCTACTAACAATGAAGTAACAGAACCAGTTGCTGCATTTTTGTGTTTATGGCAGTTTATCAACTTGATCAACAACAAAACAGATAAACAAAGTAGCTGGGTTGGATTGAAGTACTTCTGGTAAATTAAACCGAGTTTTAAACTAAATTTGCAATGTGGCGGTACAGGAAAGTATACAATTAGTGTGTATTATCGGCTTTGACTGATGGCAGTGGAACTTGGACTATTAATGTAAAAATTATTCAAAATCTGAAGGTTGGTCAACAAGCAATGTAGAGATGTACGTTGGAATTACAAGAAGAGGCAGGAAAACAAAGACCTAGTTATGACCACAATGAAAATTAAATGGAAAGGAGAGACGAATAGCCATGTGAATGAATGGTAAAGTGTCAAGAAAAGTTCTCTGCTGCACCCCAAGAGAGAGAGAGAGGATGCCCTAGTGGAAGATGGGTAGGTGACATCATAAACATGCAGGAGGAACATGGATGTGTAAGTGTTAGAACTGTAAGGTAATTTGATAAATAAGAAATATACTCATCAAGCGGCTGCAGGAGAATGCACAAATAAATGTAGTTAAATTTGCAAGCTTTCAGAGCCAGTCACCCCTCTTCCTGGCAGAAGAGTTGAAGGAGATGAAAGAGAGATGAAGGAATAGGACTGGTGAGGTTTGGGAAATGGGGAGAGTTTAGAGAAGTCACCCAGAATCTTGGGTCACGGGAGCTTACCAGGTGGGATGAGAAGGGCAGACTCAATCTGACCCCAAAAGCCTACAAATGTAAATACCTTTACACATGTGTTCACCTGCTGCTGCTTGCTGAGTAGATTTTTTATCTATGCAATTACATCATCTTTTCAAAAACTGATTTTTTTGTTGTTATATTAGAAATGTAATGGGTAGAAAAGGCTAGAGGCAGGTTTATTGGTTCATATCAAATGGTGACAATATGAGATGAAAAAATGTCTGCAAGACAGACGTCAATGAAAAGCCAACAATGAAAAGAAAACCAGATAAAGTTTCAGATAAAACCACTAACAAAAAAGGAATTAATAAGCCAGAACTATGGATAGAATTGTTAGAAAAAACTGGGCAAAAGAAAGACGTGCCTCCTCTTCAACTCACAAGAGCAGTTCCATAATTTTGAAGCAGGACAAAACAAAAGCCTACAAGAAGCTGCTCCTCCTACAGGTCTCAGTGCAAGCTTACTGTTAGCTATTTTTGTGGAGAAAATAAAATGTAGTTTTATTTGCAAAGTTTCTACAGATATCTGTAACAGTAAGAACAGAAAAATGGGTATTAAAAGACCAGCCAAGCAGTGTTCTGAATGTGGTCTCTCTCTTTGAACATCTGTCTGTTTCAGAAGAAAGTGAACTCAGACTAACTATGAGTACAAATTACTTGAAGGAAATTCCCTTTTTGGTGCAATAATTGCATTTGCAGGCTGTAGTTAATCAAGCTTTTAAACATTATCACAAAAATTAATTTATGTTACCAGAGTACAGCTTCATATGCACTTTCAAACCTTCTATCAGCTTACCTGTTTTGTTTCACACCACACACATCGCCCTCTGTCATCCAAACACTGAGAACAGTTTCTTCGCAGGTGGCAGGGCATAGGACACTCTGACTGCTGTATCACAGCATCTTGTGATCTACAAATAACATCAACTAAATAATTTTTATAGCTGTGCTGAAGTGATGGTGGCAATAGCAGAAACAATACTAATAATACACTTCAAGTAGCAAGTCAATTATATGACACAACGACAGCCACAGAAAAACTAGATACAGGCTTTACAGTTTAAATGATACCAGGCCAGCAGCTAAGGGGGGAAAACTGTCTCCACATTCTCAGCTACATTTACGTCAGTACGAATGCACACAGCAAGTAGATTCATTATCCCATAACAGCAGAAGTTGCTATTCAACTGCATGCAGACAAAGTACCATAATGTGATATGGCTCTACAGGATGCAGTTCTGCCTAGAGGAAAAAGAAAGAATTGTTGGATGTTGATCTTGGACTGATGATTTTATTTGCCGCTGAATCTGGAGAATGCCAGACCTCCCATTTGATTTTTTGAGACTGGAGGAACATGGTTCAACCTTTACAATGAAAAATTATAGTACCAATTCTCTTCTTAAATGATCACAAAATTTCTATTGTGACGGGGTCAACTTTATTTTCTGAGGCACACTTTTTGTTATGAGAAACAGATGATACATTGCAATAATGGTGTTAAAGATTGGTAGCTCTTAACACTTCTATTTAGATACCTTGGTGTGCCACCTTTGAACTTTTTTAGCATTTCTTTGTGCCACAAGATAGAATCTGCTGTTTACTCCTGTCAGAGAGAGTGCAGAATGCAGACACGAAACTTGCAAAAAAGAGCAAAATGCAAGTGTCATCAAGGTTGAGGCGTTTTTGTTGTGCCTATCTATGACTCAGCATCTCCACTATATGGTGAGTGGCAACTTTCCTTCTCATAATATTGTTACATTCCATCCTGGATTTTCTACTGTTTGATCAAGGTTGAAGTATGTTACTCTTGCCATTATTTCCCTTTTTTCAGCAGCATTGTCCAGGAACAAGGTATTCTCTGAAATGATATGTACTATTTGAACTTAGTAGTGTGACATGGATATTCTTCTCCAAGCACTGGAGACATTTACTTTAAGCACTGATTCATTGTTACCCCAGCAAAAAATTGTATTGCATTTCTGCATGTCATTCTGCTCTCTTATACTGCGGAACTGATTGATCAACAGCTATACAACAACCACTAGCTAACTGATGGTTACTGTACGTATATCAACAGGTTTGAGGAAGCAAAGCAGCAAACTGTGAGTTATCTACCTATCCAAAATGTCTTAGACTTATTTACAGTGAAAATTGTTGCATAAAATGATTCTTTCTATGACATGGTAAAGGTTCTCTCCTTTTCCTAAGAAACAGTACAGAAAAAATTACTCTGTGTACTGTAATTAAATTAGTCTCATTTCTATTGTGGCTATAGAAGTGTGTAAGACTTTCTTATGGCTGCCAATGAAAACTGATTCTTCAAATAATATTAGTATATTTTTATTTGTTACCATCTTTCCTGAAAAATTTCATTTAGTGTTTTTCAACTTTCCCTCATTACTCTGGTAAGAGTCAAACAACCAGTGACACTCAATTTCTCTCACTTGTGCATGTTCAAAGTTCTATGCTGCTCCAACTTGTTACAGTTTAATCGCACCCAAGCAATATTTCCGTATATGGCATAATATTGTTTCAAAAGTAATCTCCTTTGTAAGGCAAACTACAGTGTCAAAATAGTCTCACAATGAATCAAATAATTTCATTTATACTATCCATAAACTGCACTAAATAACAGTTTTATAATTCCATCAACAGTAACTGTTTAATAACTATATGACAATACTGGATCACATTACACCTTAAAGATGACACTAAAAAGAATTTGTATGTTATATTTAAAGAAACAAAAGGAAATGTTTTAGAAGAAATACATATCATGAAAGCATTAAAGCAAGCCCCTGGTTCAGCTCTGAATAATCATACTGAAAACTGAAACTGCAATATCCTATCAAATTTTGACTATGTGAATCACCAACAGTAGCTACTAAGATGGTTTTCATGTTAATTTAGCAACTTTATTATACTCAAATACTACTCTTTCAGTAATTTTATAATACTGAAGGACCGATGTAAAGCAGATTATGTTTTATCTTTCATTTCATACCTACAATAAACTACATATTTTTGAAAGTTATGTAATGCGGTTCCCAGAAACACTAGTTTTCCTAGTTATGATTTTCTCCTTGCAGCTGTTTGTGTGTTTACTTTCTTTTTCCTCTCTTCAACTGTGGTCTTCTGCCTTCCAGAGTACTGCTAGTCTAGCTGCTTACACCTCATCGGTCTGTTAGCAATATGGCAGATGGATACACACCACACAGGATTTTAAGTTTTACTTACATCAGATTTATACAGCTGATCTCTAAATAATTCTGCAATATATCCTATGGGATGTTATTCAGTAAGCTATTTTTCAGGTCTCTTTCTTTCTCGACATTTTGGTTCCATACTGTATTATTATTTTTTGGATAATATTTTACGAATACTTTTCCTTGAAATTAGCAGATTTTTTAGGCATTTTATCCCAGTTCACATTAGTGTCCCATTCATTATTTGTTTTTTCCCTGCTTTTGCACATTTTGACAAACATCTTTTCAATATACTCAATTTCATTATGAATACCCACCAATGTAATTTGACTCTTACCGTGGATACTTCCTAAATGCTGGGTCTCTGTAATTGTCCATCTACGAGGGAAATCCCAAAAGTAAGGTCTCCTATTTTTTGTAAGTACACAACTCTGTTTGTGTGGCAGTTGGTCTACTGTTCTGAAGAGTGCTTCACCCGCTGTGTGTAAACATGCACACGCCGTGCTGAGGCACTCAGTCTTGGCTTGGCAGCCGTAGAGAATGGAGCTCCCGTTGGATGTTACCACCAAGTGCGAATTGCGCGCAGTTATCCGGTTTTTGAAAGCAAAGGGCACTGCGCCAATTGAAATCTATCGCCAATTGACGGAAGTGTATGGTGAGTCATGCATGGATGTCAAAAATGTTCGTAAGTGGTGTAGAGAGTTTGCAGCTGGTCGGTTCAAAACTCACGTCGAACAAAGGAGCGGGAGACCGTCAATTTCTGAGGAGATAGTGTTGAATGTTGAGCAAAGCACACGTGAATATTGGGGGATCACCCTGGATGATCTCTGCACATTGGTTCCTGAGGTTTCCTGAAGCACCACTCACAGAATTTTAATGGAAACATTGAACTACCAGAAGGTGTGCGCAAGACGGGTGCCACGCATACTGACTGAGGACCACATGCTGCAATGAGCTGATGTTTCCCGCGCATTTCTTCACTGCCTTGCAGCCGAACAGGACAACTTTCTGGACTGAATTGTCACAGATGATGAAACCTGGGCATACCACTTTACATCTGAGACCAAGCAACAATCACACCAGTTCATAACTTTCTGAACAGCATGGCGGCGAGCTGGTATGACATGGGCATACAAAAACTGCTACAACGTCTACAAAAATGCATCGACAGAAATGGTGATTATGTTGAAAAATAGCTAAATGTTCAAGCTGTAAACTGATGTAGACCATTGTAGAAATAAACAGGTCTATGTCGTTATAAAAAAATAGGAGACCTTACTTTTGGGATTACCCTCATACATTATGAAAATATAAACACTGTGAGTGCTGCTCATCATCGTTTGTCGAATGCCAACATATCTGCGGTTCTGTTACATCAACCATTTCAAAAAAATTCACACAGTGATCTGTATTCTTGGCAGATAAACCTGAAGATGCATCTGTACTGATGTGAATCTGGTAGTTGCAAATAAAGCACATTCACACAGTTATGCTTCATTTGTAAACACTTCATAATTCTTGACCTTCTAATTATTATAATTTTTATGATAATTTGAATGGCTATTGAGTGTTGAGTGCTTTTTAATTGTTATTCACAATGTCTCAGAGCTGTTGCTGGCCTCCCTAAAAGATTTTTTTTCAAGTTAGTTGTGAAAAAGATCATGTCATTTCAGTGGAAGAAAATTTACTACGCACATTTCAAACTTTTGAAAACTTTGTACAGTAGCTCAATAAAATAAGACAGCAGCTGACAAGAGAATAAATATGCAAGCATCAAGAACATACAATCATCCAATCAGCAACCTTACTTAATATCTGCCATATATCATCTGAGAACTTACTCTTTTCAGGCATTAACTGTATCTTTTTCAATTCAGTTATTCGCAAGGATAATTGAACTTGGTATACTCACTACTCAAGTCTTCACTGTGGCACGTTCTTAAAGTTTCTAATGTTATGTTTTGGTCATCATGTACACACACACACACACACAAACACACACACACACACACACACACACACACACACACACACACACAAACGTCTCCAAAATTGAAGGACGAAAGTAACTTTTGCATCATCTATCACATCCAAGTATCACAGTTTGGTGAAACTTGGGTGATACATAGAAAGACCTGCTGCAGTACAGAACAGAAGGTAACAAGGAAACACGCAATAAGGCACACAGCAATGACACTTTTACTCAAAGACAATAATTACACTGAAGTCACCATGATTTATGATGGTCCCTGGACATTACAAAAGGCAAGACATAGTTCTTAATATAGTGTGTGATCAACACAGGTGGCAATGCATGCTCTCCAATGTCCTCCCTTACTGGCCACAGGGTTGGTTATGGTTGAGGTTGACAGCTGCTGGATGGTCCTTGGTACATGTGAATGTGCTGCAATATGTCTCCCCAATACATCCCACTTGTTCTTGATGGAATTTGATTCATGGGAAGGAGCAGGCTGGCCCATTTCCTGAATATTCTTTTGTTCCATGAGCTTCTCCACCTGTGGTATTTGATGTGGTAGCACACTGTCACCCATAAAAATGAAGTCAGAGCAGACCATTTCCCCTAAAAAGACACACACTGGGAAGGAGTAAAGTGTCACAATAATGTTAAAAGTGACTCTGTGGTGTTCAAAGATTTGGAAGTCAGTATGCCCACGCACAATTATGCCTCCTCGCACACCACCACCCCCAAAATGATCACGATCAACAATGTTCCTGTGTGCAATGTGTGTTTCCACTTTTCACCATAGAAGAGTATTTTCAAAATCACTGCACAGGCTGAATCTGCTCTAATCCGATAAGAACACATGACCCTCTCCTTGTTCATGCACTCTTGGCACCATCACAAATGGTGCTGCCGACATGTGGGATTGTGTGCCTTGATGTCCTGTTAAACGTGGTTACAACTGCACCTGCAGTCTCTCGTGTTGTGCGTTCCAATCCTATTTGACACTGTAGTCACACTGACCTCACACCATTTGGCGTCCAGCACTCTGTGCACAACTGGCAATGTGCTCTTGCACTTTCATTTATTTCCACCAAGTTGTTAATATGTTTGTTATTTTATCTATCATGTCCGTTTTATTCACTTGTAGAGCTCTGCAAGATGGCATTATCATATATGGCCCATATTTTGGTGGCTAAACACCTCTGCCTTTCTCAATGCACAAACTGCTGACACTCAGTGATTTAAATCTGGGTTTGGAGAGGGGGCAGAAGCTCTCCATGGTGTGTTCAAATCACATAAAACCAGCAATCTACTGCCATTTGTGACTTGAAAAAGGTGAGAAAGGAAGGGGAGTGGTTTATCTTTCAAAATTTTTTGAAGGTTCTACTTTGCTGCAATCATATCACTTATTCCAATAGGCAAAATGGTACTATAATTTAGAGTTCCTTATCCCATAAGTATCTGTAACTAATATAAGTGTGGTGTACATCAAATACTGTTCCTCTCAAGATGGACACATTTTATACTTTAGATCTCTACCTTCCTCAAGGTACAGCCAATACAGCAAGTGTCACGCATTATGAAAAGGATAGATTGCCACTCATCACATAGGGAAGGCATTGGCGTCACAGACAGACACAATGAAAAAGTTATTTTTCATTGTGCCTGTCTGTGACTCAACACCTCCACTATGTGGTGAGTAGCAATTTATACTTTCCATGTTGTTGTTATTCCATCCTGGACTCTCCAGTGTTTGAATATTAATGCATTCTCATTTCTTCTCTCAACATTTATCTTTTCACACATGGTAAGTTACCCTACATTAAAATTCAGGAATACATTATATTTCTTACCTCCCTTTCCTTGCACAACGAGCATCCTCTGTCCACCATTCACAAAGGCCACTGCTAACACAACTTTCACAGGAAATATAGTTGGAACAATTGGCACAACTTGATGGAAGCAGAGTAAGGTAGCGCCATTCATTTGGTAATGCGGGGGATACACATTCTTCTGACTCATTTGACTTTCTAGACATGCATCGTTGGTTTAAATCACACCATCCACAAAGGGAATCTTCCAAACAGTGCAAGCAGTTTGTATATAAATGGCAAGAGCCATTCTCATATGGTTCTAAATAATCGAATGTGAATACCTGAGAAAGAAAAACATTATTAAAGGGACTGTACATATTCATAACTCAATAAACAACTCAACACAATTACTAAAATTTGGCTACCTATAATAACTTGATGAATTAATAAAGCAGAAACACTGATGATAACAAAACTCCCCCCACCTCCCTCAAAAAGTTCAAACTCACATTAACAGTAAAATAATTAACAATAAAGAAGATATGTTCATGTGCATTTTCAACTGTTCGTGGCGTAATGAATAGCCCATTGAATTTCAGGCTGCACGGCTGCATGCCCAAAATTTAATGGACTCTTATATGTTCATACTTCAAAATGTACATTTATGTGATCTTGACACACTGAGGATTTCACAGCCATCTCTGAAAAATTTACGGGTAAAAGAGTAGACAATGTATATCTGATATACATGAAATAAATGTAAAACACAATCAAAGAGCTCCCTATTATCGATGTATGAATTATCTGGTTTGGGGATTATTTGTGCATAGTTCAATGATTTCTGAAAAGATAAAAAACAAATCTCAAGATAGTCTGTTATAATTGGAATGAATATTTTCATTTAAAACACACAGTTATGCCTGTGTTTTACATTTTACCGACAAAAAACAATGAGGGCCTCAATCCCACACCATCAGACATCTCTGAAATACTGTTCTATTACTTCCCATTTCACCTACAACTAATGTGTGGACTGTATACTTGTAACATGTTCACAACTGATTTCCAGTCTCTCTGTTTGCCTTACCCTTTTCCTACAAGCTTGTTTCCAGTGAGTAACATGTAAATAACACATTGGAATTTAATACGACATATGTAGCATGTTCTGTAAACACAATAAATAGTAGTTTTCAGTAATTATGCATTTTGGATTTTCCGTGGTTTTCAGTTATCCATGTAATCTCGGGAGCAGTATTTAAAAACACAACAAATTTATAACTGTTAGGAGTATTAGTAGTTTCCTAGAGGTTCAAAGTTTAAAAAATTAATATGAAAAAGATTTAGGTACAAACTAAAAATCACCTCTACCCAAAGAATCTCACTATTACATGAAACGAAAAGCTAGTAACAACAATTGTTGTTACTCATATTTTAAGATCTCTTGCATTTCTATCTGTACTGCCTGTCATCAGTTCTCAGTATGTTACTTCTTTTCAATGAGATATGAGACTTTGAGGTTCTTCAAAACTGACAGCAATAAAACAATAGGTAAGAAGAATGTCGCATACAATTTCCCCTGGGGTGAGGAACGCTTTGCAGAGAGGGCACAGTGACAAGAACTTTTGAAATAGTGAAAGCAAAGTGGTAGTCGTAACAATTTTAGGCAGCTCCAATAGCCCCACATGGTGCTGCTAGGTGAGGGCTTCTACTGTTTTGGTATGATGAGATGGATTCAGACACAAGTGTAACAATGACAGTGTTAATAAATAGACTGTGAACATCACATGCAGTACAAGTGAAACAGCATTATGTATGGAATGAAAATAGGGGCACCAAGCCATTGCATATAGTGATTAGCTGTGTGGAGAAAATCTTATTTGGTATGATATAATGATCATGTACAAATGTGGAAAAATGGTTGATTGGTTGGTTTGTGGGATTAAAGGAACCAGACTGCAACAGTCATCAGTCCCTGTGGAAAAATGATGTTCAAAATTTGCAAATAATAACAATATAATGAAGTGGCAAAATATGTGTGTATGGCATAAACAGACAGTGACTAACGTAACAGTGCACAGTATAAAGACAATGAGGTGAAGATTTTACGTCAAGAATGAGACTAGGAATTTTGACTTCAAGCAGAAGCCACCATTACTGGAACCCACTGCAGCAGCCAGTCAGTGTGCAAGATCAACCAGCATCACATCCCAGTGTGTGGCAGCCTAGCACTGCGTGACAGAGTAGAAGTAAACATTGTGGATGGCACGGGATTATGAGCAACATGAGCAACTACGAAGACGACGCTGAAAGGGGATAGCAGTCGACAGCAGCAGCCAGTACAAAAAAAATACCACAAGATAAAACTGTCTGTCATTGAGTGTATAACAGATATTTGGCAAAAACGAGAGTCTTCAACCTAATCAGTGATTCCAAATGAGAAGTTAGTGAATTCTGTCAAGAATCTTCAAATAAGGTACCAACAGCTTTAGTGTTATGCAGAATTAACAGTATCAGTGTAGCTAGTGACTAGATAGTAGGGGACCTACGTAAAATGACAGTGAACACTGTTTCTAGTTTCAGTGAGAAAAACAATCTTATTTGGTAACAGATCAGAAATGGTTAAAAAAAAAAAAAATGGTGTGTGTGTGTGTGTGGGGGGGGGGGGGGGGGGAGTACATAAAAACTAAAGAAGTACAAGTGAGAGAACAGATCATGATGTGTTTGTTGTGTCTCATGCACTCATCACTCATATCTTCTTGTGTTCACTGTAAGAAATTTAGTGATTCTGAACTGTATGCTGATGTACTGTATATCCTGTTGATTTTATTAGAAAGCTCAATGATCTGCCAGGAAACAGCAATGATAAAGAAAAAATGTCTTTTTTGGGGGGCAATTCCTATGATTGGGCAATTGACATTGTGGAGTCTCTTAGTTCATGGAAAGAATTAAAGAAATTACTTTTAAAAAAATATTGGTCTCGTAAGGCACAGCGCAGATTAAGTGAATTATGAAAAAGTACTAGGTACAATCCTGGGAGAGGTACCACTACCTTGAAAGATTTCGGTCAGTATTGGGGTTATAAACTGAAGTACTCAAATAGAGAACTAGGTAGTAGTTTTGTAATTGTGGGATTAGAGAGCAAAATGCCCAAAAAATTAAATGCTTTGACGTGCACCCAGAACAAATATAAATAATTTCTTGAAATATTTGGAATAAACAAGGCACAAACAATCTAGGTCTGTGGATTGTGGCATTGGAATGATTGTGGCATTGGAATGAGTTTACAAGTGACTACCCAGTAATTAGAAAGAATACAACAGATACTGGTAGGGATAAGGATAACCATAGAGATGATTTGGCATGAAATAAAGAGCCATCAGTGACTAGAAACAACTTGGTAGACTAATGTTGAAGTGAACAGTGACAGGAAAGTAGACAGGGAAACTGAACCAGGTATAGTAATAAAGAGAACTGTGTTCAGTGGAAGAGATCTTATGAAAGGAAATAAATCAAATGGAAAAGCAAAAACAGGAAGAGAAGTTTATTGCCTCATAACACACAATTTCAGCTCATTGATTTAACATACAGGAGACTCATCAGAACACAAAAAATATCATTAATATAAGATACTGTACTGGATACATAATTTATGTGCAACTAATAATTTTTCTTAAAAAGTAAAAATACTTAAAAAATTAACAGGCATAAGTGCTCTCTACACTACTCAAATTTGCAGGTAGTCCTTTGTGAATTCTTCTACTGAATAGTAACATTTCTGCACTAGTTTCTCATATACGGCTTTATTTTTCAGTGTTTCTAAGTTTGTACTGGGCAATTCTTTTCCTTTCACTTTGCTACAAATTTTCATACCCATATATTGTGGAGTTTGAGCATAAAGTTTTACATGGAGGTGGGCAGCACAAAATTATTTTGATTTCTGCTATTGTAATCATGATGAAAATAATTGGTCAGCTCATAGATGTATAGTGAGGGAACACTTATTATACTTTGATTTTTTTGCGGTTTGCGATATTATTTTCTTTGTCCTACATTGCGCATATTTCATATTTTTAATAGTGGTTTTCTGAAGTTTTAATGTTCAACACATGTGGTTTGAACTACCCCAACACAAAACTCAATACCTACTTACTGATTCTAAGTAGCCGAGATATAGTACTTTTCTTATGTCCATATGTGCAACATTCTCACTGCAAATGCTATGCTATTTCATTTATTTGCAAGATAAGCCCCATGACAGATTTTTATCCAGTTGCATTCCTAGGAATTTCACTCAGTTAGTTTCCAGCGAATCTTTGTTTTTGAGATTGATTTGAACATCATTTAATTTTGCTTCTTTTGTTTTAAACTGCATTAACTGAGTATTCTCCACATTTAATTTTAACCCATTTAAATCAAAACCAGTATCTAATTTCTCTAAGGTATTTAATATAGTTTGAGGAAATTGGTCAGTACTGTTACTTTCAATGGTTACAGATGTGTCATCTGCAAATAAAACTGAGTGACACTCAATATTAAGTCATAAATCATCTACGTAACCTTGGGGGTACTCTTTGTGATATGGTTTTCCATGTATAAGTTCCTCTCTTTGATGTTTAACCACTCTTTGTCTTCAGTTGGTTAGGTAGGACTTAAACCAATCTAAAAATGTTCAAATGTGTGTGAAATCTTATGGGACTTAACTGCTAAGTTCATCAGTCCCTAAGCTTACACACTACTTAACCTAAATTATCCTAAGGACAAACACACACACCCATGCGCGAGGGAGGATTCGAACCTCCGCCGGGACCAGCCACTCTGTCCATGACTGCAGTGCCTTAGACCACTCGGCTAATCCCGCGTGGCCTCGTAAACCAATCTAATACAGTGCCACTAATTCCATTTTTTTGTCCAGAATAGCAAGCAGTGGTGCACACTGTCAAAGCCCTTCACTAGGTCTGTGGTTTTGCCTTTTTGAAATCCATCCCAATTTTTTGAGGTTGTTTTAAATTTTTCTATGAAATTTTGAATTTGTGTTGTGACTACTTTTTCAAATATTTTTGGTAGTGATTCAAGAAGAGAGACTGGGTGATTGTTTCCCCTATGTTCTTTTGTACCTTTTTTGAGTAATGGCATAACTGGTGCATACTTGATTGTGTCTGGAAAATAACCATCTTGAAGAGAATGGTTAACTTTTGTAGAGAGGGGCTGTGCAATTATTCTGGAGACTGTTTTTAATACTTTTGTTGGTATCCCATTCCATCCTGCTATAGTTTTATTTTTCAATCTTTTACAGTAGTGTTGCTTAATGTACTGAAAAGTTTTGCCTTAAAATTGCTAAGTGTTAAAGAAATTTACCTTGTCTGGGTAATTTTCTATATTGATGTTTGATTAGCTAATGTTTATAAAGAATTAATTTCACAATTCTGGAATTTGAGCAGGATTTACAATAGTTTTGCCCTCTATCTTACTTTCAGAAATATCATGGTCTGTAGCTATGGCACTCATTTCAGCTTTGATCACTGACAGTAATGCCTTTGATTTGCTTTTGCTATCCAAAATAAATATATTACTTGAAAATAGAAGAATATGCAACTGCTATGAAGTAAGGACAGAAAACAACTGATGAACAAAGCAATTGAGGGTAGAGCTAGTGACAAAAAGAGTGTTTCTGGAAAGGAGAAAACAAAGGCTGCAAGTAAACAGAGCAACAGTGAACACAAACAAGAACCCAGTCAAGAAATGATTGGGAAGAGAGCCCTGCTACCTGTCACTTAACTATAAGAAAACTACCTAATAATGACATCATGAAAGTAGTTGTTGAATTTTGTCAGGAAGATTTCATTGAAGTCATGTCTACAAGTTCTTCTGAGAATGGCAAATAAGGTCGTTGATGAAGAATGGGAGCCACAGTAAGTGCATTTGATTAATGAGTATAATTATGAAATTCCAGGAAGGGTGCCATATATGAATGTGAGAAGTAGTTTTGGGAGGCTGATCATAATACGGATGAACTAAATGATATACAAAAGAAGCATTATGATCAACTTAAACAGATATGGAGAGCATGGTATGATTTAACAGACAATGATATGAATGAACGTCAGAGTGAAAGAGAATGTGAGTCAGTAACAAATGAATAAGAAATGACAGTGTTTAAAAAAGGCAGGTGTGGAAAAAATGAATGAAGCTGTTGGAGAAGTAAATGATACTGGGCAGGAACGTAAAATCAGACAAAATCATTGGTAACTTTAATTATGTGCATTAAGAGTAGTCAGCTGAGACTCAAATAGATGTTGTAATAGAGACAGGGACTTCAAGAATAGTAAATGAAATGGTCAGTCAGGCTAATGACTTGATTGAGGAAAAGGTGTGTGTAAAGTTGCAAATTAGAAGTAGTATTAGTGACTGAAGTGGGAAAAAAACAATGACCAACAATGTAAGCATGTATATGAGACAGTGCATAAATGTTATACTGATGTCAGTGGATATCCTGAGCAGAAATCTGTTGATGTGAATGTGGGTGTCTTGGTGAATACCGAGTCAGAATGTGTGGACTTAATGAGTGATGATGAGCACAAAATATATAACAGTGCAAACTTAAGTCAGATAATGAAAGAAGCTGAAACTTTGATGGTTAACAGCGATGTAAGTAATTTGCAACAACAGTCACACTTTTGCAATTTGCAAACCAGAACATGGAAAGGCTGTTGACATACCAGATTTGGGGATTGAGCAAGATATTGTTAACATAAAAATTGATGCCTTTGATGATATTGAATAGAGTGTATGCAGTTGATGGATGATGATTTGGTTAAAGTGGAGGACAGTGTGAATGAATGCCAAGACGAAAAAGAGCATGTATGAGTAATTAGTAAAGTGAATCAACATGAGTTGCGAATAAAGAACCTGGAGTATGTATAATTAAAATGGTATATGTGCAGGTAGTGAATGACAATGTTAAACAAAAAAACAAAAAGATGAAACTGCAGACAAAAAGAACTTTACTTTTACTGAAAGTAAAAGTGTATTTGAACTGTCAGTAACTGAGTTGCGGGAGATTTTGCCAGAAGACATATCAATAGCAGACAGTAACATATTAAAAGTTTATGTTGATAATATTCAAGACAAAGTTAAGTTGAAAGTTTGTGAGTTATCGATTGCTGTCAAATTAAAAACGTGGTCAGGTAGGTTTGAACTCACGAAATGAACAAAATACTGCAAACAGTGCAGAAAATTATCAAGTCGAAGATGACATCCTTAACAAAGTTATTACTGATTTTTATCTGCAGCTAGTGCAAACAGTTGTTGGTGTGAAAACTGACATATGTGAGGGTAATAGTAGTTAATTTCTGATGTAATTCCATAAAATATTAATGACGTATAGAATGTGGTTGTCAACCAGAAAATTATTGCTGCAAATATTGATTCCTTTTTTTATGTAAATGGTTAAAATGGCTCTAAGCACTATGGGACTTAACATCTGAGGTCATCAGCCCCTGGACTTAGAACTACTTAAAATTAACTAACCTAAGGACATCATACACATCCATGCCCAAGGCAGGATTCGAACCTGTGACCGTAGCAGCAGTGTGGTTCTGAAATGAAGTGCCTAGGACCACTCAGCCACAGCGGCTGGCTTTTGTTGAAGTAGAAACAGACTTTTCACAAGTGTTGAGTGCAATTTTGACCAAGTTATACCTGAATCAGAAAATCAGAATAACAAAGTGATTCATGTATAACAGTTTACAAGGCTGCTACCAAAACAACAGCTAACCACTATATGCACTTGGCTGCACCTTCTGTACTGTTCACCATTGTCAAATCTCTTGGCTACTGTAGGTAGCAGTTACTGCAGCCAGCTGCAGACTATGCTAGCAGCTGGTAACTTAAAAGAGTTGTGGTCCATTTCGTTATGTGCTTTATTTCTCTGTGAGGCGAGTTTATTTTGCACCACATCTGAAGCTTGTAGAGGAAGTGTGCAAAAAAGTGTGGCTGCTAAATGAAAAGTTCAGCGATCTGTCCGTGTTTTGATTTGTCAGACACATGAGTTTGGGTGCTTGGTGAAAGAATATTGTGAGAAGGAGAGAGGCAATGGTGCAACTCTACTGCCTCTAGGGAAGGTAGTCGGGGGATCTGCAAACACTTTGAACATACTACAACATGAAAATTCATGACAATTTATGTGAAGCACTTGCTCTTATAAATCGAGAAAAAAGTTTGCCACAGTTTTCACAGTATGTCGTAGATGAGGTAGCTAAAGAATGTGGCCACAGAGTTCTTTGGCTTTCACCATACCACTGCCATTTCAATGCAATCAAAATGATTTGAGCACAGATTAAACATTATGTGACAAAGCAAGCTGGGATATTTTTACTTCCCCTCTTGTTTTGCCATCTGCCTCCTTAGAATTCATTTTTTTCACTTTTAACTAATTACCATTAACATATGTGAATATAATGTGTATTTTCATAAAAGAGAAAGGATGGCCCTCAGTTTTAAGGAATAAGGCACCAGATCTAATTTTGTGCTTAGTTTTACGTATGTAATTGGTTTTTTTAATTTATTTTGACTATTCCTAGTTGGTATCTTTCATTATAGGGTAAAATCAGTAATTGTTTCATAACTTAAATTCCATTGTTGACTTATAAACAAATGTAACTTCTGTAGTAGTTTTGTCAAAAGTATTGTTTGCATAATGATATTTGTTAATTTCATGATTTACACAAATAATTCGGCTTAACCCCAGTAGTAGAAAAAACTGTTAAAAAGAACCATTTTTTTGGTGCATTTAGTTAATTTAATGAGTTAAGTTTTAATTGTAATTTCTGTAAATTTAACTTCGAACAATGTGTAGTTTCAGTAGCTATTATTGTGAGGATATATAAGGGCCTGATTTTTGGTACTGAGACAGTCAGTCCATGGCCTAGTTTTTGACGAGAAACGTGTTGATTACAACAATAACAATGCTTCAACTTAACTGTGAAATAAGTGTTACACACTTAGGCCATGTGTTAAAACAATGACAATGTCTGCTCAATACATACCTTTTTGTTCTTCAAAAACTGTAAACTTTGTGGTTAGGTTTTTACTGCTTGAAGGTGTACAATAGTAAACTATTGTAGCAGTATGTAGCATTCGCCTGCAGCCTATTAATGAGGCTTATAGAAAGTTAAACAACAGTGCACTGGCCATATTAAATGTGCAAATGAGGCGTTGTTAAAAGTGCAAGTAAACAACTGTGAAACGCAAATGTGCACCTGACAGCTACATCATTTACAGTAGATAGTACTGCACTTCCACCCCTATTTTTTCAGCCAGTACGTCGACACCAAGGAGAACAAACGAAGAAATAAAGCAGGGAATGCTGTCACACACTTCAATGCCATCAAAATTATTTGGGCACAGATTTAACATTATAAGGCAACAAATAGCAAAAGCTTCACTGTGGCAGAAATTCATAGACTGTTAGAGGAAGCAGTGGCACAAATAATGCCAGAGAAATGGAATAACGTTGTATGCCACACAGATACAGCTGTTACAGAAGCATGGAAAAGTGGAGTGGGTGTGAAGAGTAATATTGAAAATATAATTATATCCTAGGGGAATTCCAGTGAATTGTTGATGCATCAGAGCCCAGATAATGACAGTGTCAAGGAAGAAAGTGATTCTGAACTAAGTGGCATTTACCCTTTGCCTTAATTCACCTTTATTTTTGTGTTGGCATTTTGTATTTTTGGGTGAATAGTGTGTACTACCTTTGCACAATAAATCTAAATCTCATTATTAAGGAATACTAATCTGATGATGATGATGATGTTTGGTTTGTGGGGCGCTCAACTGCGTGGTTATCAGCGCCCGTACAATTACCCAATCTTTGCTCAGTCCAATTTCGCCACTTTCCTGGATGATGATGAAATGATGAGAACAACACAAACACCCAGTCATCTCGAGGCAGGTGAAACTCCCTGACCCCGCCGGGAATACTAATCTGCATGAGCATGACACCCTACATGCACTCTATAGTGACTAGTAAGTACTCAAGCAATTTACATTATTTTAATGTTGTTAGTTACTGTATTTACATGAATGATTTAGATCGATACCATCAGAGGCCTTAGACTGCAACCACAGTTTGCTGGTAATGAACCTGAGAGGGACTATGGATAATAAAGTGACAGAAAACCAGGAAAAACGTATAAGGGTATGGGAAGTTGGAGGAGGAAGAAAGCAGGCTACAGTACCTATAAGTAGTAAAGGAAAGCATTCCAAAGGATGAACCAAAAACAGTAGTAGAGGAATGGGGTAGATTCAAGTGCAGCAGAAGCAATATGTGGGAGGACAAGCAACAAAAAGAGATGGAAAGAAACACCCTGGTGGAATGATAAAACAAAGGATGTAGCACCAGAAGAAGAATAGACCCTTTAGGGTCTGGTTCCAGAAGAGAACAGTGGAGACAAGAGAAGAGTATCAGGCAAGCAAGAAAGAAGCAAAAAGAGTGGTGGTGGAGGAAAGAAGAAAGTGGATGGAACAGTGGACCAGAATGGTGGAGGAGGAGAGTGAAGGTTTAAAAAAAAGTGTTATATGGGATGATTAAATGTAAAAGGAAGAACGGTATGACAGATTATGTTCAAATTGTTAATAAAAGTGGACAAGATGTAGAGAATAAGGAGGAACTCAAGAATATGTGGAAGGAGTATTTTGAAGAACTCCTGAACCCGAATTGAGACCTGGATGAGGAGGAACAAGCCGAGGAGAAAAAAAGAGGAGGGACAGCAAATTTAAAAAGACCTTACGTGGGGAGAAGTGGAAGAGGCATTGGGCAAGATGAAGGGAGGGAAGTCACCAGGTCTGGATGAGCTAAGTGTAGAAATGGTGAGAGTAGCAGGAGAGATGGGGATACAATGGCTATATCATGTAATGAAAATTGTGTGGAGACAGAAGATGATACCAGAAGACTGGAAGAAGGGAATAATTGTCCCAATCTTTAAGAAGGGAAATAGAAAAGGGTGCAAGTACTATCAGGGGATAAAATTGATGAGCCATTGTGCAAAGATTTTTGAGAAAATTTTGGAAGCAAGAGTTCAGGCAATATTAGAAGGAAGAATGAGACAAGAGCAACACGGATTCAGAACAGGAAGGTCCATGGTGTATCTAATTTTTGCTGTAAGACAACTGCAGGAAAAAGCACTATGAAAATGAAATAGACCTACTAATGACCTTCCTGAACATTGAAAAAGTTATGATAGTGTATGTAGAAGCAAAGTGTGGAAAGCCCTGGAGAACAGAGGAGTAGCAAACCCGATTATTTGGGGGATAAGGGAAATGTACCATGGAAGTGTAAGCTGTGTGAAAGTGGGAGGAGAGAGATCAGGTTGGATTGAACAGAAGAATGGCTTGAGGCAGGGAAATGCACTTTCACCATTACTCTTCATTGTAGTGAAGGATGATATAATGAGCACAGTAGCACAAGTAATTGGTGAAAGGAATATGAAAGCTATGGTGTTTGCACATGATCTGATGATCTGGGGGAATAAGGAGGAGGAAGTACAAGATCAGTTGGACTTAAAGGAACAAACAGTACAAGAATATGGGATGAAATTTAGTATAAGTAAGAGTGAGATGAGTATAATAGAGGGAAACATTCCACGTGGGAAAAATATATCTAAAAACAAAGATGATGTGACTTACCAAACGAAAGCGCTGGCACATCGATAGACACACAAACAAACACAAACATACACACAAAATTCTAGCTTTCGCAACCAACGGTTGCTTCGTCAGGAAAGAGGGAAGGAGAGAGAAAGACGAAAGGATGTGGGTTTTAAGGGAGAGGGTAAGGAGTCATTCCAATCCCGGGAGCAGAAAGACTTACCTTAGGGGGAAAAAAGGACGGGTAAACACTCGCGCACACACACACATATCCATCCACACATATACAGACACAAGCAGACACATACAGAAACAAAGAGTTTGGGCAGAGATGTCAGTCGAGGTGGAAGTGCAGAGGCAAAGATGTTGTTGAATGACAGGTGAGGTATGAGTGGCGGCAACTCGAAATAAGCAGAGATTGAGGCCTGGTGGATAACGGGAAGAGAGGATATATTGAAGAGCAAGTTCCCATCTCCGGAGTTCGGATAGGTTAGTGTTAGTGGGAAGTATCCAGATAACCCGGACGGTGTAACACTGTGCCAAGATGTGCTGGCCGTGCACCAAGCCATGTTTAGCCACAGGGTGATCCTCATTACCAACAAACACTGTCTGCCTGTGTCCATTCATGCAAATGGACAGTTTGTTGCTGGTCATTCCCACATAGAATGCGTCACAGTGTAGGCAGGTCAGTTGGTAAATCACGTGGGTGCTTTCACACGTGGCTCTGCCTTTGATCGTGTACACCTTCCGGGTTACAGGACTGGAATCGGTGGTGGTGGGAGGGTGCATGGGACACGTTTTACACCGGGGGCGGTTACAAGGGTAGGAGCCAGAGGGTAGGGAAGGTGGTTTGGGGATTTCATAGGGATGAACTAAGAGGTTACGAAGATTAGGTGGACGGCGGAAAGACACTCTTTGTGGAGTGGGGAGGATTTCATGAAGAATGGATCTCATTTCAGGGCAGAATTTGAGGAAGTCGTATCCCTGCTGGAGAGCCACATTCAGAGTCTGATCCAGTCCCGGAAAGTATCCTGTCACAAGTGGGGCACTTTTGTGGTTCTTCTGTGGGAGGTTCTGGGTTTGAGAGGATGAGGAAGTGGCTCAGGTTATTTGCTTCTGTACCAGGTCGGGAGGGTAGTTGCGGGATGTGAAAGCTGTTGTCAGGTTGTTGGAGTAATGGTTCAGGGATTCTGGACTGGAGCAGATTCGTTTGCCACGAAGACCTAGGCTGTATGGAAGGGACCGTTTGATGTGGAATGGGTGGCAACTGTCATAATGGAGGTACTGTTGCTTGTTGGTGGGTTTGATGTGGACGGACATGTGAAGATGGGCATTGGACAGGTGGAGGTCAACATCAAGGAAAGTGGCATGGGATTTGGAGTAGGACCAGGTGAATCTGATGGAACCAAAGGAGTTGAGGTTGGAGAGGAAATTCTGGAGTTCTTCTTCACTGTGAGTCCAGATCATGAAGATGTCATCAATAAATATGTACCAAACTTTGGGTTGGCAGGCCTGGGTAACCAAGAAGGCTTCCTCTAAGCGACCCATGAATAGGTTGGCGTACGAGGGGTCCATCCTGGTACCCATGGCTGTTCCCTTTAATTGTTGGTATGTCTGGCCTTCGAAAGTGAAGAAGTTGTAGGTCAGGATGAAGCTGGCTAAGGTAATGAGGAAAGAGGTTTTAGTTAGGGTGGCAGGTGATCGGCGTGAAAGGAAGTGCTCCATCGCAGCGAGGCCCTGGACGTGCGGGATATTTGTGTATAAGGAAGTGGCATCAATAGTTACAAGGATGGTTTCCGGGGTTAACAGATTGGGTAAGGATTCCAGGCATTCGAGAAATTGGTTGGTGTCTTTAATGAAGGATGGGAGACTGCAAGTAATGGGTTGGAGGTGTTGACCTACGAAGGCAGAGATACGTTCTGTGGGGGCTTGGTAACCAGCTACAATGGGGCGGCCAGGATGATTGGGTTTGTGAATTTTAGGAAGAAGGTAGGGGTGCGGGGTGTCGTTGGGGTCAGGCCTGCCAACCCAAAGTTTAGTACAGATTTATTGATGACATCTTCATGATCTGGACTCACAGTGAAGAAGAACTCAAGAATTTCCTCTCCAACCTCAACTCCTTTGGTTCCATCAGATTCACCTGGTCCTACTCCAAATCCCATGCCACTTTCCTTGATGTTGACCTCCACCTGTCCAATGGCCAGCTTCACATGTCCATCCACATCAAACCCACCAACAAGCAACAGTACCTCCATTATGACAGTTGCCACCCATTCCACATCAAACGGTCCCTTCCCTACAGCCTAGGTCTTCGTGGCAAACGAATCTGTTCCAGTACCGAATCCCTGAACCATTACACCAACAACCTGACAACAGCTTTCGCATCCCGCAACTACCCTCCCGACCTGGTACAGAAGCAAATAACCAGAGCCACTTCCTCATCCTCTCAAACCCAGAACCTCCCACAGAAGAACCCCAAAAGTGCCCCACTTGTGACAGGATACTTTCCGGGACTGGATCAGACTCGGAATGTGGCTCTCCAGCAGGGATACAACTTCCTCAAATCCTGCCCTGAAATGAGATCCATCCTTCATGAAATCCTCCCCACTCCACCAAGAGTGTCTTTCCCCCGTCCACCTAACCTTCGTAACCTCTTAGTTCATCCCTATGAAATCCCCAAACCACCTTCCCTACCCTCTGGCTCCTACCCTTGTAACCGCCCCCGTTGTAAAACCTGTCCCATGCACCCTCCCACCACCACCTACTCCAGTCCTGTAACCCGGAAGGTGTACACGATCAAAGGCAGAGCCACGTGTGAAAGCACCCACGTGATTTACCAACTGACCTGCCTACACTGTGACGCATTCTATGGGGGAATGACCAGCAACAAACTGTCCATTTGCATGAATGGACACAGGCAGACAGTGTTTGTTGGTAATGGGGATCACCCCGTGGCTAAACATGGCTTGGTGCACGGCCAGCACATCTTGGCACAGTGTTACACCGTCCGAGTGATCTGGATACTTCCCACTAACACCAACCTATCCGAACTCCGGAGATGGGAACTTGCTCTTCAATATATCCTCTCTTCCCGTTATTCACCAGGCCTCAATCTCCACTAATTTCAAGTTGCCGCCACTCATACCTCACCTGTCAGTCAACAACATCTTTACCTCTGCACTTCCGCCTCGACTGACATCTCTGCCCAAACTCTTTGCCTCTGTATATGTCTGCTTGTGTCTGTATATGTGTGGATGGATATGTGTGTGTGAGAGTGTATACCTGTCCTTTTTTCCCCCTAAGGTAAGTCTTTCCGCTCCCGGGATTGGAATGACTCCTTACCCTCTCCCTTAAAACCCACATCCTTTCGTCTTTCCCTCTCCTTCCCTCTTTCCTGACGAAGCAACCGTTGGTTGTGAAAGCTTGAATTTTGTGTGTATGTTTGTGTGTCTATCGACGTGCCAGGGCTTTCGTTTGGTAAGTCACATCATCTTTGTTTTTATATATAAGAGTGAGATGATTATCACAAGAAAGAAGGAGAGAGGAACAATGGGAATAACAATTGGTGTGGAACAATTGAGGAGAGTGAAGAGTTCCAACTACCTAGGAAGCCTTATACAGGAAGATGGAAAAAACGACAGAGAAATAAATGAGTGGGGAAGAAAAGCAGCAGCATTTCAGAAGGGTGTCAGAAGCCTGATATGGGGCAAGGGTGTACCCCAAACCAGTAAAAATGTTATATACCAGTCATACTATGTCCCGATCCTATCATATGCAACATAAACCTGGGTTATGAAAGGAAGAGAGAAAAGCAAAGTACAAGTTAGTGAGATGAAATTCTTGAGAAACAGTATTGGAGTGACAAAGATAGACAGGTTAGGAAATGATAGGATCAGAGAGTTAATGAAGGTGGAACCACTGCAGGAGGAGATGGAGAAATCAAGGCTGAGATGGTATGGACATGTTAATAGAATGGAAGAGAAGAGGCTACCCAGGAGGATACACGAGATGAAACTGGAAGGAAAGAGACCAAGAGGAAGTCCGAGAGACAGATGTCTTTAAGGAGTAGAGGAATGCGTCCAGAAGAAAGGAGAAGACTGGACCAGGGTGAAGACAGAGAGATGGTGGCAAGACAGAAGATGATGGAGAGGCCTGTGTTCCATACAGACAGGCCAGAGGCTGAAAACTGTCCAAGATGATGTCGATGATGACAATGATGATGATGATGATTATGATGATTCAGATCCATTTTAATATACCTTTCATACTGAATATGGCAACTGAACTTGACTGATTCTGATTATTGTAAAGACAGTGTGTTACCTGGTGCTTTTCTCAAGATATACAAATAATAAGAACACAGTATCATTTTATACTCAGAAGTGTGTGTGTTCAGCTAGCAGGATATTATGGTTCAAATGGCTCTGAGCACTATGCGACTTAACTTCTGAGGTCATCAGTCGCCTAGAACTTAGAACTAATTAAACCTAACTAACCTAAGGACATCACACACATCCAATCCCGAGGCAGGATTCGAACCTGCGACCGTAGCGGTCGCTCGGTTCCAGACTGTAGTGCCTAGAACCGCACGGCCACTCCGGCCGGCTGGATATTATGATCCTATGAAGTGAACTCAATACCGCACATTAAAAGGCAGCTTGAGACAGCAGTCCAGAAACGAACAGCACAGCTGTTGCTGCTGCAGCCATACTGCATGCGCACACATCAGTGAACAAACAAAATCGCCCCCATTACGCACAACTTTGCTTTGCTGCCAACCACTTCATTTTTCTGCATTGGGTATAATGATCTAATGGTAGTATAGACAGATAGCTATCTAAATACTGATGTGTATAATGATATTGGTAACAAGCTGCTGTTTGTTACAGTGAAAAGGGATAGTGTTGATGTAGATGTTAATGTAATTGATAGTGTTGGGACTGTGCTCGATGATGCAATTAGTATTTGTAATGTAAATGATGATCTTGATGAGAAGGAAGAATCCATTTGCATTTAGGAAATGGAAATAAACAAAAATGTGAATGAAATGTCTTAACTTTACCTTGAATCCAAAAGTAAATGAGGTCCGTAATTTGGGTACTGTAAGCATCCATAACAAATCTGTCAGTGAATTGTGTAGTAATAGTTTTCTGTGTAGACATTGGATAAATATTTGACAACCCAGCACGGAAAAAGTTGGCAGTTTTATGTAAAAGGGCTTATCCTGAGTGGTGGAAGGAGAAGAGTAATGAAATATGCGATTTTGTGTAAGCAAAAGCTGGATCTGAATGATAATTTAACTGTATGATTGGATAATTTATGCAATGCTGATAATAATATTAGTGACAATAACGAATTGAAGAAAAGAACATTTGAAACTTCTGCAGTCAGCAGTGAAGGCAATACAAAAGAAATAGTGAAAGTTAATTAAACAATGCTATCTTGAGGAAGTGTGATTCTGTTGGAAAGAAAATGGTTGCTAAAGCAAAGAAGCCTGTTATGAAGTTGCCAATGGTTGCTATGTGAGTTATCGGAAGTTGCGGGTCATAGAAATAGTGTGGTGGTGATAGATAGTCTAAGCTCAGGCAAAAGATGTGGTTAAGCCATTCTATCTGTGTTTGTATTGGGTAATGAGATGAGTGCTACTCTGTAATTCATTCGTTGTAGTGATGGCGGTGGTGGTGGTGGTGGTGGTGGCGGCAGTTGGAGAATTAGGGTCACATGCAGATATGGTATGGGAGATCTGATTGTGGACTATGTCTGGTGGATTTTACTATTTTAGTGAAGGCCTTAATAAGAATTTCAGCTTAATGGGCAAGGGATTGCTTGTCACTGAAGCTGTGCTGTTCATGGGTGGTCAGACTGTATAGGAGAGACTGATAGAGCAGAAGGCAGACAGCTATCAAAATGAATATCCTGTCAATGGAGTGAGGTTTTTATGAAGCTATCGTAGAGACGGAGATTAACATCCAGGAAGGTGTAGTGCTGGGCTAGTAAGCACCAGGTAAAACATATAGGAGAGATGATGCTGAGGCTGTGGAGGGACGAGTATAGGTGTCTTTTTACTGAGTCCTGATCATGAAAATATGAACCTGAGGAGTTTACAATCTCGGTAGGTTTGGAAGGTTTTCTCTGTATGGCCCAGAAAAGAGTTGGCATTTGAGGATACCATGTGTGTGCCCATGGATATGCTGCAGATTTATCTACGTTCCCTTCAGAGGAGAATCAGTTCTTTTTATCAGCCAACACTCTTCTCATCACAGATAATCGTTACATACAGCAAACTGTGTAATGACGGTAAGAGCAAAACTGCATTCTCAGTGCTATTTCAATCATGAATTGAACAGTGCACTTTGTGTAAATGATCCAGTCTGTCACGATGCCTCAATGGGTCACTTCAAACTCAAACCATGTGTGCATTGCCACTTATGACAATAAGGGCTGTTAGTATGAGAAGACACTCGTTGAACCAGTGTACATCACGGTGCCTTCATTTGAACATTCAACCACTATTGTGGGGCATAAAACAGAAAATACGTGCCTTGAAATTCTCACTTGCAGTCAATAACTCCAACTGATAAGCGCTACCTACTTATTATGGCTCATAGTGAAAGCAACAAAACTATGTGCTGGCTTCTTGGAGGCAATTGGAAGAGCAAATTTGCACAAACAGTACATAACCATCATCAAACAATCAACTGGGTGTTAAGCATCCATTAAGAACAACAAGACAAACCAACCACCACTGTGGTGTGTGAATACGTTGAGGAACAGACCTCTGGAATGGAAGCTGGCTCAATGGTGTTGAGTTCTCTTCATCAACAGGTGCAGGATTTGTCAGACACCTGACAATAATGGCAGATGGGCGCGGAGGCAGTCACATACCAGTCATCTCAGGCACGGAGTTCTATGGGTTTAGCACAGAGATGGTGGTGTGCCTGGAAGCAGTTGAAACTTGCAGTGGATAATAAGCCTTCCTCTCACACAGGATGACCTGAAGAAAGTTGGTCTCAAAGGTCAGGATAAGCTTGAGGATCATGTCTCCACCACAATGTGGATTGCATGCTAATGAGGATCTGAGCATGTTATGATGCACGGGACAGAGATACACAATATTAAATGTTACCTGGCAGCAGATTTTCATTTCATAGGTGTGCTACGAGTGCACTTTCAAATACTGGTTGTTTTTTAATTAATTAATTTATTTTTTTAATTACATCATGGTCACCCTTGACCGTAAAACTATTTATTCATAAAATACATAGTTGCAAATTACAGCTGTATAGCAATTGTCAAACAGATCATCATGAAAATTGTGCTTCACTTCATAAATTGTACTACACTTCATAATGGCCACATGGCCTAAATTGCAACAGTGAATTTTATGAATAAATATTTTTCCGGTCAAAGGTGACCATGACACCCTTAAAAAAATTTACATGCTTAGAACACCAGCCATGAAAAGTTGACATTTTGTTTTTATTTCACAATAGAGTTATTTTTTTGTTTGTTTGTTTCATAAGGCTTAAGGTAGGATTCTAATGTGTCAGATCCGGCGGCACAAGTCTCTCAGCAGTATCTGTAAGCCTGTCCAATGGCTCTCCTTTAAGGTAAGCATTTCCAGTGGCATGTCTGTAGTCATTCAACTACAGACATGCCACTGGAAAAGGTTGCATTCACTTACATTAAAGGAGTGTCACTGGATCAATCACGGATACTGCCACGACTCGTGTCACCACAGCTGCTGCATTTGAATTGCACCTTTACTGTCACATTCCACATTCCCCTTCAATGTAACCCCAAACGAATTTGCAGATACAAAGATGGGCATTTTACAGGTCAGGAGTATAAGGAATAAGGCACTGGATTTGAAGTCAGCAGGAAATTGGGAGAGGTGTAATGCTTGATGGTGGCAAGACCATGGGGGATGTTGGCTTGCAGGTACGTGACAAATAAGAAGACTGCAAGTAATGGGGTGGAAAAGGTAGAGAGGCAATGAATGAAGTGGTTTGTGTCCTTGCTATAGGAAGTTACTTTGCGGGCAATGAGTTGTAGTTGTTAGTCAACACGAGCTGAGAGCCTTTCATATGAGTGTTGTGCCCAGTTACAACGGGGTGTCCTGGCTGCCTAGGTTTATTAATTTTGGGAAGCATGTAGAAAGTGGGCGTTTGAGCAATAGGTGGGGTGAGGACAGACATGGGTTCCAGGGAGAAGTTCTGGGTTGAGCTAAGGAAATTCAGGAGGATTTGAGTTTATACTGGACTTCTGCAGTGTAATCACTATGACAGGGCTTATAAGTGGAAAAGTTAGATAGTTGGCAGATACCTACAGTGAGGTAATGACAGCAGTTCTTACAACAACAGTGGAATCTTTGCCTGCAGAGAAGGTTTATCAAATCGCCTCACAACAGGTGAGTTGTTCCACTAAACATGAATTCTGAGAGGTCTGTCTTTTCTTTCCAATCTTCCCCAACCAGTCCCTCTTTTGCATCTGAGGAAGAGACCTGAAAGTTCTAAAAGCCAGAATCTTTTCTACTTTTACGCACTTTTCTTGTCACTACGCACAACTTCGTCTCTTGGACTTAAGTATTGGTCAGATATTCTGTTGCCTTGGAATTTGACAGTTTTTTCAATTGACTTTTCCTTTTCATGTACATGCTACACTATGAGACTAATTTGTATGAAACAAAAAGGCATTTGTGGTCAAATATATGAAATATTTAAATTACCTTAGCATTTTCTTGACTTTTATTATGCAGAAGTTCCATTTTTGATTGTTGATGAGGACCATTGCTCACGTTGTTCCTTGATTCAAAATCCACCAAATAACGACCTGGATAAAGCACAGCAGGGGTCCCATTCTGCCATTGTGCAGTGACACACTGGGAAGCATCAGCTGTCAAGTTCCCAACCACATCCAGCACCTATATAACATTACATACATTTAAATTCTAACTTTTGGTATCAATGAATGACTCTTCCATTAAAATATTAAAACACATAATACAAAGCATTTATGAGGAGTGAAAGATAAAAATTATTTATGATACAAGTAAAAAGTGAGTAACCAGAACTGAATAACTGTAGCATTTTTAAGGAAATGGAGCAAATGGGAAAGATAAAGTGTCATCAAATGCAGGTTTTGCATCTGTTGTGATATCTGTCTTATGAGCATTAGCCCATGATCCAAGGCTTATTTCTCTCACTAATGTTTCCTCATCCATTGCTTAAAATATCGTCAAAGACTATAAAGAATTGTACAGCAGTAAAAGCTTAAATAAGCCCCGCAATCATTACTAATCATTTGTATCCACACTATGATTGGTTTGTGACATCATCAGACTGCTGCCGAAGCTCACTGAGTCATGCCGATTGTGCTGAGCAGCTTGTAGCAGGGAAGAATGGCAATGTTTGCTTTATTTTGTACTAAGGTGCAGACTTGTCTAATTTCAATCCTTGTTATTTACCATTAAAGATATTTTTGTGCTTATACATTCTACCAGAGTGATGTTTGGATTTTGATAAAATCACAGTATTAAGAACAATTTTGGTGGTTTCATCCCTCTGCATTATATGCTACTGCTGATCTATCCACGTTTCTAAATTCTCTGGCATTCCTTGAGTCAGATGTTAGTGCTTCTTTTTGTAGTTCCTATACACACATGAATATATGTGAGAATAATAATAATAATAATAATAATAATAATAATAATACTCATAAATTAATTAAGTTGGTGCAGTGAAAAATAATGAATGTCTGTTCTGTAGCACTTATTAACTGTTTACATGAATGCGCAAGATTTGGATGTTAGGCTAGAAGTAAATGTGGACCTAAAAAAGCACTGAAAAGAACCTTGAAAATGTATTCCACCACTCAGTTCAGACAAGATTTAGCAGAATACTGATGTCAACTGAAAACTGTATTCTTTGGCTGCATTCTTACACAAATCCCTATACCCCACAAGAACTGCTAATCAAAGTCTATAAGATAGAATCACAGTTTTCTGTTGCCACGATATCACATACAATTACATCATTTGTGTAATACTACCGCTTACAAACATTTTGTTACTGAATGCTACATCTATATCTACTAAGACTGAATTTAATTAGCACAGAAGAAGTACTCACATTTTCAGAAGAAACATTTCCACGAGACATTCGCAAAATGGCTGATGAATAACTGGCACACATGCGCAATGTCTCTTTTCCATCACCCCAAACATCTGGTGGACGAAGAAATCCTAATAATCTTGCAATTATTTCTCCATCTAAATTTTTCTCCATTAGTGTGTTAGTAGCAACCATATTGAAATCAACAGTAGTTGCATTTATTATTGTAACCTACAAATGAAAAGCATATCATAGAAAGTACTAGATGAACCACTGAAGTAGATGGCAGGCATTTTGAAATTTAATGACATACTGGTAAATCATTCTTACGTGCTACATCATTTGCCTTCCAGATGGTTATAAGTTTAGCCACATGTGGCATAGTGTGATTATCATCAGTTTAAATTAGTTTGTCTTCCAGTTGGTATATCAGTTGGTATATCAGCCCTGCCATGTGTAAAATACTGGAATTAGTATTAGTTTAAATTTAACCTTTTTTCAAGTATTTTAAACCTGCCTGGAGTCAGTTGCCTTGCAACAGTCACTGCCAGTCCCAAGTCTGGATGAAGGAGGAGGGTTGGCCATTGGGCTAACAACCCAATCCCATAAAAAGTTCTTTGTTACAAAAAACAAACTTGCCTCAGACACAGATGGATACAATGAATGATGAAAAGAGCAAAGCAAAAAAGTCTACAAATTGAAAACTTTAATTTTGGATCTTGGAATGTTTGAAGCCTATATAGACCAAGAATCATACAGCCTAAGACCTCAGAAATTAAGCAATATAACTTGGACTTGGTGGCAGTACAAGAGACAAGATGGCCAGGTGAGGGTACTCACAAAGAAGATGGATGCAGTCATAAAGAAGATGAATACATACTATTTGATCGAAGATGTGTAAAAAAAAACATTAATTTAACATTGGTTTTGTAATACATGACAAAGGAGCAAAATTGGTTAAAGAATTCAAAGCTGTTAACAGAAGAAAATCCTACATAGTACCCGGAAACCAAGTGTCAGACGTCACACTTATCAATAGACATCACACTTCTCAATGTTCATGCCCCGACAGAGGATAAAACAGATGAAGAAAAGGATGAGATCTATGACCAACTGGAACAAACAACTGAGATCAAACTACCTAGATATATCAAGGCAGTGCTGGGAGATTTTAACAGAAAAGCAGGAAAGGAAGAGTTCTATATACCAACTACAGGAAGGCAAAATCTGCATGATGAGGCCAATGAAACTGGACAGAGGATTATCAGCTTAGCTACCTCATACAATTTGGCAGTATATTTGACTAACTTCGAACACAAGAAAATACATAAGGGAACCTGGTGCTCACCAGATGGAAGAACTACCAACCAAATAGATCACATCTTGGTGGACCAATGCTATAGTCAAAGCATTATGCATGTCAGGTTATATAGAGGAGTCGACTGCACACCACTTACTCATTGTGTGTAGTCTTAAACTAATGTTCACCTACATGCATATGAGGGTAGTTTGAAAAGTTCTCGGAATCACCATGAGAGGTCAGTGCTAGCGCAACAAGTTGGTCATATGATATTCATTGGACTGTTGACTGTAAGCACGTGCCACATCAGTGCTCTTGGAAGGGAGATGCGGCGGTGACATGGCTCTGTTGTTGTTCCCGCGTAAAGATTTGCAAAGATGGAAAAAATTGAGAGTTGAGCAATGATTAAGTACTTCATAAAGAAAGGTACAAAAGCAAAGGCCATACATGCCGATTTCCAGAACACACTGGGGGACTCTGCTCCTTCATACTCAACTCTTTCCAAGTGGACAAATGAATTTAAATTTGGTCAGGAGAGCTTCGATGATGATCCATGCAGCAGTTGGCCAAGATGTGCCGCTACTCCAGAAATCATTGCAAAAGTGCACAAAATGGTTATGGAGGATCTGCCACGACTCTTGACACTGGATCAAAAACGCATGAGAATGGACATATTGGAACAATGTTTGGCCCATTTTAGGAGAAACGAACAAGATTTTTTGTGCCGGTCTGTGACAACAGATGAAAACTTGGGTGCACTACTATACCCCAGAGACAAAATAACAGTCAAAGCAGTGAAAATGTACTGCTTCTCCACCACCAAAGAAAGCAAAGACAATTCCTTCAGCGTGAAAGGTCATGGCATCAGTGTTTTGGGATGTGAAGGGGATTTTGTTTGTAGATTATCTCCCAACTGGTAAAACAATTACTGCGAAAAAAAAGGCAATGCTTAGCAAGGAAGAAAGTCATTTTCCATCAAGACAATGCCCGTCATCATGGCAAAATTACACGAACTAAGGTATGAACTGTTGTCACACCCGCCTTATTCACCTGACATGGCTCTGTCAGACTTCCATCTCTTCCCAAAACTGAAAATTTTTCTTGGTGGACGAAGATTCACTTCAAACGAAGAATTGATAGCCGGAGTTGACAACTATTTTGCCTGCCTGGAGGAAACTCCTTTTTGAGATGGGATCAAGGCACTGGAACATTGTCGGACCAAGTGCATTAATCTACAGAGACTACATTGAAAAATTTTTTAAAAGTTTCAGAGATGTAAGTACTTTTTTTCTATTCTGTTCCAAAAACTTTTCAAACCACTCTCGTAAGAAGAAGAAGGAGATAATAAAAACTCCTTTAATGTTGAGAAACTGCAAGAAAGTACAATCAAAAAACAATATGCTACAAAAATAAAAAACTGTACTGAGGCCCTAGAAACCCTGGAGAACGTGGAGGAAAAGTGGAAAGAAATTAAGTTCAAGGTACTAAATGTAACAGAGGATACAATGGGGAGACAGAAGAGAATGAAGGAGAGAAAATGGTTCAATGAGACATGCCAGAAGGCAACAGAAAAGAGAAGGAAGGTAATGGAGAAGGCGCTGTCTGATAGAGAGAACGAGCAGAAAAGGGTACATTTTATCAATATCAGATGCGAGACGAAGCAAGTCCCAAGAAAAAAAGAACAGAATATATCTAACCAGTTTGTTGGAACAAGCTGAGGCAGAGAGCCACATCTAGAACTCAGAGCAATTTTTCCAGTTCATCAAAAAATCAGAAATGTGGATTTCAGAGACCAATTTTTCTCATTACAGATAAGAACGGCAACTTGAATAATGACAAGCAAATAATTTTTGAAAGATGGAGAGAATATCTCTCAGAATTCTTGAGTCACACAAACCCACATGAGATGCTACCTGTAGCCACCACACACAAAAGAAAAGATGAAGAAGAATGGCGAGAGACTGAAGAACATGTGACAATTGCAATCAAAAGACTCAGAAACTAACAAGCCGCAGGAGGGACAGAATAACAGGAGAATTAATCAAAGAAGGAGGTGAGAGCTTGTACTTAAGAGATATATATAATCTGATTCAGCTGCTGTTAAAGAATGAGACACTGCCAAAAGAATGGAAATTGGTCATAATATGTCCACTATACAAGAAGGGAAACAAAATGGAATATGGTAACTACAGAGGCACAGCTTCCTGCATGTAACCTACAAGATACTGCCTATCATTATCCCCAGAAAAGTACATCATTCACATAGAACAAAATCCAGGAATAGCAAGCTGGCTTTCGATCAAATCGACAGACAATGGATCACGTTTTCACTCGAAGACAACTGTTTGAAAAACTCTGGGAGTATGATAAAGATATCTACAGTCTGTTCCACTATTTTCAATGTGCATATGACAGTATGTGGAGAAATAGCCTATACACTGCACTGCATGACTTTAGAAGCCCAGAGAACCTAGTAAGAATGGTGCAAACTTGTATGGATGGGTCAAGGGCAGCAGTGCATTTCCAAGGGGTCAAATCAGAAATGTCCAAAATTGAGGTTTTGTCTCAGATAAGCAGATGCTGTCTCATGTGTTCTGTTCAATGTTACCTTAGAGAAAGTAATAAGGGAATGTAGGCAACAGGAGTGGGCTGGAGTACAGATGGATGCTAATTTCAGTGGTCTCACATATGCAAATGATTAGTATTACTAAGCGAATCAAACCAAGAGTTGAAATAAATATACCACAAAATGGACAACTATGCATAAAAGGTTGGGCCAAAGGTGAATCAAGACTACATGGAGTTCATGCAATTAGGAAGAAGGCAAAAGCAGTAAGTATGTCTTGAGATAGATGACATGAGGTTCAAGAAAGTTAGCCGACTCAGATGCTCATGGTCTCAGTTTACAAGTGACAACAGCATAGCAATGTGCATCAAGGAATAAACAGCATGGGGAATGAAATGCATATATTCCCTCAGAAGACCCTCAGCTCAAAATCAGTTTTAATGAATACTAAGATGAGAACATATAACAGTGATATGCCCAGCAGTCATGTACAGTTTAGCAACATGGAGCACGACTAAATGAGAAATGGAAAAACTATTAATATTTGAAAGAAAGGTAATGAGGAAGATATGGAGACCTCTCTTAGATTAAGGGGGATGGAGGGATAGGAATAATGAGGAAATCTACCTCTTGATGCAACAACCAACCACCCTAAGAAGCTGAAGAGCATTGAGAATCCAGTGGGTGGGCAGTGTAGCCTGTATGCCAGAAGAAAGACAAATAAAGAAAGCATTTGAGGGGAAACCAAACACCAGATGCCTCATAGGGTGGCCAAGGCAGCAATGGGCGGATGACCTGGTGAAAACTCTGGCAGCCCTAGGGATTGAAGATAGCTGGGGAAACCAAGCTCAAAAACAAAAAGGAATGGAAGCTTTTGCGAAACAAGTACGTGGCCTGCAGAGCCCGAGCTCTGTGAGTGTGTGTGTATGTTTGTGTGTATCTATGTATGTATGTATTGGTATGTAATTACAGCCATTTAGCATTGTCAAGTTGGAGCAATCCATCAAGTAGCTGAAACACTTCTCTCATATGATAGCACAAACTTGTTCATAATGCTGCATTGCATTTGTGGTTTAAAACAGATAAATCCTAAACTGAAAACATTGTAATTTCTCAGAAAATACTTTAGAAATTTGCAGGGTGAAACGTTGAATTTCTCTTTTTGTGATCTGCAGTACTACCAACAGAAATTGCTGTAATCTCACTTGAAAATGAGTAATGCTGACAGATAAATCTGTAATTATATAGCTATGATATGGTATATTGTGTCATTTAGTATGGACTTTCTCACAATTCATCTTTATGAAAAGAAAATTATATCTTAAACAGATTTAGAAATATTTAAGGTGAACATCATACCTGGATTACTCTGTATTTTAAAACTAATGAAATAATATTAAAGGCAAAATATGTATTTCAAAGCAAATGAATTGTAACTTTTGAAGTTGAAACAAAAACAATCTGAAAACCTCAAAAAATGACAACTAGTCACACATAAAACTGATATAATATCACTTAGCAAAAGGGAAAACTGCCCAGAGTGAGGTCTGTAATGAAATTTATTTGTGTGTGTGTGTGTGTGTGTTAGTAAAATAGTGACACAGAACTGGCCAAGATTCATTAAGAGGGCACATACTCTTTGGCTGATGATTTGTTTATGACACAGTCAGACACAAAAGAAAGATGGCACACCAGAGCCAGATATGTGTTTTAAATTGGACAGATTCCTGAAGTCATAGTAAACACCGATTTTTGTTTTCACTTTATGGCTGCCATGATGGCCAGTGTAAACCAATAACAGTTTTGAAGTTTTTTGTGACTGTGTCGGATGAATATCCAGCATCTCTCAATCTATAACTCTATGCTTTGTTTCACACCAGTTGCTTTTTCTTTAAAAGTTTCTTTATAGTGGTTGTATGTTGTATACCATGGAAGGATGCAACCCCCCCCCCCTCCCATCACCAATTATTCTACTATGTACACATCTCTACATTCGTTGGTCAACTACACTACTTCTAAATTTGAATCACATTTTCCATACATGCCAATGCCCGCAGCTAAATGTTTTGATATCCTCCGTAAGGTGCGATACTAGTGCCTACTTGTCTAGTTTGCTGAAAATGTAAATTTTGCCACTCGTTTTAATTTCCTTTCTTACTTTGGTAATCATTGCCGTTACAACTGTTTTACAGTCATTAATACCAGTTTCCATACGAGCATCAGTATCTAAATCAACACCTACATAGTCTCCGACTGCTATCAAGTACATGACAGAGTGCACTTAGCTTTGTACTGAATGTTTTAGGATTTCTTCCTTTTCAATAACATATGGAGTGTAGTAAGAATGACTGCTTAAACACCAATGTGTGCACTTTAACTATCTAATCTTGTCACTTGTGGATATTATGGGAGCAATACATAGAGGCTGAAGTATATCCTTAGATTTTGCATTTAATACTGAAATGTTGTAAGTGGCTATTGCAGAATAATTCTCATTTATTTTAAAGAATTTGCTAATTAATGTTTTTAAGTTGTTACGTGATGCTCTCCTTTGAGTCAAATATGCCTGTGACCACTGGTACTGCCCTTCTTTGAATACATTCAATATCCCGTTTGCCCTACTTGGTATGGGTCTCATACATTTCAACAATATTGTAGGAGGGCCTTGTAAGCAGTCTCTTTTCTAAACTGACAACATTTCCTCAGATCCTACCACTAAACTGACGGCTGCCACATGTATGACAGCATATGTGACCAATCCATTTCATATCCTCACAAGATGTTACATCTGAGTATTAATATAAGTTTATCTATTGCAAATACTGTGACTCATTGAGACACTGATATAGGAGTAATAGGATACAACATTTTTGCATTTTCTTTAGTGTGCATTATCACATGTCTGAACATTTAAGGTAAGTCGCCAATGTTGGCACAGCTTTGAAATATTATCATGATCTCACTAGGTAGTTTTGCAGATTTTTTCAGGTCACATGGTAGATAACTGTACCATCTACAAAAATTCTGAGGTTACTATTAATACTGTCTACCACACAAGTAATGTAAAACATTAACAATAGGAGTCCCAACACAATTCCCTGGTGCACACTAGAAGTTACTTCCAGTTCTGTCAATTATTCTCCACCCATGTTGTGTCCTTCCAACCAAGAATACTCAAAACATTCACAAATTTACTTTGATATCCAACATAACTGTACTTTATTAATAAATGTTAGTATGGTACTGAGTTCAACGCATTTACAAAGTCGAGAAATACTGCATCTACCTAACTGCCTTGATCAATGATTTTCAGGATGTCATTTGAGAAAAACTCTTGCGTTTCCCATGACTGATGTTTTCAGAATCCCTATTGCCTGAAATGGAGAAAGTCATTCTGTTTGACATATCTCATTATGATTGAGATCAGAATATGTTCTAGAATTCTACAAGAAATAAACATCAATGAGGTTGGACGGTGTTTTTGTTGATCACTTTTGCTATCTTCTCCTAGTCAGGTTGCTTCCCATCATTGGTCACAGTTTTTTGTGTTAATGGATCTATTGTATATTATGGTTTAAATGGGAGCTAATTCAGGTGCAATTTAAGTACAGAATCTAAAAGGGATTCCATCAGGCCATGGAGACTTGTATAATTTTAGTCTTCGTAGCTGGTGCTGCTAACTCTAATATCTCTATCATTCATCTTTGCAGTGATGCTTCAATTAAATTGGTGCGGCACTTCTACTGCTTATGATGCAAAAGAAATAGTTGAAAACAGAATTTTTATTTTTGCTTTGCTAATCTTAATTTTGGTTCCTCTACCATGCCTTGAAGCATTAAGGCGTGTTTGTCACCATTACAACTTACATAATTCTGTCGTGAGTGGATTTTCAAACAATTTGTCCTAAGCAGTTTTCAGAGAAAGGATTTAATACTATTTCACAGAAGATTATGTGATGTCCACCATTTACAAAACTATATTTATCCTAATTGATTGATTGAGGGTTCAAATCTCCTCCAATGATGATTGAAGAACATATGTATTAGCAACTTGATGTATTATAGCTTTGGTTTTACATTTCAGTTTGTTATAGAGGGTGTACCAGCAATGTTGCAACAATTCTCTAGTGAGGTACATCATAAGGATTGAGAACTGCATAGCAACAAATGGCCACAAACATCACTGTACACTAGTAGGTGGTGCTGTATACTAGAGTACTGGAAGGGAACACTGCTAGGTGTTGCTGTACGCAAGTAGTGCAGGGGAACACAAGGATTTCCTCATTTGAGTACTAGCCAGCATACAAGGAAAATGGAATGACATATAAATGGTGAGCTTGCAGATATGCACTTAATATATGGAATAGCTGAGTGCAATGGATGAGCTACTGGACGCATTTGCCAAAAACGCTTCATAGACAGAAATCAACTGCATCACTGTTAGTTTGCACATCTACATTGAAATTTATGCATGATTACAGGTCGGTAAGTAGTGGCAAGGCTTGTGACGGCAGGCTGTGATCGGTGTGTTCAATTGTTAGGGAAGAAAATGTGTTGGATGCCATGGAGATTCATAGTGCAATTGCTTCATATTTGAGAACACCGCGTAGCAGTGTCCAGTGCATTTTGAACATTGAGTCCTTATGCATTTTTCATCTCCAAAGGGTGCAGTTATTGTGCAATGACCATCCTGCATGTGCGCATTTAGCAAAATGGTTTCTGCAGCAAAGTGGTCAAGATATGCATTTCCCAGCTACGTGTTGTTCACTGCTGAGGCCACATTCGCTAGGGATGACATATTCAATCGCTACAATGAGCATCTGTGGGTACCAGGAAACCCCCATGGTGTGCAGCACCACTGGCACAACACAGCTTCACAGTTAACGTTTGAAGGCGTGTTTGGTCAGCAACTGCTTAGTTGTGCCGTACCTTTTACCATTTCTCTTGATTGCTGCGAATTATCACACCTTGATCAGGTTTTTGTTGGCTTGCTTGAAAATGTTCCAGCAAATGTGAGGTGCAGCATGTGGTTCCAACGTGGTGGGGCACCAGCTCCTTTTGGACTGGCTTTTCACAGGCATTTGAACAGGTCATTCCTCCATCATAAGATTGAGTATAGTAGACCAGTTCTCTGGCCTCCACATTCTCCAAATTTATTAAGCCATGATTTATTTCTGTGAGAAGCTGTGAATTCCTGATTGATTTCTGTGAGAAGCCTTTGAATCCTGTGGTGTCTGAACTCAATCTTGTTGCAGAAATTGTCTGCGCAGCTGCCTGCAATCAAAGAGATCCAGGTGCGTTTGAGTATGCCTGGCTGTCAATGCTCCATCGGTGTTCATCATGCATATCATCTGATGGTGCAAACTTTGAGCACCTGATGTAGCATTAGAGCTGTATTCATGTCATACACCGTGGTACTCCTTATGTCCAATACATGTTTCAAATAAAGCACACTCTGTTTCCTTTACAGTCTTCGATTTCTGCTACCACTTACCACTGCTTTGCAGTTCCAAATCCTTGTTAGTTAGTAACACATTCCATAGATCATTTTGCATGAAAGATCATAATTATGTGAAATGAGTCATTAATCATTCACATCACAAGTTACTTTGTTCATATGGTTACACTCTGAACATTTACAAATTTTTTCCTTTGTTTCTTTCTTTCTTTTATTTTCTTTACAAAAGGAAAAAAGATATAAAGGTGTAAGTTAGTAATTCCTACCAACTACCTTTCACACATTACAATAACAGAAATACTTCTACAGAAAAGAATGAGTTGTCAAGGAGAAATTTTCTCAGTTGGTTATCAAATTTTCTTTTGCTGTCTGTTAGACATTTTATACCACAGGGTAAATGATCAAAAATTTTTGTTGCAGCATTGTGCACCCCTTTTCGGGCTAAAGACATCCTTCATGAACAGTAAAGAATGTCATTTTTCCTTCGTATTCTATTAATGTCCCAAAGGCCTTGCTGCAGTGGTAACACCGGTTCCCCTGAGATCACCCAAGTTAAGTGCTGTTGTGCTTAGCTAGCACTTGGATGGGTGACCATCTGGTCTGCCAAGCGCTGTTGGCAAGTGAGGTGCACTCAGCCCTTATGGGGCAAACTGATGAGCCACTTGATTGAGAAGTAGCAATTCAGGTCTTGTAAACTGACATACGGCTGGGAGAGTGATGTGCTGACCCCACTCTCCTTCATACCCACATCCAGTGACGCCTATAAGCTGAGGATTACATGGACATCGATCAGTACAATTAGGATCTTCCAAGACCTGTTCAGACAGAGTTTAGTTTAGTAATTATAATTACATACCTGATTGTTCCCCCTGAACTGTAGAGGATTTTTTACAACAAACTTCATGAGGAAATAAATATACTGTGGAGCAATAGTCAGAATGCCCAACTCCTTAAACAGATGCCTAAAAGATGATCGTGGGTCAGAACCACATACTATTCTCACAGCACATTCTTGTACAATGATGGCTTTCTTTCTTAAAGATGAGAACATTATTCCTTATGACATTACTGAATGGAAATACACAAAATATGTCAACTTACCAATTTGTCTCTCCCCAAGATTTTCAATGATCCTAAGCACAAATGTGGCTGACCTATGTTTTACTAGTTCCAAAATGCCCCCCCACCACCACCAATTTACATTCTCCGCTAACACGGAGCCCGAAGAATTCTGAATTTTCCACCCTTTTTATTGTTTCCTTATCATGTGTTACACTTCACTGGTGTAGTTGTGATATGCCCTATCTCCCTTAGAAGTTTGTTGCAACATTTCTGGGACACCATGTATATTCATACTACTATGTTTAGAACAAAGCCATTCTCATCTATTAATACTTTAAAAATTTGAAACTCTTCTCATGTTTCAAATTATTCAGCAGCAAAGACAGTACCTCTGTGTAACATACCCTATAAGTATGCATATTTATAGTGCTCAGGATTATTTAGTTTGGCATAAATGGTCAACATCCATGTAAGATGACTGCCTGTATATACTGAAAATATGTCTTCATACATTTCTCAAGAACTGGGTTTGCAAGTACAGATTGAAAAAGATAATATTATCACTGAAGAAAATATAAAAATATTGCACAAACAGAAAATAATGGGCAGTTTGAACACAATGAAGGATTTGGAAATCTATACAGCAATCAAGAAGCCACATAGGTTGTTAAGAGACAAAAGTATTTCATTGTGGACGGATATTTCTATATACTGTGTTTTACAAAATGATACACACAAACTTCGAGTTATAGAGGATGTCATGAGGAACAAAATGAGGACAGGAACCTGTGTCCAGAAACATCATCCAATGATGCTACAGAGCATCAAAATTATAGACACCAGCACCTGCTGATAGGCGACCCCTTTGACAGTGAACTTGACTTTGTGCACAGCCAGACCATAGACAGAGTATTTCACAATGTCATTTATTATTCAGTGATCACAACTGATTGCCACAATCACCACTGGAGAAGATGAAACTAGTTGCTGCATACATAGGCTTTGTCTCCTATGAATGTGATGCTCTACTGTGTTGGTGGGTGACAGTTTTGGATTTCAGACACAGGTTTATTTTCCTCCTGGAACCCTCTAAAATCTCCACTGATTTTCAGAATACAAGAGAAAAATAAACCTGTGTCCAAAACTGACATCCTCCACTGGCAATCGTGACAATCAGTCATGATCACTGAACATCAAACAACATTACGAGGTGTTCCGTCTCGGGTCGATCAGCATAAAAAGTAACATTTTTTGCCGAAGGGGTGGCCTTTTGGCAGATGCAGTACCTATAACTTAGACACTTACAGTGTTGTTGGATGACATTTCCTTCCAGACACAGGTTCCCATCCTCAATTTGTTCCTCATGAAACCCTCTACACCCCCTCAATATTTGTCAGTATCAATTTGTAACTCCCTGTATATGATGACAAGCTCCAGGAAGCTGCAAACGGTACTAGTCCAACGTGGCAACCATCTGGCAGTAAACGGATGAAACAATGAAAATTAGCAGACACATTATCCGTGCACCAGAATAGAGAGCAGTTCTAAACTGCCGTCAATCCGCGCATGCGCCGTAGGCACAGATAACTCCTGCATGCGCAGAAGGGTGTACCACAGTGCTTTCTGCTTGTTGTTTGGTTATTGCTAGGTGGCTAGTGGCTAATTTCAGACTTTCGGGTTGGGGATCTTCCGCATTTTTATTTATTTATTTATTTATTTTCCCCCCTCCAGTAAGCATGTTTCATAAATGCAGAAAAGAAACTTTTTTCCCAGTAGACTTTTTTATACTAGCTGTTTGTGAAAGGATTTTTTCTATTGATAGCTTCATATTCTAGAAATGAAGTGGAGCAAAAAGGCGTTAAACACCTTAAATCAGGCATACAGCGAGGAAAGGTATGTATGACCCACGGTATCATGATAAAGTACATCAGAAATCGTTTTTATCTGAATAATATGCATATAACGTTATACGGTGATTTTCGATTTGCATCATAATGCCTTAGTTTACAAAAGTTCATGTTTGATTTGACTGCATCTCTTGCTTGATTTCAGCATGCCAGAAAAAGAGAAACTGGCAGTGAAAGAGAGAAAGTCCTTGCAGTTTGGCCCAGTGTGAAAGATGAGGACTGCAAAACTCTGAGTAGTACATATGCTTTCTTTCCAGAAAACATATACTTTATTGTTTTCAAATACAACCTTAATCTCCTTCCAAGTACTCTCCATTAGCATTAATACACTTGTCCAAACGTTCATTCCAGTGTTCGAAGCACCTTTTAAATTCATCCTCTTTGATACCTGCTAGCACTTTTATGACATTGCATTTTACGTCTTCCACATCCACAAAACACTTCCCTCTCAAGTCTCTTTTCATCCTCGGGAATAGGAAGAAGTTCGAGGGTGCTAAATCCAGCGAATAGGGAGCATGAGTCAAGGTAGTCGTCTTCGTTGAGGCCAAAAACTGGCGAACGCTGAGAGCCGTGTGCGAAGGAGTGTTGTCATGATGCAGGAACCACACGCCAGAATCCCACAAAGCCAGACTTTTTGCGACAAACTTCTGCGAAGCCGTTTCATAACCTCCAAATAGAATTGTTGGTTTACTGTCTGGTTTTCAGGGACAATTTCAGAGTGTATGATCCCTTTTATGTCAAAGAACAGATCAACATCTCTTCACTGATGAGATCATGGATTTTGTCCATGTTGTCTTCGCTTCGAGCAGTTGAAGGTCGACCAGAATGGGGCTGATCTTCAACCACCATTTCTCCCTTTTTAATTTGAGAAAACCATTCATACACTTGCGTTTTACTAAGAGCATGGTCTTTGTAGGCTGTCTGAATCATCACAACAGTTTCTGTTGCATTCTTGCCGAGCAAGAAACAAAACTTCACTGCTGCACGTAGTTCATAAGAACTAGCCATTTCCTCATGTCACGTCTGCACTGTACGCACACTCAAAGAACTGCCAACGAAACCACACTTCTCGCTGTTGGGTGACGCCGCATGGCAGAATGACTCACCAGAGCTCCTACTACAACCCTCTGGCAGCGCAACCTGCTACTACAAGTACACGATGTGCAACATTACGATTCTGGTTACTTTTGGGTCCCCCCTCATATATACAGTCCAGACTTGGAAAAATAACACAAATACACCTTTAAGTATTGGTCCTTTAAAGTGTTACAAATTGCAGTGCATATATCCACCACAACTTTTGAAATGGTGGGCTGTGCTATTCTGTCACTAAAAACCAAACTCTTAAAAGATTCCTCAGTTTCCAGGAAACATAATGTTACATCCACCCTTCATTGTAACACGGCATTTATCAGTATTTTATTCGTGATCTAGGCTGGTACCATCACAAAACGTATAAACATATTATTTAATTCTTACTTTAGAGAATGTGAGACAGCCTTCCTCATGCCTGTGTCACACTTGCTAATTCCATCTTCTATCACAGACAGCAGCTTCTCGAAATAGGCCATGTCCACCCTCATGAAATTCCGAAATTCACGTGGATCTTCGAGCCTCAGTTCTTTCATAAGCAGCGAATATAATCCCCTGCCTTTGTCCCTTCTTTTCAGCCAGGACCAAACTCAACAACATCTGGCTTTTTGTTTTCGTCATCATTCTGCCCTAATCCGAAGATTTAGTGTCACTACCAGGGCAATACTCCAAAAACAAGTGGGTCCTTTATGTGCAAAATGCTGTATAAATAAATATTTCTGAGTAACCAAGTGTCGAAATACAAAACTAACTGTTGAGTCTCTAATTCAGAACAGTAGTAACCTACATAAGAGAATAACAATTACTTAATAAATAATGATAAACATTTTCTTATGAAATAGGAACCTTGAGGCACATAAAAATTCAAACAGATGATGTTCCAATATGTCACACGGTCCCTCTTGTGTTTCGCGTGGTAGAACGAATGACTTTACAACGGATCAGACAGTTCTGTTTGCGTTTTGCGCATTATCACTGCCTACTGCACATGCGCGCCAGGTATATCCCGTGTGGATGGTGTAACAGGTCTACATGAACCAGCCTGTAGTTACAGAAATGCACGCTTGGGACACTGGTGCATAGGTCTACGGTTTAGGCGCATCGTGTAATGAGGGCTTAATTCACAACACATACTTATGACCCAGTGTGCCCATCTTCTTGCTGTTGATGTCTGCAGGACTCAACTGCCAATAACCTACACAAATCATCAGAACAAGAGAAAAAGTCCTGCTATGGGTCTCGGACAATTTGCTCAATATTTTTCTAATTTGTATTGCATTTATATATAAATAAAAACTGGACAAATGTGAGTAGGACTTGTACTCTGGAGATTCTGGGCAAATTTTATTATGTACATAGATGATAACAACAACGACAATGATAACAACAATAATAACTGTTTCAAACGGCTCTTTTAAACAGCCATATCATTTTATTGCATTGACTTAGAAGCTTGAAGTTTTTACATCATCATGAGATGGTAGACCTTAGTACCCGACATAAATTTCAACATGATACCTACACCTGTTCCTGAGAAAAAGGGGTCTTATCAGAAGCACAGATGCAAAAAAAAGTGATATAATTACACATTACCAATTTTCAGATTTTTTTTCCTTTTACTTGTACTGTGAAACCTTGCATCTTATCAAATTTTATGATTCTAAGTCAACAGGAAGTACCATATAGGTTTTGCTGAGTGAGTTTGCGAGTTTGCAGCCTCACTGTGAATGCTATTCTCGAACACAGGCTGGAAATCGCTCTGACTATGGTCAAACGATTGGCAACTGCTGTGAATTGGTGTGTAGGAAGAGCTCCTGAGAATGATGTACCCGTGGTAACAGTACCAAAGGTATCCCAAGTATTATCCTCTCCTGCGGATCCTGTCTTCTCTGCAGAAAGTACAGGATCTGACATTGATTGTCCACATGACTGGAAGTGACATTTCAATGGTAGATTTAGACTTCTTGTACAGTGTGATCATGAACGAGGAAGGACTCAGGATGATATACTGATCTCCCTAACCAATAAGTTCGAGTGCTGCCCATCGCTGAAACTGAGCCAGAGGGACACACTTCACATGTTTTGGTGAAACCTGTTTTATCTGCTGTCAAGATGAGGCAAACTCAAAAGGGTAGGGGAACTATTATTCATCAGCAGTTCAAATGTACGGAAATTTGGAAATTTGTGGTAAGTTCTATGGGACCAAATTGCTGAGGTCATCGGTCTCTATGCTTACACACTACTTAATCTAACTTACACTAAGGACAACACACATACCTACGCCCAAGGAAGGACTCGAACCTACAATGGGAGGGAGCTGCACGAACCATTACGAACCATTATAAGATGCCGTAGACCGCATGGCTACCCCCCCTCCCCCCCCCTCCCCCCCCCCCCCTCCCCCCGGGTTCTGAGTCAACGGGAAGGTCTGAACCAGGGACTTTGGAAGTTCTGGAAAAAGCTAAGCTGCTACTTGCTGGACTTGCACCATAGGGTTGAGAAGTATAAGGTGCCCCTAAATGGGTCTGGTGTACACTACATAATGAGGCTGCTAGCCGGCTAGCTGACCCTATGTATGGGTGTACACGAGGTTCTTTTTAGATTAGGAGACTCTCCATCCAAACCCAGAAATATCAGTGTAAGATAGAAACAAATGCTGCCATAAGTGAGAGTACTAAAATTCAAGTGATTAACTGCTGAAGCACTCACAACAAAGTGCTAGAGTTTGCAGAGCTCCTGAAAAGCAGTGAAGTCCACATAATTCTAGATACAGAAAGCTGGTTGAAACCTGAAATTCATAACAGTGCGATTTTTGGGGAAAATTTAAGTATACATCAAAATGCTGTGCTAATGGGAAATGGAGGTAGTGTTTCTGTCACAGTACATAAGAAACTCAAATCCACTGAGATTGAAATTGAAGCTACAAGTGAGATTATCTGGGCAAGACTCAGCATCATGTATGGGACAAAATGGTAATTGGATTCTTCTATCGCTCACCAGATGCATCTCCTGATGTAACAGAAAATTTTAGAAAAGACCTTGTACATAGGTTCCCCAATCATACTGTAATCATCAGTGGAGACCTTAATTGTCCGACTATCAGTGATAAAAATTACAGTTTTGTTTGTGGTTGATGTGGTACGACATCCGGTGAAACACTACTAAATGTCTTCTTCTCTAAAAACTATTTCGAACAGATAGTTCAGAACCCCACTCATGACGGAAATATATTCAATCTAATGACAACAAATACGCCTCTTCCAGGATGTCCACATCAAAACTGGTATCAGTGATCATGACACAGTTGTGGTATCAATGATTGACAAAGTACAAAGGGCAACTAAAACAAATAGAAAGATACATTATTTTCAGTAACTAGAAAAGAAATCAGTAGAGTCATATCTCAAAGAGGAACTTTAAACTTTCAGCACAAAGCAGGAGCATGTAGAGGAACTATGGCTCAAGTTTAAAATAATAGTTGACCATCCACTGGATAAATATGTTTCAGTAGAACAGCTCATAATGGAAGGGACACATTGTAGTATACAATCATACAGTCACTGGAAAGAAACTTCTAAAGTAACAGAGACTACTGAATAATAGGTGTAAACAACGCATAGGACTACACATAGAGAGGTGCTGAATGAAATGCATTTGGCTGTCTAGAGAGCACTGTGGGAAGTCTTCAGTGACTACTGTAGAAGAATACTGTCAAATGATCTACAAAACCCAAAGATATTCTGAGCATATGTGAAGGCTGTTAGTGGCACCAACGTTACTGACCAGTCCCTAGTGATTCAGACAGGAACTGAAGTCGAGGGTAGCAAAGGAAAAGCTGAAATGGTTAACTCTGTTCCTTTACACAGGAAAACCCAGAAGAATTGCCCCAATTTAATCCTCGTACCATTGAAAAGATATCTGAAATCAATATTAGTGTCAATAGTGTTGAGAAATAGCTGGAATTGTGGCAACTGAACAAAGCTCCAGGGCCTGGTGGAATCTCTATCAGATTCTATATTGAATTTTCAGCTGCATTAGCCCCTTTTCTAAGTATAATCTATCATACATCCCTTGAACAAAAAACTATGGCCAGTAGTTGGAAGAAAACTCAAGTAACACCCACCTGCAGGAAGGGTGGAAGAAGTGATCCACAAAACTCCCTTCCAATTTCCTTGACACTGATTTGTTGTAGAATCTTAGAACATATTCAGAATACCTTCTCTGTCCCAACCAACATGGGTTCCAAAAACACTGATCATGTGAAACACAACTCACACTTTTCTCACGACATACTTAAAGCTTGGGATCAGAGCAGTCAGGTAGATGCAGTATTTCTTGATTTCCAAAAATGATTTGACTCAGTACTACACCTACGCCTACTGTCAAAAGTTCGATCATATGGGGCATCAAGAGAAATTTGTCACCGGTCTGAAGACTTTTTGGTAGAGAGGACACAGCAAGTTATCTTGGATGGAGAGTCACCATAAGATGTAGAAGTAACTTCAGGTATTCCCCAGGGAAGTGTGTTGGAACCATAGCTACTTATGATGTACATTAATGACAGACTTCATGCAGATGATGCAGTTATCTATAATGAAGTACTGTCTGAAAGAAGCTGCATATATATTCAGTCAGATCTTGGTAAGATTTCAAAGTGATGCAAAGACTCGCAATTTGCTTTAAATGTTCAGCAATTTGAAGCTGTGCACTTCACAAAATGAAAACATGTACTATACTGTGACTATAATATCAACGAGTCACAGTTGGAATCGACGGACTCAACTCGTACAAATAACTATGTGTAACACTTTGAAGGGATGTGAAATGGAATGATCATGTAGGTTCAGCTGTGGATAAATCAGGTGGTAGACTTTGTTTATTGGTAGAATACTGGAGAAGTGCAATCAGTTTACACTAGAGATTGCTTACAGATTACTTGTGTGACCCATTCTAGAATATTGCTCAAGTGTGTGGGAACCATATGAAATAAGGCTAACAGGGGATACTAAATGTGTACAGAGAAGGACAACACGAACGGTCACAGGTTTATTTGGCCCGTGGAAGAGTGTTACAATGATGGTGAAGAAACTGAATTGGCAGACACTTGAAGATAGACATATATTATACCGAAAATGTCCCCTATGTACCACCCACAATGAGATTACAATGATTACAGAGTACACAGAAGCATTCAAACAATCATTCTTCCTGTGCTTGATACATGACTGGAATGGGAAGGGACGCTAATAACTGGTAGACTGCAATGTACCCTCTTCCAAGTACTTTGTAGTGGTTTGCAGAGAGTGGATGTAGATGCAGGTGTAGGCGTATCAAAATACGTCACATAAACAGCTGCTTCTTTTGACTGTATTGGCTCAAAAGCTTAAATTTTTTACATTGCCACGGGACTGTAGTGCTTAGTAAGTGATATGTATTTCAACATGATACCTCTACTTATTTATGAAAAAACTGAGTCTTAACAATTGGTCAGTCAGACAGACTGAAACTAGACTGACAGATAAACAAAAAATGTATCCTATAGGGATTTCTGTTTTTACTGACTGAAGTACACAATCCTAAAAAAGGAGTCTGGTGTCCAGTAACTGAGTAAAGAATTTTCAGATCTAATGACTTCTATTCCTCAATTTTATGAAACTGTTTGGCACATTACTTTTACTTTCTATATTTGGTTCCGATTCGTAAGTTCTAGCTGAATGGTATAGACTAGTACTCCTGTGCAATATGTGGATATTTTATCTCATTATCTTATAATACTAAGTGTATTTTGATATGTGATATGTCAAATCGTACAAGAGTTTTAACTTTTTTTTGTCTGAGGATATGCATTTGAGACGGTCAAAAACAGTAATCAAAATCCATAACTTTGACTGCTCCAGAAAATAATCATTTTAACAATTACAGCAATCATTGTTGCCTCCAGATGATAAAAAAAGTCTTACTCTCTAAAATGATAAAAAAAGTTCGTAATAAGCATTATTGCAGAACACTATTGAAAATTTATTTACTTTTGTGTCAGTAATTAATCTTAAAATGGTAAAATTCTAATTTGATTTATAAAAATAACTTACATGATATTTAGAAACTGATAAAAATAGTTGTTTTTCTAGAAGTGTATCTAAACAACATTTTCAAAAAGTAAATACAACAGTAAAACCAGTTATAACTGCTGAATCAACCACTGAAAACAATATGTTGTCAGATGTTAGAAATCATTTCCTGCCACTTACTTTACTAATTACACAAATATGAAAGTCAATGACACAACTATTTTATGGCCGCACAGGTGCGAAAAGCGGGAAAAGTTCCTGGAACACCTCAGTACACGTCATGCCCGCATCAAGTCCAAGAGTACATCATCAAACAAATACCACAACCAATTTCAGAAGGTATTCACAAGCAGAACTCCACAGAGGTAGAGAGTAAAAAGCTTGAATTTTTGCCATCTTGTCATTTAGTAGAGGGAAAGATTAGCGGGCAACTGAAGAGACACAACATCGAATCAATCTCCAGTCCTCCAGCTAATATACGGCCAACTCACAATGCCTGTGAAAAATTATATACACCGCAAAACTCCTGGTGTTTAAACAATACCGTGTAGTTGGAGATAGTATGAGATCAAGCGAACTGTGTGCAAGATAGAACAATCCTGCATACCTAGCCAGTCTCCAGGTCAACAGCTAATACTGCCATCTCATGAGGCCTGTGAAAGATAACGTACGCCAAAGAATTTCCAGCATTTAAAAAAATGCCATGCGGACGGAGACAGTATTACAATGGGCAGACTATGTGCATGATAAAACATTGTCGGCTTTTATATTAGAAGTGTCTGTGACTAAACTATCCAGATAAATTGGTACTAGGTGAACACGGATTAGAAAACAAGCATAAAATCGCATTCAGTGATACCTCTATCACTATAAAAGCTAGCAGTTCCTGGAAGAGCAGAATGAAAGAAGCCATAGAGATAAAATTATCCAATAACATCATTAGTAAAGACGGGGATTTGCAGATGAGCACAGTTTGACATCCGGCCATTGTGAAGACACTTTTTTTGTAGTACCTCCTATTTTTATATTGTATTAGAATAATGATCAATTGCTTATATTTATCTTTCGATAATTTATTTATGTGATTTAGGACCAAAAGCTATGGTGGTATGTACATCTCCCACTACCGTTTTGTGAGCTGCTAAACTACGGTGATAAGTGTACATCTCACTTCCCATTTGTAGATGCAAATTAATGTGTCCCAACAAGTGACAGCAGTAGTGATCTCATGAAGAACAGAAAGTGATTGTTATAGCAGTTTTCATACACCTGGTAGAGCATATTACCACAAGATGTGAGGCACATCCATTGGTGGTAAGATATATTCCCAAGAACGATGTATAACTTAAGTATAACTGGTGGTAAGCATGTTTCCCACAGTCCATGAAAGAAATATTAATTTTGTGGTAAGTATATTTCCCATGTCTTGTGCAGAAACTACTTTGGTAGTAAGCATGCTTCCCAAAGATCATCAGTTATTTCTGGTATGTGTACTTCCCACAGTCCTAAAAGCTAAATTTCACAATGGACTGAAACTATAACTGCCACAGTGGACAATCATTATATGCCAGAAATGTACAGAAGTCGTATGACATACTCCAGAAAACACAATAAAGACATACAGTTACTGGTAAATATACTTCCTACGGCCTGCAATAGGGTTAAAGTGTGTGTGCCAAAAGAGGGACAGAAACATTGTCTTACATGGCAGTGGACTGGGCACTAGGACAAGGGCAGTTACACACACGGTAGTAAGTTACCACTTGATAAAGGCCAAGAAGAACTCTGATGAAGGTTTGTCACATGTGTAACCACTGAACATAGCAAGAAGTTCAAGAAGATGTTATGCAACATAGTTGTTTGTTATCGATTTACATTAGCTTCAAAACCCTGAAAAATTATAACAAAACACATCAGTGCAGGAATTATGGAGGTTAATCAGTAAATAATGCCAGAAAATGCAGTTTCTATAATGGTTTTGAGTATTTCAAACATAAAACTGTTTTGTGTCAAGATAAAGAAACAGGCTGACGAAAGAATTGGAATGGAATACAAGAATTTCACACTTCAATGTACCAGTCACAAAAAAACACTGCAAAATGAAAAAAACCAAGAGAATATGTCATCAGTGAAACACTGTCTACATGACTGCCAGAAATTCTTAGGGAAGGAGAACACTGCACTATAAGACATAGATGTGCTGAGGAAGAACAAACAGAAAATGAATGAAATACTTCCAAATAAAAATGGAGAACAAGGTAGGAGAAAACAATATGGAAAGGAGACTTAAATGTGGTTGAAAGGACAGTTGGCAGCAACAGAAAACAGCATATTCCAATACAGATTAAAAAACACACTGTTGTTGAAGCAGCTCAGTTATGTGGCATGATTACATTTAAATTACAATAAACACTTAAAGCAGAATGTTAACCTGTTTATCTAAGCAATGAAGAAAGTTTTTAATAAAATACAACTGCACACGCATGTACATATGTTGAATAAATGTGGTTTCATACCGAGTCAGGCTGTGACCAGTTGGCGGGGTGCTTATATTTAAGGAAAGTTAGTCCAGGTCTTCTGTCCAGTTCTCGACATTCTTCAACTCTTTTTATCTCCGTACCCTTAGGTCCCCACCAGCCAGGAACTTGGGATGGTGTGTCCTCTCTCAGCCCGCAAACACCAAAATTATCTGAGGACACAATGACAGAGATCAAACGTACTCAAAGGATAATACAAAAATGGACACTAATAATCTCTTCATGATCTGGACTCCGTGCCAAGATTCCTCCCCAACCACAACACATTCTCTCACATCCACCTCATCTGGTCCTCCTCAACCCAACTAGCCACCCTCCTCCTTGTTGAGAATTCTCTTGCCTCACTAAGGCCTTCAGAGACAGATACTACCCTGCAATCCCAGTCCATAAACAGATTTCCTGCACCATATCCTCCCACAACCCTAATCTGCCCACCACCCCCAATAATTAGATACAAAGCAATGCTCCCTCTGTCATCCAATATCACCTTGGATGAGGGCAACTGATTCATATCCCTTGTCAGGGATTTGATTATCTATCATCAAGCCTGGCAATGTGGGACATCCTACTGAAGAGGCTTCCAAGCCCAATTAAAGCAGTATTCTGTCACCCACCCAACCTGCACATAATCTTGGTCCATCCCTGTGCCACACTCTCTCCCAACCCCTTGGCACAGGTGTCCTAGCCCTGTGGAAGACACAGGTGCAAGGCCTGTCCAATCTACCCAACCAGCACATCCTACTCCACACCTGTCACAGGCTTATCCTATCCAATCACAGGCAGGTCGACATGTGAAAGCAGCCACGTCATACACCAGCTGTGCTCCAATCACTGCACAGCGTTTTATGTGGGCGTGGTCACCAGCCAGCTGTCCACCAAACTGTGGCCACAAATAAAAGTTGACCCACCAGTGGCACAACAAGTCACTGAGCATAACATGCTTGAGTTCAAAGGCTGCTTCACAATCAGTGCCATCTGTATCCCTCCCTCCATAATCATCTCTTCTTAACTATGTAGATGAGAGTTATCCTTACAACACATCCTTAACTATCCATCACTCCTGTAATCCTCCTGGCCTTAATGTCTTTAATGTTTTAAATAATACCAGGAAACAAAAATAGTACACAAGAAAATAAATTCTAGATTCAAATCATTATTAAACTTAATAATTACTACATTTAATTGTTCTTTCTTTCTTTACCTATGATATGAAGATAACTTTTTGTTAATTGTGGCCAGATTCTGTATGAGGACACATCACCATTTCACGAAAATGTAGTGTACACTGTTGCTGTTGGATGTAGCATGGCACACACAATGTGAAAAATGTATATAATTGAAGGTGTTTATTCCATATTGAATTTAAAATAATTGTAAGGTGTTCATATGCTATACAGCGTGTCCCAGGAGGAATGGTCAATATTCAGGGACATGAAAGGAACAATCATTTGAGGCAACAAACTTCATATGGATACACACCCTATTCAGAATGGTTTCTGAAATAGAAGACATTCAATGTACATTGTTATTCATGGTATTATTCAATACATCATCAGGTCTATACACACACATATGCGCAACAGTTAGTAAGCATTTCGACAATGTTTCACAAAGTATCAATTGAAAAATAAGTATTTTTAACACTTCACGTCTCACAAGGGAAATTCCCCATCGTACCCCCTTAGATTTTGTTGTAAAATGACTTAGTGGATAGCCCATCAAAAACTGAACACACACCGAGCATGAAAACAGGAAGAAGTAGTACTGAATTGTGGAAAAAGGAGCAAAATAGAAACAGTGAATGATCCAAGCTCAAGTTGTGCAACATCGAGTGAATTGCACGTATCCTGGCATTGTGGTTTGTGGTCACATGGTCACAGCGTTGGACTGCAAAGCGGAAGATCCTTTTTCAAATCTCATCCGTGGCCCCCTCCCCTGTCCCTCACACACACACACACACACACACACACACACACACACACACACACACACACACACACAAAATTATGAACTATTGTAGTCAAGGCAACTGTCATACTATACATTGATTATAGAATATGAGTCATGTGGTAAGAATATATTACCATTGCAAGTGAGTGTAATGAATAGTGAGAGCAAGCTAGATGCCGCACAGACCTCTCACAGAAATGAAAACAACAAATAAATGGGTGTGAACTATAATACAATAAAGGAATCCCAGAGTCAAAACTTCTAAATGGAACAAAAGAGTAATAAGATGTGATACTTGTGCAGAAAAAATGAGATTTATATACGTATGGGGGCCCTTCCCTCCAACTCACTGTCGCAAACAGACATTACACAATGACATAGACACAAATCTGAATACAGCGAACAGACACATCAGAGACCAGATGGGCAGCTCATAATAACTTACAAAAAAAAAAAAGTTGAATCAGGGGTGGGAGGGGGTGGGGGCGGCAGCATGAGATTTGAACACAAATCTTCCTGTTCGCAGTCCCAACATTGTGATCACATAACCACAACACCGTGGCTATTTATATTCGCTCGATGTTTGCACATCTTGATCTTGGACCATTCACTGTTTCTATTCTGCTTCTTTTTTCACAGTTCAGTATGCCTTCTCTTTGTTTTCATGCTTGATCTGTTCTCAGCTTTTGATGATGATGATGATGACGATCTTTGTTTTGTGGGGCACTCAACTGAGGGGTCATCAGTGCCCTTCTCAGTTTTTGAAGAATTATCCACTGGCTCATCTCACCACTAAATCTGAGGGGGTGCAATGAGGAGTTTCCTTTGTAAGCATTATCTTAAACATCACATTACAGCTGTTGAACAGTTCACAATGAATGTTCAAATATCCCACAATCACCTTAAAAAATATAATGTAATTGGACAGACAAACAATTACTCACCAAGCGACAGCAGGAGAACACACATATAAAGACAATTAAATTTGCAAGCTCTCAGAGCAAGTGGTTCCTTCTTCTGGCAGAAGGGTTGAAGGAGGAGGAAAAGTAATGAAGGAAAAGGACTAATGAGGTTCAGGAAATGCAGAGAAATTGGAAAAGTCACCCAGAACCCCAAGTCAGGGGAGACTTACCGGACAGGATGGAAAAAAAAAAAAAAAACTGATTGTTGGGGACTGCACCGGACAAAATCTGAATAGCAAAGTGCTTAAGGGCGGGATGATACATAGCCACTTTTACCTTCAGTGCATTTCTGATCATCTGGAAGAATACCTTGTTTTACTAGTACATGTGCCTTTGCACAGTACCTAATGAGGGCAGCTGTATCCATGATGCAACCAAACAGTTCATATCGTTTACTCACTTTTCATTCGTACACCACAGACTTCACCCAAAACATAAAAAAATTGTTTTTGTTTACGTGTTGGGTGAAAGATCTAGCTCTAGTAGTTTTTGGTGGTCATGTAATTGCACTACCACAACCTATCCAGCGATTACGGGGTGCTCAACAAACGAGTTTTCCACATAACGCAAGTAATTTTGTCCCATCATTCAACCTTCTAAAATGATTGTACTTACCAACATGTTACTGATCGAGTCAAACCAAAGTGATTGGAGCACTGATTAAAAAACCTAATTGGAAATTGGTTTAGCATATGGCGTGCGTATATTCAAGCGACCATTAATTATTATTACGTGTGTTATTGATTCCATTCTGTGTAAATGTAGCTTCATTAGCGAATAATATTAATGTCATTTAACCACTGACAAAATGCAAGTCGTGTGACATGGTCATCAATGTGGAGACTTAAGCCACTATTTGTGTGAAATGGTTCCACGTTTTCCACATAAAATGTGTTCGCCATACGCGTGATCCTGTGACATTGATACATTCAGAAAGTTGCCATATGCTGATAATAGGTCTATGCTGCACCGTTTCATCAATGTGTTGCTGTTGTCATAAAGGTTGTTGACTTCCAGTTTCAAAAGAAAAATGGGAATGTGGAAGAAAACCTTTTTTACACAATGTGCTTAAAACTCCAGTAAACACTCTATGATGAGGAATTCAGTGGGTTGGGAAGTGCCAACAGTATTATTCGACAGCAGCAGGAGCACTGCCATTGCAGAAGTAGTAAATGTGCACCATATCTGCAAATACCTCTTTAATCTACATGTGTGGCGTTTTAATCGGTGTGTGTACCAATACAGTTAACTGGTGTTTCTCTTTGATACACTCCCAAATCCCTCACTATACTTCTTTCACAAGACGCCTTGGACAACTGAGCATTCAAAAGGCTAGTTCAATGGTAGAAAGACGGTAAGAGACAAACCTTTGTGCTACTAGCCCAAAAACAAAAGTACATTAAATGTGTTCTATCTCAAAAACCAGTCAGAATAAGTCATATGACCATCTAAAGTTTTTTCTTCAAATAAGTGTTCCTGTCATATCTCAAATATTGACCACTCTCCCTGAGACAGCCTGTATGTATTAAAACCTCATTAAAGCACAAATGGCCGTAGATGCCGTGTCAGCAACTAGCTAGTAATGCCTACAGAAATAATATCTATAAATTCATGCATAAGTACTCTATAACTTTAACACTTTATGAAAATGATCTACTGCTACTCATCATCGAGGTGACACATTGAGTTATATTTTATTTTGATTTTCTTGTACACCTTAAAGATATTTGTACGTGTAAAGAATGTTTACTGACCTGTGTAGGTAATAATATACATAACAGTAATTTATTCTGCATCAATGCTGCTTACGGAAATGTTATGGACACATATCAAAGAGTAAAAACACATTGTGTAGTAGGGTCTCGGAATGCGAGTGGAGTGACGTCAGAATGCTCATGCTGCACGAGCACTTGGCTGCAGACTCTGATGTGATCGGACATGTGAGTTGGGTGCTAAGTCTACATGAAGAGACATTTTAATTAGTGACACAATAGCAATTGACGAGTGGGGGCAAATGAAAACGCAGCTCCATTCACGTCAAGATCCTGCTCTGCCAATGGACATTGCTAAGTGAATCTGTACTCACAAATTTTGTCTGGAGCTACTGCAGCATTGTCAACAACAGCTATGGCTTCATCTCTTCAACAATGAATGACCATAAGACTGTTCCACTTAGTTCTTGTTTGTTATAACTGTAACGGCATTATCCAGTGATGCTGGTGAGCTTTTAGTTTTAATAATAATTACAGCACAACTTATAAACTTTAACATAATAATATGTCAAGTCATTATTTTAATGAAATAGTAAGCAACGTGTTGCACAAAAGAGATTTGATTTCTTTACCAGTTTCAAGTACTAAGTGCCCTTCTTCGGAAGGCTATTGCATTATTTGTGTCAAAAGATGCATACAGCAAAATGTCGTGGTCATGTGGTTCATAGAGTCTACACAACCACTATGAAAAAGGGCACTAAGTGCTCTAAACAGGTAAAGAAATTAAATTTCTTTAAAGTAATTGGTTGCTTATTATTTTGTTATATACAACGACAGTTGCTGATGATGGATACAGTCATTCTTATCAAGTAGGTCCGATGTCCATTCCTGTTATTGAAACTATCTGTGTGTCATTTATTTGAAAAGAAAGAAATACCGGGTGATCAAAAAGTCAGTATAAATTTGAAAACTGAATAAATCACAGAATAATGTAGATAGAAAGGTACAAACTGACACACATGCTTGGAATGACATGGGGTTTTATTAGAACCACAAAAATACAAAAGTTCACAAAACGTCCGACAGATGGCGCTTCATCTGATCAGAATAGCAATAATTAGCATAACAAAGTAAGACACAGAAAAAGATGATGTTCTTTACAGGAAATGCTCAATATGTCCACCATCATTCCTCAACAATAGCTGTAGTCGACGAATAATGTTGTGAACAGCACTGTAAAGCATGTCTGGAGTTATGGTGAGGCACTGGGGTCGGATGTTGTCTTTCAACATCCCTAGAGATGTCGGTTGATCACGATACACTTGCGTCTCCAGGTAACCCCAAAGCCAATAATCGCACGGACTGAGCTCTGAGCTCACGAGCATCACCAAATGACGCACGCAAGAGATCTTTCATGAGTCTAGTAATTCTTTATGGTTCTAATAAAACACCATGTCATTCCAAGCATGTGTGTCAATTTTTACCTCTCTATCTACCTTATTCCGTGGTTAATTAAGTTTTCAAATTTATACTGACTTTTTGATCACCCGGTATATAAAAATTAATTTCAAAGCCTGTTCATTTCTATATTTTTAATAATTTTGAAAACAAAAGTAAAACTATTTTTAAGGTGCCTCAGTAACTTCACTGTTGAGATAATTATGGTTTAGAGCCATAGTTATTCTTGCATAACGAAAGTAAATTCAATTACCTGAAAGTAAATTAATTCCTATCACTTCAAGCTAAATATTTTATTTAAAAGAAAACAATTATTCATGCTTGCTAATTTCGCATAAACTTGTGATGCTGTTTTGTGTGTTGGCCTGGTTCGTATTTGGTCATTGCAATTGTGCTGATATTCTGTGATAGTTCTTTTATTTAATTAGTTCTAAAGTCAATTGACCAAGTTTCCTTTCATGTTGCATTGCCAATTACCAAGTTAGCAAAGGTGAGTAAAGGCTACTGTGAGGTTACACAACTATTTAGCATAACAGTAGACAGCCTCCAGTTAGTCAGTGCGAGATTTATTTATTCCAGATTCATTTCACTGTGTTTAATGACAGGAGTATTAATAACTGAAATTCTTTCTCACTATTATTTCATGATGTGTTTTGTTACTGCAGAAGTATGTGTAGACTTCTGTTGCCTCACATATTCAAATTATTCCTTACTCATTTCCGATGGCAATTTTACTTTATTAGTGAACAGTGTCCAATTGGGCTCGAGACCAATTTTTCATTTATTCCAAAAGTATCTGTAAAGTTTGCTGTTTTGTATCCCGAGTTCCACAATACCCCTTTTTGTTGGAACAATATGTAAATGATTGCATTATTTTGATAACTGAACTAAACGTAACTAAAACCAGGGCAGGCAGGAAAGTTTTATAAGTAAGGAAAGTAGGTATAAGCATCGTAATATGGTGCCCGTGGATCATATGCATAGCTCTGTTCTCAGTACTATGAGATTTACTGCCATACTTTAAATTTATGGCGATGATACACTACTGAGATTTTGCTACTCCTTTTTACAGCAAGAGCAGTGAACACACTATCTTGTCAAGCCAGCAGAGCAGGTCCTTGGGGAAATATTTTATTTATATATCTATTAATTTTTTAGGAATTGGTGTCCCAAATTGGCTTCAATGTTTTTATCGTTAGGGTTAGCTAGAAACTTCACAGTCTATCATTCTGCACCGTGGCAGCAGTGAGATTTTCGCACACAGTCTGGTGGCCAATTACACCAAAAATAACTAACTCCATTTATTTTTTTGCTATCCACAGTGTAGTAAAGGATCAACAGCTGAATTTAATGTTATTACTAAAGGTACTTTCCATCAATTTAAGATCTGAGTCAAGGCTATCTGATTCCGAAAGCAACACAGCACAACCTGTCTGAAATGATTTTTATACCTTCTAAATGAGAGATCCAGAGATAGAATAAGAGCTATGAGGGATAATCAGCCTGATGGAGACAATTTAACTGGACCAGTTGCAACACACGTGATATACCCATTCTAATAGCAGAAGTGGGTTGGGAGGAGGAGGAGGAGATTAGTGTTTAACGTCCCGTCGACAACGAGGTCATTAGAGACGGAGCGCAAGCTCGGGTGAGGGAAGGATGGGGAAGGAAATCGGCCGTGCCCTTTCAAAGGAACCATCCCAGCATTTGCCTGAAGCGATTTAGGAAAATCACGGAAAACCTAAATCAGGATGGCCGGAGACGGGATTGAACCGTCGTCCTCCCGAATGCGAGTCCAGTGTGCTAACCACTGCGGTGGGTTGGGTTGGGTTGATTTGGGGCGAAGAGACCAAACAGCAAGGCCATCGGTCTTATCGGAATAGGGAAGGAAGTCGGCCATGCCCTGTCAAAGGAACCATCCCAGCATTTGCTTAAAGTGATTTAGGGAAATCACAGAAAACCTACATCAGGATGGCCGGACACGGGATTGAACCGTCGTCCTCCCGAATGTGAGTCCAGTGTGCTAACCACTGTGCCACCTCGCTCGGTAGCAGAAGTGGTACCAACAGCAAGAACTGAAGAACAGGGCAAATAAAATCACATCTAATAACATCAGTTGCACTAAGAGCAAGACCAGAGGAATGAGGGAGATGAAACTAAAAACGTGCTTCTTAAGATTCATTCAAGATTGTTGTACAATATCTATAACACACAAACCCAAAAACTGAAACTACTATCATACATAGACAGAAACAAATCCTCTAACTTTGCCTCTGCTGCCAGTTAGTTAAGAGAAATTTCTCATAAGTTCAAGCAACCCAGAAAAAAGGCAATATCTAATCATAAGTCTTTATTTAAAAGGAACATTATTGTAAAATCTAACTGCAAAACAAAGAAACCCCTTACTCTACTATTTAGACAAGGCATTTTATCCAAATTGGCATTGCAATATGTTTCTTCTTTTCTTTTATTTTCTGTTAGGAAAGGACAGTACTTCTTAGTTGGAACAACATCCACATTATTTATTATAAGTGAAATTTAGAAAGGAATGTGAATAATCATGCCACCCCCAAAAGATTTAAGCAAATTGTGAAAGTATCTTATAGCCATTAGTTGTAATGATCAAATTAAACAGATCACTAATATAAAAAAAAATTAAAAAAGAACTGCATACGATACAGAACTAACTTAGCATCGCACTCATAAAAAAGAATGGTTAGTAGATGCGCAGCACTCAGATTTCCTGATGTCCTTACCGTCTTTGTGGTGACAGCGAGCATTCTGGACACACCAAGTACACTGACCAAGATTTAACTTAGAGGCAACGGACGATACTGGTGCAGCAGATGAATACTGATTATTTGGTATCTGATCACTTGGATTTGTCATTGTTCCATGTATCAAGCAAGAATGACAGTCTCCCAAAGCTGGACATATCCCAGGACAACGAGTTGTTTGTAGATTTGTTGTGCAGTTTATTCCAATTGTTCGACCATAGCACACTTCATCTGCTGAACACCAACCACATTCTGGATTTGCTGTGCATTCCATGAAACTTCGATGTCTGCAACACAATGAAATTTAAATTACGAGTAATTTTCATCAATTTGAAAAAACTGCAGATGTACATATGCCCCCCCCCCCCCCCCCCCCCCCACTCCGCCCCTAATGAGGCAATAAGCAATGCCAACACTGCTCAACACAGTGTCTAAGCATTATAAAACAAATAATAATATATAAAACAAAGATGCTGTGACTTACCAAACGAGAAAGTGCTGGTAGATAGACACAATAAAAAACACACAAACACACACACTGCCTGTGTCTGTATATGTGCGGATGGATGTGTGTGTGTGCGTGCGCGAGTGTATACCTGTCCTTTTTTTTCCCCCTAAGGTAAGTCTTTCCACTCCCGGGACTGGAATGACTCCTTAACCTCTCCCTTAAAACCAACATCCTTTCGTCTTTCCCTCTCCTTCCCTCTTTCCTGATGAAGCAATCGTTGGTTGCGAAAGCTTGAATTTTGCGTGTATGTTTGTGTGTCTATCGACATGCCAGCGCTTTCGTTTGATAAGTCACATCATCTTTGTTTTTAGATATACTTTTCCCACATGGAATGTTTCCCTCTATATATATATATAATATATATATATATATATATATATATATATATATATACCTAAAAACAAAGATGATGTGACTTACCAAATGAAAGTACTGGCAGGTCGACAGACACACAAACGAACACAAACATACACACAAAATTCAAGCTTTCGCAACAAACTGTTGCCTCATCAGGAAAGAGGGAAGGAGAGGGAAAGACGAAAGGATGTGGGTTTTAAGGGAGAGGGTAAGGAGTCATTCCAGTGCCGGGAGCGGAAAGACTTACCTGTTGGGTTCAAATTAATGATATGGTTATAATAGAAGGAAACATTCCATGAAGGAAAAATATACCTAAAAACAAAGATGATGTGACTTACCAAATGAAAGTGCTGGCAGGTCGACAGACACACAAACGAACACAAACATACACACAAAATTCAAGCTTTCGCAACAAACTGTTGCCTCATCAGGAAAGAGGGAAGGAGAGGGAAAGACGAAAGGATGTGGGTTTTAAGGGAGAGGGTAAGGAGTCATTCCAGTCCCGGGAGCGGTAAGTCTTACCTTAGGGGGAAAAAAAAGGACAGGTATACACTCGCGCACGCACACACACATATCCATCCGCACATATACAGACACAGGCAGTGTGTGTGTTTGTGTGTTTTTTATTGTGTCTATCTACCAGCACTTTCTCGTTTGGTAAGTCACAGCATCTTTGCAGCAGAAGTTCAAATAATCCCAATCATTTATTATGGCAGATACAGAGGTTTACCTGCCTTTACCAGAGTCCTTCCGCATCATCTCCAATATTCTTATGGTTGGCATGGAAAGATGAATGGAATTGAGAAACTCTTGCCATGACCTTTATCTTCATCTGTTCTCTTTAATTGTTTACCAGGTTTTTTTTCTTTGGATCCCATATGGCTGCTAAGTTCTCCCTCAATTGTCTAGCCTAGCCTTCAACCTTCGCTATGCTATTTGCCTGTCCCTAATTGCAATGAGGCATTCATTGCTTTCACCCATGGGCACATTGCCCATTTTGACGCCTTTGGTATGGATGTCTCAGTTGCATGGTGGGTTATTCACTTGTAATATAAACCACCCATTCCTGGATGATAAATGGCTACACAGCGTCCAGATTGCTTTGCTGAACATCCATTCTAGTAGCTTTATTTCAGGTTCTCTTCTGTCTGGTAATTATCCAGTAAGGGATGTGGTCATTTGAGTGCATATCAGTATGTACCTTCCACTCTAGAATACTTGTGTTAGTAGGCCAACAGAAGGAGAGGTTAATGGTTGAGGACAACCCTGTGGCAAAGCTGAAACCCATCATTTAGCTCTGTTCAGATGAGATTATGCCGAAACCCATCATTTAGCTCTGTTCAGAAGAGATTATGGAGAATTTGATCGCTGGGGCAAGTGTTGTTGGAACCCCAAAGCAAATGGTGTGACTTACATCATAACACTTACAAATGACTGGAGGTGTTGCTTACAAGGTCAATGAAGAGCTTAAATCAAACAATGGAAACTCAAGGTAGGAATATCAACAAAATAGGAAAAACAGATTGCTACTTACCATAAAGAAGACACATCAAGTTTCAGGTAGGCGTGATTAAAAGACACACACACACACACACACACACACACACACACACACAAGCAAGCACACCTCACACACACGCGACTGCCAACTACAGCAACTCGGGCCAGAATGCAGTAATCTGGAGAGGGAGAGGAAGGGGAAGAGAAAGAGAAAGGGAAAGGGGAGGGGAAAGGGAAAGGAGGAGGGGAAAGGGAATAGGAAAGGGGAAGGGATAGTAGTGTATGGGTGAAGAGAGAGATGAGCACTGTCTGGTGGAGTGTGCAGGCACTAGGCTCCAACAGACACGGTGTCAGGAGGACATGGGGGCAGGGAGGTGTGAAAAAAAGGAACAAAAAATGAGAGGAATGGGGAAAGATGGGTGGATGCATTGGCAGAGGGCTGAAAACAAACAGGGTGAGAGACAAGAATGGGGAGGAGATGTTAGGACATTGGGGGGGGGGGGGGGGGTAGAAACTGTTGGGTGGAGGGTGTGGGGACAGTATGTTATTGTAGGTTGAGGCCAGGATAATTATGGGAGCAGAGAACATGTTGTAAGTATAACTCCCATTTGCGCAGTTCAGAAAAGCTGGTGATGGAGGGAAGGATCCAGATAGTTCAGATAATGCAGCAGCAATTGAAATCAAGTGTGTTATGTTCAGTAGCACGTTGTAACACAGGGTGGTCTGCTATATGGGAGGGAATTTTGGTAGTGTAAGGGGTGACTGCTGTCAAAATGCAGATACTGTTGGTGGTTGGTGATTTTAATGTGGACAGAGGTGGGGATGGCGCCATCATATAGGAGGAGGCAATGTTAAGAAGGACCACATGAAGTGGACAAGAGAGAAGGTGTTGAAGTTGTGAAAGAACGAAGATAGGGTGTCCGGGCCCCGGGTTCAGACCATGAAGATATCATCAATGAACCTGAACCAGACTAGGGGTTTCATGCTTCAGGAAGTAAGGAAGGTCTCCTCTAGATGGCCCATAAAAAGGTTGGCATAGGAGGGTGAAATACGGATGTCCATGGCTGTGCCAAGGATTTGTCTATATACCTTCCTTTCAAATGAGGAGTAGTTGTGGGTTAGGATTAAGTTAATAAGGTGAATGAGGTAGTGGGTTTGGGATCTCAAGGACATTGGAAAAGATGGCTTTCAATAGCATTAAGTGCCCTAAATCTAGACTCCCATGTGAAAGACACCAACCGCTTCCTTCACAAACTCTCCACCAACCCCCCCTCCTCCCCCTCCCCCTTTTACCTATTGGATTCCTACTCATCACTGTTGACGCCACCTCCATATCCTAACCTAAAACTACTTCTTATTTGAAGGGAAGGTGTATAAACAAATCTGCGGCACAGTCATGGGCACCCGCATGCCATCCTCCTATGCCAACCTTTTTATGGGCCATGTAGAGGGGACCTTCCTAGCCTCCCAAAACATGAAATCCCTAGCCTGGTTCAGGTTCATTGATGATATCTTCATGATCTGGCCCCAGGGCCAAGACACCCTATTTTCGTTCCTTCACAACCTCGACATGTTCTCTGTCGTCCGCTTCATGTGGTCCTCCTCAACCCAGCATGCCACATTCCTAAATGCTGACCTCCTACACTCTGATGGCTCCATCCACAGCTCTGTCCACGTTAAACCCACCAACCACCTACAGTACCTGCATTTTAACAGCTGCCATCCCTTTCACACCAAAAAATCTCTCCCATACAGCCCACCCACTTGGAGACAGCATATCTGCAGTGACAAAAGCTCCATTGCTCAGTATGCTGAAGGTCTCACCAAGGCCTTCACAATAAGCACTATCCTCCAAGACCCAGTCACAAACAAACCTCCCCTGTCATTTCCCCTCACAACCCCACTCCTCCCACCACCCCTAAAAACCAGCCACAAAGGAGTGTCTCCTTTGTCACCCAGTACCACCACAGACTGGAACAACTGAACCACACCCTCTGCCAGGGCTTTGATTACCTATCATCGTGGCCTGAAATGAGGGACATCCTACCCGAGATACTCTCCACCCCTCCTACAGTGGGGTTCCATCGCCCACCCAACCTCCACAACAACTTAGTCCATCCCTATGCCACTCCCAATGCCAACCCCTTGCCACAAGGATCATATCCCTGTGGAAGATACAGGTGCAAAACCTGCCCAATCCACACCACAGCACATCCTATTCCAGTCTTGTCACAGGTTTATCCCACCCCATCAGAGACCAGGTCACCTGTGAAAGCAGCCACATCATTTACCAGCTCTGTTGCAATCATTGCGCAACTTTTTATGTTGGTGTGACTAACCAGCTGTCCACCAGGATGAACAGCCACAGCCCAAATGTGACCACAAGCAAAGTAGACCAACCCATGACACAACATGCAGCTGAATATCGCACACTTGATTTCAATGGCTGCTGCCCTACCCGAGCCATCTGGATCATTCCCTTCACCATCAGCTTTCCTGAACTGCGCAAATGGGATTTATCCTTACAACACATTCTTCGTTCCAGTAATTATCCTGGCCTCAACCTATGGTAACATACTGTCCCCACACCCTCCACCCAACAGTTTCTACCCCCTATGTCCTAACATCTCCTCCCCATTCTTGTCTCCCACCATGTTTATTTGCAGTCCTCTGCCAACGCATCCACCCATCTTTCCCTGCTCCTCTCATTTTTTGTTCCTTTTTTCCCCACCTCCCTGCCCCGCAACATCCTGCTAGAGCCTAGGGCCTGCACACTCCACTAGACAGTGTTCATCTCTCTCTCCACCCGTACACTACTATCCTTTCCCCTTACCCTTCCTCTTCCCCACCCCCTCATACTGCTGCTTGCATATCACATTATGTTGCATCCTGTTGTGCCTGTCTGAAACTTGACGCGTCTTCTTTATGGTAAGTAGCAATCTATCTATAAAGAGCTTCTTATCAAGTGAATCATTACATGAGAAGTATGTTATGTATATGCTGAATTTCAACAATGCACCAATGACAACAGCTAGTGCTTGCAAGATGGTAATGAATGGGACTGGTGAAGTGTGGTCTATGTTGCTAATGAACAGCACTACCCCCCCCCCCCCCCCCCATTAGCCCTGTTAATGCTAAAGTAATCTTTGCCCAGGACAGAATACAGGTTGTGTATGTGGGCAAGAAAAAAATTCCCAGATTTTTTCTGCATTTCCTGTTTAAAAATACACTTTTTCTCAGGTAAAAATACACTTTTTTCCAGATGAAAATACACTATGCCCCTATTTAAAGAACATTTTTTTCTGTCTTAAATGACAACATACTCTCCCTCAGAGCTGTAAAACTCACCAGCCAATTTCAGCAGATATTCAGGGCAAAGGACACATAATGTAGTCAGCCAATAGCAACATCATTATTAATTGGGACAAACACACAAACAGAAAAAGTTAATTGTTTAAATTAGTATACATAAACTACAGCTACAACAAAGCTAAGCTTTCATGTATGACATTGGTTGCCAACTTTGTTTTCCTCCAAGGGTGTTGTTTGGCAGGATCCTAAGCGCACAATTTAAATAGTAGCAGCTCAATATTTCTGACAAGCATGATTATAAATTTCACTGCTTTGCAATGAACATTTTGTGGGTTACTGGCTGAATACATGTTCCGTCGAACATTTTCATTTTTCCCTAGAATAGTCAATTATGTATGCAAAATAAATAGAAAAACTAATATTGAAACTTGGTTTTTCTTAGTGGGTGTTACCCTTTAAGGTATATCAAGCACATATGTGCCAGCAAAATTTTAAATAATGGCATAAGTGGCTGGTCTTCTGGGCCCAAAATTGTTTACATTCGTATTATTCTTATGGTGAAGAGAGTACTGCATGTGATTCACGATTACCGTATTTACTCGAATCTAAGGAGCACTCGAATCTAAGCCACACCTGAAAACTGAGACTTGAAATCAAGGAAAAAAATTTTTCACAAATCTAAGCCGCACCTGAAATTTGAGACTCGAAATTCAAGGGGAGAGAAAAGTTTATGGCCGCACCTCCAAATCGAAACAGAGTTGGTCCATTGTAATACGAGACACAATTTAAGTCGAATGAATGACGATACAGCTACAGTAGTTTGGTTCGAGTCGTAAGCTTAGCGGTTAAGCTTTACCAGGTAGCCATTGCTATGTGTCAGGCGCTCCGTCCGCATTTATACGGGTACCCTTCCTTTTTCACGTGCTTCGTCTCGTTTGAATTTATTGTTTATTTTTCTTTGATCTGATAAGTGCCATTCTCTTTGTTATAGGTGTTTACGTCACTCTAAGCTGGAAATGCCTTATTGTACTGTGTCATCCTTGTTTGTCGCATTCTGATGATGAGCGTTTACGAGCTGTCGCTGCCCACGGCATGGCTTGCTTTAGTGCGTGCTGCTGCCGCTTACAATAATACAAAAAGAGGAATTGTCTCATTAGCGAAACAATGGCAAGAGACTGCTATTTGCTGTTACTTACACTACAGCTTTCTTCATTAATGATCAACAAGAACCAAATAATAGACTGTGTATGATAGAAAATGTTCTGAACGAGAATTCAGCTAAAATTTTCTCCGTTTGAAAATCTCTGCAGGCGCCTCTTTAGTACATTACATTCTGCAAAGAAACAAGTCATCTTAGATTCAAAAATCTAGTTAGTTGCCGTGCTTCATTTCTAACTATCACTATTCAGCATAAGAATAATATGAATATAAACCAGACATGATACATATATTCTTCCATGTTTGCTGTTGTCTGACTCTAGTTTCGTAGTTTATGAGGCACACAGGATTTAAATGAGATAGCAGCAAACACGAAACAATACATGGCAATATGTTTATATTCATATTATTCTTACGGTGAAGAGAATACTGCATGTGATTCACAATTCATTAAAGTTCCTGTTAGCAACCATCTCTTCTCACAGATAGGAAAAAATTCAGAACGTAGAGTTGGCCATATTGACAAACATCCCAAACAGTCTTGCCAGTGGATTTTCGTAGCACATTGAAATGCTGCTACATTCGAAGATGAACAATACGGAATTTGTATTTACTTCGTTGGATAATGAATGAAAATGCAGTGGTCGAAACTCGGGGCGGAGAAAAAAAGCTTGTCTTCCACCTCTCTCTCTCTCTCTCTCTCTCTCTCTCTCTCTCTCTCTCTCTCTCTCTTTTTTTTTTTTTTTTTTTTTCCTGACGCAGAGATTTTGGCGCCAGTATTTATCTTTGTGCCTGCAAAGCATTTCAGAATTTCAGCTTGCTTTGCACTTGATTCCAAGCTGCACGCGGTTTTTTGGACTCCAAAAACCGGAAAAAAAGTGCGGCGTAGATTCGAGTAAATACAGTAATAAAAGTTCCTATTAGCAACTGCCTCTTGTTACAGGTACGAAAAAATTCAGAATGTAGAGTTGGCCATATTGAAACACATCCCAAACAGTCTTGTCAGTCAGATTTTCATAGTAGATTTTTAGAGATGACCTCAAATGCAGAGTGTGTTGTTGATGTCTTCAGTCCATAGACTGGTTTGATGCAGCTCTCCATGCTTTTCTATCCTGTGCAATGCAGAGTAGCAACTTTTATAAAATAAGAACGAAAATAACTTTGAAATTAAACGTTGAAACTTAAAACAAAATTTTATTAGGTTTGTAATATATCTTATACGAAATGTTTAAAATAACAGTCATGACTCTGAATTACTATCACACAATTCTTTGCTGCTCATTTCTTCATACAGAGCATTGTCTGCCATACCATCTAGCGCACTGGATATTGAACATTTTATAAATGCTTGTTGCACAGTCTGATTTGGATCACACTTTCCTTTGGCGCCAACAGTATAATTTGACAGCATATCAAAATATACTGGATTTTGGTCGGTATTTCCTATCTGACCAAGAAGGTATTGCTTTTCTGGTTGCCGCCTAATTATGAAGTGCTGAAATTCCACAAGTTTTTCTTCACAATTTTTCGGCAGCTTCTGTGCAACTGAAGGTCGCCTCCAAAGTGAAAAACACCAACGCTTCATAAACAGAACAATCCAGCTGCAACTTGTCTTAAAATTTTCGATTTTTGCTCTCCAGCAATTTCATGTGCCTTAATTTTTAAAATTTTGGCATTCACAGGCAGGAATTTCTTATGCTGTTCCTTAACAACTTCATTTAAAATCACTTCTAGTGCATGATATCAGCCACACTTTGGCCCACTAAATGCTTTCCTGCTACTTGAACATTCAAATAATTTGTCTCTCTGCAGTCGCCATTGCCTGACGTTGCTCTCATCAATCCCGTATCGCAGACCTGCAGCACAATTAGAACTTTGTTCCGCCAAAGAAATAACACCCCTCTTGAATTTGATACTATAATGAAAGCACTTCATTATGGTTCACTAACACCAACAAGCACTTCACAAAATTTCACGAAGCAATAGGTGCCACTACGTGAAATCTTAATGAGCCCCAGCGTATCAACTCATGCAACAATCCTAAAGCCTTGTGCATTGTTGGTATTTTTGTGTAAAGAAATTTATTTTTGTTGCTACAAGTATTTGAAAGGCTGCTAAACTCGAAGATCAACAATACAAAATTTTTAGTTACTTCGTTGGATATTGTATGAAAATGCAGTGGTCGAAACTCGGCGCGGAGAAAAAAGCTCGTCTTCTACTTTTTTACTGACGCAGAGGTTATGGTGCCAGTATTTATCTTTGTGCCTGAAAAGCAGGTCTGTGTAGTGCTACATATAATCGACAGCAGAAGATAGTTGCGGCGGTACCTACCAACATTTTTTAGAACTTCAGTTTGCTTTGCACTCGATTCTAAGCCACAGGTGGTTTTTTTGGATTACAAAAACCAGAAAAAAGGTGCAGCTTACATTCGAGTAAATACGGTACTACAAGGGTAATCCTAAAAGTAAGGTCTCCTAATTTTTATAAGTACAAAGACCTGTTTATTTCTACACTTTTTTACATCAGTTTACAGCTTGAACATTTAACTATTTTTTGACATAATCACCATTTCTGTCGATTCACTTTTGTAGACGCTGTGGCAGTTTTTGCATGCCCATGTCATACCAGGTCGCCGCCATGCTGTTCAGAAAGTTATGAACCTCTTCTTTCACCTTGTCGTCGGAGCTGAATCGCTGAGACCACAATTAATGCTGACAGGTACTGTGAGACTCTGAAAAAACTCAAAGTGGCAATTCAGAACCGGAGAAGAGGAATGTTGAGCAAGGGCGCGTACACATTTTCCATGACAACGCTCGCCCACACATCGCTCAGCAAACCGTTGCTCTCCTGAAACAGTTTCAGTGGAACAACCACCCACTTTATAGTCCTAACTCGGCGCCCTGTTCCCTAGGTTAAAAGAACATTTGGCCGAAAAGCGATTCAGTTCTGATGATAAGGTGAAAGAAGAGGTTCATAACTTTCTGAACAGCATGGCGGCGAGCTGGTATGACATACAAAAACTGCCACAGCATCTACAAAAATGCATCGACAGAAATGGTGATTATGTCAAAAAATAGCTAAATGTTCAAGCTGTAAACTGATGTAAGCCATTGTAGAAATAAACAAGTCTATGTAATTATAAAAAACTAGGAGACCTTACATTTGGGATTACTCTCGTACAGCAGAGTCTGAGCCCCTGGGAAGGGGATGTCTAAAATAACATAAAACATTCAACTACAAACAACTCAAAAAATTAAAACTTTGTTAAGTGACCTTAATCCAACTTTTCATAGGTGAATAAGTATTTCATACATATGGTACTGTTAAAATGCATATGGAGATAAAAAGTAAAGGTATACAAACAAACAAACAAATTTAACTCTTTCCCTAGAGGATTACTTCTGAAAAACATAAAAACTATTTTACACACACACACACACACACACACACGCTTACCTGCCACATACTTGTTCCGCTTCGTAAGTTTCACCTTCCCTGCTGGCCAGCATTGGTGGTAAGACATAAGCCAAAAGGTCAGCATTCACATTTCCATGATAACCACCAACAATAAGCAATGTATTTCCATTCCTAACATCTGCTGCATGAGCAAAAACACCTTGTTGCTTAGGATAACGGTAGTCTTGGGCTGAAAATAAAGGATAAGGTATCAATTCATTATCATCTCAACTAACAAATGAATTCTTGAAGAACATTGATAAATAACAGAAAGGAATAAAATACTTCACAGAACTAATATACAATGTGGACTTATTGATTTTGCTCAGTGTAGCATTTTCCATTCCAATGACAGATAAAGTTTTGTCTAGACCTGTTTTAAGCTTGATCATTATTTACTGAGTACACCTCATCTGGTCCTTTCATTTGTTTGCTTACAATTACATTTAGCTCATTTTCACAATTCTCAATATGTCAACAATATCAAATGGCATCTCAAAACTGTTACTTTTAGTTTACACACAGATTCAGCACAGTAATTTTTTATGTGGTAGGGAATTCTTCAGCATTATAGAGCATGCCATATCAGAAAGTGTCTCCATGCAGAGAGAGACAGTAATGGGAAAGCAAAGAAGGGATAAGGTTTGCTTACACATAGCGACTCAGTGAAGGCAAGCATCTTCTATGTTGTCAAGCTTTATAGAATGTTGGTGCATATAGCAATGAATAAAGCTGCATTATCATTGAAGTAATACCACATCACAGTCTGGAAGAGAGCAATTATCACAATCCAGCACTATTCGCGGCAACATGTCTGAAGGCAGACTAAACATCACTGGCTGCTGTAATTAATAGCATGGAGAATGCACAGAATGGTTCAAAATAGGCTACTTTCCAATATGACACACACAGTAACATCATGGTATCACTTCTTTATTAGGTTTTGTTAATGAGTACTAAATATAAACTGATATGGCCTTGAATTAAAATCATGTAGTCATTTCACTAAAAAAGTTCAACAAATTATGGAAACCTGAAAGCAGATAATCATAATCTTTCCAAGAGAGCTGAATTTTACCATTATGAAATGTTATTAGGTACTAAAAAGTAAGATATTTGAAATGTAGTTCTCAGGCAACAGTATCAGTAATTGTTATTGCAAAGTGTAATAAATATAATGAATGGCTAATATTGTACTATGAATAATTTCTCGAAGTGACAACAGTAGCACCTCACTCTCGGCTAATGTTATCTCATATGAAAGTATGCAAATGTTTTCAAAGTGTTTGATCATATAACTGATGTGGAACATGAGTATCAGTCCAGTATTCGCCTTATCGGATGGGGGGAAACCACCTAAAACTCACATCCGGGCTGACTGGCATGACAGTCCTCCTCATTAATCTGCCAGCTGGACTTAATTTGGAAATTTCCTTTTCATACTATTAATACTGTTTATACTACACAAATCCTGGAAGTGGCTTGTTAATGCATGTGGCTATCCAGGTGCAGCTCTCACTCTCTGTAATAAGTATGATAGCAACTCATTCACTCAATCTTTATGTATGTGGGTCCCATCAAGAAGGAGAACCATAAGGGATGTGGATCAAGTTGAGGTATACATTATCAAAAGACATTTAAAGAAACTTGATTTGGGCACTGTACTAACAATGGCTTGATACTGTTTGTACTTATGCCAGCTAAATTTAACCACGTAAATTAGAATGAAAGTTGTTACTCTGAAAAAATTGCTGCCTCCACAGTTATATTCCATACCTACTGTTTTGTAGCTTAATAGTTACTAAATTACAGAATGTAATTAGCTACATCTGTAAATACAGAAGTCTATTTACAAAGCATAACATCTTGTCGTGCAGCTTTACAATGAGCACTTTAACTAGACATATAGCTAACAGAAATTTTTGGTCGCTGAAACTAGATAATAAAATAATTTGTAAGTGTGTCTAATATGTTTACTTCATAAAGTTGGAATGATAACCGAAGAGTGCACTGAACAAGAATTATCCAAATAAATTATACATTCTCAGAGACCTTCGAGTTATACTTTTTAGAAAAGTACCACAGAATGGTCAATGCAATCAAGTAATAACTCTGTATTGATAGGTTGATACATCAACAAAGTTTAAATTTTGGATGAGACCACACGAGAAAAAACAAGCATCTGTATCTACAGCAGTCATTAGCAGAAAGGTTCTTTCAAATTTCTTTGCCCTCTCTGTACAAAATACCTTCAGAATGTTTTAAACTTGATGAAACAACAGTATTGGAGAAATGATTTTGTGGCTCTCTGGTTTTATGTTCAGTTCTTTTATCTTGGCAGTTCGCGCACGCCCACCCAGATGCGGGAGATTGCTGCATTGTCAGTTGCACGCGCCAAGAGAAGCAGCGCCATAGTATAGTTCACAAACTTACGTTTAGGGGGGAGCGCACAGTTTATGAAGTAAAGCCACCACGGCCGCATTAACCCTTTCGCTGCCACAGAGATGTACTCCCCGCATTCTGCGCTGTGCGCGATTTTGTCATCACTGCACTGCTCGCCTGTGCAGACACATGGTGTTTCGACTGCTTTGACACACTTTATCATTCGATTTCACAAAAAGTATTTGGCCCAATAATTTGATTTTTACACATCTTCTTGACTGATACCTTCCCCCCATAAATGACTTAATTTTGTTTCGATGTTCAACGCAGTTATTGTGCAGCATTAGATGTAGTAAACAATTGCATGAAATTTTGAAGAGTTTGCAGAGGTAAAAGTCCATAGCGTATACTTTCCGTATATTTTAGTTGCCACTAGAAATTTCAAAAAATTACATTCAAACGAATAAAATTCATGAAGTAAGACACTTCGATATTGTTTTTAAATAAAGAAAATATCAAGCACTGAACAAGGTTTGAACTCAGCCAAACACTTTGGCCATTACGCTAACGCAGCTCGTCATTCAATAGACCTTCCAAAGGACTTTAAAATAGCACACAAAATACCGACAAACACTGTTGGTATGACTATGAATTACTCACATTTCATCGAAGTACAATAGGAAAGAAACAATTATCGCTGTTCTTTATTGCGAAAAAGCGGTTAGTGAGAATGATACAAACATGATCCTTGATATCGCCTGAATTAGGAGGCTTATTGCTTATTTGGTTTAATTAATTAACAGAATATGAAGCAATTGGTATAAAGAATGCTTTTTCCAAATTTTCTATAAAAGAGAGTCTGCTATCAAGACATTGCTTTTGTTCAATTACTTTATTTATGACTGAACGTTTCTAAAACTGAAGACACTTGTTCGTGCTCTGCACTGCAGTCGAGCTCTGGCAACGTCGTTCTCTGTTCATTGGATGACTGTGTTTTGTGACCTCAGATGCACAGAACGAACCTAAACTCGGCCGCTGTCATAAATGACGCGCACTTTAGTGCATGATCTGCTATTGCCAATGTATCCGTTGTTCCCAGATGACAATTCATCTTATGTTCCTCAAGTCAGATGTTAATGCTTCTTTATCTTCCACAGTTTAAGCACCAAATATATATCAGCATTACTCTATGATCTGTGGCAGAGGTCTGAGGACAACACGAATCGACCTTTGCATGGGTATATACGAACAGCTCGGCTTGCTAAGTTAGTTTAAGTTTGTACTACTAAATGAGTCTTTATAGCTTTTGATGATGTCCACAGCACTGGAAAATGAAATGTTAGACAGAGCCTTGGACCACAGTCTAATGCCCATAAAACAAAAATCAGCAATGATTCAAAAACAGAAAATATCTGTTCTCCCTTATTTCCTAGGCAGCAACCATTTTTGATCGCACACTCTAGCACCACTGATTATGGAAAACAGTATATAAAAATTTAATTTGATAGGTAATTTTTAACACTATATAATTCCTTTTCCATTAGACAACTGAGTTTCTTTGGAACTTTAGTGTCATCATGCAGGCTTTTTTTGCAGACTTCTTAGTAGCCTGATACCTGAGTACAGAGGTTCTTTTGCAAGGATTGTCAGTTGGTGGGATATGCTTCATATCTCTTTCTTCCTCCAAGTGTTGTGGATAATTTTAAACCACTATCAAGCACCTTGTATGATGTATATTATTGTTTTACATATGTACAATGATGTAAAGTTAAGTTGCCTAGATTTTTGAAGCAGTTTCTGCTTTTTTGTTTGTACCACCCAGTAATTGTATGTATTACACCAATTTGCACCATGGGCCCCAAGAAATCAAAAATCTTTATTGCAGTATCCAGTCATTCCAGCCAGGTATACATTTCACTATAAGATTGCTGAATTGACAGACTAAAGTCCAAGAGCAGTAGAGAGCCATACTAAGACTCTACTTACTCCAGCATACTTCAAATAATCATTGAGAAAGTGCGAGAAAGTGGTCATGTGACTCCTCCTGTATCTGCCTGCCGAGAGACTCTTCTGAAGCTTGCTTTTAGCTTTGCTACAGGGCATATGGCTTTCTGGCATCTGCTGCTGTCTCCTCTCTTGTGAGTTGACTTTATGCTCTCTGTCGCTACCTCAGTCTCCTTCCAAAGTCTGCAGTCACCCTGAAATATACTGTTCTCTTTATCATCTTTTGGACTTCTGGCCACCCATCCAGTCATTTATGTGACTGGCATATGGCACATTCCTCCTAGAGGATCCTTTGTAACTCATATTTGCAATAATAATCAGATATTTTCATGGATTTTATAAATTTCATTTGCTGACAATGCATCCCTTCCATGCCCCACACATCCGACTCGAACTGACCCATAAATCTTACAATAATGCCACTTTTTAAGTGCACACATTATTTCCTGACAGTCTGAGTTTCCCCACACTGTAGGTACAGTTCAAAGAATCTATAGTATTCTTTGTGCAGAAGCTGTTGGTCTGCCCATTTTGATAGCTACTTCATTACGAATATTATAGAGCTCAGTCTCTTACAGGCAGAATTAATATGCTGTTTTTATTTTTGCTCATTATCCACAGTAATACCTGAAAATCTAGTGGGTCCCACATCTTTCATCTTTGCACTATCCAGTGTTAAATCCATGTATAGAGACTTCAATTTATTTCTGAACACTTTATAAATGGTCTTCTCCAGGTTTATAACCAATTAATTTTTGCTGAGCCACTGAGCAGTGATATTTGCAGAAAATATGCTTTCCTCTCAAGCCGTTCCACATTTTGGTCACTGTTCAGCATCATATGCAACACTATTTTTTTACCCCCTCTCAACACCTGCATCATTTCTAGACATTAAACGGCAATAGCCTATTACCAAACATTACAGCACTCCATACTTGATGATTTGGATACTATTGATGCATAATATTTCCTGTTGCATAGGTATTATTGTATCTGCTCTCCTGCTTGCCCTCGAATGCCATAGTTTTCCAGTTTTTGTGTTAATATTTGATGGAAGATGGTATAAAATACTTTGGAGAGGTACAGAAAAATTGCAGATACAACTTTTTCCATCTTGTAAATATGTAATATATTCTGTTAGACTGAGAACTGCTGATTCTAAAAGTTTAGCCTTTCTAAAAATGTGTTGTGATGGTACAATAATGTTCTTTTGTCCAGATAAACAATTAATCTACTATGCATAAGCATTTCTAGGATGTTTGAGAAACCTGGTATCAGTGAAACTGGTATGTAATGGTTGGAGTCATCTTTATCCTCTTTCTTGTACGTAGGCACAACCCTGCCTATCTTCATTTTTTTTCTGGAAAAAGTCTATTTGTGAAAAGCTGACTGCTGTGTCCAGTAACGGTGTGATTATTTCTTTACTTCCTAGCTGTACTATGTGGTTCGATATTTCATCACCGTCATCTGATTTCATGGCCTTTAGTTTCTGTATAGTTTTTAATTGTTCATCTTTTGTGATCGGTTTCAAGAACATTGTGCCGTATGATTTTTTTTATATTTTAGTACTGTTCTTTTTTGGAGTGTTACTTTCCAGTTTCAAGTTCTCTACTACTCTCATGTTCCCTATTTTACTAACACCTGCAACGACTGTGTTATTATTTTCATTGGCCTGATTTTTGTTCATCCATCTTTCTCCTTTCTTTCAGCATTCAGTTCTGAGGAAATAAACATGCAATAGCTATGGTTTAAATACAGATCTATTATGCAGAACACACTGATCAAAATGCCCTAAGAATTACACTAAATGGTGGAGAAGTCCCACTGTGATTCCTTAACAATAACAGGAAGACACAAAAGATAATTGATGTACGTTTCACAGTAATTAAAAGACAATGGAAGATAGTAGGTGGGTTCATATTCCATCCTGGCTGCTCAAATTTAAATTTTCCCTGGATTCGCTAAATTATATGAAGTAATCAACAGACTTGTTCCATCAACACCACCAAGCAACCAAAGTTCTGTACACATGATTCCGCTTTTAAAAAATTTCCATTTCATCCATTGAAAGATGTACTTAGTCATGGAGATCAGTTCCCAAGAAAGTTCTGAAGCATATTTTGTGCTTGAATAAACAAATTGTGACTGTAACTAACTCCCACTGAAAGATGTACTTAGTCATGGAGATCACTAGTTCGCTACACAGGAAAGTTCTGACACACATTTTGTGCCCGAAAAAACAAATTTTGACTGTAATTAACTCTGCCATAATTTGCAGTGATTCACAACATCCCAAAGGCATTACAACTGATGCAATTTTTCTTCATACCTGGGGCTTTTCTTACAAAGCTCTGCATTTTCTTCTTTTGAGTGTAAATTAATCAACAAACATAAATAGAGTTAGATACAGTTCGGCAAAGTTTGAATGGACACTTTTTGTTTGCAATAAATGACTTATAAGAGGAAATTCCCAGGCTTTGGTCAACTTTTTGAAACCTCCCATACAGTGGTGTAGGTCAGAGTCCTGAGAATCACATCCTACAGCTGTTCACCATGGTGGGCCCTAAATTGTGACTAATCGACAAAAAAGAATTTCAATATTTCGTATGATGCACTAGAGCCTTGAAAATAGCCCTGATTCCTAAATAGCGCTATAGCCTCACAGTTAAATATTTACCCGTGATACAAAGAACATTGTGGGTTTGAGTCCTGCTGGGTCCTCTATATACTTTTTTTTATCATAATGACTGTGATAATTATTTTTATTTGATTAATTAAATATTATCACATCGTAATCCACAATCCAATACAAATTCAAAAGTAGGGTCATTGGTGAAGTACAACACTTAGCACTAAAAGCAAGTATATTATGAACATTGATGTGAAATAGAAGGGAACATTAAATGTTCCAGAACAGACAAATACAAGCACTGACTATTCCAGAACATATAAATATTTCAAACATAAGAAACGCAGAGAAAATTCCAGATATGATAATTATTTAACAGCATATATTTACTGCTTGTTGGGTTTTGAACTGGTGACTCTCAGTATGACAGCCAGTGACACTTAATAATTACACAAAGCTGTATGCAATATAGCTCACAACATTGCTCCCTCTAGTGGAAAAATAGTGAGTCATTGTTTCAGAAGTTCTCATTAAAGTCAATTACAGCACCCAAAAACTAGATCTCATCAATAGTCCTCTGAACGGCAATGCTGGCTGGCAGATCCTCATTTTCTGATTGAGTTGTCACATCATCTTCATTACGAATAGCATCGAAGGTAGCTCCTGTTGTCAAAGCTTCACTGTTGCTGTCAAAGCTTCACTGTTGTTGAATGAGTCTTAATTGTCCATGAACAAGCACCCCCATCAATGAGCTGTGGCTCAGGACTGTAGCAGGGCTTTGTACACAGAACATGGTCGATGTTTTTGAACTTGGTCAAAATCCTTAAATTTGTATGTGTTGTCTAACAAGCAATGAATGACTTAAGTAACTTTTTCTATAGTCCCATTTTCCCCACAAGCTTAAAAATTCGTACTAAGTCTTCTGCAATAGACCTCAAAAGCCAATGCATGCCTTTATAGTGCTCTCAGTCATTCTACTGGGCATCCAGTGTCCGTATATGAGCCAGTTGTGTTGTGCCTACTTTCCTGGTGATGAAGTGTTTCACATAGTGACCCTGAATATCGTCCAGCTGAAATGGAAACAGTGAATCCATTGTCATTTCACCCTCACAATCCTGAAGCAGAAAGAACAGTGTGAAGCCTGTAGTATCTTTGCTGTGTTAAATCTGAATGTCACATCAGGGAAACAATCCTAATCTCACCATTTGACATCAATGTACATCAAGAGCATATCTGCCAATGTCTTACTGAAGCTTTCTGTTAGACCATACTTCAGTGTGGCAGGCACTTGTCATCCTGTGGGTGATGTCACAATATAAAATTGTGCTGACGAAAGTTTTTCCACAATCAGAGATCATCTCTGAGAGTTCTTCTTCCTTCAAGATGACATCATCTACAAGGAAGCTTGACATTTCCAGAGTACTGGAAGTAAATACAGCTTTGGTGACAGCATAGCAGGTGAGATACTAAGTGCACACTATTATGATCAATTTCTGTTTGTCAACTATGGGAACATCCACAACTGATAAACTGCAATTCACTGGTATGGCACTGCAGCATGGGGAAATAGTATCAGATGTCCCACAGACAACTGCAACATGTGCTTCCATCATTGGCAGACATTGCAGGGGTCACTTACAGCATAATGGATCCATAGAGACTTGGCCAATGATACCTCCATCTGCTTCTGTCTAGAGTCTTCCCAAACCCAAGGTGAGCAGATGTTGGAGCATTGTAGGTAGCTGGCCAAAGATGATTAGCAACTATTTCCACTCCATCAGATCATAGTTTCTTTCACACAATGTTCTATCTATTAATTAGAAAGCTCTTTAGATCAGTTTCTCCTTCACAGCTTACAAGGTTTCAACAATGTTGGATCTCCCCACCATTCAGCAGCATTTAATGCAGCAATGACAGATTTTATCCACGTCACTGTTCCCCCAAAAGATTCCTTGAAGTGCAGCCAGCACCTTTGCACTTCCATCTGTTTTTGTATACAAATGTGACATCTTACTCAGAAAGCCTCAGTGTCCATCCTGACAGTTGACATGATGGATCCTTCAGGCAACTAAGCCAATGTAGAGAAAAAGGTGGTCCTGCAGAGTGGTAAATGGTTTGCCAAATAAATATGTACAGAACTTACTGATGGACCAAACAATTGCAAGGCACCCTTTTTCAGTTGTGGAATACCTCATCTCGGACTTGGATGCGAGCTTTGAAAGCATAAGCTATTACCTTTCAGCTCCTTCCTGACTCTGTACTAGAACTGGACCTATTCCATAACTGATAATGTCAATATTACATTCTGTCTCAGCATGCTGATCATACAATACTAGAATTGGAGATGATGTTAGTGTCTCTGTAAAGACAAAGAAAGATCTTTCTTGTACCTCGTTCCAGAAATATTTGGCATCTCCCTGCAATTCACTGGTATGGCACTGCAGCATGGGGAAATAGTATCAGATGTCCCACAGACAACTGCAACATGTGCTTCCATCATTGGCAGACATTGCAGGGGTCACTTACAGCATAATGGATCCATGGATAACCAGTAGTACGAGCACAGTTGGAGAAAACTTGGCACATCTTGAATGTTCCGAGGAGTTGGGAAATTTATGACTACCCTTATTTTTTCTCGACTGAGGTGGTCTCCATTTCCATTAACTACATGCCCCAAGATTTTTATTTCTTGGGTGACAAAGACGCATTGTCTATTTAAGATGTCGAAGCTGACTGACCATCTTATATCTGAAGGTGGCTGGGATGTTACATAGTATAAATGGCGTAACTTTGTACTCATAAAGGCTGTCAAGGGTGATGATGGCAATCTTCTCCTGGTCAGTCTCATCAACTTCGATTCACCAGTACCTCATACAAGTCCACAGTTGAGAAATACTTTGCTCCTTTCACGCAGTTTAGGGTGTCATTCCTTTCAAGCAGTTTAGGGTGTCATCAATGTACAGCATTTATGTGATTTTGTGATTTTGTTCAGTCACTGGTAGTTGACAACAAAAAATGACGAGTGTCATCCTCCTCCTTCACAATGCCCACAGGAGAGGACCAAGGACTCGCCGAAGATTCAACCACTCCATCTTGCCATATCTTATCCTTCCTGCCAAATTATGCGTCATTCAGCCAGTGACACCCTATACGAGTGCTGACTAATTGGTGCATGATCCCCAATGTTGATACAGTGTTTTACTATGGACCATTTGGTCTGTATTTTCTTCACTCTGAATTTGAAAGCATCCAAGAATTGATACAGAACATCTAACATTTGACAACACTGTTCCTTGGTGTGGCCAGATCCTATTGGCAGGTCAATAGTAGCTTCATTCACTGTATTGTCTATAGTGGTAGTGGAGCACAATTCTTCATCCATGGGTGGTTGGTTGATTTGGGGGACGTTATCAAAGAACAAGGTCATTGGCCCTATCGGATTAGGGAAGGATGCAGAAGGAAGTCAGCCATGCCCTTTCAAAGGAACCATCCCGGTATTTACCTGAAGCAAGTTAGGGAAATCACGGAAAATCTAAATCAGGATGTCCCAACGTGGTTTGAACTGTCGTCCTCCTGAATGCAAGTCCAATGTGCTAACCATTGTGTCACCTCTTTTGGTTTTCATCAATGGTACTGAGCTGCCCATCTTGGACTAGTTCCACTGTTCCAACGCACTTACCCTTAGTGATGAGTTGTGGCTGAAATTTAATGATCCAAAGTTCCACTTAGCCATCCGTAATGCTTGCAATTGTTGCTGATATGTACATTTATTTTGTGAGTCTGAGTAGCTTTTCGGAGGTGACAACAGCTTCATAGTTTAACTGGGCGCCCAGACTGATGACTGGAACTTATCTTGTTAATGATAGTGGGATGACAACATCTTCAACAGCAAACAACTGTCCAAAGCAATATTCATTGTGTGTGCTTGTTGGAGTAGCTTTGTCAAACTCGAGCTCTGATCTTCCACAGTATATGACAATGACTACATTCTGCTAAAATGACACATTCAAAGGACTGTGTTCAGTCACTGACAGCGTTAATAATTACTATTGCAATTCACGTTCTAGTCGGAATGTCCCATTTGTGACCTTCAGCGCACAATCTCTTTTGTATCACGGAACACTGTCCTATTGAACTGGTGATGATAAGCATTTGACATTACAGAAAAAGAATCCCCTGAGTTGACTAGTAGCTGGACAGGTCGGCCATCGATGATGACATTGATGAGATCCCGATCACTGAACGGGCTTTGTGCACCATTCTGAAAATTCCAATATATATCGTACGTGAAATGTTATCTGTGTTCTTCAATGGTCACATGTTTCTCTATCACATTCGCATGTCCATTTCTAATGTTCCTCTTTAAGATCTACTTTCTACCCTGACTGGGAAACCTCATTAAATGTGAGGCTATTTTCTAGGACTGGTTTAGCTGTAACTTTCTACAATCAAGTATAAATCTGAAAGCAAGGTTATCAATGAATTCCAATGCTTAGCATTGAAAACACATTTAGTATAAACACCAACATACAGACTGAAGAGAACTGAGCTCTTGGATGAAATGTACTGCTGTTAACATAAATGTTGCATATTCCAAAATATACAAACATTTCAAACATAAGAAATTTCTAGAAACTTCCAGGACTGATAATTACTAAGGTACTGTCAGTTGTCTGAACCAGTGACCCATAGCCCACAAGCCAGTGACTCTAACCTCTATGCCTAAATGTATGGATTACAGCTTGAGACAATATAATTTTCTCAATTTCCTCAGCTATATTAATTTGCTGCTACTTATCTTTTATTGGTAACTCAGTATTTATTTGAAAATATGTGTATTTTCAAAGAAAGTTGTTATCTACATTTGTAAATACAGAGTCCTTCTTATAATACATCATCACTACTTGTCATGGAGCTTTACAATGACCACAGCTACCTGCCAATGCAATTTAAAATGTGAACATATGAAAAGTACTGATCACTTCTGAGCACTACAGTGGTGGTGAATTTGAGAAGGCAGTCTTGTTAGCCAAATATGTTAGTGTGACTCTTCAGAGCAAAACAAATCAGAATAATTATTTTAATTTTGAATTCATTGACTATACAACTTTTCTAAAATGTGCGCTGTTTGCAAAGAACAGTGAATTGTGGTTTATTTGTCTCATAACATACATGATCTAAATCATTTGATTCAGGTACAGGAGACACACCAAATTGTGGTAAAATTTCACCATGAACAAAGAACAGATGATGTTAACAAGAAGCATCATAATAATAATGCAATTTTGTTATATATACATACAATAAAATTTAACACTTAATTACCCCTTGCTCAAATTATCATTTCATCCTGTATGAATTCTCCTACTGAATAGTAGCATTGCTCTCACAGAATCTGCTGTAGCCTCGTTTTTAAAATTTCTGGCTTCCTATTAAATATGTTTTTGCTCATTAACTACTTGTTATATATTGTCATCTCCATATACCGTGGAGTCTGTGCATGTAATTTCAACTGGTGTGTGGCTAGCATAAAATTATTTTCATTTCTTATGTTATACGTATGGTTAAAACAATTCTCCTTGAATAATTTTTGTCTGCTGTCTAGGAACATTATAATTTCATAAATGTAGATGGAGGGAACAGTCAGTATTTGTAGTTTCCGAAATTATGAGCAAAAAGACTGTTTACTGTGAGTACACAAGTATTAGACACTCTTCTTTTGCAGTTTCAGTATTCGAGATTCACTATTTGAACTTCCCCAGAAAATTATCGCATACCTAATGACAAATTCAAAATAACTGTGATAAGTAATTTTTCATGTACTCAAATCAGTGGAATTTGCTAGTACTTGCATTGCTTTTGTGAGATCACAGAAGATACCTGCAACGTTACTCCTCTGATCCAATGATTGTCTATCTTTTCAATAAGTTATTCACTGCATCTAAAGTGTTTTATCCTAGTTGAAATCCAAATTGGTTACTTATAATAATATTACTTTTTACAATAAAGTTTTTGATCTGATTTCCAGTTACTTTCTCTAATACTTTTGACAGGACAGGAAGAATAGAAATAGACTGATAATTTCCCTTGTCTTCCCTCGACCCTTTCTTGAACAAAGGCCTTTGGCATACTTCAAAACATTGGGAAAGCACCCTTGTTGAAAAGACTCATTGAATATTTTAATTGGGGGGGGGGGGGGGGAGGGGGAGGGTGCAGTTGTGCCACACACTGTTTTAATCACTTTAGTGGGTATCCCACCCTGTCCAGCAGAGTTGTTGTATTTTGTGGATAATATAATATTTTCCACTGATATTTGATATTTGAGCCGGCTTTACAATAAAGCTATCACTACTTTAATCTTAGATATTTCATTACTACTAACTCTAACAAAACTCAAATGTTCAAATGTGTGTGAATTCCTAAGGGACAAAACTGCTGAGGTCACCAGTCCCTAAACTTACATACTACGTAATCTAACTTATGCTAAGAACAACACACACATCCATGCCCGAGGGAAGACTCAAATCTCCGGCGGGAAGGGCCATGGAATCCGTGACATGATGCCTCAAATCATGCAGCTAACTCTAACACCTAACACTGATTTGACAACAGACCACAATTCTTTTGCCTTACTTTTATGTTGCACAATGAACTTCTTGTTTGCCAATTGTTTGGCTGCCTTCACCACTCTTTTTAAATAAAGCTTTATAATGACGAACATACTCAGTGAAATGCCTGTTTTTCTTGTATTTCAGTGCCACTAGAAACTACTATGACATTTAGGTGCCTCAACTCGATACAACAGCTTTCAAATATACACTCTTCATTCAAATGATTAAAATCATTTCTTTTTTGGTATTTTATATCATAATGAGCAAGTATGCAAGAGCCTCTGTGTGATTTCACTCATCTACAAAAGCTGTTGGCTAATTTGAAATTTTCTCATGTGGCTATTGCTAGAGTAACATTTATCTACTTAGAATCTGTACAATGTCACAATTGCCAATGATACTGTAAGGTTCCAGGAAAAGTCCTACAATTTGTGATATGTTTGTTTAATAAGCATTAGACTATTACAGAAAAGTGCTCCAATGGAAGATATTGCACAGAATTGGTTATACATAATGTGGAATCCTACTAAGAGCAATAGCTAACTGCTGCTTATGAAAATATGGAAAGTCATCTTTATGGGAAGTATAGGAATGTACTGTTACAAACTACAGAATGATTACATAACACAATAGAATCATAGAAACTAAGGCATATAATAAAGTGAATGTGGAGATATTATTAATTGTGCATCATGTATGAATAAAACAGGATAGGACAAATGATATTCATACTATACCCTCTCCTCCACGGACTGGAAGAACCAACTCATGGAGAGTAACTACAGATGTAAAAGTAAACTTGAATTCTGAAGTAAATATTATGAAATCATACAAAATTTAGTGGTAAATAAGCAAACGAATTAGGTTAGTACATTAAGTCAATAATTTTGTATACCTTTGTCACTCACGCCTAAAATATCATGGCTAACCCAAGTATGACAGCCCAGATGGTATAAGTACATGTGACTGTCATAGCAAATTTCCTCTTTGTTATGGCGATGAGAATATCCTCCAAACACAACCAGATAATTTCCTGAAACAAAATTAGTAATAAAGTAAGTAAATGGAAATAGAAGAGAGAAAAGGGGAAAAAAGAACAGAATGAAAGGATGTATACAATGTTTACAATCAAGAACGAGGTATCCCACAACAAACTGACTTCAGGGGCAGGTGGAGGAACAATAGTGGGGCCATCAGCACACTTATCTGAGCATGAACCTAGGACAGGGTAAACTGTCAATGGGAGAAATGGAAGAAGAGATGCTGGGCATGTACAACAAAATAGAATGGTAGATCAGAAAGGGGAGTGGGGGGAGAAAAGTGCCACGGTGGTCCCTAAGAGGTCAGTTCGTAAGTACACTTGACGATAGCAATGTGACTGCCTGCCAAAAAATTGTGCATGTTGGAGGCATCCAGCCTTTCACCAATCAACTATTTTTAGGAAATATACTGGGAGAAGCTGAAGAATCACAAAATTCATTAACTCACTAAGACCTTAACAGACATTTATCACCAAATACAACTTCAGGATTTCTCACAATGTTCTTCATAATGAACTGTTGTTCTCTCTCTCTCTCTCTCTCTCTCTCTCTACCTCTACCTCTACCTCTTAAATTTCTCAGACAAAAAGCTAAAGCATATTATGATTATGCATAAACAAAGATGATGTAACCTACCAAACGAAAGTGCTGACATGTTAGTAGACACACAAACAAACACAAACATACACACAAAATTCAAGCTTTCGCAACCCACGGTTGCTTCACAGGAAGGAGGGAAGGAGAGAGAAAGATGAAAGGGTGTGGGTTTTAAGGGAGAGGGTAAGGAGTCATTCCAATCCTTGGAGCGGAAAGACTTACCTTAGGGGGAGAAAAGGACAGGTATACACTCGCATGCACACACACGAACGCGCGCGCACGCACGCACACACACACACACACACACACACACACACACACACACACACACACACACACAGACATATAGTCTTTACATATGCCCGCCAGCATCCGCACATGTGCGGACGGACACGTGTGCGTGTGTGCACGTGTGCATACCCGTCCTCCCCCCCCCCCCCAGTCCAGGGAGTGCCGCTCCCGGGCGGAGAGACTTATCTTGGGGGGGGAGGGGGGACAGGTATGCGCTCGCACACGCACGCATGTCCATCCGCGAGTATACAGACGCGGGCGAACATGTGTGGGGGCGGGGAGTTTGGGCAGAGATGTAGGTCGGGGCAGGGGTGCGGGGGCGGAGGTGTAGTTGGGTGGTGGGTGAGGTGTGGGCGGCGGCAATCTGGCATTCAGCAATGTCTTTGCCTCTGTGCTTCTGCCTTGATTGGCATCTCTGCCCAAACTCTTTGCCTTTACATGTGTCTGCTTGTGTCTGTGTAGGTGCGGATGGATGTGTTTGTGTGTGCGCGAGTGTATGCCTGTCCCTTTTTCCCCTTAGGGTGGGTCTTTCCGCTCCCGGGATTGGAGCAGCTCCTTGCCCTCTCCCTTGGGGCCCGCATCCTTTCATCTTTCCCTCTCCTTCCCTCTTTCCTGGTGGGGCGGCTGTGGGTTGCGGGGGCTTGAATTTTGTGTGTGTGTTTGTGTTTGTTGGTGTCTCTATCAACATGCCAACACTTTCGTTTGGTAAGTTGCATCATCATCATTGTTCTTATATATGTAAATAAACACAGATGCTGTAACTTACCAAACGGGGGCGTTGGTGTGTTGATAGAGGCAAAAAACACACAAACCCACACACAAATTTCGGGCTTTCGCAGCCCACGGTTGCTTCATCGGGCGGGGAGGGGAGGGGATGATGTGGGTTTTGGGGGGAGGGGAGGGGAGTCGTTCCGGTCCCGGGAGCGGGGGGACTTGCCTAGGGGGGGGACGAGTATCCACACGCGCTCACGCGCACACGTGTCCGTCCGCATGTGTGCAGACATATCTAAAGACCATATGTCTGCCTGTGTCTGTGTATGTGCGGATGGACGTGTGTGTGTGTGTGTGTGTGTGTGTGTGTGTGTGTGTGTCTACCTGTCCTTTTTTCCCCCTAAGGTAAGTCTTTCCGCTCCCGGGATTGGAATGACTCCTTACCGTCTCCCTTAAAAACCCACATCCTTTCGTCTTTCCCTCTCCTTCCCTCTTTCCTGATGAAACAACCGTGGGTTGCAAAAGCTTGAATTTTGTGTGTATGTTTGTGTTTGTTTGTGTGTCTATCGACATGCCAGTGCTTTCGTTTGGTAAGTTACATCATCTTTGTTTTTAGATATATTTTTCCCACGTGGAATGTTTCCCTCTAATATATATATATATATTTTTCCCACGTGGAATGTTTCCCTCAAATATATATATATTTTTCCCACGTGGAATGTTTCCTTCTATTATATTCAATCATATATATACACACACACCAAAAAACAAACATGATGTGACTTACCAAATGAAAGTGCTGGCAGGTCGACAGACACACAAACGAACACAAACATACACACAAAATTCAAGCTTTCGCAACGAACTGTTGCCTCATCAGGAAAGAGGGAAGGAGAGGGAAAGACGAAAGGATGTGGGTTTTAAGGGAGAGGGTAAGGAGTCACTCCAGTCCCGGGAGCGGAAAGACTTACCTTAGGGGGAAAAAAGGACGGGTATACACTCGCACACACACACATATCCATCCACACATATACAGACACAAGCAGATATATATATATATAGTCTCTATATATATATATATATAATAGAGGGAAACATTCCACGTGGGAAAAATGTATCTAAAAACAAAGGTGATGTGACTTAGCAAAAGAAAGCGCTGGCAGATCGATAGACACACAAACAAACACAAACATACACACAAAATTCTAGCTTTCGCAACCAACGGCTGCTTCGTCAGGAAAGGGGGAAGGAGAGGGAAAGACGAACGGATGTGGGTTTTAAGGGAGAGGGTAAGGAGTCATCCCAATCCCGGGAGCGGAAAGACTTACCTTAGGGGGAAAAAAAGGACGGGTATACACTCGCGCACACACACACACATATCCATCCACGCATATACAGACACAAGCAGACATATTCAACTCTTTGCCTTTGAATATTTTTACTTGTGTCTGTGTGTGTGTGTGTGTGTGTGTGTGTGTGTGTGTGTGTGTGTGTGTGTGTGTGTGTGTGTGTGCACGCGCGTGTGCGTATACCTGTCCCTTTTTCCCCCTAAGGTAAGTCTTTCCACTCCCGGGATTGGAATGCCTCCTTACCCTCTTCCTTAAAACTCACATCCTTTCGTCTTTCCCTCTCCGTCCCTCTTTCCTGACGAAGCAACCGTGGGTTCCGAAAGCTTGAAATCTGTGTGTGTGTTTGTGTGTTTTTCCTCTTTATCAACGTAACAATGCTTTCATTTGCTAAGTTACAGAATCTTTGTCTTTAGATATATTTTTCCCACGTGGAATGTTTCCCTCTGTTATATATATACAGGGTGTTACAAAAAGGTACGGCCAAACTTTCAGGAAACATTCCTCACACACAAAGAAAGAAAATATGTTATATGGACATGTGTCCGGAAATGCTTACTTTCCATGTTAGAGCTCATTTTATTACATCTCTTCAAATCACACTATTCATGGAATGGAAACACACAGCAACAGAACGTACCAGCGTGACTTCAAACACTTTGTTACAGGAAATGTTCAAAATGTCCTCCGTTAGTGAGGATACATGCATCCACCCTCCGTCGCATGGAATCCCTGATGCGCTGATGCAGCCCTGGAGAATGCCGTATTGTATCACAGACGTCCACAATACGAGCACGAAGAGTCTCTATATTTAGTACTGGGGTTGCGTAGACAAGAGCTTTCAAATGCCCCCATAAATGAAAGTCAAGAGGGTTGAGGTCAGGAGAGCGTGGAGGCCATGGAATTGGTCCGCCTCTACCAATCCATCGGTCACCGTATCTGTTGTTGAGAAGCGTACGAACACTTCGACTGAAATGTGCAGGAGCTCCATCGTGCATGAAGCGCATGTTGTGTCGTACTTGTAAAGGCACATGTTCTAGCAGCACAGGTAGAGTATGCCGTATGAAATCATGGCGGTGAATCGAGAAAGTACAGTACATACTGACAAAACTAAAATGAGCTCTAACATGGAAATTAAGTGTTTCCGGACACATGTCCACATAATATCTTTTCTTTATTTGTGTGTGAGGAATGTTTCCTGAAATTTTGGCCGTACCTTTTTGTAACACCTTGTATATATAACATTCTGAGAAAAGTCAACTTCTTAATTCCTGCCAGTGAAGTTATATATTGTAAATGTGAGAAAATTGAACACGGAGAACACACTACGGAACATACACAGAAATCTACTCAATCTACTGACTGCTATAACAAAATGACATGTAACTTGAAAACACACTGAAAGTCACTGTGATACTGGCTGTACCCTAAGATAGTTCCCAGAAAAACATTTAAAAACCTGCATACATGTAAATCATATGTTCACAAGAGACCCAGCAAGATTTTAGTGGATATGACTCAATTGAAAATTTGCATTCCAGTCCGAGCTGCCAGAGATGGCGGTCATGTGTGCACGCTTTTTGCTGTGGCTGTCGGCAACTCAACCTGTCATCTTTATATTGAATAGCAATCTAACCTTTTCCTTAAGTTTGAAGAACATGTTAGACATGAATAAGATGCCACACACTCATGATATGATCTTTAATGTACGTGTTAACAAAGAGATCCATAAAACTAATGATAAAATTAAACTACCGTATTTACTCGAATCTAAGCCGCACTCGAATCTAAGCCGCACCTGAAAAATGAGACTCAAAATAAAGGGAAAAAAATTTCCCGAATCTAAGCCGCACCTGAAATTTGAGACTCGAAATTTAAGGGGAGAGAAAAGTTTCAGGCCACACCTCCAAATCGAAACAAAGTTGGTCCATTGTAATATGAGACACAATTTAGGTCGAATGAATGACGATACAGCTACAGTAGTTTGGTTCGAGTCATAAGCTTAGCAGAAATTAGAGTCATCTTAGATTTAAAAATCTAGTCAATTGCCATGCTTCATTTCTGACTGTATCACTATTAGGCATAAGAATAATACGAATATAAACATGACATGATACGTATATTCTTCCGCGTTTGCTGTTGTCTCACTCTAATTTCGTAGTTTCTTAGGCAGACAGGATTTAAATGAGATAGCAGCAAACACGAAAGAATACATGGCAAAATGTTTATATTCGTATTATTCTTATGGTGAAGAGAATACTGCACGTGATTCACATTTCATCAGGTTCTTATTGGCAACTATCTCTTTTCACAGGTAGGAAAAAATTCAGAACGTAGAGTTGGCCATACTGACAAACATCCCAAACAGTCTCACCAGTCGGATTTTCATAGTACATTGAAATTCTGCTACATTCGAAGATGAACAATACGAAATTTGTATTTACTTCGTTGGATAATCTATGAAAATGCGATGGTCGAAACTCGGGACGGAGAAAAAAAGCTTTTCTTCCACCTTTTTTTTTTAAATTTATTTACTGACGCAGAGGTTTTGGCACCAGTATTTATCTTTGTGCCTAGAAAGCATGCCTGTGTAGCACTACATATATTTGACGGCAGAAGTTACTTGTGGCGGCACCCACCAACATTTTTCAGAACTTCCGCTTGCTTTGCACTCGATTGTAAGCCGCAGGCGGTTTTTTGGATTACAAAAACCGGAAAAAAAGTGCGGCTTAGATTTGAGTAAATATGGTACTATATTCCATTTACACAAAATAAAATGTAATAGATATTAATCTGATAGAGAAAAATTTGCACATTGAGTACAGTGAGCATCTAAACCACCATGGGAAAAATATTTGTGTTAGCAAATAAACAAAATTAAAATTATAAATCAAATGCACAAAGACCATAGTCTTGTTTTAAATGACAGTTTTACTGTGAATGCTTACTTTTTTTATACATAGAGAAAACAACATTATATGGAAGGAGGGGTAGAAACTGTGTTAAGAGTTAACTGTAGCTGATTAATACAGTCAGATAATTGTGTAGCTCTAGATCAAGTATCTTTCTGTACAATAATAATAATACTCTCCTTCTTGATATGAATGTATAACCTCTTAGAGGTAAAACCAATTATCTACAGTACTGACTTGAATGAATTAACTGCAGTGTTTTATGTGCAATGAACACTGTATGAAAGACTCTGAAGAAAACTTCTGTGTTCCTTTTGGATACTTGCTAGTTACCAGCTCCTACTAAACAAGTATTTCACATGGTGGGGCCTCAACCTACAGGGTGATCTGTTTCATTTGTCAGAAAAGTAAAACACTACTGCTTGTTAATGGTACAAACATGTGTAGGAGAGTCTGGAGCTTGTGTCTGAAGTTTGTGTAGCAGGACATCAGCACTCAACAAATTCGCCACTGCAAATGCAGCACATATCATACCTTGCGGCCATGTTGCACCATGTGGCACACAGCATTTTTGGAGTGATTTGCTGAAGGTCATTTACAATATGATACAATACAAAGGCATATTAAAAATTTGTTCCATGCTGATATCTCCCAACCATAGACTCACTACTTAATTTAAGTAATACTCCATAAATACCTAGAATTTAGGTATGCAAACACGCAAACACACACACATTCTGATGAATGCGAGTGAGTGCTTCAAACAATGGGAAATCCAGAATGAAGTCACAACAATAGTGTAAGGATAGAAAGCTACTCACTACATATCTACTTCAACATTGTTGATGTATGACAAATGAAAGTAAGTAGTTTGGTTCTAATCCAAAGATGAGTGCTATAAGTCTGCACTTGTATTATCAATCAGTAACTCTATGCAAGTTTCCAGCTGTGTCACATTCAATCAGTTATAAAATATCTCTCAGAAATTTACAATTTATTGGGTCTCTTACCACAATGAGTATTTTTTTTCAGAAGTTGGCCATTCACATTAAATATGGAAGATATTTAAAATAACCTATCACATAATTTATGAACAAAGAGTTGTTGCTCATATTAATAAACATTTATCAAGGAAAAAGTCTGTTACTGTTCAGACAAACGATTTAGGCATTACTTGTGTCCGAGAGAAGCAGTGTCTAAAAAGTTTAGCAGAGGTGGTGGTGGGGAGGTTGTAGACAGGTATCTTTGGAGATCAAGGCAAGTGAGGCTTTAGAAGTAAAGAATATGCGTTGGAGGAAGAGTTTCCATACTATTCAGGGAATCTGATGTTGGGTGGGAGGTGGTTCCAAATGGTGCAGATTGTAAAGTAGCTATTGAAGTTACTGGTGATGTGCTCAATGGGTGGTTAGTCGATATGCCCACATAAAAGACTGTTGATTAGTAGCAACTGAATTGGTACACTAAGTGCCACTATTGGGACAGAATGTAAGTACTGATATCTGGTTTCATGACCAAGTCACAGATTTCTGTCTATATATCCACTCACAGGGATGTATTTGTGGGTGAAAACATAATTCATTATCTGTACAAAGAATGAAATGATACGTTTGGAGTTGGCAGGAAATTGAGACGTACAGTGGTGACGAGTGTGCGTTTTGGGCGCTCAGCAGTGAAGCTATTGTGCACTCACTAAAACATTTTTAGGCAAAGGGGGATGACATATTTTAAATTCAGAAATTCATGTCATAAAATCTTTGAAAACTGTTCATTTCTCCTTCTCTTAAAATAATTATGTTCATCTGCATTGCATTATAACTTCTTAGTCTTCAAACCAAAGCATTTCTCACATACCCATAAATTTTTGTAGGGAGTTTCATTCAAATGCTTTTAGGTTGTTAACATCTGCTTGTGACAGGGGTCACACTTCCAACCCACATGTAAAAACTGGTTGTTCTTACAATTAAATAGGTCTTAAATATCAGCAAGTTTCCATTATAGGTCATGTATCCGGTTTGTACACATTAGTTGGTGAGTATCTCATATTATCATCACACACAGGGTTTAAAACAGTTTGCACAGCTTCCACGCAGTTGAAAAAAGACGACATGGCTACTGGGAAGCTGCAACACAACTTTACATTGCTGAAGGACTAGTTTCAATAGCATTATTATTATTATTATTATTATTATTTGTTCAGTGTAACAGAGTAAAAGACTAGCACATACACAATTGTTTACAATGTTTTATTATTCATGGGACATGACAACAACAGCTCACGATAGTTAGCCACTATGAGTCAATTATGTCAACCAGATAATAACCATGTTATTCAACTAGTCTAAAGACATGATCAAGTTAATTCCCTGGTTGAATGTTCCTCTAATAGCTGCCATGTAAACAACTAGTTATCAATCAGTTTGTTACTCTGATCAAGCTATAGATTAAACAGAACTGCAAAGATACAATTGCTCTGTTTAACTCCAACTGCAAAGTTGAAGCACATTCTACCACAGATGTCCAGTTCTTTTGGTGCTTCATATGATGTTTGTTAACATTATGAAATGCTTGTTAAAAATCAACAAAAAGAAAGTATAGACTGGTGCTACATTCGTAATTTTTATGGCATTTGTCTGGTGACAGTTTGTCCAAGACCTCCTAACTCTGTCACAAAACCACACCGATGTTCTTCAAAGATATTTCGGTGAACTGTTTTATCCGTTCGTTCGGTACTTCTGTAAATATCCTGCATGTTTTACTTAGTAATGCTACACCTCTACAGTTAAGTTTTCTCCTTTGTGATACATAGGGTACATTACACCAGTTTTCCAAAATTCTGCCTAGCTTTCATTTTCCCACATGTTGGTTATTAGTGCATGTGTTTCGCATATTACGGGATGAGTACCGTATTTTGTAAGTTCTAAGGCTACACCAACTATGACAGTTGCATATTATCAATCAGTTTATGTCTGACTCTACCTCGTGCAATGATGCTCCTGCTCCAACAGACGTCTTAATATCTAGGATCATGATCAGTATGTCTTCAAAATATTCTACCCATCTTTCCACAATTTTTGCTCTTTTCTAACTATCTCACAGTCTCTAGCTTTACATGCATTTATTGTTCACTGGTGTTTTTGCTCCATTCTGTTCCATCAGTCCTTCCTTTTGGAATTTCACTTCAGGAATTCTTTTCTCACATGTATTCTATGGGCAATTGATCTTAATTTCTTCTCATTCTTCTCACCGATCTCTCCCCGTCTTAATCTCTCTAACATCTCCCTTCTTACCATTATTCCATTCTCTTGAATGTATAGAAAAGAAAGAAAACATCTTGATAATCTACCAATGCAATGAAAGAAATATCTGTAGGGGCAGTATGATTTCCAATAACATCACAGTTTATTCAGACACTTAATGAGGACAGTTCACTGCAGATAAATATTTATATATTCACATTTTTACAAATAACAAATATCTTGCAACGACAAATAATCTACACAGAACATACAATCTGAATAATAATTATTATCTAAGTTTCTAGCTGAATACGATACAACAAATATTTTAACAATATGTATGAACTTGACCAACATATAAGATTAAACATACCTATAATAGTGCTTGTATGAAATGCTCTCTCCCGTGGAACATAGGTGTCACGGAGATGGGCCCGAGGGTAATGAACCTCTGACCAATGCTTGCTATCCAGTTGAAAGGAAAACATTCTATCACTCAGCTTTGAGAAACGAGCAACACCTACCACAATGCCTCCATAGACAATCAAAGAGTTTGTTTGTGGGTGGTATACAGTTGTATGTGCAACCATTCGGACATCTAGCTCCTTTCCACCACGTGCATGTATCTCAGACCACTGTTCATCTTCTGGATTATCTGCAGAAATAACAAACATTCTTAGTTCAGTACCTATTTCTATAAAGAAAAAGAAAGCAGCGCACAACAAAGTTTAAACATTTCTAAGCTCATTTCACTTCTTTAAAAAACTGCTTTCTAAAAAATCAAAAAATCACTACACATTAATTAAAGTACATTGAATAGAATAAATGAAGATGTGAGGAATTATGTGGCACTGGTAAATAACTCAAGCACCAATGTGCAGGAGTACATAATACAGTGTCCGCCACAGGAGCAGCATGGAAAGGGAAAATTAATGGCAAAGAAAAAAAGAAAAACACATTCTCTTAGCTCACCTTTGGACTGGCAAATAATACATTCATAAAATACCTAGCAAATTCATAATACTGGCAAACACCTTCAACTTAAAAGCCCAAAATGTAGCTTCCCATATGAACGATACCAACCACTTCTTTCACCAATGCTCCACACTAAATACATGAACATCCCTCTTGCCCATGATCTTGGTGCTATTGGACACTACATCTCCCATGTCCTTCAGACTCCAAACCCACAACCTCATTCCTCAGACACCTTATTAACTATGTCCTAATATACAACTACCCCTCCTTTGAAGGGAGCACAGCAATGGGAGCACAGCAATGGGAATCTGCATGGCATCCTCATATGCCAACCTGTTTATCAGCCGTACTGGGGAAACCTTCCTATCCTTCCAAAACCAAAAACTCCTGATCTGGTTCCAGTTCGTTAATGATATCTCCATGATCTCAACTCAGGGCTAGGGCACCCTATACTCATTCCTTCATAATTTCAAGCCTTTCTCTCCCATCCACTTAAATTGTTCCATCTCAACCCAGCATACCAACTTCCTGGACATTGACCACCTCCTCTCAGAGGGCTCCATCCACACCTTTGTCCACAGTAAACCCACCAAACACCAACAGTATCAGCATTTTGGCAGCTGCTATCCCTTCCACATCAAAAAATCATTCTCATACAGCCTAGCCACACACAGATGGCATATCTGCAGCTCCCTTGCCCAGTATGCTGACAGTCTCACAAAGGCCTTTACAGACAGGTACCATCCACCAGATCTGGTCTGCAAACAGATTTCCTGTGACATGCCCATACACCCCAAACCCCTCCACCATCCCCAGAAAGAAGCTACAAAGGAGTACCCCCTTCGTCATCCAGTACCATCCACGACTGCAACAATTGAACCACATCCTTCCTCAGGACTTTTATTATCTATCATCATGCTCTGATATAAGCGAAATCTTACCCAAGATCCTTCCCACTCCTCCTAAAGTGGTGTTCTGTCACCTACTCTTGATCCACATCCTAGTCCATACCTACACCACTCCCAAATACAATCCATTGCCACAGAGATCAAACCATGTGGAAAACCCAAGAGCAAGATCTGCCCAATACACCCACCCAGCACTTCCTATTCCAGTCCTGTTACGGGCTTGTCCTACCACATCAGAGGCTGGGCTACCTGTGAAAACAGCCATGTCATGTGCCAGCTCTATTGCAACCACTGCTAAGTGTTTTATAATGATGTGACTACCAACCAGCTCTCCACCAAGATGAATGGCAACCAACAAACTGTGATCAAGAACAAAAATAAGCTGTACCACTCTATTGCACAACATACAACTGAACATAACCTGCTTGATTTCAATGGCTGCTTCATGACCTGGGCCATCTGTAACCCCATAACCAGCCTTTCTGAAATGTGCAGATGGCAGTTATCCTTGTAAGACATTCTCCGCCCCTGAAATCATCCTGACCTCAACCTACAGTAGCCTACTGTTCCCACACCGTCCACCCAACAGTTTCTGTCCCTCTGCCCTATCATCTCCTGCCAACTCACGATCCCTCACCCTCGCTGTGCATTGTTCTCTGCCAATGCACCCACCCATCTTTTCCCCTTCTCTGCTCTTCTTCTTTCCACTCACTTTTTTCCACTTCCCTCCCACCCCAACAGACCCCTGCATCAGGTAACCTTGCTGCCACCTCTACTCCCTGCACATTCCACCAGGCAGCACTGTTTCCTCTTGCCACACTGTTCCTCTTGCACCATCCTTCCCTGCTATGCCACCCCCACCACCCTTCCCCACTCCACTACAGATTGTTGCTCCCGTTCAATGTGTTCCACTTACAGCCTGGCCTCAGCAGCAAGAGATTGCAGTCATATGTGTGTGTGAGGTGTGCTTGCCTGTGCGAATGCATGTGTGTATCCTTTTCTGATGAAAGCTTTGCCCAAAAGCTTAATGCATAGTAGTCTTTTCATTGTGCCTGTCGCAACTCAATATATCATCTTTACAGGGAGCAGCAATGCAAAGATGTTAATATTTTCAGAAACATGTGTCTGGCATCACTGAAATTATGAAACTAGAAGGAGGAGCATGTTAAGACCAATTTGAGCAATGATACGAGTGTTGAACACAAAGAAGGAACTGAAAGAGAACAAGAAAAAGGAGAGCATTACTGTGGACTAAAGTGGGTGAGTAATAAACATAATCATTTTGCTTGGTATAAATATCTGTAAATCAATTGATACCTAAGTAACCATAGACTTGTGGTTGAACAGAGAAGGGAAGTTGTGGAGAAAGGAATTCATGTCAATTTGTGTAATTTCCTGTATTGTTTGTATTTTCTTATCTGAAAGTAAATACACATGTACATCAATTGCATATACAATGACATTTTTTTTTTTAAAAAAAAAAGCAATAACAATTTTTATAATGTTGTGCAAGTTTACCAAGTGTGTGAAAATTTTTAGTAGTTTTTGTTTGAGCTAAGGAAAGTCATGATTAAATTTCACGTAGTTACGTTCTGTTAAATCACAATGTATAGCAATACCTGCCTAAATGTCACTCTGATATCCGCTGCAATATATCATTATGTTACTTTCAAAATTAAGAGAAAACTATGCAAAGAATCACATGATTAAAAATCATCAGTCTATGTTGGTTATACCAAAATTTGGTTTTGTTAAGCGCACAAGGTATTACAAAAATTTTTCGGTAAAAAACCAAAACTTGCTTAAAATTCAGATTAATGTTGACAGAATTAAAATCAAAAGTAAATGAGATATCTGATAATAAATACTAAATACTCATGTCACATGGGGACACTCAATCTCATAAATAAGACATACATGGTACTGTGTATGTTCGTGTTCGTGTGTGTGTGTGTGTGTGTGTGTGTGTGTGTGTGTGTGTGTGTGTGCGCGCGCATGTGCATGTTTCGGAGAGAGGGAGGGGGGGGGGGGGGGGGAAGAGGGGAAAGATCTATTGAAATCAATCTGTACCACAGTGTCGCCTGTTCAGCAGTAGACAGTGATACACATCTGTTTAATGAGCCATTTGGTACCATTCATATTGTGACATGTTTCTTTGAACATTGCACAACTTATGTTCGTTATGAACTTGAAGACATTATTATTGAAATGAATGAGGGCATAGCTTAAGATGAGATGTGAGATAGGATACTATGAGAGAAATTTAAAGGAGCACTGAGAGACCTACGTCAAAACAAGACTCTGGGAATAGATGATGCTGCATCATTAGAACTACTAACAGTCTTGGGAGAGCCAGCCATGAAAAAACTCTTCCATCAGTCGAGCAAGCTGTATGAGACAGGTGAAACACACTTGGGCTTCAAGAGAACATAAAAATTCCCGTTCCAAAGAAAGCAGGTGTATGTTACCAAACTATCAGTTTAATAAGTCATTTTTGTAAAATACTAACATGAATTCTTTGCAGAAGAATGCAAAAACTGGTAGAAGCTCACCTTAGGGAAGATCAGTTTGGATTCCAGAGAAATGTAGGAACAAGCGAGGCAATACTGGCCCTACGCTGTATCTTAGAAGATAGGTTAAGGAAAAGCAAACTTACATTTAAAGAATTTGTATATTTAGAGAAAGCTTTTGACAATGTTGATTAGAATACTCTCTTTGAAATTCTAGGAGCAAAAGGATACTTACAACTTGTACAAAAACCAAATAGCAGTTATAAAGTTGAGGACCATGAAAGGGGTGAGACAAGGTTGTAGCCTATCCCCAATGCTATTCAATTCATAAAATGAACATGCAGTAAAGCACACCAAATAAAAATTTTTAGTAGGAATTAAAGTTCAGGCAGAAGAAATAAAAACTTTGAGATTTGCCAATGACATTGTAATTCTGTCAGAGACACCAAAGGATTTGGAATGGATATTGCCTTGGAAGGTCAATGTAAGATGAACATTAAAAAAAAGCAAAACAAGAATAATGGCATGTAGTCTAATTAAATTACGTGTTTGCTGGGGGAATCAGATTAGGAAATGAGACTCTGAAAGTAGCAGATGAGTTTTGCTACTCAGGCAGCAAAATAACTGATGCCACCTGAAAAAGAGAAGATATAAAATGTATGAGGTCTATTCAAATAATTCCAGAAAATTCGTAGTTTCATGTCAATGGTGTGTTGGAGCGAAATGCAGTTGACATCCTTGCATACATCTGTGTTTACTGTGTAACTGCCAGAAGGTTCGTTGTTCTATGTCTCTTAGTTATTGTTCAGTGCCGTATTGAGCAGAATGTTGTGCAGCACAGTTTGTGAATTTCGAGACGGCAGAGCTAGAGGAGCAATGCGTCTGCATTAAATTTTGTGTGAAACTCAAGAAAATCCTTGCAAGACACACTAAATGATGCAGGAAACCTGTGATGGCAAGTGTTTCAGCCATATTCAGTGTTACAAATGATTCACATGGTTTAAAAGCGGTCTTACGGAAGTTAAACATGACCCTCGTTCAGGGCACCCTTCAACATCTACCAATGACACTAACATCATGAACATCAACGAAATTATGCATGCCAATCAAACACTGACTGTCTGAGACATTACAGAAGAATGTAACATTTCAGTTGCATCATGGCATGAAATCCTGCCACAGAATCTTGCCGTCAAGTTCGTCCCTAGGCCCATGAGTCAGACCAGAAAGACCTTTGCCTTGCAATCTGTGAAGAGATTTTAAATCATGCAAATGAGAACAAGATGTTCCTAATGAGAATTATAACTGGTGATGAGATGTGGGTCTATGGTTATGATGTTGAGACCAAGGTTCAATATTCAAATGGGTCAGGATAGGTTTTGCAAGACCTTTGAAGAATTAATTCATCATGAATTTGTGCCACAGGGTACTATTGAAACATGTTGCAATGCCTGCGGGAAAATGCGAGAAGGAAACAGCCTGAAATGTGGTGACAAAATTCATGGCTCTTGCATCACAATAACGCAGCCACACTTTCATCCCTGTTGGTGCAAGACTATTGCACAAAAAATGAAATCAACGTGGTGCCTCATCCTCCGTACTCTTTAGACCTGGCTCCTGTGGACCTTTTCTTTATTTCCAAAGTTGAAAACCCTGTTGAAAGGACGAAGATCTACAATGATAGATGAGATAAAAAAAAAAAATGCAGGCAGCGCTTTGCGCGATCCAGCAAGGGGCGTATCAAGATTTTTTCTGGAAGTGCAAACAACATTGGGAGCAGTGTATCTACTGTGGAGGAGAGCATTTCAAAGGAGACCATGCACAATAAGTAAAAGGTAAGCATAAAAAAATTTTGTGGACAAAGTTCTGGAGAACAGACCTCTTAGACTGATAATGGAAAGGAAAATGTTTACGAAGAAGAGAAAATTGTTAACATCAAATATTGATTTAAGCATTTGGAAGTCTTTTCTTAAAGTATTTGTACGGAAGGTAGCCACGTATGGAAGTGGAACATGGGCAATAAACAGCTTAGACAAGAAGAGAATACAAACTTATGAGGGGATACATACATACATATGAGAAGATATATAAAATCAGTAAATCTTAAACACAGTGTTTAATTTGAAAATAACTGTTTTAAACCAGTGTCATTTATTATCAATTTGAAAGTAACCGTTTTGAACCAGTGTCATTTATTATTAAATGAAGAGAATCATATTACTAACAGAGTTGAGTCCAAGAATGTACTAGGATAAAAAGCCAAACAACATTCCTCCAGAACCCAAACATCATCTCCCCCATTTGCTTCACCTAGTCCTCTTCAAACCATCAAGCCACCTTCCTCAATGGCTACATCAGTATCTATATCTATGTCCATACCAAATGTACCAAGCACCAGCAATACCTCCACTTCAATGGCTACCACCCATTCCATACCAAGAAGTCCCTTCCATACAGCCTACCAACCTGTGGCTGCTGCATATGTAGTGAGGAGCAGTCCCTCTCAAAGTTCGAAGGGCTTCACTGATGCCTTCATAGGCCATAATTACCCTCTCAACCTTGTACACGAACAGATTATCCATGCCTTATCTCTCCAGTCGCCCACCACCTCCCAACCTCCCACCGTCTGGCCACAGAGGAGCGTTCCACTCATGACCCAATACCACCCATGACTTGAGCAACATTCTCTGCCAGAGTTTTGACTACTTTTTTTTGTGCTCTGAAATGAGGAATGTTCTACCCACTATCCTTCTCACCCCATCCACAGTGGTAGTCCGCTGACCAGCAAACCTACACAATATCCTCATCCATCCCTACATAAACCCTGCATCCAACCCTTTGCCAAAAGGCTCATATCCCTGTACTACACCTAGATGCAAGACCTTTCTCATACATTCTCCCACCACCACCTATTTCAGTCCAATGATAAGCATCACCTATCGCATCAAAGGGAGGGCTACCTGTGAAACCAATCATGTAATCTACAAGCTAAGCTGCAACCATTGTGCTGCATTCTACATATGCATGACAAACAATAAGCTGTCTGTCCACATAAGTGACCACCAACCAACTGTGGCCAAGAAACTGTTGGATCACCCAATTGCTAAGCATGCTTCCCAACCCCACGTTCTTCATTTCAATGACTGCTTCGCAGCCTACACCATCTGGATCCTTCTTTCAGCTTTTCTGAACCGTGCAGGAGGGAACTCTCCAAGCAACATATCTTACGTTCCCACAACCCTCATTCCAACAGCGCACCCAAGTCTCTTTATTTCTCTCCTCTTCCGCTGCCTCCCCGCTCGCCCCCCCCCCCCACCCCCAAGCCCTCTGTCTAACCTCCTGACAACACCTACCTGCCCTACCTTGCTCCCACAAGCAGGAATTTAGTGTTCCCCGTCCCTACCCTGCTATCCCTCCCTCCCCCCCTCTCCTTTCCCCCACCCTCCTCCTTACCCCCACCACCCAGATTGTCTGCCCCATCATGTGCAGTTGCTCAAAGTCTGGCCTTGGCAGCCAGAAACAGTGGTCATGCATATGAGAGTTGCATTTTTGTGTGTGTGTGTGTGTGTGTGTGTGTGTGTGTGTGTAAATCAGAAGAAGACTTTTTAGCCGAAAGCTTACTTGTTTAGCAGTCTTTTGTTGTGCCTGTCTGTGACTCAACATTTCCACTATGTGACGAGTAGCAACCTAGGATAAAGAATCGTTAACAAGTTAATGTTCATTCATAAACCTGGTAATACCAAGGCCTCTTGAGGAATCATACCAAACCAACAATATCTGCAAAAAATCACGATGAGTACATTTACTGACTGTTAACTACTGCTACAATCAACTTAGGAACTGTCTATCAACAACTCTGTTTTTCTTCTTACAACGATGTACATTTACACGTCAGCTGACACTGACAGAAGTGTCAAAAAACTAAATGTACAGACCTCTCCGGATGCCCTCTTAGGGCCAGCACAGTTCCAACAGGCTGCATAATAACAATGGAGCATTGGAGAATGTTTATCAGTGAAATGTATTTCTTTTAGAGCAATGCAAATTGCAGAAGAGGAAGAAATAAGGTGTTATAGTTCCAGCAGGTGATGGTAATACCCATTACAGTTCCACTGAATGATAACATGTTATGAGTGTCCTGGTTAGGCTTGAAGGGCCACCAGGACTGGCCATGCCACAGGATCACTGGCGCTGGTGGAACCCCATCAATGAGCATTGTTTCAGAATCCGATGGTATGACCTGGTGCCTCCAGAGTCACCGTAGTAGCTTCTTCTTCTTCTTCTTCTTCTTCTTCTTCATCATCATCACTTTCACAGTCATTAGTGTCTCACACTCTTATGAGGGCCTATCCACGACAAGTGTGGGGACAGATGAAGAGCAGTCAGCCATTGCGGCTCCTCCTGACATTGGTAAGTGTCAGGCCTCTTATCTACGGGTTTCTGGGGTGAGGTGTTCTGACGGGGAGCCCTGTCACCAGTAGTTCCTGAAGACATTGCCACAGAAACCACAAGGGTGGAAGACCCAGTTTTGAAAAAACTCAGGTAGTGGCTATGACTTTTTCATAACTGGATATCATATCAGCAGGATATAAGCTTTCATATTGCCTCGGTGTACAACAGGAGATCCAACGATTTACGTTCCTGAATTTGCTTTTCTTCCTAAAGACTGGGTAAACCAGTTAACATACAGCATACCGTTCTGTGCAATTGACACACAAAGGTGGTTGTTCTCAAGGACTACCTTGACAGAGTGATCATCCGCAGTTACCACGTTTAGGGTCTGCCTTGTACATGTAACCAAAGAACAAGCATCAAAAGCACCTCATGGGCAGTGGGTAGTAAGGTATCACATCACACCTGTACACTACGACACCCTTCAAAGGCTAAGATAAAGGCACCTGTACCTATTCTATTATCCTTGGGACCCTTTCAGATGTGTCAGACAGAATGTATGCCTCCAGAATGTATGCCTCATTACTCAAGATTAATCTGTAGCTTCTCATCTGTTTGGAGTGTAAGGTCTCATGGAAGATCATTCCTTGAACCATACTGAATGTCTTGAGTGGGACAATGATCACTGGTATGTCACCCAGTCATTAACAAAGAAGAGCTGTAGATTGTGCAGCTGAAGAGGCTTTAATCAATAGCGAGCTGTTGAACCTTTTTCCTGATGACTCAACTTCTCCAAATTTATCTTCAATATGCTCCACAAAAAATAATGGCTTTGTTGCAGTAAAAGTATCCCATCAGTTCATGTACACACTAACTACTGAATAAATTGTTTCACTCCTAGATGTCTTGCTTGTCCCCCTTCACATTGGGTAGCAAGTGTAGAGAATGCAGTAGGACTGTAACTGCCCACAATGAAGTTTCGAATCCTATTTGAAGAGATGGTCGGATAAGAACAGTCATTGTTCTCATATAATTTACTATGTCCACCCTGATGCCACCTACTTTGATCAAGGGCTCCCCCCATGGGCACCACCCAGCCACAGCACAGCACAGTGTGCACTGATATGAAACTTCCTGGCAGATTAAAACTGTGTGCCGGACCGAGACTCGAGTTCGAGTATCGGTCCGGCACACAGTTTTAATCTGCCAGGAAGTTTCGTTTCATAGTTACACATTATTTTAACATGTCATTTCCAACTAAAAATCAGAAAATCAAGTGTAGTAGGCTTAACAGAAAAAATTTCTGGTTGACAACAGGTATAAAAAAGTCATTTGCTGAAAAACGAAGATTATATGAGATCTCCAAGTCTTCCATAGTACCCAATGAATTCCTTGCACATTTCAAGAACTATAAAATGCTGTTAAAAAAGTGATTAATGAAGCTAAAGTAATGGCAGATGAATGCTAAATAAGTAACTCCAATAACACAATAAAAGCGTATAGAATATTGTGAAACAACAAACTGACAATGTTTTTCCTCATAATTCCAATATTAAATTGAATTGCAACAGCAAAGAAATTAATGACCCTAAAGAAATAGCAACTGTGTTCAATACTTATTTTAGCAATATAAGTGAGCAGTCAATCGTTGAAATCAAACCTTGCAATACAAACTGCCCAGTATCATCTGTAAATACCAACATAAATCCTGCTTCATTGTTTCTCTTCCCAACAACCCAGACATAAGTCCTGTCAGTTATCAGAACTTCAAAAGTGAATCATTCCACTGGAATAGATGGCATCGCAGACAGCCTTATTAAAAAATGTGGAGATCTCATTATTGAACAATTAGCTCACCTTTATAATAGTTCCTTTCAAACCGGAATTTTCCCAACATGCCTAAAAATAGCTAAGCTCAAACCACTATTCAAAAAAGGTAAAAAGGATGAAGTGTCTAGCTGCAGGCCCATTGCTCTACTGTCTGTATTCTCAAAAAATCACAGAAAATTTTTTTCAAAGAACAGTAGTGGATTTTCTGGAAGAGCACAAAAAAAAAACTATCTACAGCACAACATGGTTTCAGGAAAGGCCGATCAACTGATACAGCAATTTTTGAACTATTAGGTGAATTATTCCAATCCCAAAGAAAGCAGGTGTTGACAGGTGTGAAAATTAACGAACTATCAGTTTAATAGGTCACGGCCGCAAAATACTAACACAAATTCTTTACAGATGAATGGAAAAACTGGTAGAAGCCGACCTTGGGGAATATCAGTTTGGATTCCGTAGAAATGTTGGAACATGTGAGGCAATACTAATCCTACAACTTACCTTAGAAGATAGATTAAGGACAGGCAAACCTACGTTTCTGGCATTTGTAGACTTAGAGAAAGCTTTTGACAATGTCGACTGGAATACTCTCTTTGAAATTCTGAATGTGGCAGGGGTCAAATACAGGGAGCAAAAGGCTATTTACAATTTGTACAGAAAGCAGGTGGGAGTTATAAGAGTCGAGGGACATGAAAGGGAAGCAATAGCTGGGAAGGGACTGAGACAGGGTTGTAGCTTACCCCCAATGTTAATCAGTTTGTATATTGAGCAAGTAGTAAAGGGAAAAAAAGAAAAATTTTGAGTAGAAATTAAAATCCATGGAGCAGAAATAAAAACTTTGAGGTTTCCCGATGACACTGTAATTCTGTCAGAGACAGCAAAGGACCTGGAAGAGCAGTTGAGTGGAATGGACAGTGTCTTGAAAGGAGAATATAAGATGAACATCAACAAAAGCAAAATGAGGATAATGGAATGTAGTCGAATTAAATCAGGTGATGCTGAGGGAATTAGGTTTGATATGTCTGCCTGTGTCTCCATATGTGCGGATGGATATGTGTGTGTGTGCGCAAGTGTATACCTGTCCTTTTTTCCCCCTAAGGTAAGTCTTTCCGCTCCCGGGATTGGAATGACTCCTTACCCTCTCCCTTAAAACCCACATCCTTTCGTCTTTCCCTCTCCTTCCCTCTTTCCTGATGAAGCAACCTGGGGTTGCGAAAGCTTGACATTTATGTGTGTGTGTGTTTTTATTTTGTCTATCTACCAGCGCTTTCCCGTTTGATAAGTCACAGCATATACCACTCCTGTAACACCAGGCAGAAAGGAAAGTTTCATTTAAAGCCTACCAACACCACCCTGAATAAAATAGGAACCCAGTATTATGGGAAAGTTATTTATAATAAACTTCCTCCACAAATTAAATCAATAAATGACCTAGCACATTTCAAGTCAACTGCTAAGGCATATTTGACTCATCACTGCTTCTATAGCCTCCACAAGTTCCTTTACAAAGTTCACTAACAATTTGTGTCTTTGCCTTAGTGACGCATCATAGAAATGTTACTAGAACTTTAATGATTTATCATGTAAATGTTGCTGTAATACAAATATTAATCTGCCGGTACAGTACATGCTCTTTCTGCTTTACAATATCTACTCTTTATTTTTGTACAATATTTGCTCTATGTATTGTAACTCAGTGATCATTTAATGTAGAAATAATGAAATTAATGCAAATTTAATATGATATTTTGTTATACATTGACTTGTCCTACATCAGACTGTACTATTTGTGTACTACATGATTACCAGGACCAATAAAACTCTACTCTGCTGTTGTGATGAAATGCAGCAATTATCTGACAGAAGACATCTGCCAACTGACTCATACACCTACAAGCGCTGCCACAGTGATCTCATTCCAGAACTCCAGTATAACTTCCAATCCATATTCAGACCCCTTGACCCAGCACAGAATCTGTCCCCTGAATCCATCTTGTTAATTACTCCAACAACTCACCACCTTCCACATACATACACACACACACACACACACACACACACACACACACACACACATATTTTATACACTTCACAAAATCCATCAACCCAACAACCCTGGACGTTGTCACTAGCTACTGCACTCCCGCCAGGGGACTGCTGCTCTTGTCAACCGATACCTCCATCCAACTTTCTGTAGCCTAGTCTCCCACATCAAAGACATGAACCACTTCCTCAACACACTCTCAGACATCTCCATCCCATTACTACCTGGATCCCTACTTGCCCCTGCTAATGTTATCCCGATATGCACCAACACATTCTCCAACACATTCTATGCCTATGGCCTTGCCCCTATGAAAGACTATCTCATCCAACATCTTTGCAACTCCAAACACACAATCTAATCCCAATACATCCAACTAATTAAACCATTACACATAACTATTTCTCCTTTGAGTAGAAGGTATACAAACAATTCCATGGACCCAAGACACCATATCCTAATTCCTCCACAGCCTCAATATCTCCTTTCTCATTCACTTCACCCTGTCCTCTTCAACTCAACATGCTACATTCCTCGATGTGGCCTCCACCTGTATGAAGTCCACATAAAGCCCACAATCCATCAACAGTGCCTGCATTTTGATAGCTGCCATCATTTCCACATGGAAAAAAAATCACTCCCATGTGGTCATCTGTGGGTGGTGCATCAGCATTGACATGAATTTCATTCGCTAGTATGCTTAAGGTCTCACTAAAGCCTTCAAAGCTAGGCTTATCCTACAAACCTAGTCTACAGACAGATTTCCATGCCATATCTTCACACACCCCTAGCCCTCCCACCCAAGAACCAGCTACGAATTGGGAATCTCACATCACTCAGTATCATCCTGGACTGAAGCTACTAAATCATGTCCTTCACCAGAAATTAGGCTATTTATCACTGTGGCCCAAAAACGAGGACCATCCTACACAGTCTCCTTCCCACCCCTCATGAAGAGGTAACTAGCTCTCACCCAATCTATACAATATCCTGATCCATATTCCATGAAATTTCAGGACTGCAGCCATATAATGTTGATTCTTGCCATGATATTTCAGCTGAAAATCATTTAGCCATATTCAGGTGAGTGTTTCACACTGGACACTGATAGTTCACATCATGACCTTTATACCCAAAACTGGCGCAAAGACGAATGCGCAAAAGCACACAATCTGAGCAACCTCTGTTGAGTAACATGACCTTTTCAAATATTTTTCCATCAATGACATGCTCTCTGTCGGAATGCACATGCACAGAGTTAACATTCAGAAGACAAAATAATTAAATTTTAAACAATGGAAAAGGATGAAAAGGATGGAATGTAACGATATTTAATAATTAAATTTTGCTACATGTGTCACTGATCGTAAAATGTTTTCTTTCTGAAGAAATTAATAAAATCACCAGGTCCCATGCCTTATCCACTTGAAAGCTAACACCACAGTTAATAAGATCTTGTGCTAATTGTATTTCCACTGATTTCCTAACAACTGAATCCCAGAAGGATCTCAAACCCAGTATTTCCTTGGCAGAGTAATCCACGGAATGTCCTGTGGAGATATAATGCTTGACTACGGCCGACTTACTGGACTGTGAAAGGTGAGTGTGGCAATCATGTTCAATGCATCTTTCACACACTGTGCACATTGTCTGACCTATGTACGCTCTGCCACACTTGCAAGGGATTCCATAGTTTCTAGCCTTCTGCAATCCCAGATCGTCCTCTGCTGAACTGAGGAGAGTACATGTCTTTACTGGTGAACAGAAGATTACTTTGAAATGATTTTTTCTTTTTTTTTTTTTTTTTAAGATTCTGCCTAATTTTGATGAAATATTGCCGATGTATGGGAGGTACAGATGTGGAGAATATCCGTTATCTTTGAACACTGATTGTAGGTGTTTGAGCTCCTTTGCAAGCCTGTCTCTATCAGACACAGCGTTTGCCCAATGGAGCAAAGTTTGTGGCGGGTGGTGGCAGCTAGACGCCCACAAATACAGGTCTGAACAAGATGTCTAGAAATGGCAGACAGCTGCCCTTCTCCACTTCCATCGTAAATTTGATATTCTCACGGATAGAATTCAAATGCTGCAAAAAGCGTTAGCCGTGCTTCTTCACAGTGGGGGCCACACTATAGAAGTATCATCCACATATCTCCAGAACACTTTTAGTTTATGTTCTGCCAAATCAAGTGCTCTCTCCTTAAAGTCTTCCATAAAAAAGTTTGTTACCAGAGGGGAGAGGATTACCCATGGCAATACTGTCAATTTGCTCAAAATATTCTCTGTTGAATAAAATGCAGATTGAGGAAATAGCGCTATTATATCAGCTTTGAACTTACTACTGATGAATGACAATGAATACATTAGGGTGACACTAATCAAGAGCAAGATGACATCGAAGCTTACTAATAAGTCCAACTCACTGAGTCAAAGTGATATCAGTCTATTAATGAGGTCACTGGAGTTGTGAATATGATGTAACTTATTCCCCACAAAAGTTTTAATAAAAACACAAGATGTCTAGCAAACAATAGAGCACTGATACTGCTCACAACAGGACATAATGGAAGACCTTTGTACATTTTTGGAAGACCATGTAAGCATGGTGGAACAGAGCTGTGAGGTCTTAAGCTTTTCGCAACTTCTTGCAGAAGGGACTCCCACTTTTGTTGAACATTTGCTTCTTCTCCAACACACACCACTGAGACTAGAAGACTTAGAACCTTTGGACGAAGTCAGTAATGGCTACCCGTTTGACCTGTTAGAAGAATTAGAAATTTTTAAACATTTTGCTTGCAAAGATGGCTTCATTTAAAATGAACAGGTTCAACTCAGAAACAGAAATTTTCTAGATCATTTTCAGACCCCTAATTTTAGTAACTTTACAGGGAAGTGGCTCGATATTCCAGATGACTACTGGCTACGTAATTTTCCTCATCTGTTAATGGTGATGGTAGTCTGTTTCTCCTTTCTTATGAAGTTAATGCATTTCTTGAAGTTTTGATGTTTTTCAACATTATAATTACTAATTTTAACGTTTTCAACACAGAAGCTTTCCTTAACCCCAATGTTACATACATGATACTGACCTCTCTCTTCTCCCCCCTCCTACTTTCATTTTGCAACTGACTGGTTGTTATTTCTTCATGAAGACTGATAAGTCATCTTGTCAAGTTTTACAGCTTTACCCCTATTGTGGCTCCATAAACTTTCCTGGCATAGTAATTGATAATATTCATGTCAAGGTCTCCAGCCAGAACATAACATCATCTTGACACAGTATCTTGGCAATCCACCTGGTCGCCACCTTCGGGTGAGTAAGCCATCGCACTAATTCGACAGAACTGAAATCAAACCACAGCAGTGGCTCCTTTAAACACTGCTTGTAGGCCCACCACACTTGCACAAATATAACTGCCCTGTAGCACACAAAGCAAGACTGCACACCGGCGATGAAAACTGGAGGAAATGGCAAATCAATATCAATCACTGTTGACACCTTTTGATGATCAACACAAAGACCATTATTTTTATTGTCAAATAAAGCAGGGTTCCAGCTCTCACTGGAAGGATACCCCCTATCTCTGTTTATAATATTGTCAGATAGCTGGATTTGAATAGCTTCTTTCACTATACAATCCCAATAACACGACGATGGGGCAACCACTTACATCTCTCCCGCAACATTTTACGTCCTTCAGTAGGACAATGTTCTGAGACTGCAGATTTTCTGGCTGAAATAAACGCATGTGGTGATGGTGCTCCATGCACTGACCCTGGACCATACAAATTGCTTGTCCAATAGGTTTTCCCACATTGGCAACGAATTTGTAGACACTAGGCATCAAATCACCCTTCACCAAGCCAAGTAGCACTTTTGTCTTAGCTGGTGGAAGGAATACACTTTTAATATCACATCTCTTTAAAGTTCTTTCTATTTTTGAAGATACACTTCCAGCGAAAGGTAGGAACACCATCAATTTGCTTGTACCTTCTGTTGGTTCCTGCAGAAGTCCAATCTATAGATCCTAACAGATCTTATTGTTGGTATAACCTTTCTGCTTGAATACTGCTTTTAGATGATCCAGTTCTTGTGTCAAACAATCTACATCTGCGATGGCATTTTACCAATGTACACAGACCCCTTTGCACTAGTGTGATGTATGACAAGGTGATGCATGAAGACGTCACTCCATATGTGCAGGGTTATGTAAACACTGTGTCCTATGTGTCCTAATGTCCCATCATCCCTCCTGTAGACCAAGACATCTAAAGATGGAAGTTTTCCATTCTTTTCAACTTCCATAATGAACTTAATACTGGGATACAGACAATTAAAATAATCTAGGGAACAATCCAGAGCATCCCACCCATGTGTCCACACCATAAACATATTGTCATTATATCTCCAAAAATAAGTTTGTTTTAAGAACGTCATCTTCAGCATCGGGTCCTCAAAATCTTCCATACACATACTGGTAACTACGAGGGATAATAGACTCCCTATGGCCACTCCATTAGTTTGTTCAAAGTATTTCTCCTTAAATAAAAAATATGTCACCGTCAACATATGGCATAAAAGCTTAGTTGTTTCTTTGTGCTATTTCCACCAATTAACTGTAAAGAATCTTCAAGAGGAAGGTAAAAAGTGACATATCAAAACTAATGAGCAAATCTGTGGGATTGGGACACAAAGACTTCAAACACCAAACAAAAACCAAGGGATTGTAAATATGATGTTCGCATTTTCCGACAAGGGGACTGAGATAAGATGCTAAATAGGCCAAGTTGTAAGTAGGAGCATCCAAATCGCTAATAACAGGGCAAACAGGAATCGCTTTCTTGTGTCCCTTAGGCAAACCGTATAATCTCAGTGGGACTGCAACACCAGGTTAAAGTTTTTTAAGAGCACTGTTAGATAATGAACTCTTCTTCAAAAGTGATAGCATCTTGCATTTTATACATTCACTTGGATCATCCTAAAATCTTTGGTATGCCAAATCTCCAAGTAAAAGATACATTTTACACAAATAATCATCCCGTGAAAGGAGAACTGTTGCATTGCCCTTGCTTGCTGGTAGAATTACTAAATCCAGGTCTTCTCTGATGGACCAGATCAAGAGCTCTTTTAAGTGAGGAGATGTTACTTCATGGGGTTGGCACCTGACGCAACATATCTGAGACCTCTTGCCTAACTTCATCAGCTTGATCTTTCAGCAAACCTAAACAATGCCTGTTCAACTGAGGAAATGAATTCAGTAATGGGAACTCCCTGGACACAGGGGCAAAATTTAATCCCTTTTCCAATACTGCAAGCATAGCATCATCCAACTGTTTGGTTGCGAGATTAATCACAACATGTCAATGGGTATCATCATCCATTACTGTGAACTGAAAAGAAAGCCATTGAAACTTCGAAGATTGCCTACTGACAGCATTTGCATGGGCCCAGTCTGATATTGCCCAGGACAAACTGTCAATCCATTCCCAGGATGCAGCAGACAGCAGCACCGATACTTCCAAACATAAATAAAATAAATCTCTGGATATGAAATCCAGTTGTCTGAGTGTAAAATATATGCAATCCCTTTCTAAGGCAGAACCAACATGCTTCTTAATGTTGTTGACCATTTTGGTCCAAATTTAATGAACAATTCTGGCAAATTTAGGTACTATGACTTCATTCCAGCATCTCAGGAGAAAAGTGACGGCGCTCAGCAACTTCCCCTTCTACTTATGATGTTTATCAAACTTCCTTACAAGTTCAAATATCTCTTCCCCATAGATGCTCTCGATGTGGCTCCGCAACTTTCCTGGCATAGTAATCGATGATATTCACATCAAGTCTCCATCTGGAACATAAAATCATCCTGATACAATATTTTGCCAGTCCACCTGGCCGCCATCTTCAGGTGAGTAAGCCGTCGCACTAATTCACTGGAATTGGAATTAAACCGCAGCAGTGCTCCTTTATGCGCCACCTGTAGGATCACCACGCAGGCGCAAATGTATGTGCTCTAGGGCACCAGAGTTGAAAACTCACGAAAATGGTAAATCAATACCAAACACTGTTGACACCTTTTGATGACCAAACAAAGACTATTGTTTTTTAATATCAAACAAAGCAGGGTTCAAACTTTTACTTAAAGGATACCCCCTTATCTCTGTTTATAATATTGTCAGATAGTGGGATTTCAAAAGCTTATTTCACTATACAGTACCAATACAATGACGCAAGGGCAACCACTTGTGTCTCTTCATACAAAATTTTACGTCCTTCAATAAGACAGTGTTCCCCAACCGCATGCGGTGAGCCTGAACCATTCGAATACTTTGTCCAATATAGGCTTTCCCATAATGGCAGGGAATCTTGTAAACATCGAGCTTCCTCAAATCCAAATCATCCTTCACCAAGCCAAGCAGCACTGTAGTCTTACCTGGCGTGACAACAGTGTTTGATATCGATTTATCATTTCCACAAGTTTTCACCACCGGTCCACTGTTGTGCTTTGCCCTACAGCGCAGTTACGTCAGCAAACACTTGGTGGACTTACAGGAGGTGTAGACAGGATCCGCCACTGCGGTTTGATTTCATTCCCAGTAAGTTAGTGGATGGCTTACTCACCTGAAGATGGCGCCCAGGTGGACCGCCAAAATATTATGTCTAGGTAACATTACGCTCCAGCTGGGCACCCAATACGAATCTCATTTATCACTACTGTTCACTGACATACAACATTTTAAACTTTGACCAAAAATTTTAAATACCAATGCAGCAGTTTGTAGCTCTTCATTTAACAGGCTCCAACTTACAAAGAATTAAAAGTTGTGAACAAAAAATCTACATCTATACTCTGCAAACCACTGTAAGGTGCATGGCAGAGGGTACATCAAATTGTACCAGTTATCAGGGCTTCTTCCCGTTCTATTCATGAATGGAGCATGGGAAGAATGACTGAGTGCTCTGTGCATGCAATAATTGTTGTAGTAATCTTACCCTCACAATCCCTGTGTGTGTGATACATAGAGAAGTGTAGTATATTCTGCGAGTCATCAGTTAAAGCCAGTTCTTGAAACTTTGTTAAGAGACTTTCTCGGGTTGGTTTATGTCGATCTTCAAGAGTCTTCCAGTTCAATTCCTCCAGATCTCTGTGACACTCTCCCACAGATCAAACAAACCCGCGACCATTCGTGTTGCTCTTCTCTGTATACATTCAAAAACCCCTATTAGTCCTGTTTGGCAACATTCTAGACCCACTGGCACAAGTGATATGTAAGCAATCTCCTTTGTAGACTAATTGCACTTCCCCAGTATGCTACCAATACACTGAAATCTATTAACTGCTTTACCCAGGACTGAGCCTATGTGGTCATTCCATTTCATATTCTTACAAAATGTTACACCCAGTTATTTGAATGAGTTGGCCAAGTCCAACTGTAACTCACTGACACTGTAGCCATAGGGTACTACTTTTTTTAAGTGCAAAGTTTTACATTTCTGAATATTTAAAGCAAGTTGCCATTCTTTGCACCACTTTGAAATTTTAATAATATCTAACTGAATATTTATGTACCTTCTTTCAGATGGTACTTCATTATAGACAACTAGAGTATCTGCAAAAAGTCGCGGTTGTTAATACTATCTGCAATGTCGTTACTAGACTTCATGTACAGCATGGGACCCAAACACACTACCTGGGGCACACACAAAGTTACTTCAACATTTGATGATGACTCTCCATCCAAGATAACATGCTAAGTCCTCGCACCAAAAGTCCTAAATCTAGTCATAAATTTCATTTGATACCCTGTATGACTGTACTTTTTGACAATAAGCGTAGGGGTGGTACTGAGTCAGATACTTTTTGGAAATCAAGAAATACTGCAGCTACCTGACTGCCTTGATCCAAAGTTTCAATATTTCACGTGAAAAAAGTATGTCTTCCTTTGACTGTCTAGCAAACCTGCACAGAAAAATACAAACAAAATCTGAGATGGCTGATACACTTTAATACAGTTAGCCATTAAAACTGCAACACCATCAAGGTTGAAGGCAACAAATGTCAAATTGGCACAAAGAATATTATGTGGTTGGATAGGAAAACTATAAGCATTTCAGCACAACAGCACAAAGTAGGTAAATGTAACTCAATCTACGTACAGTATATATTATGCTGTGAATTTCTCACACAGAAAAATTGCATTTGTATGTGGATTGTCCATGAAAAGATCAGGCAATGCCTTGCGTAAGGAGAATAATGCACAAGCATACATTGGAATTTGACGACAGTAGTATAGTGCTGACTATGAACCTGTTTGTGGCACCATAGTTAGTTGCATGGTCACTAATGAATGATACAAGAACTTAAAATGTATCAATGAAAGGAAGGTATCTCAAACAGAATGACTTTCTGCATTTCAACCAGCACATATTTTGAAAACAACCATCATGTGAAACCCAACTTGAACTTCTCTCAGGAATCCAGGGAACAAGGAGTCACGTGGGTGCAGTATTTCTCCAAATCCAAAAAGCACAAGACTCACTACCTCATAGACGCTTATTACGAAAAGTACAATTGCATAGGGTATCTAGTGAAATTTGTGACTGAAATGAGGTTTCTTTGTTAGTGAGGATGCAGTAATTTATTTTGAATGAAGAGTCAACTGACATGCAAGTAGTAACTTCAAGTATGCCCATGGGAAATGTGTTGGTATCTTGCTGCTCATGTTGTATGTTAATGACCTCGCAGACAATATTAATAGTAACCTCACTATTATGAAAAGGACAGATTGCTACCCACCATATAGCAGAGACGTTGAGTTGCTAACTAGGCACAATAAAAAAGACTACTAAACACTTGAGCTTTCACCCAGATGGCCTTCTTCTGAAATAGACAAAACACACATACACACACACATCCATACAAACGCAGCTCACACACACATGACCACTGTCTCTGGATGTCAGCATCAGAGACAGTGGTCATGTGTGCGTGAGCTGTGTTAGCGCGTGCTCGTGTGTGTGTGTGTGTGTGTGTGTGTGTGTGTGTGTGTGTGTGTGTGTGTTTTGTCTATTTCAGAAGAAGGCCATCTGGTTGAAAGCCTAAGTGTTTAATAGTCTTTTTGTTGCACCTGCCAGCAACTCAACATCTCTGCTATATGGTGAGTAGTAATCTATCATTTTCATAATATTGGCATTATTCCATCCTGTATTTTCCATTATTTAACAGTAAACTCAGGTTTTTCACACATGCTGCAGTTATCTACAACAAAGTATTGTCTGGGAAAAGCTGCTTAAATATTTAACCAGATCTTGATAAGATTTCAAAGTGGTGCAAAGATTCACAACTTGCTTTAAATTTTCAGAGATGTAAAATTTTGCACTTCATAAAATGAAAAAATGTAGTATCCCATGACTATAACATCAATGAGTCACAGCTGGAATCAGTCAACGCACACACATACCTGAGCGAAACACTTTATAGGAACATGAAGTGAAATCACCACTACACAGGAGACTGCATACAAAACACTCACGCAACTCCTCGTAGAATATTTCTAAAAGGGGATACTGGATATATACAGGGAAGGGAAGCACATAGGGTCACAGATTTGTCTGATGTATGGAGGAGTGTCACGAAGATGTTGACAGAACTGAATGGCAGATGCTTGAAGATAAACACAAAGTACATTGTGAAAACATATTGGGGAAGTTTGTAGAACCAACTTTAAGTGATAAATACAGGTATACATCAAAACCTCCTACATTTAACTCCCCTAGGTATTGCAAAGACAAGATTAAACTTACTACTGCACGCACAGAGGCATCCAAGCGATCGTTTTTCAAATACTCCGTACATGAAAGTTACAATGGGTTTTATAATCTGTCAGGCACTTCACAGCGGTTTGAAAAGTATAGATGTAGATGTAGATTATGTTTAGCTTCTTACAGTAGTTGTGGTTGTCCAATGACACTGAGTTTAAACAATGGAATGTGTATCAGAGAGCTGCTTGTTTTTGAGACTGTGGGTGATTTGGTTATTGTAGTATTGTGTCTTTTGTGGTGGTTTTCATACAAATACTGAATGAATTTTGGCCATTTTTCTTTGTATAGTACAGAAAGTTCTGGTAGAATGTAAATAATTTAAGAGTGAAGAAGATAGCTCATCGAACAGTGCAAGCACTGAGACATAGAAGGCACATAAAAAAAAATAAAACTTTGCACGTGCCCATCTTAACTCGTCCATTTTCTCAATTGTTACCGTTTTGTGTCTTACACCAACTGTGGTTTTGTGTCAGTGTAAACCAGATAGGCACTTTAAAAAGCTTGGAAGCTTTTTGACTTTTTATATACAACTGTTACCTGCTATCACCAAAATTTCATACCATTATGAGTATTGTGCCATAGTGCCACTACTGCAAAAAATCACTTAATCTTAACATTGCCATCAGCATCTAAAACACAATTAGATGGATACAAATATAAAACAGCAACCACCGTCACACAACAGAAAACACTTTTCTTACCAAAATTCAGTTTTATGCTGAAAAGTTTTGACGAAAATTCTCCATTCTCTGTACTTCCACCAAACAGATAAATGTAGTTTCTCCTTGTATCATGGGTAAGTGTATGGCGAGTTAATTTTGGTGGGGTTACTGTTGAATCGAATGCCCTGAGTGACCAGTTGCGTTGTTTCACATTGTAGTACCACAGCTCACTGGAGAGTTCCCCGGTAGCAAGTTTTCCACCAAAAAGGACGAAGCCTCCAGGATACCTGTCCAAACGAAAACAGTTTACTTTATTAGTATCAAAGTAATTCAAGGAAGTTACAACAAAATTTTTATGAAAGCAAAGAACAATTGTTTCCAAAATATTTTCAATGTTGTTGTTGTTGTCATCTTCGGCCTGATGACTTCATGCAGCCCTACATGCTAGTCTATCCTGTGCAAGCCTCTATTCACCTCTGCATAACTAGTGTGTTCTATAATCATTTGAATCTACTTACTATATTCAAGCCACGGGCTCCCTCAACAGTTTTTTCCTCTGTTTTTAATTATACAGAGCAATTACTTTCAATTTAGAGACTGGCACTTACTTCTATTGTAAACCATACGTTAGTTTAATCTGTATATGGAAAATAGGGTTTTTGTTTCCTCCATGGGATTCTTTTCATGTACTTAAAAAGGTATCACTTCACAGTAGTTACTACCAAATGTCATATAAAAAGAAACAAAACTGGCATTCTCAGAACTGGGGCATGGAATATTAGACATCTTAATCGAGGATGTAGGTTAGCAAATTTATAAACAGAAACTGACAGGGTGAAGTCACATATTAGGATAACCAAGATTTCTGCTCAGGTAACAACACAAAATAAATAGAGGCAATGCAGGCATAAGCTTAATAATGAACAGGAAAACAGAAATGTGAATAAACTACTAAGAACAGCATAGTGACTGTATCATCGTAACCAATATAGATAAAAAAGCTACTGATCATCACAGTAATACAAATTTATATGCGTACTACCTCTGCAGATGATGCAGACTTTGAAAGAATATATGGCGATATAAAATAAAATTATTCAGATAGCTAAGGGAGATGAAAATTTAATTGTGATGGGTCACTGGAATTTGATAGTAAGAAAAAGAACAGAAGGAAAAACAGTAGAACATGGCCTAAGGGAAAGGGATGAAGAGGGAAGCCATGTGGAAGAATTATGCACACAGCACAATTCAATCATTGCTAATATTTAGTTTAAAAGTCATGCAAGAAGGTAATATAAGGCTAGAAGAGATCTGGAGACATCACAAGGTTTCACCCAGATTATATAATGGCAAGATGGAGTTTGAAACGAGAATTTAAACTGCAAAACATTTCCAACTGCAAATGTACAAGCTGTTAAGTAAGCACTCTTCAGCCTTTTATGTTGGAAGCGCCCCCCCCCCCCTCCCCCCATGAACCATGGACCTTACCTTGCCATTGGCGGGGAGGCTTGCATGCCTCAGCAATACAGATAGCCGTACTGTAGGTGCAACCACAGTGGAGGGGTATCTGTTGAGAGGCCAGACAAATGTGTGCTTCCTGAAGAGGAGCAGAAGCCTTTTCAGTAGTTGCAGGGGCAACAGTCTGGATGATTGACTGATCTGGCCTTGTAACACTAACCAAAACGGCCTTGCTGTTGTGGTACTGCGAACGTTTGAAAGCAAGGGGAAACTACAGCCGTAATTTTTCCCGAGGGCATGCAGCTTTACTGTGTGGTTAAATGATGATGGCGTCCTCTTGGGTAAAATATTCCGGAGGTAAAATAGTCCCCCATTCGGATCTCCGGGCAGGGACTACTCAGAAGGACGTTGTTATCAGGAGAAAGAAAACTGGCGTTCTACAGATCGGAGCGTGGAATGTTGGATCCCTTAATCGGGCAGGTAGGTTAGAAAATTTAAAAAGGGAAATGGGTAGGTTAAAGTTGGATATAGTGGGAATTAGTGAAGTTCAGTGGCAGGAGGAACAAGACTTTTGGTCAGGTGAATACAGGGTTATGAATACAAAATCAAATAGGGGTAATGCAGGAGTAGGTTTAATAATGAATAGGAAAATAGGAATGTGGGTAAGCTACTACAAACAGCATAGTGAATGCATTATTGTGGCCAAGATAGATACGAATCCCACGCCTACCGCAGTAGTACAAGTTTATATGCCAACTATCTCTGCAGATGATGAAGATATTGATGAGATGTATGATAAGATAAAAGAAATTATTCAAATAGTGAAGGGAGGCGAAACTTTAATGGTCATGGGTGACTGGAACTCAATAGTAGGAAAAGGAAGACAAGGAAACGTAGTAGGTGAATATGGACTGGGGTGAGGGGCAGGGGGGGGGGGGGGTGGAAGAAATGAAAGAGGAAGCCGCCTGGTAGAATTTTGCACAGAGCATAACTTAATCATAGCTAACACTTGGTTCAAGAATCATAAAAGAAGGTTGTATACATGGAAGAAGCCTGGAGATACTAGAAGGTATCAGATAGATTATATAATGGTAACACATGAGATTCAGGAACCAGGTTTTAAATGTAAGACATTTCCAGGGGCAGATGTGGACTCTGGCCACAATATATTGGTTATGAACTGTAGAGTAAAACTGAAGAAACTGCAAAATGGTGGGAATTTGAGGAGATGGGACCTAGATAAATTGAAAGAACCAGAGGTTGTAGAGAGCTTCAGGGAGAGCATTAGGGAACGACTGACAAGAATGGGGGAAAGAAATACAGTAGAAGAAGGATGGGTAGCTTTGAGAGACGAAATAGTGAAGGTAGCAGATGATCAAGTAGGTAAAAGGATGCGGGCTAATAGAAATCCTCGGGGAAAAAGAGGCAATATTGAATTTAATTGATGAAAACAAACAAAAATGCATTAAATGAAGCAGGCAAAAAGGAATACAAACGTCTCAAAAATGAGGTCGACAGAAAGTGCAAAATGGCTAAGAAGGGATGGCTATAGGACAAATGTAAGGATATAGAGGAGCATATCACTAGGGGTAAGATAGATACTGCCTACAGGAAAATTAAAGAGACCTTTGAAGAAAAGAGAACCACTATCAAGAGTTCAGATGGAAACCCGGTTCTAAGCAAAGAAGGGAAAGCAGAAAGGTGGAAGGAGTATATAGAGGGTCTATACAAGGGCAATGTACTTGAGGACAATATTATGGAAATGGAAGAGGATGTAGATGAAATTGAAATAGGAGATATGATACTGCGTGAAGAGTTTGACAGAGCACTAAAAGACCTGAGTCGAAACAAGGCCCTGGGAGTAGACAACATTCCATTAGAACTACTGACAGCCTTGGGAGAGCAAGGCCTAACAAAACTCTACCATCTAGTGATCAAGAAGTATGAGACAGGCGAAATACCCTCAGACTTCAAGAAGAATATAATAATTCCAATCCCAAAGAAAGCAGGTGTTGACAGATGTGAAAATTACCGAACTATCAGTTTAATAAGCCATGACTGCAAAATACTAACACAAATTCTTTACAGACAAATGGAAAAACTGGTAGAGGCCGACCTCGGGTAATATCAGTTTGGATTCCGTAGAAATGTTGGAACACGAGGCAAATACTGACCCCACGACTTATAATAGAAAATAGATTAAGAAAAGGCAAACTTACGTTTCTAGCATTTGTAGACTTAGAGAAAACTTTTTACATTGTTGACTGGAATACTCTCTTTCAAATCCTGAAGGTGGCAGGGGTAAAATACAGGGAGCGAAAAGCTATTCACAATTTGTACAGAAACCAGATGGCAGTTATAAGAGTCGAGGGGTATGAAATGGAAGCAGTGGTTGGGAAGGGAGTGAGACAGGATTGTAGCCTATCCTCGATGTTATTCAGTCTGTATACTGGGCAAGCAGTAAAGGAAACAAAAGAAAAACTTGGAGTAGGAATCAAAATCCATGGAGAATAAATAAAAACTTTGAAGTTCACTGATGACATTGTAATTGTGTCAGAGACAGCAAAGAACCTGGAAGAGCAGCTGAACAGAATGGACAGTGTCTTGAAAGGAGAATATAAGATGAACATCAACAAAAGCAAAATGAGGATAATGGAATGTAGTCAAATTAAATCGGGTGATGGTGCGGGAATTAGATTAGGAAATGAGACACTTAAAGTAGTAAAGGAGTTTTGCTATTTGGGGAGCAAAAAAACTGATGATGGTCAAAGTAGAGAGGATATAAAATGTAGACTGGCAATGGCAAGGAAAGCATTTCTGAAGAAGTGAAATTTGTTAACATCGAGTATAGATTTAAGTCTCAGGAAGTCGTTTCTGAAAGTATTTGTATGGAGTGTAGCCATGTACGGAAGGGAAACGTGGAAGATAAATAGTTTAGACAAGAAGAGAATAGAAGCTTTCGTAATCTGGTGCTACAGAAGAATGCTGAAGATTAGATGGATAGATCACATAACTAATGAGGAGGTATTGAATAGAATTGGAGAGAAGAGAAATTTGTGGCACAGCTTGACTAGAAGAAGGGATCGGTTGGTAGGGCATATTCTGAGGCATCAAGTGATCACTAATTTAGTACTGGAGGGCAGCGTGGAGGGTAAATCGTAGAGGGAGACCAAGAGATGAATACACTAAACCAGGGCTTAACAACTGGCCGGTTTTGAGCGCGAGTACTTGCGTCTGCTCAGGCATGTGCTGACGAGCAGGTGCAAGGTCGCGGAGTAGGGAGGGAGGGGAGGGAGGGGAAATGCGTGTGCACGTATGAATAGGACCGCAGCGTGCCTATTGAATTCACGCCGACTGTGTAACGTTAAAAGTACTACGATCAGCTATAACAGTCACTTCGCTGGTTAAGAATCATGTCAAGTCGCCGTTGTGTAACCCCAACCATGCTTTCGCAGTTCAACCCCCATTGGGAGGAATTGTATCTGTTTACAGAAAAAGATGGTGTTGCAAAATGTTTAGTATGTCACAAAATGCTGAGTTCTTTTAGGAAATTTAATTTGCAGCAACATTATATGTCGTACCATGCGAAAGACTACAGAAGTGGAAAATGTGATGGACCAGATCGTGCACAGGAAGTTATTAAACTTAAAAGGAAGCTATCCGAAGAAGATTTGGATCACGAAGAAAAATCAACTGAGGCAGCTCTCAGAGTGAGCTACAAAATTGCTTTGTTTTTAGCAAAACCCCTGCACCCCTTCACTGATGGCGATTTAATAAAAGATGTTTGGTAGTTGCAGCGGAACATTTGTGTTCATCTCAAGTTGAACAGTTTCGGATTGTGCCATTATCTGACATGACCACTATGCGTCACATACAGGACATGGCAGACGACGTCCAGATCCAGCTTGCAAATATCTATAAAGATTTTATGGCGTATTCTCTAGCTCTGGACGAAAGTGTTGATATCACTGGAACAGCGCAGCTTTCCATATTTATTAGAGGTTTTAATAGAGATCTTCAGGTGAGGAAGGAGCTCCTCGATGTAGTAGCCATGAAGAACACAACAACCGGAGGTGATATTTTAAGTAGTGTTGAAGAAAGTGTTGAAAATATAGGATTGTCGTGGAATTCTTTAGTTTCAGTGTCTACAGACGGTGCACCAGGGATGACAGGGAAAAAATTAGGTTTCGTTGCGCTGTTGAAGGAGAAAATGCAAAAACTGACCGTGCCGAATGAAATAAGGGGCGTTCACTGTGTGATTCACCAGGAAAACTTATGTGCAAAGAGTATCACTCTAAAAAATGTGATGAGTGTTGTTGTTCGTACAACCAATTATATAAGGAAGCATGGGCTACAACACAAACAATTTAAAAGCTTTCTTGAGGATGTAGAAGGCCAGTATGGTAGCCTGCCTTATTACAGCGAGGTCTGCTGGCTTAGTCGTGGCAAATTATTAAATCGAATTTTTGCCTATTAGATGAGATAAATATGTTCATGGAAATAAATAACATGTGTGTTCCTGAACTGAAAGAGCCTTCATGGAAATGTGATCTCGCGTTCTTAGCAGATTTAACTAGCCATCTGAATGCTTTGAACATTTCACTACAAGGTAAAGATCTGCTAATTACTCATTTCATAGATCGAATACGAACTTTTAAAATGAAATTAACACTTTGGGTGAGTCAGCTGGAAACAGGAAATCTAGCTCATTTTCCTAAATTATCATCCATGCAAGATGTTCACAAAGACTGTGAACGTTATTCACATAGTTTAGTTGCCCTTAAGGAAGAATTTGATGAACACTCAAGATCTGACAGCACTAGACAGTGATTCTGATCTGTTCTCCTCTCCATATCCAGCGAATATTGAAGAGATTCGTCCTGAGCTGCAACTAGAAATTATTGACCTGCAGTGTGACAGAGAATACAGAGACAAATTTCAGAACAAGAAAAACATTTTGGAATTTTACAGACACTTCCCTCAGGATAGATTTCCTCATTTGCACAAACTGGCGGCTACAATAATATCAATGTTCGGTTCCATGTATGTTTGTGAATAACTGTTCTCTGCAATGAAATGTAACAAGACGCGCCTGAGAAACGCATTGTCTGATCAAAATTTAAACTGCACGCTGCACCTACAATGCAAAAGAACAATTACTCCGAACATAGACGCAATTGTAAAGGGCAAAAAGTACAAGATAACAGAGATCCCACACTTCAGTGACACCTTTTATTGTGTAACAGTTCACAAATTAATACGAATGTAGAGGCATACACTAAGCTAATAAAATTATGTGGCACGTGTACATTTTCCTTTATTTGTTTCATTTGTCACAGTAATAATTCGTGAGTGATATCCCTGCAGGTGGCCGCAGATTTACATTGACTGGCGGCAGCTGTTGTGTGCCCCACGTGACTCTCCGCTCTGGTCCGGTAGTGGGGGTAGCGTGCTCGCACTGCTCCGTGCTAGCGCCTTGCTGCTCACAGCTTGCTCCGCGAGCACATATGTTGTGAAGCCCTGCACTAAACAGACTCAGAAGGACGTAGGTTGCAGTAGGTACCGGGAGATGATGAAGCTTGCACAGGATAGAGTAGCATGGAGAGCTGCATCACACCAGTCTCTAGACTGAAGACAACAACAACAACATGTTGGAAGGACTAGCAACAAGTTATCAGTCACAGTGAATGGGTATAGGCAGAGGGTGTATACTGGCAACACACAATATCCTGTTGCAGTGCACTCTGCAACATGATAGCTGTGAACTCTGTACCTGTTTCACCACAAATGCCATCTGTATTCTTCTCCCAGTCACCAGTTTCTCAGAACTCCACAGGTGAAAACTGGCATTACATGTCCTTGGTTATTTCCACCCACCTTACCTGTTAATTTCATCGATCTCAGTATTTTTTCTCAGTAACTACTCCTTTCTTAATCCCCATTTAGTTTTCTATATCTTTTATTTTCTGATATGTCTATTTTTCCTCCCTCCTCCTCCCCAATCTTTACCACAAACAATGCATTTAATGTTCCACTCTTACTAACTCATGCACAATGTTTTGCCAGTAATCTCTGTCTTGTGTATTACCCTGTATTCCACATTCACACTCTCAGGTTTTCAAATCTCATCCTGTGGAGTCTCCAACAAATAGTGTTTCCTTCTTACCCCATCTGGTAAGTCTCTCCTGACCTGGGGTTCTGGACGACTATTCCAAAACATCCCTATTTCCTACTCCAAAAGTTTGTGTGTTTCAATAACTTTATATACATATGTTTCCTGCCAACTGGTGAGGAGAGTTTATATACATCATCAAATAGACAAAACAACCAGGCCCAGTAGCAATCTTTAGATATCACATGAGGTGCAAAATTTGACAGGTGAAAGGGGAAAAAAATGCAGAAAATGAGGCAGGCAAAAGAAAATCCAGATATCTCAAAAGTGAGACTAATGGGAACTGCAAAATGGTAATGCATGAACAGGTAGAAGAAAAATGCACACTTGTAAAAGCATGCATCTCTATGGAGAAGACAGATGCCACCCACAGAAAAATTAAAGAGAGGTTTTAGGAAAAGAGAAGCATTAGTATAACTGTTAAAGGCTCAGATAGCCAGAAATGGGGATAGAAAAGTGGAAGGAATATACATAAGGTCTATATAAAATAAACAAACTTGAATATAATTTTATAGCAAGGAAAGAAAAAGTAGATGAGGTGGGAGATATGATGCTGCAAGAAGAATCTGACAGAGCACTGAAAGTTCTACGTGGGAACAAGGTACCGGGAGTAGACAACCATTCCCTCTGAATTACTGAGAGAACTGGGAGAACAAGCCATGACAAAATCATTCCACGGGATATGTAAAAAATATGATAGGCAAAATACCAATAGACATCAAGACGAATGTAATAATTCCAATCCCTATGAAGGGAGGTGCTGACAGGTGTGAATATTGTTAAAGTGTCATGTATTAGGTCATGGTTGCCAAGTACTCACACAAATTATTTACAAAAGAATGGAAAAAACTGGTAGAAGCAAACCTAGGGGAAGATCATTTTGGGTTTCAGAGAAATGTAGAAGCAACCAAGGCAATACTTACCTTACCTTGAAGACAAACTGAATAAAGGAGGAAGTACCTATATTTGTACCAACTGCTGATTTACAGAAAGCTTTTGACATTGTTGGCAGGAATACAATATTTGAAATTCTATAGGTAGTAGGAACTGAATACGGGGAGCTGAAGGTTACTGATAACTTGTAGATAAATCAGACTGCTGTTATAAGAGCTGAAGGAGAAACAGTAGTTGGGAAGGGAGTTAGACAGAGTTGTATCCTATGCCGAAAAGTTATTGAGTCTGTTCATTGAACAAACTGTAAAGGAAACCAAGGAGAAATTTGGGAAGGGAATTACTGTTCAGAAGACGACAAAAATTTGGGGTTTGCTGAAGACATTGTAATTCTGTCAGAGACAGAAAATGACTGGATTGTCTGTTGGAAAGAGATTCTAAGATAAACATTAACAAAAATAAAGCAAAGGTAATGGAATGCAGTTGAATTAAATCAGGTGAATTCGAAAGAATTAGATTAGGAAATGAAACACTAGAATAAGTAGATAAGTTTTTGCTATTTGGGCAGCAAAATAACTGATGATGGTAGAAGCAGAGAGGATATAAAATGTAGACTATCAAATCAAGAAAATTATTCCTGAGACAAAGAGGAATTTGTTAACAGCAAATAAAAATCTAAATGTTAGGACATCTTTTATGAAGGTTTTTGTCTGGAGCAGAGCCTTGTATAATAGTGAAATGTGCATGATAAACAAGGCAGACAAGACGAGAATAGAAGATTTTGAAAAGGAATGCTACAAAAGCATGCTGAAGATTAGATGGATAGATTGAATAAGTAATGAAACCTAAACCTGCTGTATTAAATTGAGGAGACGAGAAGCTTATGGTATATCCTGACCAACAAAAGGAATTACTTGACCGTACACATTCTGAGGCATCAGGGACTAGTTAATTAGGTAACTAAGGAAAGTGAGGACGGCAAAAATTGTAGGAGGATTTCTTTGTACAGCACTGAGGATAGAAATAAAATTCCCTTAATCAGTTTGCAAATAAAGTTCAAGGAATAACTGTAGCTGTTCAGAGGATTCTTTTCTGCTACATAATGTACCACAGAAGATATTATTATGAGGGTGCATATGCTCAAGTCTCACACAGGTCCTTCTAAAGATTTTAAGATCTTGAGAATTATTATCCACACTGTGCACACAACAAACAAAATCCTATCAGAACAGAACTCCAACTGTCTGAGTGAACGTGATACAACTGTTGTGAGGTTTAGCAGATTTATCAGAAATTTGAAACTAATGAGTCACTTCTTGACAGGTTGATCATATTGAGGTTCACAGTTTATTTTTATACTTATCTGTGTAGCACCCTCCAAGTCAGTCATATAGCTGTAGCTGTCATCCATCTATCATTGAGACCCTGTCCATGCAATATGTCTCCTTCCCCATGCCTAACCCACCCACCCCACACCTTTTTTACTTTCTAGCAGACAACCACAAGAAGTCACACAACTAATGCACCAGTGTTTGCTTTAATTTTGCTTGTGAAGCTCAAGGTCCATTTCCATATTCTTCTGCATGTTTTCTTATGTTTACCTGATACATCTGTTACTGCTACATTTATAACATATTTTGAACTCCATATCAATGAAAATAATGAAATTTGAATATATTATGTAACTGTATAGATAAAAATCTACCCACCATGCAGCAGCAGGGGAGCACACATATAACAGCATTAAAGTTTGGGCTCCTTCTTCTGGCAGTAGGTTTGAAGGGGAAGGAAAAGGGATGAAGGACAAGGACTGATGAGATTTAGGAAACGGGGTACAGTTCGGAGAAGTCACCCAGAACACCTGGACAGGCGAGATTTACCGGACAGGATAAGAATGAAATCTCATCCCATCCAATAATTTCAAATTTACAGTTGTGCTGCTGAGATTTACGAGGTGATGTAGTGCTTTATGGGTACTGACATTCTGAAGTTTTTTCAGATGGAGAGTGAAACTTAGAAACAGACTGACCAGTAGCAAATGGCAATGATCCATCAAAAACGTGAAACTCACAAGTGGCAGTATCAGCAGCTCCCATTTATGAACAAACCAACAGCTATGGATCCCATTTCTCCAGGCTTCATTCTCTTTAATGAAGTTTCAGAGACACTGGAGATCTACCTTCAGCATTTTCAGACTTATTTTCATATCTTTCAAATAACCTCAACAAAGGTTAAAAAACTATAATTTTTTCCATTCATGGTCTTCTCTTACATTGGCCTTACCTACTAGCGCCATCTTTTTTACACTTATCTTCAGTGTAGCCAATTGCTTGAACATTCTCCGACGATGGACAAAACTGTTCACTACACCATGAATAAAGAGATTCCTCTGGCGAGGAAAGTACAAGGCTTATCCCTCAGTGAATTTCTGGCACAAGTTTCTATAGCAGCAGAGTGAAAACTGTAGGATTTAAAGCACTGAGTACAGCCAACTATATCCTAATCAGTCACATCGACAGTGTCATAAGGTACATTTGATCCACATCATCCCAGCCAGACAAACAATTGTTACATCACTTCAAGTAATCATTGCCACCACCAGATCCTAAACCAGTTTCACCAGCTCATCGAAGGCTATCATCAGGCTTGATTTGTTTCAAGTCATACACTTGGTGTGACTAACCTGGCAAGTGATTTGATGGTGTGGCTTCTTGCAGTGTGCCATACTGCAACCGTAGAAGTCTCTGTATATAAATGTGCATTTTACGTCAACTAGTTGGACTGCAGCATTACGCACAACACATACGCTGATCATTACTTTCCAAAATAAGCCAGTGTGGATTACCTTTCAGGTGGACATAGGTATATGTGAATTTTTGGTAAATTTAGAAAAAATTGTATTTGTATCAGGGAAGTACCACATTGATTAGCATTTTTATAATATGTCAACTATATATTTGGTCTTCATACTTTAACTGTCTTTCAGTTCTCAATTCAGGAAAATTTAATACCAAATACATGTAACTTCCTAACCTTTGTGGAAGGTATACAGAACAAACTTTCAGATTTCACAAGGGCAATTATATACAAGAGTTGGAATTTAAATAGCGGCAACTATTTATTCACAACCGATACAAAAGAGTTACATGTTTGCATCTGTTACTGTCCTTCAAAATAGTCACCAGCGTTGTGTAGAACCCGTTGCCAGTGATGTGGAAGGCGCAGTATACCGTTAGCAGAGCCTGTTCTGTTGATGGTGCGAATTGAGTGGTCTACTGCCTGTCGAATCTCTGGAACAGTTCTGAAGAGAATGCCACGAAGTGGTTCCTTCATCTTCAGAATCAAATCAAAGTCACAAGGACTTAAGTTTGGGGAGTATGGTGGATAGTACAGTACTACCCAGTCATATCGACCAAACAGAGCATCCACAGCTTGCGCTGTATGCGCCCACGCATTGTTGTGCAAAATGATGAGTGGGTTGCACAAAAAGTGTCACTGCTTCTTTCGCAAAGCTGGTCACAGGTGATGCTCCAAAAACAAACAGTAATAATGTGCACTGATGGTCTGCCATGAAGGAACACAATGCGTTAGGATAACACGATCACAGCCGTACAAGAGAATCACCGTAACTTTAGACCGCTCCATTCGCACCATCAACGGAACAGGCTCTGCTCCTACACCTTCCACATTGCTGGCAATGGGCTCTACACAATGTTGGTGACTACCGTATTTACTCGAATCTAAGCCGCACTTTTTTTCCGGTTTCTGTAATCCAAAAAACCGCCTGCGGCTTAGAATCGAGTGCAAAGCAAGCGGAAGTTCTGATAAATGTTGGTAGGTGCCGCCACAACTAACTTCTGCCGTCGAATATATGTAGCGCTACACAAGCATGCTTTGTGGGCACAAAGATAAATACTGGCGCCAAAACCTTTTTTTTTCTCCGCCCCGAGTTTCGACCACTGCATTTTCATACATTATCCAACGAAGTAAATACAAATTCCGTATTGTTCATCTTCGAATGTAGCAGAATTTCAATGTACTACGAAAATCCGACTGGCAAAACTATTAGGGATGTTTGTCAATATGGCCAACTCTACGTTCCGAGTTTTTTCCTAACTGTGAGAAGAGATGGTTGGTAATAGGAACCTGATGAAATGTGAATCACATGCAGTATTCTCTTCATCATAAGAATAATATGAATATAAACATTTTGCCATTTATTCTTTCGTGTTAGCAGCTATCTCATTTAAATCCTGTCTGCCTAATAAACTACGAAACTAGAGTGAGACAACAGCAAACGCGGAAGAATATACATATCATGTCATGTTTATATTCGTATTATTCTTATGCCTAATAGTGATATAGTCAGAAATGAAGCACGGCAACTGACTAGATTTTAAATGTAAGATGACTAATTTCTGTGCAGAATTTGATGTACTAAAGAAGCGGCCGCAAAGATTTTCAAACGGAGAAAAATTTGCGCCTAACTCTCGTTCGGAACATGTTCTATCATACGCAGTCTATTATTTGGTTCTTGTTGATCATTATCAAAGAAAGCAGCAGTGTAAGTAACAACAAATAGCAGTCTCTTGCCATTGTTTCGTTAATGAGACGATTCCTCTTTTTTTTTTTTTTTTTTTTTTTTTTTTTTTGGCGGCAATAGCGCGCACAAAAGCAAGTCATGCCGCGAGCGGCGACAGGCCGTAAACACGCACTATCAGAATGAGACAAACAATGCATGACACAGTACAGTAATGCATTTTCAGCTTAGAGTGACGTAAACACCTATAACAAAAAAAACGGCACTTATCAGATCAAAGCAAAATAAGCAATCGATTCAAACCAGATGAAGCACGTGAAAAAGGAAGGGTACCCGTGTAAATACGGATGGAGCACCTGACGCATAGCAATGGCTACCTGGTAAAGCTTAACTGCTAAGCTTACGACTCGAACCAAACTACTGTAGCTGTATCGTCTTTCATTCGACCTAAATTGTGTCTCATATTACAATGGACCAACTTTGTTTCGATTTGGAGGTGCGGCCTTAAACTTTTCTCTCCCCTTGAATTTCGAGTCTCAAATTTCAGGTGCGGCTTAGATTCGGGAAATATTTTTTTCCTTTATTTCGAGTCTCATTTTTCAGGTGCGGCTTAGATTCGAGTGCGGCTTAGATTCAAGTAAATACGGTACTTTCAAGGACAGTAGCAAACATGTCACTCTTTTGTATCAGTTGTGAATAAATAGTTTGCCACTATTTAAGTTCCAAACCACCTATTATGTTTGTGTGGCTTTCTTAACAAACTATTCACAGTCAATAATTGGTTCATGCACCCTCCCCCTCTCTCAGAAGAGCTATTTAGAGGAGGAGATTAGCGTTTAACATACTGTCGATAATGAGGTCATTAGAGATAGAGCACAAGCTCGGATTAGGGAAGGGTAGGGAAGGAAAGCAGCTGTGCCCTTTTGAAGGAACCATCCCGGCATTTACCTTTAGCGATTTAGTGCAATCACGGAGAACCTAAATCAGAATGGCTAGACATGGATTTGAACAGCTGTCTTGCCAAATGTGAGTCCAGTCTGCTAATCACTGTGCTACCCCACTCAGTAAGAGTTTTTTACTAAGGTAGAATCGGTATCACTTGAAGCTGAATTACATAACACAATAGTGGTAAACATTTGGATTATACATGATTGAGGACCCAAAAGGAAGCAGAATTTGTTTTTTATGGGCTGGGGAGTTGTAGTGATGCATTTTCCCAGCGGCTGTCTCTATTACACACCATTTTCAATCACTTAAACTAACACTGTTCGTCGGGTAGCATCCACTATAACTGAGTGCTTCTACCCAAAATTCTGTTTCATAAGTTGAAGAGATTTTGCTGCTTCAGACATAATAAAAAAAGTGGTAATATACAGTTATGTTTTCTGTTAGGGAAATCAGCTATGGGGTATTATGGGTGTGATAAAGGAACCAAGCAGCACTCAAGTCAGTGAAAGATTACTTTATTGTCACGACAATAGAAAGCAAATCAGATGAGAATAAACATCAAAGAAATATTGGTTGGGGCACTTACTGTACATCAATTTGTGACAATTAAGCTGTAATGTTAATTAGCACACACCACACAAAGTGGCATATCATCATTCTCCCACCTCTTTAATACCTACTTCACATGACAATCATAAATGTGTAACATGAAAGCAAAAAAATCACCAATGGCTTGTATGTCAGTACTTATGTTGCTAGAAGTGAGACCAATGTTCACTAAGTGGGAGTACCACGCAGATGTGCAAATAATGATCCTGGAATAGTATTAACTCTTACGGATCCACTGTCAGACTATGTCTGACATTACAATTTTGTGCTACAGCTCTGGTGTCAGATGATGTCCAACACTTTTCTATTATTGTGCAATAAATATGAGTTGGAGAGAATGCAGTAAGTAGAAACACAGGATTGGAAAGCTTTAAGATGGCTGCCACACTAGCAACTTGCACGAATGGGAAACATCACTGAGCTACTCAGTTGTGTATGCAGCAAAGTTGTAAAACCTATTCATTGTGGAATAAGGTGCAGTTCAGTAATTCACATGTGTCTGAGCATCAAGTCTATGAATGGAGTTAAAAGTTCACAAGCTGTGTGATGTCAATGACATGCTCTTTGTCAGGTACAGGCATGTGATGTTGCTCCAGAAACACTGCTATCATGGCAGCTATCATGACAGAAGATTGCCAAGTGACACAAGATAACATAGCTACACAGCTGTAAGCATTAGACATGGTTCAGCACACCATAATGTGCATGATGTGATCTGATATCACAAAGTATCCTTTAAGATACGTGCCCTGGCAACTGTCTCCTGAACTGAAGTAGCAACTTGCAATGCATGTGAATAACTTCTACAGCACTTTGAACAAGAAGATGCACTCCTTGCTAAAAGTGTCACCAAGTACAAAGCTGAACAACAATCCACAGCTCGATCGAATCCCTAACAGATTCTATACTGAGTTAGGCCCTCTTCTAACTATAATCTACTGCACATCCCTCAAACAAATAACCATGGCCAGTAGTTGGAAAAAAGCACAGGTCTTAACCATCTACAAGAAGGGTGGTAGAAGTGATCCATAAAACTACCATCCAATATTCTTGACACTGATTTGTTGTACGGTCTTAGAACATATTTTGAGCTCAAACATAGTGAGGTATCTCGAACTGAATGACCTCCTCCATGCCAGCCACCATGGATTTCAAAAACATCGATCATGTAAAACCCAACTCGCACTTTACTCACATGACATACTGAAAGCTTTGGATCACGGTAGTCAGTAGACACAGTATTTCTCAATTTTTGAAAAGCATTTGACTCACTACCATAACTATTATTATTGTCAAAAGTTAGATCATACGGGATACCAAGTGAAATTTGTGACTGGAACGAGGGCTTTTTGGAAGGGAGGATGCAGCATTTTACCTTGGATGGAGAGTCATCGTCAGATGTGGCAGTAAGTTTGGATGTGCGCCAGAGACTTGGGGCCCTTGCTGTTCATGTTGTATGTTAATAACCTTGCAGACAATATTAATAATAATCTCAAACTTTTTGCAGATGATGCAGTTGCCCATAATGAAGTACTGTCTGATAGAAGCTGCTTAAATATTCAATCAGATCTTGATAAGATATCAAAGTGGTGCCAAGACTGGCAACTTGTTTTAAATGTTCAGAAATATAAAATTATACATTCACACAAAAAAACGTAGTACCCTATGACTATAATATCATTATGTCACTGTTGGAACTGGCCAACTCATACAAAGACCTGGATGTAACATTCTGTAGGGATATGAAATGGAATGATCACACAGGCTCAGTCATGGGTAAAGCAGGTGGAAGACTTCGGTTTATTAGTAGAATACTGGGGAAGTGCAATCAGTCTACAAATGAGACTGCTTACAAATTACATGTGTGACCTATTCTAAAATATTGCTCAAGCGTGTGGGACCCATATGAAAAAGGACTAATAGGAGATGATGAATGTATACAGAGAAGGGCCGGATGAATGATCATAAGTTTGTTTGATCTGTGGGAATGCGTCACAGAGATACTGAAGTAACTGAACTGGAAGGCTCTTGAAGATAGACATACACTATCCCAAGAAAGTCTGTTAATAAAGTTTGAAAAACTGGCTTTAAATGATGATTCTAGGAATATATTATTGTCCCCTACATATTGCTCACACAGGCATCTTGAGGATAAGATTAGATTAATTACAGCATGCACAGAGGCATTCAATTAATCATTCTTCCTGTGCTCTATACATGAATGGAATGGCAAGAAATCCTACTAACTGGTACAATGGGATGTGCCCTATGCCATGTTCTTCACAGTGGTTTACTGATTGTAAATGTAGATGTAGATGTTGGTCCAATACCATCAACTGGAAATACAAACTGTTTGCAAGAAAAGACAGCAACCTGCATCACAAAAGTCAAAGTAGTTTTAAACATAATTTTCTAAAGAGAACGCTTCACAAATCCTAGATCTGAGGTTTAAGTGTCTTCTGCATCCACAACGATCATATACATTTTTCCGAGCAATTTACATAGGATTGCATCTCTTAGAAAAGAACTGGGCAGCAAGAAGTTCCATTCTGATGAAGTACACCACCATGCAGGGCACAAGTGGTCTGTCACTTAAATTCTGTTCTATGGGAATTGGGGCAAACTTTAATGTACTTGCACTGAATATGCGAGAGATTGTGTTAAAAACAATACAGCTTTCTGCTGCTTGTGCATAATAAATAATATTTAAAAAATATTTTTACAATTTTCGCGAATTACATTATATTATTGTTACATTTCAGTTAATGAGGTACCTGTGTAACATGAAGATAAGACAGGAACAGATAGAGAAATTTAAACTCTGTTAACACTATACTTAGCAAAAAGCAACTTATCTGTAGGCTTTAACACTAACACTAAACCGTAACAATTCCTGCAGCAGCTCAAATTTGCCTACCCCTTCCTTAATTACCTGTGGCTCTTTGTGGTTGATGAACACTCTGCAAGAAGAAGTTTATCTGTTGTTTCCATTTTGAAGTTTCCTTAACTGATGAGTCACAAGGTTGCTCAATCATAAGGAAAGTCAGCGAAACTAATAGTTTTCCAGTTCATCCACCAAATACAATGCTCTGTTTCACTAACTTTGTCTCATAGTAGAGTAAAAGCTAGCTCTATTTACAAAAGAGAGCCTTCTCACTTCATGTCATACCACATTTTTCACGCTGGTGGTATTCATACCGACAATAACACAGTTACAGGAACTATTGTCTAATGGCACCCCCAGAATTCTCATAAAATGTTTACAACTCAGTACATGATGGTTTCTTATAAGGTGGCATTACAAATAACGTCTGGATAACGGTGCAAAAACTGGTTTGATAGAATTTAAACCACATTTGTTTCATAGCTTCAAAAGCAAAATGTAACAGGGTAAATAAAAAATGATTCTTTACTGTGTTTCAGTGAAGTTTAGCTTCACTTATACTACTACTATGTAGTGAAGAACAGTGCTGGAGAGACAACACACATTTAAAAAAAGAGAAAGAAAGAAAGAACTACTACTGTACTCAACATATCAAAATTCACAACGCATGTTAACCTAGACCTGCAAGAGATAATATTACTGTATGTATGAATTAGTTAATTTTTATTAACTGTTTCCTTTTTCAGTTTTTTTTAAGCAGACGCCTAGAGAGGTAGAAGTGCACACAATATAAGCAAATACATTTTGTCCAGCAGATAAATACATTGTTCATCTTACCCACAGGCAGCATGGCCGTATCTTGCTGATGGCTTCACAGGAAAGTGAGGCTTTTGATCCCGTGTGTGGGCATCCGTTACAATGTACTCTTCAAACCCAGGAATCTTATGAAGAGGCTGCTCTTCTGCTACTGATGTGAGAACACTCTCCTTGCCATCATATAAGTTCGCAGTTCTCATATTATCAATTTCCTCATTTCCATTATTATCACTGTCTGAAGGGCCACCAGAAGTATCTCTTTCCATTCTCAGAAGATGCCTTAAATCCCTACCCAATCTTGCACGGTATCTTGATATTTCTCTTGGTGGTTGAGGATGTGAAATTATTGTTGAATTTTCTGATATAGCAAGCAAAATATTGCCAAGAAAAGAATTCCTTTGTTGCAGGGCCCACAGCTCCTCCTTTCCTGCATGAACAACCTCTTTCAACTGTTGTGGGCTAAGTAATTTAAGTGTAGATGTTCCATCTGTTGAAAAAAAATATGTTACGCTTATTGATTATTACTAATAAGATTTAATATTTTTTTATTATTTGCACATCATATAAAAGACTGGAAAATAAAAGTGTGTGCATTAATTTGCATGAAGGGTGGACGATGATGATGGAGTAGGGATGCATAAAAGAGGAAGAGAGAAGGGTAGAGGGAGAGCATCCTTTATTATTATTATTATTATTATTAAAATGATGACACACTGATTTGGGAGCATGACAGATAGATCTTCAATGCCCATACTAATATCTTCTATGAGACAACTGTGGTTAAGAGTGCTAAAGCAGTAAAACTTCAACAAGAATTAAAATATAAAGTACCCTAAAAATCATGTGCACATAAATTATCTAAAATGGTATAGCAGTGAAGTGTGACTGGCTGATTGCTGGACTACAAATGGATGAGCCAGTTGCTCTACAACACACTAAAATGTCCAGCCCAATAGCTCATCTAGAGTACTGATAATCAATTAAATTTTTAAATCTTTACCACACTCATCTTGTCATTCGCTAAAATAGAGTGAAAGTCCCCAATTAAACTTGTTTCTGGGTCCTTGTCCAGGTATCAAAAACATAGACTGTCTCCTGTTTGGAGGGAGGTCGGGGTTAGTTCATCCCACTAGATAGACTAGTATGAGATATGCCATGGATTAATAGCTTGCTTTCCTGAACACAGATTACTGTTCCTCATTTCCAATCACACCTCCTCCCACTGCTGCACAACTCTCTGACTCTACAGCAAGATGAAAGGCTGCTGGAGAATGGCATATTGTGTCATGTGGTGTTTCTCACATGCCTCATTGGCTGCTTGGTCAGTTTGCTCATTTCCCCATCTTATCAAATTCCATGGTACCCTGCAAAATAATAGTTGTTCCCTCTGGTGTTAAAGGGTGTATTTTGTGCATTATTTTGTCTTCTGGGTGCATCTGCAGAAATACTTGTAGGTTGCTAAGTGAATTGGAGTAGATGAGAACTTCTTCCTGTTCCATTGTCTTCAGGATCAGATGTAATTCTGCTCTAGTGGCACTATGGCATTGTATTCACCAAGCTGAATCTGAAGACAAGGTCGGAAAACACGACTGGAGCTCCAAGGGAAACATTGGTGTGTACTACACTAGCAAAACTGGCAATGCTTACCAATTGCCAACTATGTATAGGAATTGGATATACATACTAATCTCTTTCTCCTCCCACCTTTCTCTGTCCATCTCCCTACCCCCCCTCCCCCCCCCTCCATCACCATCTCCTCCTTGGCCTCTGTCTGTCCAGCTCCTCTTCTTCCCTCTCTCTGACCTTGAGCCTTGTTTACTGTTATTGCAATTGAAACATTGATTGGAAATTGAAATCATTTAAAATGAATGGATAGATCAGTTGTGATCGTCGTTATGTGGGGTATGAAAGAGACCTCTCCACCTGCTCGATCTGTGAGGCTATTAGCTTCAATGATAGTATTTCACATAGTTTTAATTTGAAAAGGGTAGGGTTATAAAGTTTTGGATAATTCAGATTCTGTAGTAGCATTTTATTCATAAGCTGAAAAGGCATAAACAAAACTTTCCAGTTTTCTGTTAAAACCGAGTATGAAGAAGACGACAAAGTAGTACATTGTTGAGTGTACAATTTTTGTTTAAATTATGAATAAGGAGAAAGAATATATGGGAGAAACAGTCTGTTTAATGATTTAAATGCCCTGCTATTCTAGTTAAAACTGATTGCGAAAAAGAGAGTGAAGTCACATGTTTTCACAGACAGGATTTTATTCCTTACAATCAGTTTTAACAAGAAACTGGTGCATTTTTGTTTAAAAATATTTACAGCCTATGTCTGAATGTTTATTAAAGCATTGGGTAAAAATTTAAAGCAAACTGGTTAATAACTTTTCAAGATTTTTGTTAACACCATTTCTCCCTTATCCACAGAGAGTGAGGTATGAGCACTTGTACATCTTCAATACTGTGAAAAACACCTCTTCTACTGCAAGCTCTTTGCTTTCCATATTTCAGAAGGAGATAGTATGGACAAAACAAGAAAAAACTGCAGCATATAGGGGCTCTAAAATGCATACTTGTTCACCTTCACTACAGTGAAACACATTCCTTTTATTGAAGATGTGCTCATAGCACTTACGGTATGCATTTTTAAAACCATGTTTATTGGACTTTTTTCATTGTTTTGATGGTTAGTACCACCTCTCAAAATATCTGATACTTTCCAAACACCCTGCATACATTTATGGACCAAATGCATTTAAAAATAATAACCTTATAACCATCCAAACACTTATTAGAGTAATGTGTAAAAACCTGAAGCAAACTGATCAAAGACTCCTCGAGATTCTTCCAAAGAACATAAAACAATGTCTTTTCTTTATACGATAGTATAGATTACAACTGTTTCATTTATCGAAAATGGAATAAAAAATTTAAATCTGGATTACATCACTTTTTCAAATTTTTCAAATCTAAAATAATACTGGATCTATGTAGGAGAAAAAGTGAGATCTGCTTCAACTGGTGAAAACCTTTAAAATCAGTCCCACTAATCTCTAAAAGACAATCCTTTATGCAGATCCGAAATGGCACTATTCCTGAAGGTCACTTGTTGAAAAGTTTGCAAAGGCATGTAGCAGTGCTCGCCTGCTTTGTTTATCTCTTTGTTTGTTGCTTTCAGTGTTGATGTACTGTGCGTTGCTATACTGGTTGAAAAATGGTGTTTGTGATTTGTACATTGACTATGGTATTGTTTACTTTCACTTTTCACAACCCCCCCCCCCCCCCTCATTCACACATTTAACATGTTTCCAGGGCTCTCAGGTGTCCAGCCGGATGTGCTCGTGTAAGTCCCATGATATTTCAGCAAATAACCTTTCCGCCATCATTAGGTGGTTCTGAAAAATGGAAATGGCTCTGAGTACTATGGGACTTAACTGCAGTGGTCATCAGTCCCCTAGAACTTAGAACTACTTAAACCTAACTAACCTAAGGACATCACACACATCCATGCCCGAGGCAGGATACGAACCTGCGACCATGGCGGTTGCGCGGCTCCAGACTGTAGCGCCTAGAACCGCTCGCCCACTCCGGCCGGTGGTGGTTCTGATGGAATGGTCTGTTTGCTCACTGTCGGTGTTATTTTGTCCGTCAGTTGGGCTTTGATTCCTGCGCCGACGGTCTGATTGCAGCTGTTGACATTCCGATTGTGAGCGGCGATGCTCCGACTGCGGCCACTGAAAATCCATTTGCGGGTGCCGACCCAGGTCCAGGCCGACCCCAGCATCGCACCAGGTGGTGAAAGTTGCCAAATACCGTTAAGTATCCCTGGCAGCCATTGTGGAAAGTTCTTTTGTTTGCTTGAAGCATGAGTCCTTGATGGAGCTAAGTAAGGGTTTCCATGCCTTACTCAGTTGAAAACCTGTGTCTTCATTTATGAGATTGTCCGTTGCGTAAATTTCAGTAGCCTCCTTGAAGATGCTGTCCCAATAGAAGCTGGTAGGGGCCAAAATCTTGGTCTCTTTGTATTTCGTGTTGTGTCCAGTTTCCAAGCAGTGTTCTGCCAGTGCCGATTTGTTTGGCTGGCGTAGCCGCGTGTGGCATTCGTGTTCTTTGCAGCAGTCTTCAACTGTTCAGATCGTTTGACCAATTTAGGATTTGCCACAACCACATGGAATATTATATACACCCACTTTCTTGAGGCCAAAATTGGTCTTTCACTGTCCCCAGTAAGGCGCGTATCTTGGTCGATGGTCGGCAGACCGTGTCAATTTTGTGTTGTCTCCCAATTTTTGACGTCACGTTGCCTGCATACGGTAGAAAGGCAAGGCCTGGTTTCTCATCTATAGACTGTTCTTCATCTGGGTTTCTTCTGCGTTTCCGTCATCTGAAGGCTGTCTGCATCAATTGGTTGCTGTACCCGTTCTTCCGGAACACATTTTCTAGGTGTTTAAGTTCTTTGTGCAGATATTGTTCATCCGATATCAAGTATGCCCTGTGAACCAGTGTGTTGAGCATCCTGTTGAGTTGTGCAGGATCGTGGCAACTCGAGGCATGGAAATATAAGTCCGTACTTGTAGAGGGAAGATCTAATGGCACACTGGGTCATAGCGTGTACAAGCCTACACAAACGGACTCATATTTACATGCCTCAAGTTGCCACCATCCTGCACAACTCAACGGGATGCTCAACACACTGGTTCACAGGGCATACTCAATATCGGATGAACAATATCAGCACACAGAACTTAAACACCTAGAAAATGTGTTCCGCGAGAACGGGTACAGCAAACGACAGATCCATACAGCCTTCAGACGACAGAAACGCAGAAAAAATCCAGATGAAGAATAGTCTAAAGATGAGGAACCAGGCCTTGCCTTTTTACCATATGCAGGCAACGTGACATCAAAAATTGGGAGACTGCTAAAAACAACACATAACTGACACGGTCTGCCGACCACCGTCCTAGATATGCACCTTACTGGGGACAGTGAAAGACAGATTTCTTCTCAAGAAAGTGAGCATATATAATATTCCATATGGTTGTGGCAAATCCTACATCAGTCAAATGATCCGAACAGTCGAAGACCGCTGCAAAGAACACGAATGCCACACATCCCTAGGTCAGCCCAACAAATCGGCACTGGCAGAACATTGCTTGGAAACTGGACACAACACGAAATATGAAGAGACTAAGATCCTGGCCCCTACCAGCTTCTACTGGGACAGCATCTTCAAGGAGGCCATTGAAATTCGTGTGACGGACAATCTCATAAACCGAGACACAGGTTTTCAACTGAGCAAGGCATGGAAACCCTTCTTAGCTCCATCAAGGAGTCACACCTCAAGTGAAAACGAGAACTTTCACGGCGGCTGCCGGGGACACTCCACTGGATTTTGCCTCTTCCACCACCCGGCGTAACTCCGAGGACGGTGTGGACTTGGGTCGGCGGCCACAAACAGATTGTTGGCAGCTGCAATCAAAGTGTCAAGGCTCCCAATCAGAATGTTGGCGACCACAATTGGACCACTGGCACAGGGAATCAAAGCCCGACTGACGGACATAAACAACACCAACAATGAGCAGACAGACCATTCCATCAGAACCACCTAATGACGGCGGAAAGGTTATTACCGAAATATCGTGGGACTTCAATGATCACATCTGGCTGGACACCCAAGAGCCCTGGAAACAACACATACACCGGGAAAGCCCCCAATCACATTTAATATGGTCAGTGCACTACTGTTTAACTTTCCATAAGCCTCATTAATAGTTTGCAGGCAAACATCCGCATACTGCTGAATAGTTTACTGTTGTACATTTACGAGCAGTAAAAACCTGACCACAAAGTTCACAGTTCTTGAAGAACAGAAAGATACGCACGGAGCAGACACTGTAATTGTTTTTACACACGACCTAATTGATTAACACTTATTCCACAGTTAAGTTGAAGCATTGTTGTTGTTCTAACCAACACAGTTTCTCATCTGAAACTCGGCCGTGGACTGACTGTCTTGTGACCAAAAATCACGCCTTTATATGTCATCACAATAATAGGTACTGAAACTACATATTGTTCAAAGTTAAATTTATAGAAATTACAATTAAAACTTAGCTCATTAAATTAACTGAATACATCAAAAAATTGGTTCTCTTTAACAGTTTCTTCTACCACAAGGGTTAAGTCGAATTATTTGTTTCATCGCAAAATTAACAAATATAGTTATGTAAACAATACTTCAGACAAAACTGTTAATTACTTTGGAATTAATTAAAGGTTGGCCTTGCTAACATGTTTTCAATGAGAGCCAAATAGATACTTTAAGATTACTAGCATTTCGTCTTCCGAAAGTTTATAATTATTACAGAATTTATATTTGTTTATACATCAACTATAGAATTTAAGTTATGAAACAATTACTGATTTCACGCTGTAACAAAAGGTACTAACTAAGAACAGTCAAAATAAATAAGAAAATCAATTACATACATAAAACTAAGCACTAAATTAGATCTGGTGTTATATTCTTTGAGACTGAGTGCCAATCTTTATCTTTTATGAAAATGCAGATTGTATTCACCTATGTTAATGGTAATTAGTTAAAATTAAAACAAAAAACAAAAACGAATTTAAGTAGGCAGATGGCAAAACGAGGGGAAGAAAATTATCCCAGTTTGCTTTGTCACAGACAGATCTTGTCATCCACATCATCATAATGGTGGTTCTCATCTGAACTATCAGATAGGACCATGACCATAAGGTCCAACGCTTTTGTAACAGATACTCCTGGCCTGATGTTTTTTACCCCATGATACTACTCTAGTTCTTTTTTTCTGCCTGCTATGAGAGTGTATTATTCTCTCCGTAATTATGTTTCGCTGCCACAATTGTCTTTGTTCTTTGCTTACTTGTTGGTTTAACTAGTGGTGTAGGTTTGCAACCACATTTAAGGAGCAGATTGTTGTGGTTTGATCAGCTGTCCATGTCTGGGAGCATTAGTCTTTGGTACAGGCTGCTTGAAGCTGAGGTGAATGTTATCGTGACAGTGAATGGCTGCATGGTCTTAATTGCTTTCTTTATCTTAAAGTATCAGATGCATAGTGTTCCACTTACTTTGTAGACTTTCTCTGCTCCAAACTGAATAGTTTTGGAAGCAGTTAATATATACGGTTGGAGGCAATACAATTGAACTAATTTGTGGGAAGCTGAAGTGAATCGGCTATACGTGGTCCATACTTTGCAAACTGTTATTGTGTGACCAAAGTGCTGACATTTAAATACAGTGAATACCGAGGCTAACTATAAGGAAGTAGCGGGCTTTTAACTGCTGCAATACTAAAGCAACTTTCTGCCCAGTCCAGCATAGAAATTAGATTTCTATAACATACCACCCCACCCCCCCTCCTCCCAAGTAAAATACATGCACATTTGACAATATTAAGATGGCCACTGCTCCATACAATAGATGACAGTAGAATGTAATACTGGGAATAAACACCAAATCCAACATACTTCCTCTTAAGTAAACCACGATTGTACCTTAGCATGCACAGAAAACAACTTATCAAGTACTACAAGGGAAAAAGATAAACCTGAGAAGAAAATCAAATCATGGGGACCAAATTAGTAATGATTTTAGGTACATACCTATCACATTTCCATATTCATCTTCCCAGCGACTTGCTTTGAATTTATAGACCACCATATCACCCAACACTTTATTCAGATCGTAACCACCAAATACATAAAGTGAGTCTGTTTCATTGTAATAAACTGCTGTATGTGCAGCCCGAGCAGAGAATCCAGATTCAGCACGTGACAGCCAATGCCACCTACAAAAGATAAATATAATATCAAGCCTAATAATACTCAAGAACTTACTTCAAACAGAATACTAGGTATTTTCAAAGCTAAGCACTTATTATTTGAACTGAAGTTGTTACACTTTCAGTTTCATTAACAAATATTTTGCATGCACAATTATAGTACTCCAACAATGATGCATTCAGCAGCTACAAACAATGAATTCTTTAACAAGTAAATGCTACACAACAGAAAGAATTTTTACAGAAATGTTGCACCTTTGACTCAAGTTATGTCAGTTTCACGTGTTCATGCTGAGGACACCACAGTGAAAAAAAAAATATATATATATACTTCAGCTGGTAGCAACACAGGTGTCCCAAAATTATACATATTAATTTAAAGGATAGTTAATCAAAATATCCACGGGTGTACTGGCGGTCTAGAGTGTCCAACGGGCACAATATTTCAGCGATCTTACATGTCGCCATCATCAGGTGAACTGACGGACTGAGCTCCTGTGAACGTGCCGATACAGAGATCCATACGCTATGGCTGCTCAGGGGGAACTGGGTTCGGTCGCGGCGGCGGCCGATTTAAATACCCTCCGCCCGCGGCGCACTCCCTCCACCGTCCGTGCCCCGCGCCACGGTCACGCGGTGGAACAGATTGCGACGGCATCTGAGATGACGTCGGAGTGATGGCTCTGTCCACCATGGTCATCAGAACTATACATTTGCTTGATTTACTCTTGATTAACCCAATCGCTGGTTCCCAAGCCTTGCTAAGATTATAGCCACAGTCACGGTTTATGAGGTCGTCATTGGTGCGAATTTCGATGGCCTCTCTAACAACGCTGTCCCAGTATCTCGACGTCTGTACCAGAATCCTCGCGCATTCATACTCCATGGCGTGATTTTCCGACAAACAATGTTCAGCAACAGCCGACTTGCCCGGATACATCAGTCGAGTGTGCCTCTTGTGTTCACGGCATCGATCCTCGACGGTACGCATCGTCTGACCAATATACGACTTGCCACATTGACATGGAATCTGGTACACGCCAGCCTTGCTCAAACCGAGGTCATCTTTGGCGCTCCCCACCAGTGCACGAGTTTTATTCGGAGGACAAAACACAGTTCCGACCCGGTGTTTCTTCAAAATGCGGGCGATTTTCCCCGAGAGCGCGCCTGTATATGGAATAAACACAGTGCCTACCTCCTCCCTCGTGATTTCATCCATCTCCACAGGTTGCGCTGTAGTGGTTGGGCGGCGAGCACTTTGAATCTGCCACTCTGAGTACCCATTTTTTCGAAATACAGCTCTCAGATGTTCCAATTCCAGGGGTAGACTCTCTGCATCAGAGATAGTGCGCGCCCTATGTACTAGAGTTTTAAGTACCCCATTCCTCTGTGAAGGGTGGTGGCAGCTATCTGCGTGCAAATTCAGATCAGTGTGTATTGTCTTCCGATACACCCCATGACCTAGGGTGCCGTCAGCCCTTCTCTTGACGTAATGGTACCCCCTCTTTGTGAACCTTCGAGAGTCCATATAGTCTAGGCGGTACCAGACCTTGGGGTAACAATTTCTTAGCATCACCCTCCGGTAAATCTGTGTCCTAGACTATTTGGACTCCCAAAGGTTCACAAAGAGGGGGTACCATTACGCCCCATTGTCAGCAACATCAGGGCACCTACATATTTGTTGGCCAAATACCTGACGGGAATATTAAGTCCTTATGTGGGTAAATGCCCTCATCACATCTGTAATTCCGTGGATTTTGTTAACCGCCTTGATAGCTTCAGGTTGTATAAGTCAGATATCATGGTGAGCTTTGACGTTGTTTCCTTGTTTACAAGGGTACCCCTGCGAGAGTCACTAGAATTGATTAGTCAGAAGTTTGACGAGAAGACCACTGAACTTTTTAGGCATGTCTTGACTTCCACGTATTTTCTTTTTAATGGAGAATACTACAAACAAACGGAGGGAGTCGCCATGGATAGCCCACTCTCACCGGTGATAGCGAATTTGTACATGGAGAACTTCGAAGAGGAAGCCCTGTCGTCATCCGAATGGAAACCTACTTGCTTTTTCCGTTACATGGACGACACGTTCGTCATCTGGCCACATGGTATGGATAAACTCCTTGACTTCCTTACACATCTAAACTCCATACACCCCAACATCAAATTCACTATGGAGACTGAAACGGAGGGTAAATTACATTTCCTTGATGTCTTGGTCAAGAGAAGGGCTGACGGCACCCTAGGTCATGGGGTGTATCGGAAGACAACGCACACTGATCTGTATTTGCACGCAGATAGCTGCCACCACCCTTCACAGAGGAATGGGGTACTTAAAACTCTAGTACATAGGGCGCACACTATCTCTGACGCAGAGAGTCTACCCCAAGAATTGGAACATCTGAGAACTGTATTTCGAAAAAATGGGTACTCAGAGTGGCAGATTCAACGTGCTCTCCGCCCAACCACTACAGCACAACCCGTGGAGATGGATGAAATCACAAGGGAGGAGGTAGGCACTGTGTTTATTCCATATATAGGCGCACTCTCGGGGAAAATCGCCCGCATTTTGAAGAAACACCGGGTCGGAACTGTGTTTTGTCCTCCGAATAAAACTCGTGCACTGGTGGGGAGCGCCAAAGATGACCTCGGTTTGAGGAAGGCCGGCGTGTACCAGATTCCATGTCAGTGTGGCAAGTCGTATATTGGTCAGATGATGCGTACCGTCGAGGATCGATGCCGTGAACACAAGAGGCACACTCGACTGATGTATCCGGGCAAGTCGGCTGTCGCTGAACATTGTTTGTCGGAAAATCACGCCATGGAGTATGAATGCGCGAGGATTCTGGTACAGACGTCGAGATACTGGGACAGCGTTGTTAGAGAGGCCATCGAAATTCGCACCAATGACGACCTCATAAACCATGACTGTGGCTATAATCTTAGCAAGGCTTGGGAACCAGCGACTGGGTTAATCAGGAGTAAATCAAGCAAACGTATAGTTGTGACGACCATGGCGGACAGAGCCATCACTCCGACGTCATCTCAGACGCAGTCACAATCTGTTCCACCGCGTGACTGTGGCGCGGGGCGCGGACAGCGGAGGGAGTGCGCCGCGGGCGGAGGGTATTTAAATCAGCCGCCGCCGCGACCGAACCCAGTTCCCCGTGAGCAGCCATAGCGTACGGATCTCCGTACCGGCACATTCACAGGAGCTCAGTCCGTCAGTTCACCTGATGATGGCGACATGTATGATCGCCAAAATATTGTGCCTGTTGGACACTGTAGACCGGCAGTACACCCGTGGATATTTTGATTATCAAATACACCGGGAGAAACTCAAGAATCACATAAAGGATAGTTGTTGGTCACCGTGTAGTGGAGATGCTGAGTCACCTTCTGCAACTCAGCATCTCTGCTAAATGGTGAGCAGCAACTATCCTTTTCATCATCTTGTTACATTCCAACTTGGATTTTCTAATGTTTTATTTAAACTTATACATTTTATTATGCAACTGTGCACACATAATGCAACTGAAGATGACTTGTAACTGACTAAAAAACAGTTGTGCGAATAAAACTAGAACGTAATTGATGATTGTAATGTATGATGTCAATGAACATGCAATTTCCAGCAAGCCCAGTCTCCCTAATCCTCTTCCTATCCTCCTGTCCCAACCAACTCCTCAATGTCATTAGGCACTACACACAACTGTCACCTGCCTGCAGCCATAACAAGCTCACAAAAGCCACACTCCTATCCTGTGTGCCTGCTGCATCTCTCTCCTAGCTGCCAGCCACCCTTCTGTAGTCCTCCCTTCTGCTCCCTGTCTCTTTTCCTTCCTCTTACTTCACCCAACACAAACAATCACCCCAGTTTAGCTACAGTGCCAGCACAATGTAGTCTGCTGGAACAATGGAGCCATACATGTGTATCTATGACTACAGCACCAAAAAAGGATTCATCTGAAGGCTAGCAATGTTCTCTGTCTTTTTTAAGTACCTGTCAACAGCTCAGAATCACAACTATTCTCCGAATAGCAATATTTACTTCTCCTATTATTCAGTGGACAGTTATAGATAAACTGTAGCACTTCAAGGAATGGTAACTCGACCATTCCTTTACAAGCAATATTTTATACTACACGATGAGTTTCACACCAGATATGCCATACAACACATACAAACAATCCTTATAAAGTTTTTGATCATGATTAGGTACCTATAACAAGAGGCTTCATTACACTTTTGCATATGTTATATGACATCTGTAAAGATCTCTTCTGGTTTTTACTCTTCTTTATTATGTAGGCTGACTTGAGAAGGTTATAATGACTGAAAACTATTTATCAATAAGTACTGTATACATAATGCAGCATATTGGTACTGATGTTCCAAAAATGGATTTCAATATCTCTTTCTTTCTTTATATCTCTTTCTCTTTCTTTGGCAAACAAACTCAGCAGAAGCTACAGGAAAGCGGGAAGAGTTAAGAGGGGGCCAGTTCCCCCAAAATGATTAATTATGAATAGGATCTTAATGTGTAGTGGAGGGTCACAATGCAAATAGTACAATGTGCTATTCCACCCACCTGTTGCCTTTGTTATCAGCTTTATCTAAGCTGCAAGCTTCTCCAGAGTACTGAGGATGACAGCTGCAGCCTTTCCCATGGTCACAGCGGCCCCTCTGTCTTTTGCTTCCACATTCATCAGGACATAGTTCCTTACTGCAGTCTTTACCACGCCAGTCAGCCTCACAGACACACATATGTCCAACACATACTCCATGTCTTGTACAATTGTTGGGGCAATCAGTAATTGAGTATTCAGCACGGAAACCATCCAGCACATAATTTGCATCACTGTAGAGTAGAATTAACATCTGTATGGGTGAAAATAAATTTAGTTAGATTGTAACACATGAAGGACAATGATAAATATAATCTTGGAAAAATACAATTACAACATTGCTGTGATAGATAAAAGTTTTCTTAATCTTATAAATAATGTTGCCAAACACTCAACAAGGCAACAACATAATCATATGGCCATTGGTAAATTTTCACCATGTATCAGTTTATTTTGACAATTATTAACCAGCAAGCAAGTGCTCAACAAAATTCAGGAAGAATTGCACAATTCAAATCTTAATTATCACATAACATGCCTCATACAATCAAAGTTTGTGACATACAAGACTTGCCAATAATTAATCTAGGTCCGAGCTGCCGGAGATAGTGGTCATGTGTGCGTGAGGAGAGCTTGCTTGTGTAAATGTTTGTATGTTCTTGTTTCATTTCTGAAGATGACTTTGATGAAAAGATAAGTATGGATCAGTCTTTTTCACTGGCTTGTCTGCAACATAACATTTCATCTATATAGTATCCCTCTATCTTTCCCTAATATTGTTAATCTAAGATTATGTAATACATATGGCTTTACTTCTTCAGTCACAAATATTTTGCATGATTATCACTAAAGAAATCTTCTGCACTATAGTAACACCAACATTTAGGTATTTTTCCAGTTCTCCTTCAGAATCTTTTTAGATTTGGTTCACACTTCCCCTTTGAGATTCTATTTACACAAACGCATATGCACGCGCGCGCACACACACACACACACACACACACACACACACACACACACACACACACACACACACATGTGCAGAATAGACAGATTTAGCTGTCCAAATAAAGTTTTGTGTTGCTGTTTCTACTGAGCTCCTACCATGGCTCAGATGAACTTTTTCTGTTGTCTCAAAGCTTTTAGTAGATTAGTTTTCTCAGACACCCCTTCCCCTCATATATATACTAATGCCTGAAAAATTATGCATTATGAACACTTTATTTTATAGCTAAGTCACTAATATTATCTAATATGTTCAAGACATAATCAACTGTTCAGTCAACTCAATGTACTGTCCACATGATGGCAATATATTTTTATTTACTAGTACATAACAGGATTTGACACAGTTTGTTGTGTCCAGTTTTTTGTCCATAAAGAGTATTTAAGTTATAGATTGTGCAGATGGTTTTGTGGTGAAATGAAAAAAAAAATTAATTTTGCACAGTTTAATTTCAAATTACCCTTTTTTCCCATTTCTGTAATTCCCCAAGTGTCTGCTTAATACAGTGAATTAACTCCTTGTTGGTTTTGAAGCAGACTATAGCTGTTGAATCATCTGCATAGAGGATGGTATCAAACTGACTCTGACGTGGTATATTATTGATAATAATATTAAAATAGTAGTGGCCCTAATGTTGAGCTTTTTTTATGGTTTTAGGGTGCAAAACTTCTATGGTCATTAGCGACCAGTCTGTGGCTTAGGGAATGGTAAAAAAACCAAATTGGAAATCAGCAGCAATGGGAGCGAAGCTCAAAAAGTGGGGATACTACAAAACAGAAGGAAAGCTTAGAAAACCACTATAGAAGGAGGGGGGGGTGTTGTTTTCCCCAAAAAGAGCTTCAAATGACCGACATCATCTCACTGCCACTAATAAACTCTAGTTAAAATTAAACTCTAGTTAAAATTACCTCCTCCCGACGATGAGTTCGGGATCAAGAGGTCCAAGCACAGAGAAGAACTTTCACGTCCTGCAATTTATTATTGGGAAGTGCAGACCAACGTGCATGCCATAAAACAGCAATACGACGACATAAAACACTCTGTAGATCGGCAAAGGGAACCATGCAAACAACAGGCTGAAGAAGAGGGACTACAGCCTTGACCGCTATATCGGCCGCTTGGTTTCCACGGATACCAACGTGTCCTGGGATCCAGAGGAATGCCACAGGACACCCCCCCTCCCCCACCCCCACCCCCACCCCCCAAGTGGAGCAAATGGAAGCAGTCCTGAATCTGGTAGACCAGAGGGTGGACAGGGTAAAGAGCTTGGAGACCGAGGAGAGAGCTAAGTGAATCTGAGAATATAATATATTGTATCTGCTGATGGCGCTGGATGTATTGGACAGCCTGGAGAACAGTGTACAGCTCCGCAGTAAAAACCGAACATTGGTCGGGAAGCCGAAATCGATTAGGGGTGTCGCCCACAATATAGGCACTCCCAACACCAGATGATGTTTTTGAGCCGTCAGTGTAAATAAATGTGGCATTCTTCATTTATGCGCATAGAGCAGCAAATGCCCAACGATAAACGAGAGAAGGGGTACCATCCTTGGGATGCTGACAAAGGTCACAGAGAAGGCAGGTCCGAGGGTGGAGCCAAGGCGGTGCTGTACCCCCAGTTCTCAAGAAAGTTTTACGAAAGTGGAAGGAAAGAGAACGTAGCAGTTGACAGAAGTGGACTCCTGGTGGCAGTAGAGAGGAAGGGCGGCCTGCATACCCTAAATCCAAGGAGGCATAAAAAAAAGGTCATGGGCCAGATTAGCAGGCATGGAAGACAGATGGTTAGCATAACGACTCAGAAGGACAGTTCGCCGATTGGACAGCGGAGGTTCAGCAGCCTCAGCATAAACGCTTTCCACAGGGCTGGTGTAAAAAGCTCCAGACACTAAACGCAATCCACGGTGGTGGACAGAGTTGAGACACCGCAGAATAGACAGCCGAGCAGAGGAGTAAACCATGCTTCCATAGTCCAATTTCGAGCGCACTAAGGCGCGATAGAGGTGGAGAAGGACCACTCGGTCCGCTCCCCTGGAGGTACCATTCAGAACACAGAACATGTTGACGGATCACAGACAGCGAGCCGAAAGATAGGAAATGTGGGAGGACCAGCACAGTTTTCTGTCAAACATAAGACTCAAGATTTTAGCGGCGTCTGTGAACAGAAGGTCAACAGGGCCTATATGTAGGGAAGGCGGAAGAAACTCCGTACGACGCCAAAAATTGACACAAACCATCTTACTGGGAGAAAAGCCGGTTTCAATGCTCCAAGAGTGGAGGCGATCGAGACATCCTTGAAGATGTCGTTCAAGAAGGCTGGTCCGTTGAGAGCTGTAGTAGCGCAAAACCGTCCGCAAAGAGGGAGCCTGAGACACGGGGAAGGAGATAATCCATAATTCGATTTATGGCGATGGCAAACAGTACAACACTTAGCACGGAGCCATGGGGTACCCCGTTTTCTTGGGAGAAAGTACAGGAGAGAGTAGTGTTCACCCACACTTTAAATGTGCGCTCTGCCATAAATTCATGGATAAAAAGGGACAGGGGACCTCAAAAGCCCCAAGAGAACAGTGTGCGGAGGATGCCTGTCCTCCAACAGGTATCGTATGCTCTCTCCAGATCAAAAAATACTGCTACGGTTTGGCGTTTGCTGAGAAAATTGTTCTTGATATAAGTGGAGAGAGCAACAAGATGGTCAACTGCAGAACAATGCTTTTGGAAACCACATTGGGCAGGTTTTAAAAGGCTTCAGGACTCCAGCCACCAGGCTAAAAAGGCATTTCACCATACGCTCCAAAACCTTACATACACTACTCCTGAGCGAAATGGGGCGATAGCTAGAGGAGAGATGTTTGTCCTTTCCAGATTTCAGAACAGGAACGAAGATAGCTTCCCGCTATCTTCTGGGAAAAGTACTGTTGGTCCAAATTCAATTATAAAGGTGAAGGAGGTAATGCAGACTATGGTATGACAAATGCAGCAACATTTGGATGTGGATACCAACCGGTTCTGGGGCGGAAGAGCGAGAAGAAGAGTGCTTGTTGGAGTTCCCGCATGGAGAAAACAGTATTATAGCTTTAGCTATTTTGAAAGGAGAAAGCAAGAGGTCGCACTTCCGCTGCATGTTTCTTCGGGAGAAAGGCTGGCGGGTAATTTGAAGAGCTCGAAATCTCAGAAAAGTATTGACCCAATGAGTTAGAAATCGCAATGGAGTACACTAAGGTATCATGCACGACAGTGAGCCCAGAGATCGGGGAGAAACTAGGAGCGCCAGATAACCGTCGAATTCGACTCCAAATAATACATATGTATGAGACAGTGGGCTTTCGACTGGCGAATAACTTATGAGGAGCAAATGTAGACACCTTTTCCTTCACTCTGATTTCCTGAATAAGCTGTTCATCTTTGAAAATGGGGCAATCTCTAGAAAAAGCAGCGTGGTCACCCATACAGGTGATGCAACGGGGGGGCTGGAGGTGGACAAGCACCCTCATGGGCATCCTTGCCACACGTAATGCATTTGGCCGGATTGGAACACGACTGGCTGGTATGATTAAACCACTAACACCAATAGCAACACATGGTGTTGGGGATGTAAGGTCGAACTGAAATTATTTCATAGCCCACTTTAATGTTCAATGGAAGTTGAACTCTGTCAAATGTCAAGAAGATAGTATGAGTTGGTACCAAGTCCTTGTCAACCCTTTTCATAACTCGATGTACAGTGTGGAGAAGTCTTGACCTTCGTCCGACCGAGAAACAACAAGGAACTGTGGCACTGATGGAAGAATTGTCCGTGGCTGAGACTCATTTAACTTTTGCTTCTGAGCAGAAATTGTAGACGTAGAGGCAACATTGCGAAAGTATCACCCATGATTACCTGTGTCTCCGATGGTGCGCTCCTTCCTTGTGGGGGCCGCCTCTGAGGGCACTCCAGCCTTAGGTGATTGTTCACACCTCCTGAGAAACGGACAGAAGGACCAATCGGCACGTTTGGAAGGTACCAGCTCAGGTAATCACCACTCCCTAGGCCTGGCCATTACCAGGGGGTACATATGTGTCCTACCTGTCTACCTGGGCTGGGGAATTATGCGTTACCCCGTCACCGGCTATGTGTTGGAATACGGGGGTCAGCCTTCAGACACACACAGGGAGAAAAGAAAGAGAAAGGGAGGAACAAAGAAAAGGAAAGCAGAAAGGTCTCAAACGCCGCAGCGGAGAAGAGGGTAAAGAGAAGAGGCAAGGGAAAGAGAAGGGGAAGGGAAGAGGTGGAGGTGAGGGAGGGGGGCAGATGGGGGAGAGAGGGGGAAGGATGTGGAAAAGGAAGGTATGCAGCCCGGAAAGGAAAGAGAGCTGCACTAGCTCAGGGTCCTGTGCTCGCCACGCATGTATCCACAAAAGAGTTGTGGACTCCCCGGGGGTAATGTTGAACCTCGTGGAATATCTAGTTGTGTGTATTTTCAGTCAGAGAGGAATTCCTTGCTGCTGTTATACACAAGTTCTCTATTCGTTAAATATGATGATATACAACTATGAGATCTTTCTTGGAAATGATAGCTTGTCAGTTTGTGAAGAAACAGGTCACGATTCACAGTAAGCTGTTCCAGCACACGTACATACTGGCAGGCAGCTGGGCAGGCACAAGTACACGTCAGCAGAGGAAAGCAAATAGCTGATGCACCAGCTGTCAAGCTGCCTGGCCATAGCCTACACGATGCTACTGCACCAGCAGAACACATGCTGAAAGAGGTGACAATGTGCCTTACACGCGCAAAGAATGCACGCAATTGGGCTGCCTGGCAGGTAGTCTACACTAGCTGTGCATGCTCACAGGTGAGCTGAGAGGCACCCAAAAGTGCTATGGCCTATAGAGCAGCACTACAATTGCCCAATTTACTGTGTAGAAAGCTTTTTTGAGGTCATAAAAGATACTTGATGCACACACGTCCGCCCCCCCCCCCCCCCCCACACACACACACACTTACCAAGACATCTGCTAATTTTTCTGGCCAATTCATTCACTGGACGAGTTGTGCTGTAGCCTTTGATGAAACCAAACTGATTACGTAAAGTAATACTGTAGAGTGAATTACAATTTTATACACACATGTAAATTCGAAGGCTACAGGCTGCTACCAAGACAGTACTTCAGTTTTGTGCACTCAACACAGATATACCCATAATGAGCTAACTGGGAAAAGTCTCACAACCATCAACCAGGTGCAACAAGAATGTGATTTATTCAGTCAGGTGATATGTTCCACTGATCCACAGTTCAATCTCGAAGATCCCATACTCATTGCAATCGTGACTGACAATATTGTTGGATTTCTATGGAGTCCCACAGTTGACAATGTGTGCTGAGTGGTGTGCTCCATAACACTTGTGCGTGCCCCAGCATTGTCATCAGGCATGCCATGGATGTCCTTTATCATCATTTACACAGCAGGCCAGCCTCCAAGCTCTACATTCTGTGATGAGGCACATGACCTCGAAGTCTCCAGGCAGCTTTCAGTCTCACAGTGTTATGTTTAATTAGAGAGGGAAACGAACAGAGAGAATTCATGAATAGGCTTGCTTGTTAGCAAGGCAGTTAAAAACAATAATATACATATTGAAGGAATTTTGGACAGAATATCAATACATGTTTTAAAGATAAACAAAAGATGTTACATGGAATTCTTTCATGTCTACACACCAATAAGTTCACAATCTGATGAGGATACTGAAGATCTTTTTGAAGAGTTAGAGAATAAAAGCAAATTTCACTATATTCCATATTCAACTCTTCAAAAGGCGATAGGTTGTAGTAATTTCTGGAAACCTTCATTCATCACATGTAAAATTTGAAACGAAGTTATCAAGGAACAAACTCATCATGTAGACAGTTAGAAATGTATATTATGAGAATGTGTGTATGAAAAGGAAGCTATAAAAGTTGAATCAAGCAACAAAGTCAGCATCTTGGAAAATGGATATTTTGCACAGAAATCGACAAAAGGAGTAATTTTTATTGAAGGTACTTAAACCAAAAGCAATATACGTTGCACATATGACAAAACTCAAATGGAACAAGGCAGTTATTAAAAAAATGTGAGAGGATTTAGCTTCCCTCCTTTATCTCCCTCCCCCACCCCACCCCACCCGCAAAGTGAACAGTAATTATATTTACGTAAAATAAACTATTTATCTAAAATCCATAAGATGACATTTTGTAGACCGCAACATCCCTGCAGTACCAACAGCCTCACACCATGATAAACTTTTGTAACATCATCACTTTTCTCATACTCGATACTGTCACATCAAAACCACAATTAAGTCCGAATCTGAAAGCACGGTAATCAATGATGTACAACACTTAGCACTGAAAGCACTTTTATTATTGATACCAATGTACAGCAAAACAGAACTGACCCCTGGACGGAGAGTGCAGCTGTTTATGCAAACACACTGAATATCCCAGAACACTGGTATTTATCTTGTGGTGTTGCAGTTCTTCTTAACCCATGCTTGCTATGGTATTTATATGAACATGAATGTGAAATATCACAGAATGTACAAAAACATTACACAAACATAAGATATTTCAAGAAACTTCCAGGAATGATAAATACTAAATAACAAATAACTGTTAATGGTCAGGTTTGAACTGGCAACCCACAGCATGCATGCCAGTGATGCTAATCAATCTGCCACATCGCGCACCACAGCTCAAGGCAACACATAAAAGCTTGTCTCAACAATAAAATCTGCATACATGTGTTACCTCAGAGATTATCATCAGTCTATATAGTTTTATGTAATTCACTAAAAACGGAGTCCAATGTCATCTTTTAACTTCCCCATACGTGCTAGTAGAAAACACTATACGAACTCAGCCACCAAAAGAATAGCAGTGTGATGAATAGTCAACCATACTATGACTACTTAGTAAATAGTGCTCAGAGGATTCCTCAATGCAGACTTTTCAGTAACAAACAGGAACAACTTCAAAGTTAAAGATTATTTTCTCACTATTCAATATGCAACTGCTATCCTATCCTCATTTCTATACAGAACAATGTGACAAAATCTTTGTTATATATTCCTAACATTACTTTGGTTTAGTTTCCTTCTTTCTCCCAACCAGTCATCTTCAGTCTCTCTACATCAGTGTATTTTCTTTAATCATTTCATATGCCAGGGTGTCCCACAGGGCTCCATACTAAGTTCTGTGTGAATGACTTACCATCAAATATCAGTTCTGCTTACAGAGACTTTTGTGTTAGTTGAAAATCATGATGAAAAAAAAAAGTCCTGAATCATTGATTAATATCCTCAGTACCTTATATACTTGGTTTTGGCTAACTGAATTGAACCTAAATCTATCTTACTCTAAACATATATTAGACTTTAAACATAGCTTAGATCCACATGATGCAATTCCAAACCAAACAGTCAAAATGTGAGCAGATTAAGATTATTCACGACAACCAAGATATAGAAAGGTTTGACTCATACAAATTCTTAGAATTAAATTTGGACAAAAGTGTGAGCTGGCAGGCACACAGTGAATATCTAATTAATAAACTGAGCAGCTTTACTTTTGCAATACATCATCAATTACAACCGACACAGACACATGAAAAGTAACATATACAAGTTACTTTGAATCTAGAAGATGACGCCTCAAAGCAGCCAAATTAGGGCAGTCTATGAGTAAGTGAGCGACTGTCAGGCAGGCTATGCATCGGCAGTGAGGGGGATGCTCACATCAGATAATTATGGATCAGCCAAGTGTGGCCAAAGCCTAGTCAACAGAGTATGGGGGATTCCCTGTGAGAAACACACAGAGAAGACTGCCACGTGGTCACGGTCTCCTTAACTGCCCTCAGTTTATTTGCAGAGATAAGGATATACAATTCTGAGTTCCAGATTACCAGAAACTAATGGCATATACATGACCAAAATCCAGTTCTGGAATCCCCACTTCCAGAATTGGCATTCTAGTGGTCACCTTGGCCAACTGGTCAGTTCGTTCATTTCCCGAAATCCCAACACGACTGGATGTAGAAAGCAAAATAATCGGCCTCCCAGCTTGATGGAGATCAAAAATAAGAACCTGGATAGCCATAACCAGTGGTTAAAGAGAGTGGCACTGATCTATAGCCTAAGGCTCCTAAGGGAATCACTACAGATTAGAATACTCTTGCCAGTGCAAGAATAAACATGGCTAGGGACTAATTTAATGGCCAGCAATTCAACAGTGAAGACATTGCAGCCATTTGGCAGAGAGTTGAGTTCACTGCACTGTGCATGTGTGTATGAAAAAGCCTGTTTGTCCATCAACTGTTGAGCCAAAGACGGATATGTCTCAAGGACAGCCAATAACATGTGACGTAAAAGCATGGGTCAATGGAATCTTTTAGACCAAAGGAGACTTTGAAACAAATCGGAGGTCGGTGCACATGCCTTGGGGGCAGATGTGATGTCTCCCTGACCGGTGGCAACAGTGGAGAGAGTTGCAGTTCCGAACAGAGACACTGGAGGCATGCAGCAATTGTAAACCCAGTTCTCGGTCACTGTTATGGAAAGTGAAGCTCCCTTCCAGTGAAAACTGCACAGTCGGTGGGATGTTCAGGAAAGCTCTGAGCACTATAGTGTAATTCAGCAACTGTTGTTGGCGCCCAATAAGTAATGGAGGGACTCCAGCCTCAGCTACTAAGCTGTTCACAGGACTAGTATGGAAGGCTCCTGTCGCAAGTTGGACCCCACAATGATGAATGGGGTTAAGTATCTGCACTACTGAGGGTGATGCTGAACCATATGTAAGACTCTCATATTCAAGATGGGACAAAATCAGGTCTTTGTAGAGCCACAAAACGGTAGAGCACTATGCACCCCCATTAGTGTCACTGAGGCACCAAAGTGTATTGAGGTGTAGCCAGCACTTTCACTTTAAGTTGGCAAATGTGTGGAAGCCACATCAGCCAGGAATTGAAGACCAGCCACAAAATGTGGTGCGTCTCAATTACAAGAGGTAATTGATCGTCTAGGTAAACCCTGGCTGTGGGTGGGCAATATGACGATGACAGAAGTGCATGATATGATTCTTGGTGGCTGAAAACCGAAAGCAATGGGCGAGAGCCCATCACTGCACTTTTCACATGGCACCCTGAAGGCGATGCTCAGCAACACCCATACTAGAGGAGCAATAATAAAAGTAAAAATCATAAGCATACAAGGAGAGACCCCACAGCCGCCGCTAGACCACTGACGGCCACTATAAAGAGGGGACACTCAGTACAGAACCCTGCAAGTTGTCTTGAACATGGGGGACCTGAGTGAAGCACCCACTTGAACCCAGAAGATAGACTGCAACAGGAAGTTCTTGACAAAAATCTGGAGTGGATCCCAGAGAAACCACTCATGTGACATTGTAAGGACATGGTGACACCATGTCATGTCATAAGCCTTCTGTAGGTTGAAAAAAAACAGTGATGTGGTGCTGACGATTCACAAAGGCCATCCAAATGGTGGCCTCCTGGTGAACCAAATTATCAGCAGTGGAGCAGCCTTTGTGAAAACCGACCTGAGATGCAACCAAAAGACCTCAAGACTCAAGGAGCCAACACAGTCCATCTCTAGAGGTTCTTACCTGGTTTCGTTACCAGAACTATCGCACTTTCTTGCCACTGAGATGGAAGCTCATACTCATTCCAGATCCAATAAAAAGAGGGCAAGAATGAGATGCTGACAATGCACAGAGAGATGTTTCAGCAGTTGGTTGGGGATTTGGTCTGGTCGTGGGGCCATATCAGGGTGATGGGCTAGGGCACTGGAGACTTCCCATTCACTGACTGGAGCATTATATGGCTCCAGGTGGCAGGTAGTAAGAGATAAGCACATCTGCCCCACCCGCTATTTTATGAGCCTGAAGACATGATGGTAATTCTCAGACACAGATGTGTGAGTACAGAGCTCAGCTAAATGTTTGGCAAAAGAGACTAGATCACTATAAATGGCACCATCCAAGGAAATACTTGGCATACCTGCAGGAGACTGGAAGCCACAGAGGCATTCAATCTTTGTCCATACCTGTGATGGATAGGTACATGATCCAATGCTGAAAATGTAACGTTTCCAGAATTCTTGCTTTCGTCATTTTATGGGGCAGTAGAAACTGGCACAGATAGGTTTAAAGGCAATGAGGTGCTCCAGTAAAGGTTGCCTCTTATGGTGTTGGAGAGCCCTAAACAATCTCTAATAGCCACAATGATCTCTGGGGCCATCCCAAGGAAGAGGGAATGGTTCGTTCAGCTGCCAAATGAATGGCTGCTGTTGTATGATGAACAGCTGCATCAATACTACCTTTCAATGGGGACCTAAGGATGAAAATAGAAGTGAACCCATTCCAGTCAGCATTACGGAGAAACCATCTGGGCAGGCATCCAGGGGAGCAATGCTGAGGGAGGGATAGGAAGATTGGGAAGTGGTCATTACCACACAGGTCATCATGGATCCTCTAGAGGATTGATTGTAGTAGAACTGGGCTGCAAAAGGAGAGATCAATGGCCAAAAAAGTTCTGTTTGCCACACTGGAGTGTGTGAGGGCACTAGAATTCAAGAGGCAAAGATTGAGCTGTGCTAGCAAAATTTCGATATCTTTACCACAGCCAGTGATAATTGTTCCACCCCACACAAGGTTATAGATGCTGAAGTCACCCAATACTAGGAAAGATGAGTGGAGCTCAGAGACTAATGCAGACAGTACATCTTGGGACATGATATCATCAGGAGGGAGATAAATATTACAGATGGCAGTATCCTGATGTGTCCTTACCCGAACAGCCACAGCCTCCAAAGGTGTATCAAGAGACACAAGGTCACTGTATATGGAGGAGAGCACATACATACAAACTCCATTCAACACCTTCTCATAGTCGGTATGATTCTTAAAATAACCTTGGTAACCAAAAAGAGCAAGGGTCCAAGTTACTGGAAACCACATTTCCTGGATTGAAATATAGAATGCAAGCTAAGTATTTACAAGTAGCCATAGCTCAGCCAGATGGTGAAAAACTCCATTACAATTCCACAGGAAAATAAGACTGTCTGAATACTGTGGGAGTCATGAAGCAACAAAGGTGGGAGGAGGGAGGGGCGACAGGTTATGACCCAGGGTCATGTGCTGCCACCGATTGAGACATCGGGGAGCCACTGACACAGGTTCCACAGCACACTGCCTGGGGAGATCTGGTGTATCAGAGGCCACCGGGATCTCCACCTTGGGCACAGCAGTAATACATCCAGAGTCTGGTGGCATGGGGGCCACTGGAGTTTCCTTCGTCTTAAAGGACTTCTTTTTGTCCTCCTCCTCCTCCTCCTCAGAAGATGAGGACTGGGATGTCCCTGAACTGGTTTCAGGGACAGAGGAAGAACAACAAGCCCAACAGGCAGCAGCCTACAGTCCCTTCAGCCACCGGCTGGCATCTGGCCTTGGACCAGCAGGAAACATGGATGGAGGAGTCCCCAGGAACCTCTTCCTAGAGAAGCTGGAGCAGGAGGAGATGGCAGGTGGGGAGCCTATGCTCACAAAGAGAGCGATGGAATCACCAGAAGGGGACCTGACCGCCGGGAAGGGGGGGGGGGGGGGGGAGGGGGGGTTAGGGTGGCTCTGAGGTCCGACTGTAAGAGGCGCAACAGAGGAAGGCATCGGCGACAGAAAAGGTGATGATTTTGTAGCTGTAGCGTAAGATTGTGTTATTTGTATGGGATTAAGATACTGCTTTTTTCTGGCTTCTTGATGTCTGAGCTTGTACAAGGGTCTTATACTCCTGGATTTTCTTGTCAAGCTTAAAAATGAAGCAATCTGGTGAGCAGAGAGTATGTAGCTTGCCACAGTTTACACAAGGGGGGAGGCGGGGCACAAGGAATGTTCGTGTGCGGCAGGCATCCAAAATCCCTGCAGACAGTGGTGCCTGGTGGTACAGAAAGACACATGTCCGAACTTCATACACCAAAAGCATCTCATAGGAGGAGGAACACAGGGTTTCACGTCACACCAATACACTGCCACCATGACCATCATGCAGGTATTTGAAGACCCCCACCTCCCCCCACAATGGGATGGCTACCATGCTGGGTTTTCGGCACACTATGACAACAGGAAGTAAGAATGCCAGGGTGGAGGGGCACAGAGGCAGAGCATAGACCACAGTGGGCAACCTTACCTGCACGAAACGTACTTTTTTAATATGGAAAAGATGCCACATCATACCCAATAATGTGGACCATATAAACATTAATGGAAGGTGAAGTAGTGCTGAGAATGAAACTAGAAATCAAGACCAAAATTGTGAACCAAGTCCACGCAGGGACTTCACAAAAAGACCACCTGACAGAAAGTCAGAGGAGGTAACAGATAGTCAAAGTATAGGTTTGTAGCACAGAAAGAGGAAGTAGTTCCGCAAAGGCTGAGGCCCCGTAGTAGCCAAGCATGTATTCAATCAGTGGTGAGTCCCTTGAGGGGAAGGGGGATACTAAAGATACAGAAAATATATAATTTGGAATATGTGCACCGTAAATCATAAAAAATCATGTTGCCTTACTGATATGTTGCCCATTGTTCTTCAAATATTACCTATCCCATTTCTAATTATTTATGAGATTATTATCTTTCATATACCAAACAGGTATTATTTGACAGAAACCATTTTGTTCACAAACACGATACAAGAAACAAATAAAACTTAATGCTTTCCACCCGCTGCTTCAAACACTAAGCCTCGGCATCTCAATGCATGGGAATGATAATTTACAATAAATTAAAAGGGAACAAGTTAATGCAGATGAATTTAGTGAAGGAATCAGCCATTCGTAGACCAGAATGAAGTGCTGCTCCCTTGCATGAATGAGAGTTGAAGAGGTTGTAACACCTGGAATTGCAGGGTGGACTGTTAAAAAAACGTCCCAGAATATAACAGTCCTTTATTTGTGTTAGGTACAGAGATGGGCTCACAGAAAGTGGGAAGGTACTCACTCCCCAGCCTCTCTCAATGATAATAGTGGGTGTCATACATGTGGCAAGCTGTTGTCAGTGACGGCCTGACAGTGCGACAACGCATGCTATGAATGACAAGTGCTGACATCTGTGAGGCTGCAGAAGGTCGACAATGGACATGCACACCAGTGATGTGTGACAGGTACAGCCCCAGGCTGCTCTTGCCTCGTGGACACTTCAAACAACATGGCGAAGAATGGTGTTTAAACTGTAGTACCCAGCGCATCCAAAGTCAATTTTTTTTTTTTTTTATTTACACATCAAGTCTTGCAGGTCCAAATTGAGGAGGAAATCCCCAAGGTCATGGAATGTGTCAATACATGAAAATACAACATAAAAGTAATAACAGATAAAAATAAAATATTTATGAACCCATCAAAAATTAAGTCATGAGTTTAAGTAAATGCAATCAATAATATAACATAAGAATCAGCTTAAATTTTCAAGGGACTCCACAACAGAACAGAAGGAGTGATCCATGAGGAAACTCTTCAGTTTCGATTTGAAAGAGTGTGGATTACTGCTACAGTCTTTGAATTCTTGTGGTAGCTTACTGAAAATGGATGCAGCAGTATATTGCACACCTTCCTGCACAAGAGTTAAGGAAATACGATACAAATACAAACTGAATTTTTGCTGAGTATTAAATGAGTGAAAGCTGCTTATTCTTGGGAATATGCTGATACTGTTCACAAGTAATGTCAGTGAAGAATATATATATTGAGAGGCCAATGTCAAAATACCCAGACTAGTGAACAAGGGTTGACAAGAGGTTCACGAACTTACACCACTTAATACCTGAACCACTGCTTCTGAGCCAAAAATATCCTTTTTGAATGGGAAGAGTTATCTCAAAATATAATACCATACGACATAAGTGAATAAAAATAAGCAAAGTAGACTAATTTTTGTGTCAAACGATCACTTACTTCAGATACCGTTCCAATAATAAAAATGGCAGCATTAAGTCTTTGAACAAGATACAACGTGGGTTTTCCACAACAGTTTACTATCTATCTGAACGCCTAGAAATTGGTTGCCAGGAGGAAGAAGTCACCCAGAAGGTGACCAGCGGTGCAAGGACACCAAGCAGTCTGCATAAGAACTTCACCTTGGATAAACACCGGAAACTACTTGAGTCAAATCCCGGGGAATGTGGCTGGCTGCTGCATACAGTACTACAGTGGTCTTCATCCCAAAGTTAACAGATGGTTTAGACTGTGGCATAAGGCATCACGTACCATCTGCCTGCTGTCGTGTACTGAATGAGTACTCTTCACTCTGAATGCACCTTCTTGCGAAAACAGTGTCTGGACTTCAGGGTGATGACTGTTTCCTTCTCAATGACATCTTTCTGCTGATTGACACAGGACATTTCATCGCCCCTGTGGAGTTGAGGCACCGCAACATGTGTTCACAGAAATATCATTTTTGTGTTATATTATTATTTATTAGCATAAATTTTTTACGTATCTCTTGAACGCAAACCATGTGGATTGCAAATGTACCTCATAGGGTGAATAAACTACAATTCACAATTTGTTTCTTCAGCTTCTTTTCGTTTCTTTCAGTTTTATACACACTTTTGTTTTGGACACATTTATTTTCCTTACATCTCTTCTATCATTCCTCAACACTCTCCAACATCTTCATCCATCATAATACAAGAGGCAGGCAAACGAAAATGAGAAAGATGGAAAAAAGGTAAGTAGATTATTTACTATTTCAAAGGTAACTGCCGTAACTATTAATGCGAGGCAAAATTGTCGATACCTTCACGGAAAAATGTTTGTGATTGTCTACAGAAGTCTGATTGTACCCAGACATGCACCTCTTCATCTGAAGCAAATTAATGGCCGTAAACATCTTTCTCAGGGCTTCCGAATTACAGAAATCACAGAGGGAGAGATCAGGCTTTTATGGAGGATGTGTAAGGGCTTCCCAGTGAAACTTCTGCAGTGTAGCTGAAACAACCTTTGCAACATGTGGGGCAGCCACATCCTTATGCTTCCTCCATACAGTTATGATTTCTCCCTGTGTGATTTCCATATTTTCGGAGCCCTGAAGAAAGATATGCATAGCCACTGATTTTCTGCAGATGAAGATGCTTAGATACAATCATGGTTCTGTAGGCAACTGCAAACATTTTTTGAAGAAAGCATTGGATGTCTCGTCTCAGTGAGGTAAATGTATTAACAGTTATAGTGGTTACTTTTGAAATAATAAACAGTTTATTTACTTTTTCCATCTGTCTCAATTTCATCTGTGTGCTCCTTATATCATCTTCAATTTGAACTTATATAATCCACACAAGCCAGTGGTATTACCTATGTTATTAGACCACATCACACCAACCCACTACTTAGCCTGGTCTCCACATGCCAAAGAACACCTGTATCAGCAGTCTTCCATCTCCTTAAATGAAATGAATACGACAAAGAGAGAGTGTTGTCTATGCATTGTCCACATGTTCATGAGTAAGATTTAAGGTTTTTTTTACCATCCGAGAATATATTTCCTGCTTCAAACACACACAAATTATGAAGTACTTTAATGTGCTTCAAATTGCCCAAAAATTTACTTGCATAATTAAAAACATTCATCCATCCATTCATTCAGTGTCAAATCACATCAAGAAGTAGAACCTTCAGGAATGTGGAAAAGGTCAAGTAAATATAAACAAAAGACAAGCAAGCATAAAATTAATCTCTATAGCCTACTGCATTAACAATAAACTTATTACAATATTTTTTTATAAAGTAAACTGCAAAGAAAGCTGCTAATCTGACAAAAGTTGCTATCTCCTTGTTATACCAAATAGCTGCTGCCAACCCCCAATTGGTAGCTCAATACTTACTTGATTACACAGACATTTTTTAAAAGAAATAGACACCTACATCTGTAAATATGAGTCCTGTTCACAATAAATTGCTAATTCTCAAGCAGCTGTACAATGAACACTGCTATCTGCCACGTAACTAACAGAAGTTGTTGTTGTTGTTGTTGTTGTTGTTGTTGTGGTCTTCAGTCCTGAGACTGGTTTGATGCAGCTCTCCAAGCTAATCTATCCTGTGCAAGCTCCTTCATCTCCCAGTACCTACTGCAACCTACATCCTTCTGAATCTGCTTAGTGTATTCATCTCTTGGTCTCCCTCTACGATTTTTACCCTCCATGCTGCCCTCCAATGCTAAATTTGTGATCCCTAGATACCTCAGGACATGTCCTACCAACCGATCCCTTCTTCTAGTCAAGTTGTGCCACAAACGTCTCTTCTCCCCAATCCTATTCAATACCTCCTCATTAGTTACGTGATCTACCCACCTAATCTTCAACATTCTTCTGTAGCACCACATTTTGAAAGCTTCTATTCTCTTCTTGTACAAACTATTTATTGTCTATGTTTCACTTTGATACATTGCTACACTCCATACAAATACTTTCAGAAACAACTTCCTGACCCTTACTATACTCGATGTTAACAAATTTCTCTTCTTCAGAAATGCTTTCCTTGCCATTGCCAGTCTACATTTTATATCCTCTCTACTTCGACCATCATCAGTTATTTTGCTTCCCAAATAGCAAAACTCCTTTACTACTTTAAGTGTTTCATTTCCTAATCTAATTCACTCAGCATCACCTGACTTAATTCGACTACATTCCATTATCGTCGTTTTACTTTTGTTAATGTTCATCTTATATCCTCCTTTCAAGACACTGTCCATTCCGTTCAACTGCTCTTCCAAGTCCTTTGCTCTGTCTGACAGAATTACAATGTCATCGGCTAGCCTCAAAGTTTTTATTTCTTCTCCCTGGATTTTAATACCTACTCCAAATTTTTCTTTTGTTTCCTTTACTGCTTTCTCAATATACAGATTGAATAACATCGGGGAGAGGCTACAACCCTGTCTCACTCCCTTCCCAACCATTGCTTCCCTTTCATGTCCCTCGACTCTTATAACTGCCATCTGGTTTCTGTACAAATTGTAAATAGCCTTTCACTCCCTGTATTTTACCCCTGCCACCTTTAGAATTTGAAAGAGAGTATTCCAGTCAACATTGTCAAAAGCTTTCTCTAAGTCTACAAATGCTAGAAACGTAAGTTTGCCTTTCCTTAATCTTTCTTCTAAGATAAGTCGTAAGGTCAGTATTGCCTCACATGTTCCAACATTTCTACAGAATCCAAACTGATCTTCCTCGAGGTCGGCTTCTACCAGTTTTTCCATTCGTCTGCAAATCATTCGCGTTAGTATTTTGCAGCTGTGGCTTATTAAACTGATAGTTCGGTAATTTTCACATTTGTCAACAGCTGCTTTCTTTTGGATTGGAATTATTATATTCTTCTTGAAGCCTGAGGGTATTTCGCCTGTCTCGTACATCTCGCTCAACAGATGGTAGAGTTTTGTCAGGACTGGCTCTCCCAAGGCCATCAGTAGTTCTAATGGAATGTTGTCTACTCTCAGGGCCTTGTTTCGACTCAGGTCTTTCAGTGCTCTGTCAAACTCTTCACGCAGTATCGTATCTTTCCAAAATATTGTCCCCAAGTTTATCCCCTTTGTATAGACCCTCTACATGCTCCTTCCACCTTTCTGCTTTCCCCTCTTTGCTTAAAACTGCGTTTCCATCTGAGCTCTTGATATTCATACAAGTGGCTCTCTTTTCTCCAAAGGTCTCTTTAATTTTCCTGTAGGCTGTATCTGTCTTACCCCTAGTGAGATAAGCCTCTACATCCTTACATTTGTCCTCTAACCATCCCTGCTTAGCCATTTTGCACTTCCTGTCGATCTCATTTTTGAGACGTTTGTATTCCTTTTTGCCTGCTTCATTTACTGCATTTTTATATTTTCTCCTTTCATCAATTAAATGCAATATTTCTTCTGTTACCCAAGGATTTCTACTAGCCCTCGTCTTTTTACCTACTTGATCCTCTGCTGCCTTCACTACTTCATCCCTCAGAGCTACCCATTCGTCTTCTACTGTATTTCTTTCCCCCATTCCTGTCAATTGTTCCCTTATGCTGTCCCTGAAACTCTGTACAACCTCTGGTTTAGTCAGTTTATCCAGGTCCCATCTCCTTAAATTCCCAACTTTTTGCAGTTCATAACCAATAGATTGTGGTCAGAGTCCACATCTGCCCCTGGAGATGTCCTACAATTTAAAACCTGGTTCCTAAATCTCTGTCTTACCATTATATAATCTATCTGATACCTTTTAGTATCTCCAGGATTCTTCCATGTATACAACCTTCTTTCTTGATTCTTGAACCAAGTGTTAGCTATGATTAAGTTATGCTCTGTGCAAAATTCTACCAGACGGCTTCCTCTTTCATTTCTTAGCCCCAATCCATATTCACCTACTATGTTTCCTTCTCTCCCTTTTCCTACTGTTGAATTCCAGTCACCCATGACTATTAAATTTTCGTCTCCCTTCACTACCTGAATAATTTCTTTTATCTCATCACACATTTCTTCAATTTCTTCATCATCTGCAGAGCTAGTTGGCATATAAACTTGTACTACTGTAGTAGGCATGGGCTTCGTGTCTATCTTGGCCACTATAATACGTTCACTATGCTGTTTGTAGTAGCTTACCCGCACTCCTATTTTTTTATTCATTATTAAACCTACTCCTGCATTACCCCTATTTGATTTTGTATTTATAACCCTGTATTCACCTGACCAAAAGTCTTGTTCCTCCTGCCACTGAACTTCACTAATTCCCACTATATCCAACTTTAACCTACCCATTTCCCTTTTTAAATTTTCTAACCTACCTGCCCGATTAAGGGATCCAACATTCCACGCTCCGATCTGTAGAACGCCAGTTTTGACGCCATCATCATTTAACCATACAGTAAAGCTGCATGCCCTCGGGAAAAATTACGGCTGTAGTTTCCCCTTGCTTTCAAACGTTCGCAGTACCACAACAGCAAGGCCGTTTTGGTTAGTGTTACAAGGCCAGATCAGTCAATCATCCAGACTGTTGCCCCTGCAACTACTGAAAAGGCTTCTGCGCCTCTTCAGGAAGCACTCTGGCCTCTCAACAGATACCCCTCCATTGTGGTTGCACCTACGGTACGGCTATCTGTATCGTTGAGGCACGCAAGCCTCCCCACCAACGGCAAGGTCCATGGTTCATGGGGGGAGGAACAGAACTTTTCAGTCCTGAAATCTAGATATCCATATAATTTGTGGGAAGAACAGCTAATAAGGTGTGTTTCTAATTTTCTCTTTAAATAGTTAGGATTCTCAAGTCCAGGTATTCTGTTGGACAAGATCTTGTCAGATGCCTTTCTATCAGTCTACATAGCTCCACTCCGACCCCTACGTAACTCCATTCCGAATCCAAGATGAGAAGACAGAGTCTACATGTAAATTATGTTTTGTATTGTTTTCTGATTGAGCAGATTGCAGTCCAGCTGAAACTAATTTTTATTGTCAGCAACAAAAACCATTAAGAGACAGATTAAAAAATGAGGGTAATAATTACAAGATCCCTAAACAGGCTTCTGCACAATATACTGTTGTATACTTTACACAGTATTCGTACTGCTCGCTTTTTCTGCCAAATATTTAATTTACTGTAGGTACATTGTGCCAGAGAAATTCCAAAAGACAGTAAGGAGTGAAAATATGCAAAGTCTACATACTTATCTTTAAATCAATACAATGAGAGGTACATCTAAGAGCAAAACATGGTGAACTGAGCTTCCTGATTACTTTACATGCATGTTAACTCTGTTTTACTTTGTTATCCAACTGGACCCCAAAGAATGTCCTAAACATTAATGACTACTACTGATCGTAGCAGGTGGTTTTTGTTCAAAGTTGCTTAATACCATTCTTTGTGAGATAAAGAGAGAAACAATTAGATGTGAACCACTTGTAGATGTGTTTAGCTATCATCTGAGCTCTTTCATGTCAGGTCAAGTTTGGACCTTCGATTAGTATACTTATGTTATTAGCAACCACTACAGTTTTTGAAATGACCTCTAACGTCATTTGAAAATTATTTATGTAGGTTAAGAATATGAGTGGACCAAGCGCTGAACCTTATGGGATCCCATATGTTACATTTTCCCAATTTATGATTAGTTACTTGCCTGTGACACAATCTGTAAGCAGGACCCTCTGATGCTATGAAGGTAAGACCTCGTACATGAATGAGAAATGCCATTAATATCAGAACATTTTAGTTTGCCACGTAAAATTTCATGACCCAATGCTTTGAAAATGTTTCACAACATATCAACAGGTTAATTTTTCTTGTTTACTTCTCCCAGGACTTCATTACATGATACCCTCCAAGGTTTTCTCTGTGGAGAATCCTGGTTTTCTCTGTGGAGAATCCTTTACAAAAACCAAACTGAGAGGCATTTAACAAGTCCTGCTCAGATAAATGAGTCAGTATTCTACATAGGCCACTTTCTCAAACACTGTTGAAAAGACACATCTTTAATTAGAGCTGGTTTGTTTACCTATAGCATATTTAAGTCAGTCATAAAATATACCCTGAGTCACTGATTAGCTTGAGGGTAATGCTGTAAAGTCAGCACAAGATTTTAATTGTCTGCCAAGAACACAGTCATAAAAAGCAGAATTACTACTTTTCAATGACCTGGTGTATTATGTAATCTCCTTGCAAGGTATTTTTTTTAATGTAAAATCTGTTGGTGACACTTGCAGTAGTGTGCCCAAGTAGGCAAATCTAACGCATTTGTATTTGGTTGTTTGTTACTGGGTGCAACATTTGTTGCCACTGAGAGTAGTAATTGAAATTGGGACCAATTATTTGAAAGCATCTCCATTTTAGACAGAGCTATTTTTGTGGAGCTCAGTTTCATTTGGATCACTATTTTTGTCTGTTCCTAGTTGAGTAATGTATCAAATTACTTTTTCCTTATTCTTGGAGTGCTTTATTTTCAACTGAAGTGTCTGTGCTTTGCTTTTTTAATAAGAGACTGATGCTTTTACAATACAGTTGGTAATGGAGTTTCAACTCTTTGACTACACCTTGTCCTATGAATTATGTAGAGTTCTGTCTTCCCGGCAAAAATACTTCACACAAAGGAGTGTCCTATCCCTTATACTAGCTTCCTTTTAATTTTACACTTGCTTTGTTTAGGCAAAAACAATAATGAAAGTGCTGTATAACATGTTTAAGAAAGAGTTCATTTTCCATTCTCCTCGGCATTCTACCGCTTGCTTTTCTCTAAACACCACTATCAAGCCACATTCATGATTCAATCATAAAATATTATTCCGTGAAATTTGACCATATTGTCAGATAAACCATTGACTATTGTTTTTACATCTAAATCATTGAAGACTGGTAGGTCTAAAAAGAAACTGTTGATGGTTGTTGTACTATGTCCAATTCTCACAGAGAATTTTACAACGGCAAATAGTCCAAGGCTGGACATCTACATTTCTAGATGCCTTCTATCTGTAATATTTTACAGAAAACCAACACTGCAGTCTCCACAAACAGCCATTCCCCATTTAAGTTTGAGTAACCTTATTAAAATTGGCTCTATCCATTTTATGAAGCTTAAGTATTTAATAGTGCATCCTGCAGTAAAATGTGAATGCGAAACCCTTACTATTTCTATTAAATAACAAATAGGAATTACTTACAGCACCAGATGATGCAGTTATTTGCTGCGGTTCTGTTTTTCCACTAAAACTTCCCAGGAGACTTGACTGGAAGGAATCACCATCATATACAAATATATAATCGTATGAACATTCTGTACCCATTGTCTTAAAGTTCAAAGTAATGAACTGATGACTGCTATTTGCTGCAACAATAAAGAAGTGAAATATTAATCCTATAGAATTCATAAAAGAAAAAAGTCTTTTTATTTTAATTATTATCAGTTACACAGAATAAGGAAAGTAAAATTTTGTTACCTTCAAATGTACCAACCAAAAGGCATTTAGAAGATTATTAGAATACTCCAGTGACGAATTTCTTATATATAACTTCTGCACCATTTCAGTGAAGTAATGTGTTCACCGTAAATAATAATGTGTGTGTGTGTGTGTGTGTGTGTGTGTGTGTGTGTGCGCGCGTGTGTATGCATGCATGCGTGTATATAAGTACAAACTAACTTCTGCATCATTTCAGTGCAGTAATGTATTCATTGTAAATAAGTATTGTAGTAGTTCTATTATATGTTTATTACCTTATAAATTAAAAAAAAAATTTTAATTTCAGTGCATTAATGCGATCTTAGTAAATGAGTGTTTGTAAAATGACTCTTTCATATAGTGTTCATTTAAAAAAATTATGATCATTCCACTTGGTACCTGTGGAAGGTACATTAGCTTATTTGTTTCAGTTGAAAATATTTGTTATGTATTATTGTTTTCTGACATGTTCTACATCCTGGAGGACCTCCTCACTCAGGATCAATTGGAAAGAAAATAAATCTAAATCATTAAAATACATCAGATCACTTAGACAGCCTGTATTCTACACTCCTTCCTAGTAATTTTTTACTGAAATGAGACCTCAGTTGCCTGAGACTGCAGTCGTGTGTGTGAATTGTGTTTGCATGAGTTTGCACGTGCATGTGCGTGTGCGTGTGCGCGTCGTCTAATTTTGACGAAGGCCTCGCTGGCCAACAGCTATATATATGTGACAGTCTTTTTGTTGTGCCTATCTGCAGCTCAGCATCTATGCTATATGGTAAGTAGCAACTTTCCTTTTCACAATATTATTACATTCCATCCTGGATTTCCCATTGTTTGATTATTCCTGATTGTAAGTCATATGTGTACTAACTTTAACTAAACTGCTGCTTGTGTTAAAAAGTTATGCTTGCGTCACCACTTTCTTACTCCCAAACCCACAAATAGACATGTGCTAGAGATGTCTACTCCCTATAATAATCGTCTCCTGGAACCGTGTCATATGTTTACACCAAGTTTCTCAGTGGCTAAGTGGATGTCAGTCTATCCATTCAAATGTTTAAACTCCAGTAGGTCCTACAGCTTCTTCTGTCACTGTTCACTTCTTTCCCCTCTCGCAATGATTTGTCAATGTGAAAATGCTAATTCGAAATCAAATCAAGCTGTACCTGGTTGGATAAGTTAGTTCATAGTTGGAGGAGCACATGGAAATACTGTAGGGCATTGGCTAGCAAAGTGCGGCAGAATTCAAAACATTCACTTTTGAAACAAAATGTTTACATCTTAACAGCAAAAAAATGGTGTAAGGAAAAGTATTAAAATTTCTACTGAGAGAAAATTTTTTTTACAGAACTTCTGCTAAATACACACAGCTGCTCGATAATGTGCTGACTTTCTAAAACCAACCATAAATTTCTACAAAAGGTTACAAAAAAATCTATAAGTAACAGTCAAGCAGACAAAAATTATGCAGAATGATGACCTAATAATAAACTCATCAAAGAAAATTAGGGCCAAGCAGAAAATTATCAAAAAAGAAAGTTGGTACACATACACTATATAATCAAAGTATCTGGACATCATATTAAATACAGAATTGACCACTAGATGTCACGAGAGGAGGATTTGCCAGTATAACAGGAGAGGGAGCCAATGTGTTGTCAGTAGAAAAGTAGTGACAGCAAAATGGTCAGTCAGGAGAGCTCAATGACTTTGAACGTGGCCTAATAACTGGATCTCACCGGAGTAACAAATCCATCAAGGACATTTCAGCTACTTTGAATCTGTTCACGTCAACTTCTGATGATGTGCCTGTGAATTATGAAGGAATAGCCACAGCTAAATCAAGAAGAGGCATACCTCATGTACGGATGGACAGGGACCTTGAGCAATGTGGAGGGTGGTTGTAAAAAACCCACACAAAAACAGTGGTAAGAAACACTCACAAGTTTCAAAGCTAGTACAAAGTGGGTAGGGCATTAAAATGAACAGGGCAAAATGATCTAGAAACTCCTTATAAGTCACATATTTCAGTAATCAGTGCTACATGACACGTAAGTGGACTGGACAGTGGATGATTGGGAAGAAAATGATTTGGAGTGATTAATCATGCTATACCCTGTTGACTGGAACACTCTCTTTCAGATTCTGAAGGTGGCAGGGATAAAATACAGGGGGTGAAAGGCTATTTACAATTTGTACAGAAAGCAGATGGCAGTCATAAGAGATGAGGGGCATGAAAGGGGAGCAGTGGCTGAGAATGGAGTGAGACAGGGTTGTAGCCTATCTCAGATGTTATTCAATCTGTATATTGTGCAAGCAGTAAAGGAAACAAAAAAAGAATTTGAGTAGGAACTATAATCCATGGAGAAGAAATAAAAACTTTGAGGTTTGGCAACAACATTATACTTCCGTGAGAGACAGCAAAAGACCTGGAAGAGCAGCTGAACAGAATGGACAGTGTCTTGAAAGGAGGATATAAGATGAACAGCAACAAAAGCATGTTGAGGATAATGGAATGTAGTCGAATTAAATCAGGTGATGGTGAGGGTATTGGATTAGGAAACAATACACTTAAAGTAATAAATGAGTTATGTTATTTGAGAAGCAAAATAACTAATTATGGTCGAAGTAGATAAGATATAAAATGTAAACTGGCTATGGTAGGTTGCTTGGTTGGTTTGGGGGATTAAAGGGACCAGACTGCTATGGTCATCGGTCACTATGGTAGGGAAAGCATTTCCGATGAAGAGAAATTTGTTAATGCCGACTATAGATTTAAGTGTCAGGAAGTCTTTTCTGAAAGTATTTGTATGGAGTGTAGCCTTGTATGGAAGTGAAACATGAACGATAAACAGTTTGAACAAGAAGGAATAGAAGCTTTCAAAATGTGGTGCTACAGAAGAATGCTGAATGTCAGATGGGTAGATCACGTAACTAATGAAGAGGCACTGAATAGAATTGGGGAGAAGAGGAATTTGTGGCACAACTCAACTAGAAGAAGGGATAAGTTGGTAGGACATGTTCGGAGGCATCAAGGGATCACCAAATTAATACTGGAGGGAAGCATGGAGGGTAAAAATAACTGACCCTCCTGGAGCAATTTCAGCCAAACTATGGACACACGTGACAGTCTATGACGTACAACTGGACAATTACATAATACATAATAGAAATCAAGAGGTACACATTCAACATATTTATTGACAATGAGCCTATGTGTCACTGCTGTACTAGATGGATCTAATGGTGGTAGCAAAGCCAAAACCGATCATGTATTTTGCATAACTGATACACGAACAATACGAAGTAGTCTATAATTTAATCTGCTACAAAGGTCACAAGCCCCACTCGCAGGTTCAAGTCACCTAATTTCACAAATTACCTTATAATTCATACTGGATGTATGTTTTTAAAAACATGAAACACACACACACACACACACACACACACACACACACACAAAACGCAACTCTCACACACAACTGCAGACTCAGTCAACTGAAACTATAGGAAACTATAGTTGTTTCAGTTGCCCGAGACTGCGGTCTTGTACGTCAGTTGCGCCTGTGTGTGTGTGTGTGTGTGTGTGTGTGTGTTTTTGTGTGTGTGAGGGGGGCGGGGAGGGGGGCGGCCACGTGTGCAAATGTGTGTCTATTGTTGATTAAGGCCAATGGTCGAAAGCATTAATTATGAGAGTCTTTTTGTTGTGCTTATCTGCGACTCAGCATCCCTGCTATACGGTGAGTAGCAACTTTCCTTCTCAAAATATTGTCAACAATTTTCCTCTCTAACAAAAACTGAGATATATGACTGAGCAGTACTGGGCAGTCATCTAGTATGTGTGTAAAGCAAACTTTAGTGAAATAATCAGTAAATTAAAATCATTAAGCAATAAAACCTCAAGTAGCATTGATGAAGTATAGGACTTAAAAACATGCAAGCAAATAACAGTAATATCATTATCAAGGCTTCCCAGACTCTTTTTAGGTACAGGTATCCATCCAGATATTCTAAAAATGGTAATAGTCTCAACACTTTTAAAAATTGTTATACTGATACAGAATCCAACTGCTGAGCTATTTCACAGTTCACCTCATTTTCAAAATTCTAGAAAATTTTAACTTTCATAAACAAATATTCATTGACATTAAACTGATGTATTGAGTAGCAATGTAGGAAGATATTGCAAAAGAGTCAGAATTTTACTGGAAAAAGGTCTCATTCAAACTGGAAAATATTTATCACTGTGGATGAAAAATGGTGAGAAACTGGATATTTCAAGCCACTGACAGCTAGAAATAGCTGAAAGAAGAAGTGTTCACACAGTATAAACTGAACGAAGGAAGAGTAGAGTTATATCATATTGATAACATGGTCATTAGACATGGAGCTTTAGGTCAGGTTGGGAAATGATGGTGAAGGAAATACGGTATGTACTGTTAAAAGGCATCATCCTAGCATTTGCCCCAGAGAGATTTTGGGAAACCAAGCAACACCTATACTGGATGTTGACTTGAACTGTTGGCCATCTGAATGTGCAAAGTGTGTGATAACCACGGTGACACTTCACTCAGTGTGTCTTGGTGAGTACTAATGGAGCAGCAATAACACTCCTGTTATATAAAAAAAGTGTGATCACTGGGATCAAATACCTCCAAACCTAGAATTGCGGTCTGTCAATGGAATAGTCAACATTGTACTACAGTAGAAAACTTCTAACAGTTTTCGCTTCCTTCTGATGAGGCACGTTTCATCATTGTTTCCACCTAGCACTATAATCATGTATGAAGTGATGAAAATCCATTTGCTCGCCACATTTCTAGTCATAAAATATGATACTCAATCAACCTGTACAATGGAATTGTAAGAGATTGCCTTACTGTGACTTTGTTTTCTACCAACTCATTTCACTGCCCCACTTTACATGGTGTTCATCTGAGATGTGCTACAACAGTAGTTGGACAAGGAACCTCATAATGCCCACAAGGCAATGTGGATTCAACATGCCAGCGCAACCGCTTAGTATGTGATAAGTGCAAGCACTCTGACACTGTAACTGTTGGTTCAGAAGGAGAGTTCTTGTCCCAGCTGAAACTTATTCTTTTGAATGGTTATTTCTATTCTTTACAGGAATTTTTTGGCAGTGTGCAACAATTAGTACAATTTGTTTAATTTTAAGCATTCCTATAAGAACTAGGCTATTTAGTACTGGCACAGCAACTGAGGACAGAATGCTTTTTACATGTATTAGAATGTAAGACTTAAATTTGTTTGTGTAATCATTATTACTACTATGATTTGTGTTGTTTAAACACCTGTGCCTCACGTACCTGTTTGTATAGGATTTAGTTTGTAGGCTTCATGACCGTTTACATTTTGTTATTATTGTAATAACCTGACACGTTCTACATCTTAGCGATACACTCGCATCAAGGGTCTATGGAACACAAAAATGAATAAATGGGCAGCATAATCGGTGAACCCGGGTTCTTTTTCCCCTGCAGAGTCTGGTGTATGAAACCTTAGCTGAATCTGATGTACCTATCTCCGGTAGGAGCCTGTCAGTATGCCTTTTTGTACAAGGCACAAAGAATATTCGGGAAAGTATTGTAAAATTTTATATGTAGTTGTAATCCCTCTATCGAAGTTTTCCTAAGAATCAAGGCAACCACACATACTGATGTAAGGACTCATAAATGAAACCAACATTAAAAGCTCTTATTGATTCTCTAAATGCAGACTATCACTCAACTTGGCTTATACAAAATGCGCTAGGAAGGGCACACTTTCAACATTAACTCTACATGTGAACTAGGTCTACATATTACGGAATTACTTAAGACCTATGAAAGTTCTGCTTGATGTGGAAAGAGGGAGTCTGAAACTTAGCGGTAAACACATATAATCGCTTACTAACTCCCTATGACACAATATTCTGAGAAGATCCAGTGCTGAATTCAGTGATAATATTAGCCATTAGCTATGACACAAAACAACGATAGTATTCAGACATATAATAGTTCGTGATATAGCCTCCACTACTCACTGTTTAGCAACATTTTGGACCAGTTACAGTTCAGGTACATATGCAAGACAAATATCTTGAACCAAACGTAGGCCTACTTATTATTGAGATATTAGCAATAGCAATACGAAATAATTTCTGAAATGACAGCTCCTGTCAAACACAAAAGTCTTGTAATGTGGCACTGAATTTGAGATACTAAAATTACATTCAAAAGGGCAGTGTAAAAATCGTCGCCATAACCTCCACATCTGAATTTTCTGTGGTTTGCTTCAATCGGTTTAGGATAACGTTGGGATGATTCTGTTGAGTACAAAAAGGCCAATATATTCCAAATTCTTCAAGTGAACCAATGCTCTGTTTGTAGTAAGCCAATAGCATGAAACTGTAAGACCCTTGAATGCATCAGTGAAAAGCAATATAATTCGAAAAAAGGCTTTTGTGAATTCCTTGTGTAGTTATATGTATGCGGTATTCTAAGTGTGGACAGTGATTACTTTCAACAACTTTCTGTTTCAGTGTACTTGCCGTCAGTTCATTAAGTTATGGATTATTATTTCTTACCTTTAATGAGCCATTCACAATGGGAGTCTTGCGTGTAGTTGGATCCCGATGGGCCATGTGTGATTACACCCCATGAATTTGAATAAACCTTACGAGACTTGTCGCATGGGAGTGACTGATGTGCAGCTTGAACACACAGCACGGAAATGATTAATGTACAAATACATGTCGCAAATGGTTGCAGGATTACTTTTTGTTTCACACCAGCTCTCATTTTCGTAATGTTGACGTTTCTGCGTAGTTTTGAACAGTGAATAGTAACACCATGCCACAACAAATAACAAAATCTTTTTATGACTAACGGGACATGCGAACTGACAGGTCATTTGTAAACATTATCAAAATTACTGCGGTTCAGGTGTCAGAAAAAAATATGTCTAGTGATTCTTCAAACATCGATACGACCCTTAAAAACCTGTAATCAACTTCGTGACCAGCATTCGTATTGTTACCAACGAAAGTTCCTAAATGCTATTGCAAAAGTAAACTACACGTTCAGCAGATCGCATTCGTGACAACTCCTTCGACCGAAATCAAAACAACATAACATTCGAAAGTCATACGTCACTGTACACAACCGCAAACACACCTCTTCCACATTCCAAACAAACACAAACAACGAATTTCTTGCGCTATACAGATGTTATACGATTCTCATCTTCGCTATGTGAGCGATCTTGAACTATGCATGACGTCATTAGCGCAACAGTTCAATTCACAATACAACCATAGTCTGGCAAAAAAAAAAAAAACTGACAAAGCGGAGATGTGTGAGCGTAATAACAATAACAGTGTTAATTTAGTTCAACCAGGAACTGACATGACCATTAGCGCTCCACTCTCTCGGAAACACAGGACCTGCACAGGAAAAAGCACTGAAGTCTTCCTTCTGTCAAGGTCCTCAAGGCCTTTCGTAATTTATGCTAATACATCAAGGTCCTGGAAGCGACTGAAGCTACAGTGGCAGATTTACACACGGGGGTCGTGACCTTGCTACTGGATTTTTACAAATTATTGCTTTGATTTAGTACTTTTCCATTACTTCAAATGTATTGTACTATATGCGGCAGTGGCCGATTGACTTTAACTAACTTGTTCCTTCAAGTGTCTAAAAAATCCTGTTTGCAATGGATTAACTGTATTTATATATTCGCTTCCATCTCAGCTTCCATGTGTTGGATGCACCTGTCAATGTTTCGCATATTATATACAATAACAGAAATACCTACTTCATTCGATTACCGTCATGCTGTGTTATGGCATCCGGGACTTGGGACTCTCCCTCACTGAATCGTACCTTGTTAACAGAAAAACAAATAATAAACTAAAAACATGAAAACTCCCAGTGTTACCCAAAGGGCTATCCAAGGATCAGTGCACCCGCCTCTGCCATTTATAGGATTTATAAATGACCTAACTTGTAACTTTCTACGTAAATTCGATGTGTAAAGAGGGCTACGTGTAAATCTATACTCAGGGTCGGTTTAAGGTAGCAGCAGTCGCGTGAGACCCCCTGCTAGGCGGGGGACTCGCCATGAGCCCTGTAAATATTTGTTATTCCTCAATAAAGTCTTCAAATTTAGAATCTTAATTGGTTACTTTCACGCTACTCCCGCTGTGGGCAGAGGACTTTCATTGTTGATTTCATTTTTTCTGAAACCGCACAGTTGTAATAAATCCTGTGGCGATCGTTCCAGTGAACCGAACTGTGTATGGACAATCGATATGGAGCGAGTGTAGTGAGTGATTCAGGACTAGCTGTGATATAAAAACGAAATTTATCATTGTATTGTACAATATTACTTATGCTTTATGTTCTGTGGTAATTACTATGGTGTTGAGATTTCGATTATTTCCGTTGGATGAGTATTCCATATAGAGTGCTTTCAAAGGAGCCTCAAGATGATTAAGGAAAACACTGATATTACTGCAGAAACAAACAACGATTGTTGTAGGAATTCAGCACAGATACAACCTTCCAAATTTCTCCTGTGTAAACAAAGAGATTGAGAAAACATACAGACTGTATTGTAAAATCTTCCAAGCCTTTCAGAACATATCCTTCCTACAAACAGGGGATATATATTGTGAGCTCTTTACCAGGCGTGGAATGCATGTTAGTGGAAGGAGAAGAAAATATTACCTGCAAAAAAATCATGAAAAGTACTTATCTAGTTCAGCTGCTAGTTCTCTACCTCAAACAATCCCAACCATTCGGGAAAGTGCTAATCATGTTCATACAAAGTGCAGTGAAGTGTCCCAAACCTCAGGGAAATCATCAGAGAATTCCTCTCAGACTGCCAGTAAACAGTGTCAACACGAGATATCTCTTAAGAAATATGTCCCAGGAAAAGTTACGCTTGCTCTTTGAAGATAATGGCAGCAGTTTCAACCTCTCCTAAGGAAACGAAGTCACAAGAAACATTACCAGCATCAGTGTCCAATGAAATGAGCGAAAGGAGAAAAAGTGCCTCCTTCCCATCTGAATGATTTTTTAGTAGAAAGCCTCTCACTCTCATCTAATACTTTCCCCTCTTTGGGGAAGTGTGTGGGGAGTTTGTAGCCTTGCGGCTTTTACTCCTCTTTGTACTTGTATGTGTGTTTATTTCTCTGATTTTTGGGTGTCTGCGTGATGTGATGATTGTTCTGTGTATGTCTGGTACTTGCCTGGGGTTGGCGAGATGACTGATATTATGGGGGAAGGAGGAGGATCATGAATTGGATATAGGGATTTTCTCTTCGACTTCATCGTCGAAGATCGTCATTGGGCGTTTGTGCTTGGCGCGGGACACGTCATACCGAACTAGGGAGTGGACGAGGACATTTCCTGACCTGGAAGACCTTCATATAAGGCCCTTCCCAGATCTTGGAAACGCTCTTTTAGGAGTGGGATTTCAGCTACAGCGTGCAGATCGTCAGTAGGGAATCCGAGGGGTAGACGCAATGACCTCCTGAGGGTGCGGTTCTGCAGCCTCTGGAGTTTGGCCAGGTGCTGCTTCGCTGCATATCCCCAGACAGGCCATGCATACTCCATTATTGGCCGTATCAGAGCCTGATATACATTCGCACCCACAGTGCAAGGAAGGGAGTTAGTTGAGTTCAGGGCTGGGTATAGGGTGGACATTCTGGCACAGACTTTCCTATGGACGTCGTCTATGTGGGGTTTCCACCTAAGATGAGAGTCCAAGATTACGCCAAGGTACTTGGCGGTTCTGTGCCAGGGGAGTTGGGTTCCGTTTATGTGAAAGTGGATGGGGGGGGGGGGGCGTTGAGGAGTTCCGCTCCTTCCGAGCGTCTGGGTGATTAGCATAGCCTGTTTCTCTTCTGAGTTGATGGTAATGCGCCAGCGATGGGCCCAGGTTTCTGTGTCATCTAAAACCATTTGTAGCCTACGGATGACCAGGTCCTTGTTCGCATTTCGTGTGTAGCAGGCTGTGTCATCTGCGTACTGCACTGTGTGCACCAGGGGGGCCGTTGGTGTGTCCGCACTGTACAGACTGTACAAAACGGTACCCAGGACCAATCCTTGTGGCACCCCAGCACGAATACGCCTTTTGTTGGAGGTGGCGGCTTCTACTTTGATGGAGAAAGTCCTATTCGTGAGATAGCTTTTGATCTGCTTAACTATGCTCCTGGAGAAACCTTGTGTGTATAACTTGTAGAGTAGCCCTCTATGCTATACTGGGCTTTGGCTACGTCTAGTAGAACTATCCCACAATAGCCTCTGCAGTTGAAGCCCTCTGTGGCTGCCTCAACCACTCTCGTGATCTGTTGTGGGGCTGAGTGACTTTGCCGGAATCCGAATTGAAATTCTTGCAGAAGTTGCTCTCTGGTAATATGTTCCTGCATGGGTTTTAGCGGGAGGCGCTCATAGATCTTGCTGAGAGTTGGCAACGGGCTAATCCGCCTGTAGTGCTGTGGGAATAAAGGGTCTTTCCCTGGTTTGTGTATCGCGACCACTTCCACATTTCCACATGTTTCCAGCAAGCTGCAATCTCACGGGAATGAGTAATCTCATTGAAGACGTTCCCGGTGTATGTGATCGCCGAGGTTTGGAGGTTTTTAACTAACTGACTGGCGACACTGTCGTGTCCTGGCGCCTTTTTTGTGGGAAGGGACCTAATTACTTTTGCCACGTCCTCAGGGGCGAAAAGTGTGGGTTCGTCCTCTGAGTCCTCCTCAGCATTGAGGAAGATGGCCAGTTGACGACGGACTATCTCTTCATGCTTTTTATCCTGAGTTTCTGTCGCTTGAAACTGCTTCTTGAAGGAGTCGGCGAAGACGTTGGCCTTTTCAGCATGGCTGTAGGCCAGACGCCACTCGCCGTGCAGTGGCGGCGTCCAAACGCGTCTTTTTGTGAATTGTTTGGTTGCTTGCCGTAGTGTGTGATCGTCTACTTTGAGCTGTGAGGCGGTTTTTAACTTTGCTGGTTTCTGTGCTCAGCTCTCTCTGTAGACGACTCAGCCTCCTGGTGGCCTGATTTCTGGTGATCTTCCACTCTTTTGCCACTCCGTTCTTATGTCGAATTTGAGCTAACAAGTGTTCCGGGAGCTGTATTTGCGGGGGCGGCCCGTCCCTTTGTGGGGGAGTGGCCTCTTCCGCTGCTTGCAAGATGGGACCTGTTAGATCTTGTAGCGCTTGTTCTACTTTTTTTTCAGTAGGTGAATAGAGCGCGAGTGACATCAGAGGGAACAGTTTCTCGGTATCGGTCCCAGTCTGTACGTTTGTAAGACATCTGGTACCGTGGGAGTGCTACCCATTCTCCCACATCGATCTCTAGAATCACTGGATTGTGGTCGGAGGACATTCTGTTGACTGTCCTTGCGGCCACAAACCCCGCAATTCTCCTAGTGAGGGCTATGTCTAACACGTTGGGTCTACCTCCATTTTTTGGAAAGTGTGTGGGCTCGACCGGAGCCCATATTTCGAAGTGATGGTCACGCATTAGTCGTTGCAGTTTGGGGCCTGCTCTGTAGGTTACTCTAGAGTTCCAATCTGAGTGTTTGGCACTGAAGTCGCCTCCTATTATGAGTTTGTCTTCAATTTGCCCTAGAGCATCTATGTCTCCCTCGTCTATTTCGTCTTCTGGGGGTCGGTAGATTGTAACAATTGTTGGGGGTCCAGTGGCAGTGGTTACTGCCACCGCCACTGCTTCAATTTTACTGGTAGCTTGTAAGAATACCTGGTGGTGGGGAATCCCTCTTTTTATGTAAATGGCCACTCCTCCACCTTGGGTTGGCCTGTCCTTACGGTAGCTAATGTAGTTGGGGACTGTCGCTTTTATTCCCGGTTTTAGGTGGGTTTCCGCCATCATGCATATATCGATAGAGAACTTCTTCATGAATTCTCTGAACTCGACCTCATGGTTAACAATGCCGTCTGCGTTAAAGACGCACATTGTCAGGCCTTGGATATTTGATCGTCTATCCATAATGGGGTTTTGAAACTACTGAGGAAGTCGCAGAGGGGAGCGACTGCTGGACTGCTTCCTGAAGGGCAACGAGGATCTGAGTGTTCTGCTTCTGGGCCTCCCTGAATTCCTTCATCATTTCCATGACGAGGTTCATGGTCTGGACCATAATGCCTAACAACTGATCTGAGGAGGTGGACTGTGTGGGGGGTTCCCTAGGGGTTCCTCTGGCTTGGTGGACCTGGTCGTTGTTGTTGTCTGTTTCCTGGTGTTGTCCTTGTGACTGTGTTTGGTGTTGTGGTGATAGGGCTACGTTTTCAGGACTTCTCAAAGGAGAATCCAATTCCACGTAAGTTGTGCTTGGTGTGTCTGGTCTTTGTTTTACCCAAGCCTTGTCCGTATGTATTGATGTGTTTTGTTTCTTTGTGTGACTGGTTTGGGTGTTGGTGTTTTGTTTGCGAGCGTGTGTGTGTGGGGGGGGGGGGGGAGGGGGGCTTTGCGCCCTTTGCCTGCTGTGAGTGTCTTTTATGGACCTCACAATCTTGGTAACCCACTGTGTAGTTTTTGCCACGGAGCACGCACCTTATTTGCGTGTCCGTGGGTTTTAGTATGCAGGACCTGATGTCATGGGCTTCGGCGCACTTCCTGCATCTTATTGCCATGGTGCAGTGTGCAGTGATATGGTTCAGGCCTTGGCAACTGAAGCACTGTTTTTGCAGCGCAGTGGCTCGGTGGTGACAGGCACAGCCAAGATCATTTTTATCTCCCTTTTGTTTTGGGGATATCTGGTAGTGTGACCTGGAATAGGGGCCACTTACTTTCAACTTTGCCCATCTGCTGGACAGCCCTGACGACATACCCCTGGGCAGTCAAGTCTGTTTTGATTGCCTGGGGGGACAGTCGTCTTCGGAGGTCTCTGATTACAATATTTTTGTTCCGTGTTTTTGTTGTAGGCAACATGTAGTGGGGTATGTTTTTGTTTGTGAGAAGTGTTTTGACTGTGTTGTAGTGTTCCAATGTGTGAAGTGTTATTTTTATTTTGTCACCACTAGCACGTTTTGCCTTAAAACTGTCTCCCTGATTTCCATTTTTAACAGCTCAAACAGTTCCTCGTAATTCCGAGGAAACTCTGCGACAATAGGAGGAAGATGGTGTGTGACATGTTCTTGTGTTTGTGTCTCTGTTGTGTTGTTTTGTGTTGTCTCTGGCACATCAGCCACCGCCTGAAACCTGTTTGGGGTGGGTTCCACTCCCCAGGCCGCCAGACGCCTCGGCTGGCGAAAGGTTTTCTTCGACAACACGAAACCATCCGAATCCTGCCCGGTTACGTGGTTACCTTCCAGGGCCATGGTTTCCTGGTCCCCTCCCAGGGTGACTGATGGTGCTGTTGGGGGCGCAGACTCCTCAGAATGTAAGAGAGTGGTCGTGGTAGTGGTGGTGCAACGTTTGTTGCTCTTTGGGTGCTTGTCCTTGCGGTTCTTCTTTGCACGCCACTGTTTGGATGAAGTGCACTTGTGTGTGTATGGGGGGGGGGGATGATGTAAGGTATTTGGATTGGGTAGAGGGCTGAGTCGAGGCAGTGGGTTTGGGGAGGATTTCAATCGGCAGATGGGTCATCTGCTTGCCTTTACTCAGGGATGCTGTGTAGTCTGGTAGGTTGTTGGTGGTTTTGGCAAGCAGGAGCGGACTTAGGACAAGGAGAGGAGGGGTAGGATCGCAATTATTGATTATGTATGTCGATGTCGGCGTTTTGTATGTTGCTGGCCTGGGTGGCCGAGCGGTTCTAGGCGCTACAGTCTGGAACCGTGAGACTACTATGGTCGCAGGTTCAAATCCTGCCTTGGGCATGGATGTGTGTGATGTCCTTAGGTTAGTTAGGTTTAAGTAGTTCTAAGTTCTAGGGGACTGGCGACCTCAGAAGTTAAGTGCCATAGTGCTCAGAGCCATTTGAACAATTTTTGTGTGTGTGTCGGTGTGTGTGTTACAGCGTTAGGTGTTTTTCTCGCAGTGTCCGGAGCAGAAAAGAGGACTGCTGCCACGGGAGTGCCAGTTACAGCCATCGTTGTCACTATAAGGTTGCCTGGCTGCATTGCTGGCCCTATTGGGCTGATGGATGCAGAGGTCTAGACGGTGGCGGTAGAAACTTTTTCTTTGGTTCCGCGGCCGGCTACCAGGTCCCGGCCCACAGTTTCCCTAACCTTGAGGGTAGCAGAGCCTGGCTCTGCGGCAACTGAGACACTCGAAACGGCCGCGGCAACAACAAGACGCGCCTTCTGTCAACAGCGGTGGACTGCTTCGACCCCAAGACACCACTAGAGCTCGACATCCCGACAAAACAACAAGGAGCACGACAATTCTGCTATTGGGCGGCGCCAAACAAAGTATCCTGTCCGCTGTAATTGCTATACTGCAGACCTTGGTGCAAATGCCCAATAATGTTTTAATAAAAACAAAGCCGGAATACACTCCTGGCTGTACACCCATGCAAACGGAGGCCTATGGCTGACAGTGCGCGAGTTAGTGGAACAGATGTTCAACACTTGACTACCACTCAGCGAGTGTAGCAGAAAGCAGACCCAGGAATAACACAAGATAAACAGAATCAGGATATTATCTGAGGTAAATGGATCAACAGAAGCGACTAAAATTAGAAGCAAAACAAAACCAACTTTTTCCCATTTCATATAATGCATCATAATGCTTAGTCTCTATCCAACAAATTACAAGAACAAAAAATAATATTAGACTCTGACCTAAAAGTTGATGTCATCTGCATAACAGAGCACTGGCTATCTCATTATAAACATGGTGGGACAGCTATCTTTGCAATGTAGAATCTGTGGTATTAAGAAATCCAAATTCATTCTGATTTGATTAAGGAAAAAATATTTGAAACGGCAGCTATTGAACTTACATAGTCTAGACCCCCCCAAAAAATTAAAATCATTTTTAGTGACTTAAACATTGATTTTCCCAACCCTCAAACTGCAGAGATGAATTACTGAGCATGACAAAGAGTTTCAATTCAATCCCTATGGTAACTGCACCAACAATAATCTGTAGCCATTGTAAAACAGCACTAGACGAAATTTTTATTCAAGAAACCCACTCTCCATACAATAATAAAATAGTAAATATGGCCTACAGTGATTATGAGACTTTGTTGCTAACATTGGGGTCATGTATAGAGAAAACACCATCCATCAAAATGACTGAGTGAAGGGATCTAAGTTATGGGATAATACAGTAAACTCTTGCCACCTATTAAGCCAAGAAATGTGAAAGAAGTGTGCAGTGAAACAGATGTAAATAGAATGTGTAATAACTTTCATGGAACATATCAATACTGTTTTGAAATAGACTAAGCACTTAAGCAACATAAATTAAAACCTACCAGAAACAAAAACTGGATCACTAAAGGTATAAAATTCTCAAGGGTAAAGAAAAGATTTCTGCATTCATACAAAAAACTACTGTATCGTTAGAGATTCAAAATTATATCAAAGTGTATAGTAGGATCTACAACAAAGTTATTAAAGATCTAAAACAGAGGAAATGATGAGTATATTCGCAGATCAAAAACAAGATACAGGCTACACGGAACATTATCAGGTCTGAAAGAGCACCATGCCCATGGCAAAGAGTGTTAGCCTAAGTATGAAAAGTGGACAAGTATCTGTTGCCACTGCAGTAGCTACTACCTTTAACGAATACTTCAGGAAAATAGCAAACGATCTCAACTAAAGTAAGTTTCAAACTCCTAATATGCACCATGCTGAAAATTACAAACTCCCCAGTGGGTCAGCGTTTCCCAAACAGTCGCACACAGTGAGCTCATACTGGCAATACAGAAGAGCTTGCATGAGTGAAGTGTTGATAATAAGGTAAGCCCTGTTTGATTATATGAAGTAAATTCATGCTGAAATAGTTTTATTCTCTTTCGTGAATAGTAATTCTTTATAATCTCTGTAGTATAAATGACATTATTGTCGATGACACATTAAACAGTAATCTCTGTAGTACTCAACTTTGTAGAATGTCGTATGCTCCCTAATTAAGTAAAATGGATGAAAATGAGTCTGTTAACTATTCTGTGGGGTACTAAATCTTGAGTTAGTGCGCGGATGCGACCATCGGGATGGGGAAAGCCGTCCTTGCCTGTAAGGTAGAATTGTAGGAATATTTTTGCGTGTCTGTTCTTAAATGTAAACCTGTAGCGTGTTCAGGTGCGTCTTATACTCGAAATTAATATAAAAATGTCCAGTGTTTGATTTAAAATTCCTGACAGTCTTAAAAATGACTAATATTCGATACCAAGAGAAATCTATCTGAGTCTGGCAACATTGGATTCAACTGGCAGCAGCAGTGCACCGACTGACGAACATGAATTGCGGAGATTCACAAACTTGCTAACAATGTTTCCTTCACGCCCCCCCCCCCCCCCAAACCACCAAATTACAAATCGAGAACACTGGCTAGACTATGATGAGTCATTGCGGTCTACAGTGCCTGTAAACTTGAAATGAAAGTGACTTGTGTTATCAGTAACAATACACTATTTTTGTTAGTAGCTAATTTTGTAATGGAAAAGAGGTATTCACATGATGCAGGCTATAAATTAAAAGTAACAGCATATGCAGAAGAAGATGGAAACAGAGCAGCTGAGCGACATTTTGGTCCTCCGCCAACAGAAAAAAAACCGTTTTCCCACTAATGGGTTAGTAAAGAAGAACTGAAAAAATGAGGAAGATTAAATATGCAAATAGAGAACTGAATGCAAAATGGTCAAAACTAGAAGACGGCGATTTTCAGGGATTTTAAAGGTCAGTTCGGTTTTACAGACGAAGAAATTTTTTAGTCTGGCTTTGCAATGTAATAACAAAACATAAAAAAACTGCATGAAAATTAAAGTGCACTGAGTCGTGCCGACTTTCCTCCTATCGATTCTCCTCCAGAGATGGTACCCTTTCGCCGCTCGTGATGTGGCCGAGAGGTGGCGCGCACAAGAGAGGTAATCTAGAGAGCCTGTATGGGGAGAGAGTGGCCAACAGGACGATACGGCGGCCATTTTTCTGCCAAACTGCGGGCGGGATTCTTGAATGACCAGAAGTAGAGTAGTGGAGTACACACTCACCGAATCAAAAGCACAAGACAATATGGCGAAATCATTCGTTAAATGCCTTTGTTTATAAGAATGATGTGTTATAATAATTTTCACACAGCCAATTTACAGGTCTGCTTTCAAATTTAACTATGTATATTGCAAGTTGTTTTATATGTAGTAAAAAGCAAAAACGACTTACTTTGCATAGATAAGAGTACTTGGTTGGTTTCCACAAGGCTCCTGTTTGATTTATGTCAGCCCTGTTGACTGCGACTGCCCACTGCTTTCGTCTTTCTTCATTCCGTGGAAATGCTAACATGCGAAATCCACCTTCGCCTCTATTGGAACAACCAAATGCAGCACAACCTGACATCGTTTACGAACGTCTGCAGAACGAATTACAGATGTCAAAAACAATACTGTACAATTACTAACGTGTTAACTTGGAACATGTAGGCCTACCGACTTCATCACAAAACGCTTCATTATTTCAACTCGTATTTAAGATCGCAAACGCTAATTACGTACTAAAAACGAAATACTATTAAATCGAACATGCATGCACAACGCATAACAAGTCTCTCAATAATTCAAATACGTTTTAATCGCTTCCAAAAGTCCTCTGAACTTCAATTCAGCGCAAAAGCACGGCGAACATAGGAAGCGCGAGAGTCGTTTGGCGCCATTTTTCTGCCAAAGCTAATCAACCAATCACGGGCAACTTCACCTATGGCCACTCTGTATACAGGGTCTCTAAGGTAATCGATCGAGTGAGCATGTGGAGTGAGGGGAGTCAGTAACAGCGTATGGTTGGTGGTGGACAGGAGAGGCAACCTTGGCGGCGAATACTGTGTCGCTATTAAAACGTTCGACAATGTGAAATGGTGCAAGATTTTCGAAATTCTGAGAGACAGGGGTACGTTATGGCGGCGAATACTGTGTCGCTATTAAAACGTTCGACAATGTGAGATGGTGCAAGATTTTCGAAATTCTGAGAGACAGGGGTACGTTATAGGGAGAGATGGGTAATATACAATATGTACAAGAGCCAAGAGGGAATAAGAAGAGTGGATGGCCAAGAACGAAGTGCTCGGATTAGAAAGGATGTAGGACAGGGAAGTAGTCTTTCGCTCCTACTGTTCAATCTATACACTGAAGAAGCAATGACGGAAATAAAAGAAAGGTTCAGGAGTGGAATCAAAATTCAAGGTGAAACGATATCAACGATCCGATTCGCTGATGGCATTTGCTAACCTGAGCGAAAGTGAAGAATTACAGGATCTGCGGAATGGAATGAACAGTCTAATGAGTACAGAATATAGCTTGAGAGTAAATCGAAGAAAGACATAATTAATGAGAACTGTCAGGAATGAGAAAAGCAAGAAACTTGACATCAGGATTGACGGTCATGAAGTAGATGAAGTTAACGAATTCTGCTACCTCAACAGCAAAATAACCAGTGATGGAAGAGCAAAGAGGACATCAAAAGCAGAATAGCACTGGCAAGAAGGGCATCCCTGGCGAAGAGAAGTCTATTAATATCAAACACAGGTCTCGATTTGAGGAAGAAATTTCTGAGAATGTACGTTTGGAGCACAGCATTGTATGGATGTGAAACATGGACTGTTGGGAAACCAGAACAGAAGATTATCGAAGCATTTAATATGCAGTGCTACAAAAAATGGTTCAAATGGCTCTGAGCACTATGCGACTTAACTTCTGAGGTCATCAGTCGCCTAGAACTTAGAACTAATTAAACCTAACTAACCTAAGAACATCACACACATCCATGCCCGAGGCAGGATTCGAACCTGCGACCGTAGCGTGCAGTGCTACAGACGAATGTTGAAAATTAGGTGGACTGATAAGGTAAGGAATGAGGAGCTTCTGCACAGATCTTTCTGTGGAGTATTGAATGTTTGGGTCCATCAAGGACGTGTAATTATTGTAAGACTACTTTATCATTTCATGCCTTTCCTTGAGGAAATATTATGTAAGTGTGATTTGAATTTCGTGTTTAAAAGACCTGGTGTCTGAGTGTGATTTGGTTACTGCTTGGAGGCAGTGAGAATTTCTGTAACGTGTTTTGGTACTAATTTGATGTTGTTGCATATAATATTGTTGTATGTGCACTACCTTGGGTTTAATACGATAGGGTTATTTATTTTAGGAGTTTAACTGTAGCGTGTTCATTATCGAACCGGGACGCACTTTTTATTGAATCGTAATTTCTTACAACATGTTGTATCTCTGAGTCCGGGTTGTGGGTTTGACCTACACTTTTGGGCCCTTCCGTGCCTTTCTTATCTGGCTGACGTTAACGTACCGTTTATGCTCCAGGTACACCAATAACAGTTGACTATTTCGAAGTTAATACTGTCTGAGGGAGTGTATGTGAGACATAGTCAGTCTGAGACTTGTATAACTCGCACTATTGGTAGGGCCGACAGTTGGTGGCCGAGAGGGACAACTGGCTGTCGTCTACACTGCCTGTTGTGTATGGCGTCCTGGTTGGTGCCTGGAGCTCAGATATATTTGTAAGATAAGTGTCATGTATTGGTCCAAGGTTCACAGATTTAGAAGGAATTTCTCTACATGTAATTATTTCCTATCCTTTTCAGGCGATAGCTGAGCTGTGATTCAGATGAAAGACTTATATGTTTAAAGTTGGTGATTCTATTTATTCAGTTATGAATGTATTTGCCAAGCATGTCATTAACTGACGAAATAAATCTCGGGTGAACAGCCTGGTGTGAGCGCACAAAGGACACAGTATTTGGGCAGTCGACCTTGTTGCCATCATCAGGTGTGCCGATGTACTGCCAAGGGATGGCAGGCGTGAGGTATATATCAGATTGCCCATCCCCCTCCCTCTGCCAGCCGCACCGCCGTCGCTCTCTCGTCAGTCCGCCCCCTGGTTAAACGCCCAGCTTGTGGCCCAGCGTCTGGGTGTTTCCTCGTAGGTCCGCGCCCAGGGAGGTTTGCCAGAGGCTTTTCGGAAGTTCCTTCCCCTGCCCTCGAAGTCAGTACATTCTTGGATTTTTCTATCTTCTCCTTAATCTGGGTAATGGCTGGTTCCCAAGCTTGGTTAAGGGAATAGCCACTGTCACGATTCAGGTTTCCTTACTCTCATCTCTATAGCTTCCTTGATGATACAATCCCAATATTTCGAAATTTGTGTTAGGACCTTGGTCAAGTCATAATACAGGGTGATTCAAAAAGAATACCACAACTTTAAAAATGTGTATTTAATGAAAGAAACATAATATAACCTTCTGTTATACATCATTACAAAGAGTATTTAAAAAGGTTTTTTTTTTCACTCAAAAACAAGTTCAGAGATGTTCAATATGGCCCCCTCCAGACACTCGAGCAATATCAACCCGATACTCCAACTCGTTCCACACTCTCTGTAGCATATCAGGCGTAACAGTTTGGATAGCTGCTGTTATTTCTCGTTTCAAATCATCAATGGTGGCTGGGAGAGGTGGCCGAAACACCATATCCTTAACATACCCCCATAAGAAAAAATCGCAAGGGGTAAGATCAGGGCTTCTTGGAGGCCAGTGATGAAGTGCTCTGCCGTCCAGAACTTTTCCCTTTGCACAAACACCCATTCTCTGTAAACTGTTTATACCAACGTTTAATACACCACCTATCAGGAGGTTTAACACCATACTTCGTTCGAAATGCACGCTGAACAACTGTCGTCGATTCACTTCTGCCATACTCAATAACACAAAAAGCTTTCTGTTGAGCGGTCACCATCTTAGCATCAACTGACGCTGACGCCTAGTCAACAGCGCCTCAAGCGAACAAATGTACAACTAAATGAAACTTTATAGCTCCCTTAATTTGCCGAGAGATAGTGCTTAGCTCTGCCTTTTGTTGTTGCAGAGTTTTAAATTCCTAAAGTTGTGGTATTCTTTTTGAATCACCCTGTACATGCCGTGAGGTTCTGATAGACAATGCTCGGCGATTGCAGACTTATTAGGCTGTTGCAATCTCGTGTGCCATTGATGTTCATGGTATCGGTCTTCAATGGTGCAAATTGTCTGACTATGTATTTCTTACCGCATTGGTATGTATTTTATAAACCCCTGATTTACGTAAACCAAGGACGTCCTTAACACTGCCAAGAAGCGCTCTGGTTTTAGTTGGAGGGCAGAAGACGGCGTTTACTTGATATTTGCGTAAAATGCGTCCAACTTTTCCCAATAAGGCCCCACAAAACGGAACGAATGCCATGGCCGTGTTTTCCTCGGGTTCTTCATTAGTTTCCGCCGTTTGTGTTGCGAGTGTCGGACGTAGAGCGTCCTGGATTTGCCTTTCCTTATAACCGTTCCTCATAAACACGGACTTCAGATGGGCCAATTCTTGTTGGAGACTGTCCTCAGCAGAGAGAGCGCGAGCTCTGTGCACAAGAGTTTTTAGCACGCCGTTCTTCTGAGCAGGGTGGTGGCAGCTATCCGAGGCAGGTATAAGTTGGTGTGAGTTTTCTTTCTATACACACTGTGCCCCAACCTGCCGTCATCTCGTATTTTGACGAGAACATCCAAGAAGGGGAGAATCTCATACGATTCTACCTCCATGGTGAACTTGATATTTTCGTGTCTGAGTTGAGATGTGTGAGAAATTCCGTCAGCTTGTCGCTTCCATGTGGCCAAATAACAAACGTGTCGTCCACGTATCTGAAGAAACTGGTAGGTTTTAGATGCGCTGATTCCAAGGCTTCTTCCTCGAAATGTTCCATGAACTTGTTGGCGACGACGGGAGAGAGAGAACTCCCCATAGCAACTCCTTCGTTCTGCTCATATTAGTCACTGTTAAATAGAAAATATGTTGACGTCGGATCATGTCTGAACAGATCGGTGGTTTTCTCATCAAATTTCCGGCCAATGAGTTCCAGAGATTCAGGTAACGTCAAAGCTCACAAGTATGTCAGCTTCCTTAATCGTGAGGTGGTTGATAGGTCCCAAGAAATCCGAAGAGTTATGGATATGGTGTGGGCATGTCCCCACGTGAGGGCTGAGCAGCTCCTTGAGGTACTTGGCGAGAGGATACGTCGGGGCACCAATATTGCTGACAACAGGACGTAATGGGATGTGTTCCTTGAGGACTTTCGGTAAGCCGTACATCCTCAGAGGAACCGGGGCTCTGGGTCTTAACTTCTTTGTGACCTCTTCAGGGAAGCTGGAATCTTTGAGAAGCACCAAAGTTTCCCTTTCGCCCCTTTTGGTAGGCTCGGTGTCATTCTTGTGATATGCAGTGTCATCTAGCAGGTCCTACATCTTCATGGTGTAATCTTGGAGGTACAAGATTACTGTAGCATTACCCTTGTCTGCTGGTAAGACCACTATGTCTGGATCTTCTGTTAGCATCCGGATGACCACCCTCTCTTTTTTGGAAATATTCGGCTTCGTACGTCTAGCTCTAGTTATGGCCCTGCAGGTTTCACGACACACCTCTTCCACCGCCTCAGGTGTAAGTTGAGCCGCTGTCTGTTCAACTGCACTAATGATGTCGGCGATGGGTGCATCTTTAGGCGTCAAAGCAAAGTTCATTCCTTTCTTGAGAACTGAGATCGTGTCATTATTCAGTTCTATGTTCATGAGATTGATAATGGTCTTCCCCCTATCTTCATAGGGCCTTTTCTCCGATATACGTTTGAACTTGAATATCTGTCGTTTGGTGGACTTCTTTTGGGCACAGTCCACTGGGGCCCATGTGACACCATCAACCCAATCTCAGGTGCAGGAATTGAAGCGATAGGCGAGTTGTAAATGTAGCTGGAGGAGTTCTTCATTGGTGGTGTCCAGATACCACAGAGTGTAGCGAACTATATTTTGAAACTTCCTGGCAGATTAAAACTGTGTGCCCGACCGAGACTCGAACTCGGGACCTTTGCCTTTCGCGGGCAAGTGCTCTACCATCTGAGCTACCGAAGCACGACTCACGCCCGGTCTCACAGCTTTACTTCTGCCAGTATCTCGTCTCCTACCTTCCAAACTTTACAGAAGCTCTTCTGCGAAGCTTGCAGAACTAGCACTCCTGAAAGAAAGGATATTGCGGAGACATGGCTTAGCCACAGCCTGGGGGATGTTTCCAGAATGAGATTTTCACTCTGCAGCGAAGTGTGCGCTGATATGAAACTTCCTGACAGATTAAAACTGTGTGCCCGACCGAGACTCGAACTCGGGACCTTTGCCTTTCGCGGGCAAGTGCTCAGTTGTGTTTTAGTGCGAGGAATAGGGAAATTCCTAATAGCGTCCAACGTACCTGGATCAGGGCGTATATCTTGTGCATTAATTATGTGTCCAAGATACCTAATCTCACTACAAGCAGATTTTGACCTCCTTACGTTAGCTGTTACACCAGCTTTTGCAAATTTATCGAGAATCTTTTCAAGGGTATCAAGATGTTTATTCCAAGTCTTAGTAGCTATCAAAAGATCATCGGCATAATGTGTAACAGTCTCAACTAACTCGTCACGAAGAACAGTATCCAGAGCAGTAATAAATACGCCTGAAATCACGCTCAACCCGAAAGGAAGAACACAGAATTGATATGTTCGCCCCCCAAATATGAAAGCAGTATAATTTCTGGAATCAGGAGTGATTGCGACGTGCCAAATGTTGTGTCTAGGAATCCTGCATACTCGTATCAATGACTTTTATTACAACAAAACAATTGCAATACTTTATTTTGATAGATGTGTCGCAAGCAAAGGGCGACATACAAAATAATGTTTTCTTCAGAATGGACAAACAAATGTCTGTGCTACATAGAGATTCCTAACGAATTCGCTAACGTTGACGCTGCTATCGAAGTGGCTCACACCAGTCAGGCGCGACGCTTATGTCCTTTTCACATAGGGGCCGCTGCTATCTGTTGTCGTCCTGGGGGAAGGTCGGTCAACGTGCGATTGGCTGACCTACTTCTCACACTCGTCTTTTTTCTTTTGTTCCCGACTGGCGTGCCTGCGCCGAATTCACGTCACGTCATAACAACCCTCCCCCCACCCCAAAGAGACGGACAGTCGTCGTATATAGAGTACGACAACCGGGGGGGGGGGGGGAAGCAGGTGCGTGCGTGGACTCTCTGATGGACCGGAAGCAGTGGCTACAGGGGACGTCAGACTTCTGGTTGTACCCCGCCATCCGACCTTTGCTCTGGCGGAAACGTCCCCTGGAAAACCCTCAGAAGGGTATGCGTGCACCTCCTGAGGCCCATACTATGATGTAGAAGGCGTCGGCCGATGCAGCATGGGCAGGTCCAGCTCCATCGGTAGGACGGGAGGGGGCGGAGGAGGCGAAGGCTCCGTCTCTATGGGGTCGTCCCGCGGTGTCGTGATCACACCCTCTGGCGACAAGCTCTCCATGCTACTCTATCCTGTGCAAGCTTCATCTCCCAGTACCTACTGCAACCTACATCCTTCAGAATCTGCTTAGCGTATTGATCTCTTAGTCTCCCTCTACGATTTTTACTCTCCACGCCGCCCTCCAGTACTAAATTGGTGATTCCTTGATGCCTCAGAACATGTACTACCAACTTTCAGAAACGACTTCCTGACATTTAAATCTATACTCGATGTTAACAAATTTCTCTTCTTCAGAATCGCTTTCCTTGCCATTGTCAGTCTACATTTTATATCCTCTCTACTTCGACCACCATCAGTTATTTTGCTCCCCAAATAGCAAAACTCCTTTACTACTTTAAGTGTCTCAATTCCTAATCTAATCCCCTCAGCATCGTCTGACTTAATTCGACTACATTACATTATCCTCATTTTGCTTTTGTTGATGTTCATCTTATATCCTCCTTTCAAGACACTGTCCATGCCATTCAACTGTTCTTCCAAGTCCTTTGCTGTCTCTGACAGAATTACAATGTGATCGGCGAACCTTCTGCATGGGTTTTAATACCTACTCCAAATTTTTCTTTTTGTTTCCTTCACTGCTTGCTCAATATACAGATTGAATAACATTGGGGAGAGGCTACAACCCTGTCTCACTCCCTTCCCAACCGCTGCTTCCCTTTCATGTCCCTCGACTCTTATAACTGCCATCTGGTTTCTGTACAAATTTTAAATAGCCTTTCGCTTCCTGTATTTTACCCCTGCCACCTTCAGAATTTGAAAGAGAGTATTCCAGTCAACATTGTCAAAAGCTTTCTCTAAGTTTCCAAATACTAGAAACATAGGTTTGCCTTTCCTTAATCTATCTTCTAAGATAAGTTGTAGGGTCAGTATTGCCTCACTTGTTCCAATATTTCTACGGAATCCAAACTGATCTTCCCCGCGGTTGGCTTCTACCAGTTTTTCCATTCGTCTGTATAGAATTCGCTCTGTCAAACTCTTCACGCAGTATCATATCTCCCATTTCATCTTCATCTACCTCCTCTTCCATTTCCATAATATTGTCCTCAAGAACATCGCCCCAGTATAGACCCTCTGTATACTTCTTCCACCTTTCTGCTTTCCGTTCTTTGCTTAGAACTAGGTTTCCATCTGAGCTCTTGATATTCATGCAAGTGGTTCTCTTTTCTCCAAAGGTCTCTTTAATTTTCCTGTAGGCAGTATCTATCTTACCCCTAGTGAGATAAGCCTCTACATCCTCACATTTGTCCTCTAGCCATGCCTGCTTATCCATTTTGCACGTCCTGTCGATCTCATTTTTGAGACGTTTGTATTCCTTTTTGCCTGCTTCATTTATTGTATTTTTGTATTTTCTCCTTTCATCAATTAAATTCAATATTTCTTCTGTTACCCAAGGATTTCTACTAGCCCTCGTCTTTTTACCTACTTGATCCTCTGCTGCCTTCGCTACTTTATCCCTCAAAGCTATCCATTCTTCTTCAATGTATTTCTTTCCCTAATTCCTGTCAATTGTTCCCTTACGCTCTCCCTGAAACTCTGTACAACCACTGATTTAGTCAGTTTAGTCAGGTCCCATCTCCTTAAATTCCCACCTTTTTGTAGTTTTTTTCAGTTTTAATCTACAGTTCATAACCAATAGATTGTGGTCAGAGTCCACATCTGCCCCTGGAAATGTCTTACAATTTAAAACCTGATTCCTAAATCTCTGTCTTACCATTATTTAATCTATCTGATACCTTTTAGTATCTCCAGACTTAGGAGGCGAGAAACAGTTGCAATGCTTGATCCCTAGTGCGTGCAGTGCGAAGTTTGGCCGTCTGCTGCTTGAAGGTTCTGAAAAAACGTTCCACTTCGCCGTTGGACTTTGGATGGAACGGTGCACTAGCTATATTGCTGTTTGCTATTGCGTTCACAGAATGTTTCAGATTCATCTGACGTGAACTGAGGGCCGTTGTCCGACACTGTGACTTCAGGCAAACCTTCGAGGCAAAAAATAGAGGACAACGCCTGAAATGTGCTACATGACGTTGTCGAGTTCATTGGCATAGCAAAAGGAAACTAGCTATAAGAGTCTAACACAATCAACCAATGTTCCAAAAAGGACCCGCGAAGTCTATGTGCACACGTTGCCATTGTGATTGCGAATATTTGTGCCAGAGAGGACTGCTTTTCCACACACGAGAGACACTGTGGTGTCATCTGTTCTAATTGGTGGTGGTGGTGGTTAGTGTTTAACGTCCCGTCGACAACGAGGTCATTAGAGACGGAGCGCAAGCTCGGGTTAGGGAAGGATTGGGAAGGAAATCGGCCGTGCCCTTTCAAAGGAACCATCCCGGCATTTGCCTGAAACGATTTAGGGAAATCATGGGAAACCTAAATCAGGATGGCCGGAGACGGGATTGAACCGTCGTCCTCCCGAATGCGCCGATCTAATTGGATGTCCATACCCCGCCAAGTACTGTGTGGACGTGCTAACTGTTTTGTACGAACAATCCCCAGTGGCTTTGGTGAAGTAACTACAATTCTTCTTCTTCCAAAGCTTTGGGGATCAACACACGTGACTGTCCACTGTTAGTATGAACAAGAATCACACTTTGCTGTATAGCGAGGCTATGTCGACGTGCAAAGTATCGGCGCACGACAGAGTTCTTTATCTATGTAATGAGCGAGGTCAAGAAGTGCATATGTGTTTTAGCAAAATGTTCAAATCTGAATCACTTTCCGTGGCCTGTGCAATTTGCCTATAGTTCAGAAGAAAGGATTGAAGCAATTCAGAATCGTGAGCATCGATGTGACAACAAGATGCAGCAGAAGCGTCAAAGTCTGTATCAGGGCCAATCGGAAGACATGTAAGTGCGTCCGATTACCATGTTGAGCCGTCGGACGATACACAACCTCAGACCGGTATTGAGACAACAACAAAGCCCATCTTTACAATTTTGTGGGCAGCTCGTACAAGAACCGGCTTCATCGGATGAAACAAAGATTGCAATGATTTGTGATCCGTTACTAAGTAGAATTTTCTGCCATACAAATAGTGGTGGAATTTGGTGACACTATACACACTAGCAAATGCCTCTTTCTCTATTTGTGAATAGTTACATTGATGTATGGACAACACTTTTGGTGCGAAAGCAATAGGCCTGTCTTTATCACCAAATCTGTGCGAAAGCACTAAACCGATTCCGTAACAAGGAGCGTCAATTTGCAAGACAACTGGTTCATCGATCACTGAGCAATACATACAAGTTTTTGGAGAGCTTGGCATTCATCTATCCAAACATGGGCGACGTTCTGACGACGCAAACGATGCAATGGTCTTTCGATTTGTGCAGCATTCGGTATGAACCGAATATAATAGTTCATTTTCCCTAAGACTGACTGCAATTCTGTGATATTGCGAGGAACTGGCAGGTTACATATGGCTAACAAATGTGAGTGAAGAGGATTACATCGTGACTGGTTGTGACATGACCCAGATACTGCAACTCTGGTTTAAAAAAATTACACTTGTCCAGTTTACACTATGTCTTACATCAGATAACACACGAAACAAAGCACGCAAATTTGCTATGCGTTCTGCAGGTGTACAACCTGCTACGACAATATCGTCCAACTAGTTTAAATAATTTGGTGATTGAGCGGTCAGTTATCCAAATACCGTTGGAAAATGGCGGATGCGGAAGCACTGCCAAAAGGCAAACGCAAATATTTAAACAAGCCTAAATGAGTGTTCACAACACACACGGTTTGAGACTCTTCATCTAGTGGTATTTGAAGATATGCATCGAGCAAATCAATTTCTGAACAGTAGCGACAACCGCCTAATCTGTCGATGAGATCTTTTGAGCACAGCAATGGATAAGTATCAGTCAGTTTGTGGGTTGAGTGTAGACTTAAAGTCAACGCAGAGGCGAATTCCGCCTGAAGGTTTGGCGAGCAAAACCAGTGGGCTTGCCCATTGACTAACTTGTATGGGGACAATAGCATCGCTATCTTGCAGTTCTCTAAGTTCAGAAACCACTTTCTTCCCTAAAATAATGGGAACAGCTTTATGGCCCGGCATAATTTCGGCTTGCCTAAACCTTCAGAAAGGAACTTCGTGGCAGATTCAGAAAGGACTTCAGTGAATTCTTTCAGCAAGTTAGCTACACTGTCTTTGGCATTGAGTGTAGTCACTGACAACACATTTGCCCTGAATTTGAAAGCCAAACAAATCAAACGAATCAAAGCCAAATATATTTACACAATCGCCTGACTGTAGCACAGTGACAGTCACAATTCTCGTGTGCGAGCGATACATGGCAGACAAAGTACATTTTCCGAGAACGGGAATGTCTTGTCCATTCTAAGCCGTCAGCTAGTTTTAGACAGGCGTGGGGAGTCTAATAGTTCATATGTGTTACGATTCAACAATGTAACAGAGGCACCGTGTCAAACTGAAATTTCACACGTTTTCCACTAAGATGCAAATGAACAAAACGTTTGTTGGACTGGCGTAACACTGAAGAAACAGTTTGCTTGCTAGTTTTGCTAATGCCAGCAGCAGTCTTTGAATACACTCCATTGATTACATGGGCCTTGTGAGTGCATTTTTGTGAGTGGGCAGAATTCTTATGTTTGTTCCACTGCAAACATACGGATTGTGCGTGACCTTTCTGGCCACAAGCTTAACTCTGTGCTTGTCTGGACGGGCAGTCTTGGCGTTTGTGCCGTGAACAGTCCGACGACATGACTTAATTCTATTCAGTGATGTAGCTGCTTGTTTAGACAACTGTTTACGTACCTTGGCGAGCATGCTGTTGCTGCATACTGGACCTGCCTTGGGCGACCCAACCCAACAAATTGGGGGCTGCACGAGTTTATCAGCCGCTACGTGCCGATACTGATCTAGAATTTGCACTACATGATGAAATGATTGATTTGACTGTTTCAAAATATGTTCTCTAATTTTTAGATCAGTTACATAGTACGCGATCGCATCACGCAACACAACATCTGAATATAAAGCACCAAAAGCACATTTAAATTTGCATTCCCTCGTCATACCCTGTAAATAAGTTACCCACTCGTGGTACGTCTGTTCTGGCCTTTCCTTGCAAATAAAGAACTGGTACCTAGCTGCCACCACATTCACTTGTAGGTCATAATAGTTAGTTAGAGAACCTACAACCTGATTATAGGAAAGTCCACTTGGAGTGGCACTAGGGAACAATTTCTGAATGTGGCGAAAGACTGCATTTCCTACCGTTGACAAAAGGTAGTGTAGTTTCACAGTATTTGATACTTTGTGAGCAGTGATGTGGGCTTCGTACTGTTGCAACCACTCGAGCCATTCCTCTTCTTTTTCGTTAACCTGACGAAAAGTTGCGGCATGTTGGCCGGTTGGTCGCATTGCGTTTGTTGCTTGGTTGACAAGTAACTGCTGTACCGCGTTTAGAAGGGTTGCAATCTGCTGCGTCTGAAACTGATACGTCTGTTTTAGCTGAATTTCATCTATCGCCTTCAGCTGAGGCGCCTGAGGAGGGAGGCAAATGCAATAAACAGAAAATGCAAGCAAGAAAAACAAGTACACAAGCAAAGAAAATTTCTGCAACGCCCACCTGAAAACACTGAGTAGAAAAAAACTATAAGAGATACTGTTAAAACATGTAAACACATCCCTGCAAAGAAAAGACAAGGTAGAAGTAGGGCGCCAGCAAAACGCAAAAGAAACACAGAAAATCTGTGGCAGAAGGTGGCTCTGTTAACAGGTTGTTGCTATAGTATTCGTTCACCTCGCCGCCAGTGTTGTTATTTCTAAGAATACTACATACTCGGTTCAATAGACAATCAAACAACTCATATTAATGAGTTTTATTGCAACAAAAGAATTACAATACTTAACTTTGACAGATGTGTTACAAGCAAAGGGAGACATTTAAAAAAATCAATCTCTTTCAGAATAGACAAACACAAGTCTGTGCTACACAGAGATTCCTAACGAAGTCGCTAGCATTGACGCTGCTATCTAACTGGCTCCCACCAGTCGGGCGCGGCTTTTTTGTCTTCTTCTCACAGCTGTCTCTTCTCTTTCGTTCCCAACTGGCGTGCCAGAGCTGACTTCACACTGTAATAGAAAAGAATTATATGCTCAGGATGTATGAACTCCTGATTTCATTATGCGATGGTTTGATGATATCTACATTCTGTAACCAACTTTATCAATCATACAGTCCTAAAATTACCAGACAAACTTCTGTTATTGAACTCAGAACGAAATTTCTTTGGCAAGTAAATACAGAATTTTGACCTAAAACTGCGTAAATAGCTGAAACTATCAAAGAATTTGCCACTACACAATTCAAAGGGTGTTTTACATTCAAAATTTGACTTTCCAATACGACTATGCAGAAAAACGGCTGTGTCACATGCATGAACCCAAAATGATTTACATAATATGTTAGACAATAACATCGAATGAGATAATACTAATGTAACTTGTTAGGTGATAACATGGAGCGAGCTAATTGTTCCATGTGTTGATGTGCTTGTTCAGCAGCATCATTTTACTCAGGTATCTGAACACACAAACTGAAAGTCAAGACTATGGCCTCATAGCACTGCATCTTCCCTGTTACGAATTAACTCTTATTCACCACCCGACCTGAACATTTTCACCTTATGACCAGCAGCATCACACTCCTTCAAAACTATTTTCAAAATATCAGCTTCTTCCATTGTATTTCACATGAATATCCAAGATGCTACTCCAGGCAGGTGTAAAATGAATGTGCACAACAGAAAATATAGAACGCGAAAATGAGGATTTGGCCCTTTCTGACTGCCCCCTGAAGCAGACCTTAGGATCTCTTAATGATGATATTATCTCCTCCTTCTTGCTCTTTAACTTATGACTTACAACATAAACATAAATGAATGATTAAGGGAACTAGTAACTACAAAATGATAAATGCTGTTTCTGCTTATACATTTATTGTAGATTAAAACACCTTTATATATTACAAATGTTTATATTACAATGTCCAATGGACATAAAGAGATAAAGAGATACAAAACTAATACGATTGATCAATTCCCCAAATCTGCTCCTTTTTATGGCTATGTGATCTAATAAATAATGGGAGATGACTGGCATCATGTACGTACCAAACACTAGAAGACACTACTTTCAAAGATTATCTACAGTGGTGTGCAGCCTCAATGGAAATAAAATTTACGTGATCACAGCTGTTTAGCTTTATAGCCCTAATAAGCCAAACCAATTAGCAATATCACCATATGTACTGTGTCCAGTGCGTTGGATTGGTGGTTCTTATACATGTCTGTGATGACGGAAGAAATCCAGCTACAAAATATTAAAAAAACCTCATTCAGACACTATGACAGCAGAAGACAGTCCTCTGACTGGTATAATCTAATACTGTCTTCTCCTCTCTGTGATCTACAGATGAGAAACGTGAAGTCCCAGCCACAAGGACGGAGTTCCGATAATGTCTCAACTAGAATATAGGCAGAAAAAGTGCTTTCAATCACTGAACGTTGTGTACTCAATGACGACTTCCTAACTGGAGGCAAAGTCCAGAATCATATAAGTTTGCAACAGTACAGTGCCTAACCCTTTTAACTACAAAACCTCCTGAGAGCAAACATAGCAAGTACATCTGTAACAACAAAGCTGTTACTGAGTGACCATCAGACACTGGCGCCCAAAACGGAAGACCATTTCTCTCTATCACTGGCTTCCCAGCAAACCTCGGCTCCCCTCTCTCGTAACTGCAGAAGGCGAATCACATTCTCGAAACAATGGTGTATTCTCCCTCTCTACAGATTATTCTGAATGCTGACCAACCATATTTTAATCTTTTGTCGTCCAGCGCGTAAAATTTGCAAGGAAATACCTATCCTCGTTAATTAGGAATACATACAATGGTATACTTCTCAGAGTAAAAATCCTTAGAAACAGTCCAGTCTGTGTGATTTCCGAGGTAACGCTTCCTTGTTCCTCTTTGCTGCGTCCAAGATTTTTAGAGTTTCCAAAGAATTATCCGGTTAACCTTCTGGCCCTGCTACAACACCGGCCTGCTGCCACTGTATTGTGCTTCAGCGCTCAGGCACCCTGACTGTCCATATTGGGTACTTCCTGTGTTAATCCAGAACCATACACCTGTGTGGGCTTTTCCACCTAGGACATTCATACATAACACTGTTTTGATAATAAAGACAATCCGTCACCTTCCATGAAATAAGTGTTAACAACTAGGTGTATGTGACAATTTCAGTCTTCTTTAAATATTCTTACATACGATGTACAGCCCATCATATGATACCTAATTCTGGTTGTAAATCACGGCAAAATATGTAGATGAGTGCTTGTAAGGTGCGAAATTATAACCACCTTACAATACCCCCACCTAATGAACTATTTTGTACTAGGATGGGGTAATTCTTATAGTACTAGCTCATCCAGAACAAAATAATATAACCATCAACTGTCTGTACAAGTAAACTAATAAGAATAAGGGCAGAGGTACAATTGAATCATGATATGTTCTTCTACAGTCATTCTGCGTTCATTCATGGGCTTCCTGCCATAAATGTATTTACTACATGTTTATTTTAATCTATCTGCTCCTTATGTTTTTAACAATTTTTTGAGACATGACAATTGGAATATATAATAACACACAAAATAACCCATGTTATCAAAAGAAATTTAACTAATGTTACAAATTTTTTATGCTCTTTCAAAAATGGCAGTTCCCATCTTTCTTTAGACTTGAGGTCCATGCTCTCTGTCATTCATTCTTCACTAAGAATAGGTTGAGGCAAGAAATATTAACGCACCCTAATCTTTTCAAGATGGTCACCCAATAAATTACAAATGCTTCATTTAGCCATTAATATGCAAAACAAGTAGTTACATCAGTTATTCGAGAGGTTATCTATTGGTCATTATACAATTATATAAAATTCTGTGAAACATCCTGTGTAAATTTTACGTGGTCATATGTATGTTCTTGGCTTGCATTAAAACAAGTCTAGTGTTTCCCTAACGTGTATACTCTTAAAACATTTCACAAATCTTACGTTCTGAAGTGTTCTTTGACAGACTGCATTTACATTTACTTTGACAACTAATTTTTTAAATAAGATTTTGGATCGATCACCAATTTTAATTAATGTTAATGATTATAAAGGATCCACCTCGATTGCAAATAGAAACTGGATGTTGACCTAGGTTTCGGTGCGGATAACCACGCCTTCTTCAGAACACACTAAAACTACAAACTGCCTAAAGAAGCATGGTCCATCATTAATATAAAACGCCCAAAAGGGCAAAAGACTCCATAAATTGTAAAATAAACGGTACGTGTGTATCATGTCCGTAGCTGTACAGCTATATACCGACATCGGTATTCAAGAGTGTAAATATCAGTTTCCTCTGTTTGTTTCGAGTTGCCGAGCAAATGTCTTCGGAGACGTGACAAGTTTCTAGTTAGTCAGTGGTTTACAGAACGCCACACCTAGCTAAAGTTTCAGGTTTGTTGAGATATAATTTCCAGTCTATATCTTGGGAATTATGTTGCGCTAGCGATCAGTAGGATGCTGCCTAGTGCTTGATATCGAGAAGTACCGTGAAAGTGGTATAGTATTATGGCGAACCATGCGAAAATAAATGTGTTCTTGTAATCCCTGACTCTGGAGATGTGTGTAGAAAAGCGAGCAAGCAAGAAGCAGGTTCGGAGCAGAAACTGTAACGTGTTTGTGCTGAGGGGAAACGAGTCCGAATTTGTAGAACAGCTCTAAGAGCGACTTTGGTCCGCTGAGGGTGCTCTGGTCACACGTTGGGGGTGGATGACTTTTGATCATTGGCTGCAGGAAAATATCTAGTGCTGTGAGGAGTATATACGGTACTGTCTGTCTTCGCAGTATATGTACAAATTAGGTAAAAGATATATTTTGTTTGTTGCAGTGAAAGGGTACAGTACCGCCCGACATTGAATATAGGTACAACATACTTCAGTATTTTTGTCAGAACAACGCTTTTTTTTGTAAAATAACTAAATTTCAATTAATACAGCGAAGCCGGATACTAGTGTAGGAATGAATGACAATTTATTTATTTAATTTATCATATGTGCACTCCCACAAAATAAATCCCTACATCCAGTTTGGTGAGATCTTTTGAAATGAATGAATGTATGGTCGTCTGCTAACCGCAGATAGTGAATGTGAATATATGATCATCTTTGAGTCGATCCTTTGGCCACCTTTGGTGGAACCAAAGAGATGAAATTTACCAGAGCTTTGAGCGCCTGAAATGCAGCTGGCCAATAGGGTAGTAAGGTGCTCCCCCACTTTAGCAGAGGTGGAGAGGACCTCGAGAACGGCCATGTTTTAGGCACTCTGCCGCTGGATCCTGTGCTGTTAACACCTGTTTTAGATGTGCTCCGTAATGACGAAAGAGTGGAGGCATGGTATGCATGTGGAATATTTAAGAGTAGATTGAAATAATAATTTCTCTATTTCAGGAACTTTTGTGGGGAGAATTAAATGTCAGGCAGGTAATATTAATGGGATTGTAGTAATCTTCGGAAGTGACCAACGGTCACAAAGAAACCACGTGTAGCAATAAGTTGAAATACTTCCGTGTGCTTAAGCTAAGCTGAATTACTAGCGTGTGTACAATAAGTTGAAATATTTAAGAAATAGCGTGTGTACCATAAGTTGAAATATTTAAGAAATGGCGTGTGCAGGACTTGAAATTAGAGACGAGTACTTCCACGTGGTGAGTACTGTGTGAGTCTCAATCTGTGTATGAGACAAAAGATAAAGAGAAGTACTCGTCCACGGTATCAGTTGAGGACTCGCGTGTGTGATGAATACATTAATATTATTTTGCGTGTGACGCTAGATTAAAACTCTGAGAGAGAAACAAGGTGAGTCGGCCGTCTATTCAGCAACGCCACATGGCTTGCATTGCACAGGAAGACGTGCATTTATCTCCAGAGTTCACAGTAGGAAAGTAGAATTACAAAGTGGGGCAGTGTCGTGTGAAACTGGGATCAATATTAATTGAAGTGGGAAAGCTGAAAGTGATAATGTTGTAACCATTCTCTGTGTAGTATTTCATATTGTTGTGTGGTGTATGTCATGTAATTTGGGTATGCCCATGCCCACTGGGCGGAATTTCTCATATGTTATTGTTGTAGGTTATAGAATTTGTGTGTTTAGGTTAGGGAATTTATCAGAATAAATCAGTTAGTGAAAAGAAAGAGATTGGTAGACTATTCCTTCAAATTGTATGTTGTCATAATGTCCCGAATTTATAATGTGTGCGCCATTCATATTCAGTGGGATGGCCACGTGTTAATAAAAGCCGTCAAATAAAAGACAAAAAGAAAATGTGGTACTGCCAGTGCGTAGTGTACAGTCAGAGTTCTGTAAATCATTGATAGTCAGATATGCGTTTCCGTTGCGTAGTAATCATATAGGAGGATAACTTGTAACGAAGTGTGAGTACTAGAGTTCATGTTACTCGTTAAATTAAGAAAGAATCCACTCGCTTGGCAGACCACTCATCTTGCAGGCCTGACTGCTTGATGCCACAGTATGAGCAAGGCATGTGGGTGCCTCTCAGCAGGATACGAATTTTATGTTTACTACAACGACACAGTACGCGGTGATGTATTGCTGGGTTAGAGATCGGTTTCACGCACTAATATTTGGGCTCCTGTCCTCGGTAGGAGAGCAGTGTAATTTAGTAGGAGTCTTTCTGTATTTGACGTTATGTAGGGTATGCAGTGATATACTGATGGGTGGCAGTTCAGTTTCATGTTCTAATATTCAAGCTCCCGTCCTCGGTGGGAGAGCAGTGTAAATGAGTTAGAGTCTTTCCGTATTTGACAATATGTATGGCAGTTTGTAAGATTTAATTGCCAGTGCAATATGGCGATCTGTGTAAAATAACCACTGGAAGTCTCGTCTACACAAGGAAAAAAGGCAGACGGTGCTTCAATACCAGCACCATCAGTAATTCGGCGGGTAAATTCAATAAGAGCCAATCATAATGATCGATTCATCCACATCCTTTGTGCTGGGATGTAGGAGCCTCTACATAGCGGAGGGGACGCTTGTGTGTGTTGAAAGCAGGAAGTGTAACACGTGATGGATGGGGTACCACGTTAGGTCCACAAGAAAGACTGCATTCGACATTATTCTGCGCTACTTTCGTAAACAGGTTCTGTTAGGGCAAGAATTTCCGTGCATACAAGCTGAGACATCAAGAAAGCGAGCGTTAACTATTTCTGGGACACTATACAATTCTTGCAAGGTCGACTCAGTCCTTATTTTTTACATAGTCATGTGACATCAGTATACAATTGAGAACCTTGATAGATGAGCTAGCTACGAGCGTGTACTTCGCAGCATTGCGTCAGTCATGCTCGACAGTTGAACACCTTTAGACATGTCTCTCATGTCGCCCTAGGAACAATGCGCCCTGTGCTACTCTGTCATCAACGATAAAGACACGTGATGCCCAGAGGTGTCTCACATATGGGAGCTGCGTGAGCGCGCCTTGGTGTAATGTGACGTCAATGTAACACTGACTGTATACCCGAAAATAGAGGCAACTTTCACCTGGATCTGGTTGCGGCTGACAGCTGTGATGGTGCACGTGCCCCTGGAGTGTCTGCGCTGCTGCCCGGTTGTGTCAGCAACAGTGCCTAGGTGAACACATATTTCGAGAAGAATTTCTCAGGTACCAAGTATGAAAGGGATGTCGCTGCCTCATGCTTATGGGCATCTGTGCGTGATTTGACAGCTGATGGCTGCAGGTAGCCTCCTGTGTGGTCTACTGGACATGGGGTGGTGGATGGTGCTTGTGCTTATTGATTGCATGTCTGTTGGATTATTTTGCGAGCATGTCTGTAGGCTGTGCTATGCACTATTTGGACAGTTCACAAGTTGATTACCTGTCTGCACATCTGTGTACTGCATTATTTAGGAGGATTCTGCATGTCTGTACTGAAATTATTTGGCTAAGTTAGGACTTGTTTGTGTGCCTGCAGAGCGTTATTTAGGGGTAGTTTACAGATATGTGAGCTGTGTGGTGTGACGCCAAGCATGTCAGAGTGTGTGTTTTGTATCAGTGTGATAAATATACTATCTCTAAAAATCGATCCCTAAATAAATTGTTCCAAAATAAATAAAGTACACTCTTTCCTTACTCTCTCCAGCAGCCAAGCGCAGGCTGAGTCATTTTCCCGCCGTTTTCCCCCTCCAGACCACCATCTGGTATTATGTCACAGGAGGGATGGCAGCACCCTCTGGTGGCAGTATTGTGTACTAGGTCAGTTGGAGTCTAGATCTTATGGTGGAGACACTGCCTGCAATATAAAAACTTATGTCTACCATAGACAGAGTCGTTTTCCCGCCATCCCCCCCCCCACCATCTTGGATTACGTCAGTGAATGGACGACAGCACACTCTGGTGGTGGTACTGTGTACTAGGTCTAGACCTTGTGGTGAACACACTGTTTGCAGCCATCTTGGATAACAGTATTCGCATCATCAGCTGACGTCATGGCTGCCATCTTGGATTGCATCATGGAACGGACGACAGCGCCCTCTGGTGGTGGTATTGTGTACTAGGTCAGTTGGAGTCTGGACCTCGTGGTGAACACACTGGATAATGGTGCTGCCTCTAATTGTTTAAATAAAGACTGATGTGTGATTTCGAGAGCTGACGATTAGCAAACGTGTTTGCAGAGTCTTTTAGATGGATTATTATTTTGACAATTTATGGGTTGTTTGGCTCTCTCGACATAAAGGTATTGCATTATTTACGAGTGTTTTGCAGGTCTGTAGGCTGTGCAATGCGTTATTTGGACAGTTTACAACTAGCAAGCACCTGTGCAGAGCATTATTCATGAGTTATTTAGGAGAAGTTTGCAGAACTGTTTGCTGTGTGTGATGTCAGAGCGTGTGTTCTGTATCATTGTGATAAATATACTCCATCCCTAAATAAATGGTTTCAAAATAAATAAAGTACATTCCTTCCTCCCTCCACCAGCCCAGTGCAGGTCGAGTCCTTTTCCCACTAATCCCTAGGAAGAGGTGGCAGTCAGGTGACTTAGGTTTGTGGAAGTGAGATTTGTTTCCCACAATTTTCTTAGGTTGGTAGAGAAACCCCAAGTGACCTTTCTTTACTGCCAAAATTCAAACTTGGCGCTAGTTCCTAGGACGAGGTGGTGGTCAGGTGACTTAGGTTAGTGGAGGTAGTCCAAGTGTCCTTTCTTTTGCTCCATTTTCTTAGCTTAGTAGAGATATGTGAATTGACCTCTCTTTACCACCAAAATTCAAATTTGGTGCCAGTTCCTAGGAAGAGAAGGCAGTTGGATGACTTAGGTTAGTGGAGATAGCCCAAGTGACCCGCCTAAATCCGCCATCTTGAATGGTGTCACAGCTACCATCTTGGATGATGTTATGCACTGTTGCCAAGTCTACACGCCACAATCTTAGATGACGTTATCGCCGTTATCTTGGATACATCTGGCAACAATGCAGAGTGGCTCAGAACCCGCCTTGCCCGATTACTGACGAATACACATTCTTCAGAAACACAGTCTGCAGGTGCTGCCGTTCCATTTGCAAACTATTGGTGTCAGAGATGACATGGTCTCGGTGAATCAACGTCTTCAAAACACCCATCGTTTGTGCCGGATGATGGCAACTAACGGCTTGCAAGTAAAAGTGTGTGTGAGTGGGCTTTCTATATACTGAATGGCCAAGTGTGCCATCTCTCTTTTGTCGCACCAAAACGTCTAAAAACGGCAGGCAACCCTCCTTCTCCAACACCACAGTAAATTTTATGTTTTCGTATATGGAGTTCAAATGTTGTAGGAACTCTCGCAGACGATCCAAAGCATGAGGCCAAACTATAAAAGTGTCATCAACATATCCCCAAAATACTGTTCATTGAAAAGTGGCCAAAGTGAGTGCTCACTCCTCAAAATCTTCCATAAAAAGATTGGCCACCACTGGAGATATAGGACTCCTCATGGCGACACCGTCTGATTGCTCATGAAACTCACTGTTAAATAAAAAATATGTAGAGAGTGTGTGCTGAAACAGCGCTGTAATGTCAGCTCCAAACCTATTGCCAATGAGATGTAGTGAGTCCACAAGAGGTACACTTGTATAAAGTGAAACCACTTCAAAACTGACCAACAAGTCATAACTTTGGAGCTGCAATAACTTAAATCTGCTGATGAAATCACTAGAATTGCTTATGTGATGTGTTCACTTTCCTACCATTGGTTTCATCAAAGACGTCAAATACTTTGCTAAGCCACAGGTGGCTGCTCCAATATTACTCACAATTGGACATAATGGCATGTTATCCTTGTGGATCTTCGGCAATCCATAAAGCCTAGGTGGAACTGAACTACGTATTTGGTTTCAGTTTCTTAATGACCTCCTTTGGTAAGGAACTGTTAGTCAGAAGTTCTGTTGTTTTTCGCACCACTTGGGTAGCAGGATCCTTATCGATTTTACGATATGTTGACTCGCTTAATAAAATATTGATCTTATTAATATAGTCCTCCTGTAGCATTAAAACAGTAGCATTACCTTTGTCCAATTTAAGTACCACTGTATCCGGGTCTGCTCGCAAATTCTGGAGGGCTGCCCCCTCCATAGACAAGATGTTACTCTTCGGCGGTGTAGCTCTTGTCAAGACAAGACTCCCAGCGTACTTCCTCGGCTTCACCTGTAGCAAGATGGCGCACAGCTTCTTCGATGGAACTGACAAAGTCCAGTAGTGGTGATGAAACAAGTGTAGGAGCAAAACAGAGACCTCTTGCTAACACAGACGTAGTCACGTCATCTGTAGGTTTCCCCATCAAGTTAATAACGGATCGTCGAGTAGGAACTTCCTCCAGAATCTGTGTCAAAAGTCAGTCGAACTTGGCCATTTGTCTCGCCGTAGCCTTTTCATGGTTCCAGTTTGCTTTGGCCCATGTCACACCATCCACCCAGTCCCAAGACACCGTAGACAGTCTTGCTGCCAATTCTAAATGAAGATAATACATGTCCTTCGATGCGGAACTAGTTCACATCGACTGAAACAAATTCTTTCTCTCACTAATGCCATACTTGCTTTACGTTTGATGTTATTTGCAGCGGCACTATTAATAAAATGTACAATTTTTGCAAACTTTGTAATTATACACTTGCCTCTGCAACTGAATAAAAATATCAGAGAGCTCAATAGCCTCGCTCTTTTTTCATGTAACTTTTCGAATCTTTGAATACACTGCATCAGTTGCTCCCCATAGAGATGCTTGATGTGAGATTTAAAACTTTCCTGGCGTACATAATGTTCCACAAAATTTAGGGCGAACTGCCGGATGTCTGTAACTTCCTGCCACAATATTTCGGCGCAGAGTCTGCTGGCCATCTTCATGTGGTACTGGTGAAAATATTCAGTATTCATCAAATTATACAACTTTTTTTTTTTATAAAGAGTCACACACTGATTCGGATTTCACAACAAACTTTCATCTACATTTGTGTATGGGGATGGAAGCTACAGTTATTTGTGAAGCTTAGGAAGCGAAGATTGGTTCAACAACTTGTTTGTGATCAGTGATGGTGGCTTCACAAGTCCATCTTTTGATCCTCAGCCCATTGTTGATCCCGTCAGGTTACAAGTCTCTCGGAGAGTTGATGATGTGTAAGATCCTCGGAATATAGAGCAAGGTAAGTAGGTGTATGTTTTGAAATAGTGAAGTTTTTGTCCAATTTGTACACAGTATGAGAGAGGTACAGTTGGATAGGATCTTTATAGGCCACCTAAAATTCTTCTGCGCCAGCCAAGAGAAGTGTAATGGTATCTAGTCTTTAGTTCTTTGTGTTTCTTCTTTTTACTATGTTTGTGTTCCTACTCTTCTGTTCTTCATTTTGCTTCTTTCTCTTAATACAAATATTGTATTTTGGATAAGGATATTGGTAATTGTGGACAGGTAGACTACCTGTTTGGTGACATTACACATAGAACTTGAGTCGTTGTATGTGACACAGATTACTCAAAAGTCAGTGCCACGTGACTAACTGCTACAGATTATGATGTCTATCAGTCTCTGTCTGGCAGAGAACAGCAGAAGGAAAAGCAAATAGAGTTCCCAGTTCCGTACAGCATATTGGAAAATATTTAATGTAGATTTCCCGACCATGTTATAGTTCTGAGTGAAGATTTTAATTTACCAGATATAGACTGGGAGACTCAAACGTTTATAATGGGTGGCAGGGACAAAGAAACCAGTGAAATTTTTGTAAGTGCTTTATCTGAAAACTACCTTGAACAGTTAAACAGAGAACCGACTCGAGGCAATAACATATGAGACCTTCTGGTGACAAACAGACCTGAACTATTTGAAACAGCGAACGCAGAACAAGGAATCAGCGATCATAAAGCGGTTACACCATCGATGATTTCGGCCATAAATAGAAATATCAAAATGGGTAGGAAGATTTTTCTGTTAAGCAAAAGTGACAAAAAGCATATTTCAGGTACTTGACGGCTCAACACAAAAGTTTTATGTAAAGTACAGATAGGGTTGAGGATCAGTGGACAAAGTTCAAAACCATTGTACAATATGCATTAGATGAGTAAGTGCCAAGCAAGATCGTAAGAGGTGGAAAAGAGCCACCGTAGTACAACAACCGAGTTAGAAAACTGCTGCGGAAGCAAAGGGAACTTCACAACAAACATAAACATAGCCAAAGCCTTGCAGACAAACAAAAATTACACGAAGCGAAATGTAGTGTTAGGAGGGCTATGCGAGAGGCGTTCAATGAATTCGAAAGTAAAGTTCTATGTACAGACTTGGCAGAAAATCCTAAGAAATTTTGGTCTTATGTCAAAGCGGTAGGTAGGCCAAAACAAAATTTCCAGACACTCTGTGATCAAAATGGTACTGAAACAGAGGATGACAGACTAAAGGCCGAAATACTAAATGTCTTTTTGCAAAACTGTTTCACAGAGGAAGACTGTACTGTAGTTCCTTCTCTAGATTGTCGCACAGATGACAAAATGATAGATATCGAAATAGATGACAGATGGATAGAGAAACAACTAAAATCGCTCAAAAGAGGAAAGGCCGCTGGACCTGATGGGATACTAGTTCGATTCTATACAGAGTACGCGAAGGAACTTGCCCCTCTTCTTGCAGCGGTGTATCGTAGGTGTCTAGAAGAGCGCAGCATTCCAAATGATTGGAAAAGGGCACACGTCATCCCTGTTTTCAAGAAGGGACGTCGAACAGATGTGCAGAACTATAGACCTATATCTCTAACGTCGATCAGTTGTAGAATTTTAGAACACCTATTATTTTCGAGTATAATGACTTTTCTGGAGAATAGAAATCTACTCTGTAGGAATCAGCATGGGTTTCGAAAAAGACGGTCGTGTGAAACCCAGCTCGCGCTATTCGTCCACGAGACTCAGAGGGTCATAGACACGGGTTCCCAGGTAGATACCGTGTTTCTGGACTTTCGCAAGGCGTTTGATACAGTTCCCCACAGTCGTTTAATGAACAGAGTAAGAGCATATGGACTATCAGACCAATTGTGTGATTGGATTGAAGAGTTCCTAGATAACAGAACACAGCATGTCACTCTCAATAGAGAGAAGTCTTCCGAAGTAAGAGTGATTTCAGGTGTACTGCAGGGGAGTGTCATAAGGCCGTTGCTATTCACGATATATATAAATGACCTTGTGGATAACATCAGAAGTTCACTGAGGCTTTTTGCGGATGATGCTGTAGTATATCGAGAGGTTGTAACACTGGAAAATGGTACTGAAATGCAGGAGGATCTGCAATAAATTGACGCATGGTGCAGGGAATGGCAACTGAATCTCAATGTAGACAAGTGTAACGAGCTGCGAATTATAGAAAAAAAGATCCTTTATCATTCAGCTACAATATAGCAGGTCAGCAACTGGAAGCAGTTAATTCCATAAATTACCTGGGAGTAGGCATGAGGAGTGATCTAACATGGAATGACCATATAAAATTAATCGTCGGTAAAGCAGATGCCAGGCTGAGATTCATTGGAAGAATCCTAAGGAAATGTAGTCCGAAAACAAAGGAAGTGGGTTACAGTACACTTGTTCGCCCACTGCTTGAATATTGCTCACCGGTGTGGGATCTGTACCAGATAGGGTTGATAGAAGAGATAGAGAGGATCCAAAAGGAGAGCAGCGCACTTCGTTACAGCATCATTTAGTAATCGCGAAAGCGTTACGGAGATGATAGATAAACTCCAGTGGAAGACTGCAGGAGAGACGTTCAGTAGCTCGGTATGGGCTTTTGTTGAAGTCAAGCACTATATTGCTCCCTCCTAGTACATCGCGAAGAGACCATGAGGATAAAATCAGAGAGATTAGAGCCCACACAGAGGCATACCGACAATCTTTCTTTCCACGAACAATACGAGACTGGAATATGAGGGAGAACCGATAGAGGTACTAAAGGTACCCTCCGCCACACACCGTCAGGTGGCTTGCGGAGTATAGATGTAGATGTAGATGTATTAGCAGTTGCGCTGTAGGATTAACTGACTGCATCATGTGTGCAATCTGCTTATCTCGTCTCCATCGTGTAATACAACAGTGGAGACAAGTCATTAGTGGCTGTTTAAACAAGCAGGTCTACTGCGGACTGCTGCATATTACCTGCTCAGTCGCCATCTGCCACCCGAGGTCTTCACGAATCTGCATTTGAATAGGTCTGCTGTTTGCCCAAGTCCGCGACATGGCTTTGGCTTACCGATGGTGTCCCTTGCTTCTGGTTTTCTCTGCAACTGTACCGTTAGCCTCTTGTTCCATCAGCACATCACGTTGTTGCTTCCAGTGTGTTTCGCAAAAGTTTCTTTTTGTGAAACATATATCCACTATTACATACAATTAGATTCCGATTTACACAAATACTATACAATACATAACATAATATCATTGACATGTTTCTGTTATGAAATATAATTTTATTTTTTATTTTTAAGATGCACTCACCAGTAAGGTCATTTATCTTTACATTTATTACTGTTCTAGTTGTATAATCAGCCAAGATGCTCACTTATTTACTCTTATTATTCTGATCAAAATATCATGTTAATTATAAAAGAACATATTCCTCAATCTATGTAATTTAATTATTAAATATCGGTCGGAACCTGTATACCTATGAAAAAATAACAGAAGAATTATGATCATCGCCGGATCCCAATGTTAATAACTGCAAATACTACCTGTTAAACAACGTGCCAGTTGAATGTTTATACTAGTCTAACTACAACCCTATTCAAAGTACTACACTGTCGGTGGATATCACAAGATCGTCTGATCTCATGGCTCTTGGTTTCATTATGGATGTCGTCGTGAATATCTGTGAACACGTCTGCACAAACATACACAAACGAATGATTAGGCGGGCCTCACCTTCATATCATGCTTTGGTTTGCTTCCTGTGGATAATCATAAACTACATAGCAAGTTTACTACAAAATTACTGATACTTTCGTTAATCACACTGTCATGTAACTTCTTTCATGTTTTTCTCAGTAATACCTTCTATGTCGCTGTCCTTTTTCCGGAGCTGTTTCTATTACCTTTATCTGTCGTTAACTCTTCCTTTTACGTTAATAAATTTACATTTTATTTTACCAGTGGTTCCTGCAAATATAAGGATTTCAGTACATTATATAAAATCACTGCTCATCAACACTACTGCCAAGCAACCCACGATGTCATGCGCTTTGAACATTTTGACAACATTTCGTACTTTCCTATATTATCACATAACATTTTGGTGCGCTCATATGGCATTCCAACTCTCTGAACAGCATAAATATAACGCTTCCATATACAAATAACGGTGCGCTCTCGCGAAGGAGCGTGGAGCAGGCCACCTAGTGAACTCTCGTTTCTCTAAATGGAGAAAAATCACACTTGGACGAAACACTTACGTGTCACCGCAAACCACTACTGGCAAGTCATCCATTTGTGATCCCATTGCTAAACATGGAAAATAGACACTCATTTCATGAAGTAGTTCTAAAATCTTTTCAAAATGCTGACGTTCTCTGCTAATACGTTCCACATCAATTTGGTAACAAACTTACCTATTCACACACCTTTACAACTTTTTTTTTGCAGTACCACAGGTTTCTCATTTTTATTTTATTCCTTCATGGACAGAGAGCACATCTTAAACTCCAGACAACATTTAAATTGCACGCTCTGCTTGCTGTGTACATAGTTATCGTCTACACAAAGAAACATACCCTAATTTTCTCACTATCGACATCCTACCCTTTTATGCAGTGTAGTACCTCTTTTAACATTATAATAGCACTGAAAATATTGATAAATCTACGTATCCCTTCGGTGCAATAACTTAACATAATTGCTAACTATATGCAATATACTTTCACCATACAAGCTCCTATAATTCTTCCTACTTATTCTACGTTATTTTTCCATACTCTCCCAGGATTAGGTGGTCTAATTTCAATTGATTGTTCCCGATTCCTGTCGTTATTCATTCCACCCCATCCTTGGTCAGACCGTTGACAAGTTTCTCTATTGTCGCCCAATGATGCGCCATTACTTTGTGGCTCCCATCTGCTTTCATTTTGTTGCCTATATTCTCTGTTATAATTCTTCCACTGTACATTGTTCCCACTGCGATGTCTATGGTCCATGTTTTCGTGAGGCGGCCGATTTACATTGTTTTGCCAATAATGGCCTCTATTATTCTCTCCGTTGTTCTCCCTTCTTTCACTTTGCACGTCTCTCTGTCTACGTTTTTTGTGCCTGATGCTCGTTGAAAGCGAACTCCAGCTGTATTAGGAAACGCTTGAATCCTTCTTCATCGACCAAAGAGCGTTTGCTGGTAGGAAATTGGCAACTTCATGTAACACAAACTTATAATCTCAGCCGGTGTGCATCAGTCGTCCAAACACTGATTTCTCTTGGTCCAGTTTTCGAAATACTTCACCGGACTACGGAACTCTGATCTTTCCAAGTCTCTGCTCATCATTATTTCCTGTTTTGATCCTGTGTCACTTCGACCAGTATTTGTTTTAAAATGCGTAACGAAACTCTTTGTATGACGTGCACGCTTTTGCAATGTTCCGCATGCATTCGGCAGATGTTCCCTCGATATGTGAACGTACGAAGTCCAGTTTGTACACCAGAGGCCAGTGAGGAGGTAATGATAAATCAAATTGTCCAATAAAAGTTTTTGGGTGTAAAACATTACCCTCGTCCTTGTAATGCTGAAATTTTCGTACTGAGATAAAATGCTTAAAATCGAAAATTTCATTAGAATTTCTTCCCGCTCCACCTACCACATTCTCACTTGGCCCTAACGTTTCCGGTCTACCGTTACTTTGGGCGTCCTCTTTTCTACTTCTTGTTACATTTTCATCGTTGGAAAAATGTCCCATTGCGTGCACTATCGGGTAACAATTATGCATACGAAATATCTCATTGCCATGCTCTGTATTCGCAATTTGCGACCCAGTCGTGCCCTGTGTAGATGCGGGGAGCATATCTCTAGCGATATTTCGTTGCTCTGCAGATACGCTTTCAGTCTGTAGTTGACGAGAAACTCTTACATTCGAGCAAATTCTAGTATCGTCTGGGCTTGGACATGATTGTGCTGAGTCTGAACTGGACCTTTCGGTTTCTGTTATTTCCAAATCGCCTACTATTTATTTTCTGAAATGTGATTTTTGACTAGGTTGCGACTTGGCTTCCTGAGATAATTGCTTAATTTCGCTTTCCATGTTGTGTTGAAATTGTGAGAGCTCCGCGGTCAATGCCCTATTTGGCGCAGTTTCTGCCTTTTGCAGCTGCGTTGTTTCTAATAGTTTCAAGCGCCTCTGCAACTCCGTTAATGCACCTCTACCTGTCTTTGTCGTATTTTCTGTCTTCTCTAATGTTTCAAGAGCAATACGCTTTGCGCCCCTCGCTAGTAATCGCACCTCGTTCGCGGTTCTTCAGACATTCGCAATCTCTCGTTCTAGTTTTGTTCGGAGCGTCACTACCTCATTTTTCACTTCCCTCGTTTCATGTCTGATCGACTGAATTTCGACACTAACGTTTTGAATTTTACTTCCTATTTCAGAACTAACGTTTTGAATTTTACTTCCGATTTCGGCACTAACGTTTTGAATTTTACTTCCCATTTCAGAGCGTACTTCATCATTCCCCCTTTTTTTTTTTATTAGATCGCCCAGTTCAGTGCTGACCTTTTAAATTTTATTTCCCATTTCACTTCCCTTTGCTTTTAGGTATGCAAGAATGTCCAACACACCTGTGTTATCTACATCTTCTCTCCTATTGTGACTTTCTCTTCCTCTACTCTTAGGTGATCTTCTGCCCTTTTCCCTTTCCATGTCTTGGTATTCAAGAAAGTCATCACCGCGCGCCTTTGATGTGCTGCCTCGTGACAATATCACTGACGGCGATCTACCACGATTCTTAGTTGCTCCACGTTCACTTGGACTTCCTACATTACAGTCCCGTATCTTTACGACTGCCTCAGTGTGTCTCTGCACTTCGTCTTCGCTATCAGATTGCCTGCCACGGACTCCTCAAATAGTTCCCTTGGATCAGCATTCTCCTCACCTGTGCCTTGTGCTGCTAACAAAGCTAACTCCTCTTATCCGTAGGCTTTTTTGACTGCCCTGTGTATCTGCCATTTCTACATTGTTACAACCAGTGATCTATTGTGCTGCTAAGCGCACTTTCGCCCTAGTTATCATGGAGTGATTCCTGACAACAGTACTCTCTTAAAAGTACACACAAATTACAATACCAACATTTATTATGTAACATAAGATATCTACAACAAACAAGCTAAACTAATGACATCGCCGTGAACCAGCAATGTCGTTACAATACAAACAAAATACGACAAATGACATAAATATCAATAAATTGCAACCAGAGGGCTGAAGCGCAATGCCTCTGAAAAGAAATACAAGAAAGTAAACAAATATTATTTTTAATGTTATCGCTTGACTTTATCACTGCAAACTGTACACGCAAGCTGGTGATCACTATCAATAACACCTAAATATTATAAATGGGAAAAACTTTTTTTGAAAATTTCCGAGGTTTCAAACAACTTTATGACTACTATCAGAAGACTCTAAAGGTACATTGTCAAAGACGCGACGCACACTAGCGACTGCGACGGGTCGCTACGTGACGTCAGAAGTTGCCTGCTGGCGCATGCGCAGTTCGAGTTTGGGATGTGACGCGCGACTGTTGCGGCAGCTGTCGCAGCACTGCACCAGTGAGCAGTGTTGCGACGGAAGTTGGACGACACAAAGCCGTACGGCTGCCAGAAAGATGTCGAGCCACTCAAGGAAAACTGAAATGAGCCACTCACAGGATGTGATGCTCTGTGAGCTGGTCTCGCAACATCCTTGCCTTTACGATTTGAAGAACCCTAAAGGTACGTTGTCCAAGACGCGACGCACACTAGCGACTGCGGCGGGTCGCTACGTGACGTCAGAAGTTGCCTGATGGCGCATGCGCAGTTCGAGTTTGGGATGCGACGCGCGACTGTTGCGGCAGCTGCCACAGCACTGCACCAGTGAGCAGTGTTGCGACGGAAGTCGGACGACACAAAGACGTACGGCTGCCAGAAAGATGTCGAGCCACTCAAGGAAAACTCAAAAGAGCCACTCACAGGATGTGATGCTCTGTGAGCTGGTCTCGCAACATCCTTGCCTTTATGATTTGAAGAACCCTAAATATAGAGACACTATGTTCAGAGACAGAATTTGGGAAGAAATTGGTGCACAGTTGAAACTGGCAGGTGAGTGAAATATATAATATTTTCCCATTCATGCAAATTTTTCAGGCCTGTTATGAAAATCAGTATAATCCATGCAGATGTAGAATTAGAATGATGAAAATTAACTTGAAGGCCAATTTTCGCATTACTCTTTTTTGTGACGATAAAAATTGAAAACGGCAAGTACATTATTAAAATGAACAATCTAAAGTACAACGAGAAAGTTACATTTTACAATACCTTCACTTTGAAAGTAAACGGTAGATAGGTGTCTTGATGATACCTTCTAGTTGTGAAAAACCACCACCAGATTGTTGTACAGCTTTCTGTAATCAATATATGTTCGTTTTTGAGGAAGGCGTTTCTCAACAGATTGCGCAAACAGTATGCTGCAATAAGTAATTTGTCACATTCACTTCAATTCATTGGTAGAAGATGGTGCTCAAAAAACTTGTGCCAAAAGTGCACTACTGTTTTACAAGGCCCTTCTGGTCTGACACAGTTCACAATTGAAATTCGTCTTTTGTAAATCCTGGAGTCATTTTTTGAGTGCAGCTTGGCAAGATTAAATGTTCATGTCATCCATGACGATGTTTGCTGTCAGAATATAAGAATATGGAAGTTCATTTGGATGGGAATAAAGAGTCAGTCGGCTATGATAGTTGCCTTAGCTTGTTCCAAAAGTTTCTGCATGGGAGAAACTGATAAGTATAAATTGGGGAAATTTTGTGAACAAGCACGGACATTATTTCTTCCACATTTCTGCCAGTGTATACTGTAGACGTTCAGAATGAAAACTCTAGAGATGTTTAAGGTGTAACCCTATCTTGTTGTGAAGAACTTGAAACAATGCAATTACGCTAGCGCGCGCTTATTGTTAATAAACTTATCTTTCATTGGAATTTTAGGTGAAATGTGCAAAAACAGATGGAGGAATATTCGGGACTCGTATAAACGAGAAAGAAAGCTTGGAACAGGTTCAGATGCCTCAGCAAAACCAAGAAAATGGGTTCTGCTTGATCACTTGGCTTTAAGAAACCTACATTTCGTGGCATTTTAAATGAAATTGTCAAGAGCATATGGAGAAATATTAGTAACTCATACCGGAGAAGTATATGACATAAAATGGTTTCATTAGGTCCAAATGTGTCAGCGAAACAAAACAAATGCATTCTCTATCGTGTGATGACCACACGATTCTCATTGCGCGTCGACAGAACTGGCGGCTAGTCGCGACGCTCCCGGAGATATATGAGCCCAAATCTCGGAAACGGAGATCGATATCATTCTGATCTCAACTTTAAAAATAATTTCGATGTGTTAAGGCATGTCCACACGCTACGATCTGTCTGCGCAAATGTCTGCGCACATCACATCTGCGCAGACAGATCCTTGCGTGTGGACAGAAGATTTGCACCAACCTGAGGTGTGTGCAAACCTGGAAGTTGGAGTTGGAGGTTTGAGCGAAACCTCTCAAATCTGTGGGTTCAAACCACATCTGCGCAGACAAGTTCGAGCGTGTGGACAGGAGATCGCCGCAAATCTGGCGCGAAACAGCTGTTTGCTCAGTCTAGTGTTTGTATTTGTGCACATAGGACATTAAAATGTCAGTGTTCTCGAGAGTTTGTAAGTGAATTCATTGAAATATATAGAAACCACCCATGTTTGTGGAAGATTGAAAGTAAAGAATATAGTGACCGAGACGGAAAGACAGCAGCATACAATGCTCTAATTGAAAAATTGTGGGCAGTTGACACCTAGGCAGACAGATAAACGGTAATAAAAAAAAGTCGTTGCGAACTGGCGAAATTATTTGCGGATGGATGTCGAAACTTATAATTATCTCTTAAAGCTTGTAACCCTCATATTATGAGAAAAAAATACTTGTATGAGAAGGGCAATTTCTCCTCATGAACGGCTGGCAGTAATATTAAGATTCCTAGTGACAGGAAGGAGCTACAAGGATTTGGAATTTTCAACTGCAATATCGAAACAAGCGTTGAGTAAAATAATACCCAACACATGTGAAGCTACTTACGCTGTCCTGAAGGATGAGTTCATGAAGGCAGGCTAAGTAAATTAAGTCTGTCAGCGAACTGTTTGCCGAAAAGAGTTATCCAAAGTTCAGAAATCTAGAAGATCTGGTGTAAGAGTAGATCAAGTATACCAGCCAACGTTATGGTATTTTGATCTGCTTGGCTTTCTTAGTGATCAAGAAACGCCAAGACCAAGCAGGAGTACAATTGAAGATGAAATTGGAGTGTCAATGTGCCAGGAAATGGAACACGAGGTAATGTAAAACAAAACAGGTTCGCCCTGCAACTCTCGCAGTAAATGTATGTGAGAAAACTGCTTTCGCTTTAGCAACCACTGTCTACACCATTTTGACCGCCTTCTCTGTTTCCTGCGGTTGGTCTGAATGTTTTTAGCAACACAAGTTGCGAATGCAGACCACAACAGAACTTCCTCCATTTCTATATTTCAAAATAACTGAATTAAATTTTTGACGTTTACGGGGAGCGTAGTCGCTTGCCAGTTGCCACGGATATTTCTTTTCTACACCGACAGATGGCGGGCGAGTAGTAGATTGGGGTTTGTGTCGTGTGAACACACCACATTTGCAGCGATCTTTTGCATGTACAGACATCTGCGTCAATGTCTGCGCAGACAGATCGTTGCGTGTGGACCGGGCTTTAGCTTCTTTTCATCGGCAACGATGTATGACCTAACGTGCACCATACGTAAAGTAGCCAGCGACCACATTTTTCACTGTACACAATTCAAATTTTATGCAGTAGGTTACTTGTAAATTAAGTATCGGAATAATTGTGACGAATATCGGAAAAATAGACACCTCACTATCAAGCTGTGATGTGAAACTGTAAGATACGCAAACATCAATTTTTTGTGCCTCTTACTTTCCTCACAATTGATAGAGAAGTACTTTACAGCGGAAAAAACACGCAAAACCGGAAGAGATACTTTTCAATTTTAAAAGGAGAATCTGTATCGAAAAACTAACTCTGGGAGCCGATGTAACTTTGTTGCATTAACATACAGTATTTTTTACAGCAAGAAAATCGGAATTCTTATTTTTCTTATGTATTTGAATCCGCCGCCGCCGACCGGGGCTTGGGAAACAGCGTTGACTCCAGTCGTGTTGCGGCCGTGTCGCCGTCTGCCAGGGTGGGAAAAGAGGAGGGGACAGCGTCGCAGTCGCAGCCAACTGTCGCGTCTTGCACGACGTAACTTAAGTAGGACCCTGGTTAGGTACGCCATATCCAAGATGCTACTCCAGGCCGGTGTGAAATGAATGTGCACAACGGAAAATACTGAACACGAAAATGAAGATTTGGCTCTGTCTGACTACCCCCTGAAGCAGATCTTAGGATCTCTTAATGGTGATATTATCTCCTCCTTCTTGCTCTTTATGTTTAACATAAACATAAATGATTGATTAAGGGGACTAGTAACTATAAAAAGACAAATGCTGTTTCTGCTTATACATTTATTGTAGATTAAAAGCCCTTTATATATTACAAATGTTTATATATCTATGTCCAGTTGACATAAAGAGATACAAATAAATTTCCTAACTAATATGATTGATCAATTCCCCAAATCTGCTCCTTTTTATGGCTACGCGATCTAATGTAAATAACGGGAGATGACTGACATCATGTACGTACCAAACACTAGAAGACACTACTTTCAAAGGTGATCTACAGTGGTGTGCAACCTCAATGGAAACAAAAGTTACATGATCACAGCTGTTTAGCTTTATAGCCCTAATAACCCGAAGCAGTTAGCAATATCATCATATGTTCCGCGTCCGGTGCGTCGGAGTGATGGTTCTCATACATGTCTGTGACGATGGAAGAACTCCAACCACGAAATAAAAACCCTTTCAAATACAAAGACGGCAGAAGGCGGTCCTCTGACTAGCATAATCTAATACTATCTTCTCCTTTCTGTGTTCTACAGACAAGAAACGCAAACTCCCAGCCCCAAAGACGGAATTCAGATGACGTCTGTACGAGAGTATTGACAGAAGAAGTGCTCCCAAACACTGAAAGATGCACACTCAGTGACGACTTTCTACCCGGAGGCGAAGTCCAGAATCGTGTAATTTCGCAACAGTACAGTGTCCTACCGTTCTAGGCCAGGTGTGACTTGATTCTCTTCTGGGAAGCATCACACACTACACATTTGTTAGAGCCTGGAAATCGGTGGTGTTGGAAGCTTAGTCTGGTATTTGGAGTCATGGACTAGGTCAATGATCTGCAGGTCTTGGGATTGTGCATTAGCAACTTGGTCATAATCTGTGCATCATGTGCTCGTGGATATTTTAGGCAAATGCTCAGCAGAACATTTTCCTCACCCTTAAGGTGTCTGACATTGGAAGTAAATTGGGTGATGTAGTCCAGGCGGTAGAAGAGCCTAGGAGTCAGAACCAATTGATGGGTTTTTGATTTCATCCGCAAGAGGACAGTGATCTGTATAAATTCTGAACGATTTGCCTCCAATGTCATCCTGAAAGTAATGTAGGGCTTCATACAAGGAAAGCAATTCACAACCAAAGGTGGACCATTTTCATTGGGAATTAGACAGTTTCAGTGAGGGTAACACCCCCAAGTTCTTGTAATAGAACACCCCCAATAGCATAGTGGCTTGCATGTATGGTGATTGAAAGGTGAACATCAGAAGAAAGGGGGCCTAAAGCAGTAGCCTTGACAAGGTCATCTTTGATGTTGTCGAATGCTTGTTGGATATATGGGGTCCCCTCGAGCCAGCACTTGATTTTTTTTAATTATTGCCCAACACTACCTTCATTAACAATAGAAGGGTAGCAACAGAATTAGGAAGGTAGCGTTAGTAGAAGTTTATCATCCTTAAGAGACAGAGAGAGTAATTTGTAATCTCATGCAGGTGGTGATAACAGTTGCATTTGGTCCAGTTTTTCGGGTGTGGGGAGGATATGGTTGGCATCAGCGAAGTCGCAACAGACACTTGGCGTCGTTAATGATCACTTTGTTCTGTGCAAACACGTCGAAAACTAGTTTGAAGTGGCGCACATGGTGTGGTGGAGAAAATGATTACATCATCCAGATATGCGTAACAGAAAAGCACTTTGAGCAGGATACCATCGATAAAACGCTGCCAATTTCGTTCTGCGTTTTTGACTTCATACGGCATGAAATCCGGAAAGGCTGAATGATATAATGATATTAGTCTGCAGAACGTCCTCTTCAATCACAAGAATTTACTAGCACTCTTTCTTACAGTCGTCCACACTGAAATGCGATGCACCTCCGAGAGAGAGCATAAGGTCTTGTATGTTAACTGTTAATTATGGTGCACAAGTTTAACGCTCTGTAACCACTACAGAAAATTCAAGCACTGTCTTTCTTTAGGACGAGTTTAATGTGTGACACCTAAGCACTATCAGAGGGGAGAATGATCCCTGCTTTTAATAGTTTATCTACAGCAGCCTTTGCAGCATGTAGTTTGTATGAAGGTAGGCGTTGCAGTTGGTGTTAAACAGATGGACTTGGGGTGGCGATGATCTGTTGTATAGTTCCGTTGTGGATAGCACTGTGCATAAGAGGGAGAGGGATATGTGAGCGTGGCATGTCAGTTGTCCGAGGGGTACATGCACAGTAGTTGAACATGCATAGTAGTTGAAAGCAGCACTTCACTAACCTTGTCTATGATATCCAGTGAGGTGGCTGAGTTGGTCTGTGAGGTGCACCGTAGCTGGGTCAGGAGAAAGAGTGGTGCCGATGTCTCATAGGTAGAACTTGATGTAGTTGGGGGTGCTTGACATCGTAAATTGGTGAGATCGAGCCATGCATCCTGCAATGAAGTAGTGGCTGTAGCTAAATGCCAATGAAGGTCGTCGTTATCGTGATGTGTGCGAGCATTGGAGAGGGTATGTTGTGTCACACATAGCAATTGTAGTCCTGTTTGCAGTGTGAGGTTGAACATGTGACATGACAGTAGGAGGCGGCGGGGGTGTGACGCTGATGTCACAAACTGTATCAGCAAGTATATATCTTTGTGCTGTGCTGTCAAATACATAGAAGCGAGAGCTAGGAGGTCGTGGCTGTGGTGTTTGTATGTCTCGCACATTCTGTGCATGGAGACTGCTTGACTGATGAGAGCAACCCACTGCACATATGCGGGCCACTGTTGGAGTTTGGGAACATATGTGGTGGCTGGCAGTTGTTCATCACATCCCCAAACTAAGAGTGAAACCAGCAGGAGTGGATCCACTTTTGTAAGATGGTTGTCATTAGTTTTGTCTAAGATGTATATTGTAATTTCACAGTATGTTCACCCTGAAGATGGCCCCTGCGATGGGCTGAAACCAGTTGGCACTAAATAAATAAAACACGCGATTGAGACTGTTTTCTTAATACTAAGTTAATTTTATATCAATCGCTGTTACTCCACAATCATGTTGTCCAAACATCTTATACTGGGAGTGGTTACAATACTGGTGTCATCTGCAAAAAGAACTAATTCTGCTTGTTGTACATCAGATGATAGATCATTTACATATATGAGAAAAAGTAGTGGACCTAATAGTAAGCCTTGGGGTACCCCATACGTGATTTCTCCCTAGCCAAAATTATGTTCCTTGATTCTGTTTGTTGAATTACTAACAAGTACGACTCTCTGCATTGTTTTGGTTAGATATGACATGATCCATTCGTTTGCTATACCATCTGTCCCATAAAACGTATATTTATCTTTAAATAGGAGTATACTATGATTCCCATGATCAAATGCCTTACATAGGTCACAGAAAATACCTACTGGTGCTATTTAATGCTTGTAATATCTGGTGTGTGAACATGTAAATGGCATTCTCAGTAGAGCAACCCTTCTGAAACCCAAACTGTGATTTGCTGAGGATATTATTGCCGCCAAGGTGAGATATTATTCTAAAATACATCACCTTCTCAAACATTTTGGAAAACGCTGTCAGCAGTGAAATGGGTCAGTAGTTACTGATGTCTCTCTTATGTTGTTGTTGTTATGGTCTTCAGTCCTGAGACTGGTTTGATGCAGCTCTCCATGCTACTCTATCCTGTGCAAGCTTCTTCATCTCCCAGTACCTACTGCAACCTACATCCTTCTGAATCTGCTTAGTGTATTCATCTCTTGGTCTCCCCCTACGATTTTTACCCTCCACGCTGCCCTCCAATACTAAATTGGTGATCCCTTGATGCCTCAGAACATGTCCTACCAACCGATCCCTTCTTCTGGTCAAGTTGTGCCACAAACTTCTCTTCTCACCAATCCTATTCAATACTTCCTCATTAGTTACGTGATCTACCCATCTAATCTTCAGCATTCTTCTGTAGCACCACATTTCGAAAGCTTCTATTCTCTTTTTGTCCAAACTATTTACCGTCCATGTTTCACTTCCATACATGGCTACACTCCATACAAATACTTTCAGAAATGACTTCCTGACACTTAAATCTATACTCGATGTTAACAAATTTATCTTCTTCAGAAACGCTTTCCTTGCCATTGCCAGTCTACATTTTATATCCTCTCTACTTCGACCATCATCAGTTATTTTGCTCCCCAAATAGCAAAACTCCTTTACTACTTTAAGTGTCTCATTTCCTAATCTAATACCCTCAACATCACCCGACTTAATTCGACTACATTCCATTATCCTCGTTTTGCTTTTGTTGATGTTCATCTTATATCCTCCCTTCAAGACACCATCCATTCCATTCAACTGCTCTTCCAAGTCCTTTGCTGTCTCTGACAGAATTACAATGTCATCGGCGAACCTCAACGTTTTTATTTCTTCTCCATGGATTTTAATACCTACTCCGAATTTTTCTTTTCTTTCCTTTACTGCTTGCTCAATATACAGATTGAATAACATCGGGGAGAGGCTACAACCCTGTCTTACTCCCTTCTTAACCACTGCTTCCCTTTCATGTCCCTCGACTCTTATAACTGCCATCTGGTTTCTGCACAAATTGTAAATAGCCTTTCGCTCCCTATATTTTACCCCTGCCACCTTTAGAATTTGAAAGAGAGTATTCCAGTCAACATTGTCAAAAGCTTTCTCTAAGTCTACAAATGCTAGAAACGTAGGTTTGCCTTTCCTTAATCTTTCTTCTAAGATAAGTCGTAAGGTCAGTATTGCCTCACGTGTTCCAACATTTCTGCGGAATCCAAACTGATCTTCCCCGAGGTCGGCTTCTACCAGTTTTTCCATTCGTCTGTAAAGAATTCGTGTTAGTATTTTGCAGCTGTGGCTTATTAAACTGATTGTTCGGTAATTTTCACATCTGTCAACACCTGCTTTCTTTGGGATTGGAATTATTATATTCTTCTTGAAGTCTGAGGGTATTTCGCCTGTTTCATACATCTTGCTCACCAGATGGTAGAGTTTTGACAGGACTGGCTCTCCCAAGGCCGTCAGTAGTTCCAATGGAATGTTGTCTACTCCGGGGGCCTTGTTTCGACTCAGGTCTTTCAGTGCTCTGTCAAACTCTTCACGCAGTATCGTATCTCCCATTTCGTCTTCATCTATATCCTCTTCCATTTCCATAATATTGTCCTCAAGTTCATCGCCCTTGTATAGACCCTCTATATACTCCTTCCACCTTTCTGCTTTCCCTTCTTTGCTTAGAACTGGGTTTCCATCTGAGCTCTTGATGTTCATACAAGTGGTTCTCTTATCTCCAAAGGTCTCTTTAATTTTCCTGTAGGCAGTATCTATCTTACCCCTAGTGAGATAAGCCTCTACATCCTTACATTTGTCCTCTAGCCATCCCTGCTTAGCCATTTTGCACTTCCTGACGATCTCATTTTTGAGACGTTTGTATTCCTTTTTGCCTGCTTCACTTACTGCATTTTTATATTTTCTCCTTTCATCAATTAAATTCAATATTTCTTCTGTTACCCAAGGATTTCTACTAGCCCTCGTCTTTTTACCTACTTGATCCTCTGCTGCCTTCACTACTTCATCCCTCAAAGCTACCCATTCTTCTTCTATGTATTTCTTTCCCCCATTCCTGTCAATTGTTCCCTTATGCTCTCCCTGAAACTCTGTGCAACCTCTGGTTCTTTCAGTTTATCCAGGTCCCATCTCCTTAAATTCCCACCTTTTTGCAGTTTCTTCAGTTTTAATCTACAGGTCATAACCAATAGATTGTGGTCAGAGTCCACATCTGCCCCTGGAAATGTCTTACAATTTAAAACCTGGTTCCTAAATCTCTGTCTTACCATTATATAATCTATCTGATACCTTTTAGTATCTCCAGGGTTCTTCCATGTATACAACCTTCTATCATGATTCTTAAACCAAGTGTTAGCTATGATTAAGTTGTGCTCTGTGCAAAATTCTACCAGGCGGCTCCCTCTTTCATTTCTTAGCCCCAATCCATATTCACCTACTACGTTTCCTTCTCTCCCTTTTCCTACACTCGAATTCCAGTCACCCATGACTATTAAATTTTCGTCTCCCTTCACTATCTGAAGGGAGACGAAAGACTTAAAGAGGGGTTTAACAATAACATATTTTAGTCACTGTGGAAAAATGCTTTGAGTCAGTGATGCATTACATATTTTGGACAGTACCAGACTTATTACATGGGAACAAATCTTTAATACTCTATTGGTTGGTTGGTTGGTTGGTTTGGGGGAAGAGACCAAACAGCGAGGTCATCAGTCTCATCAGATTAGGGAAGGATGGGGAAGGAAGTCATCCGTGCCCTTTAAGAAGAACCATCCCAGAATTTGCCTGGAGCGATTCAGGGAAATCATGGAAAACCTAAATCAGGATGGCCGGACGCGGGATTGAACCGTCGTCCTCCCGAATGCGAGTCCAGTGTGCTAACCACTGCGCCACCTCACTCGGTAGTACTCTATTCGAAAAACCATCACAATGAGAAGAGCTTTTATCCTTGAGAGAATGTATGAGACTCTTATTTTCAGAAGTAAAAGTTGGTGGTGCATTTATATGATGTAATTTATTGAGAGTTACTGCTTTTTGATACCTGTGACTTGTCATTTATAACCCTTCCTTTCAGTTCAATAGAATGTTATCCTCTTCTTGTCAATTGCTCTGTCCCTTGCTTCACTATATTCTATATTGCCTTAACTATGTTGTCAGATGTACTGATTTCTGTCATCATATATATGTTTCTTGATTTTTAATAACCTTTCTTAGTAATTTTGAGTAGTTTTTGTAGTACACTGCTGCAGGGTCTCTACTTCTTCTAGCTAAAACATATGTTTCCCTTTTCCTTTACAAGTTAGTTTCATCCCCTTAGTGAACTATGGTCTTTTACATGGCTGTTTAATGACCTTCTGATTAGCTTATGTGAAACGACCTCCTCATAAAATTTCTTTATAGGAAAGAAGCCACCAAGTATTCCAAGTGGATAAATCACATTATTCTTCTTTCTCTTTATTTTTCCATTATTAAATATATGTCATTCCATACTTATTTTATCAGCAAGAGATGAAATTATACATAACAAAATTGTTGATGAAATAAATGGGTGTTTAGTCCTAGACAGAATATTGTTTCCTTTCTTCATGGTCAAATTGCTCTACCACATAGTCATCAATTAATTTTTTATTGAATTTTTTATCATATTTTTGGTTGTCTGATCCTCCACCTTTGAGATTTTTAAAGCTCATGTATAATTGAGCTTGGCTAGAATGTACCCATCCATCATCAATATTAAACTCAGTATACATGTTTGGACTATTTAGATTATTTTTTCTTCTCTCAAACACAAGGAATGAGTAGAACTGATGGCTCTCTATTTTGTTCATTATTTATTGATGAATAACATTTTATTAAGACACTTACAATGTAACTGTCATACAATTTCCATTGAAGTCAATTAAATGCTCATTTTGATCACTTATAGTAATTTCTAAATCCTGTATAGTATCAAAAATTGGAATATAAACAGAATAATATGGTTCATGAATTAGCAGTCCACCAAATTCAGGGTTAAAATTGACCTAAGCTACGATATTAGTTTCTCAGTGAAAATGATTAGTATGTTTAAAATTTATATTCATTAATTCGAATGGAACAATCTTAGGAAAATCGTTAGCAACAGATTTATCAGCTTGAATAATTTGGTTACTACATCCAAGTGCACTTCCAGTACTATCTTTCATATCCATTTATAATTTTACCTCACTCTCAATAATAATTCTATTTGAAATTTCATCTGCTTTTATGTGTACATTATGCTTTTTTGAATGAATAATTTTTTCCAAGCTTTTCAAACTATATTGGCCAACAGCAATTGCTGTTGTTTCTGTATCACAATATAATTTATTATTTTCTGTGTAATATTTGGAGTTACAAATGTTGCATAAAAATCAGCTAGTACAACATTATCAAAACTTTCTCATATAGGTACAGTCAATTTTTTTTGAGCAGGTGACTACAACTTAATTGAAATAGGTGACTCATTTAATATTATTAAAAATTAATTAAATTAAACGAAAACTGAGTAGGAACTCATCCAGAGACGAGATCAATAAATAAAGACAGTAAGTCTTTACCCTTCTTCTATTGAATATGACATAATAGGCCAAAGTGGATGTAGGAAAACAACATTAATGATTGATAGTTTTATTCTAGCTCCAGCATGGATGAACTGAAATAAGATAAATCACTTGTAACTTCATTCTAAAATTTTAGACCAACCAAAATATCAAGAATTTATGAAAATGTCTAAAAAAGTTGAACATGATATGATGAGACGATTACTACTTTTATTGAGAATAATGACGATTTATATCATTGGATCAATCGCAGCTTAATCACTTATGGTATTCGATGATTTCGTTCTTGAAAGTAAGAGTGTAGTTACAGTATATTTGACTTGAGATAGACATAATGAAATAGATTGATTTTATTTAGCTCTGACATATTCTAAAACACCAAATCAATTAGTCATAGATTATCTATATTTTTTAAATATTCTCAGACAAGATGAAAATTACTTAAATCATAACTATCACGAGTATGTTGGTGCTGATTTAAAATATATGGTTTGTAGTAAATGTTGGAAAGATCAGTTTTGGATTTTTCATGATAGACATTTCAGAAAACCCAAAGAAATTCTGGTCATATGTAAATGCTGTTAGTGGCGTTAAAGATAGTGTCCAGTCCCCAGTGAGTGACACAGGAAATGAAATTGAGAACAGCAAAGCAAACGCTTAAATGCTTAACTCCATTTTCAAATGTTTCTTTACAAAGGAAAACACCAAAGTTGCTCCAATTTAATCGTAGTACCATTGAAAAGTCGAGTGAAGTAAGTATTAGTCTCAGTGGTGTTGTGAAATAACTGAAGTGAAACTTCCCGGCAGATTAAAACTGTGTGTTGGACCAAGGCTCGAACTCGGGACCTTTGCCTTTTGCGGGCAAGTGCTCTACCACTGAGCTACCCAAGCACGACTCACGCCCCGTCCTCACAGCTTTAATTCCGCCAGTACCTTGTCTCCTACATTCCAAACTTCACAGAAGCTCTCCTGCGAACCTTGCAGAACTAGCACTCCTGGAAGAAAGGATATTGTAGAGACATGGCTTAGCCACAGCCTGGGGGATGTTTCTAGAATGAAAGACTCATTCTAAATAACTGAAGTCATCAAAACTGAACAAACCTCCAAAACTGAGCAAACCTCCAGGGCCAGACAAAATCCCTATCAGATCCTACACTGAATTTGCTCCTGAGTTAGCCCCTCTTCTACCTACAATCTGTTGTAGATTCCTCAAAAAAAATGGTGCACAGTTCTTGGAGAAAAGCACAGGTCACATCCATCAACAAGGAGGGTAGTAGAAGTGATCCACAAAACCACTGTCCAATAACCTTGACGTCGATATGTTGTAGAATATTTGAATTCTGAGCTCAAGCATAATGAAGTATTTTGAACAGAATGTCAACCAGCATGGATTCCAAAAATCAGGTGTATGCAAAATTTCTTGAATTCTGAAAAGCATTTGACCCAGTATCACACTTACCTTTATTGTCATATGTTGGATCATATGGAGTACCAAGCGAAACTTGTAACTGGATTGAGGACTTTTTGGTAGGGAGGACACAGCATGTTATCTTGGAAGAAGAGTCATTGTCAGATGTACAAGTAGCTGGTGTGCCACAGGGAAGTTGGTTGGCATCTTTGCTGCTCATGTTGCAGACAATAGCCTGAGACTTTTTAGAGACGATCCAGTTATCTGTGATGAAGTACTTTCTGAAAGAAGCTGCATAAATATTTAGTCAGCTCTTGATAAGATTTCAAAATGGTGCAAAGATTGGCAACTTGCTTTAAACATTCAGGAATGGAAGACTGTGCACTTAACCAAACGAAAATATGAAGTATCCTATGACTATAATATGAATGAGTCTGTTGCAATCTATCAACTCATACAAATGCCTGGGTGTGACACTACATAGGGATATGAAAAGGAATGATCACAGTTGTGGGTCAAGTTGGTGGTAGAGTTGGGTTGTTTGGGGGAAGAGACCAAACAGCGAGGTCATCGGTCTCATCGGAAGTCGGCCGTGCCCTCTCAAAGGAACCATCACGGCATTTGCCTGGAGCGATTTAGGGAAATCACAGAAAACCTAAATCAGGATGGCCGGACGAGTTGGTGGTGGACTTTTGGTTGATTAGTAGAACAGTGAGGAAGCGCAATCAGTCGATAAGGGAGATTGCATACAAACCGCTCATGCAATCAGTTCTAGAATACTGCTCATGTGTGGAACCCAGCCATGAGATTCCATCATTGTGAGTGTCTCACTTCCAGTAAAACGCATCACTGCACTGGCGCTTCAGACCGGAAACTGACGTCACGTCATCATACCCACCTGGCATCAGAAAACACATGCTACGCATGTTCTACCGTTCTGGAAGTAGCTGCTAAGACGTGTGCTATGCTCGTCTCATTCCATATCGCTTGCTTATTCTCATTTCGTTTGCTTTTTTTTTATACTGAATGTATACAGAGAAGGGCAACACAAATGGTCACATGTGTATTGATGCATAACAGGGTGTCACAAATATACAGAAGGTAATGAACTGGAAGACTCTTGAAGATTTAAATTATATCTCTAGAGATATACTGCAGTCCCCTACACATCGCTGGCATAGGGATCGTGAGAATAAGATTTGAATAATTATTGCAAGCACAGAGGCATTCAAACAATCATTCTTCCCGCACTCCATACGCAAATGTAACAGGAAGAAACCCTAATAACTGATACAATGGGGTGTATGCTCTGCTATGCACATCACAGCAGTTTGCTGAGCACAGTTGTAGATATATCGTAAACAGATTTATAAATCTATTGTATCTGTATTTCTGCATTCAAATATACTGTTTGCAACTGACACTGCATCTTCAGGAACAAAGTTATGTGCTATTTTTGTTATATGATATCGGAAATAAGAAAATTCTATTGAGAGGTGAATGTGGCACGGAAGCCTTTTGGTAGTAAAACAAGATTAATAAAAGATGAGACAGGGAATATAATAAGTGATGAGAAAGGAATATGTGAAAGATGGTGCAGGTATTTTGATAGTCTCCACAACCCTAGAATAGCTATACCAGGGAATCCAATAGAAACGAATGGGGAAGAGGATCCAGACAACAACACTGCCCCACCAAATATAGAAGAAGTGAAAACTGCCACGAAGAAACTGAAAAACAACATGGCGGCAGGGACAGATGGTATTCCAGCAGAACTGTTTAAGCAAGGAGGCAGAGAGCTACAACGAAGCCTTCTGAAAATGGTCACCAGAATATGGGAAAAGGAGAAAAGCCCCAACAATGGAAAGATTGTATCATATGTCCCATATGTAAGAAAGACCAGATGGAGTGTGGCAGTTACAGAGGGATCACACTACTAAATCTGGTATATAAAATATTCTCTAATATACTATTCGACAGAATCCTTCCAAACATACAGAGGCAGACGAGGCTGTACCAATGCGGATTTCTCCCTGGGAAGTCAACTATAGATCAAATATTCACTTTAAGACAAATCCTGAAAAAAAAACAATACGGGGTTGGCATGCATTACCTCTTTATGGATTTCAAAGCATCTTATGATAGCATAAATAGAGAGCAGTTATACCAAGCTCTAGATGAACTGGGAATATCGAGAAAGTTGGTAAGGCTGGTAAGAATGACAAAGAGCGAAACACAAGGTAATGTAAGAATAGGGAGAATAATGTCCAATACATTGAGTATTAAAAACAGAGTGTGACAAGGGGATGCATTGGCATGTCTTCTCTTTAATGCCGCCCTAGAGAGGGTGATGAGAAACACAAATCCTATGAATAGGGGAACGATCTTCTGTAAATCAGTGCAGATACTGGCCTACAAGGATGATATGGATATAACAGCAAGAACCCAAAAAGCAATGGAAGAGACTTTTATGGCTCTCGAACAGGCTAGTAGGAACATGGAGTTAATTATTAATGAACAAAAAACAAAATATATGGCAGCTGGAAAAGCACATAGAGAAAATATGCCAAATGCAATAATAATAGGCAATTATACGTATCAGAGAGTTGAACATTTCAAGTAACTGGGCTCGACAGTTACCCGTCTAAATGATACATCCTATGAAATTAAGAAGGGATTAATACTAGCCAATAGAGCCTATTTTGCACTAAATTAACTATCTATAAATCACTTATACGACCAGTGCTTACATATGCCTCTGAAACCTGGACTTTAACAACTAAAGATATTGAAATACTGGATGCATTTGAAAAAAAGTTACTTAGACGAATTATCGGCCCAATATGTGAAAGAGGAAGATAGAGGAGTAGATACAACCATGAGTTGTACATCACATACAAAGAACAACCCATCAGAAGGATAGTGAAATCATCCAGACTGAAGTGGGCTGGGACATGTGGCTCGCATGAATTATACAGAAGTACCAAAAAGAATATTACAAGTAAAGCCAGGAGGGCAGAGACGACGTGGTCGACAAAGAGCCAGATGGGAAGATGGTGTAATCGAAGATCTTAGGAAGATGGGCTATAGAAACTGAAGAGTATTGGCAAAGGACCGAGAGAAATGGAAGGAAACAGTAGAAGAGGCCTCGGCTCATCATGTGCTGTAGAGTAAAGGAAGAAGAAGAATATTCATATGTAGAATAAATTAATATCTGGATTCTTTGTTCATGAACAGCATCTGTTCCTCACTCCTGTCTCCACTAAAGAAGCACACAGCATGCAAAGCAAGATGTAAATTAATATCTGGTTTCTCTGTTCATGAACAGCATCTGTTCCCCACTCCTGTCTCCACTAAATTAGCACACAGCATGCAAAGCAAGATGTAACACTCTTCACACTACTTTATTGCATGGAAGCCTCATCTCTGAATAACTGCTGCAACCTACATCATTTTGAACCTGTCTGCTGTAGTCTTCTCTTTAATAGCACAAACTGTTTAAAAATAGGTAATTCCAGCAATGAATATAAAACAACAGAAACAAAAACAAAAAATAAAAAGGAAAGCCAGCGAAATGAAAATAAGCAAGTGATATGGAAGCAGACAAGCGCAGCACACGTCTTAGGGGCTACTTTCAGAATGGCAGAACACGCGCAACCATGTGTCTTCTGAAACCAGGTGAGTATGATCATGTGACGTCACTTTCCAGTCCAAAACGTCAGTGCAGTGGGGCGTTTTACTGAAAGTGAGACACTCACATGGATGGGATCTCTTGGCTCAGAATAAATCACCTTTTCTCACCTGTATGTTAATGATGAGCTAGCAAGAAGATAAGGACTTGGGTACTCAGTCTGCTGTTATATTATTGCCATTTCAATTCCATTGAACTCATATGAGCTCAAGTTAAGTGTTATGTGGCTATGAACAACATGAGATGTATGCTGGCAGCTGTGGAGATCGGCAGATGACACAGTAAACCAAAGTTCATTGTCAGATTGGCATAATGTTGTAAGACTCACGTAGGAAGTATAGTCGAAGCATGGGAAAATGACTGTCTAATAGAAAAAACATAGAAGAACTTATTATTTCTTTAATTCTGACAGCAGCTCCAGTGACTACACAGATGATAGTGAAACTGATTCAGGTACAGCTGACATTCGTCCATTCGTTATATAGTACGTTGCCAAAAATTCAGCTGTGTTCAACTCTTACAATTTTCTACCCTTATTTAGATAATCTGTTACTCTGGGACATGTGTGTGAACATTCTTCTTATTGCTGTTATTTTTCTACAACATGTAAATAAGGAATCTTGGTAGGCACTGTTACCAATTGGAGGGTAATTACCCAGTTTTCGTGTAAAACCTTGATCGGTGGGTATTTTAGAGAGTAGTATGAAATGGTGGGTATTTTCCAGATAATCTGATAATTTTGATACCAAACATTTTTGTTCATATTCAAATCATTCTTTAACTTTTAAAATGTAAGTACAGATGAATGGACTGGACAGTATCTTGAAAGATGGATTTAGATTAACATCAACAAAAGCAAAACAAGGAAAATGGAATGTAGTCTAATTAAAATAAGTGATCCTGAGAGAATTAGTATAGGAAATGAGACACTTAAAGTAGTAAATGAGTTTTGTTATTTGGGAAGCAAAATAACTGATGATAGTTGACGTAGTGAGCATATAAAATGTAGACTAGCAATGGCAAGAAAATCGTTTCTGAAGAAGAGAAATCTGTTAATGTCAGGTATACATTTAAGTGTCAGGCAGTCCTTTCTGAAAGTATTTATATGGAGTGTAGTCATATATGGAAGTGGAACATGTATGACAAACAGTTTGACGAGAAGAGAATAGAAGTTTTGGAAATGTGGTGCTACACAAGAATGCTGAAGATTAGATGGGTAGAACACGTAACTAACGAGGAGATATTGACTAGAATTGGGGAGAAGAGAAATTTGTGGTACAACCTGACCAAAAGACGGGATCGATTGGTACGATACTTTCTGAGGTATCAAGGGATCACCATTTAGTACCGTCGGGAAGTGGGGAGAGAGGGGGGAGGGGGTTAAAATCGTAGAGAGAGACCAAGAGATGAATACAGTAGGCAGATTCAGAGGGATATAGGTTGCAGTAGCTAGTGCATCAAACCAGTCAATGGACTGAAAACCACAACAACAACACAGGTATAGATATGGTATGAGAATAACAGAATTGTAACACTGTTACATTGTGGAATGGATCTGGAAATTCCTCAGTTTCTCTTCTCTTGCTTCCGCTGTTTGTTTGAACTTCTATGTGCCGCAACTCGTAAGTCTACTAGTCAGCCTGTTGTTCTTGTGATAGCAGTATCCCACAGTTTCAGCAAATTACTGGACTGAATGTTCTGATGCGAGTTATACTTCCGGTCAGTAATAGTACAGTTATTAAACTATATCGGTTTTATTTCACTAAAATGGATAAGTGGTTGCATAAAACATATGTTAGTGCGAAATCTGTAGAGAGTCTGCATACTCCTCCCGAATTTCCTTTCTCACCTAATTTACCTGAACCTCCTAATTTGCAAAGTGAGCTTACTGAAAAGAACCATAATGCTACATCTATGTTATCATCGTGTTGTTTGAGTGGGAAATCAAAGAAATCCAAAATAAATAGAATTTGTGACTCCTGGTTCAGCTTGTCTGAGTGCACTGGTTCGTTACAGAAGAGCAACATACAGAGGGATGGACCTGATTTGGCATACAGCAAGGTATATGATAGTGTTTCAACAGTTTGAAATTTTGAGGCACAAAAGTTTTCCACACATGTTAATCAAATGAAATCTGTTGCATCTACTTCTAATATATCTTCAACATCAAATTGCTACTAAACATTGTGCATTTACAGCGATGTATTTTGATATGGATTCAGGTCAGATTAAAACTAGTTTCTTCAATGTCTTTGAAGCTTCATTGAGTACTGCTGAACGCATTCTACAAGGCAATTATAAATTCTTTTAAATCATAGAACATTAACCTTGATAATAATGATTGGAGTGCATCATTCAGTTTTCTCGAGCCTGAAAATCGACTTTCCACATGTATCATGTATCAAATGCTCATGTCATCTGATGCTTCTTTGTACTTCAAAAGCATGCTTAAAACTTCCAAGAACAGTCGAAGATTAGATTCTCATTTCTGTAGAAAATACGGCAGTAGAGCGACATTTAAAGAATTTCAAGTGTTTTTTCGTACCAAAATACACGATTGATTGATTGATTGATTTTTATTGCCCAAAAACAAAACATTTACAGGGATGTAAAGCTTGTATAAGCAACGTCAATAAATGTACAAACAACAATGACAATAAATACACAAATAATTAATTTATGTTAGAAATTGTGCTCACAGAAATCTTTTATTGCATAAAAACAATTCTGAATTAATAACGTTCTTACAAATATCTTAATTTTTTAAAGCTCCAGACTCTTAACTGATTCTGGTAGTTTATTAAATAGCTTTACATATGTGTGTTTGAAGCTGTTTAGAGTTTTGGTATATAAGCAGTAGTCTTTTCTTACATCATTACAGTGTCGTGTGTTATAACTATGTACATCAGATCAAAACTAGACAAGTTCTTTTTAATGTACAAGACACATTGAAATATGTATATATATGGTAAGTTCGTAATAGTAAGTTTAATAAATAATTCTTTACAGTGAGTTCTAGGTGGTACTTTACATTTCAGTCTGACAGCTTTTTTCTGGGCTGTAAATAAGCATTTTGAGTAGCAATTAGTTCCCCAAAAGATTGTCCCATACGTCAAATGAGCGTGAATATTACTATAATAGACAGAAAGCAAAATTTTCTCATCGTAATTTTCTGAGCATAAATATTCCTTTCGAAATTCTTGGTGTTAAGTAATTCACATGTGCCTGCCAGCCTAAATTATTTTGCAAAACAATGCTAAGAAACTTTACAGGAACTGTCTCTAAGGTGATTCTATTGTTATAAAAAATGCTTAATTCCTGTGTTTTATTTATGTTCATAGACAGGCTATTGGCATTGCACCAGTCAGAAAGTATATCTACCTTGAGAGAGGTAGAGTTACTTATGTTATTGTTTGTAGGCACTGTAACACTTAAACTGACATCATCTGCATACAAGTAACAGTTTGTAGTACCATCTACTACATTGCTAAGCAGGTCATTCATATATACTATGAACAAGAGACAGCCCAAGATTGACCCTTGAGGAACACCATGGTTAACGGGTAAGAAACTAGAATATTGGTTATAGAAGTAAACAGTTTGAGTTCTATTAGAAAAGTATGACTGAATAATTTTAACTGCGGAGACTGAGAAACCTACAGTTTTTAATTTCAGCAGCAGAGTGTTGTGGCACACAGTGTCAAACACTTTTGATAAATCAAAAAACTTTGTACTTACAATAAATTTTTCTTCTTTTGCTTCAAGACAGTTACATATGTAGCTCATAACAGCATCACATGTTGATAGAATTTCCTAAACCCAAACTGGCTATTTGAAAGTAATTGATGAGAATCTAGAAAATTGATTATTTGAATACTCATTAGTTTCTCAATGACCTTGGATAAAAGTGGTACAAGAGAAACTGGCCTATAATTGCTAGGCAAATTATTGTCACCTTTTTTGAGCACTGGGATTACTTTAGCTACTTTTAATTTTTCAGGGAAACAACTTTCATCAAAGCAGTAGTTTATGATGTGACAGAGAACCTCTGCTATATAATGACTACTAAGTTTTAATATTTTAGAGCTGATATTGTAAATATCCAGTGAATAACTCTGACCTTTTTCAGCTCGATGGTTGTCTGTCAGATCATGTGTGTCTGGGGTATTGGAACAGTTTAATACACTTACTGCTTACCTGAGAAATGTTGTCATGGGAGATCCATCTTCAACCGCAGAACATATGCTTTCAATTATGGATAATGCATTCACTTTGGCATATTCAGTATACACATCATATGTTTTAGTCATACTTACAGATTTTAATTACTTTTCTCAAAGTGAAGTCCCTCTCCTTCACAAACAGAAGTCAGAAATAGGAAAAACTGCTAAGAGATCTGTGTTTTAATTTTATTAATTTTGATGTTATTAAGGCAACTCCAGTTTTGCTGTTAGGTCATACAAATCGAAGGCACTTCGTTGGATTAGTTACGATGTACTTGGGTATCGCTGTGCAGGGAACATTTCATGGACTCGAAGCCAACATTGAAGTACACCAAGACATAAATTGTTTTTACAAAATTTGCTTGAATTTCTGTGTAGAGCTTGTATCACAGATCAAAAGACGATTTGATTTCTCAGAACCTATTTTTGAAATAATTTCTATAGTGGAACCTAATGTAGCCGATTCCTACACAGTTAATTGCTCCCTGTCCTAGAGACGTTTCCTGTTCTTCAAATATTAATCATCTGTCAGCAGCTGGATTCTGAATGGAAAAATCAGGCTATGCTGGAGCTTGAGAAGCTTGGGTTAGATGTATCTAAATCTGCTACTGTATATTGAAGAAAATCCCGAATTTACAAAAGGTAATCTTCCTTCTCATCTGTTTTCCCATTTCCAAAGCCTCAGTGAAACGAATGTATAGTATTCTTAAAAACTGCTCATATTAACACACTGAAAATTGAAACAATAGTATCATTGATGGCTGCAAAAGCGGGACTTGAAGGCGATGGCGGATGTGTTTCCTTCAGTGATCACTGGTTTCCTTCGAACCGACGAGAGAAACGATGAGCAGCAGTATATGGTAGTGCTCAGTGACAATAAACTCGGATCAGATAAGTAAAGTGTTTATTTTTTAATGTAGTGTGTGTTCACATTTCTTGTATGTTAGCATTTGCGCAACTGTGTTTGAAACGCAGGATATTTTGAGGTAAAAGCGGGTAATTTGACGATTCTGAGTGGGTAATTTAATGTATAAGCATTGGCGATACTGTCGGTAAACAAACGACTTGTTTCGTTTTTTGTGCGCGCGAAACTATCGGTGTTCAGTGTTCGGTGATGTCTGGTAATGGTATGTTTATGTTACCTTGTTCGTGAATCAGCTGGCAACTGTACGCAACAGAAATACCATTTTTCAGTGTTATTCGCAAAGTAATTGTAATCGGAGTGTGGACTTTTTGATGGGTATATGATATGTACGTTCCGATTAAGAAGTGGAATGAATGACGCATTATCAAGTCCGTGTTACAAACTACTTGTGAAGCATATACGTTCGTGCACTTGGAATGTGGCCGATTATTGGCAACTTAAAGTCACTGCTGATAGTAACCATACAGCCACGCTCACATTCAAAATCTTGTGGCTACAGGGCATAATTCAAGATATTTTAGATGAAGACACTATTGTGATTAGAGACGAGTCAGGCGTAGCAAAAATATGCAAATGTCGTAACGCTCCTGGAAACCATGATTGGATTACAAAAGGTATAGTTCAGAAGTGGTAAACATTAAATTGCGAAAGGCTATAGATGTATTCGTTACCTCGGATTACATTAAGATCAGTCTTGTCACCATAGGCAAGATTTTGTAGAGGGGGGGGGGGGGGGTCCACCATCCCGTTGTAGTTACGTTTATTTTTGGTAACCTGTGGTTGTTCTTTTCGATTTCTTTGTATGCTGTATTATCTTTAGATCGTGTAAGAAAAAGCAACACACGTTGGTTAGAGGAAAGTGGAGATATTATTTTTATATCGTCTACACCAATTGACAGTAACACTTCGCCCATCATCATCATATACACTGAAGATTGACTAGGCCCTAATTACCAGTTGGGTTTCCTTTCTGGATGTACCTGACATGGTTTTTAAGAACAAAGTAACCTTTCATGCAGAGTTTACCATTTAATTTCCCTGTGTTCTCTGTTACAGTTTGTATTTGCTGCACTAAGTTGTTAACATCCTAGCAATACATTTATGAGTACTTTTGCAGTCTGCTGTTTCTGTCTACTTGGTAAGCAAACATTCTAATAGTGTACAAGCAACAGTAATTTTCCTGTCAAATACGGTGAATTTTTGCAGTTGTTTACCTACCTAACTACAGACTTGACTTGCTTGTCCCGCTGCACAATGATTCATAGAATTGTCCCAACATATTTCAGCTAAGTGCCAGCATCCAGATGTTTACCACTAATCTTGTAATCAGATATTATCTGATTCTTTGTTACATTCATTATCTTACACTTGTCCATATTTAAAAACTTGTATCATTACACCAGACAGTCTTCAGATGGCAGACCCAACATATTGTAGAAATGTGTGTGTAAAATAATTGCAAACATTTTTTTGGTAGCAGTATTTATTTGTAAACCAAAATACATTACTGATCAGTGAAGGGGGAGGCGTGTTTATAGCGGTAAGAAGTGCAATAGTATCGAAGGAAATTGACGGAGATCCGAAATGTGAAATGATTTGGGTGAAGGTCGCGGTTAAAGCAGGCTCAGACATGGTAATTGGATGTCTCTATAGGCCCCCTGGCTCAACAGCTGTTGTGGCTGAGCACCTGAAGGATAATTTGGAAAATATTTCGAGTAGCTTTCCCCACCATGTTATAGTTCTGGGTGGAGATTTTAATTTGCCGGATATAGACTGGGAGACTCAGACGTTCATAATGGGTGGCAGGGACAAAGAATCCAGTGAAATTTTTTAAAGTGCTTTATCGGAAAACTACCTTGAGCAGTTAAACAGAGAACCGACTCGTGGCGATAACATATTAGACCTTCTGGTGACAAACAGACCCGAACTATTTGAAAAAGTTAACGCAGAACAGGGAATCAGTGATCATAAAGCGGTTACGGCATCGATGATTTCAGCCGTAAATAGGAATATTAAAAAGGGTAGGAAGATTTTTCTGTTTAGAAAAAGTGACAAAAAGCAGATTTCAGAGTACCTGTTGGCTCAACACAAAAGTTTTGTCTCAAGTACTGATAGTGTTGAGGATCAGTGGACAAAGTTCAAAACCATCGTACAATATGCGTTAGATGAGTATGTGCCAAGCAAGATCGTAAGAGATGGAAAAGAGCCACCGTGGTTCAACAACCGAGTTAGAAAACTGCTGCGGAAGCAAAGGGAACTTCACAGCAAACATAAACATAGCCAAAGCCTTGCAGACAAACAAAAATTACGCAAAGCGAAATGTAGTGTGAAGAGAGCTATGCGAGAGGCGTTCAATGAATTCGAAAGTAAAGTTCTATGTACTGACTTGGCAGAAAATCCTAAGAAATTTTGGTCTTATGTCAAAGCGGTAGGTGGATCAAAACAAAATGTCCAGACACTCTGTGACCAAAATGGTAGTGAAACAGAGGATGACAGACTAAAGGCCGAGATACTAAATGTCTTTTTCCAAAGTTGTTTCACAGAGGAAGATTGCACTGTAGTTCCTTCTCTAGATTGTCGCACAGATGACAAAATGGTAGATATCGAAATAGACGACAGAGGGATAGAGAAGCAATTAAAATCGCTCAAAAGAGGAAAGGCCTCTGGACCTGATGGGATACCAGTTCAATTTTACACAGAGTACGTGAAGGAACTTGCCCCCCTTCTTGCAGCGGTGTACCGTAGGTCTCTAGAAGAGCGTAGCGTTCCAAAGGATTGGAAAAGGGCACAGGTCATCCCCCTTTTCAAGAAGGGACGTCGAACAGATGTGCAGAACTATAGACCTATATCTCTAACGTCGATCAGTTGTAGAATTTTGGAACACGTATTGTGTTCGAGTATAATGACTTTTCTGGAGACTAGAAATCTACTCTGTAGGAATCAGCATGGGTTTCGAAAAAGACGGTCATGTGAAACCCAGCTCGCGCTATTCGTCCACGAGACTCAGAGGGCCATAGACACGGGTTCACAGGTAGATGCCGTGTTTCTTGACTTCCGCAAGGCGTTCGATACAGTTCCCCACAGTCGTTTATTGAACAAAGTAAGAGCATATGGACTATCAGACCAATTGTGTGATTGGATTGAGGAGTTCCTAGATAACAGGACGCAGCATGTTATTCTCAATGGAGAGAAGTCTTCCGAAGTAAGAGTAATTTCGGGTGTGCCGCAGGGGAGTGTCATAGGACCGTTGCTGTTCACAATATACATAAATGACCTGGTGGATGACATCGGAAGTTCACTGAGGCTTTTTGCAGATGATGCTGTGGTGTATCGAGAGGTTGTAACAATGGAAAATTGTACTGAAATGCAGGAGGATCTGCAGCGAATTGACGCATGGTGCAGGGAATGGCAACTGAATCTCAATGTAGACAAGTGTAATGTGCTGCGGATATACAGAAAGATAGATCCTTTATCATTTAGCTACAAAATAGCAGGTCATCAACTGGAAGCAGTTAATACCATAAATTATCTGGGAGTACGCATTAGGAGTGATTTAAAATGGAATGATCATATAATGTTGATTGTCGGTAAAGCAGATGCCAGACTGAGATTCATTGGAAGAATCCTAAGGAAATGCAATCCGAAAACAAAGGAAGTAGGTTACAGTACGCTTGTTCGCCCACTGCTTGAATACTGCTCAGCAGTGTGGGATCCGTACCAGATAGGGTTGATACAAGACATAGAGAAGATCCAACGGAGAGCAGCGCGCTTCATTACAGGATCATTTAGTAATCGCGAAAGCGTTACGGAGATGATAGATAAACTCCAGTGGAAGACTCTGCAGGAGAGACGCTCAGTAGCTCGGTACGGGCTTTTGTCAAAGTTTCGAGAACATACCTTCACCGAAGAGTCAAGCAGTATATTGCTCCCTCCTACGTATATCTCGCGAAGAGACCATGAGGATAAAATCAGAGAGATTAGAGCCCACACAGAGGCATACCGACAATCCTTCTTTCCACGAACAATACGAGACTGGAATAGAAGGGAGAACCGATAGAGGTACTGAAGGTACCCTCCGCCACACACCGTCAGGTGGCTTGCGGAGTATGGATGTAGATGTAGATGTAGATGTAGAACTGTAATATTTTATTCTGTACTAGCACTTGTTATCAACAATCATTTTAAAGTGACAGGCACCTTTTGAGCAACTAATAACAAAACTTAGTACAGAAATCTGAAATGGGGTTACCACGATGAACATCTGTAAATGGTGACGTAGTTACACAGGAACAATATTTAAAAAATTCTAATTACAAGAACAGGTCATAGGTTTTGATAGGAAAAATCACATTTTCACATAATCAGGCCATCTAACTTCAAGGTACAGTTTTTCCAAAATATAATGAAATCACAGTGTTATAGTCTCAGGAAGTTGTGTTTGTATCTCTTCACATTTGTGCTTTTGCAGTAAAAGAATCTGTATATTTTTTATTTTAAATTTTTCACGTCTAATAGGTATTTGAGAACCCAATTAGCCAAATGAGAATAATGCTTGTCAGATATTTAAATGTAATATCTGTACTACTTGCAGGTGTATATTGTTCCATCATTGGCACACTTAAAAAGCAGCTGGATGTGCCTGAAGTAGAAGCTTTGAAGCTGACAAAGTTGGATGGATCAATACACTCTCGTATGTGGACAGAGGAAGTGGAGGATTTGAAACTATTTCTTACAAATAAAGCAAAACCAGATATGAGTGTTAAAAATAAGTAAAAGTAACAAGAAATGTTATGCTCCTCAAACTGACCATAGTCTGTACTTTCTCTTGTCTGTTATACCAAGATAGTTGATTTACATAACTAACTTTTGATATTTTTTACTGTTCATTTACTTTTGATGATTTTCTTCATGTCTTTTTGTGTGTTTTGTAAGATGTTAAGATGAAATAATATTAAAGGCTGAAAATGCATATTTTTAAAAATAAAGTTGGTCGACGAGAAAAAAAATTATCTTTGTAAGTTGAAGGTATTGCATTACAACAAAATTTGGAAGAGATGTAGGGTGTTATGTTAGTAACCTGCATTGTTGAATTTAATTTTCATCCTTTATACTTGTACATTATCGTGGATTTAGTCCTGTAACCTGAAAAGGCCGTTCTTGGCCAAATAAGTGAGTTGTGGTATTATTATTTTATGTATATAGACTGAAGCAGTGAGCTAGGCTGGGAATCGAACCCGGGTCTCCTGCTTACTAGACAGTTGCGCTATCCACTAAGCCAACTTGGCACAAGGGTTTGCACAACTGCATCGAACATAAATCGAGGATCCAATGAAACCCTGGTGCAGGTTCTTGTGACAAATGAAATGACACAATTTTGGAGATTTTACTCCACTCATACAGATGATTTTGCGTATATAGACTGAAGCGATGAGTGAAAATTTGAATCAAGGCCAGAAATTTCAGGCTGGATCCCTCACATTCGATGCTGAGGTGCTAATCCAGATCATGGAGGGCGTCAGCAATTCTGTTGGTGTGTAAGGGACTGGAATGATGGTGAGAATTTGGATTGGGGAAGGAGACCTGACAGGGTAATCTGTGCAGTTGTGTGAACAGCTATGCCAAGGTTGCTTAGTGGCTAGCACACCTGCCTTGTAAGCAGGAGATCAGCGTTTGATAATCAGCCATGGTACAAATTTGTCGTCGATTAAGTCCATATACATAAAATCATACCTGTAAGAGACCAGAAAAGTCTTCGAAATTGTCCCATTTCATTTGTATGATATTAGTAGCCCAGTTCACAAAGTTTTGGGTTCCAAATTTTTCCACATGAACTCAGAGTTCTCAAAAGTACAATGAAAATAAACCATCTTTGCATTGCGACATTGATATATTATTATCTAATGAGTGAGCAAAGTGTTGCTGTGGTCTTCAGTCTGGAGGCTGGCTAGTTTATTCTGTGCAAGCCTCGCCCATCTCTGCATCAGTAAGTTACTGCAACCTAAATCTATTTGTACCTGCTTACTGTATTCAGGCCTTGGTCTTCCTCCACAAATTTTAATTCCTCTCCGCTCCCCACCTACTCCGTGACTTTGCTCTGACTGAGGCCTTACAACTAATTGAGGGAAGTTGTTGTTGTTGTTGTTGGTGGTGGTGGTGGTGGTGGTGGTGGTGGTGGTGGTGCTGGTGCTGGTGCTGGTGCTCTTCAGTCCAAAGACTGGTTTGATGCAGCTCTTCTCGCTGCTCTATCCTGTGCGAGTCTCTTCATTTCCAAATAACTACCACAAACTACATCCTTCTAAATCTGTTTACTGCATTCATTTCTTGGTCTCCATCCACATTTTTTTTACCCTCCATTACTGAACTGGTGATCTCTTGATGTCTCAGAATGTGTCCTATAAGCCAGTCCCTCCTTTTAATCAAGTTGTGCCACAGATTTCTTAGTGCCTCAATTTTGTTCAGTACCTCCTCATTAGTAACATGATCGACCTATCCATTCTTCAGTGTCCTTCTGTAGCACCACATTTTGAAAGCTTCTGTTCTCTTTTTGTCTAAACTGTTTATTGTCCACATTCCACTTCCATACATGGTCATAGTCCACACAAATACCTGCAGAAAAGAGTTGCTAACACTTATATACATATTCAGTGTAAATAAATTGCTCTTCTTCAGAAACACATTTCTTGCCATTGACAGTCTACATTTTATACAATCCGTAATTTGGCCATCATCAGTTATTTTGCTGCCCAAATAGCAAAACTCGTCCACTACTTTTAGTGTATTGTTTCCTAACCCAAATCCCTCAGCATCACCTCATTTAATTTGACTACAATCCACTATTCTTGTATTGCTATTGCCAATGTTTTCATTTTATATCTTCTCAAGACAATGCCCATTCCCTCCATCTGATCTTCCACCTCGTGTACTGTACTGCCTCTGACAAAATAGCAGTCTCATTGGCAAACCTCAGAAGTTTTTGTTTCTTCTTCCTGAACTTTAATTACTGCTCCAGATTTTACTTGTTTTCCTTTACTTCTGGCTCAATGTACAGATTGACTAGCATTGGGGATAGGCTAAACCCTGTCTCACTCCCTTCTCAACCACTGCTTCCCTTTTGTGCCCCTCGACTCTTATAACTGCCATGTGGTTTCTGTACAATTTGTACATAGCCTTTCACTCCCTGAGTTTTGCCGGCCGGAGTGGCCGAGGGGTTCTAGGCGCTACAGTCTGGAACCGCGCGACCGCTACGGTTGCAGGTTCGAATCCTGCCTCGGGCATGGATGTGTGTGATGTCCTTAGGTTAGTTAGGTTTAAGTAGTTCTAAGTTCTAGGGGACTTATGACCTCAGCAGTTGAGTCCCATAGTGCTCAGAGCCACTCCCTGAGTTTTACCCCTGCTACCTTCAGAATTTGAGAATATTCCAGTCAACATTGTCAAAAGCTTTCTCTTAAGTCTATAAACTTAAGTTTGTCTTTCCTTAACCTATCTTCTAACATATGTCGTAGCGTCAGTATTGCCTCGTGTGTTCCTAAATTTTTGCAGTATCCAAACTGGTCTTTACCTGTGCAGTGTCGGAGACTAGAATAGACTTGCACCCATTCTTTGCTTGTCATAACAGGCAACTAATTGGAGTCCTTTATTTGGTCACTTTTTACAGTGGTATTTTGGGCTTCTATAGGTTTTCACTTTTTTAATGCTTTACCCTCTCCTTTTTTTGGTTTTTGAACTCTGGTCCCCACTTTAGGTTTTACTTCCACTTTCCAAATTTTACGGAAGTGTGTGCCATGTGGAGAAGAGTGCCTTACTGTGGCACTTTAACTCTCCACTGTGCACTGTTATCTTTTGCACTTAACAATCAAGTGGGCCTACTTTTGCACCTGAAATCCGGTGTGGTAGACAGTCCGTCATGCTGGGGCTGTTGTGTATTCTCTCGATGGCTGTCCCCTGACAATGCAGGAAACACATTGCCTTTGCCTGAGCTCTTAACTTCTCCATGTCAGCCAAGGAGTAGGTACCTATCCACTTTGGATTACTAGGACTGCAGGCAGTGGCTACTGTGTCAGGTGGCCTTTGCCTTTGTGGGATGGCAACCTCCAGTTGGATGCTCGCCAATGAAACAAATCAAACTTTACGGTGGCCATGCCAACATGGCCATCTCAAAAGTCAGGAACAGTGATTTAACTGCAGAGGTTTACAATCCTATGGCATTTCAGTCTTTGACAGTGCTTCAAGATGAGAGCCAGGTAAGGTGAATTGGAAGTGGGCAGTTTGCTGTGTTCTTGGTTTGTTCCCAAACTAGACTGCGTGCCATACCAAGGTGCAAAGAACAAGTTTCCGATATCTCGATATACTCTCAAATTTTGCAGCTTTAGTGTGACAGTGCATACCTTATGACAGAGTCTCACGTGACACATCCTGGCCTGTAAAATTGGGGGAGGGAATGTCAGATCCCTCACCCCCCCCTACAGCTAGAGATGCCTAGCTATCCTGTGGCATCGTCAGGGATGAAGATACCTGTCAAGCTGCCCCCCCCCCCCCCCCCCACTCCCCTCTCATGACAAGGACCAGCAGCCACAGGTTGCTAGTGGAAAAAAAAGTATGATCTTCTTTGCTCCTGGAAGATAAAATTGGGAAATCTTCATGTAAACTACTTTCTGCGGCTTCGGATGTTCTGGTTCCCATCCCTGCAACACCAGAGGGGGCTCTCCACTCTTTAGTAACCACAGGGCCCCAGTCTTTGCAGCATCTTTTCTCTTCCATGCTGCATGTCAATCCTCTTGCTGTTCTTTTCCCCCTCCCTTGGGGAACATGTCTGGGTCATTTTTGGAAATGTATTCTGCATTTTCGGTAGTCAGTATCAGAATGTTCGCCACTGTTTTTCATTTCTTTTTCTTTCTTCATTCACCTTCTCCTATCCTTCGGTGTTTGGGTTCCTCTTTTTCTTCTTCCTCCCTGTGCTCTCCTGAAGGCTGGCCCACACTTCTGATGTGTTACAGGTGACTGGGAAATGCATAATTCTCAACCCTGGGTAGGGTTTGCTCGTACCCCCTGGTACAGGCCAGGCCCAGGGAGGGGTGATTGCCTGAGCTGCTACCTTTCCGAATTGCTGATTGGTCCCTCTGTCAGGTGTTCAGGTGTGTTCTGAGGTGTGAACAATCACATAAGCGGAGTACACCTTCTTCTGGAGGGGGCCCCGAGTTGGAAGGAGCGCGCCATCGGAGACGCTCGCAATCATGGGGATTATTTTCTTGCATTGAGCCAATCTTCTTCACAGTCAACGGCTATGAAACGTAAATGGAATGAGGCTATAGATTCAAAGACCCTCCCAGCTGCAACACAGTTCCTTGTGGTCTCACATACAGAAGACGGTCAGTCCTTCACTATGGTAAATCAGTTTATTATGCAGAAAGGTGTTGATGCAGTTGCTGGGCTTGTGAAATCCTGCTTTATTTTACACAATGGCACTTTGCTTTTGAAGACTACTTCATTCTCAAGCACAACAACTGCTTGCAACTTCGCTTCTCCATGGCTATCCTGTTCTTGTTGACACCCATCTATCTATCTATTTATTTATTTATTCCATGTGATCTGATGGTACACAGTGTGTTACAGATGTCAGAAAATATCTGTTAACATATAGTATCCTAATGTATTATATTGCAAAGATTGGTTACGTTTACTTCACTCCATTGCTCAATGTCTTCAATTTAACATAAATAGCAAGATTACTGTTATAGGTATTCATTTATAGGGTAAAAACAGTGACACAGCAAATATGACTTCATGGCTTTGCTAAATTTTATGTTGTCTTCAATGGACTTAATGCTAGCGGGAAGATTGTTGAACACTTGGAAGCCCATGTGGAAATCTCCCTTTTTGCACAGCTGAGTGTTTGTACGTAAAATATGCAGATTTGAGTTTTTCCTGGTTGTGTTTATGTATTTCATATTTTTTACGTCTCTGGAGTCGGTTGGTACTATGTGGTTCCTGAAAAATTTTAGTCTCAAGAATATATAAGCAAGGCAGTGTAAGGATTTCCAACTTTCTGAAGATGGGTTTGCAGGAGTCTCAGGGTTTGCTCCCTGTAATAATCCTCATTGCTCTCTTCTGGATTTTGAAAGTTTTAAATTCTTCTTGTGGTGTTATTTACACAAGGCTGTTCAATGGTCTGACTGAGACAGAAATCCAAACGTACCTCTCTGATCAGGGTGTCATTGCAGTCCATTGGGTGGTGAAAAAAGTAGATGCCTTCTTAGTGCTCACACACACTCTTTCTCATTGTTGATAGAGTGGTTCTTCCATCAGAGATCAAAGCAGGTTATGAAGTTTTCACAGTCAGACCATAAGTTCTGAACCCGATGCACCGTTACCGGTGTTGTCATTACAACACACTCGAGAATCCTGTCGACATCCAGCCAAATGTGCAACCTGTGGTAGGGGTGCTCACAAGGGCGATTGTCTGCCTCCTCCTCCCTGCTGCAATGATGACCATGCTGCCTCCTCCAGTGATTGACCCGTGTTTCTTGATGAGCAGGCTGTCAAGGAGATCCAGATGAAGGAAAAAGTGCCTTACCTTGTCACTTGCAAGCTGTTGGGTAGTTGGAAATCCTTGTTCTACCATCTGGCACCTACAGTTCTATTCTTGCTACATCACGCTCCATGATAGACATGGTCATGCAGTCATGTGACCTCAAATTTAGCACTGCGGTTATGAAATCGTCCAGCATCCCCATCTCCTCCAGCTGTGCAACATGTCACCAAACTTCTGCCTCATGGGGCGAAGTCACCAGCTGCAGAACCAGCAGGCCAGAAAGGGCAGAAGGAATACTCTTAGGAAGACTTCTTACGTCCCTCCAGCCAACCAACATTTGAGTCTTCCTCTGCCAACTGGAAAGGCTCCAAGAAGTCAAAAGGCAAATGGTCTTCTCCTTCGGCGACTCGTAGAGCCTCTTTGATGGTGTCGCCACCTGATACCCTCGTCTGGCCGACCTCTGTGTCACCAGTGTGCACCACCAACTGTTTTTCTGCCCTGGACTCCACAGACTGACAGAAGGAGAATGCTGTCGCTTCTGTAGACCTCTTGGTGCAGAACCCTCCTGCCCTGTAGCAGTGAGTCTTCAAATTATGTCACTCGTGAGCCGCTGGTGTTCGCCTTGTCCTTTCTCACTTGATCTTTCCCTGTTGCAGTTCGCCTTTTCCTTCCTCACTTGACCTTTTCCCTTTGTACCTTTTACATCCCTCTGTCATTCAGTGTCACAAGGGCAGACTAACTTCAGCTTATTGGGCAGCTATCTCACCCCTTTCTGCTGTTTGGTGACCAATGCACACCATCCACTTTCAGGTTCTCCCAGAACCTGTCAGAGAGGTGCCCTCTAGACTGACCTCAATCAACCTAATCGCTTTATTTCCGTTGGGACCTATCCTTCTGCTGTGCCCAGCTTGCCTATCGTCTGGAGTGGTCCATTCTCTCTGACACATGCTCGAACGACCATCTCCCGTGTGGTATCCATTTACTGACTCCTACCCCACCTACGTGCACACTCAAATGGCAGCTTACTAAGGCCAATTGGAGGCTTTACTCCTCCTTGGCAACCTTTGACACACATTTTCCCAGTTGTGATGACCAGGTAGAAAATCTTACAAACAATATACTTACCGCCACATAACATTCCATTCCTTGTACTTTCTCTTTACCACACTGTGTCCCAGTCCCTTGCTGGACTGAGGTGAGCTGCGATGTAATTCGCATGTGGAAATGTGCTCTCTGCATTTTTAACTGTTGTTTTATGATGGCAAACTGCATTCATTATAAACAGTTGGATGCACAGTGTTTTCGCATTCTTCGGGATAGCAAAAAAGCTAGCTGGATTTCATTCACTAATTTTTTAACGGTTCCACTCCCTCTTCTGTCATGTGGACCAACCTCTGATGGCTCTCCATTCCCCAATTTCCAACTTAATAGTAGTAGACGATTTCATTGTGGACCCTATTGCGGTCTCCAACACCTGGGGCCGCCATTTTTGCGGAAATTTCGAGCTCCTCCCACTGTCACCCTGCCTTGCTTCATCAGATAAGAGTGGAGGAGGCTCGGGCGATACCCTTCTCTTCTCCAAATTGTGAGAGCTACAATGCTGCGTTTACTTTGAGGCAGTTAGATCATGCTTTCACTTCATCCCAATCCTCCACCCCAAGGCCAGATGATGTTAACATTCAGATGTTACAGCACCTTTCTCTTGCGGGCAAGCACTTTCTGCTTCATATGTACAAGCACATCTGGGCAGAGGGCATGTTTCTCAGATGCTAGCATGAAGCCACTGTCATACCCATACATAAGCCCAATAAGGACAAATACCATCCTTCTAGCTACTGCCCCAATTCTGACACCAGTGATGGAATGTATGATCCATGCCTGGTTGGTGGCTAGAGTCTTGCAATTTGCTAAAGACTGCACAGTGTGGATTTTGAGTTCGCCGTCCTGCGGTTAGCCATGTCGTCATTTGTCCACCCATGTCATGAATGGTTTTCTGCGTAAATCCCAGACTGTGGCATGTTTTTCAACTTGGAGAAAGCCCCATTTCGTTCAGGAATGTTTAAAAGATGTAGTTTTCAAGATATGTGTAGGTTCTGCCTTGTCGGACACCTTTACCCAGGAAAACGGTGTGCCTCAGTGTTCGGTCCAGAATATTGTCCTCTTTGCTATCGCCATTAATGCTATAATGGTCTGTCTCCCACCGAGCATCTCCAGCTTCCTTTTCATTGACAATTTTGCCATGTATTTCAGTTCTCCATGGACATGTCTCATTGAGTGGCAACTTCAGCTGTCTCAATTGTCTCTCCCCATGGAGTATTGACATTGGATTTTGTTTTTCCACTGACAAAACTGTTTGTATGAATTTCTGGCAGCACAGTTGGTATCTTCCACCATCTTTACATCTTTGGCCTGTTGCTCTTTTGTTCATTGAAACTTCGAACTTCCCGGGGCTCATGTTCGATAGGAAACTTTCTTATTCCTCCCACATGTTCTTCCTGGCAGCCCACTGTATGCGGTCCTGTGTGTCCTCACTGATACTTCTTGGGGAGCAGATCAAACCCCCCCTCCTCCATTTGTGCTGGTCCCTTGTCCATTCAAAACTAGACTATGGGTGCTTCGTTTATGCATCTGCATGCCTGTCCCTCTTATGCCGTCACAGTACTATCCAGCATCGTGGTGTCCGTTTGGCCACTGGCGCTTTGTACACTAGCCCAGTTGAGAGTGTCTCTACAGAAGCTACCGAACTACTGCTGTTCTACAACTGTGACTGTCTCCTCGGCAGATATGCATGCCGTTTGTGTGCCATGCGTGGCCACCCATCCTATGCCTCCTTCGATGACACCTTTGATTGCCAGTATGGGGCGCGTCCCTCTTCTGTTACCTCCCGGAATTTGCTTTCTTCTCTTGCTCTGGCAGCTTAATTTCACGCTACCTGCAACTTTCCCAGTGGGTATAAACCATTCACTACTTTTGCTTAGTGTGGTGGCCCGTGTTCACCTTGGCCTTTATTTGCTTCCTAACGACACTACTCCAGTCTTGCTCTGTCACCTTCAGTTTCATGATCTTCACATGGAATTTCATGATAGTACCCATGTGTACACTGGTGTACCGTGGTGTTGGGTGTGCCTTTGTCATTGGCACTGATGTTTTTTGGTTTCGGCTTCCGGAACACTGCTCAGCATTACAGCAGAGCTCTGCACCCTGTATCAGGCCACGGAGTACATCCGGTGACACAGGCTTTTCAGTTGCGTCATCTGCTCCGACTCTCTGTGCCCTTCAAAGCTTCTGTTTGCTGTACACGGTCCATCCCTCAGTGCAACAGGTCCGGGAAAGGTGTCGAGGAAACTAGGCTGCTGCCATGGCTGCAGTCCTCGTACCTCCACCTGCTATATCTTACATTCCCTCCGATGATCTTCATGTTGCCATATGTCAGCAGGTGGTGTCACTTTGGCATTACCAGTGGCCCTTCCTGGGAACAAGCTTTGGATTTTTAACCCTCGCATTACCAAGTGGGGTATCCTGACTACCCCAGGTTGATTTTTTTCCTATAATGTTATCTGAAGGGCCACATGCCTGTGGTTTCATGACTGTACTAAAATGATTGACGCTGAAGTCACACTCACGACTGTCTAATTTTTTGGCTTTATCATTGTTATTCAAGTCATTTATTGGTGGGATTGTGAGAGTACCCCGCTTGGTATTTTCTTATTTGTAGAAAAAGATTTTGGGAAATACATCTGTCATTCATCTTCTTTGTTGAGTTTTGCCATAGATCCAATGTTTGTTATTGTTGCTGGTTACTATTGTTGACTTGAATTTTACATTCACTGTTGAGCTGACATTACACGAGTCAGTATTTCATCTGCAAGTAAGGATGTCCAAAGGACTTTCTAGGGAAGAGATCATGGAAATTCTATACAATTCTGATGTCAGTGACGATGAAAATGAATGGGACATTGATAATGAACTGAATCAATATATGGAACCTCTTGACAAAGACCATAGCATCAGATGAAGCTGATGATGAAATATCAGAAGACACTACACATTCACGTGAACAAGAAGAAGACGACACTGGAGATTTGTTTGTTTCTAGAAGTGGACTACAATTTTATAGTGAACCACCAAAAGGTGTGCGGCGTCAATGTCACAACATTTTGAACATAACACCTGGCCTAGTGAATGATGGAAAAACAATCAAAACACCAACAGAGTCATTTTTATTATTTATCTCACCGGAAATTGTGAGCATCATTGTAGAAGAAACAAACAGGGAACCCAAATGAGTAATTTCTTTGTGGAATGCAGCTCATTCTTCGAACAAAACGACATGGAGAGCTATAAATGCAACTAAAGTGTACGCTGTATTAGCAATTCTAGTAGGAGCTGGTCGAACTCATGGACATCGCGAAAGTGCTTCTGATCTGTGGGGAGATAATGTTGCCTTTTGGCAACCATTCTTTTCTGCTTCCATGTCAAAAAACAGATTTTTGTCTATACTGAAATTCTTGTGATTTGACAACAGACACACGAGCACAGAGAATTGAAGAATCCAAGGAAATGCTACAAGCCATCAGAGTAGTGTTTGATAAATTTCAAGAACTTCTATCCTTATGAATACGTGACTATTGATGAATGATTAGCAGCGTACCAAGGAAACTGCCCTTTTAGGGTTTATATGAAGAGCAAGCCTGGCATGTATGGCATTAAAATTTGGGTTTGTGCTGATGTGAAGACATTTTTCTTATTACGGATCCAAATTTACACAGGAATGGTGGACAATACTCGGGAAGTGAATCAAGGACAGAGATTTGTTTTGGATCTGATGGAACCATTTCTGAATAACAGTCATGTTGTAACAACTGATAATTTTTTCTTCCATTGGCTGCTGAACTACTAAAACGAAACATGACATTGGTTGGTACCTTGCATTCCAATAAGAAAAAGATTCCGAAGGAATTCCTGCCAAACAGAAAGAGAAGTTCAGTCTTCAATGTTTGGTTTCATGAATGACTTGACCCTAGTTTCTTATGTTCCAAAGAAGGGAAAGGCATTAATACTACTCTTTACTCAGCATAATGAGAGACAAGTGTGTGGTGAAGAAAGTGAACACAAACTCGAAATCATATTGCACTACAACAAAACCAAAGGTGCTGTAGATAATGGGGACAAAATGACAAGAGAATACAGTTGTGTTAGAGGAACAAGGCAGTGGCCTCTAAGAATCTTCATGGAAATGATAGATATTGCAGCACTGATTGCATATATTCTGTACATTCAAAGATTTCCTGACTGGCAGAAGAAAACCGAAGCCGACTTAAACTCTTCACGACTGAACTGGCATTTGGAATCAGCAAAGGCAACATGGAAGAAAGAGCCCAAAATATCAACAGTCTTCATAAAGATGTACAAGATGCACTGAAAGCTTGTGTTATTGCAATTCCTACAAGTGATCCAGACCCAGTGTTCCAAGTTACCAATGCCACAACGATGTCAAGCTTGCAAGAGAAACGAAGATCGGGAAACAAGATTCTCTTGTGCAATGTGCAAGAAACCTGTTTGTAATATACACAAAGAAGAAACCGTTGCTGGAAGTGCATGCAGTGCAAAAATGTACTTGACTGAAAAGTTGAAAAAAGTCTTGTGTTATTTTTCTGCAGTGACTGTTGAGGTACATACATTATTAATTTTCTGTTTGTTGAGTAATGAATTTAGTGAAAGATATAAAAATTGTTTTGTACTTTGTGATCTGATTAAATACTTCTAATAACCTGAAATGTTGCTTTTCAATACTAAATAAACCCATTCAATGGAAATAACAAAATCTGAGAACAAATTTTACAATAAAACACACAACTCTTTTGGGGTAGTCCAAATACCCCGCTTGGTAAAATTGAGTTGTGAAAAAGCGTGGCAACGGGAGGGTTAAGCCTCTCCCAGCGGCTTAGACGACTTCCCGTCAGCCCTCTCGCCGTGAGGACATCATTTTAGCTAGGTTGCATATCGGCCACTATCTTTTTAGCCATCGCCATTTGTTAAGTGGTGCTCATTGATGTCCACCTTTGATAGTCTGCTATTTCCTGACGGATAGCATTTTTTTAACCATTTACGTTCACGTTTGCATTTGCCATCTGAGATATTGGCTGTTTTAGTGAACGACGTGCGGGCTATTAAGTGCGTTTTACTTATCTGTCGTAACAATATGGCGAATGCCATTTAATTTTTAGTTCATTACCTCTGTGTGTCTATGGCATATTTTATAGACCTTTCTCCACGTCCCTGTTTTTAGCTGTCTTCTCTTCCGTTGATTGGGATTAACGTGTAGTCGTTTTTAACTCATCTTTGTCTTAGAGATCTACAGTTCTGATGTGGGCACATATGACCCTAGTTGTTTTTGCACTCTAAAACAAAACAAACTATCCCTGCAGAGGTCAAGACTATGCATACAGATGATGGATCACTCATTTTCATTTTGTCACTTTCTCAGACTTGACTCAGACATTTCTTCAAGGAACTGTAACAGCTGCTGTCGCCATTTGACCGAAGCTTTTCATTTAACGACTGCATATTCTGTAATTGGCATAGCACATCAGGAAACATGGTTTACGGCAACACACCTCCCTTCTCTAAAAGAATTACAAACCCTAATGTACGAATCGCGTTAACATCGAGAGAGCTTTTAATGGGGTCTGTAACCTCATACACTTTGATACTTCCAGTTAGTTGGTGCCTCTTGCCACTGCCACTGCCACAGCCATTAGTGTCTACTTGTCTGTTCTGATGTTTATCTACCCCCAGATAGACTTTTCCAACATCATGAGCTGTTAGTGGAACAGCTACCTGCTCATAATGCTCATAATCCTCTGTGGGACAGCAACACTATGTCTCACAGAGGCCGAGTAATAGAACACTTCCTTTCAGAATTGGACATGTGCCTTCTCGACACTGGAGCTGAAACACAATTAAGTGCAACACGTGGAATGTTTCCAACTATTGAACTCGCAGTTTGCAGCTTGAGTATCTTGCTTCTGATTCAGTGGTGCGTCCATGGCAATCTTAGTGACAGTGACCACTGTCCTATTGTTCTCTCCCCTCGCAGACATCTGGAACATACTCCAAGTTGGTTGCTTCAGAAAGCAGACTGGAAAGCTTTCTCCTCTACAGCCACCAGTCATGCGACAGATATCACCACAATGGTGCAGTATACTATTGATACTATTATTCATGCTGCTACAGCAGGAACAATACCCTAATCCTCCGGCTCATACAGATGACCATTGGTGCCATGGTGGTCTGAAGATTTAGTCACAGCTATCGGAGAACACCGTAGGGCATTTCAATGGCACAAACGCTGTCCCTCTATGGATAATTAATTGCATTCAAGAGACTCAGAGTGAAAGTGTGGTTTTTAATAAAGAAAAGGAAGCAGGAGTGTTGGGAGCAATACATATCATATATGCAATCCCACACTCAATTGTCCCAAGTATGGTCTAAACTCTGCCGCATTTGCGGCTGCCCACTACCCATGATGGTTCCTGACGTTCTTGTCAATGGTAACAGTCTGCACTAAAACCGTGTTACTTGCTGAATGTTTTGTGGCACACGTCACTTAAGTGTCCACTTGCAGTAACGATCATCCTCATTTTGTGACCTGGAAAGTCTTAAAGTGCTGCCCTTCCATGCACATGGCTCTCTCTCTCTCTCTCTCTCTCTCTCTCTCTCTCTCTCTCTCTCTCTCTCTCTCACTAAATGCCCCTTTTAGTGAATGAATGGAAGCTTCACAGCAGTTTGGCAGTGTGTCAAGATTTGGCCCCAAGACCCGACAAAATCCGCAACCAAATTCTCGGACATCTTTCTGCTGACAGCATGGAACATATCCTTGGGCATTTTAATTGTATTTGGTGGAAAGTTGGCACTATTCCTGTTCTGAAATGGGGAAAGGACCCACATATTTTAACTAACTACCAGCCAATCTGTCTGATGAATGGTCTGTGTAAGTTATTTGAACAAATGGTCAACTGCCATCTATGTTATTGTCTTGAAGCTGGAGGGCATACATCACGATTCCAAAGTGGCTTTTCGACTTTCCGTTCCACCACACACCATCTTGTTCATCTGGAATGTGTAGTGTGCAATGCTTTTACACATCACCAACATCTGATTGCCATGTTCTTTGACCCACAGAAGGCATATGGGGTTTCCAGGGCAGTTTACCCATTTTTCTCCAGAATTTCCTATCTCTCCGATTTTTACAGGTTGGTTGCAACCAATATGTACAGGAAACTGGAATTCCTCAGGGATCAGCTCTGAACATAATATTGTTCACTATTGCCATCAATGGTATTATAAATGCTGTGGGCCCCACAGTCTCTCTATCACTGTATGTGGATTATCTCTGTCTTCTGTGCCTCTGCATCACTGTGCACCACTGAGCACCAATTTCAGGGGGTTGTCTGGAGAGTACATGACGACACTGAATCATGGCTATCAGTTGTCTCCTCCAAAATCTCGAGTTGTACATTTTTGCCAACTCTGTGCACGTGCACACAGAAATATATCTTGGTGACGAGTTACTTGAAGTTGAAACTTTGAATTCTTAGGTATTTTGTTTAACAAGCTAACTTAGCTGCCATATGTCCGCTGGCTCAAGGCATCTTGCGTGAACAAGCCAAATGCTGTTCATTTTCTTAGTAACTCCTCATGGGGCGCGGACCACATAGTACTGAGATTTTACAACACACTGATTTTATCTTTCTTGGACTATGGGTGTGTTGGCTATAGGTTGGCAGCAACTTCCGTACTGAGCTTTCTGGACTCCACACTGGCATTCGGTTGACAACGGTGGCCATCCGTAAGAGCTCTGTTAACAGCATACTGGCTGGAGTTGGTATCCCACCACAGCAGGTTAGACAACAGCAGTTTCTGGCGATTTACGCAGTCACAATCTGTCAGTTGTGTACTCACCCACATCACTCGAATAAGTTCTACAATCAACAGTTCAGACTGTTCATGCATCACCCAAAACTGGATAGACCAGCTGGGATCCCCCTCCCCTTTCCCTGCAGGTCTGGGGATTTGAATGCACCCGAGGTATTGCCTGTTGTAAGAGGCGACTAAAAGGAGTCTCTCACTTCTCAGCCCCATGAGTTCAGGCACCATTATATGGTTTGCCGTGCCACTTTCCAAAGTCTCCAGAAGTGTGGGCCACATGGGGAAAGACACCTTACATGGTCCATAAGTCATCCATAGTGCCCTTAGATTCGATTTCCTGAATCTTGTCATGGCTTTGCATCTCCACCTGAGATTCAACTGTTTGGGCAAGGACACTTTCCAGGGTTTTCATCTTCTTCCATTGTCTCTTGTCCTCTTTCTTCCCCATGACAATATTCAATCTCTCTGTGCCCAGTTTCAAGCACGGTAGCCAGTCCATTGTGGTGGGGCCGTCGTGTACTCATTTAGTGGTAGCCCCCTGACAACACAGGGATCATACTGCTGATGCCTGAGCTGTAATCTCCCCACGTGGGCCCGTCTTCCTGGGGCATCAGGACTCCCGGCAACGGCCATCATGCCAGGTGGCCTTTGCTGTGGCTGGGTGGTGCCCGTGGGGAGAGCCCCTGATCGGAGTGGGTGGCATCAGGGTGGATGACCCGCAATGAAGCAGACTAAGTAATCTCTTGCTGGTGCCCATATGGCGCCAGCAGTCTTAAGAAGGGCAAGATCGACTACAATGCCAACAGGTATGACCCTAAATCATTTCCCTACCTCACTACATCATGGGAGAAATGTAGGGCTACAGAACGAAGAGAGCCATATTCACCTAGTCTGCAGCAGAACTGATGGGGTCTCCTGTCTACCTACAAAGCCTCAAGTTTTTGTTGAACACCTTGAAGGATAAGTTAGGAGAAGTGACAGCACTGCCCAAGATGCGAAACGATGCAGTCTTTATTCAAATAGCATCCCCAGCCCAATCCCAAGCGTTACTCGCCTGTGACAAGCTGGGTGATATTCCTGTTTCCATCACACCCCATAAAAGCCTCAACATGGTCCAGGGGATTATTTCCCATTGCACTCTCCTCTTGCAGTCTGTCAACGACCTCTGCGCCAATTTAGCACGGCAGGGTAGTCATTTCATCCGGCACATTTACAGGGGACCCAAAGACAACATGTTTGCTACTGGTGCCTTCATCTTGGCCTTGCCTGAAAAGGTCAAGGTGATGGTTTACTGCTGTGACATTAAACCATACGTCCCTCCCCCTATGCAGTGCTTTAAGTGCTGGAAATTTGGGCACCTATCTTCCTGCTGCACTTACAGCACCTCATTTGAAGACTATGGACGTCCACTGCACCCAGATACTCCATGTGCACCATCTCCCACTTAAATCAACTGTGGAGAGCACCACTGCCTCTGCTCGCTAGACTGCCCTGTACTTCAAAAGGAGCAGAAAATCATGGAGTACAAGACCCTGGACCCGTTAACTTACACAGAGGCTAGCCACAAATTTGAAAGATTACACCCCATTCGGTTGACGTTGACATTTGCTGCAGCTACTTCACTATCACCGTCCCGAGTGCCAGTGGTTCCTCACTCTGTGCCATGAACAGTGGGCCCTCCGGGCTGCCAGACTAAATCTGCTCCTTTGGTGATGGGGGTCAAATAACTTTCCGTTGCTCTCAAAGTACCTACTTCGGGAGCAAGCCGCCCCTCACCCCCAAACGCAGTGGACATTGGTCCCCTCCCTCGTGCCGGAGAATCAACAGCCTCCTCCGGCCCCTCTCATGTGGAAGGGGTCCCTTGGGACCCTCTCTCGCAAGGTCTCCACTAATGCCAAGGCGGACACTCGCCAGTGGCTAAAGGAGCCAAAAGCTGCTGGACGAAGAGCTTCACATTCTTTCTCCGAGCCTGAAGCTACTTTGGAGAAGTCTTCTCAGCAAGCTCCTAAATAGAAGTGAGAGGGCAAGCAAAAAAAGTAGTAGTATGCTAAGAAACAGGACCCTCTGGTGGCCCCAACACCACCACTCCCTACCAATTCTGCATCTAAGGATGAAGTGGAGATCATAGCATCGCCTGAGGACCTGGATCTCACTTATGGCTCATCCACCATAGAAATGGATACAAATACTCAGTCAGTGGCAACAGGTGACCCTGAGGCGTAACCTGCCTCCTTGCATACTTCATGCCTTCCCAGCCTCATGTTAATGTCATCCTCCAGTGGAATTGCTGCAGTTTTTCCACCACCAGGCTTAATGGCAACTGCTAAGCTTCACACTGCTTTCTGCATTGTCCTCCAGGAAACCTAGTTCCCGGTAATGCAGACCCCTGTCCTCCATGTCTATAGGGGATATTACAAGAACAGTAGCGACTATAATAGTGTGTCAGGTGGAGTTTGTGTCTGTCCTGAACTCAGTTTGCAGTGAACCTGTGCCACTTCAAACCCCTCTTGAAGCTGCAGCTGTCAGGATAAGGCCAATGCAGGAAATAACTGTCTGCAATGTATATCTTCCTCCAGATAACACAGTACCCCTGAACCCATTGGCAGCACTGATTGCTGAACTCCCTAAACCTTTCCTACTTTTGGGAGATTTTAACGCTCATAAATCATTTTGGGGTGGCGCCATGCTTACTGGCTGAGGCAGAGATGTCGAAACTTTACTGTCACAGTTCGACCTCTGCCTCTTAAATACTCTGAGCCCCACATATTTCATTGTGGCTCAAGGCACTTACTCGGCCACTGATTTATCCCTCTGCAGCCCAAGACTTCTCCGATCTGTCCACTGGAGAGCTTATGACTACCTGTGTGATAGTGATCACTTCCCTATCTTCGTGTCACTCCCCTGGCATATTGCCCACAGGAGCCTACCCAGATGGGCTTTCAACAAGGCAGACTGGGAAGCCTTACCTCTGCTATCACCATCTGATCTCCTCCACATGGTAACAGCTATGTTGTGGTTGAGCAGGTTCCTGCAACGATCGTTCCTGCAGCGGAAAATGCGATCCCTCGTTCTTTAGGGTGCCCCAGCGAGAGACAGTTCCTTGGTGGTCACCAGAAGTCGCTGAGGCCATTAAAGAGTGTCGGTGAGCTCTACAGCGACGTAAGTGACACCCTTCCCTAGAGCACCTAATAGCTTTTAAGCGGCTCCATGCCCGCATTCGGGAACTTATAAAACGATAGAAGCAGGAGTGTTGGTAGAGGTACGTGTCGAATATTGGGTGCCATACGTTACCTTCCCAAGTTGGGCGAAGATCAGATGTCATTTTGGGTACCAGATCCCAACAGGTGTCCGTGGTGTTAACATCAATGGCATTTTTTCTAATGACGCAAACACGATTGCTGAGCATTTTGCTGAGCACTAAGCTCGAGCCTCTGCGTTGGAGGAATACCCCCTGGCCTTTCGCACCCTCAAATGGCAGATAGAAAGGAAAGTACTGTCATTCACTACATGCCACAGTGAAGCCTATAACACCCCATTTACAGAGTGGGAGCTCCTCAGTGCCCTTGAACATTGCCCCGACACAGCTCCTGGGCCGGATCGGATCCACAGTCACATGATTAAAAATCTTTCGTCCAACTACAAGCATTATCTCATCATCTTCAACCAGATCTGGTGCGATGGCATCGTTCCATCGCAAAGGCGGGAAAGCACCATCATTCCGGTGCTCAAACCTGGTAAAAACCCACTTGATGTGGATAGTTATCAGCCCATCAGCCTCATCAACATTCTTTGTAAGCCTCTGGAACATATGGTGTGTCGGCAGTTTGGTTGTGCCTGGGGTCATGTGGCCTATTGGTTCCACGTCAGGGCGGCTTCCGCCAGGGTTGGTCTACCACTGATAATCTTGTGTCCCTCAAGTCTGCCATCCAAACAGCCAACACCTGGTTGCTGTCTTTTTTGACTTACGTAAAGCGTATGAAATGGCCTGTCGACATCATATCCTTGCCACATTGTATGAATGGGATCTCTGGGGCCTGCTCCTAATTTTTGTCCAAAACTTCCTGTTGCTCTGTACTTTCCATGTCGAAGTTGGTGCCTCCCATAGTAGTTCCTCCCCTCCCCCCCCCCCCCCCCATCCTCCCCTGTATTCAGGAGAAAGGCTTTCCGCAGGGCTCCATACTGAGTGTCTCTCTATTTTTAGTGGCTATTAACAGGTAGCAGCAGCTGTAGGGCCGTCGGTCTCACCTTCTATGTATGCAGACAACTTCTACATTTCGTACTGCTCCTCCAGTGGTGGTGTTGCTGTGCGGTGCTTATAGCATTCACAAGACGCAGTCATGGGTTCTAACCCACGGCTTCCAGTTTTCAGCCACAAAGTCGTGTGTCATGTACTTCTGTCGGCATTGTGCCGTTCATCCGGAACCAGAACTTTACGTTAATGACGATTCACTCACTGCAGTAGAGACATATCGATTTACTTGGCTACCTCACCTTCGTCAGCTGAAGCAGAAGTGCAGACAGCACCTCAATGCCTGAGCATCACCAACTGGGGTGCAGATCGCTCTACACTGCTGCGGCTCTACAGAGCCCTGTTCAATCCCGCCTTGACTATGGGAGTGTGGTTTATGGTTTGGCAGCGCCCTCAGCATTACATTTACTCAACTCAGTGCACCACTGTGGCGTTCGCCTAGCGACGGGACCTTTTAGAACGAGTCCGATGCTCAGTGTCCTGGTGGAGGCCAGAGTCCCTCCATTGCAGATCCGATGTGCACAACTGCTCGCCAGTTATGTTGCACACATTCGTAGTTCTCCTGAGCATCCGAATTACTGTCTCCACTGGCGGCAGTTAATTTCCTGCATCAGCAGTCCAGGTCAGGGCTAACGATTGCGGTGCACGTGCTATCCCTTCTGTCTGAACTAGAGTGCCTCCCCTTATCACCAGACTTGAGGTCCATTCACGTACACCTCCATGGTGTACACTTCGGCTGAAGCTTCGTCTCGACCTTTTGCATGGCCCAAAGAACTCCATTAACTCCGCCGCTCTCTGCTGTCACTTCCTCTTGATTCTTGACATGTTCCAGGGCTCTGAAGTTGTTTACACCGACGGCTCGATGGCTGATTGTAATGTTGGCTTCGCCTGTGTCCACAGAGGCCTTATTGAACAGCATTACTTGCCGCTGGCTGCAGTGTATTCACCTCAGAGCTTGTGGCCATATCTTGTGCACTTCAGTACATCTGTACCTGTTCTGGTGAGTCATTTCTTCTCTGTTCTGACTCCCTGAGCAGCTTACAAGCTATCGATCAGTGCTACGCTCGCCATCCTTTGGTAGCGACCATCCACGAGTCCATCTCTGCCCTGCAATGGTCCAGTCGTTCAGTGGTGTTTGTGTAGACCCCAGAACACGTCGGAATCCCAGGCAATGAACTTGCTGCTGACAGGCTGGCCAAACAGGCTACATGGAAACTGCTTCTCTAAATGGGCATCTCTGAAACTGACCTGTGTTCCGTCTTAAACTGCAAGGTTTTTCAGCTTTGGGAGACAGAGTGGCATAACAGGATGCACAACAAACTGCATGTCATTAAGGAGACTGCGAATGTGTGGAAGTCTTCCCTGCAGCCTTCTAGCAAGGAATCAGTTGTCCTTTGTTGGCTCCGTATTGGCCATACATGGCTAACACATAGTTACCTCCTCCATTGCAAGGACCCACCTCAGTGTCGCTGTGGCTCGCAAAAGACGGTCGTCCGCCTTTTCCAGGACTGCCCACTTTTAGCTGCTCTGCGGTGGACTTTTAACTTAAGCAGCACCCAACCTTCGGTGTTGGGCAACAATAGCTCAACAGCAGCTTTAGTTTTATGTTTTACTCATGAGGGTGGGTTTTATCATTTGATTTAAGTTTTAGTGCATGTTCTTTTTCCCTCTGTGTCCTCCACCCTTGTGCTTTTAGGGTGGAGGTTTTAATGTGTTTCAGAGTGGCTGGCTTCTCCTTTTTATTCTCACAGTCAGCCAGTTATGGTAATCTGCTTTCTTGTTTTAATCTCTTCTACCTCTTTCTTGAATCTCTGTGGTTTTCTTGTCCTCTTTTGTTCTTTGTAGTGTTTGTTGCCTTTCTGTCATTCTTAAAAGTCATGTTTCCTTCCTTTCGGTATTGTGCTGTACGTCTCGTTTGTTTTCTTCTTTCCCATGTATGATTATTTTAACAGGAACTAGGGACTGATGACCAAGCAATTTGGTCCCCCTAGCCCCCCCCCCCCCCCCATCTTTTAAAGCAAACCAAACCAGCTGGGATTCGATTTCCTATGATACAGGTGGAACTGTTTTGTGGCCCAAGTGGGATGCTCATCCTACCATTCTCCGACAGCTGCTCCCTACAATCCTCCTCAATTTTTCTAATTTGGTATTTGTGTGAGAAGTAGTAGAAATGAGAACAGTGAGAAACTTAACATCAGGATTGATGGTCACGAAATAGAGGCAGTACAAAATCAATGACAGATGGAGCAAGGAGGGCATCAAAAACAGACTAGTAATGTTAAAAAGGGCATTCCTGGCCAAGAGAAGTCTACTAATATCAAATATCAGCCTTGATTTGGAGAAGAAATTTTTGAGAATGTACGTCTGGAGTATAGCATTGTATGGTAGTGAAACATGGACTGTGGGAAAAACAGAACAGAAGAGAATTGAAGCATTTGAGATGTAGTGCTACAAACAAATGTTGAAAATTAGATGGACTGATAAGGTAAGGAATGAGGAGGTTCAGTGCAGAATCGGAGAGGAAAGGAATGTGTGAAAAACACTGGTAAGGAGAAGGGACAGGATGAAAGAACATCTGTTAAGAAATGAGAGAATGACTTCCATGGTACTAGAGGGAGCTGTGGAGGGCAAAAACTGTGGAGGAAGACTGATTGGAATACATCTAGCAAATAATTGAGGACATAGGTTGCAAGTGGTACTCTGAGATGTAGAGGTTAGCACAGGAGAGGAATTCATTGTGGACCACATCGACAGGGTTAGTTATGCTCTTGCACATACAAGGGGATATGAGAAGCACTCTCTGCTGAGTGCTGGTTGTCATATCTCAGTCTTTGTAGTGCTTCAAACCCCCTGGTCACAGTGAACTTTCTGAGCTGTAGCAATTCCACGAGTTGCTTAAAAGGCATATCCTTTGGCTATCCCAAAAAGTCACCAACATCCAGGACCTACCGGTTGATAGCTGCAGCTCTGGAAAGACAGTGACCCTCATCTGAACATCGGGCCGCACACTCCCCACCATCTAGCTAAAGATGCCACTACAGAGATCAACTTGATGTCAGAACACCGGACACTGACTTACAGTAACACCTTTGACACAATATTTTGAGGCTCTGGGAATTGCAATGGCAGGTTACTGTGACCTGAAACAAGTTGAGAGTGATTAAAGGGTCCACTAAGGTGTGGTATATATCCCTTCAGGCCTCTCAGAAAGATACAATTGTGTTGTGCTGACTTATGCATCTTCCACATGAGACTCACCCACGAGTTCCTTATGTATTGGGAGGATCCTCCTCACTGTAGGTGCGGCAGTCTACTGATGGTAACATGTTCTCATCAGCTTGCTTACCTCACTGCCTCAGATCCTTGTGGAGGATGAGACAACCACTACCAAATGGGTTGCACTTCCTGAGGGACAGTGGATTTTATGGTGAACTATAATACCCTTCCACTTTCAGTGTTAGGAGTGGTTGTGGTGGGTGAGGGGGGGGGGGGTCTCCTCCTGTGGCAGGTAACCCCCCACCCCCTGCGCGGTTGAGGTTACTTTCTTCCCCCCTCATATTGTTGTGCCTTTAGACCCTCTTGTGCAAGTTGCTGCCTGGATTTTTTTCTGTTACCTGTCATGTTACAACTACTGTCATACCCTTTCTTAAACTGTTTGACTTGCATATATAGTTGGAGGAGCCAAGTCCCCAATTTTTTCGCTTTTTGTGTTTCTCTCATGAAGTGGAGGACTGATGACCCAGTAGTTTAGTCTCTTTAAACACATGATCATCATCATCATCAAACTTATCTTCACTGAGGTCGGCTTCCACCAGTTTTTCCATTCATCTGTAAAGGATTCATGGTAGTATTTTGTAACAATGATTTATTAAACTCGCAGTTCAGTAATTTCACATCTGTCAGCAACAGCTTTCTTTTGAAATGGAATTACTGCATTCTTCTTGAAGTCTGAGGGTATTTTGCCCTTCTCATACATCTTGCACACCAGATGAAAGAGTTTTGTCATGGATGGCTCTCCCAAGGCTATCAGTAGTTCTAATGAAGTGTTATGCCCAATCTTAAACAGTGTCTGAAAAATCTTACACATACAAATGTTGTAATTGTGAATATTTTGCATCATCATGAGCTTATGAGGTAATCATGTGCTAATAAAGAGATACAGAGTGCCAATAATCAGTTTGCTATCTACAGGCATTTTAAAAATGTGAAAAACTGTGTTGACAAGAATAATATAGAACATTGATTCTTCACACAATATGGACTACGCCTGAACGGCTTGAGTAAAGCATATCTGGTGAACCTTATAACCAAGAAAATAAAAAAAACACTAAAATACCTTCAAAATCAAATCCATAGTCACAAAACCATCACCAGACCTGACAGGAACAATAAAACACCTCAAGAAATGTAGAAGCTGATAAAACCATCAGCAGTAACAGCAAAACATGCAAAAATTTGTGAGGAGTCAGCAGAAACAACATTGGATAGTGAAGTGAGTGACAAGGAAACTGTAGCTCCTTATCATCCAAATGATTTTTTTAGAGGACGACAAGGAATATGAGAAGGCTCAAAGGTAAGAAGTGCTCAGTATTTCTCAGCTCTCCATCAAAAAATCCAATCCATAAGAAATAAAGTGCAACAGCTGGAAGTGGAACTGCAGACTATTGCATAACAGAACTGAAATTACACATGTAGCTCTAAACTATAATCTAGCATGCAATTATAGTAGAACCACTGTGAGAGGTTTTGGATCATGTATATATTAAATGAAGGGATTATGTATGGAGTTAGAAATGACATTATTTCATCAAGTTAGGAAAAACATGTAGAAATATCAGCCGTAGAGATAATAAAGCTGTATACCGTATTTACTCGAATCTAAGCCGCGCTTTTTTTCCGGTTTTTGTAATCTAAAAAACCGCCTGCGGCTTAGAATCAAGTGCAAAGTAAGCGGAAGTTCTGTAAAATGTTGGTAGGTGCCGCCACAAGTAACTTTTGCCGTCGAATATATGTAGCGCTACACAGGCATGCTTTGTAGGCACAAAGATAATTACTGGCGCCAAAACCTCTGCGTCAGTAAATAAATTTCAAAAAAAGAAAAAGGTGGAAGACGAGCTTTTTTTCTCCGCCCCGAGTTTCGACCACTGCATTTTCATACATTATCCAACGAAGTAAATACAAATTCCGTATTGTTCATCTTCGAATGTAGCAGTCTTTCAATGTACTACGAAAATCCGACTGGCAAGACTGTTTGGGATGTTTGTCAATATGGCCAACTCTACGTTCTGAATTTTTTCCTACCTGTGATTCAAACGGAGAAAAATTTTCGCTAAACTCTCCTTCACAACATCTTCTATCACACGCAGTCTATTATTTGGTTCTTGTTGATCATTATCAAAGAAAGCAGCAGTGTAAGTAACAACAAATTGCAGTCTCTTGCCATTGTTTCGCTAATGAGGCGATTTTATTTATTTATTTATTTTTCAATTGGAAGCGGCGGTAGCGCATACAAAAGCAAGCCATGCCGCGAGCAGCAACAGGTCGTAAACACTCATTATCAAAATGCGACAAACAATGCGTGACACAGTACAATAATGCATTTTCAGCTTAGAGTGACGTAAACACTTATAACAAAGTAACGGCACTTATCAGATCAAAGAAAAATAAGCAATCAATTCAACCCAGACGAAGCACATGAAAAAGGAAGGGTACCCATATAAATACGGACGGAGCGCCTGACGCATAGCAATGGCTACCTGGTAAAGCTTAACTGCTAAGCTTACGACTCGAACCAAACTACTGTAGCTGTATCGTCATTCATTCGACCTAAATTGTGTCTCATGTTACAATGGACCAACTTTGTTTCGATTTGGAGGTGCGGCCTAAAACTTTTCTCTCCCCTTGAATTTCGAATCTCAAATTTCAGGTGCGGCTTAGATTCGGGAAAAATTTTTTTCCTTGATTTCGAGTCTCATTTTTTAGGTGCGGCTTAGATTCGAGTGCGGCTTAGATTCGAGTAAATACAGTATGTTCCAAAGACTAACTGTACTATGTATTTACCATTCTCCCAGTGGTGACATAAATACATTCATAGGAAAACAATGGTATTGGACAAGGTTATTAATCCTAAGGGCAAAATTCTAATTTTTGGAGATATAAACATCAACACATTGAACCCATATGGGTTCTGTGACACATTTTTGAACATTATGTACAGCTATAGAACATCACCATTGATTAACACAGCCACAAGGGTAACTCAGCATCAGTCATTGACCATATACTGATTGACTAGGAGAAAGAAAATTGTGTTTTTGTAGGTAACCTTGGCCTCTCAGAGCATTCCAGTCAGCTCTTAAAATTAAACATAGGTGGAGAAAACAAAACTAAATTACTCGCATATAGAAGGGTCTTCTCTAAACAAAAAAAGGGTTGAATTCATCATGCAAATGAACAATGATTGATGTTAAGATGTGTTCTTGGAGACCAATACAGATAGGAAGTTTTCAGAGTTTCTATCAAAATTTAAATACAGGTTCAAAGAAGTGTTCTCAAAAGTACTATGAGTCACTAAAACACAAAACAAAATTAAGTGGGTGACTAACGGGATTAGATCATCTGTAACACTCAAACACCTCAGCAGCATGAAAAAACAACAAAAATGGCCCTGCATTTCAAAAGTACTATTGAACATACATAGAAAAGTTTTAGTAAAGACAAAACAGGTTTCAATATGGTAAAATTACAGAAAAGGCAGAAAACAAAATTAAAACAGCCTGGAATGTCATCAAATAGGAGACAAATGGAAAAGACAAAACAAGTAAACATAGAATTACAGCACAATGGTACCACAATACATGATCCAATAAAAATTTCAAGCTGTACAAACCAATATTTCAAGAACATAGCTACCAAGCTACAACACAAATTTGACAAAATACAGCTTGTACTAACACTGAACTATGTTCCAAACCCAGTGACACTGCAACCCACCAGCTCTGAAGAAATAAGCAGTGTTGTTCAGAAACTAAAAAATAAATCCTTAGCAGTTATAAATGAAGTGCCTGTGTGCTTGCTGAAGGATTTTGTAAATGGTAACAAAAACCTTTTAGCGAACATCATAAATGAATTGTTCACCATAGGCTGCTTCCCAGAGGCACTAAAGCATGCAAAGGTCCTGCTCCTACATAAGAAAGGAAACCCTGAAACTGTAGAAAAATTATAGACCCATCTCTTTACTGTCATTATTTTCAAAAGTAATGGAAACCATAATGAAAATTACTCATAGGATACCTAACAAAGGACAATCTTTTGTGTAAAGAACAGTTTGGGTTCAGGCCTGGTAAAAGCAATCAGCTTCAGCTCATTTTACAAATGATGTTGTGAAAGCACTAGAAAAAGGTGATCATATTATAGGCATCATTCTTGACCTCAGCAAAACCTTTGATACAGTAGAATACGCAGTCCTGTTAAATAAGCAGGAAGTTCTAGGTATAAGAGAGGGAGCAAATAAGTGGTTTCATTCGTATCCTTAAAAAAAAAAAAAAGGGGGCAGAGTGCACAGATCTCTCAAACTAACTTCAATCATACCATTAAATATCTTTCTGACCCAGAATACATTAATGTTGGAGTCCCACAAGGAAATGTGCTTGGCCCAATACTCTTCTTGATATGACTTTTCCTCAGTGTCGAACATAGCCTTCCTCCAGCATGAAACAAGGGCATGTATGCCCTGCCAGTACCAGTCCTTGTTCTGGTGGCGGAGCCAGTGCTTTACTGTGTGAATCACCTCATCGTCCTCAAAATGTCTTCCATGAATGGCATCCTTTAACTGTATATACAAATGGAAGTCGGTGGGGGCTAGGTCAGGTGTGACAGCCATGAATAGTCTCCCTGACCACTGCAAATCGTGGAGCTGTGCCAAACTACCTTCTGATGACTTTACCCTCTGTGCCCAGTGACTAACTGTACTTCTGTTGACAGCAGGTGCTCCATAGGCTTTGCACAAGAGTTTGTGAATATTCCCCACAGTTTCTTTCTCTGCAGTGAGAAATTAAATGATTGCACGTTACTTGTAATGTACATCACCTACAGACACCATTTTGAAACTACCCTGCAGCTGCGCTATCTGTCGGAAATGATGGGAACTCTTGGCGTGCTCATTCAGGGGACTTGAAATAATACACACGTAACGTTTAGCATTTGTAGCATTGCTTTTGGCTGGGCTTGGGGGGGGGGGGGGGAATGCAGTGCATTACTTTCTGGGCAACCCTCATAAAATGGACTGAGCATGTTACTGCCCTTGGAATCGAATAGCTTCAGCATTCCTTGCACTGACAATAATAGATTGAGTGTGTAGTAGCTCATGCAGCAGAACAACATATTTTGCATATGTTCATTTTCTGATGAGTTATGGGATAATTTTTTGGGGAACAAATGAGCAGAACAGACAAACCATCTTTAAGCTGCAAAAAAGGGGTGTACGAATTACGACAAAAAGTAGCAAGAGAACTCCCTGCATAGAGTTGTTTAAACCTATGGAAATTTCGACTGTTCCATGTGAGTACATTTTGCAAACAGTGATTCACATTAAAAGAGACATTTATCAGTATCCAACAAACCAGTTTCTACATGAACACGGAACCAGATATGGCCACCTGTTACATCTCAATAGAAAAAACAAAATAAAAACCCAAAATAGTGTGCTGTATAACGGAATTAAACTATACAATTAACTACCACAAGAGATCAGAGATAAAAGTGAAATACACACATTCAGGAATACCCTAAAAATTATTCGTTAGAAAAGTGTTTTTATACTGTAAAAGATTACCTAAAATGATGTGTAAAGTTTGTTGACAATTGTGCTAATGATTAATTACTGCAATTAAGAGGCATTTTGCAATGCTTTCAATAGAAAAGTGAAATTTAACATCCAAATGTGTAACTCAGGAAGACAAGAAATGTATGTATCTATTTATGTGTGTAATTCTGTGTGTTTATGTATCTCTGTGTTGGCAACATCCATACAATTTACATTGTGTACTGATGGATAAATAAAAACAGAATATCGTCTATCTCTGGGCCCTTGTTTCAAATTAATCTTTTGGAGCTCTGCCAAATTCTTCTTGCAGTAAGATATCTTCCATCTTATCTTCAACTATGTCCACTTCCCTTTCTATAATATTGCCTTAAAGTTCATCTCACTGGTATAGACCCTATGTATACTCCTTCCACCTTTCTGCTTTACCCCCTGTCCTTAGGATTGGTTTTCCATCTGAGCTCTTGATATTCATACAGCTTCTTCTCTTTTCCCCAAAGGCCTCGTTCATTTTCATTTTCCTGTAAGTGGTATCTAGTGAAATCTACATCTATACTCTGCAAACCACCGTGAGGTGCACATCAGAGGGTATGTCCCATTATACCGATTATTAGTGTCTTCCTGTTCCATTCACCTATGGAGCGTGGGAGGAATGATTGTTTGAATGCCTATGTGCACGCCGTAATTATTGTAATTTTATTCTCATGATCTGTATGTGAGTGATGTGTAGGAAGTTGTAGTATATTTCAGGCTTCTAATTCCAAAATCTGGGTCTGACCATTATGTAATCAACCTGAAGCCTTTTGATGTCTCTTCCACGTGTACAGTCTCCTTTTATTTATTTTTTTAATCAAATGTTAATGGTGATTACATTATGCTCTGTGCAAAATTCTACCTGGCAGCTAGCCCTTTCATTCCTTTCCCCCCAGTCTGTATTCACCTACTATTTTTCCTTCTCTTCCTTTTCCTACTATCGAATTCCAGTCCCCCATCACAATTAAATTTTCACCTTCTTTAACTATCTGAATAATTTCTTTTATCTCATCATATATTTCTTCAATCTCTTCATCTGCAGAGCTAATTGGCATATAAATTTATACTACTGTTTTAGGTGTGGGCTTCATGTCTATAAGGCAAAATAAGAAATACCTAGAAGAGGTTTTATCAGCCATGAGGCATTGTAGTGAAGCACATAGATGTAGAAACAAAAATATCCAGGTAGACCAATTAACACAAATATTAAACAGAGTCAAGTATTTGAATTGTCTGTATTTAAATGTTACATGCATTCAGCACCCCGAAAGGTAAGTATAATACACAAGAAACCATAAATTCTCATGAGTGAGGGTCACAAGAGGAAAGTAGATACTATGGCACTAGCTTAAATTTTTGCATGCCGTGTAAATTGTATTGAGTATTATACCCGTATTTCAAATAGGTACACCAGCATAGTACACCAAAAGTAATGCATCAAAATCTGTTAGGAATAAAGACCCAAACTCAAACATCAAGGAACAATATATCTTTGAAAAATAACAATTAACATACTTGAAAAACTAAAATGAGGCCCTTTACTTTATGAATCTCTTACTTATGTATAATAATATACATAAAGCATAAAGAATACTGGATAAATGATATGTAGTTAAACATCAGTATCTCCCATACACGATTTGACTAAGGCAGCATCAGGGATTGAGGAATGTTTCAATCTATAATAACACTTCCTATACAAACAATATCCAAGTATTCACATGATTAACAAAGCTGTGATTGTTAATGAGGTACCATACAATGTTGGTTTGAGTATTTTGTTGTGACTGATAATGTGTTGTGATAATGCAAATCCATAGCATCTCTCTCCCAGTGAGATTTGCTCTTTCCCTTTGTATGATAATTGTTCTGAAGAAATAATCAGTTCACCATTAGAAAAATCTGTCATTTCTGACAATGAGTCCCGATGTCCTAAACTGGACGTGGAAGTAGGAGATATAACGAGAAGGGCTGCAGTATACCATTGGCCATTTTAGCAAAAGAACAGTGAACAAAACGGTATTCTATTTTCATTTATCTTTAAGTAACATATATCTGTGTTCCTAAATGCTTGATGAGCAGAATACACTTGAAGCCTGTTGCAGTATGTTAAACATGAAATAAATAAATAAATGTGATTGGTAGCAGGAAATCACAAGTAATTAATTACACAATGAGATCTCCAAAATGATTATTCAAACACAAGGATTGACAGTGATTGATCAGTTTTTAACATAGCAGGTGAATTTCATCCAGCTGTTATGTTTTTCTCCCACCCCATTTTTTATTTTATTTTGCCCAAATATCTCGAATAGTGTTATCTGCATGATATACACATTTCAAAATCTTGAATATTAATTCAGGGTTTTTCTAACTAAATATTTGTTACATTCTGTTGGCTATTAGGAGTTGGAGAGCTAATTAGTTTACCTAAAAACTGTTCTAATTACACATTCACGGTCAGTAATTTTAGAACATTGTTATCATTGTTCATATGTAAACATTATCACCAGTTACACACTTTCAGATAAAAGAAGAGCTAAAATATATATAAATAAGTGAAATATCCATAAAGCTAATGCTGAAAACTTGTTAGTAACTTTTGCACTCACAATTTCAGAGTAATTAAGTTCTTCCATAAAAAACATTGTTACTGAAGAAGAGTCTCATATTTTGGCAAACTAGTCAGTATAATTTAATAGAAATTATTGTTGTATCTAAAAGTCCTCAGTCAAACAAATCTTATTACATGATTCAGAAATGGAAATCTTTAATTGTAACTAATGAGAGTACAGCAAGCAACAGTAGCTGAATGTAATTTTAATTATTGAAAACCTATATAAGAAGTTTTCAGAAGCCATTTGAGTCAGTCTGTGGAAGGTTATGATATGAGCAAGATCTGTGCCCAAAATTAGTGCACATTTTACGCAGACAAGGTAATACAAGCTACAGGTTGGGGAATTGTATCACCTTTTGTCTAAATTCTGTGTCCAAGAGTTAATTCAGTGACTATTTTTTAATGATTTTCTGTGAACTGGTAATTATTTTCAAGAACTGTGTTTATCTGTAATAATGCCTTCTGCCAACTGTGACAGTACGGCCGAAATGTAAAAAATTGCTGCTTCCATTAGTTATTTGCTGTGGACATCGTTTTCATGTTTATATGATTGGTATATTTCAAGGACACTGTTTTAAGAATTTCATATAGTGATCGTATTAATAATAAAACACATGAACTTTGCTGAACAATTAAGTCTGCATTAAATTACTGCACTCAAACTGTTTCAATATAGGTCTGAACAGAGTGTAGTATGTGACTAACCATTTATCTGTGCATAAATCATTATAGATGAGACTCGATCTGACCATAAACAGTAAATTATTCAACACATAAGTGCAATTACAGTGTGTGAACTGCAAACCTGGTGTAGACTCATCATTTAAAACAGCCTACCTTTGAAAACTGCTTTTCAGCCACATTTTGCTGTTACCAAGAACATATTTGTGCAGGTAAAAAAGGTTATATTGAAATTTTTCAAGTTAGTGGCTATCAAAGGATCTTTATCCATTTTGTTCCAACAAAAAAATATTTAATATTCATAATCTGAAGTAACTCTGCCAAAGCCGGTCCCAAGCCCAGTTGAGAAAGGAGGAGGGGGAGGAGTAACACCTCGTAAAAAAACCTGGGTCCAGCTGGCCAGGCTGGTAGTATCTTGTAGGGCCCCTTACCAGGGTACAGGTGAAGAGGATCAACAGCTTTAGTGGCAAATGAAGATGAAGATCTCACCGGCGGAGAAGGCGGAAGAATTCTCTTCTTAAAACCCAAGCGGCGTCTGTTGCAGAAACTACTGGCAACTTTGTCAGTGTCTGTTCATCCAGTGGGTGTGGCTGTAGCAACTGCTCCAGGAACTAACAATCCCTGGTTCTACCCAACCATCCTAGGTGGACAAAATTTAGTAACAAGCACTATGGTTCGTGAGAACAACAACAACATTACCCCAGGTGGGAATCAATCCACTCTTCGGCAGGCAGCAACCGGGCATTCGGATTCTGGGGGACCCGGGCAACCATGAACTCTACAGACAAAAAAAAAAAATCCTTTTACTAGCACTTCAGGAAATGCGATATACTGATGATTCCACAGATTGTGGTAACTACCACATATTCAAGAGAAAAACAGACAGACAAATTAGCAAAGGTGCCCCCTTGCTGGAAATGGCGATACTTGCACACAAGAAGATCATAAGCTCCGTCAAGGAAGTCACTCCCGTCAGCAACAGACTCATGACTGCATGTACGCAGTGCGCCAACAGAAATTATAAACTTGTCAACTCTCATGCCCCAACCAACATGGACAACAAGAAAAACCCTACCGAAGTGGAGAATTTCTGGAACCAACTAGAGGGGACGATGGCGAAAGTTCCCAAGGAGGACACCATCTTACTCCTTGGTGACTTTAGTGCACAACTGGGCAGAGAGAAAGAACACAGGAAGACTATAGGCAGATAGCCTGCACACAAATTTACCAACAGAAATGGATGGTGTCTAGTTATCTCTGCTAACAGTTCAACCTGAAGGTAATGTCGACATCTTTATGAAAGCACCCCAGAAAGCAAAAAACTTGGTGCTCTGCTATTCAAGAACTTGTGGAATTCCAGATTGACCATATAGCAATCACCCACATACAACAATGAGAAATTCATGATGTACAAGTCCGAAGAGGTGCCAATATTGACTCAGACCATTACCTTACACGAATCAAAGTAAAATTCACTCGACGAAAGTACAAGTCCAAGAAATCGCATCTGCAGAGATTCTACGTAAATGGTCTTCACAAAACAAACATAAAGGACGAATGGAAGAAAGAGGAAGCAAACACATGGGAAGAGTTCAGAAACAAGATTATACATAAAGCATAGGAACTACTACTGCTGAGAAAAAAGAAAAAAAACATGCATGGTGAAACAACAACTGTGGAAATGCCCTTAAAGCATGCAAATTGGCCTTCCAGAAATACAGCAGCAAGAAAACGCCAGGAACACAACAAAATTTCTTCAAAGTATGGAAAGAAACAGCCAGAACCATCAGACAAACCAAGAGAAGATACCTAAACGAACAACTAGAGAGTGACTTTTGGAATGACAATATGAGAGATTTCTACAGGACATTTGCAAATAGGATACAAGGATACACACCACAAATTCTCTGCTTGAAAAAACAAAATGGAAAATTAGCACTTACTAATGAAGAAAACTGTAAAGAACTCGCAGTTTACTTTGCCAATTTACTAAATTGTCCAGAACCCACAGAACGATTCCGACTTATTGAACCCGCACACACCAACCAAGACTCAATACCAACCTCAAAAGAAGAAAACCTCAAGCACATCCACCATCTCAAAAACAACAAAACGGTTGGTGAAGACAATGTAGTTGCAGAACCACTGAAAAAATTAGGCCCTAAATCACTTGAGAAGCTCACAGAAATTATCAAAGAAATGTGGACAACTGAAGAATTACCTGACAATTGGAAGTGTGCACTTATCCACACCATGCACAAAAAAGGAGACAGAACGGATGTCAACAACCAAGGCATTTCACTACTACCAGTCACCTACAAGATCTACTCTTCTTGCTTATTGCAGAGAACACAGGAACAAATTGAACACAAGATTGGGGAGTATCTTTACAACAAAAAGTGCATGTCCATGCATGCAAAAATCAGGCAGTAGAGCACTGTCATTAAGCCTGAGGTGCTATACGCTGCAGAAACCTTGTCACTCCATAACAAGATGCTACTACAAAATCTACAAAAAGAAGAACGAAAGATCATTAGGAAAATCCTTGGACCACAAAAAACTGAAGCTGGATATACACAGCCACTGAAAACCTTAAAGGTATGACATGGCCGAACAAGTACGAAGAGACCTTACTGATGCTCAACTCACCATTCAGGACATTGCAGACCGTAACATCTACAGAAGCAAAATAGACAAGTGGGAAGTCCAGCCAGAGACAAGAGCCAAAAAGACCGGTACAAAGTGGATGGCTGAAACAAAGAAAGACATGATTGAGAAAATGAAGGTCTCATGGATAAACCACAGGATGAACTGTAGAACCTTCATGTAATAACAGAGAGATAGAGGGGCTGGCCAGTACTTACCTCAGCTCAGTACAGCCGATATATACACATAAAACAGAACCGAAAATTTACGTTCCTAGCTTTCGGAACAAATGTTCCTTCATCAGGGAGGAGAGAGGGGAAAGAAAGTGAAGAAGGGAAAGGAGATTCAGTTACTCACAACCCAGGCTATGAAGCAACAGGGAAAGGAAAATAGGGAGGGTAGCAAGGATGGATGCCTCCATCGGTTCTGTTTTGTGTGTATCTATCGGCTGTACTGAGCTGAGGTAAGTACTGGCCAGCCCCTCTATCTCTCTGTTAGTATTTGTTTCACATTTTTATATGAGATTTTCCATTAATCATTTAGAACCTTCATGTAAACCACAAAGAGTCCACTACATGTATAATAATAATAATTAATAATAATAATAATAAATAATAATAATAATTTAAAGTTTAAAGCACTTCCTAAATACAGACTGTTGTTGTTGTTGTTGTGGTCTTCAGTCCAGAGACTGGTTTGATGCAACGCACCATGCTACTCTATCCTGTGCAAGCTTCTTCATCTCCCACCTACTGCAACCTACATCCTTCTGAATGTGCTTAGTGTATTCATCTCTTGGTCTCCCTCTACTATTTTTACTCTCCACGCTGCCCTCCAGTACTAAATTAGTGATCCCTTGATGCCTCAAAACATGTCCTACCAACTGATCCCTTCTTCTAGTCAAGTTGTGCCACAAATTTCTTGTCTCCCCAATTCTGTTGTGAACCTCTGCATTTCTTCTGTGATCTAACCATCTGATTATCAGCATTCTTCTGTAGCACTACAGTTTGAAAGCTTCTATTCTCTTCTTCTCTAAAGTATTTATCATCCATGTTTCATTTCCATACATAGCTACACTCCATACTTTCAGAAACGACTTTCTGACATTTAAATCTATACTCGATGTTAACAAATTTCTTTTCTTCAGAAACACTCTCCTTGCCATTGCCAGTCTACATTTTATATCCTCTCTACTTCGACCATCATCAGTTATTTTGCTCCCCAAATAGCAAAACTCATATACTACTGTAAGTATCTCATTACCTAATCTAATTCCCTCAGCATCACCCAATTTAATTCGACTACATTGCACTATCCTCATTTTGCATTTGTTGATGTTCATCTTATATCCTCCTTTCAAGACACTGTCCATTCCGTTCAACTGCTCTTCCAGGTCCATAGTTGTCTCCGACAGAATTACGATGTCATCGGCAAGTCTCAAAGTTTTTATTTTTTCTTCATGGATTTTAATTCCTCCTCCAAATTTTTCTTTTGTTTCCTTTACTGCTTGCTCAATATATAGATTGAATAACATCAGGGATAGGCTACAACTCTGTCTCACTCCTTTCCCAACCACTGCTTCCCTCTCATGCCCCTCGACTCATTATAACTGCCATCTGGTTTCTGTACAAATTGTAAATAGCCTTTCGCTCCCCGATGATAAACAGTACTAAAAGATCTACCTCAGTTCTGAGATGTCTATGGTAAAATCACCTCAAAAGAACTAATTAGTGCCATACTGATATGAATAGCAATAAACATCGATACACATTCAGTGCCAGGGAATCTAATTATGATTACACAAAATTGTATTTTTCGGAATAAGAATAAATGATCAGAATATGAGTACAGTTGTTTTACAAAAAGTATTGCATTAAGAGCCTTGTACCTAAGGGGTCATCAGTCAAATCTCAGGTATAAAGAAAAATTGATATTTATCAAAAGATAGTGACCTCTCTGTTACACACTTAATATTTTCCTTAAAGCAATCACAGAAAAAGTTTTAATTGGGTATTAGTGTGACAATGTTATCGATTCTCACAGTTATGTAGCCAAGAAGCAAGATAATTTCATTGTTATAATAGTGTTATGATGTTTCAAGAATGTTATACAAATCATTCAGAAAGTGAAGTAAGATTTTGTGACTGCTAGTATTAATTCAATAATTCTTAGTAATGGTAGGAGAGTGGAGCTAAATAATGTACAACAGCACATGTCACACAGCTCTGGCATGAGTCAGCTGATTTGAGCTGCAGCACCAAGCACACAGCACTTGGCGACTCATTGTTGTGAGTGGTGTATGACGTATGTACAATGCCACCTCAGAAAAACTCTCCACCCTGCTCACTTCCTACTCCCGCTTTGGAGTACCATTGCCTACCACATCTTCCAACAATCTCCAAACCTCCCCCACATCCCCTGATAGCAGACAAACCCTGTCTCGCAGACATACCACATTAACCCACCCTCCAAAACTCCCTCCCACCACCACACAGAATCCAGAACCTAAACAGACCTGCAAAACAATCATAAATCTTTCCTCCAGAATCCTTAGCCCCATAGAAATATCAGTCCTTTCCAAAGGCCTCACCTTTTGTGCTACTTCCAAATTCAATCATGCAGACCTTGTTAAAGACCTTCTCTCCTTGTTCCAGTCCCTACAGTCGAAACACTTTTTCACCACCAACTCCCCCAGTCAGAGTCAATCAAAGACCAATCTTGAAATCTGCCTTACTTATTTCACTCCTCCATCCAACCTCAATCCACTCCTACTGTCCTCAAATCACGTGTTAACTTTCCAGAATTTCTTAACCTCGAACTTGTCTCACCATCATTCCCCAAATCCCTCAACATGCAAACTAACCTTACATCTGCAGAAAGAGCTGCAGTCCACCATCTAAAAACTGATCCCGAACTTATGATCCTACCTGTGGACAAAGGCTCCACCACTGTTCGTTTTGAGCCACAAGGATTACCTGGCAGAAAGACTCGACCAGCCGTCAGATGCATCCACCTACAAACCTTGCCACAATGAGCCCATTCCAGAAGTACAGCGGGATTTCCAGTCTCCCCTCAAATCCTTAGGCCCTGGAGGCCATCTCTCTACTGACTCCTGCCATTCCCTGCATTCCTACCTTCCACATGCATTCTAAAGTCCATAAACCCAACCACCCAGGATGCCCCATTGTGGCTGGTTATTGTACACCCACTGAGAGAATCTCTGCTCTCACAGACTAACACTTTCAGGCTATTTACCCGAAACATACCCTCCCATATAAAAGATACCAACCATTTTCACCACCAACTATCAACTTACCACACGGTGCCCTGCTCATCACTATTGATGTCACCTCCCTTTACACTAACATCCGTAATGACTATGGAATTACATCTGCTGAACACTACCTTTCCCAATGCCCAATGGATTCTAAACCAACAACCTGATTCCTAGACACCATGACCAACTATATTTTTACCCACAATTACTTCTCCTTTGAATGCCTTACCTACAAACTAATCCGGGGTATGGCTATGGGCACCTGCATGGGACCATCCTATGATAACTTTTTCATGGGCCATCTAGAGGAATCCTTCCTAAACACCCAGAATCCTAAACTCCTTTCTTGGTTCAGATTCATTGATGACATCTTTGCAATCTGGATCAATGGTGAGGACACCCTGTCCACGTTCCTCCAGAACCTTAGCAGCTTCTCCCCCATTTGTTCACCTGGTCCTGCTCAATCCAACAAACCACCTTCCTAGATGTTGACCTGCACCTCAAAGATGGCTACATCAGTACCTCTCGCCACATCAAAAGTACTAACCACATGCAGTACCCCCACTTCGGCAGCTGCCACCTGTTCCATACCAAGAAGTCCCTTCCATAAGCCTAGCCACCTGTGGTCATCGCATCTGCAGTGATGAGTGGTCCCTCTCGAAATATACCGAGGGTCTCTCTGAAGCCTTCACAGACCGTAATTATCCTCCCAACCTTAAACAAAAACAAATCTCCCATGCCTTACCTTTCCAGTCTCTGACAACCTCCCAAAGTCTCACCCTCCGGCCACAGAGGAGCATTCCCCTCGTAACTCAGTACCACCCAGGACTGGAGCAACTGAATTATATTCTCCACCAGGATTTTGACTCCCTATTGTCGTGCCCTGAGATAAGAAATGTTCTGCCTACTATCATTCCCACCCCTCCTAAAGTGGCATTCGAACCTACACGATATACTCATCCATCCCTACACAACCCCTGCTCCCAACCCCTTACCTCATGGCTCATGTCCTTGTAACAGACCTAGATGCGAAACCTGTCCCACACATCCTGCCACCACCACCACCTAGTCCAGCCAGTCCAGTCACAAATATCAACTGTGCCATCAAAGGCAGGGCTACCTGTGAAACCAGTCATGTAATCTATGAGCTAAGCTGCAACCACTGTGCTGCATTCTATGTGGGCTTGACAACTAACAAGCTGCCAGTCTACTTGAATGGCTACTGACAACCTGTGGTCAAGAAACAAGTGGACCACTCTATTGCTGAGCACGTTGCCCAACATGACATCCTACATTGCAGTGACTGCTTCACAGCCTGGATCCTCCCCATCAACACCAGCTTTTCGGAATTGCACAGATGGGAACACTCCCTGCAATATGTCTTATGTTCCCGTAACCTCCTGGCCTCAACCTTCGTTGGTAATTTTTCTCACCCACCCATCCCCTTCCCTGTTCTCAGTTCAGCACTACACACCCTTCATTCCACCAACGCATCCAGTCTTTGTACTTTTCTCCTTTTCCAACCTCCCCCCACCCCCTCCACCTCTCCTCTGCCCTCGTCTAACCTCCTGACTGCACCTAGCTGCCCTATCCTCTCTTCACCTCATCCTTGCGTGCTCCCCAGCAGCACTTCACTGTTGCCCACCCCTATCCTGCTATCTCTCCCACTCCCCACTCTAGTATCCTTACCCCCACCCAGTTGGCATTCCCATCATGTACTGCTGCTGTTGCTCACAGTGTGGCTTCAGGTGCCAGCAGCTGCAGTTATGTATATGTGAGTTGTGTGTGTGTGTGTGTGTGTGTGTGTGTGTGTGTGTGTGTGTGTGTGAAAGCGCGCGTGCGCGTGTGCCTGGGTGTGATCTAATTAACAAATGCCCTGTTGGCCGAAAGCTTATATTGCGACAGTCTTTTTGTTCTGCCTGTCTGTGATTCAGCATCTCCACAATATGGTGAGTAGCTACTTTTCTTTTCATAATATTGTCACATTCCATCCTGGATTTTCCGTTTTCAACTGACATCTCTAATATTCTGTAGCAATGGATGCACATTTTTATTCCTTGAAAGAGACGATATAAAATTGCTCAAGGTAATGCCCATTACCAGGTTACCTGCCATTGTCACATGTTGCCTAACAACATGGGCTTCTGAAGGTGAGCAGTTGCTACAGGAGGTTTTGTGTAAACTTTTTCATTCCCACCAGACATTTACCTCATTCACAACATACTATCAATGCTTCCCTCTACAACTGAAGTTCTTCAACTGCATGTATCTTTTCCCTGGGCTCTAGTCTTAACCGTTATTTTTCTCAATATACATTCTGAACACGTCCCAACTTCCAAACAAAGAGTAATGTAATTAAATAAGAATTACTCGTTTGTGAAAAAAATATACATTGTACGGGTAAGACATACACATGTAGCTTTCGACCACAGCCTTCTTCACACACACACACACACACACACACACACACACACACACACACACACACACACACAAAAAAGCAAGCAAGCACATCTCAAGCACATACAATGACCAACTCTAGCATCTCGGGGTGTCTACATGGAGTTTCCACTGTTAGATAGTTACAATGTCATCAGCGAACCTCACTATTTCTGCTTCCTGAACTTTAATTTGTTTTCCCAATTTCTCCTTGGTTTTCTTTGTTGCATTTTCACCTACATGAAGCTTACAATAATTTTTAGTCAGATCCTGGTTAAAGATCTACGAAAATCTGAGGACTTTCTACATAAAGTCAATGAAAGTCTCAAAACTTATTGTTTAATAGCTCAGATCCCCTGCTGTTGAAACTAAAGACAGCAGACAGAAAGCGTAAATATGAATTGCACATTGAAAAATATATTTATGCAAGAAGCTACTGTCATACCAATAGTTGACCCAGCCACGTGTATCACATATAACAGATAAGGCCTCCCTCCCCCAGTATTGAAAAACAATTAACACTTCTTAAATTGAAAAAAGTACTAGCCCTGATGAAATTCTGATTAGATTTTACATTGAGTACACCATGGAATTAGTTCATTTATTATCTCATATGTGGCAAGAATGTATTTCACAGCAAAGAGTCCTGCGAAGGTCACTCCTGTTTACACAAAAGTATGCAAGACCAGATGCACAAAATTACAGATTAATTGCAAATACAGAATTGCAGAAGTATGTTTTTGGCAGGATCTTAATATTCTAGGCTCAATCATTACGATTTTTGTGGAGAAAACAAGGCTCTCTCAAAGAATCGGCGTAGATGGGACAATCATGTAAAATCTGTATTATGGATGGCTAATGGAAGACTCAGATTTGTTGGAAAGGCTCTGAGAAAGCACAGTGTACCAGTAAAACAAATTGCTTGCAAGATACTAGTGCAACCAGCTGTAAAGAGCTGTTACAGCATCACATTAGACATGGATAGTAATCTCTGCATGTCTAATCTAAAGGTGAGCCTGAAAAGGCTCATGAACTAGTTAATGATAATAAATATTTCCTAAGTGACAGGTTGTCACTGCATGTATCTTCATTTGATATACAGTCACAGGGTTCCACATTATCAATAAATCAATAATGGATAAGCTCACTTTTTTGTTCCTTCATTTGAAGTCTTTATCAAGAAAGCATAGCGACTACCATGAAACAAATTCTGAGATGCACCACCAAGTTTGTAAAAGGTTGGTGTAGCCAGGTCCATATTTAGGATATATGACGAACCTGTCCAGTAATTTATTTTATGCTCTCTTCCTAAATTTTGACATTGTTATTCATTTACAGTCTACCACCGTTTGCTTCTTTCATCAAATTTGTTACTGTACTTACATTGAACACACATGGAATTCAAAATTCCATCTGGTTTTGGTATGTCCATGGGCAGTTTGAGGTGGCTGCTTGCCCAATCTTCTTATTCGGTCTAAGGAGCGTATCTCGATAACAATCCCTAAGTTTACTCCAGTCTTCGTTTTCCATTTCCCCTGCAAGAAGAAATTCTTGAATTTAGTTTCTCATAGATTTTGGTATAAAGTGACATAAGAAATGCGAATAGTTATATTTTCAAATAGTATTGCCCCAGTTCCACCTCTTGTCTCAGAAACAATCTGTGATTTGTGTACACATAACATAAATGTGAAAACACATAATAATTTGCTGTCCACTCTGTTTATGCGACAACAGATTGTTGTCTTTTCTTCCATTTTAGGTCTTTAATGATGATGGCCATGTTTAAAACCATCACTCTAAGTTACCATGTGGGTTAAAAGGATAATGTCCAAGATAGTTTATTATGATGTGTGTAACAATGTGGAAGCATCTAAAACCCATCTATCTACCTGAGCTTACAATACCTGTATGGGAAAATACTGCTTCTGACTTTGAGAGGAAATGGCAGTGTCTTGGAGCTGTTGATGGAAAACATGTCACCTTGTGACAACCTTTCTTATCTGGTCCAGTATTATGAAAAGGATAGTTGCTACTTACTGTATAGTGGTGATGCTGAGTCGCAAATAGTCACAACAAAAAGATTGTCAGAAAGTGAGCTTTCGGCCAACAAGGTCTTTTTTCGAATAGACAACTCTCTCTCTCTCTCTCTCTCTCTCTCTCTCTCTCTCTCTCTCTCTCTCTCTCTACCACAGTCTCTGGCAGCTGAAGCCAAACTGTAAGCAGCAGCACTTGATGGGCCGCCCATCTCTGTCTTCATTTTCAGTGCTGGGCATGGACTGTTCTTTATATGCAAAAGTTATTTCCTGTTTATACTCAATTAATCTTGTGACTTGTTCTTTGGAACCATGTACTATGTTTGTGACGCTAGTGTTTCACAGTTCAAGTGCAATACAAAGGCTGGACACAAAGTTACAGTGGTAACACCACTTTAATGTCAAACCAGTTAGTCACCAAGCTACGTTCTATGTTCAATCAACGAAGGACTGCAAGACAAGTTTTTACAGCATGTGGGGACAGTACTCTGTCAATACGCTGCAGTGTGTAGACCATTGAATGTCATAGCAATAGTGTGACTGCTCTAACAGCATGCTTACAAAGATAGAGCAATGTTCTTGGCTCAAAATTGAAGTGGTACAAGATCAAAGTACGCAAGAATGTTCCCAGTGACTGCATGAAGCATGTGGTGGTGTTGTGTTGTCATACAGCACAGTCACATGATGGGTTGAAACATTCAGATTAGGCAGAGATGCTGTGAAAGATCACCCTCATACAGGATGACTCCATGTGGAGGATAATATAGTTCTATTTCTTGTTTTCTTGTTAGACATTGATCGCTGCTTCATTATGCATGAGTTAGCAGAAGTCACGAGTATGCCACAAAACTGCCTCCACATTCTGTTCAACATTCTATAGCACCACAAAATTGCAGCACATTGGGTACACCATGAAATGTCCAAGGTACAACTATGGCACTGCTATGCCATCGCACATGCTTTGTAGGGCCAGTACCAAAGGGAAGGTAATGACTGGGTGTGCTTGTACATACCAAACCTGAAACACCAGTCCAATGAATGGAGGCACCCGGGTTCTCCTTGTCCAGTGGAAATGCACGCTACACCAAGTGCTGCGAAGGTGATGTTAATTGTGGTGTATTACACTGGTGGGGTAACAATGCATCACATTGTACCATCAATGGTGATGGTAGATGCTGTCAACTAATGCACGTTCTTGCAACCCCACCTTCGTCCAGCACTCAGGCAAAAGTGACATCATTTCATGAAACAGCACCCCACCATTCTGTATGACAATGCATGATGCCACACCACTGCTGCCGTCCAGTATCTCTTGCATCACTGACAATGGGAGAGTCTGGAACATCCACCATATTCACTTGACATGAATCTCTTTGCCAAAGTGAAGGAACAACTGCGAGGCGTCTGGTACAACACCAGAGAAGACATTATCCACACGACAGGGCACTCAATATGAAATAGAGGCACAGATAGTATATGACACTTTCCAAACATTTGGGAAAAAGTGATAAATAATAAGGTAGCTTACACTGAAGATGTGTAATGGTAAGTACCCCTGTCAATAAAGTCATTTCAGAGAAAAATAATAGTTCTCATTACTTTTTATCCAGACCTTGTACACCAGTGGCTGATGTGGGGCACTCTTATTTATGTTATGAGTTACAGCACAAATGGCAACAATAAGGTCGAATGTAGTGCTATGTTAAGCGAACACAGACCCAGAGCAACATCAGCTGCCCTCAGGCTCATCCATGGAGGCCATTTTTTCAACAATTCTTGCCACAGCAGTTGAAAAGACAGAAGCACTAGGAGGCTCTCTTGACCAAGTTGCTTTCAGATCAGATGGCTATACATCAACTTCTGTTCCTGCCATGCAACGAAATTGCTGAGGAGGGAGAGGCATATGAGAAGTCAACGCAACAGCATTTTGCTGCATTAAGATACCAGATTCTTGAACCGTTAAACTGCTCTTTTTGTCATGGGTTGTGCCCCATACATATTGGCTTTTTTACAAACTTTGCCTCCTCGCTGGACTGGCCCAGCTCAATTTTGATGAAATGCATGCTCTCTTAAATGAAAATTATTCCATTCCATCATGGCAAGGTGATGTGGTGATATAACAGTCTTGTTGTTGTTGTTGTTGTCTTCAGTCCTGAGACTGGTTTGATGCAGCTCTCCATGCTACTCTATCCTGTGCAAGCTTCTTCATCTCCCAGTACTTACTGCAACCTACATCCTTCTGAATCGGCTTAATGTATTCATCTGTTGGTCTCCCTCTATGATTTTTACCCTCCATGCTGCCCTCCAATGCTAAATTTGTGATCCCTTGATGCCTCAGAACATGTCCTACCAACTGGTCCCTTCTTCTTGTCAAGTTGTGCCACAAACTCTTCTTCTCCCCAATTCTATTCAATACCTCCTCATTAGTTATGTGATCTACCCATCTAATCTTCAGCATTCTTCTGTAGCACCACATTTTGAAAGCTTCTATTCTCTTCTTGTCCAAACTATTTATCGTCCATGTTTTACTTCCATACATGGCTACACTCCATACAAATACTTTTAGAAACGATTTCCTGACACTTAAATCTATACTCGATGTTAACAAATTTCTCTTCTTCAAAAATGCTTTCCTTGCCATTGCCAGTCTACATTTTATATCCTCTCTACTTCGACCATCATCAGTTATTTTGCTCCCCAAATAGCAAAACTCCTTTACTACTTTAAGTGTCTCATTTCCTAATCTAATTCCTTCAGCATCACCCGACTTAATTCGACTACATTCCATTATCCTCGTTTTGCTTTTGTTGATGTACATCTTATATCCTCCTTTCAAGACACTGTCCATTCCATTCAACTGCTCTTCCAAGTCCTTTGCTGTCTCTGACAGAATTACAATGTCATCGGCAAACCTCAACGTTTTTATTTCTTCTCCATGGACTTTAATACAAGGGCTATCCACAAAGTACATTACGTTTTGGAATTAAAAATAAATAAAGTATTGGAAATTTTTTTATTATATACAGATGAAAGCCACACTTAAATACTACTTTTCTACATAGTTGCCATTTAAATTAAGGCACTTATCATAGCGATGGACGAGCTTGCAAATTCCTTTGTCGTAAAATTCGGCCGCCTGCGCCTTCAATCATGTGGTTACCTCTTTTGGGACAGAAAAGGTGTGATTTTTGTGGATTTCCTGGAAAGAGGCACTACGATAAACTCTCAAAGGTATTGCCAAACTCTGCACAACCTCAGAAGAGCAATACAAAACAAGCGCAGGGGAAAGCTGGGCTCAAAGATCTTGCTGATTCATGACAATGCCCGGGCCCACACGGCAAATGCCACTCGTGAAGTTCTCAAATCTTTTAAGTGGGAGTTGTTTCCTCATTTGCCGTATAGTCCCGACCTGGCACCGAGCGACTTCCACTTATTCCCAGCAATGAAGAAGTGGTTGGCTATGCAGCGTTTTGATGACGACGCACAGCTTCAAGAAGAGGTAACCACGTGGTTGAAGGCGCAGGTGGACGAATTTTATGATGAAGGAATTTCCAAGCTCGTCCATCGCTACGATAAGTGCCTTAATTTAAATGGCAACTATGTAGAAAAGTAGTATTTAAGTGCGGCTTTCATCAGTATATAATAAAAAAAATTTCCAATACTTTATTTATTTTTAATTCCAAAATGTAATGTACTTTGTGGATAGCCCTCGTACAACTGTTTTTAATAGTAATCTCCTAAATGCCTGTTTTTACCAGAATTATAATGTTATATCATCACAAATTCAGATCTATCAATGTTGCAAACAGCCCAACCAGTCATACTGCATCTGGCCAGTCATACTGCATCTGAGTGGCTGAACTACAGGGGTTCAATGGACAATGCTGTTTCATTGCTCTCAATGTTGTCAAATCATATGCTGAGGTTACTATTCAGGATGCTATTATTCGCTCAGCCTGAGACAAGAAAGTATGTCTAAAAGCTTTGCAATTTGATGACTCCACCTTGGAGGTGGTCTCTGAATTGGCCCATTCCTTCAGTCTCCTAGGCAGTCGGCCACCATTTATAATCTTTGACAGATATGTTGGTTGTCACTTCTGACCAAGGTAATGCATATAGCTTGGGTGACTAGGAGGAAGTAGTTGTCATCATACATAAATGACCTCATGCTCTGGCTCCAATCGCAAACAAGGGAGAGAGTCTCGATCCCTCTGCAGGCCCACACTTCCATCACACCTGAACTGTTTTCGCAACAATTTGGAGGAAGACTATCCGCACTGGTGGGCTCACTTTCAATAAAGACAGACATCTTGCTTCCGTATGTCAAGGCCTCTCATTCTGGCACTCCTCTCAGCAGGATGAATGGATATTAATGTGATTACCTCAGAGTTTCAAATTGCAATGGTGGCATGAAAGAAATTGTTGATTATGCTTGCAATGTGAAAGCTTCATTGTTGAATGTTTCTATGTACCTCCAGCTCGGTGCACCACTACTCTAACCAACAGTTCACTGTCTAGTGACTGACAACAATCAGTAGATACTCATCAAATGTCAATTTAGCATTGAGGTAGCTTACAAGAATGTTGTATGGCACCTCACCTTTCACGTGATGGACAGTGCAAACGTGGTAAACCTTTTCAGCTGAGACATCATTTCTGTTATTGGGTTTGTCATTGATGAATCAGTGAACTTCATCTCCAACCATAAACCTTTTAAGGGGCTAGGAGACATTTGTAATGATTACTCAGACTTTTTTCCTGGAGGCCTTGGCAAAGCAAAGAACTTCACAGTGCACTTCACGTTAAAGAAATTGGACCTCATTTCTTTCATGCACGGCCGGAACCCTTAGTGCTGTGAGATGCAGTGAAAGGTGAGCTGGTCAGATTCATGAAACTCAGCATCATTGATCCCATTTCTGTGAATGAGGGGGCAATGCCAGTAGTGATCATGCAGAAACCTGTGGGAAAACTTCGGTTATGTGGTAATTTTAAGGTCACAGTAAACTCACAGTCTGAAATTGACACTTATTCAATTCCAGAGCTGGAAGAACTCTTCACCACCTTCTCAGGTGGATAGTATTTTTCAAAAATTGACCTGACTGAAGCTTACTTGCAGCTGCCACTTGGCAAAGAATCACAAATGGGGATGGGCTGCCAACATTCTGCATGGTCTTTATAAGTTTAAGCGTTTGGTTTTTATCCTTTTCCAATGGTACCTTGAACAATTGCTCACAGAAGTTCCAAACTGCATTAATTATTTAGATGATGATGTTGTCACTGGGGCCATAATGGAAGAAGATTTACGGGAGCTTCGGAAACTGTTCTGCACTTAACAGGCCACCAGCCTCAACTGTAATTTAGAAAAATCCAAGTTCTTTCAAACATCAGTGGAATATCTCGCTCACTTCATCTCTCAAGATGGACTTCAGCCAATGGAAAAGCATGTGGAAGCAATCACAGCACTCCTCCGCCCCTCCAACTTGAAGGACCTAGAATCTTTCCTTGGAAAAATCTCTTATCATAGGAAATTCATTAGCAACACTGCGAAGATTACCCTCTGAACTATTTGAGGAATAAAGGCACCTCACTCTCTTTGTCAACAGATTGTGAACAGGCATTCCAGGGTGTTAAGCAGGCCTTACTGCCCACTCCTTGCTTTGCCAGTTTCCAGCTGGGGAAGCAGTTGGTGGTGGCTGCTGACATGTCTGAATGAGGCTTGGATGGCTTATTGGTGCACCATAATGCCAATCATTCTGAACAGACTGTTGCTTTTGCTTCCAGGACATTCACTGCCACCCAGAAGAAGTATCCCCAGGTAAAAAGGAACTGCTTATGATCATTTATGCATTATAATGTTACATTTTCTGTATGGAATCAAGTTCAATTTAATTACTGATCATAAACCTTTGCTATCACTCTTTGCTCCAGCCCCTAAGCTGCCCAATCAAATGGCCCACCCGCTCCAGTGTTCGGCATTTTCCTCGGCAGAAATAGCTAAGAGATACATTTCCAAAACACTACTCAGCCTGCAAATGCTGATGCCCTGTCGTATTTCCCAAAGGGCTCCAATTCAGCATTTGATCAAGAGAGTTCCTTTATTTCCACTTAGATGATGAGACCCAGCTAGCCGTGAACCACTTTCCCATCGCCAAATACCAAGTTGCTGGTGCCATAGGCAAGGATACAATATTGCAACAAGTAAATCATTACATCCTGCAGGTATGGATGGACAAGATACTTGGTTGGTACTCTAATCTCCTACAGCACTATTTTCACCTCCATCAGAGGGTCATTCTTATAGACAGCACTATTGTGATACAAAAACACTGGAACACTCCCCGGGTGGGTCTTCTGGAAGCCCTTTGGCCAGATATTTTGCGAGTCTCTTGCACCATGGACATGAGGTGTGTCTCGTACCAAGATGTTAGGCATGTGTGATGTCTACTGGCCTGGACTGAGCACCTCATTTGGAATTGTCATAAATATGAAGCACAGCAGGTAGCACTTCACCAGTCCTCCTCGCTCTGGCAGTCTTGGGAGAGAATTCTTCTCAATTTTGCTGGCCCCTTTCCAGTTACTACTTAGTTCCCTTTCTGGTTACTAGCTGGCTGATGGTCATCTATGCTTACTCCAGGTTTCCCTACATTGTTAATGGCCATTCCACTGGTGCGGAGGCCACTATTAAGATGTTCAACAGAGCCATAGTAGGCCTTCTCGCACGACTATTGTGGATTCAGTTCCATCCACATAATGGCATTTGACACATTGTGTCACTACCTTTTCACCACCAACCCAAACTTGTCTGAAACTATAAAACCAAGATGAAGAAGTATGTTCACAAGTCACTTATGGATGATGCTTCAGCCCTTGTTCTGAGTTCGTACTGCACTAACCAGATTGGGGAGAAGAGTCTGGTGGAGCTCTTCCACAGCTGCAGTGAACAATCTTGTACCTCCTGCTGCTGACACCCATTGCACTGCGCACTCTACCATTTCCACACTTAATGCTGTGCGCCTGACAGTGGACACAAAGTTTTGTGCAACAGGACAAATTGATCTTAGTGGTCGTCCAGCAGCAGACAGGACTGCGATGCATTCCTCTTGGACACAGATAACAGGGCGGTGACCCGTCATCACAACCAATTCTGCATGCAGTGGGGGTGGCCAGCCACCTCCATCCCAGCTCAAATTCCAGGATACTCCTCATGGCGAAGTTCCTCGACATCCTCATCTCCTTTTTTCCCCATTCCAGCTCTGGAGCTTTCCCTTCCTCCTCCTCTGCATCCCAGCACACCACCTCCAGATGTTCACTCATTACTCTTTTTCTAGGCCACCCACTGAGGACCAGACATCAAAGCAGTCACAGCAGGAAGTGCTGCCAGACCTTCCGAAGTAATGCCTCCATGGAGACACCTTTCAAGCCACACATGAAAATGAAGTGCCCTCTGGTACCCGGCCGTATGCCCCTATGTGGACTGACTGGGAGCTGGTCAAGCCGCCTGCCCTTCAATGCTTCGACGGACGTTGCTGTTGTCTGGCATGCCCATCAACATCCTGCCTGGTGCAGGGCTGTACCACACTGTTGCTTCCCCCCCCCCCCCCCCCCCCTCCTGTCAGGGGAAGGACTATGGTAACTCATGGAACTACCACCTCCTTAGGCAGGCATCAAAATCCATTGATACGACCACCACCAGTTGATTACTGTTACAACTCTTTTGTTTTTTGCCTCAGCAACTGTAGGCCTAAGCCACAATTGAGGGGCACTGCTGCAGATCTGCACTGCAGGATGTTCACTCAGAAACTCCCTCCCCCATTCCTTGTGCCAGGCATCACTAAAGTCATCTATATATGTCGCTGCCATTCTGCCCCTGTCTGTCTTCCTTCAGAGTACTGTGCACAGGCCCTTCTTTACTTGTGACACTGTTTGCTTTTTTATACTGGACTAATCTTGTGACTTATTCTTTGGGACTGTGTTCTTATACTGGTACAATACTAGGCATTCCACTGTCCAAAATTAACTCATGAGCATGTTCTACTGTATTGTGACCTATACAGAATTTACTTATCTCTATGTTTTTGGATTTATATGCATATTTTATAACTGAGACAATTCATTCTTTATCCATGTTGGATCTTGATGAATATGTACCTAATGTATAATCACTTACACTAGAATTTCTATCCCTGTGAGTATATTGTGCTCAGATTAATGACAACATCCTCCTTTCCAAACACTCAGATCTTCAAAAAAATATATATATTTTTTACTTCTTTAATATTCTGACGAAACAAGTTGATTTTCCTGTACTCTTTATGTGCATTCAAGTTCTAAGGCCTCCGATTTTTTTTTCACCGGACTGGAAAGAGATAGAAACATGCGCATTGTTTTAAAATGAGGCCGCGTTCATTGTCAATACATCCCAAAGATGGCAGCACCGTTCGGCAGTTGGAATTTTACCGCCAGCGGCGAGAATGATAACTGTTATAAATACTTAAAATGGCGACGTTTTCCTTACTTGAACAGCGTGCAGTTATTCGTTTTCTGAATTTGCGTGGTGTGAAACCAATTGAAATTCATCGACAGTTGAAGGAGACATGTGGTGATGGAGTTATGGATGTGTCGAAAGTGTGTTCGTGGGTGTGACAGTTTAATGAAGGCAGAACATCGTGTGACAATGAACCGAAACAACCTCGGGCTCGTACAAGCCGGTCTGACGACATGATCGAGAAAGTGGAGAAAATTGTTTTGGGGGATCGCTGAATGACTGTTGAACAGATCGCCTCCAGAGTTGGCATTTCTGTGGGTTCTGTGCACACAATCCTGCATGACGACCTGAAAATGCGAAAAGTGTCATCCAGGTGGCTGCCACAAATGCTGACGGACGACCACATGGCTGCCCGTGTGGCATGTTGGCAAGCAATGTTGACGCACAACGACAGCATGAATGGGACTTTCTTTTCGTCGGTTGTGACAATGGATGAGACGTGGATGCCATTTTTCAATCCAGAAACAAAGCGCCAGTCAGCTCAATGGAAGCACACAGATTCACCGCCACCAAAAAAATTTCGGGTAACTGCCAGTGCTGAAAAATTGATGGTGTCCACGTTCTGGGACAGCGAGGGCGTAATCCTTATCCATTGCGTTCCAAAGGGCACTACGGTAACAGGTGCATCCTATGAAAATGTTTTGAAGAACAAATTCCTTCCTGCACTGCAACAAAAACGTCCGAGAAGGGCTGCGCGTGTGCTGTTTCACCAAGACAACGCACCCGCACATCGAGCTAACGTTACGCAACAGTTTCTTCGTGGTAACAACTTTGAAGTGATTCCTCATGCTCCCTACTCACCTGACCTGGCTCCTAGTGACTTTTGGCTTTTTCCAACAATGAAAGACACTCTCCGTGGCCGCACATTCACCAGCCGTGCTGCTATTGCCTCAGCGATTTTCCAGTGGTCAAAACAGACTCCTAAAGAAGCCTACGCCGCTGCCATGGAATCATGGCATCAGCGTTGTGAAAAATGTGTACGTCTGCAGGGCTATTACATCGAGAAGTAATGCCAGTTTCATCGATTTCGGGTGAATAGTTAATTAGAAAAAAAATTGGAAGCCTTAGAACTTGAATGCACCTCGTAATGAATTTCGAGTATGTCCATTTTACCTATACATTTGAATTCAAAATTTAAACTAAAATAATTGTCACTCCCCTTATCCTCAGGGAAGAGGAAGCAGTTCCGGTCTCTGCATCACAAGGAACACATAAATGCTAAACTGTATCAAAAGACTACACAGCAAGAAAATATTGAACTGTGAGAGATTTGGCAAGAATGTGCTGAAATGCTTTGTGAGCAGATGTTAACCTGTCAGTCATGTGGTCAACAATATTTGGATCATACTTACATACGCTATTTATTCAGACGTTATTTTCTTGTGCTGATGAATACTCCTCAACCTGTGTCAACATGCTATGTTTTACAGCAAAAAGCTATGTAAACAAATTTTTAAAAAGGTGGAAGGGTGGTGGGGGTTGGTTGTTGGTTACAGGGACAGGGACTTTGTATCTGGATACAGCTCATCAATGCTGTGCACACACTACAGGCAATTCAATGCAATTTCTGCTCACAGACAACAAAGCTGTAACTTTATAGATAGTAATGGAATTTTCGGGAAAGAAAAAAACATTTGCAACATATTTCTGCAGATTCCATAATAATGTACACAGGCACTTGGTAGCATAATTTTGTGATAATGATTTAGTTCAGTTACTAGCACACATGAAAAACGTCTACCCCTGTGTGATAATCTTATTTGTTTATGAGCCATTGCTCCAATTTAAGATGTTTAATACTACTGATGTATCTTGTATACTATTCTAGTGGCAGAAAATCCAGGGTGGAAACAACAAACAAAAATGAGATAAGACAACTACACCTCAAGCTAATGGTTGTATGGGGCAGTTGATTAAGGTTTGAGCTTGGTCAGTCTGATTATGTGGGACCAAAGTGGTAAAGATTAGGCTGGTGTAACCTGGAAAAGTGAAGGTCTTTATTGATGATAGGACAGGCTGCAGCGAGGCATACAAATTTTAGGTGGGACACAGTGTGCCAAATGGATTTCAGGAAGAGTATTTGAGATTTCATGTATTCTTGCTTAAGGCAGTGGGAAAACTTCTGGCTTGTGGAGATAGACTGAGCAAGGATTCTTGGTTGGACTGGTAGAAAGCAAAATATTAGATCTACAACTTTGCTTTCGCCGTTTTGCAATAGACAGCAGTAGCGGCAAGTGGGTTTCAGGTGGTTGGTCATAGGTGTAATACAATAAGCTTAGGCATCTGTAAACATAATGCCATAAAAATATTAGTCAATTTGTGATTGCATCATCAGGTTATTCTCGATTAAGTATGTCAACTTATGTATCCATTTCTCGCCATTTGCGGGAAGTTTTAATTTTCTGCTTTAACATGAAGAAATCTGCGGCTGCGGCTCTTAAAATGCTGGGTAAGACAAATGGTGAGGGAACTATTAGTGGAAGAATGTGCAGAGAATGTTTTCGATGGTGATTTTGATCTCGAAGACCAGCATGGCGGGGAAGACAGAACGTTTTCGTAGCTACTGAAACAGACAAAGACAGCCACAGGACATCATTATTGAAAGCAATTGATGCGTTCAAGCCCAGAACTGAAACACAAACGGCCACAATACAGCGATAGACACGTAAAGGTAATTTTGCAGCAGGTCAGTGCTTGGCCCCATGTCGCAAAACCTGTCAAAATATACATGTTGTTGTTGTTGTTGTTGTGGTCTTCAGTCCTGAGACTGGTTTGATGCAGCTCTCCATGCTACCCTATCCTGTTCAAGCTTCTTCATCTCCCAGTACTTACTGCAACCTGCGTCCTTCTGAATCTGCTTAGTGTATTCATCTCTTGGTCTCCCTCTACGATTTTTACTCTCCACGCTGCCCTCCAATGCTAAATTTGTGATCCCTTGATGCCTCGGAACATGTCCTACCAACCGGTCCCTTCTTCCTGTCAAGTTGTGCCACAAACTCCTCTTCTCCCCAATTCTATTCAATACCTCCTCATTAGTTATGTGATCTACCCATCTAATCTTCAGCATTCTTCTGCAGCACCACATTTTGAAAGCTTCTATTCTCTTCTTGTCCAAACTATTTATCGTCCATGTTTCACTTCCTGTATTTTATCCCTGCCACCTTTAGAATATGAAAGAGAGTATTCCAGTCAACATTGTCAAAAGCTTTCTCTAAGTCTACAAATGCTAGTAATGTAGGTTTGCCTTTCCTTAATCCTTTCTTCTAAGATAAGTCGTAAGGTCAGTATTGCCTCACGTGTTCCAATATTTCTACAGAATTCAAACTGATCTTCCTTGAGGTCAGCTTCTACCAGTTTTTCCATTCGTGTGTAAAGAATTTGCGTTAGTATTTTGCAGCTGTGACTTATTAAACTGATAGTTCGGTAATTTTCACATCTGTCAGCACCTGCTTTCTTTGGCATTGGAATTATTATATTCTTCTTGAAGTCTGAGGGTATTTCGCCTGTCTCGTACATCTTGCTCGCCAGATGGTAGAGTTTTGTCAGCCGTTAAAATATACATGCCGTTAAAATATACATGCAAACATTAAAATGAGAAGTCCTATCTCTTCCGTTGTATTCTCCATACGTTGCTCTCACTGCCTACCACCTTTTCCGATCAGTGGATACAGTCTAGCTGAGCAGCACTTCCAATCATATGAACAAGTGCAAAATTGAATCGATTCATGGATCCCCACAAAAGACGCCCAGTTCTTCCGCCACAGGATTCATATGCTATCTGAAAGATGGGAGAATGTAATGGCCAGCGATGGGCAATACTATGAATCATAATTTTTTTGTAAGTTTTTCACAATAAAGTCCTGAACTTTGAGCAAAAACGGTGGAAGCAAAGTTGTAGACCTAGTATTATTTGTCATTTTCTTCTTCTTGAACCACCTCCAGTTTCCAGATGTGATGAATGAATGCTATCCTCATATTTCTATCCAAGTAAGCATTGTTGTCCATTAACTACTGCATGTACAGGCTTTGTACTGTTGGATAATTTTTAATCTGATTGATCCATTTCTTCACTGGTTCTTGTTGGTCTCTTGCTTGCAAGTTCTTTCTAGTCATTTTTGTGAAATGTCAACTGTCAGTGTTCTAGTAGTGGTAACAAATTTTCAAATGGTATGAGGTTTATTCAGGTCAAATTTATATTTCATGATATAAAAATTAATGAAACTGAGTCCATCTTTTTAAATAACCCTGTAGTTTGTTGTTTACTGTTGGACTGGGTGCAGTTCACTAGACTGAATGAGGTAAATGGTATGAAAAAGATCTTTCAGAGTATGAATTTTGTCTTAACTGAACTTTATCCCGGAGAAGTGTTCATGCGAGATGGTAAAACTGTGTTCCATTTTTTACTCTACTGTATTACACTGCTAAGGTATATGAACTGATATATTTTTTCCAATTTTATTCAGAATGATATTAGTAAAACTGTTCTCTCACTTAAAATACAAAACTAAAGTTTTGAGTGTGTTTATCTCGAGTCTAAATTGTTTTGAGTATAGCATTTCAAAGGCTCAGTTTCTGTTGTAATTCAGTCTTATTTTCATCCTGAATGTTACACACATTGACAGCAATTTAATTCTGTTTACTAAAACACAAAGTACAGGTTTATTCTCAAGTTATTCTCAGATTTTACGTCTGTATGCATTGTGAAACAATTGTGATCATTACACTCCAGGCTGTGTTAATCATCTTGACTTTGGCATTGTCCATACCAGTCATTTTGGCTTTAGAGATGTTCTTCGGTTTGTTTTCATTTCCGCTTCTGACCATATAAGAGAAAGTTCAGCATGCTGAAACCTCCTGCTTTTGTTATCTCCTGTAATTTTATATTTGAACTTTCAAACTTACATACTGTTTTGAAAAAGTATCACACATTATGTCTTTGTCTATAATGAAAAGAGTTTTAAAATGAAGGAATTGCAGCAATAACAGTTAAAAGGTAGAAAAGAACTTTTAAGTAGTTAATAGGGACAATACAACAGAGTGGAAGTGCCTAAGAAGGGATTAGATATTGTGTTCAAAGACACGTTCAAGAAGTTGCGATATCTACAGAATAGTTCAAAATACTGGTTTCAGTGATTGAATATATGCAGTGGTCACGACAGCAAGCGGTTGCAATACAGTGCAGCAGCTGTTGTAGTTATTGGTCATTACAAGTGACCAGAAGGCATCTGAGAAGCAGACGATGTACATGGGAAGAAAGTATGGAAATAAGAAGGAATAAAATATGTACAAATAAGTTCGAGGTAAGATAAGTTTAAACAAAAATATGTGCAGTTACAAAAGAGATTCAAGAATCAGTTTATCCCTTTTCTACCTCTTCCCCCCCCCCCCCCCCACACACAGTGTGTGTGTGTGTGTGTGTGTGTGTGTGTGTGTGTGTGTGTTGAGGGGGGGGGGGGGGCAAGCATATGCATGCATGCGTGCCGAGGAAAGAGCATCAGCTGGAAAGCTAGAGAAATTTCTGTGCTGTTTTACATTTCTGTGCACCACACATCAATCAGTTGCAGATGAGTTGTTCTCTTTATTTTGTTCATCTCATAAATTAAATATAATATAATTGGATTTGTAAAAAAAAATCTACTCACAAAGTGGTGGCAGGAGACTGAGTAGGTTTTTCATCTATCCAGTTACATTATATTTCCAAAAATTTTTTATTTTCATAAATGAAATAGGCTACTAGGTGTAATTAAAAAGCAAACTTAAAAGTCAACATTATAAAAAAAATGTGACTGGCTATCACTTATTTGAGAGCAGTTTGTAGTAAAAAAGGGTGAGATAGACAGCGCTGGTTCTTTTTCAATATATTGAAAAAGCCTGGGGCTGCTAATTGTGGGAGCATTGCTTCATATTTTTCTTCTTGATCAAGGATAATATGTGCTTATGCCAGACAACAGAGAAGATTCTAATATGAGTGATGAAGGCAAAAATTTTTTTTTAGGTGTCTAAATCTTGAATATCATTAAAAAAATTTCTCACACATTTTAGGCTGTTTCTTTACTTTTTTCTCCTTATCTCCCTCCCCTAATTCTCTCCTCACCTCAAGATATCAGACCAGTGTTGATTATGAACGGTCACACTATTCATGAAGAAATGTCTTTTAAGAAATGAAGAAGTGGTAAGTACAAGTCCAAAGAAGTTTGACAAATTAATACTGAGGAATTTTGATGAAATGATAAATGAAATAATATTGTTTACAAAAATTATTACTTTTCTTTATTCTGCAACAACTGTATATATACAATATAAAAAGTATACAACATGAGTAAAACTCTATAAAAATTAGTACTTGGTTCCAACAATTTAAGATATGTACTTAAAAACAGTAAGTTACCGATAAGAGCTGAATCCACTACACTGAGTTTGTTAGACAGTCTTACAGGGAAGACTGAAATTTTTGTTCTTCAGAACATAAAATTACCATCAAATAAGAAACCATTTTAGCGGGCTAAAATATGTTCCTCATGCATACTAACAAATGACTCTTTGAAGTTTTTGAGGTACAATACCAAGTATATTTTAAAATGGATGTAAGTCTCAGACAATGGTCTCTTGACAAAAAAAAGTAAATTATTTTGTCAACTGGTGACACCTCTTAAATATGTACCTCACAATTTTGAAGCAAAACTTTTTGACACTACTGAACAGTTAACTTTATGAAATAACATTTTAACCTCTTTTAATGCTTACTGTTTTATTTTCATTAGGTAGAGGATAAAATAATTAGATTTATGGCAACAGTTTGGAGAGTAACTCTTCATGTGTCCACTAAAATTTTTCTCTCTTTTCCTTCAATACATATATACTCTTCTTGAACTGTGAACTTAAGTCTAATGACTGACTACTACATAAACAATGTAAGTGTTATGTTGTCAATAAAACTCTATTTCACTGCAAAAGTAAAATGCTATTTAAATATCTTCATAAGTAATTAACAAGTTAAATTGCTTAAATGTAATTAAAACAATAGTTTTCCAACTCTAAGTAGTATCTATAGAAAACTGTTGTACTAAATCTTGCAATCATTAATTAATTAACTGAAACATGAGGCAGATGGGAGGGGTAGAGGGGGGGGGGGGGGGGGAGATGACTGAACAAATGTATGTCACAACACTAAATTTCACATGAGCAATTACATTATTTTGATTAAAACTCCTGAGTAGATAATGCCATATGTATGTAAAACAACATCTGTTTGCAGTTATTAGAACATCTTAAATTATGTAGCTGAGTATGAATCTTTTTAAAATATCTGTCTTCATAATTTCATTGATTACTGTCCAATGTATTAAATCTGTTGAAAGCGTATTTCATTCTCTCTCTAGTTTTAGAATCAGGATGAAAACTTGAAACCTCCTAACACAACACAAATACTGTTCATCCAGATTATTAGATTTTCAGATAAATATGCAAAAGTGTGTGTAGAGGATTAATCCAATGGAAATTTTATAATCTCAAGCCCTACATACATCAAATAATGTAACTAATTATGAGCAAGTAATTCATATCATTAGATTTCTTCACTTGGTAATGAGAATTCACAACTGTTCTTAGAACATATAAGCAGGAAATCAGTCATCAAGTTTATATCACATTTTGATTCAGGTATATAGTTATAACTTTAGCCCATCATAGTTGTCTTTCCTGATATGCATAATGTATGGAGTTCACGAAATACATTTCTTGTCTTTATTGGCTATATTATCAATAATGCAGCATGTGTTACAACCATACCTCTGGTTTCTTATATCTAAAGTTGAAATTTTACTTGTGTATAAAACCTCTTTCATTTTACAAAGAAAATGGAAATCACTCTACCTGGTACTGCATAACACCAAATGCTGACATTTTGTCCACATTTATTATAAATTAAATTATCACCACAACTTACTGACGAGTTTCAACAGAAGGGTGGACCAGTCTTACAAAATTTTGTAAGGCAGGGTACGGCAAGGTAGTGTGGGGTGGGGACAAACTGCATAAATAATGTTTTAATTACAGGCAAATAATCTTAATAAAGCAATTTTAAACCAAGATGCACCTTTATCTGTGTAGCAAACTGTGATTGATAAAATATTAAATAATTTAAATATATGCAAAACAAAAAGCTGTCTTCATCATGACTGTCAGAAACCACTGACAACAAGATCAGGAATTTTTCTTTAGTTTTAGATAAGATAGGAAAGAAACTCAAATGCTAGAGGACCAACTGGCATATATACATTTTCATGAATGGAAATGAGAAACCTCACATGGTGCAAGGATTTTTTTTTGTGTCACCTATTATTTCTTTCACCTTTGGCAATAGTTTGCGCATGTGGAAAAACCAAATTTCACCATGGTTTGGGGTTCATGTATGTCCCTAACAATTGGCTAAGTAAGTCATTTCCAAGGTGGCACAAAGGTTGGAACATACTGCCTCTAATAGGATCATGACTAAGAAAGAACTGCAGTATTCATACTGACATTTGGTTTTATAAAAACTTAAATTACAAACAAAAGCCTAAGTGACCAAAAACCTTAGGGTGTCCACAATTAACCCCCACAGTATCAATGAAAAATCATGATTCACGTAAGTATGATGACTAAAATAAATGGAAGGGCAGCAATATGCTAATTGTACATCACTCCAATAAATAATCGTTATTTCTAACATGTCTATTGGAAGTATGGAGACTAAATCTACAAATGGAACAAATCTAAAAAAAACACAGTGCAGTCTGGAGTAGTGAACTACAGCAGAAGTCTGGATTGGAATTGGAACATCTACTATTAAACTTTGACTTAGAGGAGAAAAGATGGTAAACATAAGACATTTCTTAGAATGCACTGGAACACTCAGAACTACTAACCATTAGACATGAATTATGAGTACTATTAGATGAAGGTTCTTAATTGCACACAAACAACACACTTTGGAACCAATTTGACTTTTTAATGCACTAAGTTTATGTTCATGCACAGTGAGTATGATTTAAATAAAAAGATAGCATACCAAAAGGAAGTAGTCTGTCTAAAAGAAGAGATTTGGGCGCAGCAACAAATAAGGAGCAACTAGGGTATTAAAAAATCTTTGAAAGCAAGTAATTTATCAATCATGAAAACAAAGAAGGAGGGGAAACAAAATGTTATAGTCAGGTTATTACAAAATATGCCAGCCATTACAACTAATTATGGAATTCAAGAAAGCAATATTTTTAGTGTAACAATGCTCCAGTTTTGTACAGACAATCTATTTTGTAAAAATGAAAAAGCTATTTAAGAAACAGCTTAGGAAGTCTCTGACACAAAATGCAATGTTGATTGTAAGTTTCCCATACTCTGAAACATTTATGAAGCATGACTATATTAAAAAGTAGTTCGCAGATGCCACAAGTTCAGGTGATTCTAGAGAAGAGAAGAAAATTGTTAGTGGACTACCTCTACATCTACATCATTGTCATTAGAAACTTTTAGTGGGGCAATTCATTAATATTTTAGTTACATAAGTGGCTTAATTGATATCATCTAAGGAACACTGTAAAGATAATTATGCTACCCCTAACAAAGAGTTATGATACAACTTTACTAAAGAAGAACAGGGAGGCACATAAAAGCTGAACACAGCAGTATGAGGATTATTAGGAAAATTTTAATTGTGGCATATGCAATACGTTAAGGAACCGTGATGTAAGTTGAAACCACACCCAAAGTGAAGAGAAATATATACTTCTCAAAATACTCAAAGTGCTACAAGCTTCTTTAACGTGTGAGATACTGTTATGGAATCAGATACAACATACTGGTTTGCTAGTGTTATATTTCACCTCATTCAGACATGATAGTTTGGTCATTTACTAAAATTAAAAAAAAACATTCCAATTATAAGTAGAGTGTACCCTGGAGTAGCAGTTGCCAGCTGGTACAATTTTTGCAAGAAGTCTGGAACAGATCTGGTAAAATACTTTATAATTATGTGATACTATTTTTGATATGAATATAATAGAGGGAAACATTCCATGTGGGAAAAATATATCTAAAAACAAAGATGATGAGACTTACCAAACAAAAGCACTGGCAGGTCGATAGACACACAAACAAACACAAACATACACACAAAATTCTAGCTTTCGCAACAAACAGTTGCTTCGTCAGGAAAGAGGGAAGGAGAGGGAAAGACGAAAGGATGTGGGTTTTAAGGGAGAGGGTAAGGAGTCATTCCAATCCCGGGAGCGGGATTTTGTGTGTATGTTTGTGTGTTTATCGACCTGCCAGCGCTTTTGTTTGGTAAGTCTCATCATCTTTGCTTTTAGATATATTTTTGATATGAAATTAATTTGCTGTTAAATTGTAACAAAGGGATAAGACAATTAGTGAATGAAAGCTGTCATATTTCCAGATGAGCAACAGTAATTTTTACAAGTTATATCAAAATGCCAGAAAACTATCACTGAAATGTTAACCAAATTCCAACATCTGTCACCTCTTTAAAACACAACTTGCACCACATTTAACATAGATATTTTTTACAGTTATATTTATACAACAAACATTCAAAATTGTCAGGCAGGGAATACACTATTGCTGTAACTAAAGTTAATGCTTTTTATATTGTCAAAAGGGCAATAGCATATTTACCCCATATGAAATTAACAGCAATGTGAGAATTTGTGCAATTCCATGGAGATGAGTTATGACTACCTTTCTTTGTCAGAATCCTTGCCTGACCTGTCAGCAAATACAAAGACCTGATGCTACACATGAATGGAGCAGAGCAAGATGAATATAATATTTTCATTTCGAAAAGGCTACGAAGATTTTAATGGCTCAACAAAATGAGATCATTTACTTTCAAGCAGAACATATTCTGAAGCAGCAGTTCTCAAACTGTACTTCTTGAAATCATAAGGTTCTACGTTAAACAAAACAAATTAAAGTAACAAAATTCATATTTACAGCATAGACAATTAAATGTTTATATACCATACTTCATTGACATTGTGAAACAAGTTGTGTGTTTTAGTGCTCATTAAAATTATGGTTTGCTCAGTATTCCCTTGATGGAGAGCTTTCTTAAATGTTCATGGCTAACAATATTTGGTAACTGCCAGATGCTACAACACAGGTACTTAGAATTAAGACTGTTGAAAGTAATGCCATCACAGATTGAGAAATAGCGAAGTCAAGTACAGTTTTGTTTTAAAAAATTCCATTCAGCATCATGTAATATGCTGAAGCCAGTCCTCAATGAGAAATTAACATCACATGTAAAAGTGGAAATAAAACACAGTTCAATAAATTACAGTGACAGCAATGAAAACACCAACATATATTCAGTGAACAGCTTCAGATACATTAGTCAATCACTTATTCCCTACAGAAATTACAGCTACTGGTGACTACATATGTATATGTAGCAACAGCAAAGGATACCACTAGATTGAAAACAAGGGCCATGAATATTCTATATACACTGCTCAACAGAATTAGGGGAACACATGTATCAATGTCCAGCTTTTGCTGCAAAGTGTACCTGTGGTCTCATTGCACGGTTTAAAATCTTTGCTTTCAGTGTATGCAACAATTAAAATCATTGCCATCTATTGGTTGTGTTATGCATTACAGTGCCAGGTGACCCCTCAGAATGAAGCGAGTACTGGCGTCCCAGTGTTTTCTAGTGAGGTACACAGATGGCAGATCTCATTTGTGGACATTTTATTCAACCAAGCACATGCAATGCGACATCTTAATGCAGTGCAAGTTGGAAGGGCGGTCTGTTTGACCCAAAAAGGATAGACTTTTGGTCATGTCGCTGCAAGTGCCAATACCTTTCCATGTGTCATCCATTGATTTGGACATGCTACAGGGAGACAGGTTGTAATATCTCTTTATATTCGATGAATTATTCTGATACAATTCTACCCTTGAATGACGTTTACTAATTTTCTATCTTCATACTCGCAGAATCCATGCGAAAAGTAGTTCATACAATAGCTATGCCATGAGCGCATAAGTATTCTTTGTAGTACTCTCTCTGGTGGTTGTTAAAAAAAAAGAGAAAGGGAGCTTCCGGGATTGTCTTCGTGCCGATTAGCATGAGCTTGGTTTGGAAGAACTGTAATTTGATTATTGAGATTTATCACAGAAGATAACTGATACGAACTGTACGATTAAAAAGGAAATATATATATATATATATATATATTGCTCCTTCAAAAAAAGGTGTGTATTTGACAACTGAGAGTTAATGATATTTATCGATATATTGCGTAGTTGTTAATCAGAAGGGACTTCCGAAAGACTGGATACGAACCTGCATTTAATAATCCAAGAGCTCCATTACTTCTTCGGAAGATTAAACTTCATCAAAGCCAAATATCCGCTTGATCTGAGGTTTCCCGACTGATTATACAACGCTCCCAAAATTACGAGGCATTTTATTTGTACAGATTAACAGACTGCCGCAAAGCACGAGCCTGCAGAGAAGAAGAATCATCGCCTGATTTCATTTTAACAAGTAAAATTTCAGAATCATTTTGAGTGACTGAGCTATGACTGTGTTTCCTATCATGAATGATTGATTGCTCGAACAAATTGAGAGCTACAGAACTACGTAGATAGAAGAAAAAAATTACAAGGTCAGTACCCAAGGCGAGTTCCAAAAGGTTGCATAACACCACGTGAAGACCGATATCTGGCCATCTCTGAGTTACGGCGCTGTACGGATACCATCAGAGCATTGCAAGATGATCTCAGAAAAGCCACTATGTCCGATCAGACTATTAACTAACATGTTAGAAAGGACCTTATGGCACAGACATTCTGTTTCAGTACCCCACTTTACATGACTGCAGCTTGCCTTCATTTCTGTCTTTCCCATGTTAAGTGGCAACATCATTACTGGTGAAACGTGTCAGTCACAGATGATTCCAGATATCCTATGACACAAGGTGATGGCTGTGTTCATGTTCACAGACAAGATGAGCAGTGTGTGCCAGATGTTATGCTCTGTTATGTTGTGGGGAGGCTTCAGTGTAATCAGCCACACGGATCATATGAATCTCGTCAATAGTCACCTTACTGCCATGGAGTACACTGAACAGATCCTTTTCGAGCAAATGGTGGGCACTGCATGTGTGTTAACCCTGAAATCCTACTAATGCCAAGGCCTATGTGGTGGATGTCAGCAGGGATGTCTTTGCGAAGCCTGGACAATGAAGTAATGGAATGGCCCGCAGTGAGTCCCAACCTAAGCTGCATTGTGCTTATGTGGAACATGCTTGATAGAAGTGTTAATGGTTGTCCTGTTCCACAACAGACTCTCCAAAAACTCTTATGTGCTGTCATTGAAGAATGGGATAGGATACTACAGTGTGACCTCCACAGACATATATGAAGCATGCCACGTGTCAGGCAGTGATAAATTCTCACACAAGCCGTACTTGTTATCGAAGCACTAAGTCCAATGAAAAACCCTCAGAACAATGAGATGAAGGACTGTTTTCACTTTGTTTTTGACACGAGTCAGACTTTTCAGTTCTCTTTATGTAAATGATCGAGGGTGTAATGATGTTTTCTGTGTAGTTCCTTTGTGAAAGATAATAGAATTTGGTAACATATCCAATCATCAATTATTGCGCAAGAGTATGGCAGATGCCCAAAGTCATGCCCCCTAATTCTTCTGAGCAGTGTATACATCCCACTGATTTCTGTAGTGAATAATCTGAGAATTTATTGATGAATCACATCCTGCAGAAAAAATTCAAATATTAAGAAAATGTTGAAGTATGCCATGCTCTTCAAGATAAAAAAGTAGCTGAGAATATACAGTCTTTACTCCATTTCCACAAACTATGTGACTGTATTTACACTCAAACCTCTGGATGATTAGGAACAAAATGCAGAAGCCTCATTATAATCAGTATGCACTGAAATATACTGTTATAATTCCTGGAGAGTAATCACATTGAAACCAATGTAGATAAGGCACAGCGTCACTGAGCAAGATGGTAAGTTACCAAATATATATTCAGTGTTTATATTGCAACTGGCAAAGTGAAACTGTAAAACTGATACCTGCTAATCTCAAAGAATATGTGCAACACCATCAGGAAAAAAAGAAAATAAGTATTTATAGTTTTACATTTGACTACTATGGTGTTTTACATGTTATAGCTACCTGTTAAGGAATCAGTTATGGTAATTCAATAAGTATTATTGCTTAAAAACAGCTGTAAAAGAGATGCTGTTAATCATTTAAAGTTTTCATTTTCTTAAAAAAATAACTTGTTATATACAATTTTTAAGTCCATACACCAACTCGTCACATGATAATTTCACTACACATTGTACAAAAAAACAGCACACCAGCACTCAAACAAATAGAACACACATGCTTTCACTAACTGTGTTTTGTTTTACAATGTTAATACAACCAGGACTATGACACAGTGCAGACAGATCGCTCAGATTCTTCTTTCCCATCTTCTATGGAATCAGTTTCTTGTATTTCATTTCCTGCATCCGTAGCTTCTCTTGCATCAAAGACAGAATGCAAATTTCTTTCACGAGTCCTCTCTGAACGGTGCAATTCATTTCTTAACGTATCATGGAATCCCCCTGAACTGCTTGAATGGGAGGTTCTTGCTTGTTGACCACTACTGTGATGGCTGCTGACATCTACATTAGAACTTGCCCTTCTAGAATGAGGTGCAACAGCTGGCAATAATTGGGGTGAACTTGGATTCTGCTGAAGTTGCTGCTGAAGATGCTGCTGCTGTTGTTGTTGCTGTTGCTGTAATATTTTCTGTTGTTGCAGATACTGTTGTTTGCTGCTCAAGATTTTACTTAATACTGGAACTTGGTTCTGCACAGCTAACAGGAAAGGCCTATAACCAAGGCTGTCAGGAAAAAAGTATTTCATTAAACAAATAGAGAGAATAGCAACTGTTTAAAAATACTAGTCATCAAGAGCAACATTATATGCAAGGTAACATACACAATAAACCATTATAAAAGGAATACATTTATGATATTAACTTTGCATGTTATACTATCCATCAACAACACAGTTTTCATGATACAAAATTCATTACTCAAATACATAATGTATTTGCTATAAATCAAAATTTAAAAAAAACTAATGAGTTATTCAATTTTAAATTATTAAATACATTCAAAGTTATGTAATATGTTGTTGTTGTAAGCTTAATGGAGAAAAAATCCAATAAATATAGAATAGTTAGGAAGTACAACAGAAACGGCATTAGAAAAAACTCATTCCAATACTGTGCCACTTGTCTGTGTCTGTCTCTCTCTCTCTCTCTCTCTCTCTCTCTCTCTCTCTCTCTCTCTCTCTGTGTGTGTGTGTGTGTGTGTGTGTGTGTGTGTGTGTGTGTGTGTGTGTGTGTGTGTAGCAGGACGGAATGATAGCAGCAAGGTCATTTAATCATAAACAGAACAATTTTTCATCTTTGCTGGTTTTCTGTTTATGCAGAGAATCCTTCATGGAGGCTCTTAAGGTGGATGATATTAGTGTCAAAACAGTTGGAATCATTAAAACTGAACAAGGCCTTATTACCTGAAGGAACCTGTGTGAGATTCTATAATGAAGAAAATGGAAAGTGTTACATCATCAGGAAAACCTTGACTAAATGCTACCAACACAATACTCCTGTGTTTCCATGCCCGTGAGAGATGATGTTTAAAATTTTATCCTTATGCAGGCTTATTTTCAGTACAGAAAATGGCCATTCCTACAGATGAAGAATGGTGTGAGTACAAGATGGCTATCGGACGTGTGTAATGTTACTGGAATTATTCAGGTGAGAGATTGAAATACAGCATGCCCAGAGGACATACATGTGCAGCTTATTGGCATCATCTGGACTTAGAGGAAGGTCAAATCGTTTGAATGAGAGAGGTGCGAGCATCACCCCAACAGACTGCACTGATAGCTGGCTGTAGATTAGTGACTGCAAAACTAGTTGTGACGAGTTGTTTTAAATCAACAGTATGGCAAGAAGCATAGACTTGGGTCCTTCCAGTAGGATTCCACCACAAAAAGAGCAGAACAGCACAGGATTGTCTGACAGGCTGTGAGAGAGATGGAAACCAGCTGAAATCAAGGCAGACACGTGCAGAGTACCAGGTAGAAGGGCTGGTGGTGCATGTAAACACGTTCAGAGCACAAAGGGACAGGTACAAATGTGCGCGCGTTAACATGTCCAGAGCAGTTGAAGGGTTAAGGCTAAAAAGGGCTATGGGAAACAGTAGAAACCTCTAGGATTGGAAAGATACTCCAATGGTCAAACTTAATGCCTCCAGTAATAGGTCTTGCAAGTAACCTCTTCCTAGAAGCGTGCAGATGCAGTCCACACTATATGCGACACAACCAACTGAGTGCTGATAAATCAGTCACATCAATATGGAATTATATGGCTCAGGTGAGTGATTTCACAAGCCTTGCATTGACATGTTCCAAGGAATGATTCATCCCGATCTTGTCATACCACTCAAACGCTGACATGATTTTATTTTAATATGAAGAGCATTCTCAGCAATGTATCCAATATCATTCTTAATTATATACATCTACTCTAGATCTACATCTATACTCTGTAAACCACCATGAGCTGCGTGGCAGAGTGTACATCCAATTATACCAGTTATTAGGGTCTCCCCCTGTTCTGTTCATGTATGGAGTGCAGGAAGAATGAGTGTTTGAATGCCTGTGTGTGTGTGCAGTAATTATTCTAATCTTGTCTCACAATCCCTCTGTGAATGATACATAGGAAGTTGTAGTATATTCCTAGGGTAATCATTTAAAACTGGTCCCTGAAACTTTAACAGATTTTTTCGGGATAGTTTATGTTTAACTTCAAGAGTCATCCAGTTCATTACCTTCTGTACCTTTGTGACACTCTGGCATGGATTAAACAACCTGTGACAATTCGTGCTGCCCTTCTATGTATATGTTCAATATCCCCCGTTAGATCTACCTGCTATGGGTCTCACACATTTGTACAATATTCTAGAATCGGTTGCATAAGTGATTTGTAAGCAATCTCCTTTGTAGACTGATTGCACTTCCCCAGTATTCCACCAATAAACTGAAGTCTACCACCTGCTTTACCCACGACTGAACCTATGTGATCATTCCATTTCATATGCCTATAAAGTGTTACACCTAGGTATTTGTAGAGTTGGCTGATTCTAACAGTGACTCATTGATATTACTGTCATTTATGTGAGATCATAGTCCAAACTGTCACTTGGATGCCAGTTTTCTTTGGCAGAAATTCTTTTCCCAATGAATCTACATCAAACGAGATATCACTGATAATACAAATTTTGTAGGACTTACTCAATTAAACAAACTTGTTTGGTGGAAGAGTTTTTAAAATTCCAAATTATGCTTTCTATGTCTAAATACTTTCATAATTTAACATGTTTTGTGAAAGTCAATCTTGAGATGAGTTGACATGATTGTGAATGCCTTGTATTTGGCCTGAACAATTTAATTAATGAAAATTATTCAACAGGAAATGACTTTTTTGAGACTTTTTTACTGTTCCAGAAACTGACCTTCAATAGCTCATGATCACCACACAAACAGAACTGCACTAAATGTACCACATTCAATAGATTGTTCCCCCAGAATTAACTAATGAAAAATAGGACCATCAACGTTTTAAAAGAATGTGAGAATGTATACACCAGTCGGCTAGATATAACATTAAAGGACACACATTGAAAGTAGGCATCACATTATTTGAATTAATCTTAACTCTGAAAATTATGATCATGATTGATGCCACTAAATTTTCTGAACTATCTTGTTCTAGTCCTAATTTGTTCCCACATAGCACATGTCAAATTTTTCACATTTTATTGCAATCATACCACTTCCTTTAGGAATAAATAACATCATTATTCACAACCAGTGGTTTTTATTTATTTTTCCATTGGTGATTTAGCTTGCTAGTGTAATGCTTTCCGAAAAAAAAAGACCTGATTTAACTATTTATGCATACTGGTGGAAAAATTCTAGAAAAAAGAGCTAAACATCAAAACACTTATAAAGCTTTAAAGTTGTATGCTGTGTTATAACAATTGCTCTGGTTGTCGCCCACCAGCAGAATGGACGACATTTAGATAACTACTAAATTTACCATACACTTCATGAAAGATTTCTTCATCTATACAAGTCATTGCTGCTATAATTCTGCTTGAGCTGATTTATGGTCCCAAACTAAAAGATGAATATCCTATTCCTTCATGTATTCCCACTCATTACGGCTGAAAATCTTCGAGGCCAAGAATGTAGGGAAATATCTTGTTGTCCTGTGACCCCTGTCCAGTGTTGAGACAGTGTGTCATTGGGAAATTGTCGTACACTTTTATGTCAGTCTATTATAACCCCATACAGTGAGCAGGTATAATTTAACATCATGGGCCTTCAAGTATAGGCACAGATGGCGCAAAAAGTGCTGTGTCGTGCGCAAATATGGTCTCATATTATCTGGCACACCGGGCCCTCAGCTGCTCTAATTTTCATGGGACAAACATATATTTTACTGGTAGACTGTGCCTTAACATACACCTCGGTTATGTGTCTTTATACTGATCACTATGTCATTTGGTCTCTTTTTATATACCATCAGGTGCAAGCGGGATAAAAGTTGGTCGGCGGGAATTTTGATGTTGTGTTTGTGCAAAGTTACAATATTTTTGGTGACAATGTGTGTTCATTTTGCAGTTCACTATGGCCAATATGTCAGCAAAAGAAATTCTCGAATATCTTGTTGAGCAGCAGTGCACTCTCACCAACCACCAGCAAGCTCTCTCCACGGCACTAATCACTTTGGCAGCATCATTGATACACCAGGGTTCACTGCTGTTGACACAACCCCCACAATTTCCTCCATCTGCTCCAAGCTTTTGGTGTCACTGATCCTAATGTGTGTAAGGCTTTCTTTCTATCATGGATATATCCTCATGTTTAGCATCTTTTGTGTCAGCCAGCTCATCTTCAGGTACCTGCCAGTCTCTCATCTGATGAAAGGTGTCAGTTGCTCTCTACTTATCACTGCAAACATACTCATGTTACTGCTGCTCGCATTGAGTTCTACCATTGTCAAAACTGGCTGCAACAGTCGTACAGAGCTTGTGCAGGGAACTTCATGGCCTTATGCTTGGTCCCTTATAGAGAAGTTCGTGAAAGTGCTTTACAATGTGAAAATCCCTCTCTCACAGATGTTTCGAACACTTCCCAGTCTTTTGAAATAAAATAGAAGCTTGGAGTGAAGTAGCCGCCACTGGTTCTCTTCATCAGCTGCCTTCAGTTAGCTCACGTGGGAAGATGATGCTGTAGCCATGCAATCGTGGTTTCCACGACACATGGGGCAGCACCATGCTACACAGCAACACCAGTCAGTGCCACAACAGCAGCCACATGCTCCTCTCCTATAATGTCCTTATTGTTTCGTGCAACTCTCAATCTCCTTCATCAGACATGACCGTGGATATGAACCCAAGTGATGGCAGCCCCAAACAAACCTTATACTGTAGAACATATTATGGACAAGATGTTAAGAATGCAAACAGACATGAGTGCAGAAGTGACTTTGTTACATTCTCAAATCAATGTGGATCTTGGATCATCAGGATTGTTCCATCCCTCTTTGGTTACAACAAACAACAAATACTCATATTGGGACCATTTTCTACTCCCTTAGCATATAAAGCATTTGCCTGGCCTTTGACCTTTCTAGCAGTGAAACACCTATTTAGGTTAAACGCCTTCAAAAATTTTGGTTTCTCTATTTCTGACCAAGTGCAACTGGTATATAGACATGCTCTGCTCAGAATTTTCCTAATTGTTTTAGGAAGGTTTAGGGTGTGCTACCAATTTCAAGAATAACATCACAATGAAACCGAAGGCACAACCCCATTTTTTTCATTTTGTACCTATCCAATCCCATGATTCGTCTAGTGAATAGTCTACCCTGTTGGTAATTGCCAAAAAACCTAATGGCAACCTTCAACCCTGTGACGATTTTAAAATATGTATAAATTCACAGTCTCTTATTGATACATACTCCTTATCCCATCAGAATGAAGTTTTAGCACAGCTTTCTTGGGAACAATATTTTTTCCAAAATAAACTTGAGAGAAGCCTACTTGCAACTACCTTGGATTATGATTCCAAACGCTTCACTTTTGGGTTACACCAACACCAGCGCCTGCCACTTAATGTAGCTAACGCCTCTGCTATTTTCTAATGATTTTTGGAACAATTCATGGGGCCTTTGAGCTAGAGTGCATTAACTACCTGGATGACTATGGTCTCCAGTTCCTCAACAGACAAACACTTGCGGAAGCTCTGTGCCTTGTTCACAGTACTGGATGTCGCTGGTATGAAATGTAACTTGGACAAAGAGCAATTTTTTCAGCTATCTATCATCTATCTTGGTTTTTAAGTCTTGTGTACTGGGGTCAAACCTTAACACCAGCATGTTGATGCCATCGTGGCTTTGCTGCATCCTACCAATGTCAAAGAATGGCAGGCCTCTCTCAGAAAGATAGCGTACTAACAAATTTCTTCCTTATGGGGCCACAGAGGTCCAGCCTCTTAGTGCTCTCTCACATAAAGGCATTCCTTTTCACTAGTACCCTGCCTGTGAGCATGCTTTTACCCTATTGAAGTCAAAGTTACACTTGGTACTTTGCTTGTTACCTTTCAACCATGCCAACATCTTGGTTTGGCCACAGACGTCTCCCAGTATGGCATTGGGACCGTTCTTATACACAAATTGTGAACATGCTATTGCATATGCTTCCCAAACCCTGAACCAGGCACAACAGCACTAACCACACATAAAAAAGTGGCCCTTGCTATTGTGTACGCACTCAAAATTTTCATGTTTTCCTATACAGTTCCATTTGATTACTGATCGTGAATCTCTGGTTTCTCTTTTTCATCCTTCAGCTGCTATTCCAGACAAAGCAGCCCATTTCCTGCAATGCTGGGCTCCATTTTTGTCATGCTACAACTACGAGATTCACTTCTGCCTCACAGCACAACATGCTAATTCGGATCCCCTTTCTCTATAGCTGGTTTGCCCCAATCCAGCATTTGATCAGGATGAATTATCGCTTTCTTCCACTGCCTCTCTGTTCTTGATGGTGTGTTATTGTTGGCTGCCGAAGAGGTAATGCCCTGGGTTATGTTCCTGTTCACATTGTGGTGGGACATTATGTGTCTTCTCCACCAGGACCATTGGGGTTTCTCTCACACAAAATTGCTGGCCCCCTGCCACACCTTTTAGCCAGGTATTGACAATGACATACGAGAGTTGTGTCAGCCTGCCCACAGTGCAACAACCATTGAGAGGCACCGTGCCCCCCCCCCCCCCCCCTCCCCCGCCCTTCCCCCATGGTCCTATTCAGTTTCACAGATGTGATGTATGGAGTAGGGATTGCAAAGTAATAGTATCCAGCAGAGGGAGAAGACATGGTTCTGGGATGCCTGTGCCATGGAGATGAGTTTTTGTGGTATCAGGTTTGTGAGGGCCAGGGATTCACAGAATCTGAAAAGGTGTAGGTCATTGTGAAAGGAGGGATGGGATTCAGAGAAAGGAATCTTTACAGTTACGCTGTTTGGTGGGATTCCTAGGCAGCATTTGAGAAACAGGATGTGGGACTGGGTTTTAGCCAGGAAACTGGATACTTTTCTGAACTGGTGCAGAAAGAAGGAGCAAGGGTCCATTGTGGCAGGAATGGTGTCCAGGCAATAGGAATAATATATAAATGGACAAAATAGCTGTTGATGGTTGACAGAAAAGCTGGATAAGGGAAAAGATGCGTAAAGATGCACAAAAATATGTAGAGACACCCAGACACATGCACAGATATGCAAAAATATGCAGACACACGTAAAAATATGCAAAGATACATGAAACCATGTAAAAATACACATAAATGCATTAAAAAGCTTACAGAAACATGGGTGAAAAGGAACACTGACGTAAGGGAATTTCAGCCTTCACTGACCAACGCCTCCAACCAACTGCCTGTAACCTGACCTCCCACATCAAAGACACCAACCACTTCCTTCACTGACTTACCACAATTCCCACCTCTTTACCTACTCGATCCCTACCCATTACTGTTGATCTCACCTCCCTATACACCAACATCATTCATGCCCATGGTCTTACCACTATTGGACACTACCTTTCCCAATATCCTTCAGACTCCAAACCCACTACCTCATTCCTCATACATCTTCCTAACATTATCCTAACCTACAACTACTTCTCATTTGAAGGAAATGCACCTGCATGGCATCATCCTATGCCAACCTTTTTTGGGCCATCTAGAGGAGACCTTCCTAGCCTCCTAAAACACCAAACCTCTAGTCTGGTTCAGGTTCATTGATGATATCTTCATGATCTGGACTCAGGGCCAAGACACCCTATCTTCGTTCCTTCACAACCTCAACGCCTTTCTCTCCCACCTGTTTCACATGGTCCTTCTCAACCCACCTTCCTAGATGTTGACCTCCTACTCTCTGATGGCTCCATCCACAGTTATACCCACATTAAACCCATCAACCACCTACAGTACCTGCGTTTTGACAGCTGTCATCCCTTTCACACCAAAAAATCCCTCTCATACAGACTGGCCACCCGGAGACAGCACATCTGCAGTGACAAAAACTCCCTTGCTCTGTATGCTGAGGATCTCACCAAGACCTTCATAGACAGGCATTATCCCAGAGACCAAGTCCGCAAACAGATCTCCTGTACCATTTGCCCTCACACCACCAATCCTCCCACCATCCCCAAGAATTGGCCACAAAGGAGTGTCCCCTTCATCACCTAGTATCACGCTGGACTGGAACAACTGAACCGCATCCTTCACCAGGGCTTTGATTGCCTATTATCATGCCCTGAAATGAGGGACATCTCACACGAGATGTTTCCCACCCTGTCTAAAGTGGTGTTTTGTCCCCCACACAACCTCTACAACATCCTAGTCTATCCCTGTGGAAGACCCAGGTGCAAAACCTGCCCAATCCGCCCATCCAGCACATTCTATTCCAGTCCTATTACATGTTTATCCTATCCCATCAGGGGCCGGGACACCTGTGACAGCAGTCACGTCATTTACCAGCTCTGCTGCAATCATTGCACTACTTTTTATATTGGTGTGGCTACCAACCAGCTATCCACCAGGATGAATGGCTACTGCCAAACTGTGGCCAAGAGCAAAGTAGACCACCTGTGTCAAACATGCAGCTGAACATAACACACTTGATTTCAGTGGTTGCTTCGTTACCTGAGCCATCTGAATCCTTCCTTACACCACCAGCTTTTATGAACTGTGTAAATGGGAATTACCCTTACACCACATTCTTCGTTTCCATAACTATCCCAGCCTCAGCCTACAATAACATACTGTCTCCACACCCCCCACCCGACAGTTTCCATTCCCTCTGTCCTATCATCTCCTCCCCCTTCCCATCTCCCACCCTCTGCAAACATATCCACCAGCCTTCCCCACTACTCTCCTTTTTTCCCCCCACCTCCCTTCCCCACAACCTCCTGACACTGTACCTGCTGGCACTCTAATCCCTGCACACTCCACCAGACAGTGTCTCTCTCTCCTCATCCACACACCACTATCCCTTCCCCTTCCGCACCCCTGCAGACTGCTGCTTACATTCCACATGATAGTTGCATTCCGGCCTGAGATGCTGGAGTTGGCAGTCTTGTGTGCATGAGGTGTCCTTGCTTATGTGTGTGAATGGTATTTGTCTTTCATTTACTGATGAAGGCTGTGGCTGAAAGCTTTATGTAACTGTTTTTAATTGTGCCTGTCTGCAACTTAACATGTTTTCTTTACGGTAAGTAGCAATTCGTCTTTACCTAAATTGTTGATATTTGTACAATGAGTGGCACCCAGCATGTTACAGCCCCTCCATTTCACACTCACTCCAATGGAGATGCAGAGCAGTTGGTCCGTACTTTCAAAACTCACATAAAAAAATATATAATCTTCTCCTGAAGAAGCCGTCGACAGATCCTTCAGCTCATAAAGGTTCACTTCAGTTGACGATCGTAGCCCAGTGGAGATGCATGCTTCACAGCTGCCAGCCCCATACACAGCTTCATAGCTAATACTCGTCCACCCGGCGGCACCCGCCTAGCAGCAGTTCCATCTGGGCTCTTCCATTTGGGCCCATGGGTTTGGCCAGTGCCCTTAAGTAAACACCAGTTGTCATTAATCACTACCATGACTGCTGCCTCTATGTTTTGCACACCTCCGATGGCTTGCTATCGTGACACTATGACCAGCTCTGCTTATGCGAGACCAACCATGTGGTGGAGACTACGCTGGCCTCATGGTTGCCTCCACAGTGTGCTCCACACCCCCTCCAGCTCCTGCACCACCTTCATTCTGTGTGCTACCACCACTGGGAAGAATAGTTAGTGTCTCCATCTCCACAGCCTGTCGCCTTTGCTGCCTCTGTCTTCTCTGCAGCCTCGGTCACAAGAGTGCCTGCCCTGGTGTGGACATGGATATGGCACCTCCATCACCTCTGCTGTGAAGGCACGACACTTGTTCCAGCAGTCATCCTGTTCTGATGAATACATTGACATCTCCACAGTGAACACTTTTCACCAAGGGGGAAGGAGTGTTGTAACCATTTTCAGTGAGTGTGCATAATTAAACAGTGCATGCGTCAATGGCGTACCCCAAAGAGGCTGCCTCACACTGGCACAGATGATGCAGCAAGTGCTGCGTTATGTTCAAACAGCCTTACATAATCCGAGGCACTGGGCTCTAGACCACTCTAATGTTTATGTGACAAATATATACTTGACTTTTAGACTACATCTTAATGTACACCTTGTTTACGAGTGTTTATACTGATTACTATGTTATTCAGTGTCTTAGTATATTCCTTCAAGTGGAAGTGAGATAAAAGTTGATTGATGGGAAACCTGACATTGAGTTTGTGCAATGTTACAATATATTTTGATAGGGTTCTAAGCTGTTGGAATATGAAGTCACAGAATCCTTCTCAAATTGTGGAGAAAGGCAATCATCTCGTCTTGAGATCGTTCATTCTGGACACTTTGTTATCATCATTTTAAATAAATCTATTTCATGGTCAATGTTTTCCTTTGTGTTCTGGAGTCCTCTTGTTAACATGTTATGCAGGTAACCTTTACTGATAACACAAAATGTTACTTCATCACTAGAATTTAACTGGTAACAGGTATAACAAATGTTTTTCTCTAAATGTGTAACAGTCCCAAAACAATGACAAAACGTTTGCGGAATTGCAATTACTTAGGCACACTTGTTCCACTGCAATATGCAAAAAGGCTTGTGTTGACTGGACACCATTTTAATTTAGAATGAGGCTATAAATAGTACCAAAGCACTTCCTGGCAGATTAAAACTGTGTGCCGGACTGAGACTCGAACTCAGGACCTCTGCCTTTTTTCTCCACAATTCTAGGCCATGCCCATCTTTCTACACATCTGCTTCCCAGAATATCCACAGTGGGCCACAGTGCAACTAAACAAGAAAAATATAGCAAAATAACCTAAGAAAAGTACTCAAGGTTTCACAAACATTTTTATAATTTGTCCTTATTTTCGTAGCATTTGTCCATCAGCAAATATATATGGTTAAAATCAGGTCATTCTTTTTCAAACAAGCTGTATTCTAACTTCTGTTTATAACACCATTCTACACAGAAGTAATAAACATGAAACGCCATACCATTCACTGCTGCTCCACTGACACAGACTAACAAGACCATTCTTTACCCTCAGGACAGCTTCATAGGAATGTTCTGTAGAGCGAGTGCTGTTAGTGATACGTACAACAGCCAGAGCATCTCGCAGCAAGACAGATATTACCAATGCCCACTCAATGCAGCCGGCTTCTGTGAATAATTGTAACAGGTACCTGGAACAGAAATGTACAGCTATGTACATATAAACAGTTCAAGAGCAACATTTAGTTACTGATAACACTTCAGTGTACAGATCCCGAAATTTCACCATCAGCATCAACTATCTGACTGTGTTGTTCTATCTTCCAGAATGTTCAGACTGTTTTGACACAACTCGGCATCATGTGAATCTGTGATTATCTCAAGCTCACTGGACAAAAAATTAGTCACCCCTAAAGAAATGAATACAAGCATCATTTAATACCCTGTACTCTGCCCCTTGATTTGAAAACTGCCTAGATTCAGTTAGGATGTGAGTCCACAAGGTTGTGCAGGTTTGTTGCCACTGACCGAGGATTTAATCACACAACTGAGGGGAAGCTGATGTATCACCTGCTGTTCTACCCTGTGCCACAGACTTTCTATGGGGCTTCACAATCTGATGATTTTGCAGGCCTATCAAGAAGTAACACGCTGGAAGAGTGTTCACAAAACCAGTCACATATTCTTCCAGCCAGATGAACTTTGCTGTTGTCATCTTCATGCATGCAGTTCCTGTTACAATGTTCTCTCACTAACAGGTCGGAATGGACCTTCACTCATGTTATTGTTGTGGTCTTCAGTCCTGAGACTGGTTTGATGCAGCTCTCCATGCTACTCTATCCTGTGCAAGCTTCTTCATCTCCCAGTACCTACTGCAGCCTACATCCTTCTGAATCTGCTTAGTGTATTCATCTCTTGATCTCCCTCTACGATTTTTACCCTCCACGCTGCCCTCCAGTACTAAATTGGTGATCCCTTGATGCCTCAGAACATGTCCTACCAACTGATCCCTTCTTCTAGTCAAGTTGTGCCACAAACTCCTCTTCTACCCAATTCTATTCAATACCTCCTCATTAGTTATGTGATCTACCCATCTAATCTTCAGCATTCTTCTGCAACACCACATTTCAAAAGCTTCTATTCTCTTCTTGTCTAAACTATTTATTGTCCATGTTTCACTTCCACACATGACTACACTCCATACAAATACTTTCAGAAACGACTTCCTGACACTTAAATCTATACTCGATGTTAACAAATTTCTCTTCTTCAGAAACGCTTTCCTTGCCATTGCCAGTCTACATTTTATATTCTCTCTACTTCGACCATCATCAGTTATTTTACTCCCCAAATAGCAAAACTCCTTTACTACTTTAAGTGTCTCATTTCCTAATCTAATTCCTGCAGCATCATCCGACTTAATTCGACTACATTCCATTATCCTTGTTTTGCTTTTGTTGATGTTCAACTTACATCCTTCTTTCAAGATACTGTCCATTCCGTTCAAATGCTCTTCCAAGTCCTTTGCTGTCTCTGACAGAATTACAATGTCATCGGTGAACCTCAAAGTTTTTATTTCTTCTCCATGGATTTTAATACCTACTCCGAACTTTTCTTTCATTTCCTTTACTGCTTGCTCAAGATACAGATTGAATAGCATCATTGCCTGCAGAAATCTCTGTTGGGTGTGAAAGCGATTTTTATTCACAAGATGTGAAATGCATCTCTGGTACCTCTCAGTCAGAACCTTTTCCTGACAACAATTCTCACATTGCGTTTCGTGGCCATGTGTGTTACACCACTAATTGTAGACATGTTGAACAGTTCATTGCAAAACACTAACAAATTCCGCAACTTCAGACATTGTATGATCATCTGCATGGTCAAACATGAATGTCCCTTTTTGCCATTCTCTCGTGTCCTTATATTTACCCAAGTTTACGTACAGCGTTGCAGCAATCACTGTGGCCTTATGCTCACAGAGGCAGCATGTGTGCCGTGGGGCACATGACTCGATCTCTGCATAATACGTAAAGTGTAACAATTCATCTGTGCATGTATTGAGGTGACTAACTTTTTGCCTCGTGAGTTTATATACAGTCCTAGAAAATGAGACATATGGAACCTAAGTGATGGTGGTGGTGATTAGTAGGATGATGATATTAGTTTTAGGGCCCTCAATGGAATGGTTATCACTGTCCTTGCAGAATACAAACTAAAGTGAGCTTAGTTAGAACAAAGTCTTTCTCATAAGCATTCATCTTTGGCAACAGTGCATGGACACACACATATAAGACATTTTAAGTGTGTATGGCAATGACAACACAGGGGTGGTTGCTCATCAATATATTAAAATTGATAGCAAAAATAATGCATGGGAGCAAGCACACCTACATTTACTTTCACACTCTTTCCTCAAGCTTAAATAAAAAATAAATGTCGTGTGACTAGGGCCTCCCATCGGAGTAGACCGTTTGCCAGGTGCAAGTCTTTCAATTTGATGCCACTTCGGCGACTTGCTTAAATAAAGCTATAAGATAGTCATGACAAAATACTAAATAAAACAAGGATTAGTTCAAAAAATTGCTTTAAGTTATTCTCCAGTACGTGTGTTCAGCTGACCACCAATGAAAATACAGAAAGAGCTGTAAGAATGGGAAGAAGTAAATACTGATTAACAGTTCTATACACGAATGTTAAAAGTGCTTAAACAAAACCTGAGTGTCTGTTTAAAAATTTATATTAAAAAAAGAAATGGACAAGCAATCAAATATGTATAACTATTATTCTGATAACTGTGGCTGGCTTGATCACTGACTAAGAAGGGATGAAACAGTTAGTCTGAGATCCACTAAAATAACCAACCCAACAACATGACGATGAGTGCAGACAACATACAAAATCTTAACCTTACTGAAACTCATCTCATTGATATTTAGAACACTGGATGAATTGTTATCAAGAAAAATTGCTGGCCTCTTGTCAAAATATGAAACACTATCATGTAAAATACGGTGCTATGACAATGGTACATCACAACACTGCACATTGGTGGATCCTCCTGCCGGAGGAGGTATGCCTGTGTCAGAGGATGGTGCATTTTTCTCAGTCATATTACAGGTATTTCTCTCCATCTGTCATATTCACCATTACAGAACTGTAGGCATAACCACCCTTCATTTATTACTTTGTACCTCCAGCCACACAGTTTCTCATAGATACATAATTCTCTTTCCCCAACAATAACACAACAGCACATAGAAGAGACCACAGAGCAGTACATTATTTTCATTGTACACATCTCTTGCTAACATGTCAGCTTGCCCATTGTCTGGATTGCCACATGGTCTGGTACCCAGCACAAAATAATTGCTTCACTTGATGTTTTAGTATGTGATGAACTATTATGTTTTGATTGAGGAAGATTAAAGGCTGTAGACTGTGGGACTGACAGTATCTTATATGCGAGTCGCACCAGGAGGTACTTTCGACAGATGGCTAGGGGGCAGTTCCCTTGCCTCAGAAAAGAAAATTGGTATAGGGCTTACCCTGAGGACCCTTGTCACCAATCTAATGCCCTCATGAAAAATGGAGTCGAAGTCCTATAAACAGAATTGTTGTACAGAGCCACATACAATATGGCCTTGGTCCAGCTGCAAGCTGTAAAATAGCAACAGGGAGGGGATGTATGTATGTGTCTGCAACTAGGACACTTTATGATGTTTAGAGCCTTTAGAGCTGAGGTGCTTCAGGTGCGCCAAAAATGGGGAAAACTTCATAATTTTCCTGGTCATCCTTGTGTAAAGCCATGTTAATCATATCTGTACCACTCCAATCAAGTATATGTAGTTCCAAAGCAAATACTTGACTTATGCATATCAAGATAATCTGTCACCTGGTTAAAAATACAGGCCCCTTTTTAGTTTGGAAATGGTTCAAGTGCCCTTCTGAAATAACAGTACATGAACAGAATTCCAACAGATTGTTTTGGCTTTTTCATATATGTTAATATAAAATTCTGGCCATTACTTAATGAGGTACTAAATTCAAATGAGGATGAATATGAAACAAAATCATTGATACAATTTGCTACAAATTCTATGCTCTGGATGTTGATAAAACTAAGCTTCAGACTACTACATCACTGAACATCTTAGAACAGATTTATAAAAATATTTGGAACAACATCCTACTCAAAATTCCTTAGTAAGCTGAAAGAAACTTTTTACAGTGAAGAGAAAATGTTTTGTTTTATTGGTACTTAGGCTGACAACAAATTATGTTCATATTTGTAACCATTTTGACTGTTGTTCACCTTACTGTTTATTAAAACTAATAAATATGTTCCTCAGGAACCACTACAATGGCTTTCCCTGGATGTTATTGTTTTGAAGTGTGTGTGTTATTCAGTCACTGGTCTGCTAGTGTGTGTGTGTGTGTGTGTGTGTGTGTGTGTGTGTTCTGGGCACTCAAATGAATGGTGATGTTACCAATGCCCTTACAAATACTATGAGGAATAAATGTGGTTAAAAACATCACAAAACAAGGAAGATTAAGTCTTACACACATAAATGTTCTAAACATGGCAAGTAAAACACAAGTAATATAAGAGGAAACCTAAAAGAACTACACAAGGAAATGCGGCTGGCTGATCACTAACATGAATGTGCCAGTCACTCTGACAACACATTAAAACTGCCTTCCTAAAATTTTTGGGAACAAATTGGAAATTTCATGAAACCTGGAAAGTGATACCACATTCATTTGAGTGTTAGTTAAAAGAGAGGGCACATCTTTTGAGAAATATGGTCCCACCCTCTTCACTGAATATAAAACACTGTATACTAAAGCGTAGGGCACTCTGATCTGTATGTCACAAGCATTACACATTCAAGTTTCCTTTTGCCGGAGCAAGAAGCCCTGTGTCAAAGGGCTGTGTCCTATGTGAAGATGAGACGACTGAGAATGACATCAACCCATCGGCATGGCTGGAATAAGGTACACCATGGCTGAGTTGTTGATGACTTTAGCAGACACAGCTTACTATCTGCTACTTATAGCCACTCTTCTTATCATCAACACATGACACTGCACCACAACAATGAGGTGATAGCATGTACGGGGATGACTCACTGAACTATCGGAGTATCACGACTTGAGTCCTTGGCTGCGTCAGCACAATTTTGATCCCTTAATACCTATGAAATGCTTAACTCCATTTTCAATGTTCCTTTACCAAGGAAAACCCAGGACAACTGCCCCAATTTAATCCTTGTACCACTGAAATGATGAATGAAATAAGTATTAGTGTCAGTGGTATTGAGAAACAACAGCAATGGTTAAAACTGAAAAGGACTCCAGGGCCTGTTGGACCCCTGTCAGATTCTATACTAAAATCTATTGTAGATCTCGTTCACAAAAAACTGTGCCCGGTTCTTGAAAAAAGGCACAGGTCACACTACACGAAGGGTAGTAGAAGTGAGCCACAAAACTTCCATCCAACATCCTTGACACTGATTTGTTGTAGAATCTTATATCATATTCTGATCTCAGGCATAATGAGGTAACTTGAACAGAATGACTTTCTCAATGCCAACCAGCTTGGATTCTGAAAACATCAATCATGTGAAACCCAACTGGCACTTTTCTCACATGACATACTGAAAGCTTTTGATCAAGGCAACCAAGCAGATGCAGTATTTCATGATTTCCGAAAAGCATTTGACTCATCATCACACCTACACTAATTGCCGAAAGTACGATCATATGGGGTATCAAGCGAAATTTGTGACTGGACTGCAGATTTTTTGGTAGAAAGGACACAGCATGTTATCTTGGATGGAGAGTCATCATCAGATGTAGAAGTAACTTGGGTGTGCCCCAGGGAAATGTGTTGGGACCTTTGCTGTTCATGTCGTATATTAATGACATTGCGGACAATATTAATAGTAAAATCAGGCATTTTTTACCTCATTATAGATAACTGCGGCATCTATAATGAAGTACTACCTGTAAAAAGCTGCATAAATGTTGTCGGATCTTGATGAGACTTCAATGTGCTGCAGAGATTGGCAAGTTGCTCTAAATGTTCAGAAATGTAAAATTGTTCACTTCACAAAATGATAAAATGTAGTATCCTATGACTATAATATCAACGAGTCACAGCTGGAATCAGCCTACTCATACAAATACCTGGGTATAACAATTTGTAGGGATCTGAAATGGAATGATCACATAGGTTCAGTCATGGGTAAAGCAGGTGGTAGATTTCGGTTTATTGGTAGAATACTGGGGAAGTACAGTCAATCGTGTGACTGGTTCTAGAATATTGTTGAAGTGTGTGGGACCAGAACCAAATAGGACTAACAGGAGATATTAAACCAGGGTGTATACGTGGACAAGGAAAAAAAATTCCCGGATTTTTCCCGGATTCCCCAGTTAAAAACACACTTTCTCCCGGGTGACAGTATATTTTCCCTTATCAATCCTTTGAATGGTTATGGCTTTATACATGGGCATACTATTTCCCGGCACTTTAGAAAACGAAACTCAGGGAAAAAGACACGTTTTGAAAGAAATCTTTGATGTGCAGCAACATGTACGCTGCGTATTTTCGTATTACGAAAGTATACATTGGAATTCCACCAAACATCGCATGTTACTTTCTGAATCATTGAAATCGAGATTTCGATGCGCTTTTGTAAGCCGTTCGTAGCTCATGTCACATGATCTCGCCAGCCGATGACAGCGGATATTCAGAGTATAAGACACGTGATGTAGTCAGCCAACAGCAACATCACTGTTAAGGAGCATGAACACACAAACAGGGAAAGTTAATAGTTTAAATTAATATACATAGTGTTGCTACAAGAAAAGCAGAGCTTTCACATACAATATTGGTCTCAAGCTGCAAGAGAAGCTAAGCTTTCGCATATACTGTTGATCTTTTTTACGCTGTGTTACAGTTTAAGATATATCACACAAATGTGCCAGTAAAATTTTTAATAATGACATAAACGTCTGATCTTCAGAGTTCGAAATTCTTCTAAATGGCTCATCATCAAAGAGTAGATTTTTAACTGAGAGTCAAACGCTCTGTGATTTAATAAATTCATGGTACATTCTTGCACATAGTTCAACTTACGTAAAAGGATACTTACTTTGAAAGTAACGCTTTTCAAACCACTATTCGAAATATTTTCCCGCGACCTGTTAGAAATACGTTCGTTTCAGCAGTTGCCAGAGAGCGACACCGCGCCTGGGTAGCTATCATGACGTAGGAAGCCTGTATATACTTACGTGTAAAACATTGAAAGATCATACATAATGTCATAAAAGAAACAAGACATCAGAGGATACTCCAAGAGCATTGGAATTTCGTGAACCATATTAAAATGTGCAGTAGACCTCGACCTGATATTAAGCATTTCAGTGTGGTTTTCGGGATGTAAATTTTCTTGGAGCACCAGTACTGTATTATATCATGTTTGGTTCTTTATTATGCCATAATGCCATACATTCTAGAAAATGAAAACGTGCACTTGAAATGCAGCGAACAGTTGAAACTAGCCAATACTGTGAAATTAAACATTTCGTTTGAAATACATTGACTGCCTCAGCGGAAAAGGTTAACAAAAAGTCAAATTTCTTTAACAAACAGACAAAAACAACTTCATTGTTCCGCAAGCCGATTAGACTGTCAGAAAGGTGGAAATAAAATAAAATCTGAAAGCAATGACATATTTTAGCCTTCCGTAATTATGTGAATGTGTTTTAATTCACTTGATAGCCCACGGCCACATATATCCGTTTTTTTTTTCATTTGACGTGAGAGTAAATGAAGGGGAAACAGCAAAATCACTAAATGTAAACACGGGTCACGTGGAGTCTACCCACTATAACTCAGACTGCTCTGCGCATCAGCCCTGGATCTACGACATTTGCGAACCGGGTCAATACTAAGAAAAAAATCGAATTTTCAAAATATGTTCATCTTGTAGCGCACATCTTTCGGAAAAGTCTGTAACATAAAACATATGTATTTGAGGAAATGTACGACATATTATTTGGTCTTAAATATGCCAAAGTGCAGTGCCACGCCTCTTCATAAAGCATTTTTCTACCGCACGTCCAAACTATATTTAGGAGAGTGGAAACTGAAATGTCCTGTGGTGCCTCTCCTGCTCCCAGTCGGCCGGTTTGACAGCCTGCCCGTCTCTCTCTCTCTCTCTCTCTCTCTCTCTCTCTCTCTCTTTTTTTTTTAAAAAAAAAAAGAACACTCGCAATTAATAATGGATGGGATTATTTGTAATCGACAGAATAAGAAACCTTCAGAAAATCTGAACTCTTTACTGCCTATTAGTTAATAACTTGCTCTTGTGTGACATAAAATTAAATGTAGGATATATATAACCAATACTGACAAGAGATAAGCAAGAAGTTACACATTTCTTCAAACCTTAGCTCCTAGCGTTTTTCTCTCTAATCTTGTTGCAGCTTTATTCCTTTCTGCGAAAGAATCTATTACCTCGAAAAGTTCGTCAAACGTTTTGCTACATGAAAAATCGAAATGTCACTATCTAATACTGAAAAAGCTGTTAACAGAAATAATACCCATGACTTGTGTGGTTTCTCAATCTGATTACATCTATTCTGTCACTGTCTGCTAGTTAAAACAAAATAGGCCTTTCTAATATGGCAGCAGTTTTATAACACAACAAATAAACGAGACTGTTTTGGCACAAATGGCCATTTTTATAACACGACAGAATACAATCCACCAAGTACCAATATCAAATGCATATTAGGCCTACTGCAAGCAAAAAGCTGTATGTTAGGAAATAGTTTCACATTTCCATTCATACGCGTCAGCTTCTCAAGCATGAGATTGAAAAGTAGTAGTACGAAATTTTTATATAAATTTGAAATCGTCTTATTGTTCCATAATTTGTGTGATGTCCCCATTTCTTCTCCTTCCTCATTCTAACAATCAATCTTGTCATCACCAATTCTGTAGCTATTCCTGCCATGGTCAAAATTTGTTCGCCGATTAACTTCACTAACCCTGCCAGAATCACAGGTTTAGTTACACCGCGATTATTTTCCGGTTAGGCGTTATTACGCATTCGAACAACACATTTTCCACATTACTTCCAGAATAGAACTTAAGCGGCTGCTGGCCGTGGACTGTACTACTGGTCCTTACTAGTGTAGCGGTCCAACCAAAAATTTTCTGTCAAAATTTCATTTTCTTGGATACACCGAGAAGATAATACGTAATCTTACTCACCTGTTACTCCTGTCAGTCGTTTATTTACATTCTGGTAGTCTGAATCTATGGATTTCGCTAGTAATCAAAACAACACTGATCATTCACAAACTCAATCAACCACATAATTAGACAGCGATTGGCATTCATCCATTCGGCTTTACTCCATCATCTCGTATAGCCCCATCCCCTTATGTCTGCAGAAAGTTTATTTTTATATATGATGAGGATTCTCCTGACAGAGGCATCATGTACAGTATTCAAAAGTCAACTTATGATTCATTCAGAAATCAACTTAAAATGTGTTCAAAAATGTTCAAAAACCAACAGGGAAGCGTTTCAAAATTATATGAATAATCGATAGACAAACATGCGCTGGATGCTAGGCGCTTTGTGAAAGAAGTTTTTTTCCTCAAGAATATGAATTTGGCACCCCCTTTTCCCTGTAGCATCTAGCTGCTTGCTGCGACTGCTTGCACAGCCAACAGCCACATTCCTGTAGCCAGAAGCGGGAGAATCTACTACTCAAACGTGAATCAACTGTGCATGCACGTAGCTGCTAAAACAAATCGAACGTAAACAGTTGCGACTTCATGCTCACTCGAGGCAATTTGTTGTTATGAAGTCTTCCTAAAGCCTTTGACACATTTTCAATTGGCAGACACTTGCATGAGCATTGTGTGTCGTCGTTGTATAAGGCGCATTTCCTTTGCAATTTAAGTTATTTTCGTTTTTTTCTCTCGTTTATGTTTTATTGCTGAAGTATTATTCTGAAGTAACAGGATACAATAATATCCTTTGTTAGAGTATAGGTTCTTACCAGTCAAAATTACAAAAATTTAACTGAAAACTAAAACAATGAAAAATTCCCGGATTTCTAAAAATATCCCGGGTTTTTCCCGGATTTCCCGGTTGTCCCGGGTCGTATACACCCTGTAAACGTATACAGAGAAGGACAGCATAAATAGTAACAAGTTTGTTTAATCTGTGGGAGAGTGTCACAGAGGTACTGAAGGAGCTGAACTGGAAGATTCTTGGAGATAGATATGAACTATCACAAGAAAGTCCATTAACAAAGTTTCAAGATCCAGTTTTAAATGATTACTTCAGGAATTTATTACAGCTCCCTACATATCACTCACATAGGGATCATGAGGACGAGAGTAGAACAATTACTGCATGCACAGAGGCATTCAAACAATCATTCTTCCCACACTCCATACATGAATGGAATAGGAAGAAACCCTAATAACTGGTACAATGGGATGTACCCTCTGCCATGCCCCTCACAGTGGTTTGCACAGAGTAGATGTAGATATGCCCTGGCACTCACCATGAAGACATTATTTTCTCCAGCCTTTGCAAATGGAGAATGTCATTCTGGATATCCTGGACTACTTTACCTGCTGAGTACAATTGCTGTAGAGAGTGAAGTGCACTCGGAGTTGGAACAGCTGAGGAATTTAGCAGTCACACACAACTTGTTTCATCTGCTCCAGTTTCTGCAAGACCACAATAAATCTGCATCCAAGTTAGTGAAGTCTTGAAGCAATCATATCTCAAGGAAACAATCAGAGAAAACAACAGAGCAATAAATGGAGTCCCCCTTTTAGATCCATCCTTGATTGCAGCATCAACCTTAGACCTATTAGACCTTCTGGTGACAAACAGACCCGAACTATTTGAAACAGTTAACGCAGAACAGGGAATCAGCGATCACAAAGCAGTTACGGCATCGATGATTTCAGCCATAAATAGAAATGTTAAAAAAGGTAGGAAGATTTTTCTGTTTAGCAAAAGTGACAAAAAGCAGATTACAGAGTACCTGACGGCTCAACACAAAAGTTTTGTCTCAAGTACAGATAGTGTTGAGGATCAGTGGACCAAGTTCAAAACCATCGTACAATATGCATTAGATGAGTATGTGCCAAGCAAGATCATAAGAGATGGAAAAGAACCACCGTGGTACAACAACCGAGTTAGAAAACTGCTGCGGAAGCAAAGGGAACTTCACAGCAAACATAAACATAGCCAAAGCCTTGCAGACAAACAAAAATTACGCGAAGCGAAATGTAGTGTTAGGAGGGCTATGCGAGAGGCGTTCAATGAATTCGAAAGTAAAGTTCTGTGTACTGACTTGGCAGAAAATCTTAAGAAATATTGGTCTTATGTCAAAGCAGTAGGTGGATCAAAACAAAATGTCCAGACACACTGTGACGAAAATGGTACTGAAATAGAGGATGACAGACTAAAGGCCGAAATACTAAATGTCTTTTTCCAAAGCTGTTTCACAGAGGAAGACTGCACTGTAGTTCCTTCTCTAGACTGTCGTACAGATGACAAAATGGTAGATATCGAAATAGACGACAGAGGGATAGAGAAACAATTAAAATTGCTCAAAAGAGGAAAGGCCGCTGGACCTGATGGAATACCAGTTCGATTTTACACAGAGTCCCGAAGGAACTTGCCCCCCTTCTTGCAGCGGTGTACCGTAGGTCTCTAGAAGAGCGTAGCGTTCCAAAGGATTGGAAAAGGGCACACGTCATCCCTGTTTTCAAGAAGGGACGTTCAACAGATGTGCAGAACTATAGACCTATATCTCCAACATCGATCAGTTGTAGAATTTTGGAACACACATTATGTTCGAGTATAATGACTTTTCTGGAGACTAAAAATCTACTCTGTAGGAAGCAGCATGGGTTTCGAAAAAGACGGTCGTGTGAAACCCAGCTCGCGTTATTCGCCCACGAGACTCAGAGGGCCATAGACACGGGTTCACAGGTAGATGCTGTGTTTCTCGACTTCAGCAAGGCGTTCGATACAGTTCCCCACAGTCGTTTAATGAACAAAGTAAGAGCATATGGACTATCAGATCAATTGTGTGATTGGATTGAAGAGTTCCTAGATAACAGAATACAGCATGTCATTCTCAATGGAGAGAAGTCTTCCGAAGTAAGTGTGATTTCAAGTGTGCCGCAGGGGAGTGTCATAGGGCCGTTGCTATTCACAATATACATAAATGACCTTGTGGATGACATCGGAAGTTCACTGAGGCTTTTTGCAGATGATGCTGTGGTGTATCGAGAGGTTGTAACAATGGAAAATTGTACTGAAATGCAGGAGGATCTACAGCGAATTGACGCATGGTGCAGCGAATGGCAATTGAATCTCAATGTAGACAAGTGTAATGTGCTGCGAATACATAGAAAGATAGATCCCTCATCATTTAGCTACAAAATAGCAGGTCAGCAACTGGAAGCAGTTAATTCCATAAATTATCTGAGAGTACGCATTAGGAGTGGTTTAAAATGGAATGATCATATAAAGTTGATCGCTTGAATACTGCTCAGCAGTGTGGGATCCGTACCAGATAGGGTAGATAGACGAGATAGAGAAGATCCAATGGAGAGCAGCGCGCTTCGTTACAGGATCATTTAGTAATCGCGAAAGTGTTACGGAGATGATAGATAAACTCCAGTGGAAGACTCTGCAGGAGAGACGCTCAGTAGCTCGGTACGGGCTTTTGTTAAAGTTTCGAGAACATACCTTCACCAAAGAGTCAAGCAGTGTATTGCTCCCTCCTACGTATATCTCGCGAAGAGACCATGAGGATAAAATCAGAGAGATTAGAGCCCACACAGAAGCATACCAACAATCCTTCTTTCCACGAACAATACGAGACTGGAATAGAAGGGAGAACCGATAGAGGTACTCAAGGTACCCTCCGCCACACACCATCAGGTGGCTTGCGGAGTATGGATGTAGATGTAGATTTAGATAAAAATCACCTCCCTTCATGAATTGGGCAATTGTCCTGTTAACACTCGTGGCCAGCCTGATCTCCTTTTGGTGTGTAATGTCAATGTTCTTCAGGTAAGAAGATCTTGAAGATCCATACTGCACACCCATAGTCTAGCCACAAGCCTAAAACAGCCCTTGAACACTGGCGCAGTTGTGCCCTGTCCATTTTTGTAGGTCTGTGACAGAGGCACTTCAAGATATTTAGTGACTTCTGGGTCCTTGGCTTTGTGTCCTTTAGCACTAGAAGGACCGAGGGGCCAAATTGGCCCCTTTTCGATCTTTTCACTTGTTTTCTGAGCAAATCGTAAGTTCAACTGACTTGATATTTTGTGACTTTTCATCTGTCATATGAAATATTAACCACCGCATTTTGGAGTGTCCTATTTTTATTAGGTTGTGAAATATGAAGCTTACCACCTAGAAGGACGGCGGGGCCCTCCAGCATTTATTTGTATTTAGAGGCTACTTCTTTGCAATACTGCATATGAAATCACATGAACTGTTGCCCCTTTGTTGTTCAAATGTGCGACAACAATGTCATTCAATCCAGTGCTGACTGTTGGTTAGCTGATGCAAGGATTTCAGTTATTGTCTGTTGTGACGGTATCTGAGAGTCGTCCCTGCAGTCATGACCTACGAATACAAGAAGTGGCTAACAGACGCTGAAATACTAGCAGAACTGAGAAAAATAGAAGATAAAAGTTCAGGTGAAGAATTTGAGTTTTCTGACAGCGATCAGGACAATGAAGGAAGTCTAGTAGTTTCAGTGTGTGCAGATGAAGAATGTGATTCGTGCAACGAATGTGATGATGTAAACACAGCCAAGGACAGTTTTCTGCTAAATTTATCCAGCATGCCATCTGATGTTCCAAATTCTAGCTCCATAAGATCAACACCCCGGACAACATTTGCTTCCCCCGGAAGTCAGTCAAAAACTGATACTGGGCAACCTACTAAACAAAAAGAAACAGCAAAAGAAGGGACTGTGTAGAAAATTGTACTAGTGAGTTCTAATGCAGGTCAGTAATATTTCTGTTCTTTGTATAGAGTTTTAGTTTTTAAAATTACAAGAACAGATATACTCATACAATATCAGTACATTACATGTTCTAAAAGTACTGTTCTTTTTTCATATGTTTTCAGGTCGTCTACAAAAGTCATAACATTTTGCGGGAGAGCTCAGGACCAACATCATATGCTAAAAGGAAAATTCAAAGTGGGAAACTTCTTACTGCTTGGTGGTTAATTTTCAGTGCTTCCATGATGCGCCACATCCAGCACTGTACTGAGGCAGAGGCTTGTCGTCGAACACAAGACGATTCCTGGACAGTAGACACTGAAGAACTCGATGCTTTTGTCACCATAATGTATGCAAGAGGAGTGTATGCGGCAAAGAATTTTCCTCTCAAAAGCCTATGGTCAATAGAATGGGGTCCTCCGTTTTTCAGACAAACTATGGGACGAAACAGAGTTATCGAAATAATGAGGTATATGAGGTTTGACACCAAGTCCACTAGATCTGAATGCCTCCAGGCTGACAAATTTGCTCATCTCAGATACTTGGAATGCTTTCATACAAAACAGTGCATCATGCTGTAAACCAGAACCGTATCTTACAGTTGATGAACAACTTTTGCCATCTAAAACAAGATGCCTATTCACACAATATATTGCAAGCAAGCCAGATAAGTTTGGCATAAAATTCTAGTTACTTATAGGTGTTTCTAGTAAATACATAGTGAATGGATTCCCATACACTGGTGCTGATCCCCTTCAACCAGCTGACCAAGGCATAAGTGAAAATTTTGTTCTTAGGCTTATGGGATCATACTTAGGCAAAAGTTTGAATGTCACTACTGACAGTAACTTTACTTCGTTAAGCCTTGCGAACCATCTGAGGGCAGCATCCACAACTTTAGTAGGTACTTTGAACCATAATCGAAGGGAGGTGCCTCCTGTTGCAAAGACCAGAAAACAACCACTCCACTCGACTACTGTGTATAAAATGATGATGGAACAACACTAACAGTTTATCAAGGAAAAACAAATAGGAATGTTTTGTTACTGAGTTCACTTCACTCTCATGTATCCCTGTCCGATAGTCAGTAGAAGAATCCTGAAACAGTGCAATTCTACCATGAAACAAAATTTGGGGTCGACGTTGTTGATCAAATGATAAGGATGTACTCAACAAAAGCTGGTACAAGACGTTGGTCAACGCACGTATTTTACAACATTCTTGATTTGGCTGCCATAAATTCCTGGGTGTTGTATAAGGACGTATATTTTTGATTTGTGTGAAGAGCTTCGAGAGCGGTATGTATCATCAAGAAATAAGGAGCCAGACCAGAATCATGCAGACACTAAAGGTGGACCACAGAGGGCAACTAAGAGAGAGAAGTGTAAAATTCATACCTCATGTAAAGGAAACCATACTGCTACTGTTTGTTCGGGTTGTGAGAAAGCAGTATGTGGCAAATGTGAGAAGAGAAGTAATAAAAATCAACAAAAGCTATATATGAGTGTTACATTCCATTGCCTATCACAATCTGATCAAATAAACACGTGGCCAATTTGGCCCTGTCAGTCCTTGTAGGTAGTAGCCTGCTTGCGGTCCTCCTAATGTTAGGTGTGGTAACCACAACAATTTCAAATAAAAAATGAGGCCCATAACCCTTGCTGAGTCTTTAAAATGTGGAATGGTGTCCTTCATATGCAAGCTGGATAAAAATGAAAACCTGTCTTTGCAGTCTACTCTTCCAACCTCTTGACAGTAAATCATAAATGGCAAGAAGTGCAAAATCATCCACAAAAAGGAGCATTGCACAGTTACACTGTTAATGTCTACAGCAAAGAGGATAAGACTTAAAACACTTCCCTGGGAAACACTATTCTCCTGCTTGAACCTATTTCATGTAGTGCCATTAATTCAGCACCGAAAGAAAGCATTCTGATAAGAAGGACTGAATGAATATGGGGAGTTGGCCACAAAAGCCCCATTGGCAGAGCTGTCCAAGAATATTGTGCCTCCAAGTAATGTCTAACACCTTACTGGTGTTGAAAAACATCCCTGTACAGTACTGTTTACATAGAGAAGCTCGTTTCTAGCGTGGTCAGGTTATCGACAGTGGACTGATACTTCCTGAATCCACTCTGTAAGCAGCTGAGAAGCTGCCTGGTCTCTAAGATCCATGCCAGATGACTGTCGAGCATTCACTCCATGGTATTTTCTACACTGTCCCTTAAGATGACACTCTGGTAACTACTGGGACAGATTTAGTCCTTTGCTGCTTTGAGGAGAAGCATCAAAATTATCTCCCTCCATGAATTGGGAAATTTTCCTGTCTTCCAGGTGAAACTGGAACATTCTAAAAGCATTTCCTTTGATGCTGCTTACAAGTTTCGCAGCATATTGGTATCAGATTTCGTAATGACCGTGTGCTGCACCAAGAGCTTCCGACAGCAGCAAATCCAGCTCCCACAAGGAGAAAGGGTAGTTATATGACTCAGGATTGTTGGATCTGAAGCTTAGTTCATCCCTCTCTGTAATGGCAGAACGCTGGGTCCTGGCTGGCCATAGGAGGAATCATCACAAAATGCACTGCCATCATCTGAGCGATGTGTCTGTTGATTGGAGACATCCCTGCTTCAGCACCACTGCTCTATGTCAATGACTCCATTTACCAGAAATTATCCTGATGGTCCATAATTTTGTAAAACTAGTGGAATGATTGATAGAGGCTTGGAATGTGTGCCATGATCTCTTCTTGCTCTCTTTGATTATGAGTCAAATGTTGGCTCTCACTATTTGAAAGGCTGTGAAGTTTTCTGATGTTGGGCAGCATTTAAACCACCACAGAGCACATGCCTGGCCCGAATTGCTCAGTGGCAACCATAATTCCCCCCAGGTACAGGCTGCCTTCTAAGATGATCTGAGGTCTCATGGACAGATGAGTCTGACACATGGCAGACCACACTTGTGATGTAGTCCACCCATGATAAGATGCTACAAGGGTGTTTGAACACAGCCAGCTATTGGAACAATGTCCAGTTAAGCTTTGCTGATCATCCATCTTGGCAGTCAGTGGAGTGCAGTGCAGTCAATAGTGAGTGTGCACAACAAGTAGTTAATTTTTGTGCAGTGAAGTATTGCACAATGTTGAATAGAAGTGTCAGCTCAGTGCATTTATAGTAGGAACTGATATCAATCATGTAATGACTCCGATGCAAGATTTTTCGAGGCAAAGTAATGTTGAAATTGCTTTGACTACAACTCTAGACAGATTTCGATTCAACAAATACAATATGGCTAACAGTGATAACATATTTAAATATGAGATGTGAAGCTCCTGTAAAATATTAACCGCTAACTGCCTACATACTGTATCTGCGCTTTAGTGAAAAGGCAAGAACATTTTTACGCTACTATTAGAGCTGTAGGAGGGGGGTCAGTTACGTTAGGGAAAGTTTTTATTATTTAGTTTTGGACAATACAAGTGTGTGATATATAATAACAGGTGGTAGTATTACTTGAAAGTTTATAATTTCCTTTCTCCCAGGTTATCTTCCAAAGTAATTTTGTTAATTGAAAAATATTATTTGGAGTAAAAATGTTCATGAAGTAATGCTAATGTTGTTTAGTAGTGGTATAAATGAAATGCTTTCAGCAGAAAGAAAAAGTGGTTAATTTCTAAATGCAAATTGCTATTATTTGGGTTCTGAGCAGTAACTGCTGCAGTTGATTGTTTATTTGACAAGTAAGATCTTACAAGATTAATGTAAAATAACACAAGGTTAATGGGTGACACCATTTCTCTTTGAAAAAGTTCAGTGATGTCAGGGCAAACATAGAGAAACAAATTTGTGTGTGTGTGCTTCATTTTTTCACTAAATTCAAGGCAAATTCTGTTGTTGATTTGGAGAGCAAATACAAAAACAATTTTCAGTTTTGTCCATTTAGAACTGGTGAACATTTTCTTTAGCTTATAATCCTTTTTCTCAGATGGAAAAGGCACAAGGTAATGTTGCATTGATTTTTGACCTAGTTTAGTGGATGTTTCAAAGTCATTTGAGTAATGGCTAAGATAAGGAGTGCAGGATGACCCAACTGAACATTTGTTAAACACTTTGGAATGACATGACTGCCTTAACAACAACAACAACAACAACAAAAGTCCTTAAAAATTTGAATATAAAGCAATCGCTTCAAAGTCTAGCTGTTACAATGCTAAACTACTCATATGCAGAGCTAATCCACATGTAATATTACATTAAGTATACTTAAATGACAAGTGTAAAGATGTGGCATGACACATCGAAATTAAAGCCTTATTCACAGAAATTACAAAAGCATCCATGTTAGAAACTGACAATAAACAATCACTTTTCATGGTTAAAGACGACACAGGAGCCAGTTGTATTGGCCTAGTTGTGGTTTACTTACACTGCAGTACACACATTTGTGGACATGCCTGCAAAGCCTAATTTTATATGTAAGAAGCTGTAATACCTCAATAGTACAACAGTTCACAATAAGATTTGGGTCATTCCATGAAAAGTTTGTTTAGTAACAAATCAACACAGCTCACACCATCAAACCTTTGCTGTATACAGTGTCATATTCAGGTCTATCAGTTTTTTATTTTCACATTAATAGTTAAAATATCAAATGTATAAATTATATGTCTGAAACCATGGAATGACCCATTTATAATATCTTACACTCGGAACATAGTTTTAATTAGCATATTTTACTATCTACCCTACATCTAATTGCCTGCCAGGTACCTGATAAAGTACCTGTAATGAAAGCTTACCTAAGCTGGACTTCTGATTTTGCTGAGCCTTTATTAGTTAGCTCCTGCGATAGTTGCTCCAGTAGATTTGCACTTGGAACATCAGGCCATGTTGTGTTAGAAACATCTTGAACTGAGCTCTCTCTGTCATCACCCCAATAGGAACCTTCTTCGCTTCGTATGCTTGCCTCTTCTGCAACAATGGAACACCAAATTAACAGGTTTCTCTAGGTAACACACAGTGAAGCTATTTCTCTCACAAGAAACATCTTTATCCAGTGGTCTGGTTAATCCTTGAGCAGACACTTTTTTTTTTTTTAAACATGAACGGGTGCTTGACGTACTTCATACACATGTAAGGAATACCTGTCTTTACCTAAGGAATACTTGCCTTTATGTTACCAAGGTAAACATATTTGAGCAAAATCACAGTTTAATTAAAGAGTGATAACATAAACTGAAATTATATGAGTTAAAAACTAAACTCCGTCTGAACAGGCCATTAAGACCCAATAGCGCTGACTGGCCGCCGTGTTATCCTCAGCCCACAGGCATCACTGGATGCGGATATGGAGGGGCATGTGGTCAGCACACCACTCTCCCAGCGTATGTCAGTTTATGAGACTGATTATATGAGTTATATCACTGTTTGGTTAAACAATAATAAAATAAATGTTCATTATCTCACTCTGACGCTGAGTGCAGTTGCATCAGAGCACAGATGACCACTTATTCAACTGCTAATTATCTCTCACATAATTACTTCATAGTGGGATTGTGCCCCTATCTTGGAATCTGGGTCATTTTGTTGCACAATTCACAAATTCTTTCTCACCTAGCTCGTCATTTGTTTTATATTACTGCAGCACGCTTGGATGTATGACAGCACATTTTATCACCGAGTTAACTGAAGCAATAATCAAGGAACAGGTACGGGTTGCAATTGCAAAGCAACAATGGAACTGTACAAGATTTTGTGTTTGGCACGCTTTATACATAGGCACGCTGGCTTGAGTGCAAACAGAAAACTGACATGCTAAAAGTAACACATGATAACATTAAGAAAGCACAAGTTACTTTTTCAAATACATACAAATGAAGCTAGATGTATTTGGAAAAATAGAAGTAAATTAATGTTTAAATATAGTAAGGAAGGGCAAATAACAATTCATGGGGCTGGTACAAATACAATACTAACAAGACGTTCATCCCAGTATTATCTGAGATTGGCATCTGGCCCTAACTATATTTATCTGCTTAAATAATCTACAAATCCTACGTTTTACTGCAACACTTTCCATTTGAATTCATTCACAAGGAAAATCATTTCACCATCGTGTCACGTGTAGGCACATCCCTGTGTTTGTTAGAGTGAGACAAATGTTTCAGGTTAAATCTAAAACTCAGACAGAGCATTAAAGGAAATTACATTGACAGAGACTCCCACTTCATCGTGCAAGAGCAGAGGGAAATGGGAAATTAGCTCCTTTCATTAGAATAATAGGAGAGGAAGGAAAAAGTAAATGAGTTATTAGTTATATGAATATAATAAAGAGAAACATTCCACATGGGAAAAATATATCTAAAAACAAAGATGATGTGACTTACCAAACGAAAGCGCTGGCACGTCGATAGACACACAAACATACACACAAAATTCAAGCTTTCGCAACCAACCATTGCTTCGTCGGGAAAGAGGGAAGGAGAGGGAAAGACGAAAGGATGTGGGTTTTAAGGGAGAGGGTAAGGAGACATTCCAGTCCCAGGAGCGGAAAGACTCACCCTAGGGGGGAAAAAGGACAGGCACACACTCGCGCGCACGCACACACACACACACACACACACACACACACACACACACACACACACACACACACAACCAGACACCTGTAAAGGCAAAAGCTTTTGCCCCCACAAACGTCTGCCTGCATCCGTGCACGCGCAGACGGACACGTGTGTGTGTGTGTGCGAGCGCACCCCCCCCCCCCCCCCCCTCCCAAGGCAAGGGAAGTCCCTCCGCTCCCAGAATTGGAACCATTCCTCACCCTCTCCCCCAAAACCCACATCCCCCCCCACCCCCCCCCCCCCAGCCCCCCACGAAGGAACGACCAGCCGCGAAAGCTTGAACTCCGCGTGCATGCCTGTGTCCACCCGCGCGTCCATCGGCCCGCCAGCACCCCCGCCCGGCAAGTGACATCATCCTTGTTTTTATATATATATATATATATATATATATATATATATATCTAAAAAGAAAGACAATGAGACTTACCAAACAAAAGCACTGGCAGGTCAATAGACACACAAACATACACACAAAATTCTAGCTTTCACAACCAACGGTTGCCTCGTCAGGAAAGAGGGAAGGAGAGGGAAAGACAAAACGATTTGGGTTTTAAGGGAGAGGGTAAGGAGTCATTCCAATCTCGGGAGCGGAAAGACTTACCTTAGGGGGAAAAAAGGACAGGTATACACTCGCAAACACACACATATCCATCCGCATATACACAGACACAAGCAGTCATTTGTAAAGGCAAAGAGTTTGGGCAGAGATGTCAGTCGGGGTGGAAGTACAGAGGCAAAGATGATGTTGAAAGACAGGTGAGGTATGAGCGGCGGCAGATTGAAATTAGAAATTAGCCAAGATTGAGGCCTGGCGGATAGCGAGAACAGAGGATATGCTGAAGGGAAAGTTCCCATCTCCGGAGTTCTGACAGGTTGGTGTTAGTGGGAAGTATCCAGATAACCCGGATGGTGTAACACTGCGCCAAGATGTGCTGGCTGTGCACCAAGGCATGTTTAGCCACAGGGTGATCCTCATTACCAACAAACACTATCTGCCTGTGTCCATTCATGCGAATGGACAGTTTGTTGCTGGTCATTCCCACATAGAACGCTTCACAGTGTAGGCAGGTCAGTTGGTAAATCACGTGGGCGCTTTCACATGTGGCTCTGCCTTTGATCGTGTACACCTTCCGGGTTACAGGACTGGAATAGGTGGTGGTGGGAGGGTGCATGGCAAAGGTTTTACACCGGGGGCGGTTACAGGGGTAGGAGCCAGAGGGTAGGGAAGGTGGTTTGGGCATTTCATAGGGATGAACTAAGAGGTTACGAAGGTTAGGTGGACGGCGGAAAGACACTCTTGGTGGAGTGGGGAGGATTTCATGAAGGATGGATCTCATTTCAGGGCAGGATTTGAGGAAGTTGTATCCCTGCTGGAGAGACACATTCAGAATCTGATCCAGTCCCGGAAAGTATCCTGTCACAAGTGGGGCACTTTTGGGGTTCTTCTGTGGAAGGTTCCGGGTTTGAGGAGATGAGGAAGTGGCTCTGGTTATTTGCTTCTGTACCAGGTCGGGAGCGTAGTTACGGGATGCAAAAGCTGTTTTCAGGTTGTTGGTGTAATGGTTCAAGGATTCCGGACTGGAGCAGATTCGTTTGCCACGAAGACCTAGGCTGTAGGGAAGGGACCGTTTGATGTGGAATGGGTGGCAGCTGTCATAATGGAGGTACTGTTGCTTGTTGGTGGGTTTGATGTGGACGGACGTGTGAAGCTGGCCATTGGACAGGTGGAGGTCAACGTCAAGGAAAGTGGCATGGGATTTAGAGTAGGACCAGGTGAATCTGATGGAACCAAAGGAGTTGAGGTTGTAGAGGAAATTCTAGAGTTCTTCTTCACTGTGAGTCCAGATCATGAAAATGTCATCAATAAATCTGTACCAAACTTTGGGTTGGCAGGCCTGGGTAACCAAGAAGGCTTCCTCTAAGCGACCCATGAATAGGTTGGCGTACGAGGGGGCCATCCTGGTACCCATGGCTGTTCCCTTTAATTGTTGGTATGTCTGGCCTTCAAAAGTGAAGAAGTTGTGGGTCAGGATGAAGCTGGCTAAGGTAATGAGGAAAGAGGTTTTAGGTAGGGCAGCAGGTGATCGGCGTGAAAGGAAGTGCTCCATCACAGCGAGGCCCTGGACATGCGGAATATTTGTGTATAAGGAAGTGGCATCAATGGTTACAAGGATGGTTTCCGGGGGTAACAGACTGGGTAGGGATTCCAGGCGTTCAAGAAAGTGGTTGGTGTCTTTGATGAAGGATGGGAGACTGCATGTAATGGGTTGAAGGTGTTGATCTACGTAGGCAGAGATGCGTTCTGTGGGGGCTTGGTAACCAGCTACAATGGGACGGCCGGGATGATTGGGTTTGTGAATTTTGGGAAGAAGGTAGAAGGTAGGGGTGTGGGGTGTTGGTGGGGTCAGGAGGTTGATGGAGTCAGGTGAAAGGTTTTGTAGGGAGCTTAAGGTTCTGAGGATTCCTTGAAGCTCCGCCTGGACATCAGGAATGGGATTACCTTGGCAAACTTTGTAAGTAGTGTTGTCTGAAAGCCGACGCAGTCCCTCAGCCACATACTCCCGACGATCAAGTACCACAGTCGTGGAACCCTTGTCCGCCGGAAGAATGACGATGGATTGGTCAGCCTTAAGATCACAGATAGCCTGGGCTTCAGCAGTGGTGATGTTGGGAGTAGGATTAAGGTTTTTTAAGAAGGATTGAGAGGCAAGGCTGGAAGTCAGAAATTCCTCGAAGGTTAGGAGAGGGTGGTTTTGAGGAAGAGGAGGTGGGTCCCGCTGTGACGGAGGACGGAACTGTTCCAGGCATGGTTCAATTTGGATAGTATCTTGGGGAGTTGGATCATTAGGAGTAGGATTAGGATCATTTTTCTTCGTGGCAAAGTGATATTTCCAGCAGAGAGTACGGGTGTAGGACAGTAAATCTTTGACAAGGGCCGTTTGGTTAAATCTGGGAGTGGGGCTGAAGGTGAGGCCTTTGGATAGGACAGAGGTTTCGGATTGGGAGAGAGGTTTGGAGGAGAGGTTAACTACTGAATTGGGGTGTTGTGGTTCCAGATTGTGTTGATTGGAATTTTGAGGTTTTGGAGGGAGTGGAGCTGGAAGTGGGAGATTGAGTAGATGGGAGAGACTGGGTTTCCTCTAATTGCACACAATTGCGTCAGCTTTCAGACAGCACTACTTACAAAGTTTGCCAAGGTAATCACATTCCTGATGTCCAGGCGGAGCTTCAAGGAATCCTCAGAACCTTAGGCCCACTACAAAACCTTTCACCTGACTCCATCAACCTCCTGACCCCACCAACCACCCACACCCCTACCTTCTACCTTCTTCCTAAAATTCACAAACCCAATCATCCCAGCAACTCAGCACCTCCACTACATGATGAGTAGTAATCTACCATTTTCATAATACTGGAATGAGGTATGAGATGAATTAGAAGACTGTGAAGCTCCCAGTCAATAAGACAAAGCACAACAATTGCAGGAGTCACAAAGAAATGTTTCTGACTGAGTAAATGACTCTATTCAATCCCAGTTACCTGTCTTTGAAGATGTAAGTAATGTTTTGGCACCTTTGGATGCTGCAAGCAGCAAATTTTACTGCTGGAACCTGTTTATTGATGAGAATGCGATAAAAAACACAAAAACTGAAATAGACCACTATGCAGCATCGACTGTTTCTAAAGTGAGGAGGCAAAATAAAATAACCCCCAGACTGCTTTGGGCCAATTGGTCTGCTGTGAAGAAGCATTTTTTTGCGATAATTATTCACATGTACCTAGTGCACAAACCAAACATCATCACAGACTATTGAAGCAGTGTGCAAATCTTAGCTTCATCTTTACCTGCAAAAATCATGAAGAGAGATTTAGATTAATTTTCTTTAGGCTTCATATGAATCACAATGACAATTACATTTGCATGGAGCAACCAAACCATGATCTTTTGCACAAAATCCAATCTTTTCATGATAACTACATACTAAAAAGCAAGAGCAGTTATTATCCTGATGAGAATTTAACAGTTGATGAAAACTTCTTATGTTATTGGCTGAGGTTATGCTGGTTATGGTTACGCCAATATATTGGCATATATTGGCTGAGGTAGTCTTGCAAAGCTGCACTGTCCAGCTCGATGCAACTGTCATGGGTCAACTTATCCTAACTCAACTATAGTCCTGCACACTCCACCAGGCAGTGTGTGCTGTTCTCTCCCCACAACCTGCCCCCTCCAGATTGCTGCCCATGCAAAGCAATAGGTGCATTCTGGTCCAAGCTGTCAGAGATGTCTGCATGTTACTTGTTCTGACGAAGGTTGTGACAAAGTTAATGTGTAAGTGTCTTTTAGTTGTGCCTATCTGCAACTTAATGTGTCATCTTTATGGTAAGTAGCAATCTTTTCCTTACACTGTAAACAGCTGATGAAGGTTTATGTCCTTTAATAGGAAAAAGATAATAGTGCAGATTCTGTAGTCCTTCGTTCATACAACAATATTATTTACATAAGGATCATACATTGTACATGGACTGGTTTTGAACCAGTGTAAGGTTATTTATGATTGTTTGATGAGGGCACATTTGCTGTTGGCACAGTAGTGAAGAACAGAAGAGGGCTGCCACAGGAATTCAAACAAAATAAACTAAGAAGAGGCCAAATGGTATTTCAGATAGAAAGTTCCATGCTAGCCATTCACTGGAAAGACACTATGGATGTGTTTGCCCTGCCTAAAAAACAGAGCATGACAAGTAGTGTCACTAACACAAAAAACCAAATCTGGTATGGTAGAAAAGCTGAAGCCTCATCTCATACTTGATTAAAATGATAACAAAACTGGTGTTAATCTTGGAGATCAGCAGGTGATCTAATATTATTTTGAATGACAAACAATGAAATGGTGGAAGAAAGTATTTTTTTCATATGTTTGTGATGTGTGTGTTCACAATGCCTACATTTTCTACAAGAAACTTAGGCCTATATCTCACAAATGAACCAACTTGTTTCAATTTATTGTGAAGCTGAAAAAGAAATTCTTGAGAAAATTAGAAGAGATTTTATAGAAAATGAAAAGCGATGCCCTACAACTAACAGGCTAACTACAGAGCATTTCCCCACTTGTACCATCAACAACAAGCAAGAAGTATGCTTCAAGATACTGCATTATTTGTTCTGAGAAAGGCATATGAAGTACTGGCAAATGATTAAGAAGAGAGACCAAACTGTAGTTTGAAGAACTTAAAGTAGCGTTGTGTCTACCCGACTGTTTCATACAAAGGCAAATTTTGCGCAGTGAAACCTTTTTCTTCCTCCAACCTTCTAATTTTCAAACTATAATTATTCTGATAACATATGGTGAATTTCAAAACACTGCAAATAAATGTGGAAGTAAAGGATTATGGAATATGTTTGCAATAAAAAAGTTTTGCTTTTCTCCTTCATCTTGTAAGCAGGAGCTATACAAAGAAGTCGAAAAAGTGTATGCCTTCTACGGGATTGCAAAAGTCACTATTGCCCGACTGGAAGGTGTTAATGATGGAACAAAATATGCCATAGAAAAATTACACAATGCAGTAGTGAAGGCCAGCCTACATATATCTTATGATAAAACCTATTGCATGGAAAATCTGTATCAAATCAGCAGGATAGTTCCACTAAAGATGGAATATGGGATGCTTTTACAGGCTGATATGTTCATTAACACATTATGCAATAGATGGTTCAAATTCTATGGCCTTATTTACAATCACCAAAAGGCTCTTTCTCTTTAACCTTACTAATTCAAAGGAGGTCAAAATCAGCTGATAAGACGAAACTAGAGAAGACTTACAAGACATCAATATCACAGAAGAAAACATAATAAATATTTAGCTTCTGCAACACTAGTTATGAAGTACAGAGACACAAAAGAGATTAAAAAGAAGACCAGCAAAAAATGGTCACAAGGATAGCAGATAAAACATAGTGAATTCATGAAGAGATTTTCGTAAGATAATAAGGCAGAAACCATAAAACCAACTAACAAGTTCAAATGCACTCCTGAAGTGGGGAGAACAAAGAAGAATAATGCTAGTTGCAGGATATATTTCTAAATTTCTTTTGGAGAAGGAACAAAAATGATATACAGGAATGCTGTAAGTCTCTTTTGCTGTGATTTGTATTCTCTAGTGGAAATAGGATAACACTGTGCTCATGAATGCAAATGAGACACAACATATATTTTTTATGGATTAATCAGTGTGCAAAACACACTCTTAGTGTTGAGACACACATAATTACTGAAGAATAGGCCTAACAAATTTGTTGTACACTGTTGTACAGAGAGAGAGAGAGAGAGAGAGAGAGAGAGAGAGAGAGAGAGAGAGGGAGGGAGGGAGCAGCTAAAATTGCTAGGAGCCAAATAGCTGTTGTCATTATCAATCTCAACCCCTGTCACCGCCACTGCCGCCACTACCGCTACCGCTACTGCCGCCACCACCACCACTCATTTTAAGGAGCGTCAACTGTGTGTAGAATGAGCTGGCTAACTATATAAAAGAATGGAGAATCCACTAACAGTGATAATTTTGTGTGTGTTTCGAACAACAGTTTTGCTTTTAATTGTTAAATTTTGTTGTTCAGTATTACTATGCTTTAGTAATTGTTACCTAAGTTGCCTGGACGGAGTCCCATTTACTATTCCACGTAGACATTCCAATTAATAAAGAAATAGTGACAAATTTCTTAACAAACAATCCAGTTCTGAAAATCAGACAGGGTTAAAATCACTTCTGTATGAATATGAGGCCTCCCATGAACCATGGACCTTGCCACTGATCAGGTGACTTGCATGCCTCAGCAATAAAGATAGATGTACTGTAGGTACAACCACAACACAGGAGTATCTGTTGAGAGGGGTGAAGGGAAATCTGAAAGTTGGAAGAGTATATAGAGGATCTCTACAAGGGCGATGAACTTTAAGACAATATTATAGAATGGGAAGACTCGGTAGATGAAGATGAGATTAGAGTTAAGGTACTGTGACAAGAATTTGATATAACAATGACAGAATTAAGTCAAAAGAAAGCCTCTGGAGTAGACAACATTCCATTAGAACCACTGATAGTCTTGGGAGAGCCAGCCAAGACAAACCTATTCCATTTGGTGTGCAAGATGTATGAGACATACAAAACACCCACAGACATCAAGAAGAATTTAATAATTGCAATTCCAAAGAAAGATTTTGCTGACAGGTATGAAAGTTACTGAGCTATGTGTTTAATAAGTCATGGTCATGAACAACAACATCAATTCTTCACAGAAGAAGGAAAAACCTGGTAGAAGCTGACCTCAGAGAAGATCAGTTAGAATTCTAGAGAAACGTAGGAACACATGAAGTGACACTTAGCCTATGACTTACTATGATGGCTAAGTTAAGGCAAAGGAAACTTACGATCATGGTATTTGTAGACATAGAGAAAGCTTTTGACAGTGTTGACTAGAACACACTCTTTAAAATTCTACAGGTGGCAGGGGAAAATATAGGGAGCAAAAGGCTATTTACAATTTGTACAGAAACCAGAGTCGAGAGACATGAAAGGGAAGTATTGACCGAGAAGGAAGTGATACAGGGTTTTAGCCTATCCCTGATGTTATTCAATCTGTATACTGGGCAAGCAGTGAAGGAAACCAAAGACAAATTTGGAGGAAGGAATGAAAGTGCTGGGAGAAGGGGGGAAAAAAAAAAAAAAGAATATCTCTGAGGTTTGCCAATGACATTGTCGAGACAGCAATGGACTTGGAAGAACAGTTAAATGGAATGGACAGTTCCTTGAAAGGATAATATAAGATGAACATCAACAAAAGAAAAACAAAGATAATGGAATGGAAGATTTGAAACACAATCTTCCCAAATCGCTATATAATGAGTGACAACTTTCCTTTTCATAATATTGTTACAGTCCAAAAGAAAAGTGATTTCAGAAAGGATGCAGGGGGAAAAAGGGGCAGGGTGGGGAATTTCCTTTCACATTTTTCTTTGATTTTTTTCCCTTTCTTTTATAGCTTTCATTTCTTTCCTGTTTGTCACATATTTATTTCTTAACAATTTACAATTAAACTCACATCTTTCTAGCTCTTTTCCTTCAAGCTTAGCTTATACTTTTGTCTAACAAACAACTTCCAGCACATTATCAGGAATGTGTAGCAGGTTGAATCTAGGTGGTAAAATCAATATTACTATTTCCTATTCATTCACTGTACATTATATTTCTTCTTGAGTGACATCGTCTTCCTTTAGCATAAAACATATAACCTACATCTACAACTACATCTACACTCTACAAACTCCTGTGAAGGTGCACATCATCAGAGGCATTTCCCATTGCACCAGTTATTAGAATTTTTTCCCGTTCCATTCATGCATGCAGTATGGAAAGAACAACTGTCTGAATGCCTGTGTGTGTGTGTGTGTGTGTGTGTGTGTGTGTGTGTGTGTGTGTGCAGTAATTAATCTAATCTTATCCTCATAGTCCCTATGTGAGTGATATGTACGTTTTAGTATATTAATAGAGTCATCATTTAAAGCCAGTGCTTGAAACTTTGTTAGTAGGGTTTCTCGGGATGGTTTACATCCATCTTCTAGAATCTACCATTTCAGTTTCTCGAGTATGCCTGTGACACTCTCCCATGGAACAAACAAACATGTGACCATTCATAATACCCTTCTCCGTATACATTCAATATCCCCTGTTAGTTCTATTTGGTATGGGTCCCACACACTTCAGCAATATTTCAGAATTGGTCGCAAGAGTCATTTGTAAGCAATCACCTTTCCCAGCATTACGCCAATAAACCAAAGTCTACCACCTGCCTTTACCCATGATTGAGCCTGTGTGACCATTCCATTTCATATCCTTACAAAGCATTACACCTTGGTATTTGTACAAGGTAGCTAATTCCAATATTTACTCAATGTCTATGATTTACTGTGATGAAAGACTTTCAGAAAATTAAGAAGTTCAGGATTCAAATGTATTCTTAAATTTATCTATTAGTCCAGGACCATTTGGAACTTCTTTGGGTCATCGGTAAACAATCTTCTTCAGATACAAATATTATTAGTATTCATATCTGACTCCCTCCTTGAGTATGCCATTGCATTATTAATAAGTAACATACCTTGTAACAGATGAGGAAGCAGCTGGGCTTCGACAACAGCACTACTGGGATAATCATTGCTTGCTGACACACTTGGAATGTAACAATGTGCTGCTTTAGTTGGTATAACTGCACCTAATGCACAAAGTGCCTCATTTTGAGCTCCTGTGTAACTCATATACCCACTGTCACCAACTCCACTTCCAGACTGTGATGTGACTGGGTCAATGGAGAAACTTTTCCGGCTGTTGTCAACAGCAGGCGAAGCTGGCGTTGAGCCTGAATCCAAACAAGAAAGAAATTGTTTTAGGATTCATTACAGATTACTACAGCTGATCTGCTACTTAAAGCTATCAAATTCCTTAAAAACACATCTGTTGTTAGTTTTACATGTTCTTATGAAATATCCACCAAGTTTTTCTTGAGATTAAGTGTTTAGAATTTAGGTTTGTATATAAACTTGCTAAAGGAGTTTACATTAGGATACTATTATTTCAGAACTAGTGATGTACTTTTGTCAACTTTAACATAAAATTAAGGTCACACTGTAAAAAATCCATGTTCTAAAACAGTAAAGATTACTCCCACTATGCTCAGCAATTGTTCCTTTGCTTAAGTGGTGTTCCAAAGGGACTTCAATTCTTAAATAGTAATATTTACTTAACATCAGACAAACATACAAGAGAGAGATTGTGACATATGTAGAATTAGTAGTAGTTGCCGTAGTCTCAGTCATTGTCGTCATCATCATATTACTGAAACATGAAACTAGCTACCTGTTACTAACACCCAAAAGAGGAACAGGTAGTGCTTAAAGGCATATGACCAGAAAAAAATAGTTATCAAATCTGTAGGTGTCAGAATTTTGTACATCGATCCACTGCTGGAAGAAACAGTAACAAGAAAGAAGAACATACACATAGTTCGACTAAATGAAAGTGGCTAAGAACTCTGGACGAGAGCAGATGCAACAGATCTGTACTTTTGATTTCTGTATTTTTACACATGTAATATAAGTAGCTTGTTTTGCAAATGATATGGTTAACTGATTAATGGAAGGGTGTTCAGTATGTTGCACAACTGCAACTAATTCCTTCGATATGGCTTCTTAGCTTAGTCAATGAAGGCCAAAAAAGGGGCAAATAGGTGAAAAAATCCTGTAGTCACAAATTTTTGTGCAGGGGAGGGTCATGAACAACCTACTAAAAATCCCCACATGTGGCTTGTAGCATTGGGGTTCAGGGGGCACTTAAAGATCACTTTTTAGCTTTGTCTTGAATAACTCAAAAACCACAGCTTGTGGCGAAAACGTTTCCAAGCTCAAAATTAAACTACTTCAAATATCCTACAAAAAAGGTCCTAATCATTTTTTCTTTAGAACTAATAGTTTCTGTGTTGCAGGGGATGGAAGAAACACAACTTATTAAAAATAGTGTTTCAATGGTATAAAATTAATGTTTAATGTTAAATTAAGTTGTTTAAGACCAAATATTTAATGACTAATACCATATCTAAGTACATTAGAGCCTATTGAGAGAGATTGTGTGACTGCTGCCAGTGGGAGGCAGTGGGGCTGGAGGGTAGAAGTGTGAGGCACAGTAAGTTGTTAGAAGGAGGGCACTTACTTCCCACATTTGTGAGTCTGCAAAATGAAGAAAATGGAAGTGAGTCCCCACTCTCTCTACATCACAAGAAACAACTGCACGCTGTTTCACAATCATACTGATCCCTCAGAAGCATGCCTTATAAATCACTGGTGACGCAGTGTGCAGACACATCTGGAATGTGTTTATTTTCCACAAAATGTGTTAACACTAAATGGAATACAGATATTAGTTACTAATAATACTGCACATACAGAGAGAATCTACTTAAATCTCCGCATACTGCCACGCACTGCTAGTAGGGAAATTAATTGTTAGTCATCCTGTATATCTGTTGTGGATTTCTTCTGGGAGAGGTCAGTTCCCCCACCAGGAGAATTGCTTATCTCTTGAGTTTACACACAGAACAACTGACTATATACTCTCCTCGATTTCCTATCCAGTTCTATTATGTGAGCAAAGTAAGTTCACTGTGCTTATGTTTAAATAGTAGAGTGACTTTCAAATTATTAAGTGCGCATTTATTTGCCATAATTAACCCTTGAGGGAGTATGAAGATTTTCATAACATGAGTGGGTGTATGGTGTATTTTATACACATGGAAAGAATAGCTGTCTTTATGTTACTAAGGTAAACATGTATGAGCACAATCACAGTTTAATCTTAGTTAAATTAAACAACAATATTCAGATCCTGCCTTATTCGATTATTAATTATCTTGTAGGCAACTGCCTCTAGGAATCTGGACAATTTTCTTGCATGGTTTGTAAATTTCTCACTTGGTTTGTTTATTTTATATTCCTCCTGCCCACTTGCATACATAACAACACAGCTCATCGCCATGTCAGCTGAAACAATACTGAAGGAATAAAAGTGGGATAATGAAGGAATACAACGGTAGAGTAACACTGGAATGGTACAAAATAATGTTATTTGTAGTTGGCACACTTTATAAATAGGTACGCCTGCTCAAGGATTAAGAGAGCTTTTATATAAAATATGTTCCTACAAACAAAGGCTGAGAAATGTTTCATCTGTGTTAATTATGTTGTCAGTGACCTCTGCAATGTTGATGAGGAATGAATAGGTGGACTGGTAAATGCCAGTTATTTGAGAAAAGATGGGAAAGCTGACAGTTCTAGGAACAAGAAACATGGTGGGCATTTGTGTATCTTACAGAAAAGATTACAATAGAGTTGAGACAATTAGAAAGTTTCTACGAGAGGTTGTTTCAGAGCGAAAGCTGACTGTCAAATGTTTGCCTTCAGTGGGATGGAATCTGATTTTAAAACTAGCTGTCTGTTTTGTGTGGAAGCTACTGCAGATGAAGATTTTGATAAAAATAAAAAAAGACAGCATAAAATTCACAGAGTCTGATCCTTCAGTTATGATCAGATAACTACAGTTTGTGTAGAGGAGACAATAGATGAATGGGAGACACCATCCAAAGATGTATCTGCTCTGTTGGGGATCTACACGCTGTAGATGCAAGATATCATAAGAACTGCTATAAAAAGTTCTTTATAGGCTGTGCACCTAAATGTAGAAAAAGTGGTCACTCTGAGGATGAAGGAATTAATGTGTCAATGGACGAACCATTCAGTTACATTGAGGGGAATGATGACTGCCAGTTCACCTCAGATGAGTTGCTGAAGCAAATTTCGGGAACATTACGTCATATAAAGACAGTCACGGACAGATTGAAAGAATAAGTGTGCGGACTACATTGTTTTCAGCACAGTCTGCAACAGAAAAACCATTGTGTGCTTTCATAGTTCAGATGAAAAAAATTTCAAATGATACATGATATAGATGTATGAAACAGGCGAAATACCCTCAGACTTCAAGAAGAATATAATAATTCCAATCCCAAAGAAAGCAGGTGTTGACAGATGTGAAAATTACCAAACTATCAGTTTAATAAGCCACAGCTGCAAGATACTAACATGAATTCTTTACAGACGAATGGAAAAACTAGTAGAAGCCGACCTCGGGGAAGATCAGTTTGGATTCCGTAGAAACACTGGAACACGTGAGGCAATACTGACCTTACGACTTATCTTAGAAGAAAGATTAAGGAAAGGCAAACCTACATTTCTAGCATTTGTAGACTTAGAGAAAGCTTTTGACAATGTTGACTGGAATACTATCTTTCAAATTCTAAAGGTGGCAGGGGTAAAATACAGGGAGCGAAAGGCTATTTACAATTTGTACAAAAACCAGACGCCAGTTATAAGAGTCGAGGGACATGAAAGGGAAGCAGTGGTTGGGATGGGAATAAGACAGGGTTGTAGCCTCTCCCCGATGTTATTCAATCTGTATATTGAGCAAGCAGTAAAGGAAACAAAAGAAAAATTCGGAGTAGGTATTAAAATCCATGGAGAAGAAATAAAAACTTTGAGGTTCACCGATGACATTGTAATTCTGTCAGAGACAGCAAAGGACTTGGAAGAGCAGTTGAATGGAATGGACAGTGTCTTGAAAGGAGGATATAAGATGAACATCAACAAAAGCAAAATGAGGATAATGGAATGTAGTCGAATTAAGTTGGGTGATGCTGAGGGAATTAGATTAGGAAATGAGACACTTAAAGTAGTAAAGGAGTTTTGCTATTTGGGGAGCAAAATAACTGATGATGGTCGAAGTAGAGAGGATATAAAATGTAGACTGGCAATGGCAAGGAAAGCGTTTCTGAAGAAGAGAAATTTGTTAACATCGAGTATAGATTTAAGTGTCAGGAAGTCATTTCTGAAAGTATTTGTATGGAGTGTAGCAATGTATGGAAGTGAAACAAGGACGATAAATAGTTTGGACAAGAAGAGAATAGAAGCTTTTGAAATGTGGTGCTACAGAAGAATGCTGAAGATTAGATGGGTAGACCACATAACTAATGAGTAAGTATTGAATAGGATTGGGGAGAAGAGAAGTTTGTGGCACAACTTGACCAGACGTAGGGATCGGTTGGTAGGACATGTTCTGAGGCATCAAGGGATCACCAATTTAGTATTGGAGGGCAGCGTGGAGGGTAAAAATCGTAGAGGGAGACCGAGAGATGAATACACTAACCAGATTCAGAAGGATTTAGGTTGCAGTAGTACTGGGAGATGAAGAAGCTTGCACAGGATAGAGTAGCAAGGAGAGCTGCATCAAACCAGTCTCAGGACTGAAGACCACAACAACAACAACAACAACAACAACAACAACATGGTATTCTACGTAGTGCAAAGATGAACAAGCAGAAAGGGAAAGAACTGTAAAAGCAGCTGCCACTGTAACTTTTGAAGATATGATAGTTCTGTTTTTCCACCTTGTGACCAGTTCTGTAGTGGGGCTGAGGGAATGGTACCTCATACACACTGTGTCATCACGGGCTGCATTTCAGCGAAGAAAAGGGCAAAACAGAAATTTGCAAGGAAGCTGACATCTATATCACACACCCTCATTGATGCCACTCTCCCTCGATTACTCATTACATGCTGTCGCTATGTTCATTGACAGGAAGGATGGACTGCTCTACCCAGTAACCCACTAGCACAAAAATGTATACTGAACATCTGTTTCCAATGTTCTGCTGGTGGGGGGAAAGGGGGGGAGGGGCAATGTGGATGCTGAAAAGTTGGCATTACACATTCTATGGCTTGCGGCGTGTGGCATGGTATGTGTATGAGTGGGGCATCGTTACTCAATCTGATCTGCAAGATGACAATAGACAATTGTTCATTTTTGAAATGTACCCATTCAACCTGTTATTTTATAAATAACATGGATTTTTTGTTATTTCTAAGTTCAATGGGCATTAAACATTTACTTTAAATCATTAAAATGCTATTTTTAATCACATGTGATTTTTACTTTATCTGTAACAAGGAAATTATTTCTTCTAGAGGAAAAATGAATAGGAAATTTTTTGTAGTAAGTTTCATGTAGTTTAATTTTGTACTGGACACATTTTCGACAGAAGCTATAGTTTTTTAGATATTCAAGAAAAACTTTAAAAAAAGACCTTTAAATGTCCTCCACTTCAACATGTAACACCCCACAGGTGGGGATTTTAATGTTGATGACACTCTCCCCTGCCACTGTAAAAATTTTGTGACGAAATGAACTTTTTCCTCTGATTATCCTTTGCTGACTGAACTATCGTGTTGCTTATTGTATAAATTCGGGCCAATATTAATTTGAGTTTTTTGTAAGATGAACTATTAAAGGTTTGGCAAATCTTACAGTTCTCTTGATAGGGCATAAAGTGCTAGACCACAGATTATGTCCTATGATAAAGGAGATACATATCGTAAAGCGAGTGGTGTTTTTTTGTATGCAATACATTACTACGTTCTTACAGAATTGATAATTTAATATTTTCAATATTATTCATAATGAATACGTTCCAATGAAGTTCTGATTGCCACATAACTTTTGTTGTTTTTGTTGCTTGTATTGACTTAAACAGCCAGTGTAAACTGTATTCCACAAATGCCAATGCCAGTATGCCAAGAAAGGAAATTTGACGAGTGGCTAGCAATATGATATTCATGTTGCTGTTGACAAATGGCCTCCATTTTAGAGACCTCTCAGCAGTGTATCATGTAATTTAAATACCCCTGAATAATTAGGACAGTTAAAATTTATAATGGATGACACTGAAGGGCTTCAGCGCCTCTGAGGAATCAACTATGGCTGTCTATTTGATAAATAGTAGAGTTTCTGTAAACAAGCATTTAATGCCCTTGTTAAACTGTAAAAGATCGTTGTGGAAGACTTTGTTTAAAGACATTGTGTAGAATCTTTGACAATGCATTAGGATAATTTTATCAGCTTACTCAAAAGACAATACAGACTGGCTCACATATTACAGTACTGTAATTCTTGAGATGATGTAGTGTGTTCAACTTGCAAGTCAACAGAAAGTGACCTTTAGTCCAGTCAACAAAAGGAGTTCATGATGAACTGCGGTGTCAATAAATGTATCTTCAGAAAGATAAAGACAGTGTTTGTCAACACTGCAAATGTAGACTAACCATTCTCTACTGTAGAATACTCTCTTCGTGCTTTAATGGAAAATATGAAAGCAAATGATGATGATTTCTCTGATCGTCCAGAGAGCAAAGCAACACAGTTTGTAGCAGATGCACAAAAAGGTGAGGATTTTTCCTTCTTGCAATCTGATTACAGAATCATAAGTGAGAGCTCACATAAATTGTTCTCTCTTTGCACTGAAACAGCTAAATTTAGTATTCTTCACGTGGCAAGGTGTTGATACAAAAACTTTTATTATATCATTGCTGGTGTTAACATACAACACCATCTACGATTTCTCTTAGCAGGAAAATATTTTACAGTTTTTTTTAAAGGGGAGGGGAGGTGGGGGTGATTTGCATAGAAAGTAATTTGAGCTACTTAGTACAAAAGATAATTTTATGGATTAAAAAGTAGGACACAATTCCTCTAAGCTATGAAAAGTGATTTCAAGCATCATACCTGTTTCAGCAAAAATCAAAATATCAACACACACACACCCCACCCACCCACAATGGTGACTGTCCTTTCTTAGGAGTCTGGTGGATTTAACTTCAATGAAACCACTATAAATGCATGTGCTTCCTCTGAATTACAAATTTTGTTTTCCCTGGGCAGGGATGGTTATTAAATTTGCCTGAAGCTGTAAGACGACATTCATACACGACAGAATTAAGTCATATTTTTAATCAACTGACTCATTAATTTGCTTAACATTGCTTGGAATCATCATACCAGCTCTCATACTTTCTCAGGAGGTCTACAAGTGATGGTTTAGGTTAGCAAGGTTGAATAATATCTGGATCAAGCAATTTCATCAAAACTTTTTAAATTATTCATAACATCCTTATCAATTTTCTGTTAATAGGTCCATGGCCAAGTATTGTGATGACTGATGTTTTCCAAGGTCATGCTTAAATATATTTGTTTTCTGCATTGTAGTATTCTTAGAACACCAATAAAATAATGAGCTATCTCTCTTAGTTTTGATTTGAGTGTTCAGTCATTGAATGACGAACTTAACAAGTGGTGGTAATGTAAAAAGTTTCTAATGGTGTTGATCCACATGCAATACCTTTTCAAATAGTAAACTCCCTTTTGACTGACAATTACAATATTTATCTTCTGTATTATCTAGATTTCAGCTTTTATGCCATTATAAAGTGCAGCGAATGGGTGAGCTATCTACACCTTCAGCTAGATATATACCTAACAGTTGTAAAGTAAATCATCAAGACAAGAAGTACAGGTTGCATTGCTTGCTATCAGACATACTCATTCCTAAAGCAAGAGGTTAGGAGTTTTCAGAAGAGATTAAGCTACAGATCAACAGGAGTATGATCCTTCTTACAATGCTGTACAAATCAGATGTTTGCTCAGTGTCAGGAGATACACATGTAGGAAAACAGCAATCACAGCAGAGCATAATTCTCTCAACCATAGTTGATGCTGATCGGTATGCATTTTAGAGACCTCCTAGGAGAACTATCTATATATACCTACACTAAAAAGAAGTCAGAAAAATCTCTATGAGAAGCCTTCTACTTAGACTCACCAACTCATTCATCAGGTACACAACACCTGTACACTACAGGTAAGAGATCCAACTCGACACTCACTAGCCAATTTAGATTATAATAGTTTACAGATGATAGTTATACATACACACAAACTTTTAGATCTGTAAAAAAAGCACCATTTTCATTATCATCAAAATCAAGCTAGAACTCTGACAGGCGAAGCCCTGTGGTGCTTGTATGGAATAATGTAAGACATTCAGATGCTTCTCCAACAGAATAGTCAGCATCTGCTGTAGGGTTCTGCAATGTGTACAGATTACTGATGTTGTTCATACTATATCACCACAAACAGCTGTTGGTTAAAATTTTCAGTAATCAGCAGAAATTTTATTTCCACCCAGTTTTATCTAGGCCATGCAAAATGCTTGCTATCTTTATTGCATCAAAATTTTCAAAGGCTACAGATATAAAATTAATTAACTACTTATCTGCATTGATGAATTTGAGTCATCAAACCCATTTGACAATCTGCCACTCTGAACACCATGTGACCACTGATACAGATCTGTTAAGCATCACAGGAATTCGAGTAGTATCTCACTTTTATACAGCAGGAATAGAGAAAGAAGGATTCGCCACATTAATCAGGAACTGTCAAAAATTCAAAAGCGTGAAGCATTCTTAAATGTCACCTACAGCAAGTAGGAAACCATGTACGACAGAAATATTATTTCGTAATAAATGCTTCATAACAAGTGTATCACTGCACCTGCAGATATTTTTAATCTGTTCATAAATCACCTCCAAGCTCTATTGTCCTATTTAACAGCAAAAAAGCAACGGAATAATAGCTGGTGTTTTAATGTAGATTTCCTAAAAAAACTCTTCCAGTAAGAATTGACTACAGTCAATAAAATTACAATTCAACTTAATTCCCCATAATTTCTTTCCTTCTCATCCTGTCCAGGAAGCCTCCCATGACATAGGATTCTGGACAACTTTTCCATAAATTTCCATTTAAAGGACCTGTGGACAATGCAGTGGCTCTTTAACAAAAAGTTATCAGCCATAGAACCCCACAGTATCCTTACCTTCTACTACATTAAATGAGATTGAAAGAATAACCGAATCATTAAAAATAAGAAATCCATTATTGGTGGCAATATTTCTAGTAAAATATTGAAATATTGTTGCATACTTAGAAGTCCAGTCTTATGCAACATAATCAATACACCTCTCCAAGAAGGAACTGTCACTGATAAAAACTGGCTGCAACTCTCTTTAAGAAAGGTGATACAAATAGTCACAAACTAGCACCCATTCTCCTTTTTAACTATCTTTTCAAAAATTCTTGAAAAACTCATGCACAGATTGATTGTAGATCATCTCAACTGCAGCAATATCCTCAACAATAGTCAATTTGGGTTTTTTGCTGGTTTTTTATACTGAAGTAGCAATACTCTCTTTTAACAATCAAGGTTTGAAAGCCATTAGCAAAACATGTCTCCAGTAGGTATTTTTTGTGATCTCTTGAAAGATTTTGATTGCGTAAACCATCAAGTTCTTTTGAAAATGGCAGAATATTATGGACTAGGTTGTACTGTTGGTTCATGGCTTCAGTCATACCTAGAGGATTGAAAGCAGACCATAATGCTGAATAGCTTATCCGGAGAACCTGGCTCATTTTATTGGGGGACCTTAAGTTGCAGTGTGCCACAAACCTCTGTTTTAAATCCTCTGTTACTTCCTATTTTAATTAACAACATGAGTCTTTCTTCCCATACAAAGTGTAAATTTACCCTTTTTGCAGATGATAATACGTTTCTCACTGATTAGTTGTCAGGCAACAATCTTGAACAAACTACGAACAAAGTTTTCCCTCAAATTTGAAATTGATTTTCTTCAAATGGTTACTCACTCAATTCACGTGGTGTTCAAACCTACCAGTAACAAATCTAACAGCCCACCTCTGAATTGCTTTAATGTCTTCCTACAATCCAACCAGGTATGAATCCCAAACACTCAAGCAGTACTCAAGAAGAGGTCGCACCAGTAAACCTCTCTTTCCTAAAATTCTCCCAATAAACCAAAGTCGACCATTCACCTTCCCTACCACAGTTCTCACATGCTTCTTCCATCTCATACTGGTATGCAATGTTACGCCCAGATATTTAAAGAATTGACTATGTCAAGCAGGACACTATTACTGCTGTATCTGAACATTACGGGTTTGCTTTTGCTACGCATCTGCATTAACTTACATTTTTCTACATTTAGGACTAGCTGCCATTCATCACACCAACTGGAAATTTTTTTCTACGTCATCTTGTATATTCCTACTGTCACTCAACTTTGACACCTTACGCCTTACTGTACACCACAGCATCATTAGCAAACAACCACAGATTGCTATCCACCTCATCTGCCAAATCATTTATGTATATAGAGACTAACAGTGGTCCTATCACACTTCCCTGGGGCACTCCTTACTATTCCCTTGTCTCCAGTTAGCACTCAGAGTTGAGAACAACATACTGGATTCTATTACTTAAGAAGTCTTCGAGCCATATATCTGTGAACTTATTCTATATGCTCATACCTTCATTAACAGTTTGCAATGGGGCACATCGAATGCTTTCCAGAAATCTAGAAATATGGAATCTGTCTCTTGCCCTTCATCCATAGTTCACAGTATATCACGTGAGAAAAGGGCAGCCGAGTTTCACATGAGTAATGCCTTCTAAAGCTATGCTGATTCATGGACAAAGGCTTCTCAGTCTGAAGAAAGTCTATTAAATTTGAACCGAGTATACATTCAAGGATTCTGCAACAAACAGAAGTTTGCTTGTCTATTCTTTTCACCAGACTGTTCAACAAGGGAGTGAATGGAAGCCTTAGACCCACTTAGCTATTTTACATAAGATCAGAATATCCTCCAGTTCTCTGCCAGATCTTTTGCTAAGGTGTGACGGTGGTAGGTGTTGCATGCTTCATGCACACATCTTTTCACACACGCAGTAATCTCTACTAACCTTCACTTGTTGTCATTTGTGCATTCCCTTGTGAACCGAGAGTGCAATAGCCTCTGCTTCCTCAGCATCTTCTGAATTTCATTATTAAACCAGGGTGGGTCCTTTTGATACTTTATCCACTTACTAGGCACATAACTCTCCAGACCACGATTTACAATCTGCTTAAACTTTGCCCATAATTCCTCTATTGTCTAAGTGAGACGCTGATAACTGCTTATCTGCTCTATTTTGTAGAACAATTTTCCTAGCCTTCTTGACTGATTTATTAACTTTTGTAGTCATAGTTGCTATAAAGACATTATGACTGCTAATCCCCATTTCTATACTGACATTATCGATAAGGTTCAACCTATTTGTAGCTACAAGGTCCAAGATATTTCCAATGCTCGTGGGCTGTCGAGTTAGCTGCACAAGACAGTTTTCAGAAAACATATTCAAAGGTATTTCACATGACTATCTGTCTGTATCCCCTGCAATGAATCCAAACACAGCCCAGTCTATACTCGGTAGGCTGAAGTCACCTCCAATTAGCATTGCATGATCTGTGTATTTATGCACTATTGGGCATAGACTTTCTTTTAATGACTCTAGAACTGTCACAGCATTATTGGGTGACCGGTAAAAACACAATTAACTTGGTTTCACCTACACCTATTATATGTGACCAGTTAACTTCACTGGCACATTCAACTTCGACATCACTAGAGACAATATTCCTGTCAACTGCAATGAGCACTCCCCCTCCTATGGCCTCCAATATGTCTTTCCGATATATGTTCCACAACTTGCAAAATATCTCGGAGCTTTCCACTTTGCGTTTCAGCCAGTTCTCACCCCCAAGAATAATTTGTGCGTGAGAACTTTCATGGGGGGCAGTAAATCCAGGGACTTTATTACAAATACTTTGACAGTTTACTGATAAAATTACGTCAGTCAAAGAGTCTTTATTCAGAATGTCATTCGATTTCCCTTGCTACATATTGACTGGTGAGTGTTCATCACAGCACCTCAAGCTACTGCCTAACCTATAAAACCCTCATGTGCACTCCATAAGTACTCTGCTACTCGAGTAGCTGTTTCCTTTGTGTAGTGCACCCCTGACCTATCAAGGGGAGCCCTATAAATCCCCACACAATAACACAGGTCTATAAATCTCCAGCCAAGACCACCACAGTGTTGACAAAACCTTCGCTTGAGACCTTGCACTAGACTCCAAACCAAAGGACCCCTATCAACTCTGGGCACAATGCTTCAAATTGTGAGCTGTGCTTGCACCCATGCGAGGCTAGCAGTCTTCGCCACCTCTGCCAGCTGCCTGTACAAACTGAGGATTGCCTCAAAATCCATATAACAGATGCCGACATAAGCCACAACTTGCAGATAATTGCACCCTGCACACTTGATAACTGCAGGCATGGCTGCCTCCACATCTTGTCTCGGATGAGCCCTCTGAGCACATACCAAGCGCACATTGGCTTTCTTTCCAGTCCTGAATGCAATCTGCGTAACACACCCAACTTTGGAGCTTCCTATATCTAGTGAATCCCCCCCCATGTGCCTGCTCAGACCTTGTTGAAGGAGCAGCCACCTGCCCACCCACAGGATGAATGGGCAAGGCCAGGCGGCCAGTCTCCGCATTGGCCCTCTGTCTCTAGCGACGCAAATGCAATAACCAGCAGCCACTCACCCTGATGTGAGGCAGACCACCACTCGGGTGCACTAGTAGTTGCCTTGGTAGCATAGGCCGTGGGTAAAACAATTGACACCTAAGGTGTACCATGTGACACACCAGATTCTCCACCACTGCTACACCCCAAGGCAGTAGTCTGAAGGTGATTGACCATAGCCAAAAGGGCATTCAGCTGTTGGTGGACTGTGGCCAGCTTTTCCTGCATTGGCACACATCCTAGCCATAATAGCAAGACTAACTGAAGAAGTAAACTATAAAAGCAGACAGACAGTAAATACATATGGTTTCCCAGGAGGTTCTATCTTTGGGCTCATACTTTTTCTTGTGTATATAAATGAACTTTCATCTGTAACATTACCGGATGCCAAGTTTGTTTTATTTGCAGATGACACATACATACATACATACATAAATCCTTATTCCATACATCATGAATATGACATTTCGTAATGATGTGGACTGTATCACTTTAACAGACGTTTTCTTTATATGAAATAATTACTTAATTAACTTTTTTACAGTTATTACTTTATATCTAAAAATTCATCTATTTAGTAGGAGTTGTCATTCAGAAATTCTTTTAATTTGCTTTCAAATGTTGGTTGGCTATCTGTCAGACACTTAATGTTATTGGGCAAACGACCATAGATTGTTGTGGCAACATAATTCACTTCTTTTTGTGCCAAAGTGAGATTTAATCCAGAATAGCGAAGATCATCCTTTCTTCTAGTGTTGTAGCTATGCACTTTGCTGTTATTTTTGAATTGGGATGGGTTACTGATGGCAAATTTCATAAGTGAATATATGTATTGCGAAGCTACTGTGAATATCCTGAGTTCCTTAAATAAATGTCTGCAAGGTGATCTTGGGTGGGCTCCAGCTACTATTCTGATTACACGCTTTTGTGCAATGAATACTTTTTCTCTTAATGACGAATTGCCCCAAAATATGATACCATATGAAAGCAATAAATGAAAATAGGCTTAGTAGGCTAATTTATTGATATGCTCATCAATAACCCTAATATCATAAGTAGCTGAACCTAACCGTTTCAGCAGATCATTGTGTTTCTTAAAGTTCAATTTCTCATCAATGCACACACCCAAAAATTTTGAATATTCTGCCTTAGCAACAGACTTCAGTTCATAGTCTATATTTATCAATGGTGTTATGCCATTTATTGTGCAGAATTGTGTAAACTGTGTTTTCTCAAATTTTATGAGAGTCCATTTGCAGAGAACCACTTAATAATTTTTTGAAAGACATTATTTACAATTTTGTCAGATGATTCTCCCTTATTGTGTGTGATTACTATACTTTTATCATCAGCAAAAAGAAGTAGCTTTGTATCTTCATGAATACAGAGTGGCAAGTCATTAACATATATTAAGAACAATACGGGACCCAAGACTGAACCCTGTGGAACACAATTCTTGATACCTTCCCATTTAGAGGACTCTGCTGATTTTTACAGACTATCTGTACTGTTGATTTCAACCTTCTGAATACTTCCACTTAAATATGAATTTAACCATTTGTGCACTGTCCCACTCATACCACAATACTTAAGGTTATTTACAAGAATTTCATGATTCACACAATCAAAAGTCTTTGAGAGATCACAAAATATCCCAATGGGTTACGTTTGGTTATTAAATGCATTTAATATTTGATCAGTGAAAGCAAATAGGCTTTTCAACAGAAAATGCTATTTCTGAAAACTGAACTGACATTTTAATAAATAACAAATCGAGTACAGTCTCACAACAAATGGTTAATGAAATTTTAATTGACTGTTGTAAATGGTTCACAACCAATTCTTTGTCACTTAACTTTGAAAAAAGACACTCTATGCAGTTTAGAACTTGTAAGTGGTTTCTTGCCAAAACATGCCTAAAATATGGGGACAAATAGATAGAAGTAAATTACGAGTGTTAAATTCTTGTGGTTATAGCTTGATTTCAAATTCAACTGGGAGGAGCATAACACAGAACTGCTGAAATGTCTACCAAATTTCTATTAGCAATCCAAATGTTGTCACACATAATTGACGTCAAAGTGAAAAAGATAGCACACTATGCTTACTTTCATTCTGTAATGTCCAAAAATGTTTAATAAGAATTATTTGTGGTGTGAACTCAAGGACGTCCAGTGGAGGCCTGTTCAGGAAACTAGGGATGCTAACTAATGCTTCCCAATACATTTATTCATTAATGAAATTTGTCACTAAAAACATATACCTTTTTCAAACCGACAGCTTAGTTCATGGTATCAGTACTAGAAACAAGAATAATCTTCACAAAGATTTACAGTCACTTACCTCTGTCAAGAGATGTGTGTATTATTCAAGAATACACACTTTCAACAACTTGCCAGCAGCCATAAAAAGTTTAATTATAAGTTCAGTTAGGTAGAGCCTAAAAGATTTATTAGAGGCCAACTCCTTCAATTAAATTGACAAACTGCTTAGTAAAACTTTCTGATGTATATATGTTACTAATAATATCAAATAATCCAAGTATTACATGAAATCTAACTTTTGTACAAATTCATTGCAGTAGTGTGATCATTGTAAATGTGATGATGCACGGGTCAAACAGCCTAAGAATTATCATATTCACTTAAGTGTATTGAACATTTACCTGTTATGTGAAAAGTGTGCTGTTATCTTGTAAATGAAAATATATTTAATATTTTATACTCATTCCACAGCCATGAGGACCATTTCACTTGGTATCTGAGGAAGGTACATTAGCATATTTGTTTTTCTTTGGTAATTATAGTCTGTTCTTGTTTTTGACATGTTCTACATCCTGGAGGATATCCTCACTCAGAATCTTTAGGAACGAAAAGTACATCTAACCTAATTTAACTAGTGCAGTTTCATCAATTACTGCCTGTCGCACAGTCACGTCTGGAAGTCTGGATGAATCTACAAAAATACATTTTATATCTTAAGTAATATTTCTAGTAAAGGTTTTTGGTGTTGCCTGTCTTTCTGATTAGCTTGTTTTAAAGGGAAAAACAGTTTAAGTTTGTTACTGTAACACAATAATTTTTATGGACCAAACTATGCACAAAATGATGACCATATTATACACATTTAATTAAATACCATGTTGTGGAAAACATACAGTCTAACAGAACTTGGACATTATTTGTACTAATTCTGGCATATTTGTGCATACAGTCATACCTGAATTTGACATACTTCGTTGCAAATAGTAAGACACAGGTTGAGTGAGAGCTGGGTATGGCCATGAAAAATCATTATGCAATTGTTTTAAAGCAGCAACAAAATCTTCAACTCTGGCAACTCTATCCCTTTCTTTTGCCAGCCATGTGACTAAATGAAAATCCAAATGAGCCGCAAAGTGTCCTAAATCTGCCAACTGTCGTGCAGAAAGTAAACGTCGAGCATGGCGCTGTAGTATCACATCAATAAAGAAGTCTTCAGCGGACTCGGAAGACTCTCTGAAAACACAATATGTTTCAGAACATGGAATTTATTAGAATTGACAAATGTAATGGAATAATCATTACCTATCATCTCCACGCCCAGTAGGAACAGACTTTTTTCGCCTTGTTGGGACTGATTTGCTGCTTTCTGTTCCACTACTATTTGACCTCAGGAGTTCGTGATGAAGCCCGCCAACACTGGGTGTTCCACTTTCTACTTGCTTAATCTTAGGTGTACTAGTTGTACTGAAGCTACGGCCTCGAGAAACCTATTGACAGAGTAAAGAAAGCTATGAAATTTTAACAAAAAAAAGTGAGAGCTTCAGTTGTGACACAATTACATGAAAAATTTCTACATTTTGACATAACTGTCATAAAGAAGTGTGACTATAATATAAGATGAATGTTTATTTGACACTACAATAGTGAATCCATAGTCACAGTACATAAATTTTTCTTTAAAAAGATGGGGTTACACTACCAGTTTCAACAAACTACGTCGTCATTTTCAAATTTCAATTTACATTTGAAAATGATGACATAGTTTGCTGAAACCAGTAATGTAACCACTTCTTTGTAATGAAAAATACACAGATAATAACTGCAACCTTACTTGGCAAAATCTGATTTATTCAGTCAAACATTTCTATTGAACTTTAAGTGAAAGTTGCTTTCATCAAGCTGGAGTGAGAAGCAGAAGTTCAGGATGATTCTAACTACAGAGAGAGACCATAGGCAATGAACTGCTTAATTCCAATAATTGTTACTTCATGTTGTGTTCCCTATCATCATCATCATCATCATCATTTAAGACTGATTATGCCTTTCAGCGTTCAGTCTGGAGCATAGCCCCCCTTATACAGTTCCTCCATGATCCCCTATTCAGTGTTAACATTGGTGCCTCTTCTGATGTTAAACCTATTACTTCAAAATCATTCTTAACCGAATCCAGGTACCTTCTCCTCGGTCTGCCCCGACTCCTCCTACCCTCTACTGCTGAATCCATGAGTCTCTTGGGTAACCTTGCTTCTCCCATGCGTGTAACATGACCCCACCATCTAAGCCTGTTTGCCCTGACTGCTACATCTATAGAGTTCATTCCCAGTTTTTCTTTGATTTCCTCATTGTGGACACCCTCCTACCATTGTTCCCATCTACTAGTACCTGCAATTATCCTAGCTACTTTCATATCCGTAACCTCAACCTTGTTGATAAGGTAACCTGAATCCACCCAGCTTTCGCTCGCATACAACAAAGTTGGTCGAAAGATTGAACGGTGCACAGATAACTTAGTCTTGGTACTGACTTCCTTCTTGCAGAAGAGCGTAGATCGTAGCTGAGCGCTCACTGCATTAGCTGAATTCCAAGGAAAAAAATTGTTTTTCAAAATTTGGTACACTAAAATATTACATACTTGGATGCTTCTTTCACATGCTGAGAAAGTAATGTGTCACAAAGAAGTACCCTGCCTGAAGACTTTTCGGCTTCAGTCCAGCTCAGCTGCCACCACTTTTCATCCTTTAGTGTCATTCCATAATGCACAATTTTTAATATAAAAAGCAAAATAATATACAATAAAGAAATTAGTGAGGCTTACTTAATAAATGTAAGCTGTACCCAGTTTTGCTTGAATCATGCTTTCATCTTTACCTATCATAGAAGAAGTTGATCACTCTCTGGCATCAGCAAGATTACATCTCATCGGAAGGACATTCAGAAGGTGTATGGAGTAGTTCGTTCAGGAAAACAGGCGCTTGTTTGAACACCCAACTTGAACAAACATTCTCCTACCATAACATCTGCCTGAACACAGCCAAGTACATGAAGCATGTTGCATTCACCTCAAAAACTTTGAAAGTTTCGGAGTCCCTAATTAAAACTGATAAAAATTTGATTTAAACTTATTTGTACACAGTTGGTTTAAGTACATCAGCTACATGATAGGAAAAAAATGTTCTAATTAATAAATTATAGCTTACTGCTACAACTCATAGGAAAAGACCTAAATAAACTACATTCATAACTCTGCAGAAACAGTAATAGTTTGTATGTTTACTTATTTAAATAAACATTCTTTTCATTTATAACTTTGTAAGTTACAGATAAAGATAAATCACCTTGTTTGAAAGATACTGTATATTAATAGTCTTGTACACTTGAAAATGGCAACATAGTTACAACTGGCCACTAATTGTTTAAATACATACTTATCAATGCAGATAACAACAATTTTAGGATAAGAATATATTGCTAGTAACTGTAAAGATGACTCATTGAGTTGCAGACAACTCAACGGGTCATCTTTATGGTGAGTATCAATTATTTGTTTCCTAATATTGTTAATATTCTAAACTGGAATTTTGATTGTTTTATCTATACAACTATACAGTCTGAACAGAAATAATATTGCCTTTCAAGAAATTTTCCCATGAGCATACACAATGATAAGCCAAATCATCATTACTGTTGCCCACCATGAGATCGAATACCACCCAGTGGCATTGTGGGCATGCGACTTTGAAAGGGAAGTGTACATGCAAAATAGAGATGAATGGTGAATCTCACTATCAGCGATAGCTACTGCAAACAGAGAAATCCACTAACATAAGCAACTTTCACAAAGGGTAGATTGTGAAGTCCGCTCAATGTGAGACTGGTTGGCTGGTCAAGAGTCTGTTGCGAGCATCTATGGAAAATATTCGACAGACAGTGAAGCCACGAGTAGGTAACAAGGTGTTGGATGTTCAGCCTTAATCACAGTACATGGAAGTTGAAAGTTGACCCATTCTATAAAACAGGATAGACAGCAATCTGTGGCAGATCTGATGACACAATACAATGCTGGTGCAGGAACAGTATTAAACATGGGTCTTTGTAGCAGATGGCCACTACATATTTCCATGTTGATATGATGTCATCATCAATTACAATTGCTCTGGACATGGATAATTGAGACTGGACAGTGGATCAATGTAAACATGCCATCTGATCAGATCAATGATGTTTCATGTTACACCAGGCCAATGGTAATGTCCAAGTATGCCGCCATCCAAGCAAATGGCTGCTTGAAACATGCTCCGCACCACAGATGCAGACCGGTGCTATATGGTACATTCCTCTGGCCTTCCCTGGCACCTACCATAAGTTCTGTGACAAGCTAGGCTAAGAGTTCCTGGACTTGTGCCTTAGGGTTGCGAACTGTTGCGTCCTCCTTAATGGGTCAGATGTGCACTATACATCAGAGGCGGCTACCAAGGTAGCTCACTGCGTGTGGGGTACACACACAAGTCCTTTAAATTAGATGGTTCTCCATCCAAGCTAGATAACACCAGTTGTAGGAAACCCAGAAGTATTAGTGTAAGATCAAAAAGAAATGTCTTCCACAGATGAGAGTATTAAAATCCTAGTGGTTAACTGCCAGAGCATTTGCAACAAAGTGCCAGAGTTTGAAGTGCTTCTGAAAACCAATAAAGCTCACATATACTACGTAAAGTAAGCTGGTTGAAGCCTGCAATTGACAGCAGTGAGATTTTTGGGGAAAATTTCTGTGTTTACTGAAAGGATAGGTGAATAGGAAATAGAGGGGGTGTATTCGTTGGAGTAGACAAGAAACTCAAAATCCTCTCTAAGATGGAAATTGAAGCTTCATGTGAGATTGTTAGGGGAAGACTCAGTATCACTGTTGGGCATAAAATGATAATTGGGTCCTTCTATCACCCACCAAACTCATCTCATGATGTAATCAAAAACTTTAGAAAAAAACCTCAGGTCACTTGTATGTCGCCCTCCACCACACACCGTCAGGTGGCTTGCAGAGTATGGATGTAGATGTAGATATGTAAGTTCCCCAACCATACTGTAATCATCAGTAGAGATTTTAACCTTCCAACAATCAATCAGGAAAATTACAGTTTTGTCAGTGATGGGCATGATAAGACACCTTCTCTGAAAAGTACCTAGATCAAAATCTCACTCATGATGTGAATATATCAGATATACTAGCAACAAATAGACCTGAACTCTTTGATCACCGTATTTTCTCGAATCTAAGCCACACTCGAATCTAAGCCACAGGGTTATAAACACAAAGTCAAATAGGGGTAATGCAGGAGTAGGTTTAATGCTGAATAGGAAAATAGGAATGCGGGTAAGCTACTACAAACAGCATAGTGAACGCATTATTGTGGCCAAGATTGATACGAAGCCCACACCTACTACAGTAGTACAAGTTTATATTCCAACTAGCTCTGCAGATGACAAAGAAATTGAAGAAATGTATGATGAAATAAAAGAAATTATTCAGATAGTGAAGGGAGACGAAAGTTTAATAGTCATGGGTGACTGGAATTCGTCAGTAGGAAAAGGGAGAGAAGGAAACGTAGTAGGTGAATATGGATTGGGGCTAAGAAATGAAAGATCAGGCCGCCTCGTAGAATTTTGCACAGAGCACAACTTAATCACAGCTAACACTTGGTTTAAGAATCATGAAAGAAGGTTGTATACATGGAAGAACCCTGGAGATACTAAAAGGTATCAGATAGATTATATAATGGTAAGACAGAGATTTAGGAACCAGGTTTTAAATTGTAAGACATTTCCAGGGGAAGATGTGGACTCTGACCACAATCTATTGGTTATGAACTGTAGATTAAAACTGAAGAAACTGCAAAAAGGTGGGAATTTAAGGAGATGGGACCTGGATAAACTGAAAGAACCAGAGGTTGTACTGAGTTTCAGGGAGAGCATAAGGGAACAATTGACAGGAATGGGAGAAAGAAATACATAGAAGAAGAATGGGTAGCTTTGAGGGATGAAGTAGTGAAGGCAGCAGAGGATCAAGTAGATAGAAAGACGAGGGCTAGTAGAAATCCTTGGGTAACAGAAGAAATATTGAATTTAATTGATGAAAGGAGAAAATATAAAAATGCAGTAAATGAAGCAGGCAAAAAGGAATACAAACGTCTCAAAAATGAGATAGACAGGAAGTGCAAAATGGCTAAGCAGGGATGGCTAGAGCACAAATGTAAGGATGTAGAGGCTTATCTCACTAGGGGTAAGATAGATACTGCCTACAGGAAAACTAAAGAGGCCTTTGGAGATAAGAGAACCACTTGTATGAACATCAAGAGCTCAGATGGAAACCCAGTTCTAAGCAAAGAAGGGAAAGCAGAAAGGTGGAAGGAGTATATAGAGGGTCTACACAAGGGCGATGTACTTGAGGACAATATTATGGAAATGGAAGAGGATGTAGATGAAGATGAAATGGGAGATACGATACTGCGTGAAGAGTTTGACAGAGCACTGAAAGACCTGAGTCAAAACAAGGCCCCCGGAATAGACAACATTCCATTGGAACTACTGACGGCCTTGGGAGAGCCAGTCCTGACTAAACTCTACCATCTGGTGAGCAAGATGTATGAAACAGGCGAAATACCCTCAGACTTCAAGAAGAATATAATAATTCCAATCCCAAAGAAAGCAAGTGTTGAGAGATGTGTAAATTACCAAACAATCAGTTTAATAAGTCACAGCTGCAAAATACTAACATGAATTCGTTATAGACGAATGGAAAAACTAGTAGAAGCCGACCACGGGGAAGATCAGTTTGGATTCCGTAGAAATACTGGAACACGTGAGGCAATACTGACCTTACGACTTACCTTAGAAGAAAGATTAAGGAAAGGCAAATGTACGTTTCTAGCATTTGTAGACTTAGAGAAAGCTTTTGACAATGTTGACTGGAATACTCTCTCTCAAATTCTAAAGGTGGCAGGGGTAAAATACAGGGAGCGAAAGGTTATTTACAATTTGTACACAAACCAGATGGCCGTTATAAGAGTCGAGGGACATGAAAGGGAAGCAGTGGTTGGGAAGGGAGTAAGACAGGGTTGTAGCCTCTCCCTGATGTTATTCAACCTGTATATTGAGCAAGCAGTAAAGGAAACAAAAGAAAAATTCGGAGTAGGTATTACAATCCATGGAGAAGAAATAAAAACTTTGAGGTTCACCGATGACATTGTAATTCTGTCAGAGACAGCAAAGGACTTGGAAGAGCAGTTGAATGGAATGGACAGTGTCTTGAAAGGAGGATATAAGATGAACATCAACAAAAGCAAAATGAGGATAATGGAATGTAGTCGAATTAAGTTGGGTGATGCTGAGGGAATTAGATTAGGAAATGAGACACTTAAAGTAGTAAAGGAGTTTTGCTATTTGGGGAGCAAAATAACTGATGATGGTCGAAGTAGAGAGGATATAAAATGTAGACTGGCAATGGCAAGGAAAGCGTTTCTGAAGAAGAGAAATTTGTTAACATTGAGTATTGATTTAAGTGTCAGGAAGTCGTTCCTGAAAGTATTTGTATGGAGTGTAGCCATGTGTGAAACATGGACGATAACTAGTTTGGACAGGAAGAGAATAGAAGCTTTTGAAATGTGGTGCTACAGAAGAATGCTGAAGATTAGATGGGTAGATCATATAACTAATGAGGAGGTATTGAATAGGATTGGGGAGAAGAGACGTTTGTGGCACAACTTGACTAGAAGAATGGATCGGTTGGTAGGACATGTTCTGAGGCATCAAGGGATTACCAATTTAGTATTGGAGGGCAGTGTGGAGGGTAAAAATCGTAGAGGGAGACCAAGAGATGAATACGCTAAACAGATTCAGAATGATGTAGGTTGCAGTAGGTACTGGGAGATGAAGAAGCTTGCACAGGATAGAGTAGTGTGGGCAGCTGCATCAAACCAGTCTCAGGACTGAAGACCACAACAACAACTTCTAACATGCCTGTAAAGCCTCACAGAAATTATGCTATGCTGATGATGCGAAGGAGAACACATTCTGATAGTGGCTTGCAACAGCTGAGTATATATTATAAGAAGTGGCATTGGTGTCAAATCCAGCTGATTGCGCATTTCACCTCAGCAATCACCTAGCACATACAAAGCTTAATGTTTCACTTTGCAACAAACAAACACAGTAAACACCCAAAGTACCTTGCCATCATTCTTAACTGTGCTTTAGAAAAAGGCTTGCAGCTGACTGGGCAAAACCGAAGACCAGAAACAATATAATAAGGAAACTGACAACAACTTCCTGGTGAGTGCAATGATATCCTAATCACTGCTGTGCAATCCCTAGTGTTCTCAGCTGCATGGTATTGTGAACAAGTATGGTGTAGGAGCAGGTGCACACTAACAAAACATATGTCCATCTGAATGACTCAATGCATGGTGAATGCAGAATGCCTTATCAAGTAAATTTTTTTGTAGAATTTTTTTGCCGAACACTGAAACATACATTCCCACCTTCACTCCATTGCATCTGCCAGACGTTAGAAGACAGCAGATGACAATTAAACACTGGAACAATCTTCATGCTCCCTTACTCCCAAGAGTAAGTCTACATCTAAATCTACATCAACATACACTCTCCATAAGCGACTGTATTGTGCATGGCAAAGTGTACAGTGTACCACTACTATTCATTCCCCTACCTTTTCCACTCACAAATAGACAGGGAAAAAACAACTGTCTGTATGTCTCTACATGAGTCCTAATTTCTCTTATCTTGATGGTCCTTATGTGAAATGTATGTTGGTGGCAGCAGAATCATTTAAATGTCAGTTCTCAAAACTTTCTCAGTAGTGTTCCTCAAAAAGAATGTTACCTTCCCTCCAAGGATTCCCATTTAAGTTCTCAAAGTGCATCTGTAATACTTATCCATTTTTTGAACCTATTAGTAACATATCTAACAGCCCACCTCTGAATTGCTTCCATGTCTTGTCTCCTTGTCTCAGATGTACACTGAACACTGGAAATCAAGGACAACATACTTGGGGAATCTACTTACCTTGGTTAACAGCCTGCAGTAGGGCACCATGTCATATGCTTTTCGGAACTCTAGGAATACAGAATTGGCCTGTTGCCCTCCATCCATAGTTTGCAGTACATCATATCAAAAAAGGGCAAGTAGAGTTTTACACGAGCAATGCTTTCTAAAACCAAGCTGATTTATGTATAGAAGCTTTTCTGTCTCAAGAAAATTTATTATATTTGAACTGAGAATATGCTATAGAATTCTATAGCAAACCAATGTTAAGGATATTGGTCTTTAATTTTGAGTCCATTTGTTTACACTTCTTATGTATAGGAGTCACCTGCATTTTCTCCAGTCATTTGGGATTTTGCTCTGGGCAACAGATATGCGATAAATGAAAACTAAGTTAGGGGTCAATGCCAGCTAGATTGGCCATATGGGAGACTGTGCAACGGTCAAACGACATTGTGTTTGTATAATTCTCCTGCATGAATGATTTCTTACATGCAAAATATAAAACTTCAGCTTTCCTTTTGCTATCTTCTACTGCCACACAAGAATGGTCAATGGGTGACTGGATAGAAGCCTTAGACTCGCTTAGCAATTTTATGTATGACTGGCATTCTCTACTGACTTTTGTCTGTCTTCATTTGTGTGTTCCCTTTTGAAACAAGAGTGCAATAGCCATTGCTTCCTCAGCATTTTTCGAATTTCATTCTTACACCACAGTTGGTCTTTCCCATCCTTAAGTCCAATTACTATGCATATACTTCTCCAGAGCATGATTTACAATGCATTTAAACTTTATCCATAATTCCTCTATGTCTCTTATACAGGAATGAAATGATGTCAATTCATTGTCTAAGTGATATGTAACAACTGCTTACCTGCTCTTTCTAGCATAAATACTTTCCTAGCCTTCTTGACTGATTTAGTACACATCGTCTCTAGGATGACATTATATTAGCCCACTCAGAAGATGACTGAATGGTATACAGCTGAAATATCTTAAGAAGAAATAGGATTTCTGCAGTTGCATGCTCAAAATTTAATGGAGTATTCTTTGTGCCGCAAAAACATGAAAATGCAAATCAACTGGATACTTGATAACAATCCATGCTCCAACCTGAAGCCACAAATATCTGTGTGAGGATGTGATCTACTGGTGAAGGGTCAACCAGTTCTGCTGGAGCAAGCATGTAAAGAGAGATGAAAGTATTTCAAAGGTTTACACTGTAATGGTTATGAACACCCCACTACATCAGCGTCATGGTCTGAACAAACAAGCAAGATCTGGTGCCAACTAAACAGGTTTTGAATAGGCCATATCAGAACTAAAGCTATCCACACAAATGCGGTGTCATTGTTAGCCTTGAACACTACTGTGGAACAGCAGAGCAGACTGTGAGGCAGAGTTTCCACCACCGCTCCAAGAAAAAAAATACTCTGAGAAATGGAGTGATGTCTTGGAAGCAACATCTGAAGCTGTTAAATTAACATAAAATGATGAATGCGGAATGCTTTATCAAATAAATTTTTTTGTAGAATTTGTGTTTTGTTTAATCCATAATTTCCAACTTTTTGGGATACTAATGTTTCTTTATGATCAGCACTGCAGAATCAAAATCTTTTTTGGGACTCAGTAGTGAAAGAAACTATGGTAATTCATTTGGAATGGAATTTAATTAATAGAGATAGCAGTTTCAACCTGGACAAAACAAGTAATCTGTAGTTTGCTTTAGTAAACTTGAAAAGATGTTTCTAAAAATACAGCCCATAGTGATATATCAGTATCCCAGTAAGGATAGACCATGTAGTCAAAAGTGCAATTTATGAATAGTTCTTTGTTGTCAAAGTCTGCAAGTTTGAACAGATGGAGTGAGTGCTGCAGCTTCAGTCTGCTGACTCATTCACAAGATGGCTGAAGGGTATACAGCTGAAATATTTGAAAAAGAAATAGGGTTTCCTAAGTTGCATGCCTGAAATTTAATGGCTCATTCTTTGCACTGCAAAAACATGAAGATGCAAATCAAGTACCTTTTCTGCAAGCACAAGGTTTTAAGCGTTCAAAGTTTGGATAAGTTATTATATTTGAGAGTAAGATTATCAAGCTCTTTCAGCTTTTCATTACGGTACTAGAATCATGGCATAATTCAAAAATTTGTCAGGATAGTACACTCATCTTCCGTAAATAAAATTTTAACAAAGGCTGGTTCTGCTATTATTAAGTTTCAGAGACGCTTGGATTTGGTTTCTAAACAACTATATCATCTGCACCTGGAGTTGTCTGTGGAGTTATCCTACAACTCACGGACTTGGATTGATGGTACGACGTAACTAAATATGACTGGGTTCACATGATGGCCACAGTGAGACAGACTGTAAAGTTTAACAAACGTAGGATGTTTTCACAGCACGAAACTTACTCAGGCACCATCATTAATGTGAAGGGTAGGATTCTGGACAATGCAATGAACTTGTCATCCACACCAAATGTTTTGCCAACTCCCACAATAATCAGCACTGTCGCAGGAGTTTTTCATCCACTTTCCACAAACTCAGATGAAACAAGATGAGAGATTTTGTTAATACATTATACAGGTTCAGTTCCTATGATTTCCTAGTCTCTTGTGTTAACAATGCAAACTCCAGGTAGGAATATCAACAATGTAGGAAATGACAGATTGCTACTTATCGTAAAGATAACATGCCAAGTTGCAGACAGGTACACTCACCACTTACACATAAGCTTTCGACCACAGCCTTCGTCAGAAAAAAGGAAACACACACCATTCATTCACACAAACATACACACCTCACACACTCATAATCACCAACTCTGACAGCTCAGATGAGAATGCCGCTGCTGGAGTTAGCAGTCATGAGTGAATGAGGTGTGCTTCCTTGTGTGAACAAATGGTCTGTGTTTCTCTTTTTCCAATGAAGGCTGAGGCCGAAAGCTTATGTGTAAGTGTTTGATTGTGCCTGTCTGCAACTTGGCTTATTACTTTTATAATAAGTAGCAATCTATCTTTCCCTACATTGCTGATACATCCTCATTCAGTCTTCCATGTTCCTGAAAGTTCTTCCCCTCGATGGAATCTACAGAATGTGAATGAATGAGCAAGATAGCATTTGAATACTCCAATAATTGGATTGGTTAGTTAGTTAGTTTCATGTTCGTTGGATGATTTGCATGATAAATCATAATGATTTCTTCTTCAGTAATCTTAAACAAGCAGTAAGCATAAAGTGCACTAAAGACTCCTTTCCTTCTAATCCTGTCTGGTAAGTCTCCCCTGACCCAGGTTTCCAGCCGGCCGGAGTGGCCGAGCGGTTCTAGGCGCTACAGTCTGAAACCGCGCGACCGCTATGGTCGCAGGTTCGAATCCTGCCTCAGGCATGGATATGTGTGATGTCCTTACGTTAGTTAGGTTTAAGTAGTTCTAAGTTCTAGGGGACTGATGACCTCAGAAGTTAAGTCCCATAGTGCTCAGAGCCATTTCAACCAGGTTTCCAGGTGACTTTTCTAAAATGTACCCCTTTCCTAAACCTCCCCAGTTCTTTTCCTTCACCCCTCTTCCTTCCCCTTCAGCTGTTCCACCAGGAGGAGGAGCCACTAACTCCAAAAGTTTGTAAAAGTTAAATTGTGTGTGTGTGTGTGTGTGTGTGTGTGTGTGTGTGTGTGTAATTGTGTGTGTGTGTGTGTGTGTGTGTGTGTGTGTTTTCCCTGCTGCCACTTGATGAGTAGATATTTTTTACCTGTCCATTTAAACAATAGATTATTTTCATAACGAGATTTTCACTCTGCAGCAGAGTGTGCTCTGATATGAAACTTTCTGGCAGATTAAAACTGTGTGCCGGACCGAGACTCGAACTCGGGACCTTTGCCTTTCGCGGGGAAGTGCTCTACCAACTGAGCTACCCAAGCACGACTCACGCCCCGTCCTCACAGCTTTACTTCTGCCAGTACCTCGTCTCCTACCTTCCAAACTTAACAGAAGCTCTCCTGCGAACCTTGCAGAACTAGCACTCCTGAAAGAGAGGCAAAGGTCCCGAGTTCGAGTCTCGGTCCGGCACACAGTTTTAATCTGCCAGAAAGTATCATATCAGCGCACACTCCGCTGCAGAGTGAAAATTTCATTCTGGAAACATCCCCCAGGCTGTGGCTAGGCCATGTCTCCGCAATATCCTTTCTTTCAGGAGTGCTAGTTCTGCAAGGTTCGGAGGAGAGCTTCTGTTAAGTTTGGAAGGTAGGAGACGAGGTACTACCTGTAATACCTGTATATGATTTTTTGCATGAGAACACTATATACCCAGAGGCAAGCTGAAGAAGAGAGCTCATTGTATCAAAAAATTAATTACCTACCACAATACCAGGGGGGCAGCTGCACCCAAGACAGATCACCAAAAGGTAAAGCTACAGTGTAGTTGTCCTGTGGGTAGTAAAGTAGCCTCAGTGCGGTGTTCTCAGATCATTAGTGGTGTGCTTGTTGTTAGTGTGTGGTTTTTTTTTTTTTTTTTTTTTTTTTTTTTTTAAATAACTGGTCATTTGAGTAGTTAGTCATCGTAGTATATAATAAGTATGTTTCGACAAATGACTATTTCTTGTGTGATTATGTCAGTGAAACCTGAGTGTTAGGATATTTAGTTTAGATTTTGTTTCTTTTGTTGACTATGGTTAGATTGTGTAGTCAGAAAAATATAAACATGGATAATGAACAACAATTAGCAAGCAGTGATACCGAGTTAGAAAGTGGGGCACAAAGTAATGTTAGTGGCATAGTTCAGGAAGTACAATGTGAGAATCTGGGGGCAGAACGGCAAGAAATGTTGCCACTGCCAGCCAGTGATTCAGTTGAAAGTAGAAATACTGTGCCACCCACAAGCTCTAGACACGGACCAGGGAGTGGTGAGGTGTCATAAGTGCAATCATTAAGAGTTATGTTCGAGCGCATGCTCAATTTCCAAGCTACGTTTTTGCATGAACAAGCAGAGCGTGACCAGAGATTGGTAGCTGAATTTGCACGTAAGCAAGCAGAACACGATAAGGAACGTGATGCTATGCAAGCAGAACGTGATAGAGAACGTGATGCTATGCATGCAGAACGAGAAATGGAACATTATGCTAAACAAGCAGAGCGTGATCAATGCCAGCATGAGAGAGACTTGCAGTTAATGCAATCTTTGGAAGCTATGCAAAGTGAGATTGTTAGTTTGAGACAAAACTATGAAACCATACCCAAAGCGGTGCAAGAACTGAGTGAAAGAGTAGATAATATCCAGGTGGCTAACGCCAGTATCGTAGATGAAATCAGTGTACTGGCTAACAGGATGGAAAAATTAGAAATTGACATAAGTCAAGCAATAGAGCAGAAAATATCCGAACAGGCGAACAAAATTGAAAAGGAATTTACGAACTGGTTAGAGGCAAAAGACACCGACCTTAATCAAACAATAGACGAGAAGGTGCACGCCGCGATTGAGGCCAAAGACTTGGGCTTGAGTGCGGAAGTGCAGGACCTAAGAAGGGCGGTGCACACTGACATTCCGCTGTGGCAGCAGAATGTCATCCGTCGTCTTGCGGAGCTGGAAAACAGCTTGTTGCACGGCGACGCACAGGCGTGTGTGATGCCAGCCAGGTCCAACAATGATAAGCATATAAATACAGCAGTGAAAAATTGTGACTGCGAGACAGAACAGGCAACCAATGTTAGCGAAACAAACAAATGTCACTCCAAAATAGTGATTGAAGAAAGCCTGATTAAAAACCGACAGTTTCAGACCTTTACAACGGAGAAGAAATCTGTTCACCCTGTAGTATTTATCAAGGGATTTAGAAACATTTTGCCTAGTGTTTGGAGTCATACACAGCAAATACAGTATGTTATGTCTTACATACAAGGAGATGCTGCATTATGGGCAACCGAAGCAGCTGACAGTTGCGACACATATGAGCAATTTGAAAAGGCATTCTTGGCCAAATATTGGTCAACATGTATTCAGGAGAGATTACAGAAAGAGGTATATAATCCAGAGCCGTATTCTCCACGATTAGTCAATTTGCGAAAATATTTTGAGAAATACATTAATAAGACCCGTTACTGGGATGAGCACATTTCATCCCGGGATTTGATCAGACTTTTGAAATCACACTTGCCAATACACATAAAGGAAAAACTTATACATGTACCGGAGCATGACATGGAACATTTCTTGTCTGTTCTGGACTCAATTGACCTGATTCAGGAGGATGTTAAGGCAGCCTCTGAACAGGCTAGAAGTAACGGAAACGGTTACAGAAATGGTCGAAATAACACGCCTCCACCAAATAATGGAAACGGCGGAGGTAACAATAGGAGACAAGATTATGTACAAAACAGGAATAGAGGTAGAGACCGGAACGGCAATAGTCCGCCGGTGAACAATGACCTGAAAAGGAGGTTCGATGACCGATATGAAACAGGCCCACCAAGCAATAGTAGATGGAAAAATGTCAGGGGGCCATGGAACACCAAAACCTATAACGATGCAAACCGAACTTGGCCACAGAACCAGAGGCCCAGTCCTGACCAGCAAAACAGTGAAAGATATGACAATAACCGACTGCCACCACAAAATGGGCCAATTGCACCACCGTGGCGGCCGACGCAACACAACTTACACATAGTGGAGGTCAGTGACACAGAGCAGCCACACCCATCCACCAGTAATAATCCAACAAACTACATTCAGCCGAGATACACTCTCCATAGTCGGCTGAGGTTTGGAGTGAGTGAAGCCTGACACAGAACAAAACATCGGAAATCTGTATCCTCAGGTATAATGACGGGGTACAGATGGGACATGAATTAATAACTGAACCACCTACGTGCATAAAGGAGCACAAAGTCAAAGTACAAGCGATAATAAATATCAAAATTAACAATATTAATGTGCAAGCAATCATAGATACAGGTGCTACTGTCAGTGTCATGAGTGTGGACCTATTCAGAGTACTGGGGAAAGAAAAGCGTATGCTGACTTTTCCTGTGAACAATTGCAAAGTCACTGGAGCCATCAGTGCACAGCGACAAATAATTAAACTCCAAGTGCGGGTAGAGATGTATATAAGGGGAGAAGCCATAGCGTGCTCATTCCTGGTAGTGAAGGGTTTAAAGGTAGCCTGCATTTTGGGTAGATTTTTTGAGAGAAAGGGACGCAGTAATCAACCTTTCTTGGGGAAAATTAAGTTTGATGAACATGGGTAGGAGGATAGAATTGTCCATGCTCAGATCTGAAGAGGTACCTGTGCCTAATTGTAATGCTATTAACATAAAATGTAGGAATCAGTGGATACTACATTTAGACAATCATTCTCTAGGACAAAATCTCTATTATCCAGACGTACAAGGTGGTCAATTAAAAGCAAATGTGGGGGCACTTGTGAACAAAGTATCACAGTCCGAAAATTTGAACTCAATGCAACAGCAGGATTTGGTACAGTTATTATCTGGCTACGCAGATGTTTTTTCAGAACGACCAGGAATTGTTAAGGGATATCAATACAATATCGAGGTGAAGCCTCACAAAACCTACTGTCGAGCCTCATACTCCATTCCTTGGTCCAAAAAGGGAATAGTAGCTATCTCTTAGCAGATCCCCAATCACGGAGAGTACGGGGACTGTATCCACGTAAGGATGTGAAAATATTCCTACAGTAAATGATTAATAGTCCTATGTGTTATGTATAAAAAGGTACACCATTCTTTTGGAAATGAATGAACATTAATGATGCGTGAACTGTAGAGATAATGTACTAGTGTAGAAGTATTTAGCTATAAGAATATGATTGACTTTCTCTTTTGTTTATGATTATTTGTGTTATGTCTTCTTTTTAATTAGTGTTAGCTTAAACATGCTCTAAATGTCTGCACAGATAACCTGATTAGTGCAATTATTTGTAGTGTTAAATTGTGACAGAGATCAGTCAGAAGGAACATTTTAGTAGTGATTAGTTTGTGTACTGCATAATATTCTATATGTGCGTCAAACTTGAAATATTTCTTGGTACAGTCTTTTCTATATATGTGTGTGTAGCTGTCAGATTGACAGGTTCGAACCCGAAATAATATTAATAATACGAGATCCTGAGAACTTTATTTTCAAACCAGTATTATCAAAGAGAGTAAATCACCCAGTAGTGACCCAAGGGCACCATGGGAGACAAACTTATTGCAAATTTAAGTAACGCAAAGTTACGCACAAAGAAGCTTCAATTGAAGCATGTGCAGATCAAATCAGTAAAAAGAGCTAGCCTGATACAGTCCAAGTCAATTTTAGCCTACAGAGACAACACTGTAGTAACATAGGACCTTGCAAGTAAAGTGAGACATAATTTCAAATGAGTTATTGAACAATATGCCTGAATGCGGCTGGAATGCACAAATAAAATCTACTCGAACATAAATATAGATGATTTTTGGGCAAACTAATACGAAATTTTAATATTTGTTACCATGTACACAATTATTACACACCTTGGTAAAGAGTGAACAAAGAAGTTACGAATGTGCTGTTACAAAAAATTGCACAACGGACATTGTAACTGAAAAAACTTAAACAAAAGTGCAGTATTGTGTGGCAGAGACAGACAGTGACTGTTAAAACTGCAGCAATACGTCACGAGGTTGTTTTGAACAAGCAATAAGAAACTGTATCATTGCCGTGTGTGCAAGTGGACAAGGAACTGACACGACACGAACAGTGAGCCGATAATAGACGGTGGACCAAGTCAGTGTCAAACTATAACTTGTACTGTGTGTGTGTGTGTGTACAAATATATATATATAAAAAAAATAAATAAAAAAAAAAAATTCTTTGTGTGTCAAGGGACGCCAGGAAAGCGCATTGACTACAGAGATACATTTTGTTCTGAGGTGAAAACTTGCGTGTGACTAATGACAACTCATGACATGGTGAAAAAATATTGTGTGCCCATAAAACGCGTTACTGTGACAATGAAACATTGTGCAAACCAGACTAGTGAAGGCCTACTGAATAATAACTGCCAATAACTGTGTGCGTTCTTTCCCACAGCAGGAAAAATGCCCATAAGGATAGTACACTGTTTGTGAACTTGTTGCATGTTTGCTGGAGCACTGCAAGAAGATGTCACATGGGCGAGCTGATATACAACGCACATCCGGCTACTTCAGCCATGCAGTGGCAGCAGCAACCCGTAGCAGACCAGACAGCCACACGCCTCTCCGCGCCATAGCTGTCAACACCGGGGACGGTGACCTACATGGAGCAGATGCGCCGCACCGAGCGCCGCTCAACAATCACTCCGCACCGCTCACCAACTACAGTATTACTGACATATTCCAAAATATTTACACAAACTGCATAACATGTCAATGAACTCGATTTTTGAAAAACATTGAACACTAATTATGTATACCCGTAAATTGATGAGAGAAAATGAACACTAACAAGTGTAGGAGATGGATTTGTAACACGTAGGTAGTGAGAACATTATGAAAGTGACGTTGTACTAAATGATTTCAAAAAACTAAGTGATATATCCTAGGACAAGTGACCTTGCAGTATATCGCAAAATGATAATTATGAGTTGTTAAACTCACACAACAAACTTTCGTTGAACTGTATGTGACTGTGATATTATGTAACCGTTGATGACAAACTGCTAAATCATTTCAAAATAATTACTATTAAAGAGACAAGATTAATCATGAACCAACTGGGATGGCTGGGCTCCGGCACAGTTTCGCCCAGGTTTCCTGTCTGCCTTTGCCCAAATGGGGGAGCCATGAACATATATAACCCTGGGACTAATTAAAAGAGACATTCCATAAAAAAAAAACAGAATTGTAAAGAACGTTACTGGCACCATTGTGTCAAAGTATAGAAACTCTTTGCCAAATGCTGCCAGGGGGCAATGTAACGTTCCCTGACAGCACACACACTATTCATAAAATGAAATGACATTTAATTGTACTATGTATGCCGCTATGAAGCAATTCGTATGTACTGTAATTGTTTAACAAAAAATATTATTTAATTTTGTATAAAGGACGTTGGTTATTATTGTAATATTTTCTGTAATAATATTCTCGATGTATTTATGATTTTAATATTTGTATACTCATAATGTAATTATGAAATATGTTAAAATCTGCAATGAAAAAATGTAAAATATAGCCACAGAGGAAAATAATGTTGTAAGATTACAAAGAGATATTTATTATCAGCAATACCATAAATAGCACTACATAATGTGCATTCTTTGAGTCTTCCTCGAGAGCTGAGAGAGAGAGGAACCTGTGACGTAGCATTGTATGAATGAGTAGACTTCTTTTGTCTGTATCTATCTTTAGCCGCCATTAGAGGAGAAATTATAAAGGTGTGTAATTTTAATTATTGTTATGGTCTAAATACATTATAATTTATCAAAATTGTGTATTACTAATGTAAATTAGCTTGCCCATGTCATCTATAATATTTCTTTAAAGAATTTTCAGCATTTTTAATGATTATCGTTGGTGTTGCTGGGCTGTGCCGCGACCGAACGATTTGCAGCGGCGGCACATTTAAAAAATTGTTCCGCTATAAAATTAACCAAACCCGTAAATCAGGAGCAGGTAAAATTAGCAGTGAATTACGAAATATTTTTCTTTTACAGCAATCCTGAGGCTGACTGGATTTATTACTGGTTTTACATTTGTGCATTCATAGGTGGATAATTAACGTTGAAGTTGTTAATGTGTTGGTTCTTTCAATTTCTAAAGCAAATAACTTAAACGTATAGTGAAGTGTGTTTTGTCAATGATAATTAAACGTTCAGGTCGGCTTGGTAATATTTAACCATTTTATGCTAACAGAGACAGTCTTGTGTTCCATAGCTAACGCCGGGAAAGAATTCAGTAAATATTTAAAAACCCACTGCATCTAGAAAATGTGTGCCAAGGCCAAAATACGTAAAAAATTTAATTTAAATAATTGTCAAAGTCATAAATGTTATTAATCAGTTAGTTTGAATTTATCAGCATGAGAGGGTTGCTGAAGTTCACGTAATTTTAAATGTGCTTAATTCTGTCTAAATGAATTTTTATTACCACACATAAAAAAGGGGTTCTACAACAAAGTTCGTACTGAAAGAGTAAATAACAAAAATATTTAAAGCCATTTCTTCCCCATTTTCATCCATCCATTATATATTCCCCCCCCCCCCCCCCTCCCCCCATCAACTCGGTGACACTCTAAAAACTCGAGTGTGTACACTGTTTAAATAATTCACGACCACTGTGTTCTGCAAATACTGTGTCTAAAAAGGATTGTAATTTCAGACATTAATGGTATTTGCCACTGTGGTACTGTGTTGTAATAGTGCAGATGTCTCCTTGCACAGAAACAGTTGATACACACCCAGATCTGATCATCACAGTGTTTTTGGTGGTAATGAATGTGAAAAAAACCACGGTACCTGGAAATCTCTATAGTATACTTCATTTGCACAATTGCTAGAAATCAATTTACAGCTGTTCGACAAGACTTAGATTGCTGAGACTCCGAGGGTTTAACAGGCAATGGAGACAGTGTCATGACTGTAACATACCACTCTGCATGCCAGAATGCTTCAAAATCTTTCACATTTGAGGCAGTTACCAGTGAAATTAAGCATCAACTGAAAAAATATTTGTTTTGTAACAAACATTTTACTTTATTCTGAAAAGGAAAGTTGTAATTCACCATATAGTGGAGATCGTGAATCACAGATAGGCACAACAAAGAGACTGTCGCAATGTAAGCCTTTGGCTATCAAGGCCTTTGTGAAAAACAGACAGACAGACACAAAGACACACACACGAACACACACATGCAAATGCAACTCAGTCACACATGACTACAGTCTCTGGCAGCTGAAGCCACACTGTGAGCAACAGCAGCAGTGCAGGATAGGAGTGGCAACTGGGTGAAGGTAAGGAGGAAGCTGGGATGGGGAGGGATAGCAGGGTAGGATTTGGGGACAGTGAAGTTCTTCTGTGAAGCACACAAGGATGAGTTTGAGAGAGGCTATGGCAGCTAAATGCAGTTGGGAGATTAGACAGAGGGCAAGGGAGAGGTATAGGAGGGGTGGGGGGGTGGGTGGGTGGGGGGGTGTTTGCAGAAAAGAAAAGCAGTAAAGAGATTGGGTGCATTGGTGGAATGATGACTGTGTAGTGCTGGAATGGGAACAGGGAAACGACTGGATGGTTGAAAAAATGACTAATGAAGGTTTAGGCCAGGATAGTTGTTACAGAAACACAGGCTATATTGGAAAGAGAGTGTTCCCACCTGCGCAATTAAGAAAAGCTGGTGTTGGTGGGAAGGATCCATACGGGACAGGCTGTGAAGTATTCATTGAAATGAAGGACGTCATGTTGGGCAGTGTGCTCAGCAACAGGGTGGTCCACTTTTTTCTTGGTTACAGTTTGTCGCTGGCCACTTACGCGCACAGACAGCTTGTTGGTTGTCATGCTCACATAGAATGCAGCACAGTGGTTGCAGCTTAGCTTGTAGATCACATGACTGATTTCACAGGTAGTTTATGTTTGTGACTGGACTGGAGTAGGTGGTAGTGAGAGTATGTATGGGACAGGTCTTGCATCTAAGTCTATTACAGGGATATGAGTCACAAGGTAATTGGTTGGGAGTAGGGGTTGTGTAGGGATGAACGAGTATATTGTATAGGTTCGGTGGATGGCAGAATGGCCTTCAAGACTGCAAAAAAGATGGCAAAAAGAGCAGTGGCAAACAAAACGGCTAAGGCAATGGAAGAGGTGTATGAAGAGCTAGAAAGAAGATAGGATGACAGGCAACTCCTACGGATTGCTAAAGCAAGAGGTAAGGTGACTAAGGACATAACATCAATGAGGCAGATAAAGGATGAATCAGGTGTAGTATTACACAATCTTGTGAAAATCCTGAATAGGTTGTGGGAGTACTTTGAAAGGCTAATGAAAGAGGAAAATGTACGAGAGAAGTATGAGGATGGAGATATAAATGAAGGAATGACCTAAAGCATAAGTAGGGAAAAAGTCGAACACACAATGAAGAAAATGAAAAATGGAAAGGCCCTAGGGGAAGATCAAATCCCAATATAAGCATGGAAAATTCTGGGAGAACAGGGAACTGATATTACCTGGGGTCTAATGCAGAAGATCTGGAAAGGAGAAAGAATGCTGCATGCGTGGAGAAGCAGTACTTGTTCCAATACATAATGGGAAAAGGGATCTCCAAAACTGTAGCAATTATAGAGGGATAAAACTGATGTCCCACACAATGAAGATCTGGGAAAGGATAATTAAGAAGAGGTTGCGTCTAGAAACTGAAGTATGTGAAGAACAGCTTGGATTTATGCTGGGAAGAGGAACAACCGATGCAATATTTGCACTAAGGCAACTGATGGAGAGGCACAGAATAGTACAAGCTGAACTACATATGGTCTTTATCGATATTGAGAAGGCATATGACAGAGTGCTGAGGCAAGAAGTTTGGAGATGTCTGAGAAGTAAATGCCTGCCAGAAAAATATATCAGGGTGATGGAAGACACGTACGAAGGCGCAAAGACATAAGTCAGGAGCAGTGCAGGTGCAACACAGGTATTTCCAGTGTGAGTAGGACTGAATCAGGGATCTGCTCTCAGCCCATACCTCTTTGACCTTGTCATGGGTGTACTAGTCAAAGATGTGAAAAAAGAGGAACCTTGGAGCATGATGTTTGCCGAAGATGATGTAATCTGTAAACTCACCCAGGACGCACTTTAAGACAAGCTTGAACAGTGGAGAAAAGCTCTAGAGGAAAGGGGAATGAGAATTAGTAGGGTGAAAACAATGTGTGTGTGTGTACCAAGAATGCCAAAGATCTATATAATTAACCTGCAAGGAGAACAACTGTCGCTGGTCAAGAAATTTAAATACCTAGGCTCTTAAATGCAAAGTAATGGAGGACTGGAGGCCGACATACAGCACAGGATAAATAGTGAATCAATAAACTGGAGGAAACTGAGCGGAGTACTGTGTGATAAGAAGGTTAGCTGCAGAATGAAAGGAAAGCTTTACAAGTGTGTGGTGAGGCCTGCAATGCTGTATAGTGCAGAAACTTGGCCAACTACAAGATCCCAAGAGAAAAAGATGGAAGTGGCAGAAATGAGAATGTTAAGGTGGATGAGTTGGATGACACGAAAGGATAGACTAAGGAATAAGTACATCAGGGGAACAGTGAAAGTGGGGCCCAGAGGGAAGAAGATCCAAGAAAGTAGGCTAAGATGGTACGGACATGCACAGGAAGAGGGGAGTAAAACGTGGGGAGAAGAATTGAAGACCTAGAAATCGAAGGATCAAGGATGTGGGAAAAGGCTGAGATGGTGGTGGTGGAGGTGGAGGTGGAGGAGGAGGAGGAGCATGGCAGCGGAATACCACTGTGGTAGGGTTGGGAAGGATAGTGGACAGGACATCTCTCATTTCAGGGCACGAGAGGTAATCATAAACCTGGCGGAGAATGGAATTCAGTTGCTCCAGCTGTGGGTGTAACTGAATTATGAGGGGAATGCTCCTCAGTGGCCAGATGCCGAAATTTTGTGAGAGACTGGAAAGATAAGACCCAGGAGATTTGTTTTTGTACATGACTGGGAGGATAATTACGGTCTGTGAAGGCCACAGTGAGACCCCTGGTATATTTCAAGAGGGACCACTTGTCACTACAGATGTGCGACCAGGGGTGGCTAGGTTGTGTGGAAGGGACTTCTTGCTATGGAATGATTGGCAGCTGTCAAAGTGGATGTATTGCATGTGGTTAGTGTGTTTGATATGGACAGATGTGCTGATTTAGTGGTCTTTGAGGTGAAGGACAACATCTAAGAAGGTGGTTTATTGGGTTGAGTAAGACCAGGTGAAGCAAATGGGGGTGAAGCTGTTGAGGTTCTGGAAGAATGTGGATAGGGTGTTCTCACCCACGATCCAGATCACAAAGATGTCATCAATGAATGTGAACCAGGTGAGGGGTTTATGATTCTGGGTGTTTAGGAAAGATTCCTCCAGATGGCCCATGAATAGGTTGTCATGTGATGTTGCCATGCGGTTTCCCAAAGCCGTACCCCATATTTGTCTGTAGGTAATGTCTTCAAAGAAGAAGTAATTGTGGGTCAGGATATAGTTGGTCATGGTGACCAGGAAGCAGGTTGTTGGTTTGAACACTACCTCTCCCAATACCTGATGGATTGCAAACCAACAACCTCTTTCCTAGTCGCCGTGACCGACTATAACCTCACCCACAATTACTTCTCCTCTGAAGGCATTACCAACAAGCAAATATTGGGTACGGCTATGGGCTTCCACATGGCACCATCCTATGCCAATCTATTCATGGGCCACCTAGAGGAATCCTACCTAAACACCCAAAAACCTAAACCCCTCAACTGGTTCAGATTCATCGATGTCATCTTTGCAATCTGGAAAGAAGGTGTGGACACCGTATCCACATTCTTCCAGAACCTCAACAGCTTCACCCCCATTGGCTTCATATGGTCCCACTCAATCCAACAAACCACCTTCCTAGATGTTGATTTCCACCTCAAAGATGGCTATATCAGTATCTCTGTCCATATCAATCCTACTTACCACAGGCAATACCTGTACTTCGACAGCTGCTGCCCGTTCCATACCAAGAAGTCCCTTCCATACAGCCTAGCCATCCGCGGTCATCATATCTGCAGTGACAAGCAGTCATTCCCAATCTTGTACAAAAACAATCTCCAGTGTCTTACCTTTCCAGTCTCCCTCTGGCCACAGAGGAGCATTCGCATTCCCCTCGTAAGTCAGTACCACCAAGGAATGGAGCAACTGAATTACATTCTCTGCCAGGGTTTCAACTACCTCACTTCGTCTTCTGAAATGAGATATGTCCTGCCCACTATCCTTCCCACCCCTCCCATAGTGGTATTCAGCCATCCACTGAGCCTATCCCATGTACTAATCCATCCTTACACAACCCCTGCTCCCAACCTCTCACCTTGTGACTCATATCCCTGTACTAGACCTAGATGCAAGACCTGTCTCATACGTACTCCCACCACCACCTACTCCTACACGGTCACAAACATAACCTATACCATCAAAGGCTGGACTACCTGTGAAACCAAACATGTGATCTACAAGCTAAGCTGCAACCACTGTGCTGCATACTATGTGGGCATGACAACCAACAAGCTGTCTGTGCGCATGAGTGGCCACAGACAAACTGTAGCCAAGAAACAAGAGGACCACCCTGTTGCTGAGCACACTGCCCAATATGACGTCCTTCATTTCAATGACTGCTTTACAGCCTGTCCCGTATGGATCCTTCCCACCAACACCAGCTTTTCTTAATTGCTCTCTCTCCAATATAGCCTGTGTTCCTGTAACCATCCTGGCCTAAACCCTCATTAGTCATTTTTTTCACCCACCCGGTCTCTTCCCTGTTCCCATTCCAGCACTACACAGCCATCATTCCACCAACACATCCAGTCTTCTTTACTTCTTTCCTTTTCGCAAGCCCCCCCACCTCTTCCCTGCTCTCTGTCTAATCTCCCAACTGCACCTAGCCTCTCTCCAACTCGTCCTTGCATGCTTTCCAGCAGCACTTCACTGTCCCCAAACCCTACCCTGTTATCCCTTTCCCTCCCCACCTCAGCCTCCTCCTTACTCTCACCCAGTTGCCACTTGCCACTCCCATCATGCACTGTTGCTGTTGCTCGCAGTGGGGCTTCAGCTGCCAGGTGCTGCTGTTGTGTGTGTGTGTGTGTGTGTGTGTGTGTGTGTGTGTGTGTGTGTGTGTGACAAAGGCCTTCATGGACAAAAGCTTATGTTGTGACAGTCTTTTTGTTTTGCCTTCCTGCGACTCAGCATTTCTGCTCTATGGTGAATAACCACATTCCTTTTAATAATATTGTTACATTCCATCATGGGTTTTCCATTGTTTGAAAAATTTTACTTTCTGTTTTTGTTATTATTAAGGTTGTCAACAGCCAGAGAATTAAAATAAATATGTAACACAAACCTTGATGATGGCTCTTTTACAGAATGTATAATTCTTCTTCTTACTGGCCTTATCCCGAGTCTTCAGTGGATCAACTTGTTTATCTGGATTTGGCAATGTTAATGGCAGCAGATGGCCAGATGCTCTTCTGACCCCCCCCCCCCCCCCCTTCTCCCCCTCCCAAACTGAAATTGTGTACCCCATCTGTTTCCATTTAGCGTTAGTCATAGGAAAGTGTAAGGCTGTTTTTGAAATGTTTGCAAATTGTGTGACGCAGTCGGGATGTGGATACCAGCCGCTTATTCAACCAGTCGGATGTGGGAAACTGTCTAAAAACCACATCCAAGATGGCCGGCACACAAGCTCTTGTCATCACCTTCTCGCTGGATTCAATCTGTGGCCAGTGCAACTCCCTAAAGTCTGGAAGTGACATGCTAAAATGCATGGGTATCTGGGCTGGTCATTATAACATGTATTTTCCTTTGTGATAAAACAAACACAAACTAGCTACCGACCTTTTTAAAAATGCCATAAAAGGCCAGTTGTTCAGTCGCATAATTGATACAGGTGGCTGGTCTTCAAAGTGTTATATATTAGGCCACACTTTGGAGAAACACTTAAGCAGTTATCAGCATATTCACATCACAAAAAAGGGCCTTCAGAGTTATGTTTGAATGCAAATATAGAAAGTTATTTAAATCACTGTTTCATATATCTAGTATTCCATCTTTACCGGGTATTTACATCACAGAAACTCTTATGTTCTTCAAAATAAATGTAATATGTGAGAACAGTAGACAGAAGAAAAAGAAAAGAAAAAAAATGATATTCATGATCACTACAGCACACAAAATGAGAACTTATATTTGACTCAGATCGACATTTCTCTATACTAGAATGGTATTTTCCACATGGGAGTCACACTTTATCACTAACTTCCCGAAAACACAGAAGTAAATACTGAAGCCAAAACGTTTAGAAAATTTTTCAAGTCATATTTATGGCAGTTATTCTCTGTTATTATCTTTAAAAGACTTGCCTACTTCAGTTTCATATTTTACGATTAGAAGATGGAATCATTGTTGTGCAAGCTAAACATCTGCATGGATTTTCCATATCTGTGACTATACCACTAACAGTCATCAGTGTGATAACTAAATTATATCACATTTCATAACTAATTTTGAGGTTGAAATCCTACTGTTAACCAAAGAAAACCAAGTATTTACCAACACAGTTGAAGAAAATGATCCAACAGTGGCAGATGAGATGGCTGGCATCTCAGTTTTTGCAAACACCCAAATTATGCAGTTTTTAAAATTGGAAATTACACTCAATAGTTCTTCAGAGAGCTCAAACTCTCATGCTGACGTATGTGATCTATGGAATGTCATACTAAGCACTATTTTAACATAATGCTCACATAGATTTTAAATTTAAATGTTAAAGCCATTCTAGTATACAGCTATAAACAGTACAACAGACTGAATTTACAAGATAAGTAATAAATCAACATATGCTCAGTGGATGCTCTAGCTATCATAGTGAAAGTTAATTTCATTTCCATACATAACATTAACTAGGCACCAAAACACTGAAGTATAAACCAATATTTCTAGAAAACCTCCAACCCTGAAAACAGACAGATACCTGCATAGTGCCCAAAACAAGAGATAAATCTTCCTCATTTGGACTGATTGGTGGTGTCTGAGTATTAACTCCATACTTGGCCGGCAAAATAAAAGAGGCACGTGGTGATTCAACATCATTGGGATCTGTAAATACAAACCATATATTAAAGAAAAAGACTTAGCTCTCAGTGCCAAGAGAGAGGGTGGGGTTTCTTAGTGATCACCCTTTGACAATGCCATAATCTAGTCTGGTACTTTATATTTTAAAATTTTGAAAAAAAAAATATTTGTTGTTTTCAATGATTTCTTCTCTTAAATTCCACAGCTGTTTCAAAGTTTTCAGTAAAAGTTACCCCAAAAATGTAAGTCTTAGCAGTGATGTTAAGTGCTGTCAGGCTCGGATAGCACTTGGATGGGTCACCATTCAGGTCTGCCAAGTGCTGTTGGCAGGCGAGGTGCACTCAGCCCTTGTGAGGCCACTTGAGGGGTTACTTTCTTGAGAAGTAGCAGTACCGGCCATGAAAACTGACAATGGCCTGGAGAGCAGTGAGCTGACCACATGTAATTCCGTATCCACATCAGGTGATGCCTAAGGGCTGAGGATGACACAGCGACCGTAGGTACCATTGGGCCTTCAAGGCCTGTTCGGCCAGAGTTACACAACAATTATTATATTCATATTTTCAGGTTCAGGATGCTTCTTACACATCTATATAACTTTCAAAGGTTTGTTGTGAATGAAAATTAATGAAGCTTTTACTTTTTTTTACTTTTTGTGGTGGTCATGAAGAACCCCCCACTCAGTGAAAACATTACGGAAAATGTGTCAGCACTGCAAAGATTGTGGTAAAAAGATATTTTCAGTCCATTAAATTTAGGCACACAGCCATGCAAATATAATTTCCTCCGCTGATATTTTGGCCGTGTATTGTCCGGCCATCCTCAGAGTCAGTCACAAGATTAACAACAAGATGCCAAGCACGGCCTTATATGCTCCACCGCGGTGGTACTGTGCATGTGGGTCACAGATGCTGGTCGTCGGTATGCTTGTACATGCACCACCTGTGGCGAAGGTTTACAGACAGTCGATTCACTTATCAATGTATGTTCGACGGTGGTGATATGACGACAACTTCTCTGCAGTTTCATTACACCAAGAGCTGGATTCCATGATCTGTCCAAATTAAAACCATTACCTCTTTTTATTAAATGTCGTAAATTTGACGGGTAAGGATCTGGATGCTACATTTACGTTATCTGTCTTAAGTAAAGGGCTAAATTTTGCCCCTACTCCAAAGACTTTTCCGATATCATCTTTCTTCAGCGGCATGGAAGAAGCTGTCTGACCACTATTAGAGGAGTCTGCTGAAGAAATCAGATGTGAAACCTGCCGAGCAATTACAAAACATCGTCCACAAAGAAGTAATGTCTCCAAGGAAGAAAGATGTGCGATACAAAAGCTGCTTGAGGATACTGACACAGTCATCCCAAGGGCTGATAAAGGGCTGATAAAGGTAGTGCTACCGTCCTTTTGCCTCAGTAAGTCTCCAAGGAAAATATATGTGGTCTACTTAGTTCTGGTGCATACCGGAAGATCAGCAAAGATCCTACCAACAAATGACAATAAGGACTGCTGCCTAGCTGAATGCTTCATCACTACCGAAGGAAGTCATAAGAAGTTTAAAAGTGCGAGATGCAGTAGCACTGAGATTTTATGGGCTTCCTAAAGTTCACAAGATGGATTAGGGTGAGCGACTAGAGGACTTGTCTATGAGGCCTGTAATGAGCACTGTTAGTTCACCAACATATTTTTCTGCCAAATATTTAGTTTCCTTACTAAAACCATGGGTAGGAAAATGTAGTCACCACATTCGTAATTCTATGGATTTTATTCAGGGACTTACCAATGTCAGGCTAAATAGTATGGATGTGCTTATTAATTTTGACATGGTATCAGTATATACCAAGGTACCTTTAAAGGACTATTTATCTCTTATTGGTCAACATTTTAATTAGACCATTACAGCCTTATTTGAACATGTGCTTTTATCATCTTATTTTCAGTTAAATGGTGAATTTTATGAGCAGATTGATGGTTTTGCTATGGGAAGTCCCCTCTCCCCTCTGCTAGCTATATTATTTATGGAAGACTTCAAGGACAAGGCACTGGACTCAGCAAGTATTAAACCAACGGCCTTCTGGAGGTACGTGGATGACACATTTGTGGTATGGCCGCATGGGGTGGATGAATTATTTCAATTTCTTGAGCATTTGAATTCTATCCATGCTAATATCGATTTACTATGGAAATAGAAAAAGACGGCTGCCTCCCCTTTTTGGATGTTGCTGTTTGCAGTAAAGTTGATGGTACATTAGAACAAGCCGTGTATCAGAAACCAACATACACAGATCTATATCTATGTGCCAGCAGCTGCCATCACCCTTCACAGACCATAGGTGTCCTTAATACCTTAGTGCATAGGGCACACTGTATACCCGATAAAGATAATTTGCAAGAAGAGCTCACATACCTCAAAAGCATTTTAAAAGAGAATGGATTTTCTCCGCAACAAATTCATAGAGGATTCAATGCAAAAACCTAGAATGCAGGTATGTGTTGGGGAAGAAGATACTAATTCCTTCAGATAAAGTGTGTTTTGGACCTACGTGGGTCCTCTTGCATCTAAGATAGGTCGTATTCTTGAGAAACACTGTGTTAAGGTGATCTTCTGGCTCCCCACAAAGATTGCAGCTTTATTCGGCTCTGTAAAGGACGATTTACTGCTTCGTAAAGCGGGTGTGTATCAGATTCCTTGCAAAAATTGTGAGAAGTCAAACATAGGTCAAACACTGTTCATGAGAGATGTGTGGAGCATTGAAGATACCCATGATTATCACAGCCAGACAAGACAGCTGTGGCTGAACATTGTATTAATACATTGCATTTCATGAACTACAGTGATGTGAAGATTTTAACATCCACCTCTTCCTTTTGGGAACCTGTCTTCAAGGAAGCTATAGAGATTAGATTAGCTAATAAATTAATAAGTAGAGATAATGGTTTTAATTTCAACAAAGCATGGAATCCAGCTATTGGTGTAATTAAACTGCAGAGAAGTCATTGTGGTATCACTGCTGCCGAACATACACTGATACGCTAATCTAATGTCTGTATGCCTTCACCACACAGGCGGCGCATGTGTAAACATATTTCTTTACCAATGACTAGCATCTGTGACCCGCATATAAGGCCGTGTTTGGCACCTGAGGATGGCCGGACGATACGCGGCCGAAATATCAGTGGAGGAAATTCTGTTTGCGCGGCTGCATGCTCGAAATTTAATGGACTATTCATTATGCCACGAGAAGTTGAAAATGCAGATATTTTCAGGGTCTGTACCCCACTTTTACATCAGTGCCTATTTAAAAGGTTGCACATTTAACAAAATATGATTTTTTGAAAGTTTTTTTGTGGGTAGGCACAAAGTACTTCTTCGTCTCCCTTAATACAATTTATGGAAAATATGTCAGTATTGCTACTGTTAATAATAAGACTACAATAAAATAAAGCTACAAAAAAAAGCACACTTACAAACCATGCAAAAGCTGACAATTTTGCAAACCACTTATTCATTTATGTTACGCAGCAAAAAGAAAGTAATTGGTTGGAGATAAATCACCCTGCATCCCTCACCAGGTGAGAAGGGCAGGATACAATGAAAGTGAATTTAGCTGTGTGTAACTAACTTTTAAAGGATTGCAAGCCTAGTATGTTGCCTTACCCTGATCAGCCTCAGCATTTTTTGGGATGGTCCCTCTAATGCTGGATTCATACTTTACAATTTACAACCAGTTGTTTCTGGCCACTACTCTACATTCTTAAATGTTAGTTGCAACTGATGTGTGAGATCTGGAAGGCTAGATGAAGTACAAAAATTGAAAAATAATCCAAAAGGAGCACTTTACAAAGTTCCATAGACTATTTACAGCTTCAATATTTAAAAAAATGATCAAAAAATGGAAATTCCAGGTTGCAATATCAACAAAATTATGAGGAGGAAAGATTGCTACTCACTGTAAAGATTGCACTTTGAGATGCAGACACGCACAATGAAAGGACTGTTACATATAACCTTTTGACCAAAGTCCTCTTCAGAAAAGAGAAATGCACACACATTCACACAAGCAAGAACACCTCTCTCTCTCTCTCTCTCTCTCTCTCTCTCTCTCTCTCTCTCTCACACACACACACACACACACACACACACCTACGCACACGCATGCGCTTGAGCGAGCGACTGCTAACTCTGGCCATTTCAGCCAGACTGCAACAGAAATGTGTTTAACAGGAGCAACAACCTGAAACGGCTGGGAAGGGAGAGGGATAGCAGGATACACATGTGAGGAGAGGAATAAGCAATGCCTGGTGGACAATGCAGAGACTAGACGTGACAGTACAGGGCTGAAAGGTGCAGTGTCGGGAAGCTGTGTGGCAGAGAGAGGATGGGGAAAAATGGGGAATGGAAAGGAGAGGAGCAGAGAAGGGGAAAATACTGGAGAATCCACCAGCAGAGAGCAGCACACAATGAGGGTTAGGGGAGGCAAATCGTGAGGAGGTGACAGGATAGAAGGAGCGGAAACAGTTTTGTGCAGAGTGCGGGGACAGTAAGTTACCAGAAGTTGAGGCTGAGACGGTTTTAGAAGCGAAGAATGTGTTGTAAGAACAACTCCCATCAGCACAGTTCAGAAAACCTGGTTGTGGAGGGGAGGATCCTGATAGCCTGGGTTGTGAAGCAGTCATTGAAATCAAGTGTGTTATGTACAGCTGCATGTTGTGCCACAGTATAGTCCACTTTGCTCTTGGCCATAGTTTGGCAGTGGCCATTCATTCTCGTCACACCTAATTTGTAGTCATACCAAAATAAAAGGCTGAACAATGTTTGCGGCAGAGCTGGTGTATAACAAGGCTGCTTTCACACTTGGACACACCTCTGATGAGGTAAAATCAGCCAGTGACAGGAATGGAATAGGAAGTGCTGGATGGCTGGATTTGGTATGTCTTGCATCTTGGTCTTCCACAGGGATATGATCCCTTTGGCAAGTGGTTGGGGTTGGGAGTTGCCATACAGATGGACTAGGATGTTGTGGAGGTTAGGTGGGCAACACACCTATTTATGGGCCGTCTAAAAGAAACTTTCTTGGTCCCAAAAAACACAAACCCCTGGTCTGGTTCATGTCCATTGATGGTATGTTCATGATGTGGACACAGGGCCAGGACATCCTGTCCTCATTCCTTCACAATCTCAACACATTCTCTCCCATTCACTTCATTGGGTCTTCCTCAATCCAGCATGCCACTTCATGGATGTTGCCTCATCCTCTTTGATGGCTCTATCCATATCTTTGTCCACATTAAATCCACCAACCACCAACAGCATCTGCACTTCAGCAGCTGTCAACACTTACACACCAAAAAATCCCTCCCATATAGCATGACAAAAAAATGGGACAGTGTACCTGTAGTGACAAGAACTCCCTTTCCCAGTATGCTGAAGGTCTCACAAAGGCCTTTACAAAGAGAGAGAATCCCCAGACCTAGTCCGCAGGCAGATTTCCTTTGCCATATCCCCATACACCTCTACTCTTCCTACCACCCTCAAGAGGCAGCTGCAGACAAGCGCCCCCTTTGTCACCCAATACCATTCCAGGTTGCACCAACTGACCACATCCTTCATCAGGGTTTTGATCATACCCTGGAATTAAGGACATACTATGAAAGATCCTTTACAATCCTCCTAAAGTGATGTTCCATTGCCCACCCAACCACAACATTCTAGCCCATCCCTATGCCACTCCCAACCACAGCCCCTCGGCACAGGGCTTATACCCGGGTGAAACATTAAGGTGCAAGAAGTGCCCAATCCACCCACCCAGCACTTCTTATTCCATTCCTGTCATTGGCTTATCCTACCCCATCACAGGCTGAGCCGCCTGTGATAGCACTCATGTCATATACCAGCTCTGCTGCAATCATTGTTCAGCTGGTACAACTATCAACCAGCTGCTCACGAGGACGAATGGCCATCAGCAAACTGTGGCCACAAGCAAAATGGACTACACTGTGACATAACATGCAACCTGTCCTCCTCAAAATAGAATAGTGTTAAAAACATGGATACACTCAAAACCGTATGTTGGGGGAAACTGCTCTCTTATACTAAATAATTGAATTAGATATTATCAAACTGATATTCAAAATAATGCAGGGAGAAAAATACCATAAACAGGGAGGAATCACTGTGAGTAAACAGATATTATGCCTCCCAGTACTATCAAAAAACTTGTCGAAGAAAATATGTATTGGATGATTTTGGCACAGGAAAGCTAGTCATATTGCCACTTAGAGCAAGATCAGGTTACCAACAGTGGAATGATATCTACTGAACCTACATTAGAGGGGTACCAGGATGCCATAATCCACAAAAAACAGCAGGAGAATATATGTTCCCAGGACTTCCCCACATAGTGAGGGCAACACTGTAATAAGTACCAAGGCAAATTCGATGTTTCTGCATGAGGAGCAGTGCGTGACATGCCACAGATAATGCCAAATCCATCTCCCACATTTAAAAAAGGGGAATTTTGACTTCAGCTTTGCTAAAACTGAAGTCCTAGACACTCCTCTCAGTTTAAGTTCAATGATGCCAGAAAGCTGGTTCATGGTTGGCAGTGGCAATAATTCGAGCAAAATACTCTGCCTTGTCTCCTTTGATGGTCTGGCTATGGAACCCATTCCTCATTACAGCATTAAGGGAACACCTAATACACTTCTCTAAAATTCTCCTGATGGGCTGGTGGAATGATTTATTGAGAACAGGCATTCTTGTCACAATCACTTCTTCCTTTACTTAATTATTCAGTGGCATTTGGTTGCCACTACCTAGAAGGGAACGAAATTTGCAGCAGTTGGTCTCTACTGAAATTTCTAGAGAACCATCACCTGTCCCCAATTTCAGGGTGGCAATCCCCACTCCCCAAGTGTACAGGCAGTCACTGTAGTTCTGAATACTTAAGAATAAATGCACCAGTGGCTTGGTGGAGAACATTCATGATGTGATCCACCTTCCTGGACATAATGTAATAAAATGGAACACATACAGCCATCCTTACGATGCTATTTATTATATGACTACCAGTTTCAGTGCTTCAGTAGACCATCTGCAGGCCTTGACTGACACTGAGGGAGTTAAGTCCAGTCATATACACGATCCATCAGTGGCCAACGTCTATGAACCCTTTTTCACAAGGTACCTGTAACAGTGATGTTGGGTGTGGTTTGAGAGACAAAATCGCTGTTACAGGTACTCTGTGAAACCCAGTTCACAGGTGTTAGCCACTGATGAGTCATGCATACGATTGGAGTTAGTCCCCTCAGCATCAATTAAGGCCTGAAGATGATGTTCTGGAGCCCCAAAACTGGTTGTCATATAGTAAATAACATTGTAGGGACAGCTGTAGGTCTTCCCATTTTACTACATAAGTCCCTTAAACTTCCAATCAGATACATGGACATACAAAAACTTTCTGGACATTGTCTCAGTGTTCAAATACAGGCAGCTGGTTGTATAATATCGTTCTGGTTTTTCTGAGCATCCGTTTCAGTGGCTTTATTTTGAACACTGCTAAGTCAGTCAAACGTATCCACATCAGGAAATGGTCAAAAGGGAGTAAATAGCTCTCTCAAGAGATTGATGGCAGAGAATGACCATACCATGTTTACCCGCTTATAAGCTGAGTTTTTTTCCAAAATTCATCATTCAAAAAATATGGTGTCATTCTATGTTCAGAGATTTAACTAGTGTCTCCTACATTTAATAATGAGGCTTTGGCTACTGAGGTTCCATACAAATTTATTTTGAACAATCCAGAAGAGTAGGGTATATCAAACAATACTTGTGTCTGAAAATAGGCTTGAAATTTCACGATACGTTGAAGCGCATGATACAGTAACAGCCTTGCTCAAACAGTCTTGTGACATTTGACCCATGGTTCTAGGACAAGGGATACACAAGAAACTAGGCACTAGCCACTATAACGAACTAATGCTCTGCTTAAAAAATTGACAATTTTGTGAAACATAGGAGGAAATAATACTAAATTCCATCAACTTACAAACTTTTGTTGTATCTGAACAGGTTTGCAATAAAAATCTGGGCAAAAATCTTCTCTTTCAAAAGTCATTACTCGATTATGAACCCAAGTCAATTTTTTATTTGGTTATCAGAAACTAATGATTCACCAAGTGGGTTGTAAATGACAAATTTGGTCGCTATACATGCATCAGAATACAGGAGAAAATTGTTACCAACTTTTAATCAGCTTTAGAACATGATGATGACATTCAGGTGAAACGAAAAGGAAAATTAATCCAGATTGAAATGTCTAGCAAATTTAATAAATCATATTAAACTCACTGTAACTACTGTTGTGAGAATAAATTACTCTGAAAGACCAATGGTGAAGATAGTATCAACAGATGTCACTAGATCACAGGACAAGTGAAAGTTTGAGAACTGGACTGAATAATGATTGCAATCTTTTATTCATGTATTAGTTTCTGTTGTTACATATGAATTGCAACCTACATGATATTGCTGTCAATGTTTCACTGTTGCTCAAGCATAGCACGACGGAAAGTTGGATGGGGAATAGTGACCCAGGTTGGGCAGAATTACAATGAGTGTAATGAGTGTAATGAAGCCTCAGAGCATGTTTTACATTAAAATCTCCATCAAGGAGGAAGAGACGTGGGAGTTATATTGAAAGATGAGTTAGAGCTTCTTGGTCTAATGGTTCATGAGAAGACACAGAGACTGAACAATGAGCTATCCTATGATGGACATACACAGTTACAGTAACTGCTTGATAGTTTGTACTGAGAGTGTGAGGCAAGGACTGATACGAATCATCTACAGAAATTGTTACTCCTCCTCTAGCTTCCACACAACTGACATCATCTGTTCTACTGAGGCTGTTGTAACCCCACAGTACAGGGGTATTAGACTCAAAAAAGTGTTTTTGTAAGCAGAAACAATCAGCTGAAAGTTTATCTAACAGAATACAATCAAAGCACAGATCTACAAACAAACTGGCAACTATTTAAGAATACTAATGTAAAACAGTCCTTTACTGACAAACAAAAACTTGGTGATGACTAACCTTACCTAGGTGCCCCCCCCCCCCCCCCCCCCCAGAAAAAGACAAACACAAAAAAAGTAGTTTCCAAATACATTACAAAGAGCATGCTGGCGTTTTCAGTCTCAACCACTACATAAAACACACAGAGTTAACAAACTACATCAGAACAGACACAAACTAAATGCCACACTCAACAGCCTCACAGTACTTCAGTCAAAAACTTAAGGAAAGAAACTAGATCAATAAAAAAACTTTACATAACTTTTCAAAAAATAAAATTTTCTGGGTACATTTAGTATGAGTAAATTAAACTCAACAACAACTTTTCGCAGTAAATAATAGACCAAAATCTAACTGTATACAGCACACAGATCATTTCTCAACTCAAAACAACGAAACAGAAGGCTTTAACCTCCCTTACCTATAGCCACATCCTGAGGGACAGGGAGAGGTATGTAGCTAACACTTGGCACGTTTACATTTTTGTAGCATACCCAAGACTTGAAAATGTTGATGTATGTATGAAAACTAGAGTAGCTTCCTAATAATGTGTTTTACAACCCTATTTATCTTTGTTTGTAAAACAGATACTACAACTTGTAAGCAATTTTCTAACTGGTTTTAACTCCTAATTCTATTACCAAATTAAGATGAATGTGTATAATAGGACTAAAAAGAACTGCTATGCACAAAGAATGACAATATAATTACACTAAGAACCTAATGACGAGCCTTCAGGGCTCAAAATGCTATGTGCATTTTAATAAAAACCACAATTTGAGACTGAATGTGGATACTTTGCCTTCTGTGTGTTCTGAATGTTAACTATCCTGTAAGTAACATGTTGTGCCCATGCTGATGTTAGGTGCAGTGACCTGGGTCCCACATTCTTCACACTGATATAATAAAGCTTCAATCTTGATGTAACAACACTTGGACCTTAAAATGATCCCATCATCTTCCTTCACTCACATGTATTTTTGTATGTTGTCCTGGTCCTACCTAGGCCCCATGTATATTTTCACACCTTGTACCTTAACAGCACCTCCCCATTCCCATAATCAAGCATGCATCTTCTGCCATATCTCCACTCCTATCCAGCCACTCCTCCCCTCCTCCCTCTCCCCCTTACTATAGTGCATTTGCTTTTGTCTTTTATGAGTTTGTAAGGTATTTTACCTGTTCTTTATAATCCACTATGGGTCCGTGCTTCTTCCATTTGTTTGTGCCAATACAGAAACGTCTCCCTATTTCTAAATCAGTACTCAGTCCCACATACTCTTGGCCTCCCCCCCCCCTCCCCTCAGAAATAAAATAAAATAAAAATCTAATGATCAAATTACCCATCTCCAGTTGCAGCCTATCCTGCAATGACCTCGACCTGTTCAAGTTACATCAGTCCGTAGTCCTCACTGACGTAGTGCTCTAAAGCCATATAAGTAAGAGCCCAAGCCTGCTTGCACTACCACTGCTGCACCCTTAAAATCCTCCTGCTCTGCAATCCCAAATTTCTACATACCATCTCCCAAGATTTAAACTCATGCCCTCCTGGAACTGGAGTAGGACAATGCCACCTCAAAAAGCTCTCCATTCTATTCACTTCATAATTGTATTTTGATGCTGCTGATCCTCCTACTTTCTGTGCTTGCTAAGAAAAATTAGAGAGAAATTCCAACTTATGCAAGACATGACATTTTGCATAAGGCAGGATTTCTTTACTACTATTCATACTCCACCTTTTACTATCAGTATCCACCACCACCAATGACAATGCTGTGACTGATAATTTACAAGGCACAAGTATTTTTAACAATAACTTTCTACAAGCAAGAGTGAAAAAATGATTAAATGATTCAGTTGAAGAAACAATAGAATATATGAAAAATGTCATTCCATAAAAATGTAAGTAACTAGAAGTAGCACCAATATCCCTCACTGAAATGAATGAAATTACAGTATAAAAGTTCTAAAAAATGGGAGCTCATATGGTACCGTTGGAATCTCAAAATTTTGAAGAATTGTTCTAACTTAATAAGTAATTTCCTTATTGATATACATAATGCATCACTGGTTCAGAGAATTTCTCCAGATTGACCTCTTTACAAAAAAAGCCTAACATTCAAGAAGGAACAATTCACTTAGCATGTAACAGTTTGGGTTCCAGATGGGTTGTCAAACTTAAAATGCTTTTTATATATTCACTTACCAAATATAAGGGGCAGTCTTGTTTGTCTGAAACCGACATCCACACATCTTTCTTTCTTCAGGTCACAAACAATATGAGAATCACACGATGAATGATCCAGGCTGTACAGAAGATGCTGCATTGTTTCCCAACCAAACTGCTGGAGTGTAGCCTTTGTCTAATTGGTGGTGTGGGGGCGGGAGTTATTGGGCGACTGGATGATTCTATCTGACAGCATTTCTGCGCGTTTTGACTTTAGGTTCATTGCAGTTTCGGGAAAGTGTCTTCATAGCGCCGTGCATTGATTGTGCTTCCGCACTCAAGGAACTCAGCAATCAGAGGGCCCCTGCAGACAAAGCTGCACTATAACACCTGTCCCCACACTGCCAATCAGACAAAGGCTACGCTTCAGCGATTTGGTTGGGCAGCACTGCAGCATCGTTTGTACAACCCAGAAGGTTCGCACTGTATGGTTTTCACATTGTTGACAACCTGAAGACAGACATGCATAGATGTTGGTTTCTGTCAGACGAAGTGCAAGAGTGGGCATGGTTGTGAATCCATCACCAACCAACTGTTTTCTATGAAACAGGAATCGATTGTCTTGCCTCCAATGGGGATAAATGTCGTAAGGTGAGTGGTGATTACTTTTGAATGTAGTGGCATCAAAAATAAATCAGTAGTGTTACTTCCAGCAAGCATTAAATGTGCCAGTTCTCCTGTACACCCAGTATGAAGGCTAAACAAATAGTAACCAATGATTCATGACAGCCCAATGAAAACTTAGTTTTAGATTCATCCATGATGATGAATCATGCCAAAATCAGTTGTGCAAGTTGAACTTGGAGTTTTCAGATATCATTAACATGAGAGAAAAAAACCTTTGATGACAAGCTAAGGACAGAAAATATTAGTACACCATATCGACATCTATGGGAGGAAGGAAGAAAGTAAAAGAACAGAAACCACCAACAGAAGTAATGTCAGTAGAAATAAAAAGGAAGCTAAAACAGTCTGCTAAAATATAAGGAAGACCTTGCAAAAAGTCAGAAAGCTGTCAAATGCAACATGACGAGTGATTACTAGAAAAATTAACATGAAGTCATCAGGAAGAGATAGAAAGAAAGCAAAGTTAAAGAAAGAAGTGAATCACAGATATATTAACTGAAAATAAAAGAGTGGTGAAAGAACTCTGACATGATCAGGACTAACGGGATGCTACAATAAAGAATCAGGAGGATCATAAGAAGAAGGTTGGAGATACAGCCCACGAACAAGATAAAGAGATTTTAAAGCTACAGCTTGTCCACAGCAAGTTGCAGATCTGTGCAGCAGCTTTCGGGAATGACAGGAGGCATGCCTTGCCATTGCGTTAGGTCACGGGGAGGGGGGGGGGTAAGAGTGCACCATTACCCAAATTTTGTGCTTACACGAAAACAGAGGCAACACTAGCAGAAGGACTGCTTGCTTGAGTGATATGTGAATTGGATTGTAAATCACTTAATATGTTGTGATATACTGAAGCACAAGAGCTTTTACAACAACTTAGTTATTATTTATTTATCAAAAATAATGAAAAATGAAAGTAGAGGAACATAAAACTTGTGACACTAAGAATCAAATACCAAAACCCAATTTTCAGAATCTGAAGAAACATCAAATTTATACAGCACAGCACAGTAGTAATGACTGGAATGAATAATTAACCATGCCTGAAATAACTGTCACAATGGTGTTTGCTCAAGATCACTGCTATCGGCTGTGTTTGATTCGAGATCATCATCATGACCATCACCACTAGAGGGCATGGCATTGATGACAACTTCAGCGATAGCCACTTCCCATTAACCCATCTCGTGTCCAATACTCCTGTTTCAGCTGCTTCACTTTCCTTCAGTAAACTTCTCAGTCCTGTGCAGTAACTGATAGGAAAGCAGCATTAGCAAGACTCTGAACTCTTTCCTTTCACATTTCATTTCAGCTTGGCACTGTGCTCCCTGAAATTGGTTTTATTTTAGCCCAGTCGCACAGCAGGAAACGGACTATTTGCGGCCTCCACTTTCAGTGATTTTATCCGTGACATATACCTTCTCGGCCAGTTTGTTAGCCTTTATTTTAGCTAATAGTTTGGCCTTCCTCACTGAGTTGTCACAGTCTATTTTATTGTCTCGCAACCACTCTAACATCGTAATCCTCAGATCATATTTGGTAGGCATCCTGTTGACCTGCCTGCTATGGTTTGATGCTTTACACATCAGAATTACAGAGCTCGGATGAGTATTTGGAAAAACTATACCTACAAACCACTTTTCAAAATTAGCAAAGTTCTTTTGGCTGTGGTAACCACCCACGACTGACTTTGCCCAGAACTGGAGGTGTACTTTCATGACAAATCTGTTCTTGGATCCTATGCTAGCAGCTACCACAATCAATTTCTTTAAGGTGCTACCTCACACAGTAACACCTGTTACACTTTCTGCTTGCCAGTATTTGCCAAATGACATGTAGTTATCTATCCAGAACTTGTCCAAGTAGAACAACTCTCTGGCACCTTGCCCCACATTTTTCATCTGAGTCACAATCCCAAGATGGTTCACCGATTAAGTTGATTTCTGTAGTCAATGCCAAATGAAACTCAGTGATTTCAATACTTTTGCCAGGGAAGTCCATCCCCATCTCCATCCAATCATCTCTTGTAAAATTGGCAAATGCTTTCACAAGCTGGATACAGTATGTTTGATATTATACAATACCTCCAGGGTGGTACGAATGATTTGTCTACTGAAATAATCTGTTTCATGCATAACGTCACCATATTTTGTATTAAGTGAAAGAGAATGTATTTATCAGATAGTTGGACTACACTGAAAGCATTTCAATGGCAGCAATTTAATGAATCTGTATGTACACTGCAATTTGGAACTTTGTGTGAGGAATGCTAGTAGCAGAGGAATAAGGGAAACTCCTGTACATCAACTCTCATCCTTCATCTGATGCACCAAGATTATGATGCGCTTTCCGTAATTCTCTGCTAGGGCGTATATACATAAAAAAAAGTTCTTCTCAGGTGAAAATACACTACACCCCTGATGAAAGTACTTTTTTCCAAGTTATGTGGCAATATACTTTCCCTACGAGATGTAAAACTTACCAATCCTTTGAAGGTTTTATACGCTGATATAGAACTTCCAGCACTTTAGGAAATGAAACCCAGCAAAAAACAACACATTTTGGATAGATTTTTGATGCCCAGCTACACTTACACTGTATATGTGCATATTGCAAAAGTATAAAAAAATTGCACCAAACACACAAAATTGCTTCCCAAGCACTGAAATCAAGACTGCAATGTGTAATGCACTTCCATAGCCAATGACAAATCATGTCACATTATCTCACCAGTCAACAATGAGGAGGAGGAGATTAGTGTTTAACATCCCGTCAACAACAAGATGAGTTTTGCAACACTTCCAGAGGAACACTACAGAAATGGATTAATGTCACTGGAACTTCAATGATGTGGTGTGTTGATATAAAAAGGAGATTGCATTTCAAAATAAAAGGGTTTCAAAACATAAATTCTTATTTTCGCTATCAGGAAAAGAACTTTTTGCATCACACTTTCACAACAAACCCATATGATTGATATCTAGTACTGTTTCTGAACTCAGAAATATCTTACCAATTGCTCTCAGGAAGCGAACCAGATCTTTGGAGAGTTCCCATCTGCAGCTGTCTAGTGCAGCATTCAGCAGAAGAGTGGCATATTGTCTGCTAACGGATGAAGGCTCTAGGTTCTAAAAGAGATCATTAACAAATATTAATGCCAGAAATGTATAATAACTTTGCTATCATAAACAAGACTCTGAAGTAAAACTTACTTGCAAAATAATTAAATATGAAGCAGCTGTATCCAAATGTTTCTTCATGAGACAGTCTTGAAATAAATCTTTAGGTTTACCAGCTGCTGAGAATAGATATGGCCACAGAGCGATTTCTGTTTTACGTGCACACTGAACAACAGTTTGCAAATAAATAGGAAATTCCTGTATGAATTCAATCACACTTGGAAGCAATGCATCAGGGATAGGCTCTTTACTTGTTGCTTCTTCTTCCAAAACCTGAAAGGGGAAATACTCAACCATTAAACAGAAAATTTTCCTTACTGGGCTTGCTTACAACATATTACAGTAGTTTTTTTTTAATTTATTTGCACAGTTGTTTGGTTCTTGACATTAGGAGTGGCTCAAAATTGACTAAATTTAAATTGTTCTCTGTTATGTATTTGATTACATATTACTAAAAGTTACTCGCAGATCAGATAAAATCCTTACTTATTCATACACTGGTTGAATGAACAAAAAGGCTAGTGACACTGAGCAAGTGCATCTTATTTTCTTGTAGGACACCATACTTACTTATTGTTGTCACTAATAAGTTTTGTTTATATGTGTTTAACAAAAATGGGTATGTTGCATGTAATTTGATAGCGTTAAATGAGAAGATGCCATTAAGATGACCCAAAACAGGAAGGAAAAAAAAAAAAAAATTTAAAGAGAAGAAAAGCAGCACTATTCTGTTGATTATAAGTACTACACGGTCCAGTCAAATTAATGAGACCACCACCTACATTCAATGACAATGTGCAATAGTAATTCACAGACTGCAGGTGGTAGCACTACCAGTGGAAGGTATATACGAGGGGCATTTGAAAAGTCCATGCAAAGTCCAAGAGATGGCACCATCAGCGCATATCAAGGTCATGTTTAGTTAGTAGCATCTTTGGAAAGAATGCACACCAAGTTTAAGCCATATTGATCTATTTCTTTGTGTTTGGCATTCTTGTGAATCCGAAGTCAAGTGATTGTCAAAAAATGGACGAAAATGAATTTCATGTGGTGATTAAACATTACTTTATGAAAGGCGAAACACCTCAGGAGACTAAAGAGAAGCTTGATAAACATTTATAAGTGGTTTCAAAATTTTTGGAGTGGCCATATGGGCACAAGTGATGCTGAATGTTCTGGATGCCCTGTGGAGGTTACGACTCCAAAAATCATTGATAAAATCCATGATATGGTGATGGATGACAGAAGAGTTAAGGTGTGTGAGATTACTAGTGCTGTGGGCATCTAAAATGAATGGGTACATAATATTTTGCATAAACTTTTGGACATGAGAAAGCTATCTGCAAGATGGGTTCCGCGATTGCTCACACTCAACCAAAAACGGAATCATGTGAAGTGTTGCAAGGATGGTTTGCAGCTGTTCAGGAAGAATCCACAGGACTCTAAGCATTGTATCATCACTATGGATGAAACATGATACATTACTATATTCCTGAGGCCAAACAATAATCTAAACAATGGGTTACCAAGGGAGAATCTGCACCAAAAAAAGGCAAAGACCATTCCTTTGGCCGGAAAGGTTACGACGACTGTCTTTTGGGATTCACAAGGGATAATCCTCATCTGGAAAAGGATAAAACTATTACAGGTGGATATTATTCATTGTTATTGGACCGTTTGAAAACCGAGTTGCAAGAATAACACTGGCAACTGGACCGCAAAGAGTCCTTTTCCATCACGACAATGCACCAGAACACACCTCAGCAGTTGTGGTCGCAAAATTCACATCCCCCCCCTATGCTCCAGATTTGGCTCCCTCGGACTACTATTTGTTCCCCAATTTGAAGAAATGACAGGTGGGGCAAAGATTTTATTCAAACAAGGAGGTGATCGCAGCAACTAATACCTATTTTGCAGTCTTGGACAATTCCTATTATTCCGAAGGGATCAATAAATTAGAACAGTTTTGGAAGAAGTGTATAAGTATAAAAGGAGACTTTGTCGAAAAATAAAAAAAGTTTATCCCAAACACGTAAGTAGTTTTTATTTTTGCATGGACTTTTCAAACGCCCCTCATAAAGCATGTCTGGGGGATGCGGTAAACAGTGCAGTAGTTACTGTAATGCAGAAATGGAGCAATTTATCTGATATTCAAAAGGGCATGATTGTTAGCTTCTGGGCCAAGGGTGGAAGCAATTCAAAAACAGCTTAGTTTTAAACTGTTCGCATGCCACCATAGTTAAAGTATATCATGCATGGCAAAATGGCGGTATTCAAAACCTGCACTGTAGCAACTGTGGTGGAGCAGGATGACAGAGGTGAACGATGGCTGCTGAGATGCAACTGAACACCCAGATGAACCAAGCAGCTATGTTGTTGCATATGTGCCTCCATAGCAGGTGCTGGTGCTGGTGCATGCACTCATGTTGACTTCTGTTCATTAGCAATGAAGGCTGGACATCCACTGAGTAGTGGCAGGTGACACACTCAGACGAATCACATTTATGTTACATTGGGAGTGAAATGTCTGAAAGCAGGTACCCTGCAAGAACTGTTGGAGGGGTCCATGCTGAAAGAGGAAGCATTATGGTCTGAGGAATGTTTTTGTGGCATTCTCTCGGTAATCTCATCATCCTGGGAGGCACGATGGATCAACATGTAGTTTCCACTGACAAGGCTACAATAACATACAGCGACAGGATGTATGCGACAAAACTCTGTTGCACCACTTCCTTCAGTGGGGATATTAATGGTGAGCTATAAAGTTGGTAGCAGGAGCGTCATTTGGACAGATGGAGACATCCCACAAATTTGAATGGGTGGCGGACACCACTTTGTGAGGAGTGAGGACTGCAGTGGAGAACGTATTTAACCTTTCAAAAAATGATTAGAGGTAACTGAATCTCTGATGGCAAATGCAGTTCAGTTGTTTGAGTTGTAAACAGATGAGGGAAGTGCTCTTTTGTGGTTGGACAGTTGATGTGCAGCCAGTGTTGGGTGTACAAACAGGTAACACACAAGGAAACAATTTCTAAAGAAATAAGGGAGTGTTCGTAAGCTATAAAGTAAGTTTAAAGCTGAAGAATGAAAAGTGAAACTCAGCCAGTTACAAATATGACCCAGAAAGATTATTTATCTAAGTTTGTCTGTGCAGTGTTTATGTACTTTCTCATTATTCCTTTCTCTTGATACACTTTCTTTACGCTCTACATTTCAAAGTTTATTCCCATTCTTCAAATCCATCTTAATCTCCTTTTGTTAACAAATTAACCTCTTCCTGCATTAACAATTGATTTCATACACTTATACCTACTTATTTTCTAATATTCATCTCAACCAAACCATTCTAAATACCAGGTGGCTATCAGATCCACGACTACAAATAATGCTCCCCCCCCCCCCCCCCCCCACCACCACCACCTCCACCCCACCCCGTTGTCCCCTCTGCAGACTGCATGACGATTTCATCAAACAGTTCGAAAGTATAAGGACATCAGTTAATTACCTCAAGAGTTATATTTATATTTGTATTCACTGCTTTGATTACAAAGAACAATCATTAAAACTATTACTTAGGTCTTGTAGCTGTAGATGTAGGGAACATGCAGCAGTCCTCAGCAATTAGGAGGCCTAGGTTAGTTGCAAGTCAAACACAAAGAAGAAGGTTCTGCTGCTAGGTAGTTCGCATGGTAGAGATGTGGGCCAGCAGTTGCAATAAGTGCTGGGGAGTGAGTACCTGGTCACCAGCATTGCGAAGCTTAGTGCAGGGTTGGCTCAGGTGACTGACACTTAGGTAGTGATAGTGGGTGGAGCAGTGAACAGTCTCGATAGGGACGGGGAGTATGATGTAGGTGGTGACCTGGTCAAGTTAGCTACTCAAGCTGGTGGCACTAATGCGCATTTTGTGCAACTGTTTTAGCATCATGATCGGCCGCATCTTGATGCGGTTGTTAGGCGCATTAACATGGGACTGGAGAGGGCACTGATAGCAGAGGGCATGGATCACATTTAAGTAGTGCCAGTTGGTTCTATCAGCAGATCAGGTTTCACTAGGCATGGCCTGCACCTCAATAGGTATGAGAAGAGGAGGCTGGCAAGGCTTATAGGTGACAGTGTAGTGGGTGGTGGTGGGATCATTCATGGAAAAATTCCTGTAGTAGTTAGTGTTAGAGGTGCACCTTTTTTAGACTGAAGTCAGCTGATAGGTATACCTGCTTAAAGGAAGTTCCTCTAATAAAGGGCTCACCTTCAGAGGATGTCATGTTTCCTAGTGTAGAAGGAATTAGCATATTTCATCAAAATATAAGAGGTATGAAGTTAGTGAACTTGAAACGTAACAGTCTAATAGAAACTTATTAAACACGTAAATTTTAACCATAAACAGTAATTTCTGACATAGAGGTGTATGGAAATATGTACTCATGAAAAAGTTATGAAGAAAACAATTACAGAATCTTAATTACACTAATGTGTAGAAACATTTTATATGATACGAATCTTCTGTAATTAGTAAATATAACAAGTGTATTGTTAACATTTAACACCTAACCCGTTTATACATGAAACAATTAGTATATAGACTAGAATTCACTCATGTGTTTAATATATAAGAATCTAGGTAATAATAGAAATGTGTCATTTGTTTTAGGATGAGAGTTTTAATTGTTAATTAATGAAATAATAATTTTAAATAATGCTGAGGATTGTACAGGATTGTTAAGAAAGTATAAATAGTTACAGCCATGTTGGCAAAGGAGGTCAGTCTGGTTTTGGTTTTTGAGCAGTGAGCATGTGGCTGCTCCTTTTGTATTGTAAGTATTGTTTGCCTCTGTAATAATACTTTACTTTTGTTTTGAAAGTATAATAAAAATTATGAAACTTAACACAAGATTAAACTAAGTTAACTCTCCACTCCAGTAGTTAAGTTAAGGTGACTGACAATGTAAGGACGACAGCTGCAACAGATCATGAGTAACTATGAACAACCCAATTATTACGAGTAGTCAAGACATGTTGTTATTGGTGTATGGAGCTGGGATGCAGTGTAATTCTGTAAACTAATCTTTTATTTTATTTCGGAGTTAACCCGCTTGTTGAAATAATATTCCATTTTTTCAAGAGTAGGACAAAGAAGAAAGTGAATAACACTACAAAGGACATAATGATACTTATTTGCAAATGCAACTTGGAGAACCAATTGTAAGTATAAAATCTATTTGAATTTTTACTTTCGGAAATTGTTTTTCGTCTGCATTGTCATTATGGAGGATAATGGGGAGGTTAACAACGACATGGAAGTTACCGATAACGGCAAAGTTAATAGAAACTTGCAAAACAGCGTAGATATTACTGATGATAGTGTAGTTAATCAAGATAATGAAATCAGAGAGGATAGTGATCATAGTAGGGTATGTTCACCCTTTCGTGGATTTGAACCTAACGTATCAGCCTAGGATAGGTTAGTTCAACTTATGAAAGAACAAAAAATGATCACTGGAAGAACAGAAAAAGACACTTGAAAAATCGTTTGATGAACATAAAACCTGTTTTGATCAGAAACTTGATTCTACAGTAAAAAGTTAAGACAACCATGGAACCCAAATTCGTGAGACAAAGAAGAGTTTAGATAAACGTTGGGAGAAAGTAGATGTGAATACCAAAAATGTGTCGACTATAGAAGGGGAAATTGTTACCTTAAAACAAGATTACAAAAAATTCGAAGAGAGGCTAGATTTCGCGAAAAATTTAAAAAAAGTTTCTACTTTTGAAGTACTACAATTAAAAAAGCTCAACAAAGATTTCGTAAAGTAATTCACAGAAACAGACCAAAATATACAAAATTTCACTAAAATTGCAAATTAGAATTTCGCAGAATTAAAAAAAGATGTAGGCACTTGTTTAGGCGAAATTTCAAACTTTAAATCTAATTTTCAAGAAATTGAAGATTCCGTTGCTGTGAAATCTTTCTGTAGTTACAGTTCATTGTGGAATAATGTTAACATAAAAACATTTTCTGGGGAGGGCAATATACATCCAATTGATTTCATGCACAAGATAAAAGATCACTTGACTGATACAATGAGCGACAGTTTGAAAATTAAATTTTTTAAAAAGTTTTTAGATGGGGAGGCTTTGTCATGGGCGAACCAATCAATCAAACCCAAAATGTTGTTTAATGAGGTAGAACGAGCTTTCACGAACAAATTCTGGTCAGAAACTAAGCAAGCCAGAATTAAGTCAGAATTTTTGAATGGGCCAAATTTCAAACCGGGTAGTGGACGCATGAAAACCTTTTGTGAACAACAGTTAAGAACTTTAGTACGTCTTGATAAACCACTTGATGAAATGATCCAAATAGATGCATTAAAACGTAGATTGCCGAACAGGTACAGTGGAGTCTTGTCTACGGACCTGATGATACAACTGAACAATTTATTAGATATATAGATAAATTGGATTTAGCATGGGAGAGAAACGACAGATGTAATAACAGACCTGATGATAACAGGAATAACAACAACAGAGCCTTCAATGATCATTTAAATAGTAGATTCAGAAATGATGACACAATAAATGGGGAGAGGAATGTTAGGCAAAGACCTGAGAACAGGAATTTCAAACCAAGAAATAGGTAGTGTGGGTAAAATCAGGAAAACAATAGTAACAATTTTGAAAACAGAAGAAGTGGTCCGGTGAACTAAGACCTGCCTCTTTCGGAGCCTGGCAAAATGGGGCAAATAGACATGGGAATTACAATCAGGCACACTGTAGTAATTTCAGAAGGGTAAGGGGGAGAACAAATAGACTGTACTAAAATTTTGTATCCAGAATACAACCTGAAGTGAGTAGAATGAAGTTTGATAGGGAATTTTGGAAATTTTTATCATCTCAAAACAAAGGTGAGCAAAAAAGTAAAAAATCTGAATTTGAATTAGAAGAAAACATTTTGACAAATTTCTTTAACTGTAGTAATGGAGTAATAGTTGTTGATAGTGATGAGAACAGATCTGATGAGTATGGTTTAGTGAGAATGTTGAGTGACTGTGAAATGCTGATACTGGTGCTGTATGTGTGGAAGCTGTTGTTCATGTGCTAGGCAATGGAAGCGACTAATTCCAGATGAAATTGCAGTAGATAACAGGAAAATGAGGATGTGATAGGACAGAGTAGTCACAGTGTTGAGGTTGTTGAAGAAGTGTGTGAAGAGGGAGATGAGTTTGGTGTTGAAAATAATATTAAGTGTGATGATAATGTTTCTGATGACATTTCAGATGATGATGATAATGATGTTGATGATGATATGTTACTTACAGAACTAGATGGGATGATATATGTAGGAGTTAAAGTTGATGATTTGATGCTGAATGATTCTGGAATTTCTAGTGTGTGTGTGTGTGTGTGTGTGTGAGTAATGAGTTATAAACCAGTAGAGCAGTGCCTGATAGATTAATGTTACCAGTTGATGTTAATCATGTTGTGTCTGGATGTGTTTGTGAAAATGGAAAAGATCTAATTAGTGATAGAGTGCTAAGTGTAGTCAGTAACTATAGTAGCAAATATCAGTATGGTGATCAAAAGTGTAAGGTCTTAAGTGAAATTTGTCAGTGTGTACTCAGATGATACAATAGCCATGAAAAATATGGAACAGTCTCCTGGCGATAATATGATTATTAAATGTGTAGAATCTGTAGTAAAAGGTAGTGATTGTGATAAAGTGGTGAAAATAGTTAGTGACTATGGTGACAGATGTAACCATAGTGGTGGCCAAAAGTTTGAAACCATAAATGAAATTTGTCAAAATGTGCATTTAGGAAAGGAAAGTTGTTTTAGAAATTTGGAACAACTCAATTAGTGGATGTGTACAAGTAGTGGAGGAAGGGAATGTGTGTGTTGAAATCTGTAGTTTGCAGACAGATTTGAAGGAGCTTCGCAAAAAAATTTACCTAGTTAATGAAAGTACCACAAAACAGAATGAACAACCAGCAAATAGTAAACTTGTGTTGAAGACTGTATACTTTATGCCACACAGACAAATCCAGGTTGTACACCTTGTCATGCCACACTATCAATACTTTGATCCAGTAGTCAAGAAAATACTAATTGAAACAAAATAACAACTCATAAAAGGTACAATTAATGTTCACTGCTTTTTGCAAATGCAAACACTGACGAGTGAGAAATCGAATAACTTAACACATTTGAAGCTAATACTGTAAAATATTTTTTGTAGTTTATATTCATATTTCTTTTATGTGTGGATATTTGCATATTTTACCTATATTTTGTTTACATCCTTTCAGGGTTGAAAAGGGTATATTTGAACACTAGTTTATGCTTTTACCTGGCATAGATTGGGGGTTATTTGATATTTATATAGGACCATTTGAATTTGTTGTTATTTGGACCCGTTTAGCATCATGATATTTGTTCTTTGATATTTGACACAGCATTGGAAATTCATTTGTTATGCATCTTCCTTTACACAGTGAAGGTCTTACTGTATACTTTGGCAAACTCCACAGTGAGTAACCCAGTGAAAGTGAAATAACCAATAAGAGGAAATATATTTTAAGTTTTGTACTCACTGAATATTTGAACACTTTTTTTGAATTCTTATGTCCATCATAAATTATGAATTAAATAGTGATTTAAGGAGTTGAAATAGTTGAGAATATATTCTGTGCACTGTATTGTCAAGGCAAAAGCTGGGGATGAACATCCTTTCAGAGACGTTTTTCAGTAATTTTGTGGTGAAATTTAACAGGTAGGGGATATGTGGTACTTTCATAGATACACAATGTGGCATATGGTGACTTGCCCCAGTCAGTGACTCCATATGTATTTTCTGTAATCACTCCCCTTTTACTATCCTTTCTTGTTAGTAAGAGCAGTTAGGATTCTTCTGCTATCCCAGAGTATACAGTGTGCAATTTGTAAGACACAAGTCTATATCTTGACCAGGCACTTAACTTAGAATGTGGAAGAACAAAACAACACTAATTTCAATTTTTTTAGCAACCTGTATTTTCAAAATGATATCCATTTTTCTTATTAAGATTCATCATGTAGTGATTTGCTACTGTGTACCAGTAAAACATGAACTTAGTAATTTAGTATATGTTACTTTTAATCTTATTGTGCTGATGACTTTGTGAAAAGTTGAGAAAATGTTTAGAGTTGGTGTGAAGTTTATTTAAGATATATGTGCTGTTACAGAGACAATTTATTACTTTACAACTGAGATGTGATTACAATTAGGTTAGACTGTTTGTAGCCTTATACACGTGTTTGACCTGTTACTATACCTATTATGTGAAAATCACTGGATAGATGTTTGCTTACTATCACATATGAAAATACTTTAAGTCATGATATTGTCCTTAACTTGTATTGGATCTAATATGCAATTGTAAAAAGAACATGTATCAGAAAGAAATTTATTATGTTTGTATACTTCTGTAATCAGTCTGTGGATAGTTATTGGGACAGAAGTGTTCAAACAGTTGCTTCATCAGGAAAGAGGGAAGGAGGGGGAAAGATGAAAGGATGTGGGTTTTAAGGGAGAGGGTAAGGAGTCATTCCAATCCCGGGAGCGGAAAGACTTACCTTAGGGGGAAAGAAGGACAGGTATACACTCGCACACACACACATATCCATCCGCACATACACAGACACAAGCAGACATTTGTAAAGGCCAAGCCTTTGCCTTTACAAATGTCTGCTTGTGTCTGTGTATGTGCAGATGGATATGTGTGTGTGTGCAAGTGTATACCTGTCATATATATGTATATATATATATATGGTTATAATAGAAGGAAACATTCCACGTAGGAAAAATATACCTAAAAACAAAGATGATGTGACTTACCAAATGAAAGTGCTGGCAGGTCGACAGACACACAAACGAACACAAACATACACACAAAATTCAGCTTTCGCAACAAACTGTTGCCTCATCAGGAAAGAGGGAAGGAGAGGGAAAGATGAAAGGATGTGGGTTTTAAGGGAGAGGGTAAGGAGTCATTCCAGTCCCGGGAGCGGAAAGACTTACCTTAGGGGGAAAAAGAGACGGGTATACACTCGCACACCCAATCCGTTACCCCCAGAAACCATCCTTGTAACCATTGATGCCACTTCCTTATACACAAATATCCCGCACGTCCAGGGCCTCGCTGCGATGGAGCACTTCCTTTCACGCCAATCACCTGCCACCCTACCTAAAACCTCTTTCCTCATTACCTTAGCCAGCTTCATCCTGACCCACAACTTCTTCACTTTTGAAGACCAGACATACCAACAATTAAAGGGAACAGCCATGGGTACCAGGATGGCCCCTTCGTACGCCAACCTATTCATGGGTCGCTTAGAGAAAGCCTACTTGGTTACCCAGGCCTGCCAACCCAAAGTTTGGTACAGATTTATTGATGAGATCTTCATGATCTGGACTCACAGTGAAGAAGAACTCCAGAATTTCCTCTCCAACCTCAACTCCTTTGGTTCCATCAGATTCACCTGGTCCTACTCCAAATCCCATGCCACTTTCCTTGATGTTGACCTTCACCTTTCCAATGGCCAGCTTCACACGTCCGCCCACATCAAACCCACCAACAAGCAACAGTACCTCCATTACGACTGCTGCCACCCATTCCACATCAAACGGTACCTTCCCTACAGCCTAGGTCTTCGTGGCAAACGAATCTGCTCCAGTCCGGAATCCCTGAAGCATTACACCAACAACCTGACAACAGCTTTCGCATCCCGCAACTACCCTTCCGACCTGGTACAAAAGCAAATAACCCGAGCCACTTCCTCATCCTCTCAAACCCAGAACCTCCCACAGAAGAACCACAAAAGTGCCCCACTTGTGACAGGATACTTTCCGGGACTGGATCAGATTCTGAATGTGGCTCTCCAGCAGGGATACGACTTCCTCAAATCCTGCCCTGAAATTAGATCCATCCTTCAAGAAATCCTCCCCACTCCACCAAGAGTGTCTTTCCGCCGTCCACCTAACCTTCGTAACCTCTTAGTTCATCCCTATGAAATCCCCAAACCACCTTCCCTACCCTCTGGCTCCTATCCTTGTAACCGCCCCCAGTGTAAAACCTGTCCCATGCACCCTCCCACCACCACCTACTCAAGTCCTGTAACCCGGAAGGTGTACACAATCAAAGGCAGAGCCACGTGTGAAAGCACCCACGTGATCTACCAACTGACCTGCCTACACTGTGATGCATTCTATGTGGGAATGACCAGCAACAAACTGTCCATTCGCATGAATGGACACAGGCAGATAGTGTTTGTTGGTAATGAGGATCACCCTGTGGCTAAACATGCCTTGGTGCACGGCCAGCACATCTTGGCGCAGTGTTACACCATCCGGGTTATCTGGATACTTCCCACTAACGCCAACCTATCCAAACTCCGGAGATGGGAACTTGCTCTTCAATATATCCTCTCTTCCCGTTATCCACCAGGCCTCAATCTCCACTAATTTCAAGTTGCCACCACTCATACCTCACCTGTCATTCAACAACATCTTTGCCTCTGCACTTCTGCCTCGACTGACATCTCTGCCCAAACTCTTTGCCTTTACAAATGTCTGCTTGTGTCTGTGTATATGTGGATGGATATATGTGTGTGTGTGTGTGTGTGTGTGTGTGTGTGTGTGTGTGTGTGTGTGTGTATACCCGTCCCTTTTTCCCCCTAAGGTAAGTCTTTCCGCTCCCGGGACTGGAATGACTCCTTACCCTCTCCCTTAAAACCCACATCCTTTCTTCTTTCCCTCTCCTTCCCTCTTTCCTGATGAGGCAACAGTTTGTTGTGAAAGCTTGAATTTTGTGTGTATGTTTGTGTGTCTGTCGACCTGCCAGCACTTTCATTTGGCAAGTCACATCATCTTTGTTTTTAGGTATATTTTTCCTACGTGGAATGTTTCCTTCTAGAGTGAGAGAGAGAGAGAGAGAGAGAGAGAGAGAGAGACACACACACACACACACACACACACACACACACTAAAATGGTGCAGTTATTATGTCTAAGTACATTTCAACAGCTGAAAACTACTGTTTCCTGTACATTTCTTGACAACAACTTTTACATGATACTATGCCCACTATAATCATCTGTTTAATCTGGTCTATCTACACTTAATACAATGATATACTGTTACAAGTAATATAATCCTTTATAATCACCTATTAACAATGTAATTTCAAACTTATGAATGTTTATTCATATGCACAGCTGCTTGTAATATTTTCTGCCTATACTTAATACAATGATATACTGTTACATGCAACATGGTTCTCACAAGGGAACCTCCCCATCGCAACCCCCTCAGAATTAGTTATAAGTTGGCACAGTGGATAGGCCTTGAAAAACTGAACACAGATCAATCGAGAAAACAGGAAGAAGTTGTGTGGAACTATGAAAAAAATAAGCAAAATACACAAACTGAGTAGTCCATGCGCAAGATAGGCAACATCAAGGACAAGTGTGACACCAGGAGCGCCGTGGTCTCGTGGTTAGCATGAGCAGCTGCGGACCGAGAGGCTCTTGGTTCAAGTCTTCCCTCAAGTGAAAAGTTTAATTTTTTATTTTCAATTTATGTGACAAACTCTTATGTTTTCATCACTTTTTTGGGAGTGATTACCACATCCACAAGAAATCCTAAATCGGGCAAGGTAGAAGAATGTTTTCACCCATTCGCCAAGTGTACAATTTAGGTGGGTCGACAACATATTCCTGTCATGTGACGCACATGCCGTCACCAGTGTCGTATAGAATATATCAAACGTGTTTACCCGTGGAGGAATCGGTTGACCTATGACCTCGCGATCAAATGTTTTCGGTTCCCATTGGAGAGGCACGTCCTTTGGTCTACTAACCGCACGGTTTTGCGGTGCGGTCGCAAAACACAGACACTAAACTTATTACAGTGAACAGAGATGTCAATGAACGAACAGACAGATCATAACTTTGCGAAAATAAAGAAAGTAAACTTTTCACTCGAGGGAAGACCTGAACCAAGGACCTCTCGTTCCGCAGCTGCTCACGCTAACCACGGGGCCACGGCGCTCTTGAATTCACACTACCCTTGATGTTGCCTATCTTACACATGGACTACTAAGTTTGTATATTTTGCTTATTTTTTTCATAGTTCCACACAACTTCTTCCTGTTTTCTCGATTGATTTGTGTTCAGTTTTTCAAGGCCTACCCACTGTGCCAACTTATAACTAAATCTGAGGGGGGTGCGATGGGGAGGTTCCCTTGTCAGTAATCGTTTATTATCAATGTTCTATTCCTTTCAAAAGAAATGCACTTACTATAATTGATCTACCACTTACAGGCACAAAATCAGAACTACTGATGTATTGACATATACTATGGTGTGCTGTCACATGCAACCTAATTCTCTGTAATTATTCATTGTATTTGTGGCAAACTGCTTTCTTGTGGCAAACAGCCTACCCCAGCTATTATTAACAGCAATATCATAACTATAATAGGAAACACACACACACACACACACACACACACACACACACACACACACACACACACACAAACACGCATGCACGCATGCACGCACACACACACACACACACACACACACACACACACACACACACACACACACACACAAAGATAGTGTAACTTACCAAACGAAAGTGTTGGTAAGTTGATAGAGACACTAACAAACACAAACATACACACAAAATTCAAGCTTTCGCAAACCACGGTTGCTTCATCAGGAATGAGGGAAGGAGAGGGAAAGCCGAAAGGATGTGGGACCCACCTCCTCTTCCTCAAAATCACCCTCTCCAAACCTTCCAGGAATTTCTCACTTCCAGCCTTGCCTCTCAATCCTTCTTGAAAAACCTTAATCCTACTCCCAACATCACCACAGCTGAAGCCCAGGCTATCCGTGATCTGAAGGCTGACCGATCCATCGTCATTCTTCCAGCGGACAAGGGTTCCACGACCGTGGTACTTTATCGTCGAGAGTATGTGGCTGAGGGACTGCGTCAGCTTTCAGACAACACTACATACAAAGTTTGCCAAGATAATCCCATTCCTGATGTCGAGGTGGAGCTTCAAGGAATCCTCAGAACCTTAAGCACCCTACAAAACCTCTCACCTGCCTCCATCAACCTCCTGACCCCACCGACACCCTGCACCCCTATCTTTTACCAACTTCCTAAAATTCACAAACCCAATCATCCCGGCTGCCAAGCCCCCACAGAACGTATCTCTGCCTACGTAGATCAACACCTTTAACCCATTACATGCAGTCTCCCATCCTTCATCAAAGACACCAACCACTTTCTCGAATGCCTGGAATCGTCACCCAATCTGTTACCCCCGGAAACCATCCTTCTAACCATTGATGCCACTTCCTTATACAAAAATATTCCGCACGTCCAGGGCCTCGCTGCGATGGAGCACTTCCTTTCATGCCGATCACCTGCCACCCTACCTAAAACTTCTTTCCTCATTACCTTAGCCAGCTTCATCCTGACCCACAACTTCTTCACTTTCGAAGGCCAGACATACCAACAATTAAAGGGAACAGTCATGGGTACCAGGATGGCCCCCTCGTACGCCAACCTATTTATGGGTTGCTTAGAGGAAGCCTTCTTGGTTACCCAGGCCTGCCAACCCAAAGTTTGGTACAGATTTATTGATGACAAATTCATGATCTGGACTCACAGTGAAGAAGAACTCCAGAATTTCCCCTCCAACCTCAACTCCTTAGGTTCCATCAGATTCACCTGGTCCTACTCCAAATCCCATGCCACTTTCCTTGACGTTGACCTCCATCTGTCCAATGGCCAGCTTCACACGTCCGTCCACATCAAACCCACCAACAAGCAACACTACCTCCATTATGACAGCTGCCACCCATTCCACATCAAACGGTCCCTTCCCTACAGCCTAGGTCTTCATGGAAAACGAATCTGCTCCAGTCCGGAATCCCTGAAGCATTACACCAACAACCTGAAAACAGCTTTCGCATCCCGCAACTACCCTCCTGACCTGGTACAGAAGCAAATATCCAGAGCCACTTCCTCATCCCCTCCAACCCAGAACCTCCCACAGAAGAACCACAAAAGTGCCACACTTGTGACAGGACACTTTCCGAGACTGGATCAAACTCTGAATGTGGCTCTCCAGCAGGGATACGACTTCCTCAAATCCTGCCCTGAAATGAGATCCATCCTTCATGAAATCCTCCCCACTCCACCAAGAGTGTCTTTCCGCTGTCCATCTAACCTCCGTAACCTCTTGGTTCATCCCTATGAAATCGCCAAACCACATTCCCTACCCTCTGGCTCCTATCCTTGTAACCGCCCCCAGTGTAAAACCTGTCCCATGCACCCTCCCACCACCAACTACTCCAGTCCTGTCACCCGGAAGGTGTACACGATCAAAGGCAGAGCCACGTGTGAAAGCACCCTCGTGATTTACCAACTGACCTGCCTACACTGTGAAGCTTTCTATGTGGGAATGACCAGCAACAAACTGTCCATTCGCATGAATGGACACAGGCAGACAGTGTTTGTTGGTAATGAGGATCACCCTGTGGCTAAACATGCCTTGGTGCACGGCCAGCACATCTTGGCACAGTGTTATACCATCCGGGTTATCTGGATACTTCCCACTAACACCAACCTGTCAGAACCCCAGAGATGGGAACTTGCCCTTCAGTATATCCTCTCTTCTCGATACCCACCAGGCCTCAACCTCCGCTAATTTCAAGTTGCTGCCGCTCATGCCTCACCTGTCATTCAACAACATCTTTGCCTCTGTACTTCCGCCTCGACTGACATCTCTGCCCAAACTCTTTGCCTTTACAAATGTCTGCTTGTGTCTTTATATGTGTATGTGTATGTGTGTGTGTGTGTGTGTGTGTGTGTGTGTGTGTGTGTGTGTGTGTGCGCGCGCGCATGCGCGTGTGTATACCTCTGCCTTTTTCCCCCCTAAGGTAAGTCTTTCCGCTCTCAGGATTGGAATGACTCCTTACCCTCTCCCTTAAAACCCACATCCTTTCGTCTTTCCCTCTCCTTCCCTCTTTCCTGATGAAGCTTTAATTTTGTGTGTGTGTTTGTGTTTGTTAGTGTCTCTATCAACATACCAATGCTTTCGTTTGGTAAGTTACACCATCTTTTGTTTTTAGATATATTTTTCCCAAGTGGAATGTTTCCCCCCACCTTATATAAAATTTTGTAACATTATAAACACATGAACTATGTCCTTGAACTTAATGTAAGACTTATATATGCCAGGAGATTTGTAAAGGGAACATCTATATCACTTGGCTGAGATTCCAGTAATTTTAATTTTTTATCTCAGACCTGCCTCTTGTTTAATTTTGAAAATGTAACAAAAATTTCTTTTGTCATTATCACACTTGACTCTGTGATGTTTAGAAAATATATTGCTGAATATGAAGGACTTCACATAATGTGAACATTTTAACATTTGTTTATATGAGATATGCCGTAATTTGATGCATTTGGCTACCTTATTTCTATTTTTTCATATTTATATAATAATTTTTGTTTGAGCAGCAACAGATATCCGAGGAACACAGTAATTCTGTACCTCGCTCTTGTAATTTTCATGTATGTCTCTCACACATGTCACAGATTTCAACATTGTATGTAACTGATTATGTTTGATCAAACCCAGATACTAGAGGGACTGCTTATTAGCCAGCTCATAGTATCTAGCATTTGTTACATGGTTAAACAATACAGCATTGTATTTGTCATTTACTCTGTCCAGCAGAACGCTATTTGTTCACCCTTCGTTGATCACTCAATAGAGAGTGTTGGGGTTAATTTTCGGGGACTGGGATGGTAAAGCTGTGGCAAGTCTGTTCTGCAGGGAATGTCGAACACTCTTCTCCCTCCGGCGCCACAGTGAAGTACTGAAACAGTGGGGGTCCTGGGTAGGAGGGTATCCTGTCTTTGGGCTCTGTCGTCTTTTCTTCTTCAACTCCAACACTTCAAACCTTCTATTTCATTTCTTACTTCTCATTAGAGTACCTAGCTATCCTTCCCACTGTCCACATGCATATGTGTGTATTGCTGAGACCCTTCTCATTTACCGTGTCAGCTTTATTAAGCGACTAAAACCTATTCTATAGGAGGATCTGGGGAACAAGCTAGCATTTCTGCATTATTAGATGTAACTATTCTCAGTCATATTATATCATTTATTTATGTCTAATTTTGTTGAATGTTGTCACCCAAGTAGTTAACATTTACTTATGTATTTACTTCGCTATATACTAGCATCTGAATCTTCTGTTTCATTTACTATTTCTCATTTGAGTACCAAGTTATCCTTGTCTCTATCCACATGCATATGTCCTTATTGCTGAGACTGATCTTATTTACCTTGTCAGCCTATTAAATGACTAAAGTCTATTTTATAAGAGAATCTGGGAAACAAGCTAGTATTTCTGCACTATTGAAGATACTGAATTCACAGTGAAGTCGGCAAAAGATAGAAACATAGGTGTAAGAGAGACAGCTTCGGCTAAAAGTAAGGGTGATTCAAAAAGAATACCACAACTTTAGGAATTTAAAACTCTGCAACGACAAAAGGCAGAGCTAAGCACTATCTGTCGGCGAATTAAGGGAGCTATAAAGTTTCATTTAGTTGTACATTTGTTCGCTTGAGGCGCTGTTGACTAGGTGTCAGCGTCAGTTGATGCTAAGATGGCGACCGCTCAACAGAAAGCTTTTTGTGTTATTGAGTACGGCAGAAGTGAATCGACGACAGTTGTTCAGCGTGCATTTCGAACGAAGTATGGTGTTAAACCTCCTGATAGGTGGTGTATTAAACGTTGGTATAAACAGTTTACAGAGAATGGGTGTTTGTGCAAAGGGAAAAGTTCTGGACGGCCGAGAACGAGTGATGAAAATGTAGCACGCATCCGGCAAGCATTTGTTCGCAGCCCAGGAAAATCGACTCGCAGAGCTAGCAGAGCTGCAAATTCCACAATCAACTGTATGGAGAGTCCTACGAAAAAGGTTAGTTATGAAACCTTATCGTCTGAAATTGGTTCAAGCACTGTCTGCTGCAGCTGATAAGATTAAAAGAATCGATTTCTGGGATTTTATCCTTGCTCAAATTGAAACAGATGAATCTTTCGTTTCAAAGATTGTGCTTAGTAATGAAGCAACTTTCCACACTAACGGGATAGTCAACCGTCACAATGTCTGTATATGGGGCACTGAGAACCCGCGGGAAACAACTCAGTATGAACGTGACTCGCCTTAGGTGAACGTTTTCTGTGCCATTTCAGCCAATAAAATTTTTGGTCCCTTTTTTTTCGAAGGTGCTACTGTAACTGGACTACAGTATCTGGAGATGTTAGAGAATTGGCTGTTCCCTCAGCTCGAACAAGAAGCACAACAATTCATATTTCAGCAGGATGGAGCGCCACCACATTGGCACTTATCCGTTCCACACCTGAACGTCAACTACCCGAGGCAATGGATCGGCCGCCAGGCAGCCCGTGACAGAGCATTCATCGCTGGCCTCCAAGAAGCCCTGATCTTACCCCCTGCGATTTTTTCTTATGGGGGTATGTTAAGGATATGGTGTTTCGGCCACCTCTCCCAGCCACCATTGATGATTTGAAACGAGAAATAACAGCAGCTATCCAAACTGTTACGCCTGATATGCTACAGAGAGTGTGGAACGAGTTGGAGTATTGGGTTGATACTGCTCGAGTGTCTGGAGGGGGCCATATTGAACATCTCTGAACTTGTTTTTGAGTGAAAAAAAACCTTTTTAAATACTCTTTGTAATTATGTATAACAGAAGGTTATATTATGTTTCTTTCATTAAATACACATTTTTTAAGTTGTGGTATTCTTTTTGAATCACCCTGTATATAATGCTCAAACCAACTTACCAATGTATAAAACCTATTCATATTTTGTTGTGATGAAACAATCATTTATAATTCATTTATTGTGTATTTTCACCCAAGTGGTGAACACGTACCTGTATATAAGGCCCAACCACATAGTTATTGCTGCTGTTTCAATTATTTATAAAACACAACTAATACGATGTATTAGTCACTTATTCAAGTTATTGTATATTGTTACTCAAAGTAATGTGTAACCACACTCTTATGTCTCATTCCGTTATTGTCAGCACTTACTGTAAAGGGAAAAGCAACAACTGTGTTGTGCAAATATTCCTGAAAAAATACATTAATTAATTTTTGGATGACTGTAAAGGACAGGAGTGAAGCATCGGAAGTGTCTTAACAAAAGAAAAATGGAAAGATTGGACACTGTTCAGACATTGCATTCTATATATGTAGGGTGAATTATACAGGGCTATTACAAATGATTGAAGCGATTTCATAAATTCACTGTAGCTCCATTCATTGACATATGGTCACGACACACTATAGATACGTAGAAAAACTCAAAGTTTTGTTCGGCTGAAGCCGCACTTCAGGTTTCTGCCGCCAGAGCACTCGAGAGCGCAGTGAGACAAAATGGCGACAGGAGCCGAGAAAGCGTATGTCGTGCTTGAAATGCACTCACATCAGTCAGTCATAACAGTGCAACAACACTTCAGAACGAAGTTCAACAAAGATCCACCAACTGCTAACTCCATTTGGCGATGGTATGTGCAGTTTAAAGCTTCTGGATGCCTCTGTAAGGGGAAATCAACGGGTCGGCCTGCAGTGAGCAAAGAAACGGTTGAACGCATGTGGGCAAGTTTCACGCGTAACCCGCAGAAGTCGACGAATAAAGCAAGCAGGGAGCTAAACGTACCACAGCCGACGGTTTGGAAAATATTACGGAAAAGGCTAAAGCAGAAGCCTTACCGTTTACAATTGCTACAAGCCCTGACACCCGATGACAAAGTCAAACGCTTTGAATTTTCGGCGCGGTTGCAACAGCTCGTGGAAGAGGATGTGTTCAGTGCGAAACTTGTTTTCAGTGATGAAGCAACATTTTTTCTTAATGGTGAAGTGAACAGACACAATGTGCGAATCTGGGCGGTAGAGAATCCTCACGCATTCGTGCAGCAAATTTGCAATTCACCAAAAGTGAACGTGTTTTGTGCAATCTCACGGTTTAAAGTTTACGGCCCCTTTTTCTTCTGCGAAAAAAACATTACAGGACACGTGTATCTGGACATGCTGGAAAATTGGCTCATGCCACAACTGGAGACCGACAGTGCCGACTTCATCTTTCAACAGGATGGTGCTCCACCGCACTTCCATCATGATGTTCGGCATTTCTTAAACAGGAGATTGGAAAACCGATGGATCGGTTGTGGTGGAGATCATGATCAGCAATTCATGTCATGGCCTCCACACTCTCCCGACTTAACCCCATGCGATTTCTTACTGTGGGGTTATGTGAAAGATTCAGTGTTTAAACCTCCTCTACCAAGAAACGTGCCAGAACTGCGAGCTCGCATCAACGATGCTTTCGTACTCATTGATGGGGACATGCTGCGCCGAGTGTGGGAGGAACTTGATTATCGGCTTGATGTCTGCCGAATCACTAAAGGGGCACATATCGAACATTTGTGAATGCCTAAAAAAACTTTTTGAGTTTTTGTATGTGTGTGCAAAGCATTGTGAAAATACACTCCTGGAAATGGAAAAAAGAACACATTGACACCGGTGTGTCAGACCCACCATACTTGCTCCGGACACTGCGAGAGGGCTGTACAAGCAATGATCACACGCACGGCACAGCGGACACACCAGGAACCGCGGTGTTGGCCGTCGAATGGCGCTAGCTGCGCAGCATTTGTGCACCGCCGCCGTCAGTGTCAGCCAGTTTGCCGTGGCATACGGAGCTCCATCGCAGTCTTTAACACTGGTAGCATGCTGCGACAGCGTGGACGTGAACCGTATGTGCAGTTGACGGACTTTGAGTGAGGGCGTATAGTGGGCATGCGGGAGGCCGGGTGGACGTACCGCCGAATTGCTCAACACGTGGGGCGTGAGGTCTCCACAGTACATCGATGTTGTCGCCAGTGGTCGGCGGAAGGTGCACGTGCCCGTCGACCTGGGACCGAACAGCAGCGACGCACGGATGCACGCCAAGACCGTAGGATCCTACGCAGTGCCGTAGGGGACCGCACCGCCACTTCCCAGCAAATTAGGGACACTGTTGCTCCTGGGGTATCGGCGAGGACCATTCGCAACCGTCTCCATGAAGCTGGGCTACGGTCCCGCACACCGTTAGGCCATCTTCCGCTCACGCCCCAACATCGTGCAGGCCGCCTCCAGTAGTGTCGCGACAGGCGTGAATGGAGGGACGAATGGAGACGTGTCGTCTTCAGCGATGAGAGTCACTTCTGCCTTGGTGCCAATGATGGTCGTATGCGTGTTTGGCGCCGTGCAGGTGAGCGCCACAATCAGGACTGCATACGACCGAGGCACACAGGGCCAACACCCGGCATCATGGTGTGGGGAGCGATCTCCTACACTGGCCGTGCACCACTGGTGATCGTCGAGGGGACACTGAATAGTGCACGGTACATCCAAACCGTCATCGAACCCATCGTTCTACCATTCCTAGACCGGCAAGGGAACTTGCTGTTCCAACAGGACAATGCACGTCCGCATGTATCCCGTGCCACCCAACGTGCTCTAGAAGGTGTAAGTCAACTACCCTGGCCAGCAAGATCTCCGGATCTGTCCCCCATTGAGCATGTTTGGGACTGGATGAAGCGTCGTCTCACGCGGTCTGCACGTCCAGCACGAACGCTGGTCCAACTGAGGCGCCAGGTGGAAATGGCATGGCAAGCCGTTCCACAGGACTACATCCAGCATCTCTACGATCGTCTCCATGGGAGAATAGCAGCCTGCATTGCTGCGAAAGGTGGATATACACTGTACTAGTGCCGACATTGTGCATGCTCTGTTGCCTGTGTCTATGTGCCTGTGGTTCTGTCAGTGTGATCATGTGATGTATCTGACCCCAGAAATGTGTCAATAAAGTTTCCCCTTCCTGGGACAATGAATTCACGGTGTTCTTATTTCAATTTCCAGGAGTGTATCTCAAATAATAAAGTTATTGTAGAGCTGTGAAATCGCTTCAATCATTTGTAATAACCCTGTATTAACTGCTGAGGAACTATACTCCAAGAATTTACTTTTACTACATTATAATAATATATTTGTTATTCAATACTATATGTAAATGTCAATATAAACTGCAGAGAATATGGCTGTAGCACTTTAAAAAAAATGTACTAGTATCATTTTAGTGATATATTATCAAAGAACAAGTTAAAATTACAATATGAGATTTAAGACGGGAAATGTTTAAAAACGAACAGTTGGAATTTTTCTGAATTGAACTATTCTATTCAAAACAATCAATTATGCAATATATATGATGGTCATAAGTAGTGGAGTATGAGCCACATTTCAGGTTTTGCAACGAAAAACTTCCGAAGAGCTGAGATCTACAGTGTACTTCATTTCAGTGTTCTTCATTGCGCATAGAGGAGACTGAACACAGTGTTATATTATGGTCCAATACTTGGTGTACTTGCCAAAGATAGGAGATGGATAAATATAAACTGATATGGATTTTAAGTATTGTAACATCTGATAGTAACATTTTTTCCACAATGCATCGCCAATATTGAGAAAGGGTTACACACACCAGTGTCTCCACTGCACTCAGGAGAACCTGGAGGATCTAATAACAGACATAAATATACAGAAACAAGACCAATTCAGCTAACTTCCAATGGATAATTTTCTGATTGAAATAGATCCTCATATTCATGTTGTAATACAAGCTGCAGACAAATTCTGCGAATTAACTTGTTCTTTATTTGTGCTATTAATTAATATTTTGTTTAATCTAGTTGAATCTTATACAAAATAATTCATGATAATTTTACATATTTGGTTGCACAAATCTTCCACAAATTGTTTGTTAATCCAATTGATTGTAAAATGAAGACTGTTATGAAGATCTGTCAGAAAAGGTTTTGTTTAACTTTCAGTTGCACAAATCCTTTTGGGGGTTGTTGAAACATAGCAGTCTAATAGAAACTTACTATACACGTAAATTTTAAACATAAACAGTAATTTCTGACATAGAGGTGTATGGAAATATGTACTTGTGAAAAAGTTACGGAGAAAACAATTACAGAATCTTAATTACACCAATGTGTAGAAGTCAGTTAACTGGTAGAAACATTTTATATGATACCAATCTTCTGCAATTAGTAAATATAACAAGTGTATTGTTAACATTTGACACCTAAGCATTTATACAAGATATAATTAGTATATAGAACAGAATTCACTTGTGTTTAATATATTAGAATCTAGATAATCATTGAAATGTGTCATTTGTTTTAGGATGAGAATTTTAATTGTTAATTATTGAAATAATAATTTTAAACAATGCTAAGGTCTGTTTTTCAAGGAGTTCCTTGTGGGGTGGGGGAGTGGCTATGTATGTAAAAAACAGTATTCCATTTGAGTCCACGGACTTATCATGACACTACAATGAACAGATACAGTAGAGCGTCGATTATTCGAAGTAATTGGGGGACATGGGTGTTCGGAAAACTGGTTTGTTCGGATAATCGAACTGTACATGTTTATTTGCCAAAAAGAAGTACTGTACAGTAAATTTATTCATAAAAACAGGCATCTCTTTTAGTATTACAAAGTAACATACAAAGGGAACTTCAGTAGGAGTACATAATATGTGGCACAGTTTATTAAACAAAAATATATACATATTACATACGCATTTTGCATGAACAATACACACAGTATACAAAATTAACGTTTAAAAAAATCCTTTATTTTGGTCTGTCTAAACAAACCTACATGCTTACGAGCAGCTAAGTCACGTACTTTTTTCATTACAGATATCTGAAACTGCTCACTCTCATCTTGGGCTTCAAACCACTGCAAGGCAATATCCAAACAAGTGAACGCCTCAGAAGCTGTTGGTATACTTTCATCTTCACTTTCTGGACCACTGATTGATGAGATGCTGGCGGCATCATCTTTATCAGTGACGACGTTTACAATCTCGCTGCCCTGCATGATTTGGTGTCCTGGATCTGCATCATCGATATTCATCCATTCATGAACGTCTTCTTCATCACATTTGTGGCAATCTATTTCTTTTAGCATACCGAGAATTTCGCACATATCATTCTGTTCGTCATTTTCACTCATACCTTGTGAATTTTCATCTGTGTCCAAAATTTTATTCCAGGTTTTCTTCAAATTCTCTTCCTTTACACTATTCCATGCTGCGCTGATCATGTAGGATGCGTCTTTCAAGTCAATATTCTTATGATTTCTTAAGAGACTTTCTTCTCCATCCTCCTCTCTTTCTAACAATAACTTACACAACAATTCTTTCCTGCAGTATTGTTTGAAAGTCTCAATAACACCTTGATCCATGGGCTGTAATAAGGAGGTTACGTTAGGTGGAAGAAATATTACCTTTATGAACTCGTCTTTTTCGTTTAAAATATCACATGACGGATGAGTTGGTGCATTGTCAAGGAGAAGTAGTGTTTTCTCCCTCTTCCCATTCTTTAGCTGATGAGCTTTTACAGAGGGTACGAAAATGTCCAGAAACCACTTCATAAAAATCGTACTATCCATCCAGGCATTCTTTTGTGAGGTGTACACAACAGGCAAGGCTGACATATTAACGTGCTTGAAACAACGCGGTTTTTTACTTTTACCAATGACGAACACAGGCAGTCGGTGATTTCCAGTAGCATTAGCACAAGCCAAAGCTGTAATACGGTCCTTGCTTGTTTTAGGACCAGGTGCTGCTAATTCATGATGTGAAACAAGAGTTTTTCTCGGTAAAGCTTTCCAGTTAAGTCCAGTTTCGTCAGCATTGTAAACGTTTTCGAGAGCATAATCGTCTTCCCTTAATACGTCTCTTGTTTTGACTTTGAAAGAATCAGCTGCTGAAGAATCAGCCGACAGTTTTTCTCCCTGTATTGTAATCTCACGAATGCCGTGTCTTGACTTGAAGCATTTTAAACAGCCCGTGCTCGCTTTAAAGTTCGAAGGCCCTCCAAGTTTTTCGTTGAACTGCATTGCCTTCTCACACAGAATGGGACCTGAGATAGGTTCTCCTTCCGATCTCTTTTGTGTAAACCACTTGTAAACAGCATCATCTAGTACTGTGTTAGTGGCGAGCTTCATATATCTGTAATTGTCGACTTCCCCACCTTGTACTCATTGGATAAAGTGGTTGCAGATTCACCTTCTTCTAACCTTTTAATAATCTCGTACTTGTCCCTCATAGAAAGGACAACACGTTTACGTTTAAGCATTTTGTATCGTTAAGTTCACTTTTTCACGCAGCAGCACACAAATGGTCGTAACAGAGAACAGAAGGTGACTGTTTGCACCGTGAGAAGCTCTTCTTGGGGGCGATCCTTCAAACTGCGCGGAGCGGCACGCCTCAACTCTAAGCTGGCACAGCTGTTGCTGTGAACAGCTTTGATACTGCTGCTACTTCTACTGCCAGTGTCAAACCAACAGAAGTGTGATGATTGTTGAAACACAGTGACTGGCGGCTTGGCCGGTCAGCAGCGCCTTGTGAAGGCCCCATTAGAAGCAATGTTCCGCCAGCGGTAGCCCAGTGCGGCGACTACTGTGGGAGTGAAGGGGTTGACGGACGGCAGGGTGGGAGAGTACCAGGTGCGAGCGAGTACACAGTTCGGTTAAGCGGTCGTTCGGGTGACTGACGTTCAGATAATCGACGTTCTACTGTATTTGAATGTTGTGAGGGGCAGTTGCATTTCGTGAAACTGAACTTCTAATTATTGTTGTTTTCTGCTCACGCTAGAGAGGGCTCTTGATTCACTTTGTAGGAAGTACCAGAAATTAGTTATATGTGATTGACTTCAGTATAAATTTTGTGTATGATGGTAAATTCATATGATCTGATGCAGACTGTGTTTTTTTCTAACTAGTGTGGAAGGGAACAGTAGCTCAGTCATAGACAATATTTTTATTCATTCTCCATTACTAGATGGGCATTTTGTTAGTAAAAGTGTGAATGGCCTTCCAGACCATGATGCACTAATTTTAACACTAAAAGGCTTTTGTACTCAAACAAATGTCACATGTAATTACAAACTATGTAGGAAAGTTAATCCAACAGCAATAGAGTGTTTTTTAAACCTCGTCAAGAAACAAGAGTGGCAGGATTTTTATAGTGCTGATAACACGGACGATAAATATAATGCTTTCCTTAACACATTTCTCATGCTCTTTGAGAGTTGCTTTCCAGTAGAACATTCTAAATGGGGTACTAGCAGTAACAGGCAGCTCGGGTGGCTGACTAGCAGGATAAGGATATTATGTAGAACAAAGCAGGAAGTACATCAAAATGTTAGAAGTAGTCACAATCAAGCTGTAGTACCCCATTACAAACAATATTGTAAAGTGCTTACAAATGTTATTAGGAAGGCAAAGAATATGTGGTATGCAAGAAGAACAGCTAATTCACAGGATAAAATTAAAACCATGTGGTCAGTTGTGAAGGCAGTGTCTGGTCAACGGCACAACATCGATGATATAAAGTCAGTTCGCAGTAAAAATATTTCTGTTACTGATAATCAGATATGTTACAGTATTTGACAATCATTTTCTGAGAATTGCTGGTGAATTAAATAAATATTTAGCTTCTACAGAGAATCATATAAACTGTCTTGGCAAATGCCTTTCGAAGATTGAAGTCTGAAATACTCCTCTGTGATACAGACAAGGGGGAGACTGAGTCAATAAATAAATCACTGAAGACTAAGGACTCTCATGGTTATGATGGAGAGCCTAGCAGAGTATTAAAGTACTGTGCTACACATGTTAGCCCTGTATTTAGCCATATTTGTAATTTTTCCTTTACGAATGGTCAGTTTCCTGAGCGATTAAGTACTCAGTAGTAAAGTCGCTTTATAAAAAGGAAGAAAGGGATAATGTAGACAATTTTAGACTTATTTCTGTGCCACCAGTGTTTGCTAAAGTTATTGAAAAGGCTGTGTATGTAAGGATAATTGACCATTTTGTATCACACGATTTGCTATAAACTGTACAGTTCGAGTTTAGAAGCCGCTTAACAACTGAAAATGCTATATTCTCTTTTCTGTGTGAGGTGCTGGACGGGTCAAACAAACAATTTTGAATGCTAGACATATTTTTTGATTTAAGTAAGGTGTTTGATTGCGTTGGTTGCAAAATATTGCTCCCGAAGTTGGACCATTATGGAATATGGGGAGTAGCTCACACTTGGTTCACCTCTTACTTTAGCAACAGACAGCAAAAGGTCATTATTCACAGTGTTGAGAATGGCTGTGATGTGGGGTCTGAATGGGGTAGGTCAAGTGGGGGGTGCCCCAGGGATCAGTGTTGGGGCCACTCCTGTTCCTTATTTATACAAATGACATGCCATGTAATATTACAGGAAATTCTAAAATATTTCTGTTTGCTGATGACACAAGCTTGGTAGTAAAGCATGTTGTGTGCAACATTGGCTCAGTTACAAATAGTGCAGTTCATGACTTAAGTTCATGACTTGTAGAAAATAAAGCTAAATCACAGTAAGACTCAGTTTTTACAGTTTCTGAGACACAATTCAACAAAACCTAATGTTTTAATTTCATAAAATGGTCATATGATTAGTGAAACTGCACAGTTCAGATTTCTAGGTGTTCAGATAGATAGTAAACTGTCATGGAACACCCACATTCAGCATCTTGTTCAAAGACTTAATGCTTCCATTTTTTACTATTCAAATGGTCAAAGACTTAATGCTTCCATTTTTTACTATTCGAATGGTATCTGAAGTGAGTGATGATTTGATACGAAAATTAGTCTACTTTGCTCATTTTCATTTGCTTATGTCATATGGTATTATATTCTGGGGTAACTCTTCCCATTCTAAAAGGATATTTTTGGCTCAAACAGACAGTTCGGGCAAAAAGTGGTGTAAGTTCAAGAACCTCTTGTCAACCCCTGTTCAAGAGTGTGGGCATTTTGACTTTGGCCTCTCAATATATATATTCCTTACTGTCATTTCTTGTCAACAATATTAGCTTATTCCAAAGAAAATCAGCTTTCACTCAGTTAATACTTGGCAGAAATCAAACCTGCATTTGGATCGGACTTCCTCAACTGTTGTGCAAAAAGGTGTGCAGTATACTGCTGCTTCCATTTTCAATAAGCTACCACTCAAATTCGAAAATCTTAGCAGTAGTAAGCAAATTGAAGAGTTTCCTAATGGTCACTCCTCCTATTCTGTCGAGGAGTTCCTTCAAAAAGTAAGCTAATTCTTGTTTTATTGTTGATTATGTTTACTTGAACTTATGGATTGACTTTTTTCAGGTTCATAAACTTTTTTTTTTGTCTGTTATTACTTTCATGTTTTTTAATTTCATGTAGAGACATTCCATGGCCTTGCGAGATTTGCTCCTCAATTTGGTCCTACAGAACTTTACGTGTAAATAAATAAAATAAATAAATGTCAGTTACCTCATGTAGTAGAAGTTCAAGAGAATGGGAGAAGTAGGGAAGATTAGTGCAACTTCGGGCTATTTCCCAAGCATGAAACCCTAAATTTCGACGAATTAGTTGTCTGAGGATTTGATGTAGATACACCTGGCTCTGAAACACACAGTAATGTACACACAACACATTTAAGGACATTTACATTTCTTTTGAAGTACAGTATGAAAATTAAGGCGAATCACATTTTCCTCAATTAACTGACAATTTATAAGAACAACACAATAAAGTGGGGTATTTAAGACATAAAGTCAGTTTCAGCAATCTCCAAATCTATTTATCAGACTAAATGTTGCACTTTTATTACTTGCCTTGGCAGATGTTTGTCTTGCACATGATGTACTGTTCCCTGTATAACATATTATAAAATAATCTAAACGATGAAACCCAATTCACACTTTTCTCACATGGCATCCTGAAAGCTTTGGAACAAGGTAGTCAGGTAGATGCTGTATTTCTTGATTTCTAAAAGGCATCTGACTCAGTGCCACACCCGTGTTCATTGTCAAAAGTACAATCATATGGAGTATCAAGTGAAATTTGTGACTGGACTGAGGACTTTTTGGTAGGGAGGACACAGCATGTTATCTTGCATGGAGAGTCATTATCAGATGTAGAAGTAACTTCAGGTGTGTCACAGGGAAGTGTGTTGGAACCCTTGCTGTTCATGTTGCATATAAATGACCTTGCAGACAATATTAATAGTAACATGAGACTTTTTGCAGATGATGCAGTTATCTATAATGAAGTACTATCTGAAAGAAGCTGCATAAATATACAGTCAGATACTTCTAAGATTTCAAAACGGTGCAAAAGGTGGCAACTTGCTTTAAATATTCAGAAATGTAAAATTGTGCACTCCACAACAAAACGAAAAAAAGTACTATCCTATGTTATAATATCAATGAGTCACTTTGGAATTGGCCAACTCATACAAATACCCAAGTGTAACACTTTCTAGGGATATGTAATGGAATGATCACAAAGACACAGTTGTAGGTAAAGCACGCAGATGACTTTGATTTATTGGTAGAATACTGGGAACTGCAATCAGTCTACAAAGGAGATTGCTTACTAATCACCTGTGCAACCAGTTCTAAAATACTACTCAAGTGTGTGGGACACATACCAAGTAGGACTAACAGGAGATATTGTAAATACACAGAGAAAGGCAGCATGAATGATCACAGGTTTGTCTGATCCATAGGAAAGTGTCACAGAGGTACTGAAGGAATTGAGCTGGCATGCTCTTGAAGACAGACACAAACTATCCTGAGAAAGTCTATTAACAAAGTTGTAAGAAATATAAATTAAATAATGACTCTGGAAATATACTACAACCCCCTACATATCGCTCACATAGGGGTCATGAGGGTAAATTTAGGACAATTACTGCACACGTAGAGGCATTCAAACTATCATTCTTCCATGCTCTATAGGTGAATGGAAACAGGAAGAAATCCTAATAATTGGTGCAATGGGAAGTACTCTCCGCCACGCAGAGAATAGATGTAGATGTAGATAAAGATGTATATGGACAACAAACTTTTCTTGAAAAAAAATTATGACTATCCACTGATTGTTCTAGAATTACCCTCATACTCTACTATTCAGCATACAGTCTTGCTGTGCCAGAGGATGGAAAAAATCATTATTTATAGCACTCTGTTCTAACTTATCAGTGATCGAATAGTTTGGATTATAACACATATCCTTTAACAGTAGTACTAGTTAATAATGTACTACAATAAATATTCACCTGAAAAAAAAATAAGAATATTCAATGCTACAAGACTCTGCAGTGATAGCTGCATTTTGTTGAGTGCTAATTTGCAGCAACTGATAAAATATAATATTTTTGTAATTATCTTTGTATTTTAATTATTTACTTCTTTATAATGTTTTACAATACAATTTTTTAAAGATACATAGAGATAAGACAGTAATAAACAAAAGTAACTGAAAGCTGTTAAAATCCATACCGTTTTCTCCAGAAGGCAAAATGGTAAAGAAAACGGTGAGTTGCTATCAGATGTAAACAGCATTGTATCATTTTCAACTCCCAAAAGAATTGCATCTTCAAACAGTATAGCTGCAAGGAAAAAGAAAAAGACTTCTGTTAAAAGTTGTATGATAGTATAAGCAACATCTGATATACAACATGCAATCAATTCCAAGAAATCTGAGTGAAAGCTCAATCTATGAAGAACTTTGGTAGTGTAACGATTTTTACAAGGCAGACCACATACACGACTCTCTTGTCTGGTATTCTGATAAGTATCTGAGACCACGAAGTCAAACTGCAGATAAACGGCAAGAAAACTATTGAGGCACAAAAGTGTGAAAAGCTGTTCTCAACCCAAAGACTGATTTTAACATTTCAATTCTTTCCTAAGCACTATTCTATTGGATGTAATAATATCCTTGCTTTCCTTCAACTGATGTACTAATTTATCCAGCCAGTCATTGGGGGCAGAGCATGGACCTACAATTTAATGTGGTAACTAACAAATCATTGTCAGAAGTGAAATAAGCAATAAATAACACAAACAAATCCAAGGACCAACTGGTGGTATAATTGTGCACCTTTGGATTTGTCGTTGGGCACTTACCTACTGAACCATGAAGCCACTTTCAAGATGTTTCAATGATAAAAGATTCCCTGATGAGTTATAAGAGAACCAATATTTGAAACAGATAAAAAAACAAGACTGCTACATTCATTGTGAATATTGTGTAAAGACAATAACAAAAGAGTAATAAAGAAAACAGTATATATGGCCATACAGCTAGACATTCCCTTTTTACTCTATTTATGGGTGAAACTAATTCATCGTTAATGCCTAGAAGAGCACAGCAACCTGTTCAATTCTGTAACAAAGTGCACACTAGTATAACAGATCAAAACAATCAGGCCTTGATAGAGCACTAATTAAGAACACTGCTTGTAAAGGACAACAGTCTTGGTTCAAGTCCTGGTTAAGAATACAATTTTAATCTTTCCAGAAATTCTGTAACAGTGCTCACTTTGCTACAGTGTGAAAGATTCATTCTGGAAACAACTCCCAAGACTGCAACCAATATTTTTCCGTGATGTACGCTCTCCTGATAGTGTTACTGCAGTAAAATATGTCACCAATTTGTAAAATAAGAGACAATGAGAGAACTGAACCTGTGCAGCCCATTCATGTCTTGAGTCTGCGCAGTTCTGTCGGTAATGGTAAGAAAACCACACTTGGAAAGCAAGGAAGCGTGGTTTCAATTCTAGCTTGTTTGTTTCTTTATTCTGTATCTGGATCACAACTATGGTAATCTTTATGATGAATTGAACTAACTGAATACTTATTTGCATTCAATAAATCCTTTATGGTATGGAATAAGCTGTAAAGGAGAAACAAATTGAAACTGCATTTAAAAATATTGCTGCTGGCTGTTACACATTTTTCTCAATTTGCAGACTGTAAAGACTTTTATAGCTGTGTATTTCATTGCCTTCTGTGGCAAAGCGAGATCCACTAGAGGGATATACAAATACTTTACCCTTCCAATACTGTTTTCTCTTACTACTTATATTATTTTTGAACTGCAATGAACTTTGTCCACTCGATAAATGTAGTATGATGCTGTTTTTCGTACTTCCAATGACTTAAACAGATACCTGCAAGATGTACGTGTGTGAACCTCACAAACAATTCTAATTAGTTTCTTTTGCAAAGTCAATAGTTTTTGTCTAATTGAGAAGTTAAACAGGAATACTATTTCCCAGAATAGAGGTCTGCCAGCCTGATATTTTGTAAGGGGTAAAAACTAAGAGGATGTGTCTACAATTGAGCAATGAAAATAAATTATTTTTTAAAAAATCATCATACAGTGTTGTTATTATTATTTTTTTTTAAGTGTCCAATAATGATCTAAAATTTTCACCTGTGAGTGTTAATGTGCGATACACTTCACTGCAAGTGAAAGTTTGTGAAACAAGTGTACAAACACCATTATTTTAAATTCCCAAGCAGTCAGTGATGAACTCTCATAACTGCAACCAGTTACTAATTTGACAGGGAGTACCCAGAAGTCAGACCAAGCTGTCAGTCTCACTTGTCACTCTTTGCTTCATCATTCAGTTGCTGGTTTGTGACCAAGTCAGAATAACAGATAATGTGTTTATTTCCAAACTGACATTCCTTTTGGTGTTCCTTGCTTAGGAGTATGGTGAATATTTGAATAGCATAAGGTTGCTAATGTTTTTCACAAACTGGAGCTTCACTAAAACAGGGCTGAAGCTTTGCACTACCGTGAAATAGAGGGTAGAGCACAATGGATAGGATTTGTGAACTGGAGTGGCAATCATCAAAACAAAGGTGTTTTTCGTTGTTACAGGATCTTCTCATGAAATTTCACTCAACTTTCCGCTCAGAATGTGAAAATATTTTGTTATATTACATAGGGAGTAACAACCACCATAATAAAATAAATCAAAACTCGCACAGAAAGATTTAAGTTTTCTGTGCAAGAGTGGAGCAGTAGAGAAATAGCTTTGTCAGGTACTTAATTGTGAAGTGTAGAATAATCATGCAGATGAAGATGTAGAAGTTGTGTTTTAGTCCTTTAGGTGCCAGCCTCTGGAACATGATTTCAAGGTGGTGGAAGTGGTCCTCTTGAGATGTGACACAGTTGAAGCACCTTGTAATAATTTATCCATAAAACAGAGGAATATGGCAGGTGCTAAAGAGTTTTTGAACGGTGACCAATTATAATGGTAGAGGCCATATGGCACATTGATCACTAGGTAAGCTTGTGACACTGCGTCCAAAAAAATTTGAAATTGAATCTCTATGAGGACAATATTATTGAATAAGGTGCCCTGGCTTAATTTTGGAAAGGGTTCATCCAGGGTCAATAAAGAATAATATTCCACTTCAGCTTTTGCATTAATCGTACTTTAAAATCCCCAGTCTTTAGGTGCTGTTGAGTTTGTGTACTGTTACCAACGGAGAGGTGATTTGGATTGTATGGCATGTACAGTTTCATGAACAGTGCATCTTTAAGTGTGGAAAAAGTCTATCCCAAAAACATTACCCACTTTGGGAGCAGCTACCACAACAAAATTTACTGGACAAGTGACTTGGTTGTGAGTAAAACTGAAAACTTTCATGATGTCCACATACTCATAGATGTCTTGATTGTCTGCAAGGGGGTGACATTAAACTCAAGTATGTGGACTTGTTTAGCAAAGGCACAGAAGCACTAGTTTCAAGGTGCAACTTCACATAGTGTTTGCTTAAGAATGCAACTAAGTACATTTGCTAGATTTCATTCTGAGAAGTCTGCACTTCTAAAAGTGTCCTCTGGAAATGGCATGTTGTCCCTCACAACTTGTGCTGGAGAACTGACTGCCAAGTCTTCTTTCATCATAAACAACTCTATGCTACACATGCCATTTCATAAGCATGAGCTATTTGCATTACTCAAAAAAGGATCCGATACCAGCAATAAGTGGTTTCTCACTTCTGAGTGGGGATAAGATGCACTATTAACATCCCCAATTACAAAATCAATTTTAGCCTGGTGCTGTCTTGTCAGAGGGCACACCAGCTGACATGTGCCATCTGGGTATTGAAACCATTGAGGATGACAAGATTGTTCTGCCAGCTACTAGGTCTCCTTAATGATGTCAAGTGGCACTACAAGCTTGCTCCTCTTATTTTCCACAGAAACTGTGTCTCTTCCATTCCCATAAAATGGGTCACATATTTTGCAAAAGAAAACACACACAATACTCAAAAATACCAACAGCCTATACATAGGAACACATACGTATTGTCCAATTTCACAGGCAAGCATGGTGATTATTTTTCCCTTGTTCACATCAGTTACTTCATTTAAAATAAAATAATATACAAATTTTGTGGTGGCTGCCATTCTCTCATGAAAGAGTAAAACACTGAAAAGAGCACGATTCAAAGCAATGTGTGATCTGTGAACTGAATGCACAAATTACACAACTTAGACAATGTGTTTGTTTAGCTTCTGTTTGTTGTGCGAGTACTTTATGCATCAGGATAATAGCACCTGTCACAACTCAAGTAGGAAAATTTATGGCTAATATTAAATGCAAATGGCTAATGGCTTATTTAATGCACTCTTTCTGTCAGATTCCTTTACAAAATATAGGTAGAAAGATTACGAGTACTAATCAATACACCCCTTTGTTGCTTTGACAGGCAAAAATTTCTGAATTATATATTAACTCGCAATCAAGTGCTTTTCTCTTCTACAACCTGATTAATACTGAATTTAGTTATTTCCATTTTTTAAATTTACACTCATGTATTTGAGAAATCCTCTTTATCCATGTTTGATCTGCAAGAATTTCAGATTTTCTATGCTTGTGGTTATGTGATGCTCAAATAGAAATATGAATTTGTTTCGAACTACTGAGGTCCTTCAATAAAAAAACTCATATACTTCACTTAAGCCCTTCCTTCCTCACTCCATAATATTCTGAGGAAGCAAGTTGATTTTCCCTATCCCTCTACTCTTATGTGGTGAAATTGGAGTGTTTGTCAGTTTAATTCCCTTTAATTCTGACTATCTGAATTCTGAATTTTTTGCAAATTTCCTAGTAGAAGACATCATTCTGAAGCATGGAGCACAGAGAGATTAGGATACAATACCGCCTGTGATGACATTTGCATACATTCACAAGACACTGTAGGCTTCGAACTATTCTTTCTGCCCTGTGCTTGCAAGGCCGAAATGACAGTGGATGCATTTGGTTCCAGCTTCAACTGGATGATTCTCAAGATGACTATGTGAAACAACCCATCACCAGGACCAAAGAAGCAAGACACTGGCTTGCATACAGGTCCTGAACACCCAGGAGAAAGATCAAGAGTGCTGTAACATCAAGGAAAGGCTAGTGAGATACAGACCAGAATACTTGAAATGGATTTTTATGCTTGTGTAGAAAGTGCCACTATCAGATAAACTACTAAAATGCTAATTTGGGCCATATCATACATTTTGTTGCTTGTTGGACATCACAGACAATTTGAGGATTATGATCCTACATCAAGAAGATAAAACTGCAGAGATGTCGTCCACATCATCCAATTGAAGCCCTACTAAAGTCATGAGGTACAGTAAGAAGATTGGGGCTTCTTGTTCAAGGAAACTGAAGAACAACTTTATGACTGTGTAGCTTTGATGGTGGGGAGAGGGGAACCTCTGTAGTTCATCATGAAGAGGATGCAACAGCTTGACCACAATGTGAAAATTTATCAGCTCTGTCATACACAGAACCACTGACAAAATTTAAATCCAGGGTGCTGTAGATGGCTCCAATGAGAACTTCTGAAATAGTGGGTCACTACTTCTCCAGGAGAGTGAACAATATCACAAACTGCAGTGCATGCAGTGTGGTGTAGCAGTTAGTGCCACTGGCTGGCATGCTGCAGGTTCCCAGTTCAAACCTGATTGCTAGTAAGTATTTATTATTTAGTATTTGTCAATTGTGTTTCCAATGTTAGTAATTCTGGAATATTTGATGTTTGTTTGTATAAAAATCAGCCCTCTGTTTTGGCTGTACACTGGAGTTTGTAATAAATGTGCTTTCAAGTACTTGCTGTATTTCATGTATGACTCTGCTTTCAGATTTGGACTGTAGTGTGGTTATAACACAACAAAATCTTAGGATCTTGAATAGCTCTCTGGCATTCAGCTGGTTGGCATCATGTAAAAGGCATGGCATTTCAGCAAGCATACTTGTTGCCATCTTCAAGTGTTCCTTTGATGGGGTGAAATCTCCTGGCTGCCACCTTTATATTCTCCTTCCTGCCCCTCCTGCTGGTGCCTGCAGGCATGGACCTAGCGTGGTAGTGGGGGAAGTGTAGTGTCAGGCATTGAGGGTTCGGTTGGGTTGTTTGGGGGGAGGAGACCAGACAGCGAGGTCATCGGTATCAGATTAGGGAAGGATGGGGAAGGATATAAGCTGAGCCCTTTCAGAGGAACCATCCCGTCATTTGCCGGGAGTGATTTAGGGAAATAATGGAAAACCTAAATCAGGATGGCCGGATGCAGGATTGAAACGTCTTCCTCCCGAATGAGAGTCCAGAGTGCTAGCCACTGTGCCACCTCACTCAGTCGGGCACTGATACAGGGCCTTCAGTAGTGCTGCAGGTAGTGCCAGATGGGGATCCCTCCTTGTGTAGTGACAGTTGTTCATCATCCTCTTCTTCTGTCAATGGGAGGAGACCTCCATGTAGAATGCTGCTGTGCTTTGATAACACCCAAAGCTTTGTCCCGGGTCTTTTTTAACTGAAAACAGCTGTCCTTTCTTATTAGTCCATCAACCAGTCAGATCTCTACAGCTTCTTTGATAATACAATCCCAGAAGGTGTTGGCTTGTTACAACAACTTCTTGTTATCATAATTTGTGGTATGTTCATGGGAGATGCAGTGCTCTGCAACAGTGGATTTTTGTTGGCTGAATGTTGCCTGCATGGTACTTATGTTCAGTGTATCTTTCCTGAACTGTCCAGAGAGTCTGGCCTACATGAATTTTTCCATACTGATAAGGGATGTGACAGAGTCTTCGAAGTGTTAGGTCACCCTTGACTGATCCTAATAAGGTTTTCCTGTTGGCTGGTGGGTAGAAATGCACTTGATGTTGTGTTTCCAGAGTATTCTTCTAGTTTTTGGTGAATGTTCCCAATCTATGGAATAATCTCCATCACAATCACTTTGTCTATGCCTTCAGCAGGCTGTGGCCTTGATTTCTTAGATTTTAAGACACATTGCAGTTGCTGTAACCATTTGTACGAAACATGGCTTGTAAGAACTGCAATTTGTCTGCTGTCATGATCTGAGATTTTGTCTCCTCTGTGCACTAGTATGCTTAGCACACCTTCTTTTTGTCAATGGGCTTGCAAGTACAGATTGTTTGTGTTTGTTTATGGTACACACTGTGCCAAGCATGTCATTTGGTCTTTGGTTGATGAGCACATCCAGAAATGGAAATTCATGCTTTTTATCTGTCTCCATCATGAAATTCATGTTCTCGTGCAGCGAATTCAGGTGTTGCAGATAGTATTGTAGGTGACATTATCCATATGGTCAGATTATAAATGTTTTGTCTACCTATTGAAAGAAGCACAAAGGCTTGTAGACTGTCAAGTCCAAGGCTTGCTCTTCTAATGCCTCCATAAACATACCGGCCGCCACTGGTGATAGTAGGCAGCCCATCGTTACTTTGTCTGTTTGTTCATAACAATTTCTGTGGAACAGAAAGTAGGTAGACGTAAGCACAAATTCAAAGATCTTGGTTAACGCTTGCCCAAACTGTTCTACTATTAGGCTTAGAAAGTCTCTTACACATTGAGATACAATGTCAAAGCTCACCATGAGGTCTTCTAGGCACCAGTTGAAAGTTCTGGAGTGGCAGAATGAAATGTGCTGAATTTTGTATGTGGTGCTGGCATTTGCTCAGTAAGGGGCGAGCATTACTGTCAGGCATTTCACTAATGCACATTTCGGTGTGACAATGTTGCTAACACTGGACGAAGAGGCATTTCTTGCGTGTGGACTTTAGATAGTCCTTAAAGGCAGTGCTCGTGGATAAAGTTTCTTCACTGTCTTCTTGTCTGGAAATGCATGTTGGAGAAGCTTGATGGTCTTCCTCTTCACGCCCTAGTAGGTAGGATTTTCTTCAGTTCTCCTGTATGTGTCATCCTCTAATAGGTCGTACAACTTTTGTTTGTAAACGTGACATGGTAGCAACGCCATACAATTTCCTTTGTCTGCTTGGAGGACAACTGTCTTAGAATCCTCTTGTAGCTGCTAACTGCTTTTCTCTCTTCTTTGCAGATGTTTGGCTTTGGTAGACCTGCCCTGGTAAGTGTACGGCATTTTTCACCTTTTATCTCCTCTGTAGCATCCCATGAAAATGCAAGAGAAACCTGTTCCACAGCGCTGATAAATTCAGCTGTTGGTATACACATTGCTGCCGGTGTGAAATTTAGTCCCTTTCTTTGTACATTGTTAATTACTTTCTCTGTACTCTTAATGACAGATTTCCAGTTTTTCTTGAGATAGTTTAGCTGCAAGGCTTTCAGATTTAGCAGTTTGTCTGCAGGTGGCTGATTGCTATGCCTTGTTGGCTTCAGACCAGCTAACTGCATTTATCTATCACCCCAAGTCAGGGGAGGGAAGAACATTGACACCAACTGCAGGTGGAGCAAGGAGAGTTCTCTTGAGGTCTCATTGAATCTGCATCGATGTACCAGATCCACTCCCTGACCAATACCAGGAGGGCTCTTCTGGTGATCTGGTTGGTGGCTGGAGTTCTGATGTGATAAATGACTCTTGCAAAGGATGGTATGATTTGGTGCTCTCGGTATCTCAGCAGAAACACAAGGGAGGCCAAAACACTCCATCCTGTTCCAATACTTATCAAGCTTCTTAATTATGCTCCACATCTCCTCCCCATAAAGGTACTTGATGTCCGATTTTGAACAGTTCTCGGGTATTCAGCCAGGTGACATTGTTTATAAGGTCGGATATTTTGGCAAAAAGACTTCTTACCATCTTCAAGTGTTCCTGATGACTGGGTGCTAACTGCTGCGTGCCATCTTCATATCCTGTCTCCCTCCCCCCCCCCCCCCCTCCCACCACTCCTCCTAAAACTTCCAGCCAGTGCCTTTGGGCGTGGGCATAGTGTGGTGTTTTAATTTTAACTGGCAACTGGTACTATTTCTCCTTGTGGATACTCAGTCATCACTATATTAAGTTTACCTGTATCCACCTTGCCACTACTGGCCCATTTGTGGCAGTTTTAAATTTAAATTTTACCTTTAAATCATCTTAACAGATGGTTGGGCACTCTCACTATTTATATCCAAGTATATAATTTTTAATTTATTTTGACAATTCATATCTAACCATGTTTTAATCAGTTATATATTTGTACCCACCTATGTTAATAATTGGGCTAGTCGGCTCTGATGCTATTTGCCACTAGATTGCTTTACTTTCCCCTGCAATACAATGGTCACTACTTTTTGTGCATGGTTGTCTTCTACCGCCGCATAAAACCATATCTCGCCTTTATGTGCAGCCGTCACTACCCTGCAGCCCAGTGTTTCGTGTGTGTGGCAGCCACGCATTTCATTGTCCAAATTATTTTGCATTGTTCATTGATATTCTCTAAGTTTTTCTCTTTTTCTCCTCTGACTGCCCATTTCTTTAGGTAATTTTGTTGATTATAAGATGCATAACACTTTTCCATCGTAACTAAGCCAACCACATTAGCTTCATATTTACAGATGGGCAGTGAATTCCTATTATTATAACCAAACAAGTGTTAAGTGGTTTATAATCTTTTATTACAGCTTCTCCATGTTCCTACTGCAGTCGTATTTCATCTGAATATCGGCTTATAATCGCCCAAAACTAGTCATGACTGAACAAATAAATCTTTTACAACTGAAATGGTTTATTAACTGATTCCAAGTTCTTTGAATTTGTGCTTGCATTAACCTCCTTTCAAAATGATCTTCACCTTCTTAAATTCCACCAGTACTCGTCCCTCATAACCCTTTTACTACAAAAACACATCTCCATGGCGCAAGCATCCCAAACCATCTCTGTTCCCTCCACAAGATACTGCTACTGCACAATCCCTATTACATATACCACATCTCTAAAACGGAATTCCTTGCTCTTGTCTACCTGGAAGAGCATTCAAGACACTGTCTCTATAATTTATCCAACCTGCTGACATCCTACTGCCACTTTGGGACACCACTACCCAATCCTTATCCTATCCACAGTCTTCCTCCTCATCGACCCCTCGTAGTACACTGCCAAGTTGACCTTTTCAAGCTGCCACATCACCAAAACTCCTTACCAACACTAAACTAATCAACAATCTTGGATCAACTAATCAACAATCTTCAGCCTCACAGAAGTTTCAGTCCTATCCAGCGGCCTCACCTTTAGCCCCACACTCAAATTTAACCATGTTGGACTTGTCAAAGGCCTACTCTCCTCCTCCCAATCCCTGCAATGGAAACATTTCTTTGCCACCAATCCTTGAACCAAAGTCAATCTTATTCCAACAGTGAACTCTGCGTCTTCCATTTTACACTACCATCCAACCATGATCATCACCCCCTCATACATAACCAACCCCTGGTCACCTTCCAGGAATATCTAGCCTCCATCTTGGCCTCACCATCCTTCCTCAGGTCCAGTCCTAAGGACACTGAACTTTCAGCAGAAGAAAGGATAGCCATATACAGCCTCAAAACAATTCCTGACCTAATCATCCAGCCTATCTGCAAACAAAGCTTCAACCACTGTCATTATGAATCACAGTGACTACCTGGCAGAAGGCCTCTACCAATTATCTGACTACTCCACCTATAAACTGCCATCCCATGAGCCCAACATAACCTCCAATCCCTTCTTAAGGCCTTAGGTCCTTCCCAGAATCTCTCCCATGAATCCATTTTCATCATCGGCACTGTGACACCATGTACAGCCACCTTCCATATACTCACCAAAATCCACAAGCTCAGTAATACCCCAGTCTAACTGGTTACTGTGCCCCTGCTGAATGAATTTTGGTCATCACTGATCAACATCTCCAACCAATTGTCCAAAATCTAGCCTCCCAGATCAAAGACACCAACCACTTCCTTCAGAGACATCCTAAAAAATAATCCCTAGTCTCATTCCTTCACAACCTCCTCCTCTCCCGTCCACTTTACCTGCTACTCCCCAGCTCAGTGTACCACATTCCTGGATGTCTACCACCTCCTCTTTGATGGCTCCATCCACACCTCTGTTCACATTAAATCCACCAATCCACAATTCCTGCATTTCAGCATTTTCATCCCTCTCACTCCAAAAAGCCCCTGCCTTACAATCTGGTCATGAGAGGATGATATATCTGCAGTGACAAAAACTCCACTGACCAGTACACTGAAGGTCTCATCAAGGCCTTGACCAACAGACACTATTCCGCCATACCTAATCTACAAACAGATTCACCATGCCATTTCCCCACATGCCCCCAATCCTCCTATCAGCCCCAAGAACCAGCTATGAAGCAGTGCCTCAACCATCACCCAATACCACGCCAGAATGGAAAAGCTGAACCACATCCTTCATCAGTGCCTTGATTATCTATCATTATGCCCTGAAATGAGGAACGTCCTACCTAAGATCTTTCCCACCACTCCTAAAGAGGTGTTCCATCCCTCACCCACTCTCCACATCATCCTAGTTCTTCCCCACGCCACTCCCAAGCCTAACCTCTTACCAAAGGGATCATATCCCCATGGAAGACTAAGGTAAAAGAGCTGCCCAATACACCCACCCAGCACTTCCTATTCCAGTCCTGTCACAGGCATCTCCTATCCCATCAGAGGCCGGACCATTTGTGAAAGCTGCCATGTTATGTACCAACTCTGCTGCAATCATTGCACGCCTTTTATATTGGTACGGCTACCAACCAGTGACTACCAAGATGAACAGCTACCGCCAAACTGTGGTCAAAAGCAAAGTAGCACAATATTCAGCTGAACATAATGTGTTCAACTTCAATGGCCTCTTCACAGCCTGGGCCCTCTGGACGCTCCCCTACACCACCAACTTTTCTGAATTGCAGAGATAGGAGTTATGCTTACAACACATTCTCTGCTAGCAAAAATAACCCTGCCTTAACCTACAATAACCTGCTGTCCCCACAGTCTCCACCCAACTGTTATCTCTTCCCTTTTTATATGTCCCCTCAGCCTCACAGTGTGTTGTTCTCTGCCAAAGCTCCCACCTGTGTTTTTTTTACGTTCCCTGCTCCTCTCCATTTCCCTTCCCCATCCCTGTCCCACAGCCTCCTGACACTGCGCCTGGAAGCACTGTCCTGTTGCTGTCTAGTGCCTGCACACTTTGTCAGGTAGTGCTCCTCTCCCCCAAGCTGTATCCTGATAAGCCCCCTCCTCCGCCCCACTCCAGAGTGTGGCTTTCATTCAACATTACAGTTGCATTCCAGTCCAAATTGCTGGTAAAGAGTGGTCATGCACATGCACGTGTGTGTGTGTGTGTGTGTGTGTGTGTGTGTGTGTGTGAGAGAGAGAGAGAGAGAGAGAGAGAGAGAGAGAGAGAAGTGTGTACTGGCTTGTATGTGTGTGTGTGTGTGTGTGTGTGTGTGTGTGTGTGTGTTTTCTTTTCTGAAGAAGGCTTTGGCAGAAAGTTAAGACATTTAACAGTCTCATCACTTCATTGTGCCTGTCTACAGTTCAAACTTTCATCTTTACAGTGAGTAGCAATCTACCATTTTTTTAATTAAAATTTCAGGTGCAGAATGGATGGAGTTGCCCACCAATTAAACATGAATTAATTTTGTGAGCCCAAAACTCACTGTTTTCTGTGCTACAGTCATGTTCAGTAAATATTATTGGCCGTTCATTTTTCTACTGCTCTATGAACACAACCACATCTTCAAATTATTAGGATAATTTCTGACAAATAATATTAAGATCATAAGACATCACTGAACGCAACTGCGCTAGATATGTTAAAATACTGATTTATCTATTTTAAGAGCAGCAAACATTAAGGGGTACAAAAGATGTTGAATTTAATTTTTTAGACAATCGGAAATATGTATTGTGCAAGGTGGCAGCGAGTCAAGGAATGTTTTAGGCAAGTAATTAAAAAAAATTTGAAGGTCCCAGTAAAATCTTCACAAGTTTTCTCCCTATGTGACAAGTTGCCTGCCTTCCAGAACACAGGCAGTTCTGTCCAGTTAAAGATGCTGACAAGAGGTGCCCTCAGCCCTCTGATGAAGTCTGCTAGCAAATTCACACCATCGGCTTAGCCAACAGTGTTCATGAGAGCCAGTTAACATGTGTGGACCCTTGGAGGGATCTGCAGAGCAGAATACAGTTGCTTCTGTCTCTTGTGATTGAGACCTGAGTAGAACAGACCTTTTACTTCAGAGGCAAAGCATCTGAGTCTGCATCCCATGACCAGCCACCAACAGAACGTAACATAAAATACCTCCCTCCCAATGTAGACTTGATTTAGTTTGTTTTCTTGGACTGGCCTACACCCAGTAACTTGATACCCTGTGCCCACCCTATGTATCATGTACCCTGCAATATATTCTGTTTAACTGACTTAATTTTTTTCTGTTGTTTAACGTCAGCCCAGGACACCACCTTGACGAGCCCTGATCACTTCACCTCCTGTACAATGCCGTGCCTCTAACTGCAATTTTACATTGGTGTCAGAAGTGGGATGGGTCCCCATCATTCACTCCATAGGGCAGCAGTTTACTTTTGGTTCATATTCGATGTTGTGTGGCCAGTCAGTAATCGCCATTGTTATTCTGTTGTGAGACAAGTCTAGGTACTGCAGTGCATCAGCCAGATGCTGTCTTCACACATTCCAGTGCCAGGGGCAAAGCCTATTGCACTGCCTCAATGGCTGTCACAGCATGGCAAATGTGTGTTGAAGAATTAGAGTTGAGCAAACCAGTTAATATAATCTGCCTCTCTGAACATCATGTGACCTTACATGATTCAAGTTAGCTTCTTCTTTCTGTAGAGAAAATATGGAGAAAGGAGGAGATGTCACATTTGTCAGAAACTGTTTTGATTTCAAGAATAATGATATTAATAAATTTTGCTCAGAGCAGCACTTAGAAGCTTATGCAACAGAAGCAGTATTTCATGATAAGTCCTTTATAATAATAGGTATACACAGATAAACTTAAGGGAATTTTAACCTTTTCATAAAAAATCTGGAAGCTCTGCTGCCCCATCTCTTAGTGAAAAACAAGGAAATAGTGGTTGCTGGTGATGTTAATGTGGATTTATTGAAAAGCTCTGTCAGTAAACAATTATTGCAATCAGTAACACTATCATTCAATTTAGTTCCTACTGTGAACTTTGCAACTAGGATACCTAAATGCACTGAGACTGCTACTGATAACATCTTTGTAAACAAATCTAGGGAAAAAAGTCATATTATACAAAACCAATAGTAAATGGGCTATCTGATGCAGCATCTTGTGATAAATGTTGAAACTTGTCAGGATAAAAAAATCTATTAAATCTGAGTACAAGAGGGTAATGAATAAGCCAAAAATTGAGATATTCAGGAAATTACTCAAAGACATGAACTGGATAGATGTTTACAGCATTTCCGACTCAAACGGTAAATACAAAGCATTCATTAATAAAGTTACCTCTATTTTTGAAAACTGTTTTCCCCTCAAGGTAAATCAAATCACACGGAAGTCAAAAAATGAACTGTGGATTACACAAGGTATACAGATATCATGTGGAACAAAAAGGAGACTGTATCTCCTATCTAGGAACAGCTCTGATGTTAGAATTTTATTGTATTACAAACAATACAGCAAAGTATTGAAGCAAGTAATCCACAAATTGAAGCAGCTTTATTATGAGTAAAAGAAAATTACATCAGGCAACAAAATAAAAACTGTATAGGATATCTTGAAGACAGAAGACAGGTGGGGCCAAAAGCGAAGGGGAACAGATAACCATAAAAATAAATGAGACTTTGGTAACAAATGCATGTAGTGTTGCAAACCTCTTAAACAAGTACTTCATTTCTGCTACTGACAGCTTGGGGTTATCAGGTTTGGTGAAAAGTGCAATGGAGTATCTGAGACCACTCTTTAAAAATAACTCGATCCTCCCAGAGAAGTATCATCCATTGTACAAAATCCTTAAAATCTAAGTATTATAGTGGGTATGATAACATATCAATGAAGTTAATCAAAAAGTGCTCATGCGAGTTCAGTTCTATCTTAAGTTATTTGTGTAATCAACCTCAGTGGAACATTTCCAGACTGGCTAAAATATGCTTCAATTAAGCCTCTTTACAAGAAGGTGGTTAAAGAGATACAATCGAACTATCGACCAATATCACTTTTGCCAGCTTTCTCAAAAATATTTGAAAAGGTTGTGTTCAAGCATCTCCTTAAGCATCTGACTGCAAATATATATTGTCCAAGTCACAATTTGGATTTCTTAAGGATTCTGGTATAGAGAAAGCTATTTACACTTACAGTGTGAATGTACTTAATTCATTAGATAATAAATTGCAGGCTACTGGCATTTTCTGTGACCTGTCTAAAGCCTTTGACTGTATGAACCACAGCATTCTTTCAAGTAAATTACAATATTACAATGTTACTGGCAATGCTGCAAAATGGTTTGAGTCTTATCCATCTAACAGGAAACAAAGGGTGTCGTTGCGAAATACCTATGCAGAAAGCAGTCAGTCTTCATCTGACTGGGAATTAATTACATGTGGTGTTCCTCAAGGTTCCCTCTTGGGTTCTAACATTCTGATGACTGAAAGTGAGAGTGTGGATCTGGATTATATCGTCTTATTCCCCCAACCAACTCCCACTTCTTTACGAGGTGACTTACTCGGAATTTGCAACCACTCTTCTTTACTGAACAGCCAGCTGCTGGAAACCCTCTCGACTTCTTCTCCATCTAATAACGCTAGGTACAGGAATTTTTAGACTCTTTCTACTTATGTAAGAAGTAGACGTACAAACTTTACTTTTCGTCAACTAATAATGTATTTGACCACCAAACACAATGAAAATTTCACTTTCCACATGAATATGTAACTTTCTGCATGTCTCTCATACAGTCGTATGTTAGAAACAAATTGAGTTACAGTTAAAAGAAAGTTGGCTTAGATACCATGATCTTTTTTAACGTGAATCGGAAAATGAGCCTTGCCTCTAACAAGGTTGCATCAAGAGTCTACAAGAGTACTTCTTCCACCGTTCTTGTTTTAATAACAATAGTCAATGACACAATAAGTACAGAGTTGCATATAAACTCCATGGTTTTTCCTTACACACTCACTAAAACATCTATGGATTGCCCAACAGGTACTTGTCGGTGCCGTCCAACCGCCGTGTGTACTTTCTTCCCGTGACTGATTTGAAAACCTGCACACACAAACATGTGATGTGAAGTAGGTAGGATTCTACCATCCCACACTTATACCCAGAATATCATGTGTTCAAGACGGTAGAAGGCTGAGCGGTTCTAGAATTTACACAGAAATTTTCGAATCACTACAGGGTCCATTGCTTTTTCTTGTGTACATTAATGACCTCTCATCTGTTACATTGCCAGATGCTAAGTTCGGTTTATTTGTGGAAGATACAAACTTTTCAATAAGTAGCAAGTCAAGTACAGAAATATATCTAAAAACAAAGATGATGAGACTTACCAAACGAAAGCGCTGGCATGTTGATAAACACACAAACAAACACAAACATACACACAAAATTCAACCTTTCGCAACCAACGGTTGCTTCATCAGGAAAGAGGGAAGGAGAGGGAAAGACGAAGGGTGAGGGTTTTAAGGGAGAGGGTAAGGAGTCATTCCTATCCCGGGAGCGGAAAGACTTACCTTAGAGGGAAAAAGGCACAGGTATACACTCGCGCGCGCGCACACGCACACACACACACACACACACACACACACACACACACACACACATATATATCCATCCGCACATACACAGACACAAGCAGACATTTGTAAAGGCAAAGAGTTTGGGCAGAGATGTCAGTCGAGGCGGAAGTACAGAGGCAAAGATGTTGTTGAATGACAGGTGAGGTATGAGCGGTGGCAACTTGAAATTAGCGGAGGTTGAGGCCTGGTGGGTAACGAGAAGAGAGGATATACTGAAGGGCAAGTTCCCATCTCTGGAGTTCTGACAGGCTGGTGTTAGTGGGAAGTATCCAGATAACCGGGATGGTATAACATTATGCCAAGATGTGCCGGCCGTGCACCAAGGCATGTTTAGCCTCAGGGTGATCCTCATTACCAATAAACACTGTCTGCCTGTGTCCATTCATGCGAATGGACAGTTTGTTGCTGGTCATTCCCACATAGAAAGCTTCACAGTGTAGGCAGGTCAGTTGGTAAATCACGAGGGTGCTTTCACACGTGGCTCTGCCTTTGATCGTGTACACCTTCCGGGTGACAGGACTGGAGTAGTTGGTGGTGGGAGGGTGCATGGGACAGGTTTTACACTGGGGGCAGTTACAAGGATAGGAGCCAGAGGGTAGGGAAGGTGGTTTGGGGATTTCATAGGGATGAACCAAGAGGCTACGAAGGTTAGGTTGACGGCGGAAAGACACTCTTGGTGGAGTGGGGAGGATTTCATGAAGGATGGATCTCATTTCAGGGCAGGGTTTGAGGAAGTCGTATCCCTGCTGGAGAGCCACATTCATTCAGAGTCTGATCCAGTCTCGGAAAGTGTCCTGTCACAAGTGTGGCTCTTTTGTGGTTCTTCTGTGGGAGGTTCTGAGTTTCAGGGGATGAGGAAGTGGCTCTGGATATTTGCTTTTGTACCAGGTCAGGATGGTAGTTGCGGGATGCGAAAGCTGTTTTCAGGTGGTTGGTGTAATGGGTCAGGGATTCCGGACTGGAGCAGATTCGTTTTCCATGAAGACCTAGGCTGTAGGGAAGGGACCGTTTGATGTAGAATGGGTGGCAGCTGTCATAATGGAGGTACTGTTGCTTGTTGGTGGGTTTGATGTGGACGGACGTGTGAAGCTGGCCATTGGACAGATGGAGGTCAACATCAAGGAAAGTGGCATGGGATTTGGAGTAGGACCAGGTGAATCTGATGGAACCAAAGGAGTCGAGGTTGGAGGGGAAATTCTGGAGCTCTTCTTCGCTGTGAATCCAGATCATGAAGATGTAATCAATAAATCTGTACCAAACTTTGGGTTGGCAGGCCTGGGTAACCAAGAAGGCTTCCTCTAAGCGACCCATAAATAGGTTGGCGTACGAGGGGGCCATCCTGGTACCCATGGCTGTTCCCTTTAATTGTTAGTATGTCTGGCCTTCGAAAGTGAAGAAGTTGTGAGTCAGGATGAAGCTGGCTAAGGTAATGAGGAAAGAGGTTTTAGGTAGGGTGGCAGGTGATCAGCGTGAAAGGAAGTGCTCCATCGCAGTGAGGCCCTGGACGTGCGGAATATTTTTATATAAGGAAGTGGCATCAATGGTTATAAGGATGGTTTCCGGGGGTAACAGATTGGGTAACGATTCCAGGCATTCGAGAAAGTGGGTGTCTTTGATGAAGGATGGGAATTGGAATGACTCCTTACCCTCTCCCTTAAAACCCACACCCTTTCGCCTTTCCCTCTCCTTCCCTATTTCCTGATAAAGCAACCATTGGTTGCGAAAGCTTGTTGATGTACATAGGCAGAGATACGTTCTGTGGGGGCTTGGTAACCAGCTACAATGGGGTGGCCGGGATGATTGGGTTTGTAAATTTTAGGAAGAAGGTAGAAGGGAGGGGTGCGGGGTGTCGGTGGGGTCAGGAGGTTGATGAGTCAGGTGAAAGGTTTTGTAGGGTGCTTAAGGTTCTGAGGATTCCTTGAAGCTCCGCCTGTACATCAGGAATGGGATTACCTTGGCAAACTTATATGTAGTGTTGTCTGAAAGCTGACGCAGTCCCTCAGCCACATACTCTCGATGATCAAGTACCACGGTCGTGGAACCCTTGTCCGCCGGAAGAATGATGATGGATCGGTCAGCCTTCAGATCACAGATATCCTGGGCTTCAGCAATGGTGATGTTGGGAGTAGGATTAAGGTTTTTTAAGAAGGATTGAGAGGCAAGGCTGGAAGTCAGAAATTCCTGGAAGGTTTGGAGAGGGTGATTTTGAGGAAGAGGAGGTGGGTCCCACTGTGACAGAGGACGGAACTGTTCCAGGCAGGGTTCAATTTGGATAGTGTCTTGGGGAGTTGGATCATTAGGAGTAGGATTAGGATCATTTTTCTTCATGGCAAAGTGATATTTCCAGCAGAGAGTATGAGTGTAGGACAGTTGGAGTGTTGGACAGCTGACACCAACCTATCAGAGCTCTGGAGGTGGGAACTTGCCCTTTAATATATTCTCGCTTCCCGTTACCCACCAGGCCTCAACCTCCACTAATTTCAAGTTGCCGCCGCTCGTAAATCACCTGTCATTCAACAACATCTTTGCCTCTGTACTTCCGCCTTGACTGACATCTCCGCCCAAATTCTTTGCCTTTACAAATGTCTGCTTGTGTCTGTGTATGTGCGGATGGATATGTGTGTGTGTGTGTGTGTGTGTGTGTGTGTGTGTGTGTGTGTGTGTGTGTGCGCGCGAGAGAGAGTGTATACCTGTCCTTTTTCCCTCCCTAAGGTAAGTCTTTCCGCTCCCGGGATTGGAATGACTCCTTACCCTCCCCCTTAAAACCCACACCCTTTCGCCTTTCCCTCTCCTTCCCTATTTCCTGATAAAGCAACCATTGGTTGCGAAAGCTTGAATTTTGTGTGTATGTTTGTGTGTCTATCAACATGCCAGCGCCTTCGTTTGGTAAGTCACATCATCTTTGTTTTTAGATATATTTTTCCCATATGGAATTTTTCCCCCGTGGCATGTTTCCGTCTATTATATTCAAGTCAAGTACAGATTTAGAAATAGCTGCTACTCAAATTTTCACTGACATTAATAAGTGGTTTAAAGCTCATTCACTGTCATTAAACTTTGAGAATACCCACTATATGTAGTACAGAACCTGTGAGAGAATTCTTCCGGCATGTGTACAAAATATGAAGGCATGCAGATCGAAGAGGTTGACAGTGTTAAATTTCTGGGATTACTACTCGATAATAAATTCAGTTGGGAAGGGCATACCACAGAATTGCTTAAGCGCCTAAACGAGTCTGTATTTGCCATGAGAATGATGTCAGATGTTGGAGATATAAATATAAAAAACTTGCATACTTTGCTTATTTTCATTCTGTTATGTCATATGGGATCATATTCTGGGGCAATCATCAAACCGAACAAAAGTTTTTAGGGTGCAAAAGCGTGTGCTAAGAATCATTTGTGATGTAAATTGAAGATCATCATGTAGAAACCTGTTCAAGGAACTTAGTAATCTAACCACTGCTTCTTAGTATATTTATTTGTTAATGAAATTTGTTGCAAGTAATACATCTCTACTTCCAACCAATAGCTCAATACATAATATCAATACTAATTACATAACTACTAGCACCACAAAAATGTTAGATAAATACCTTAATATCATTAATTCTGGAAGAGGAAATTAACACTTACTTCAACATATCTATATCCGAATCCCGTTCCAGCTACTGCCGGGTCTGGGTGCTGACGAGTCCTCTCCATTTGGCTCGGTCCTCCCACCACTTTTCTTCCTCCACTTGCTGCCAGGTCACACCTCTCCTTTCAACAGATATTCTCACTCCCATTTTCCACCGTGTTCTTGGGCGCCCTCTAGGTCGTTTCCCATCCATCTTTAGTTCTTCCATAATTTTGGGGAGTCTCTGCCCATGCATCCTCTTAACATGCCCATACCATCTTAATCTCTTTCTTTCAATTTCTTCTCTCATACTTTCTTGTTTGAGGTCCTTTCTAATCTCTACATTCCTTACTCTGTCCATTCTTGTTTTTCCCTTAACTGCTCTGAGAAATTTCATTTCCCCTGCTTGCAGTCTGCTCCAGTCCCTTTCTTTCATTGTCCATGTTTCTCCACCATAGGTGACAATAGGGAAGTAATAATTCTTATACATCAGGAGTTTTGCTCTTTCTGAAACTTCATTATTCCAAATCAGATGTTTTATTGTTTGGTAGAAATTGCCTCCCTTCTGTAACCTCCTATTAATTTCGTTAGTTATTCTTCCATCACTAGATATTTCACTCCCTGAATAAGTGAAACTTTCTACCACTTTGAGGGGTTCTCCATTCAAGGTAATATTTCCATTGATACCTTTCTCTCTTCCAAATACCATTACTTCACTCTTATCTTTATTTATTCTTAATCCATACCTTTTCATTATTTCCTTCCATGCATCAAGCTGTAACTGTACATCTACCTCTTTATCACCCCATATTACCATATCATCTGCAAAAATCATATTTTTGTCTTTTTCTTTTACTATATCTTTAACTGCCCTATTCATTCCCTCCATCACAACATTAAAAAGCGCAGGAGATAGAATACTTCCTTGCTTAAGTCCTTGTCTTATTTCGAAGTATTCAGTGTTCCCCAATGGTGTTCTAATTCTACAATTGTGGCCTCTGTACATTGTCTTTATAACATTAATGTATCCATCTTCTATATCTATCTTCTTCAGTTCTTCCCAGAGTCTTTCCCTGTCAACTGAGTCATATGCCTTTTCTATGTCTATAAAAACCATTATCACCCTTTTGTTATACTCCCAACTTTTTTCCATCAGTTGACGGATAGAAAATATCAGGTCGATTGTGCTCCTTCCTTTCCTAAACCCATGCTGTTCTTCACTCAGCTCCTTTTCTATCTTTTCACTTATTCGATTTAGTAAAATTCTTTCAAAAATCTTGGCTGTATGACTCATGAGGGTTATTCCTCTGTAGTTTTTACAAAGTCTTTTATTGCCTTTCTTGAAGATGGGAACAATGTCTCCTGTTCTCCAGTCGCCAGGTATTTTACTATTTCTCCACACGCTTGATAGTACTCTATACAGCCACTGCATTCCCACTGGACCTGCTGCTCTTATCATGTCCACTGATACTTCATCAGGTCCTGGGGCTTTCCCCCCATTCATCTTCTTCACAGCTTTTTCCATTTCTTCCTGTGTAATTTGTCCTAATTCTGCTTCCCAACTTCTCTCAATTTCTCCATTATTTGTTGTTTCCTCATGTACCTGGTCCTCAGCGTTTAACAGCTTCTTAAAATGTTCTTTCCAGAGATCTTTTATATTCCCTGGATCTTCAATAATGGTACCGTCCTCTGTTTCCATCTTTACTGGTACTTCAGAAGCCTTCCTTTTATTTTTCATCATTTTATAGAACATTTTCTTATTGCTCTTCACATCTTCTTCAAGTTTTTTTTGTAAACTCTTCCCATGCCTTTTTCTTTGCTGTTTCCACTATTTCTTTGCACTTCTTCTTTTCCTCTATATATCTTTTATGATCTTCGTCATTTTTAGTTTTCCACCATTTTCTCCATGCTCCATTTTTTCTTCTAACTGCTTGGATTGTGGTATCATCCCACCAACTTGTCTGTCTTATTTTTTCCTTTCCAGATGTTCTGCCACATACTTTTTGTGCTGCTTCGACTAAAGTGTCTTTGAATAAGCTCCATTCTTTTTCTACATCGCAGAAAACTTCTTTTGGAAATTTTTGTGTTATTAATTCTCTGTACTTACTTCAACATAAATGATATAAATTGCTTCTACAAATGAAACAACATATAGTGATGATATAATTTATGATACTGGGGATCAATACAACTTCCTTAACATAACTGATGTAAAATAAATCAACTCATGTGAATTACAGGTGACTTTATGCTCTTATGATTAATATATGGTGTAGTTTCCACATGAATTCTTACCTAGAGGATAAATTCGAAGCTGAAATGGTAACATAATTCTTTTTGACATGAACGTATGAGATTTGTCACCATCTTTTGGGAACAATGGTAACCAAACTCTCATGCCATGTGAACCACAAAACAACCACAGAGCTTCTGTTAGGTGAGGTTTTTCTCTTCGAGATTTCCTAGGTACCCAGACATTTTCAACACAGGACGCCAAAACTGTTGGAGGCTGAAACTAGGGGAAAAAATTAAATCTTAATAATATCATTAACTCTTAACATTAAGCAAAAAACTCACTAGGTCTAATATAAATTAGTAGGTTCCATCCACAAACTGGCATTCTTCATGAATAAATCCTAAGAATATTTTGTTAAATAACTGTTCATCACAAGACAACAATTAACACTACTACTTGGAAAAGGGGTCAGGGCAAAAAAATTAAGTGAATAACTAGTTACACTGTGTTCACAAATGTGATAATTATGGCAATAATAAATTTGAAAAATGCATTCTTTTGCTCGAGTTTCAATGTTAGTAATAAATTAACAATTGCACAAAGTTAAATTTTTTTATCAATTAACGGTATCTTACCAAACATTCTAACTGCCCAAAGATTTATACCTGGATATCTGGATCAAATTAACAAACTGACTGATAGTCAGGCACAGAATAATGTGGAGTACTGAGTTCACCTTGTGGGATCATAACGACTATCACTTTGCTGCTCACTTTCCACTACTTGGTGCAGATATCATTTTATGTATTATAAAAAAGTTTGGCACTGAGAAACAAATTACAATACAGCAACAAATCCCAATAGATACATTAGTGACAGTAATTGTCATCTGCAAAGTGATATGGAAAAGGTAAAGAAAACAAAAGACACATTAGTGCTTGTTACCTAGTTGGCTTTTGTTATTGTAGCTCATCTGTAAACAACTGTCAATCACTGTGTTACTCTGATCTGAATATAGAATAATATATGTTACAGTAGTGCAATGTATTTGTACAAGGACATCATGAGAGTGAATCCTTGGACACAATTCTATAATAAAGCAAGGAAAAAGAAGTAAGCAACTTTTGCTTTGTGAAAGGCAAGAGAGGGCGAAGGGAGGTAGTAAGGGCAAAAGAGGGCGAAGGGAGGTAGTAAGGGCAAGAGAGGGCGAAGGGAGGTAGTAAGGGCAGGAGAGGGCGAAGGGAGGTAGTAAGGGCAAGAGAGGGCGAAGGGAGGTAGTAAGGGCAAGAGAGGGCGAAGGGAGGTAGTAAGGGCAAGAGAGGGTGCAGGGAGGTAGTAAGGGCAAGAGAGGGTGAAGGACGGAAAGGCAAAAGAGTGAAGGGAGGGAAAGGCAAGAGAGTGAAGGGAGGGAAAGGCAAGAGAGTGAAGGGAGGGAAAGGCAAGAGAGTGAAGGGAGGGAAAGGCAAGAGAGTGAAGGGAGGGAAAGGCAAGAGAGTCAAGGGAGCGAAAAGCAGTAAGCATTCAGGAGGGGAATGTGAGAAGTACTGAAGGGGAGAGAGAAAATATGGTCAAGGAGTGAGAGAGGGGAGGGGTGGCAAAAGTCATCAGAGGGTAGATGAAAAATGGTGAAGGAGGAAGGCATTAGACAGGGAAGGAGGAAAGGCAGACAATGGGGGAAAGGGAAGTGGGCATGAGAGGGGGAGAGGGAAAAGGCATGAGAGAGGTAAAGCTGAAAGACATGAGAGGAGCAAAAGGGAAAAGAACGAGAAGGGCAAAAAGGGGAAAAAAAGCATGAGAGGGGGAAAGGGGGAAGGTGAGAGAGGGGGGATGGAGGGCAGAGAGAAGAGGGGGATGAGGCAAGGTATAAAACAGGGAAGGCACAAAAGGGAATGGGGAAGGCCAGGCCCAGAGACCACCTCCATTCTTTCCATACTTACTACGTAGAAGTCAATTAATGTCTTAAATTTAGAGAAATAGTGTTCTTGGATATCAACAGCTTTACACGAAGTAAGTTAATAAGAGATGTAATAGATCCCTTGTGGTACATTAAACAGGTCACAGAATACTGTTGCGAAGCCTATGAGAAAAGCATGCTACATTTGGGAATGCAAAATCTCCAAGATTGGCAATGGTATTCAGATACCTGAAACATAGTGTGGGCTTTGATGAAGGGTGCTTTTTAATTTTCCACAACAAAAGCCAATTAAAATGAGGATGTCTTGCACTTCCTTACTTAAAAAAAAAAAAAAAAAAAAAAAAAAAAAAAAAAAAAAAAAAAAAAAAAAAAACACATTACATTTCCCTTTGAATCTTCAGACTACATCTGTCAGGATATCTCTTAATTTGCAAAAGAACATGAAACTGGCATATACAATCACGCTTTCAGCATTTGCAATGAGTCATTGCTTGCACAGGATAGTGCATCAATCCCACTCTGTATTGATAAACTTATGGATAAAGATTAATCTATGAATGAGGCTATGAGTGGGCTGCAATTCATTGTCTGATAGTGGTCATGTTGCACCTGGTGCAAGTATCTGCTGTGATGAAAGGTGTACACCTTCACACTCCTCCTATAAATAATCTGATTATCTAGACACAAGAATTGAAAATTTTTCTTAATCTACATGGCAAGTAGAAATGTTCTCACTAAAACTTGACAGTAAATAGAAGTGTAGCAAGCTCCTGCTGTTGTTAACATGATTATTGCATATGTCTTGAGCAGCAAACATGATGGAAAAAAAGAGGTCAGCGCAGTGCTGCATCAGTCTCAGTTGAAGAGCAATTTTATAATAACTCGATGTGTCAAAATGTAAAAAAACTTGTGATTAAGGATATCCTGTGTGTGAAGTGCAACTTGTGGTTACATGACAGGTGTGCGAACATAAACCCGACGTTCGTAAATGACTATATTTGTTGGACCTGTGGTGATCATGTATGTGACAAATATGAAGATCTTCTCAATGTGGTACACACATAAAACAGAATTATCAAGTCATTAAATTAAGACATTAAAACCCTCAAGAAAGAAACAGCATTCCTGAAACAAGGAAACAAAAATCACTTAAGTGAAAAAAGTTTGTGGTCCAGTGAAAACAGTGAAACAGTGGCAGTAAATAGACACAAAAGCAGTCCTATTGAGATTGTTAAATGTGATATGAAAAAACATGTTATTTATGATGAAACAAACATAATATCGAACTCGGAATATGTTGAAACTACAAATAAATTTATGTGGACTGCAGTTAAGTCTAAAAATAGAACACGAAACCAGCGAGAAAGTTAAAAACAAAAACAAAGCACTAGATACAGTGTGCCAGTTACATCGAATTAGTTTTCAGCACTAGACTCAGCAAGCAAAACAACAAAAAGTATAAGTGAAAGTAAATATAATGAATCCTCTGATAAAGGCTGAAACAGAAAAATTCTAACGCCTGGAAGTTACAGTTATTACTGTATGCGGACAACCACGGAAAAAGCCTTTCAGCTCCCCTTCATGAAGCTTTACACAATGAATATTCTGTATTCACAGAAGTTAAACCCAGAGCAACATTAATTGCTGTAGTCGAGAATTTATCAGAAACAAATCTGAAAAAAGACAACCACGTTGTAATCATTGGTGGTGCCAACAATGTTTACGAAAACGAGAGCAAGTCAACACTCACAGTTTACAGGAAGTTATTGCCAAAACTATACAACATAAATGTTACCATAATAAACCTACCAGTGCAACATGATCTCCCGCAGTAGTTGTATGTTAACACAGAAATTGAGTGCTATATTTTAGAACTGCAGAAACTACATAATAAACTAAATCATGTTTACTTGCTAGACATAAGCAAACTGAAACATGAGGAACATACCATACACAGACTTCTCTTAAATAGAAATGGAAAGCTCAAGTTAGTGAACCAGATAACGGAACTTTGTAAGGAGCTGCATAAAGCAACAGACCCCATCATCTTAGATTATAATCAACAAGTTTTTTAGGCTTGTTTTCAAGCAACATGATTTTACTGAACTAAATCCCTTCGATTGGAAAGAACTCTGATCACATGCAAAAGAAACTGACTTGAAAGTGAGTAAATTGTCATTACAGTGCAATGTTATAGGCTTGTGAAATAATTTGGCTGATTTAGAATACCGTGTCACAAAGTGCTGTAAAATATCAGTGCCCTTTAGGATAACGCATCTAAACATGCAGTATCTTAGGAATAAACTCAATTTGCTGCAAGTATTTGTGGATGAGAATTCACCTCACCTCTTAGTAAATTACAGAACATGGACTAAAAGACAATGAAATGGAGTATTACAAATTATATGGTTGTATGTTAGCAGATAGTTACTGCAGCCAACAACAAAAGGGGGTGGGGTGGCAATATTTGTAAATGAACATCTTTCATTTAAAAAAATCTCATTTGTTGAACAATTGAAAAGGCTGGTGCTGTGGCCCACATAAATACTCATTCAAGCAGGTTAGCTAAACAGAAAGTTATTGGTATGTACCACCCACCAAATTCAGATGTGTTGTACTATGTTGATAGACATAACAAGGCAATTAGACAAACTGGCCCCACTGACCTTAGCATTGTATTGTATGTTGTATGTTAACCGGGGACCTAGAAACGACGGAGAGGCTCCGTCCTCGCTGCAGCCACAATGGTCCACAACCCCACGACGACTACCGCAGTCCACTACACCCCTCCGCCGCCCCACACCGAACCCAGGGTTATTGTGTGGTTCGGCCCCCTATGAAACCCCCCCCCCCCCTCCCAAGGGAACATCTCACACCAGACGAGTGTAACCCCTATGTTTGCGTCATAGAGTAATGGTGGTGTGTGCGTACATGAAGAACTTGTTTGCGCAGCAATCACTGACGTAGTGTAAGTGAGGCAGAATAAGGTGAACCAGCCCGCAATTGCCGAGGCAGATGGAAAACGCTTAAAAACCATCCACAGACTGGCCGGTTTACCGGACCTCGACACAAATCCGCCGTGTGGATTCATGCCGGGGACCAGGCGCTCTTTACCACTCGGAAAGCCATGCGTTAGACCACACGGCCAACCGGGTGGGTGACCTTAGCATAGTTGGAGACTTAAATTTTGATTTTCATTACTCAAATCACTATTGTCAGATGTTAAAATATTTAAGGTTTGCTGTACCAACAGCAACTAAGATAATTGAGAAGAAGCAGATCCTGAATAGCACCAACATCAAAACTAAGTTAGCAGAGGAGAAATGGGACACTATTTACCAAACTAAAGGGTCAGAAGGCAAATGGGAAAAATTTTATAGGACAGGGCTGAAGCATTTCAACTGCTGCTGCCCTCTCAAAAAATAACCAGGGTATGAACCAACTCTCATCTTGAAAGTAATATTAAGCTGAAACTTACACCTAGGCTGATTAAGTTAAGGCAGAATATATATGACGTTGACTGTTTATATAAGGAAACAAAGCTACATATATTTACAGAAAAGTACAATCAAGGCAAAAAAACTTTTCAGACAGATCTTTTACACTTGAGGAAACTGCTAAACAATGATGCAATACAGCATTCAGCCAACATAGGTAAGGCATACTGGAGACTAATCAATAAACATCGTAAAGCCACCAGCAAGGGACAGAGTGAACCAGTTAGCATTAGACACGAGGGCCATCTAGTGAAAGATCAAAATGAAGTATATAATTTATCAATAACATTTTATCTCTTCTTTTGACCAACCAGCCACTATTACAGATCTACAGGCTGGCACACCAAATGATATCACGTGTGGTATAGAGTTCGAATTTATGGAGGTGAATCAACATAAAATATTTAACACAATACAACAGCTAAAGAACAAGCATTCATTTGGATGGGATGGTATCTCAGGTATGGTGTTAAAGAAATGTGCCAATGAAAAAACTAAACCCCTTACCTATCTTATCAACTGTAGTATTAATGAAAACATATACCCAAATGCCTTAAAAATAAGTGTAATACAGCCAATCCATAAGAAGGGAAGTAAAGAGGAAGTTTCAAATTACAGACCGATATCACTAATATCTACCTTCAGTAAAATATTTGAAACAATTATCCTATCACAACTCTCAACATTTTTCTCAAGACACAAAATGCTTATCGAATCGCAGCATGGGTTTAGGAAAGACCTAAGCATGGCCACTGCTGTTACCAGTTTCTTCCATGAAGTATATAGCAATATAGTATGGGGTGTACATACAGCCGGAATATTCCTTGACCTGAGCAAAGTTTTTGACTCAGTAAACCATGAGTTTGTCTTTTTTAAAAAAACTGTGGGCCTACAAAATCAGTAATGCGTCAATGGAACTTCTATCCACCTATCTGGTCATTCGGAAACAGTGTACCAAACTTGCACATCAAATTGAAAATAAGATCTTAACTTTTAAATCCACAAATGAAACAGGGACACAGGGCGTTCCCTCAAGGCTCAATTCTTGGACCGTTCCTCTTTTTAGCATATATTAATGACATTGTCCACCCCATTGACACACACACACTGTAAACTATGCTGATGACACCTCAGTTTTATTTCATGGTAAAGATTGTGAGAATCTGAAATTTTCAGCAAGTAATGGGATACAGTATTAAGTTCATATTTTCATGCACAAGGATTAAAGGTCAATGTAAATAAATCCCAGATGCTAATATTTACAACTGGCAGCTCATACCACTCGAGCGTAAATGAGGTATGTGGCACAGTGGCAGAGGAAGCAAACGAGTGTAAATTTCTAGAGGTCCATCTGGACTTAAACCTCCGGTGGATTAGCCAAATTAATGCTGTATGCAAAAAAGTCAGCAAAGGTCTCTATTTTCTTAGCCAACTATCCAAAATAGTGCCCACCCACATGCTTAAAACTGTGTATTATGGGACAACATATCCTCATCTTAGCTACTATATAAACCATGGGGTTGTGCTGCAGGCAGTACATTAACAGGGTACTGTTGCTACAAAAAAGAGGGTTAAGGATTATACATAGACTAGGCTATAAAGACTCCTGCCGTGATGTTTTCAGACAACACAAGTACTTCACCATATACTATTTGTATCTTTATAAATTAATTCCTTTTTTTTGTCTCACAGAAAACTGAAGTAACTAAATGTAGTGATATACATGACCACAACACCAGGTCCAAACAGAATTACTACCAACAAAGAACAAGATTAAAAATGACAGACCAGAGCCGATACACTAACTGCCCAAGTCCATGAAAAACAGTAATAAAAAGCAATTCAAATCAAAACTAAAAGAATTCTTTATTGAAAAGTGTCTCTATTCACTCAAAGAATTTTACATGGTTAAATTTAAGAGCTGTAAAATAATGTATAAAAAAATTGGCTTTATTAATATGTGTAGGATGTAATGTATTTTGACAAGCATCAATTTACTGTTTAATTAGTACCTGTAAGGCTAAGATCTAGATGTATTTTATTTTTGTAACTACACTTGGCATTTGCAAAAGCTATCATATTGATGACTCCGCGCAAAAAAATCTAAATAAATAAATAAAATAAAATTAACCTAATTGGTACAAAATTTCAAAAAAGCAATGTTCATGTGAAAGTGAAATACAACCTGCATCTTTCACAAATGGCATGAAGACAACCACAGTAGAGGTAATGAAGTTAATCTGATGGTACTAGACTTACAAAAAACTTATTACACTTATGCCTACTAAAGAAACTTTACAGTGATATCCGAGAGATTTGATACATGACCTGAAAACTTCATGATTGTCATAATGCTGAATTTTGCCTCAGGCATTAATTAACAAAAATATTAGAATATCCTGGTCTTGGAAACTGACATACGGCTGGGAGAGCAGTGTGCTGACCACATGCCCCTCCACTTTTGCATCCAGTGATGCCTATGGGCTGAGGATGACACAGCGGTTGGTCTGTACCAATTGGCCTGTTCGGGAGGAGTTAAGTGTTTTTTTTTTAAGAACATCAGGACAAACTGAGCGATTTTCAGGTAAGAGGTGTAGTGTAACATAAGATTTCCTGTAATAACATGTACCATTATTCTCCTCTTAGGCCAACGAAAGATGATCATGTGAGTTGAAAACGATCTTGCTACCTATTAGTAGCAGATGCATAGTGTGTTCACACTTTTTGGATTGATGTGCAGATAGTAAGGAAGAAAGCTACATAAGAAGTTACATACTAAGCTACTGAAATCTTCAACTCATAATTTTGAAAGTACAAATATCCAAGTTTCTAATACACGGGATGATGTCAAGGCTTCAGATCATTGTAAAGAATTTACTGAAGTAAATACTATGTATTGATAGCAACAATACCACGGCGTAGGTGCAAGTTCATAAGTTGGCACTACGAGACACCGACGACAGCCCCCTCTAGCCAGCGCTGTGGAGGTCTACGAGTGTCGCTCCAGATTCAGCCCATTTGATTGCGAGGAGACGACCTAGCAACACTGTTTCTACTTCATAGGGGTCATTACTGACTTTGTTACTTCAATGATAGTTTGTCCTACTACTAGTGGCTATTAACATTGATGCCTATCCAGTCGCACCTACGGGCTCTTCAGTGTAAAGTTACGTATGTAATTGACTAATAATTAAATGTACTTTCACGTAAAAAGCTGTACTGAGAATCTTACCTCACCTGCTCCTGCTCACTTCCTACATTCGGCCTCCCCATTTAGTTTACATGAGCATACGCACGCGCCACCTTCCAGGCGGGATACAAAAGCTGGCGACGAGGTTTCCCCTTACCTCTCCTATCATTGCATTTTTGGCTCGGTACTTATTCAGCTTTTTTGTGATATCCCCGTGTGACCGTGTGAGTGTATGGCTGCTTCCCCCAGTCGCTATAAGACTCATTTGTGTAAACCATGGCTTCACCACAGGAACAGGCTTTGCTGTCCAATCTCGTACATTTTCAGGCTCAGCAAATGACGCAGCTGCTTGCTGCCATAAATGGACTGGTCACACTACAAACCGCAGCTCCTACGGTGCCTCCGATGCCACCGCCTGTACCGACACTGTACCAACGCCGTCGCCGATGGCGCCGCCATTTCGTGCCTTCAATCCTGACGTTGAACGCTGGCCAGAATACATCGCCCAGCTCAAGGCACACTTCGCAGCATACAAGATACCAGGTACAGAGCGGCTTGCCTTTTTCATTGCCAACGTGGGTGTTGTGTTATACCGTATGCTCGTCAAGTTGTTTCCCACCACCCACTCAGAAACTAAAATGTATGATGAAGTGATTGATGCTTTGAACTCCCTCTTCCGCGACAATGTAAATGTTGTAGCTGCACGCTACAAATTCTTTCGCCTCCAGCGTGGCCCTGCTCAGTCGAATAAATCTTGGTTAGCGGACCTTCAGGGACTAACTTCTGATTGTAACTTTAATTTCTCATGTGGATGATTATATGCGGATATAATGATTAGACACGCTATTGCACAGAATGTGACAGATCACAGCATCCGCGAGCAAATCCTCGAATTTAAAAACCCGTCTTTGCAGGAAGTAGTGGACATGCTAGACAGACAAGATACATTAGACATGGCTACTTCCACATTCAACATGACCCTGTGTGTGTGTACTGTTATCGCGGCACAACACGTGCCCTTCCGCCTGGCTCCAGCATTGCCAGCCACGCCGCACCGCTCACGCGCACATAAACAAATTGCACTCCTGGCACCTACTCAGAAACCGAAATCATGTCCGAACTGCTTTTATGCCCACCCACGGGACAATTGCCCATCCCGTCAAGCACAGTGTTATTTTAGTAATAAGAAAGGACACATGCAAGCTGTGTGTAGTAAGGGAAACTCTAATTCACAACTTGTCTGTCGTTCATGTGACTCGCATGGGTGTCACCGCAACGGCAACCGCCATGGTCATGATTCACATCAGTCTATCGACGTTAATGCCATTTATTCAAAGCCTTCTGCTTCACATGTGTCAACAGCTCATCATGTGGATCAAGTTTTGCCAGACACTTCCTCTCGCATTCAGCATTATGCGAGGAAACTTTTTGTCACTTTGTACATTAGTGGACGTTCTGTTCGCATGCAGCTGGACACTGGTGCGTCGGTTTCTTTACTGAACAAGTCAACATATGACTTGCTTGGTTCGTGCGCGCTTCGTCGTTCACATTCCACGTTGACTGCATCTACTGGACAGGAAATCTCAGTGCTCGGCGTGTGTAGTTTGCAAGCCACGTATGGTACAATGACCCATACAGTGTTTTTCCATGTGCTCCACTCTAGTGATGCTACGAACATTTTTGGCAAGGACGCATTTGAACTTTTTGACCTCGCAATTCAGGACAATGTACCTTGCATCAACACTAGTGACCATGCAGACAGTGTTGCTGCACTGTGCGATGATTTTGCTGAACTCTTTTCTGATGGCCTTGGTTGTGCCACAGACTTTGCAGCGCATGTTGTACTTAAAGACAATGCAATGCCTGTTTTCCGGTGCGCACGCCTGGTACCGCACGCACTGCGTGAGACCGTAGCTGCTGAACTTACGCATTTGCAAGAAGTGGTGTCATTGAACCAGGTTCCACCTATAGTTTGTGTGAAGAAACCAAACGGTCGTCTCCGTATTTGTGCTGACTTTAAGTCTACAGTAAATCCCCAGACAGTGGTAGCTACACTTATCTTAGCAGGTCCTGAAGACATTTTTGATAAGCTGGGTGAGGGAAAATTCTTTTCCACGATTGACTTGCGGGACGCATACTTTCAGATTCCACTCGACGAACAGGTGCAGCGCTATTTTGTGATCAACACCCACCTCGGATTGTTCAAGTTTCACCGCCTTCCGTTCAGTTTTGCTTCGGCTCCTGCTATTTTTCAGTCTTACTTGCAGCAGTTGTGTGCCACTGTCCCTGGCTGCTCTAATTATCTGAATGATATAGTTGTATCAGGTCGCATCCCTGATGAACATTTGCAGAATTTGCATGCCTTATTTACTGTACTTTTGCAGGCAAGACTAAAGTGTAACAGAGACCAGTTGAAAATTTTTCAAACTGAAATTCAGTATTTAGGACATATGATTAACGAACAGGGTGTCTACCCTCGCCATCACATCTCAGTGTGATTACAGACTTGCCAGCACCCAGGAATTTGTAAGAACTTCAGTCTGTGTTGGGCAAAATCACTTATTATATTTGGTTTATACCCAATGCGGCACAGATTGCAGCGCCATTGCATCGCCTTCGACGTAAGAACGTTCATTTTGTTTGGTCTTCAGAATGTGTCACTGCTTTCCACAAGCTCAAATCTGCTTTGTTGAGTGATCATTGATTCCTTTTGATCACACCAAACCGGTTGTTTTGGCTGTCGATGCATCTTCTCACGACATCAGAGAGGTTCTCTCGCACCGCATTAATTCTGTCGATCACCTAATCGCTTTTGCCTCTAAGTTGCTCAATTCTGCCCAGCAAAACTATTCTCAAATCAAGAAAGATGCTATAGCTATTGTATATGGCGTAACTAACTTTCATGATTTTTTGTATGGTCGAAAGTTCTATTTGGTCACCGAGCATAAGCCTTCGATGTTGTCGTTCCACCGGTCAAAGCCAATTCCGGCCCGTACTGCACAAAAGTTGCACCGTTGGTCCTTGTTTTTATCTAACTACGAGGTGCATTCAAGTTCTAAGGCCTCCGATTTTTTTTCTAATTAACTACTCACCCGAAATCGATGAAACTGGCGTTACTTCTCGACGTAATCGCCCTGCAGACGTACACATTTTTCACAACGCTGACGCCATGATTCCATGGCAGCAGCGAAGGCTTCTTTAGGAGTCTGCTTTGACCACTGGAAAATTGCTGAGGCAATAGCAGCATGGCTGGTGAATGTGCGGCCACGGAGAGTGTCTTTCATTGTTGGAAAAAGCCAAAAGTCACTAGGAGCCAGGTCAGGTGAGTAGGGAGCATGAGGAATCACTTCAAAGTTGTTATCACAAAGAAACTGTTGTGTAACGTTAGCTCGATGTGCGGGTGCATTGTCTTTGTGAAACAGCACACGTGCAGCCCTTCCCGGACGTTTTTGTTGCAGTGCAGGAAGGAATTTGTTCTTCAAAACATTTTCATAGGATGCACCTGTTACCGTAGTGCCCTTTGGAACGCAATGGGTAAGGATTACGCCCTCGCTGTCCCAGAACATGGACACCATCATTTTTTCAGCACTGGCGTTTACCCAAAATTTTTTTGGTGGCGGTGAATCTGTGTCCTTCCATTGAGCTGACTGGCGCTTTGTTTCTGGATTGAAAAATGGCATCCACGTCTCATCCAATGTCACAACCGACGAAAAGAAAGTCCCATTCATGCTGTCATTGCGCATCAACATTGCTTGGCAACATGCCACACGGGCAGCCATGTGGTTGTCCGTCACCATTCGTGGCACCCACCTGGATGACACTTATCGCATTTTCAGGTCGTCATGCAGGATTGTGTGCACAGAACCCACAGAAATGCCAACTCTGGAGGCGATCTGTTCAACAGTCATTCGGCGATCCCCCAAAACAATTCTCTCCACTTTCTCGATCATGTCATCAGACCGGCTTGTGCGAGCCCGAGGTTGTTTCGGTTTGTTGTCACGTGATGTTCTGCCTTCATTAAACTGTCGCACCCACGAACGCACTTTCGACACATCCATAACTCCATCACCACATGTCTCCTTCAACTGTCCATGAATTTCAATCGGTTTCACACCACACAAATTCAGAAAACGAATGATTGCACGCTGTTCAAGTAAGGAAAACGTCGCCATTTTAAGTATTTAAAACAGTTCTCATTCTCGTTGCTGGCGGTAAAATTCCATCTGCCGTACGGTGCTGCCACCTCTGGGATGTATTGACAATGAACGCAGCCTCATTTTAAAACAATGCGCATGTTTATATCTCTTTCCAGTGCGGAGAAAAAAAATCGGAGGCCTTAGAACTTGAATGCACCTCGTACAATTGCGAAATTTTGTTTTGGCCTACGGCCCAGCATGGCAATGCTGATGCTTTGTCTCGTCTACCTATCGGTCGTGACGAAGTGTTTGATTCTTCCGAATTGTCCTGCATGTTTATTGATTCGCAAGATAAGGACTTAGCTGATGGTTTTGCAGTGGATTTTCGTCGTATTCCTTCTGCGACAGCCGTCGATGCTTCTTTGCAGATTCTTTTGCAGTATATTCCTACTCAATGGCCTCCATCTGCTACACAGATTCGAGATCCCCTTGTACAGCATTACTTCGTGCAACATCACAACTTGCCTGTATACCATGGTGTTATCTTGTTACGAACTGACAATGAACAGTCTCATGTGGTTGTACCTCATTCGTTGCAGTCAGAAATCCTCATATTGCTGCACGCAGGTCATTGGGGTATAGTGCGGACAAAGCAATTAACGCGTCATCACTGCACTTGAGTCAGCATTGATAAACAAATTGAGAACTTGCTTGCTAATTGTCGCTCTTGCGCGGAACATCATTCTGCTCCCCGCAAGCGCTTCTTTGCGTGACCGACTCCTACTGCGCCCTGGCTGCACGTTCATATTCATTTTGCGGGTCCTTTCTGGGACACCCGCTGGTTGTTGTACCTACGTCTTCTACTACTTCTGCCAGTACTATTCGGGCTTTGACATCTATTTTTTGCATTGAGGGCCTTCCTGAAGTTATTGTCTCAGACTATAGCTCCCAATTTGTGTCCTCAAAGTTTGATGCGTTCTGTGTTGCTAATGGCATTCACCATCTGACCTCGGCCCCGTTCCACCCCCAGTCGAACGGTGAGGCTGAACGCATTGTGCGTACGTTTAAGTCGCAGATGAGCAAGTTTCGCTCCATGCACTCTCGTGAACACACTTTCCCCAGCGGAATTGCTACATGGCCACACCCATCGGTCGCTCCTGTAGCTTCAGCACCTGCCCCTGCTCGCTCCCACTCCTTCGCCTCGTTCTGGGTTGGCGCCGCACGATTTGGTGTTCTATAGCATTCTCTCTGGCAGGCAGTGCTGGGAGCAAGGGCGCATTCTTTGCCAGCTTGGCCGCACCTAATTTGTCATTTCTGGTCCTTCCAGCACTGTCAAGTGACACCAGAACCAGATCTGTTTGTGCTGTCCTCTGTTTTCTGCCACTGGTTGTTTTCCGGCAGAATTGGAGGCTTCGCAGCTTCTGCTGCCTCAGCCCATGACTCCACCAATGGCACCTCCACCACTCGTGCCTGTGCCACGGGCACGCCTGCCATCGTCACCCCAGCCGGTCCAGTCACCTGCACCGAACGGGCGCCTCTCGCCACCACCACGGCCCCACCTCAGGCTGTTGTCGCCACCGCCACCGTGTTCATCCGCTGTGTCAGAACTGATGGACACTGAGGCTGCCATCACATCGCCGCTGCCGTCGCCCACTGAGGTCGTTGCTCCGCCTCCTCATCCAAGCATACCCAGTGGAGGTGCATAGCCCGGGCAGGTTTTCCACAGGGCGTTTTCCTCGCCTCCTCGCAAGCAATTCGGGCTCGCGGGTGGAAAGCGCCCTGGCAGTTCTGCTGTCCGCCCCCTCAGCTCCGCCACCCATGGGTCCCTCCACCCACCGTCGGAAGCCATACTCAATGACGGTGCATCATTTCAGGGAGGAGGGATGTGGTTTCGATAGCAATGATACCACGGCATATGTGCAAATTCATAAGTTGGCACTACGAGACACCGACGACAGTGCCCTCTAGATGGCACTGTGGAGCTCTACGAGCGTCGCTCCGGATTCAGCCCATTTGATTCCGAGGAGGCCATTACTGCCTTTGTTACTTCAATGATAGTTTGTCCTCCTACTAGTGGCTATTAACGTTGATGCCTATCCAGTCGCATCTACGGACTCTTCAGTGTAAAGTTACATATGTAGGTAGGCATTCTACAGCCCCATATTTACTAGACATTTATTTCTTGTTTTGGATCATACTACCACTTCAGAAAGTTCATAGGAGGAGTTCTGCTTCATCCTGTATAAAATTCTACATTTCATGAAACTTGAAAATCTTGTAGCCTTTAATTATGGAACTAATAAAATGTAACTTGAACCGGTCGTATCATACATATATACCAGGGAATAACAATGTGTCTGGGAATATGAAGCAGAAATAAGTCACAGGCTCAGTTGTAAGTGAAACAAGTCACAGGCTCAGTTGTAAGTGAAACAAGTCACAGGCTCAGTTGTAAGTGAAACAAGTCACAGGCTCAGTTGTAAGTGAAACAAGTCACAGGCTCAGTTGTAAGTGAAACAAATCACAGGCTTCAATTTAAAGGGAAAATTCTGATATAGCGATACACTGTTCAAATTTGTGGAATCAATATTAGATGAAATTTAGAAAACTGCAGCTTGAATGGTCAAATGTCTGTTTATGTCATGAGGGAGAATAGAGGAAATACTGAAAGTTTTCAAATGGCTGGCACTTGAAAAGAGATACTGAGTATCTTGTGAAAATATTCTTAATGTTATAGAAAAACATCAGATTGGATTCTTTAGGTAGCAAGAATTTTTTTTTTTCCAGTGATATGTTGTCGGCTGCTGTGCAGAGCTCCCGTAGATACTTTAAAGACAAAAAAGACTGCACACAGAGAGAAATATAAGCAATCATTCTTCACATGGTGCACAGATTAATGGAACTGTAGGAATCCTAATATGTACAGTGAAACCCCTATTTTATTTTTTTGTTCAGTCCAGACAACAAACACAAAACTGAGGAAAATGTAGAATTGAGGGGAATGTTAAAAACTCCCAAAATATGGGCAAAAACACATGTAATTGGCATATATGATTAAAAATCTGAATCCTTTCCAATATTTTGTATAAAATCTGGTTAAATGAAGAAAATTAAATGTACAATACAATGTTTTTACAATAATTTGTGGTAATGAATTTCATCAGTTCTTAAAAAATCACAGATGTGTAACAGTAAGTAAAAATTGTTCAAAAATTGAAATTGGTATCTGGGCACAAGGTAATCAAGCTGTTTTCAGACATGCCACAAACACAAATTATATGTTCAATACACACATTTTTGAGAGAGAATCCTTTATGCTCACCCAGAAAAAAACAAAAATTGATTAACATGTTGAATTAAACCAAAAACATCACAGCAGCTAAGTGGTTAAACCATAAGCATAAATGCGGACATCATCTTAATGACATACTTTGTCACCATTGCTGTTATTGTTTAAAGCTTCCCTTATGAGCCACACTTCATACACTCACCATTGTTAAAGTGTCATTTTAAGCTCGATGAGAGAAACAGAGATGTGAAAAAATGTGATTACTTCCCCAATTGAGGTTACAAGCTTATTAGAAGTCGGCTAAGTGATTTTCTGAACACTGTGTAAAATGTAAATTTAAAGAAAGCTCAGGTGATACAGTTTCACTTCATGCCCTTTATCACTGCTGCCTCTCCACACATCCAGTAGGCGAGCTCATTTTACGTGTGTTGGTGTGGTGTGGTGGCTGCACTGGCTATTGGGTAGTAACTTAACAAGCTGCCAGTCCATAAGAGTTCACTAGCCACAACTGGGCAACATTTCCTCGACTATAACCAAGCGTATTCTTGAAGACTCAGTGTTTGTATTTAAAAGGTTGATGACTGATACTGTTACTAAATACAGTACATCAGAAATACATGCAAAAAAGATGAGACTGAGTTATAAGTGGCACAAGAAAAGGTGGTGGCTGGGCCCCTTCATCACATATCGACTCATTCTGGAATATCTTGCATCAACTGTCTTGTTTTTTCATTACTGCTGTAACCTAGCAGTAGCTGTATCATAACTGCATGGTGAAGCTAAATGCTGCAAGCTGTGTTGACAACAACAATTGTGGATTATGTCAGCATTTCCTCTGCCATGTCTCCCATCTCCACAACGGCTTACAATATTCCCGTAACTCTGCCACCACTCGCGGTGCGAACCATCTATTTTCTGTGCCACTTATAACTCGTTCAGCCACATCACATGTCAATAGGAAGAAAACGGGACCAAGTCAAGTGAGATGTCCAGTAAGAACTTAGAATCAAGGTAAACCATATTAGGAAGAAATGTAAAATCAGGGAATTTTTAGCATTGATGTTAAGGGTTTTTAACAGAGGCTACAAATTTATGGTTTAAAACTGCAAAAAAAGTAAAATCAGACAATGTAAAATTGAAGTTCCACTGCTGTACAATAAATGTGCTTTACAATGATGTATGGAGTATAAACATAGTTGCAAATAATAGATCTGCAAAATAATTCTCTCACATCCGTTTAGCAAGAAAATGGATTGTACACCATCATTTAATGAAACTGTTTCCCTACTGTGATCTTTCGGCCTTAAACATGCCTGAAACTCACAACAGTAATTATCACTGCAGCTACACCAATGAAAGAAAGACCTTCATTAAATAAATAATTCCACGAAATGTGCTACTTGATGTAATAGAATATAAATCAGAAACAGGAAGACGGAAGCTGAGAGACAAATACAAACTTACGACATCATTAATTTCATTCACGTTCTTCATTTCTCGCTGAACCATAAGAAGTCTTCCACTTATGTTCAGCATAATACTTTCAAACTCTTTCGAGGCATGACGACCTATTTCTGTACGTAGTGCAGTTAATGTAACAGACACAACACAAGCAGGATGCACACACAATGCACTGATATCCAAGGCCTGTAGTCTTGTTACTTCCACAGCTCCCACTAAGTGCATGAAAGAGAGGAAAACAATGCATTAAAATAAAATCACACTTCCTATTGGTAATCTCTATTCATGATAAGCATTAAAATCACAATCTCTAAACAATGATAACAATTTACATCATCTACTAGATGTACTAAAACCATACTTACAAGGCTGGTTATCTCGTGCCAGAAGTGAATAAATAGTAAGCTGTCCATTTGCACAGAATATTATAAGCTTATCCCTGAACATATTCAAAAGTAGTACCTGTGCTGATACTTTAGTGATTTTTGCAAAAGCATTGTCTAGCCTCGCTTCTCGAGGGTATATGCGAATTTCATCTCTATTTTCTATTATGCTGTAACACCCCATCACCAAATGCTCTCGCCACCACATCAGTCCACCAGTCACCACAAAGTCTTTCTCCTGAGTTTCATTTCCAAATAATTTCCATTTGCGGCTGATTAAGGAATAATGTGCTAAACCAGTACGGCCTGCAACAGCTAAATTTTGGCCTTCTGAATCTAGAGCTGTGTACTGCAATAAATGAATTGATTAATAAACAGTATTTTAAGATTTTTTACTGTAAAAAGTAGCTGAAAAGGACACTAGACTTACTCTTATTGGCCAATTTGTGCTAGAGTATGCAGAAGGAATAGGAACAACAATCCACTGTTTACTGCCCATCAATGTGCTTGTAACAGTAACATTTTCTGTATCTAAAAAGACTTCTCCTGAGCTGTAAAGAGGTGAACGTTGGTCCTTAGGATGCTGATGATAAACTTTCATTAAATTTTCTCCAAGATTGATGTATGTCCGATCTCCACCTTGAAGATACAGGTGCCCCTGATGACTCTGTGCACAGAAATTTATGTACGAATATTTTACTATCAAAGGATTTTTGAGCTTAAGAGTAATATGGAAAATAACATCCTGCAATAAGTAAATCTAATGGTGTACCTCAGGGAAATAGTGTTTCCACAATACATAAATCATAAGTGTTGAGGATGGGAACAATGAGGGGAAGGGGAAATGGGGGGAGGGGGAGGGGGAGGGGGAGGAGGAGGAGGAGGAGGGGGAGTAGGAGCAGGGGAGGGGGAGGAAGTGGAGGAGGGGAGAAGGAGGAAGTGGGGGAGGGGGGAGGGGGTGGCAGTCTGGGGAGGAGGGGAGGGGGAGGAAGTGGGGGAGGGGGAGAAAGTGGGGGAGGGGGAGGGAGTAGCAGTGGGGGGAGGAGGAGGAGGGGAGGGGGAGGAAGTGGGGGAGGGGGAGGCAATGGGGGTAGGGGAGGGGGAAGCAGTGTGAGAGGGGGGGAGGGGAAGGCAGTTGGGGGAGGGGGTGGCAGTGGGGGGAGTCAGTGGGGGGGTGTGGAGGGGGAGGGGTGTTGATGGGGGAGGGGGGGAAGGTAGGGACAGGGGGAAAGGGAGGGGAAGGGGATGGGTGGGGGGAGGGGAAGGGGAGAGGAGGGGAAATGGAGGGGAAGGGGAGAGGAGGGGAAAGGAAGGGGAAGGGGAGGGGAAGGGGAGGGACAGGAGGAGAAAGGGGTGGGGAGGGATGGGAGGGGAAGGGGGATGAGGGAGGGGAGGGGAAGGGAATGGGGAGGGAGGGAGGGCAGGGGGAAGGGAATGGGGAGAGAGGGAGGGCAGGGGGAAGGGAATGGGGAGGGACGGCAGGGGGAAGGGAATGGTGGGGAGGGCGGGGAGGGGAAGGGAATGGGGAGGGCGGGGAGTGGAAGGTGATGGAGAGGGAGGGGAGGGGTTGGGAGGGGGAAGGTAGGAAGGGGAGGGGAGGGAAGGGGGGAGGGGAAAGGGATGGGACGGGAGGGGAAAGGGGTGGGGAGGGACGGGAGGGGATGGGGTGGGGAGGGACGGGAGGGGAAAGGGGTGGGGAGGGATGGGAGGGGAAAGGGATGGGCAGTGAGGGAGGGGAGGGGAATGGAATGGGGAGGGAGGGAGGGGAGGGGAGGTGAATGGGGAGGGAGGGAGGGGACGGGAATGGGGAGGGAGGGAGGGGAGGGAATGGGGAGGGAAGGAGGGCAGGGGTTGGGGATGGGGATGGAGAGGGAGGGTAGGGGAAGGGGAGAGGAGGGGAAGGGAAGGGAAGGGGAGGGGAGGGACGGGAGGGCATGGGGAAGGGGAGGGACGGGAGGGCTTGGGAAGCGAGGCCGGGAGGGGAAGGGGTGGGGAGGGACGGGAGGGGAAGGGGAGTGAGGGAGGGCAGGGGGATGGGAATGGGGAGGGCGGGGAGGGGAAGGGAATGGGGAGGGTGGGGAGGGGAAGTTGATGGAGAGGGTGGGAAGGGGTTGGGAGGGGGAAGGTAGGAAGGGGAGGGGGAAGGAAGGGGAGGGGGAAGGTACGAAGGGTGGGGGAGGGACAGGGGGGAGGGGAAAGGGGTGGGACGGGAGGGGAAAGGGGTGGGACGGGAGGGGAAAGGGGTGGGATGGGAGGGGAAGGGAAGGGAAGGGGTGGGGACGGACGAGAGGGGAAAGGGGTGGGGAGGGACGATAGGGGAAAGGGGTGGGGAGGGACGAGAGGGGAAAGGGGTGGGGAGGGACGGGAGGGGAATGGGATGGGGAGTGAGAGAGGGGAGGGGGGTGGAAGGGGGGAGGGAGGGGAGGGGAAGGGAATGGGGAGGGAGGGAGGGGAGGGGAAGGGAATGGGGAGGGAGGGAGGGGAGGGGAATGGGGAGGGATGGAGGGTAGGGGAAGGGAATGGGGAGGGAAGGAGGGAGGGGAAGGAAATGCGGAGGGTGGGGAGGGGAGGGGAGTGAGGGGGAGGGTAAGGGGAGGGGGAGGGAGGGGAAGGGGTGGGGAGGGGAACGTGGGAGGGAGGGAGGGCATGGCAAGGGAATGGGGAGGGAGGGAGGGGAATGGGATGGGGAGGGAGGGGAGGGGAAGGGGTGGGCGTGGTTGGGGTGGGGAGGGAGGGGAAGGGTAGGGCGTGGTTGGGGTGGGGAGGGAGGGGAAGGGTAGGGCATGGTTGGTGGTGGGGAGGGAGGGGTGGGGAAGGGGGAGGGTGGTGGTGAATGGGGAGGGGAGGAAGGGGGAGGGGAGAGGTGGATGGAGGGGAGGGGGAGGGGGTGGGTGGATGGGAGGGGGAGGGGAGGGGGAGGGGAGGGGGTGTGTGGTGGGGAGGGGGTGGGTGGAGGGGAGGGGGAGGGGTGGGAAGAGACACATCAAAATGGAAGCAGTGAAATTCTGTGTTTTTGGAATTAAAAGTGAAACAATCAGGATCGACAAGTACTATGTACCAAATAATTGTACCAGCTGCAAGTAAATTAATGACTTATTAACAAGGGGATGTACACAGAAGAGGGATTGACTTTTTTAAACCATTTATTTGGTGGTGTACGTGAGGGTGCTAAATATCACACTGTGCAGCCGTTCATCAAAGCAGACCTACATTTGTGATTAATGAATAAAACTGAATTTTGCATGATAGCCTAGAGAAGGGGTTGTCACCTTTTTTTTCCTTACTGTCCACTTTTATATTTCTGTTAGTAGTAAAATTTTCTAATCACCCACCAGTTCCTCAGTAATGTTGATTTACAAAGTAGCAAAGCAATTTTACAAAATTTACTAAGCGGTGTTAAAACAAGATAAAGTGTACAATAGTAGTTATATACCAAGTACTCCACATCGAAATGTTATGAAAAGGCAATGAAAATGTTTTTAAAATCCCTTGCCACCTACTGACCACTATGAAAGCTGGAACATCCACTAGTGGGCATTAGGGCCCGGGTTGACAACCACTGCTCTAGAGCCTTAATAATAGCAGCGTTATCACAGCAGCGATTTAGTGTAGCACTTAAGATCCTTTCCTGATGTGAAGTTTGGGGGTTTCAATCCTGTAACGTGCTTTTAAACTTTTATTTTTAAATCTTTATCGAAATTACTTTGATCATTGTTTTTATTCAGTTAATTTGTTTAAATTAATGTTTTTATTTCTAATATTTAACACATCATTTTACTCATAACTTTATTATCTGCTCTCATTTTTTATTATGATCATTCTTTCTTGATTTGGAATCTTCGCCTATGTAATTTTAATTATTTTTATTTATGAAACATAGTATTTGAAGATTTTAAAATGCTGATTTACTGGTTCAAAAATAAAAGACTAAATAATCAATTTGCACTGGTTGTGTAGCGACATCAAAAATGTATTTTTCATTAGAAGATGTATTTTTTTATAGTAACTATCATACATACATTTAAAATATAAATTTTTGTGTACTATGGGCAAAAAAATAAAATGAAGATTTAAATGAAAGAAGGTATTATAAAGAAATAGAAATTAAAATAAAATGAGCAACAGCAGTAATGAATACAGTAATATTGACGAAAATGTAAAATGATAAAATGGAAGAAATTCAATAAAATTTAATAGACAAAAATAATAAAAAAAACACATACACAAATGCTCCAAATAAAAAATTATATAGTAAGAAAAAATGAGAAAAAATAAAAAGTTAATATGATTATTAAAATGATGTGGCAAAGAATTAAGGAACTGAATAAAAACAACAATCAAAGTCATTTTGATAGAGACTTAAAAATGAAAATTATAAGCACTTGATAGGATTCGAGCCCACAACTTTCAGCACATCAAGAATTGATCTTAACCAGTCCACTAAGCCACCACCACAATAACACCATTATTAATAAGGCTCAAGAGCATCATGTAAAACTCTTTTTCATTGATTACTCACCAATGAGAGTCCTCCTTGGTGAATGGCTGCTGCGTGTGATACTTGGGATCCTAACCTGATCCACTGTATAGAGGGTAGAGGGTAGAAAGGTAGGTAGGTAGGTAGGTAGGTATGTACGTACGTACGTACGTAGGTAGAGAGGGAGGGAGAGAGAGAGAGAGAGAGAGAGAGAGAGAGAGAGAAAATGGCTACATATGGGGTGGAGGGGGGGGGGGGGGGCGGGGGAGAGAGGGAAACAGTACAGCGAGGCAGTGGGAAACAGGTTAGTGGAAGTTAAAGCCAGGGGGTTCGCAAGTGAACAGTATGTGCTGAAGAGAGAATTCCCATCTGCATAGGTCAGAGAAACTAGTGCTGGAAGAGAAATCCAAACGGCTCAAGTAGCGAAGCAGCTGTTGAAACCATTAACGCTGTTGTGCACAGCATGTCTGGCAACTATATGGTCAACTTCGCATTTTGCCATATCTGTCAGTAGCCATTCATGCCAGTAGACAGATTGTTACTTGTCATGGCCACACAGAATTGAAGCTTAATTAATACATAACATGGCTGCTTTTACACATGGCCCTGCCTTTTATTGGGTAGGAAATGCCGGTGACTGGACTGCGGTATGAGGCAGTGGGAGACAGTGGGTGAATTTTAAGGACAGGTCTTGCACTTGAGCTGACTACAGAGGAATGACCCATGAGCTGTTGCATTGGCAGCAGTATTGGAATAGGAACGAACAAGGACAGTCCGTATGTCGAAAGGGCAGTGAAATACAACTTTGAGTGATGTGGATAGGATTTTTGACATGAAACAGGAGACAGCTATCAAAGTGGAGTTAATAGCAGTGGTTAGTGAGGTCCATATGAAAAGACATATTTATGGAGCCATTTGAAAGACAGACATCCCCATTTAGGAAGGTAACTCATTAAGTTGAGAAAGACCAGGACCTCCACCTACCCAAAATCCTACCCACATCACCCCAGTTGTGCTCTGCTGCCCATCCATCCTAAGAATATCGTTGTCCATCCCTATTCCAAGTCCAATTCTTCACATCATGGTTCATTCCCATGTGGTCGACACAGGTGCAAGATCTTTCCCATGCATCTCACCCACCACCACCTACCACAGTGCAGTAAATGTCATTTTCTACCCTATAAAAGGCAGAGCCTTGTGTGAAAGCAGCGATGTTACATATCAGCTAAGCTGAAATTACTGTACTTGACAAGTACCCAACTGCCTACTCACAGGAATGGCCACCACCAAATTATGGCAAACTGCAAACGTGACCATCCAGATGCTTCGCACTACAACACAAATGACTTCAACAGCTGCTCCACTGTGCGAACCATTTGGATACTCCCTTTCAGCACTAGTTTCTCTGAACTATGCAGGTGGGAATTCTACCTCCAGTGTATGCTGTACTCTTGTGATCCCCCTGGTCTAAACCTCCACTCACCTGTTTTCTGCTGTCTCATCTTAACTTTTTTCTTCTCTCTTCTGTCCACACCATTCCTTCCCCATCTAAATCATATACTGCATTCTCCCACCCCTTTCCCCCCAACCCCATGTTGGCATTCCTCCCCCACCACTGCCTCACCCCTTTTTTCCAACCCTCCCTCTTTTTCCGTCTCCCTTCTCATTTTCACCTTTGTCTCCTTTCCTTTCTCTCCTTCCTCTATCTTTTATAGGCTCTACTCTCTGAATTTCTTTCACCTTGTTGTGCAACCCCTAAGTCATCTTTTGAGAGACCTGCCTCACACTTTCCTCACCTCATGTTTCCCTTCCTACCCTCTATCCACATGCATATGCCCAGGCAACTGATGTCAATAATCAACAGCCAGTCTCGTTGTGGCCAGAGGTGTATGCGTTTGGGTGTTGGTGTGAGTGGATGTGTGTACTTCTACTACAGAAAGATCAAAGGTCTAAACGTTTTCTGTTGCACGTTTGTATGCACCACATGGGAATTTACACATTGCAATACACATACAAATTCAGTATGCACACAGTAGATTCATTAAGTAGCAGCATTACCTCAAAACAAAATACAAAATTTTTTAAAAAATGTATTATCACACTAGTTTTCATCACATATCCCTTCCCTTGTAACAAACATCTACATCTACATCTACGTGATTACTCTGCTATTCACAATAAATTGCCTGGCAGAGGGCTTAATGAACCAACTTCAAGCTGTCTCTCTACCATTCCATTCTTGAATGGCGAGCGGGAAAAAACGAGCACTTAAATTTTTCTGTGCAAGCCCTGATTTCTCTTATTTTATCATGACGATCACTACTCCCTATGTAGGTGGGTGCCAACAGAATGTTTTCGCAATCGAAGGAGAAAACTGGTGATTGAAATTTCACGAGAAGATCCCTTCGCAACAAAAAACGCCTTTGTTTTAATGATTGCCATTCCAATTCACATATCATGTCTGTGTCACTATCTCCCCTATTCTGCGATAATACAAAACGAGCCACCCTTCTTTGTACTTTTTCAATGTCATCTGTCAGTCCTACCTGATGCACATCCCACATCGCACAGCAATACTCCAGAATAGGGCGGACAAGTGTGGTGTAAACAGTCTCTTTAGTAGACCTGTTGCACCTTCGAAGTGTTCTGCCAATGAATCACAGCCTTTGGTCTGCTCTGCCCACAACATTATCTATGAGATTGTTCCAATTTAGGTTATTTGTAATTGTAATCCCTAAGTATTTAGTCGAATTTACAGCCTTCAGATTTGTGTGACTTATCGCATAATCGAAAATTAGTGGATTTCTTTTAGGACTCATGTGAATAATTTCACACTTTTCTTTGTTCAGGGTCAACTGCCACTTTTTGTACCATACAGATATCTTATCTAAATCATTTTGCAATTCGTTTTGGTCATCTGATAACTTTACAAGATGGTAAATGACAGCATCATCTGCAAACAATCTAAGATGGCTACTAAGATTGTCTCCTATATTGTAAATATAGATCAGGAACAATAGAGGGCCTGTAACACTTCCTTGGAGAATGCCGGATATTACTTCTGTTTTATTTGACAACTTTCCATCTATTACTATGAACTGTTACCTTTCTGACAGGAAATCACGAATCCAGTCACACAACTGAGGCGATATTCCATAGGCATGCTGTTTGGTTAGAAGATGCTTGTGAGGAACGGAATCAATTTGACATCCCCTGACAATAGCACTCATTACTTCATGAGTATAATGAGCTATTTGTGTTTCACAAGAACTATATTTTATGAATCCGTGCTGACTACGTGTCAATAAATTGTTTTCTTCGATGTACTTCATAATGTTCAAATACAGTATATGTTCCAAAACCCTACTGCAAAATGACATTAATGATATGGGCCTGTAATTCAACGGATTACTCCTACTTCCCTTTTTGGGTATTATTGTGGATTGAGCAATTTTCAGTCTTTAGGTACAGATCTTTCAGTGAGCGAGCGGTTGTATATACTTACTAAGAATGGAGCTATTGTATCAGCATACTCTGAGAGGAACCTGACTGGTATACAATCTGGACTAGATGCCTTGCCTTTATTATGTGACTTAAGCTGCTTTGCAACACCTAGGATATCTACTATAGAATGAGATTATCGCAGAAGAGCTTCTGTAAAGTTTGGATGGTAGGAGACGAGATACTGGCAGAAGTAAAGCTGTGAGTACTGGGTGTGAGTCGTGCTTCGGTAGCTCAGATGGTAGAGCACTTGCCCACGAAAGGCAAAGGTCCCGAGTTCGAGTCTCGGTCGGGCACACAGTTTTAATCTGCCAGGAAGTTTGATATCTACTATGTTTCTCATCTTGGCAGTTGTTCTTGATTGGAATTCAGGAATATTTACTTCATCTTCTTTGGTGAAGGAGTTTTTGAAAACCATGTTTAATAACTCTGCTTTAGTGACACTGTCATCAGTGACGTCACCATTGTTACTGCACAGTGAAGGTATTGATTTCGTCTTGCCACTGGTGTGCTTTATGTATGACCAGAATCTCTTTGGGTTTTCTGCCAGATTTGAAGACAGAGTTTCGTTATGGAAATTATTAAAAGCATTTTGCATTGAAGTACTTGCTATATATCAGGCACTCTTGGGAATTTTGCGTTCTTTTAAATTTGGCATGCTTTTTTTGCTGCTTCTGACCCATTTTGTGTACCATAGGGGATCAGTACCATCACATATTAATTTAAGTGGTATATATCTCTCAATTGCTGTTGATACTATCTCTTTGAAATAATTCCATAACTTTTCTACACTTTCATGATCAGATCGGAAGGAATGAAAACTGTCTCTTAAAACAGCATTTTTATCAGCTTTTTTAAATAGATATACTTTGCGTTTCTTTTTGGCAGTTGTAGGTGTTATGGCATTCAGCCTATCAGCAACTGCCTGGTGGTTGCTAATCCCCGTATTCATCACGATTTGTCCAGGATTATTTATTGCTAAGAGGTCAAGTATGGTTTCACAACCATTTATGCTTCGAGTGGGCTCATGAACTAAATGTTCAAAATAATTTTCTGAGAAAGCATTCAGTACAATTTCGGATGATGTTTTATGCATGCTGCCAGCTTTAAGCACATAATTTTTCAAGCATATTGAGAGTAGATTGAAGTCATCACCGACTGTAACTGTATGAGTGGGGTACCTATTTGAAATGAGACTCAAGGTTTCTTTGAACTGTTCAGCAACTATATCTTCTGAGTTGGGGGGAGTCAATAAAGTGATCCATTTAATAGTTCAGTCCGATTGTCAAGTATAACCTCTACCCATGCTATTTCGCAGGAAATATCTACTTCAATTTCACTACATGGCAAACTACTTCTGACAGCAATAAATACTCCACCACCAACTGTATTTAATCTATGCTTTCTGAAGACTGGTAGATCGTTTGAAAAAATTTCATCTGAACTTATTTCCGGCTTTAGCCAGCTCTCTGTACATATAACTATTTGAGCTTTAGTGCTTTCTATTAGGGCTTGGAGCTTTGGTTCTTTCCCAACACAGCTACGACAATTTACGACTACAGTACCAATCATAACTTACAGTACCGATAGTAACTTACTGTGTTTTACTTGTCCCCTTTTAGACGGATGCCATTACTGTGGTTCCCTGGCACCCTCTAACCTAAAAAACTGCCCAGTCCCTTCCACACAGTCTCCACTACCTGTGTAGCCGCTTCCTGTGTGCATTGGACTCTTGACCTATTAAGCGGAACCCGGAAACCCACCACCCGATGATGAAAGTCAAGGAATCTGCAGCCTATGTGGACATGGAACTGCCTGAGCCTCTGATTCAGATCCTCCACTCAGCTCTGCACCAATGGACCACAGTCAATTCTAATGATGATGCTACAGATGGTGAGCTCTGCCTTAATCTCACAAGCAAGACTGTCAGTCTTTACCATTGCTGCTAGCTGCCCAAAACCAGAGAGAATCTCCTCTGATCCAAAGTGACACATGTCATTGGTACTGACATGAAGTACCACCTGCTGTTGGCTGCACCCTGTACTCTTCATGGCATCCAGAAGCACCCTTTCCACATCCGGAATGACTGCCCCTGGTATGCACACGGAGTGCACACTGGTTTCCTTCCCCTCCTTGGCAGCCATGTTCCTAAGGGGCCCCATTACGCACCTAATGTTGGAGTTGTCAATTCCCAGCGAACCCACCCTTTGTGAATGCCCAATCCTTGCGAGCTGAGAAGCTTCCTCTGGAACAGGGTGGACAACTGCATCCAGCTCAGAAACATCCTGAGCCACAGATAACAACTGAAACTTGTTCATCAAACGAACTATGGAGGCCCTACAATTGACCCTTTTTTTCTGCCTGCCAGACTTTGGAATGATCTCCCACTCAACCATGGGTGAGGAGCCAACCTCAGTGCAGTCAGGTTCCAGGGCAGCCACAGCAGTGGACCGATTGGGGGACACATGGGACATGCTTGATGTCCCTTGCACCCCTGCGTCCAACTCCTCACAGTGATGCCCCTTGGCAGCAGCCTCAAGCTGTGTGATGGAAGCCAATGCAGCCTGGAGCTGTGAGTGAAGGGTCACCAACTAAGCTCACATCTGTACACAGCAGTCACAGTTCCTATCCATTACTGCAGTCGCTCCTGTTTGAAACTCATAAAAATATCTAACAAACTAATGGCATACTCAGCTTATTAGCAGCAGGAATACGAAGCGCTCTCTCACTAACAGTCTAAATGACACTGAGCTATATAAACTAAAACACACAAAAGCCTATATGATACAATAGTTGATAACAGTACCGAACGCTACGCTGTTGTTAAAATAAAAGCTTGTGCCTAGTAAGCACTTGAACATGCAAGAAATTAAAAAAATAATCTAGTAACTGCATAGGTATCTGTAAATAAGTCGTTCCTGTCGGAAGCTCGTAAAAATATATAACAAATGAACACTGTACTCGCCTGCATCAATTGAAAAGATCTACGCTTATCACTTAAATGAGCTTTCTTTTTTTGGAGGGGGGAGGCCAGGGGTTCATCAGTCTTTTGACTGGTTTGATGCAGCCTGCCACAAATTCCTCTCCTGTGCTAACCTCTTCATCTCAGAGTAGCACTTGCAACCTACTCCTCAATTATTTGCTAGATTTATTCCAGTCTCTGTTTTCCTCTACAGTTTTTGCCCTCTACAGATCCCTCCAGTACTGTGGATGTACCCTGATTTCTTAATAGATGTCGTATCATCCTGTCCCTTCTCCTTGTGTGTTTTCCACATATTCCTTTCCTCTCCAATTCTGCACAGAACCTCCTCATTCCTTACATTATGAGGCCACCAATTTTCAACATTCATAGGTAGCAACACATCTCAAATGTTTCAATTCTCTCCTGTTCCGGTTTTCCTACAGTCCATGTTTTACTACCATACAATGCTGTGCTCCAAACGTACATACTCAGAAATTTCTTCCTCGAATTAAGGCCCATGTTTGATACTAGTAGACTTCCCTAGGGCAGGAATGCCCTTTATGCTTGTGGTAAGTCTGGTTTTGCTGTCCTCCTTGCTCCATCTGTTACTGGTTATTTTGCTGCCTAGATGGTAGAATTCCTTATCTTACTTTACTTCGTGACTATCAATCCTGATGTTAAGTTTCTTGCTGTTCTCATTTCTGCTACTTCTCATTACTTTCACCTTTCTTTGATTTACTCTCAATTCGTATTCTGTACTCATTACAGTGTTCATTCCATTCAGCATATCATGTAATTCTTCTTCACTTTCACACAAAATAGCAATGTCACCAGTGAATCGTATCATAGATGTCCTTTCACCTTGAATTTTAATTCCACTCCTGAACCTTTCTTTTTATTTCCATCATTGCTTCTTCCATATACAGATTGAATGGTAAGAGCAAAAGACTACATCCCTGTCTTACACACTTTTTAATCCAAGCGCTTTGTTCTTGGTCATCCACTCTTATTGTTACCTCTTTGTTTTTGCACATTCTGTATATTACCTGTCTCTCCCTATAGCGTACCCATATTTTTATCAGAATTTCGAAAATCTTGCACCATTTTATATTTTCAAACGCTTTTTCTGGGTCGACAAATCCTATAAACCTGTCCTGATTTCTCTTTAATCTTGCTTCCATTCTCAAGCGCAATGTCAAAATTGTCTCTCTGGTGCTTTACCTTTTCTAAAGCCAAACTGATCGTCATCTAGCACATCCTCGATTTTCTTTTCCATTCTTCTGTATATTATTCTCGTCAGCAACTTGGATGCATGAGCTGTTAAGCTGATTGTGCAATAATTCTTGAACTTGTTAGCTCTTGCAGTCTTCGGGATTGTGTGTATGTTATTTTTCCAAAAGTTAGATGGTATGTCGCCAGACTCATACATTCTACACACCAACATGAAGAGTTGTTTTGTTGCCATTTCCCCCTTTGATTTTAGAATTTCTGATGGAATGTTATCCATCCCTTCCACCTTATTTGATTCTAAGTCCTCCAAAGTTCTCTTAAATTCTGATTCTAATACTGGATCCTCTACTTCTTCTCAATCAACTTCTGTTTCTTCTTCTATCACTTCAGACAAATCTTGCCCCTCATAGAGGCCTTCAATGTACTCTTTCCACCTATCTGCTCTCTCCTCTGCATTTAACAGTGGAATTCCTATTGCACTCTTTATGTTACCTCCCTTGCTTTTGAGTTCACAGGCTATTGTTTTTATTTTCCTATATATTGAGTCAGTTCTTCTGACAATCATTTCTTTTACAATTCCTTCACATTTTTCATGCAGCCATTTCGTGTTAGCTTCCCTGCACTTCCTATTTACTTCATTCCTCAGCAACTTTTATTTCTGTATTCCCAAATTTCCCTGAACTTTTTTGTACTTCCTTCTTTCACAGATCAACTAAAGTATTTCTTCTGTTACCCAGGGTTTATTCACAGTTACCTTCTTTGTACCTATGTTTTTCTTTCCAACTTCTGTGATTGTCCTTTTTAGACATGTACATTCTTCTTCAACTGTACTGTCTACTGAGCTATTCCTTATTGCTCTACCTATTGTCTTAGAGAACTTCAACAGCATCTCATCATTCCTTAGTACTTCCGTATCCCATTTATTTGCGTATTGATTCTTCCTAACCAATATCTTTAAAGTTCAGCCAACTCTTAACCACTAGTTTGCATCTGCTCCTGGGTATGCCTTACAATCCAGTATCTAATTCCTCATCATCTTTCTTTTTAGATATATTTTTTCCACATGGAATGTTTCCCTCGTGGTTGCGAAAGCTAGAATTTTGTGTGTATGTTTGTGTTCGTTTGTGTGTCTGTCGACCTGCGAGCACTTTCATTTGGTAAGTCACATCATCTTTGTTTATATATATATATATATATATATATATATATATATATATATATATATATATATATATATATAAAAAGAAAGATGATGAGACTTACCAAACAAAAGCGCTGGCAGGTCGATAGACACACGAACAAACACAAACATACCCACAAAATTCAAACTTTCGCAACCAACGGTTGCCTCATCAGGAAAGAGGGAAGGAGAGGGAAAGACGAAAGGATTTGGGTTTTAAGGGAGAGGGTAAGGAGTCATTCCAATCCCGGGAGCGGAAAGACTTACCTTAGGGGGGAAAAAGGACAGGTATACACTCGCGCGCGCACACACACATATCCATCCGCATATACACAGACACAAGCAGACATTTGTAAAGGCAAAGTCTTTCCGCTCCCGGGATTGGAATGACTCCTTACCCTCTCCCTTAAAACCCAAATCCTTTCGTCTTTCCCTCTCCTTCCCTCTTTCATGATGAGGCAACCGTTGGTTGCGAAAGCTTGAATTTTGTGTGTATGTTTGTGTGTCTATCGACCTGCCAGCGCTTTTGTTTGGTAAGTCTCATCATCTTTCTTTTTAGATATATTTTTCCCACGTGGAATGTTCCCCCCCCCCCCCCCCCCCTCTCTCTCTCTCTCTCTCTCTCTCTCTATATATATATATATATATATATATATATATATATATATATATAAAGGAAGGTGATGAGACTTACCAAACAAAAGCGCTGTCAGGTCGATAGACACACAAATATATATATATATATATATATATATATATATATATATATATATATATATATATATATATATATATATATATACACACCTAAAAACAAAGATGATGTGACTTACCAAATGAAAGTGCTGTCAGGTCGACAGACACACAAACGAACACAAACATACACACAAAATTCAAGCTTTCGCAACAAACTGTTGCCTCATCAGGAAAGAGGGAAGGAGAGGGAAAGACGAAAGGATGTGGGTTTTAAGGGAGAGGGTAAGGAGTCATTCCAGTCCCGGGAGCGGAAAGACTTACCTTAGGGGGAAAAAAGGACAGGTATAAACTCGCACACACACACACATATCCTTTTTTCCCCCTAAGGTAAGTCTTTCCGCTCCCGGGCTCCCGGGACTGGAATGACTCCTTACCCTCTCCCTTAAAACCCACATCCTTTCGTCTTTCCCTCTCCTTCCCTCTTTCCTGATGAGGCAACAGTTTGTTGCGAAAGCTTGAATTTTGTGTGTATGTTTGTGTGTCTGTCGACCTGCCAGCACTTTCATTTGGTAAGTCACATCATCTTTGTTTTTAGGTATATTTTTCCTACGTGGTAGGTTTCCTTCTATTATAACTATATATATATATATATATATATATATATATATATATATATATATATATATATATATATATATATATATATATATATATATATATATATATATATTTTTTTTTTTGTGTGTGTCTGTCGACCTGCCAGCACTTTCATTTGGTAAGTCACATCATCTTTGTTTTTAGGTATATATAACCTCTGTGTAACAACCCACTCCCCAATCTGTATTACAAAAACTAGTGACAGTCTGTCTGACCAAGCAGGTGTAAATGCAGATAGGTACTCAGATCAGACATTCAGCAACGGATATAGTGATGATCAGGCACAGTTACTTACTGTGCCCCACAGCTGCCCTCCATCTGTGTAGGAATCTCTTGTATATAAGAGAATCTCCAGCAAGCAAAATATAGAATATTTTCTGCAGTTGCAACCTAACTAATCGTGGAATAATGCTCTTAATACATCTAATACAAATCACAAGTTCTACGATAGCATACTAAAATTCAGTGAATATTTTCAAAAAGCCTTCCCTAAAAATAAAGTCCAAAAACATAAACAAACAAAAAAAAACTGAGTTACTGTAGAAATTAGCGTCTTCTGTAACAGGAAGAATGCTCTATTTAAACTTTCAAAAACGAGCAATAGCAGTGTTCAAAAAAGAACAGTCACCAGAATTTCTAAGCTATTCCAAAAAATATAAATTAGTGCTGAATCAGGTCATAACAGAAGCTAAATTAAGAGAAAATGACTGATATATCAGAGAATCATCAAACAGGACTAACAAGGGAACCTCCCCATCGCACCCCCCTCGGATTTAGTTATAAGTTGGCACAGTGGATAGGCCTTGAAAAACTGAACACAGATCGATCGAGGAAACAGGAAGAAGTTGTGTGGAACTATGAAAAAATAAGCAAAATATACAAACTGAGTAGTCCATGTGCAAGATAGGCAATATTAAGTACAATGTGAGCTCAGGAGCGCCGTGGTCCCATGGTTAGCGTGACCAGCCGCAGAATGAGAAGTCCTCGGTTCAAGTCTCCCCTTGATCGAAAAGTTTAACTTTTTATTTTCGGTTTATGTGACAAACTCTTATGTTTTCATCACTTTTTTGGGAGTGATAATCACATCCACAAGAAAACCTAAATCGGGCAAGGTAGAAGAATCTTTTTATCTATTCGCCAAGTTAGGTGGGTCGACAACATATTCCTGTCATGTGACGCACATGCTGTCACCAGTGTCGTATAGAATATATCAGACGTGTTTTCCTGTGGAGGAATCGGTTGACCTATGACCTTGCGATCAAATGTTTTCGGTTCCCATTGGAGAGGCACGTCCTTTCGTCAACTAATTGCGGTGCGGTCGCAAAACACTGACACTAAACTTATTACAGTGAACAGAGATGTCAATGAACGAACGGACAGATCATAACTTTACGAAAATAAAGAAAGTAAAATTTTCAGTCGAGGGAAGATTTGAACTAAAGACCTCTCGTTCCGGAGCTGCTCACGCTAACCACGGGACCACGGCGCCCCTCAGCTCACATTGTCATTAATATTGCCTATCTTGCGCATGGACTACTCAGTTTGTATATTTTGTTTATTTTTTCATAGTTCCACACAACTTCTTCCTGTTTTCTCGATTGATCTGTATTCAGTTTTTCAAGGCCTATCCACTGTGACAACTTATAACTAAATCTGAGGGGGACGCGATGGGGATGTTCCCTTGTAAGTCATTACGGAAAGTGGTGCAGAAACTTACTGGGAAGAAGGAAACTCATAAGAATATTGCTCTATCCCATAATGACCTTCTTATTACTGATCCAAAGTGAATTGAATATCCGTTCAATTTGTAACTTTCAACAATTGTGAGTGATTTAGTGGCCATAAAATTTGGTAAATTAATTATGAAGGACACCCACACATTTGCAAATCTCAATATATATAAAAAAAAAAAGCTTGTTCCTCAGTCCTAGTAGTCAAGATAAGCTATGAAAAATCAAGCTCATTAAAAAAAATTCAGCAGATGTTGATGAGATCCCTGATCATATAATAAAATTGTCAACAAGCTTTTTCTCACACCATTAGACATTTGCAATTGTTCATTATTGCAGGGCATTTTCCCAGATCTGCCACAAACTGTGGAAGTCATGCCTCTTTATAAGAAAGGTGACCCTCAGAAAATGTCAAATTATAGACCTGTAGTGTTGCTACTATCTGGATTTTCAAATATTACAGAACAGCTCTGCTCAGCTTGGCTAACAAATTTTTTTCAGTCAGAATAATGTACTATTGGTAAGCCGGCATGGTTCCAGAGCATAGCATTCCACTGAGACTGCTACCTTTCATCTTATCAACTATACCTTAAGTGCAACAAACAATCACTCCAAAATTTCAGGTATTTTCTTAAATTTAACCAAGTCTTTTCATGCTATAGATCATTCAATTCTCCTAAAAAACTTGATTGTTACGGTGTGTGACGGGTGCCAAATGAGTGGCTAAAATCCTACTTAAGCAATCGATTTCAGGTTACAGAAGTGAAACACAGACACGTTTACACTACAAAGAACTACCTTTCAGTTCTATCCTCACTGACTCACGGTGTTCCACAGGGCTCTTTCTTAGGACCATTTCTTTTTGCAGTCTACATTAATGATTTGCCTTCATGTATTAACGATATCCCCTCATGTGTAAAGAAAGCACAAGCAGTACTATTTGCAGATGCCATCACAAATGAAGTTTCACAATAGCTCTATAGGTAAAGGCATGTCTTAAACCCACGAAAAACAGTTATTCTTTACTTTCAGCCTCAGCAACATAAATATACTGTGAAGCCAACAATTCAAATGAACAACCACGAAATTCAGAATGTCACAGTGATCAAGTTTCTAGGTCTTTGCCTGCAAGACAATCTGAAATGGAACTACACACGACAGCCTTAAGCTTGCAGCTCTCTATACTAACATATGTAATCCGGGTTGAAACTGTAAAAACTGTGTATTTTTCTCAGTTACACTTGCTATTAAAATATGACATTATCTTTTGCAGAAATTTTCCTCCTGCCATAACATCATTCACGAAGCAAAAGACAACAATATGAATAATAAAAAAAGCAAACAGTAGAAGTTCATGTAAGCCTTTTTTTTAAAAATATTTAAATATTCTCCCTCTTCCCTGCATTTATATGCCAGAAATTGTGCTCTTTGTAAAAAGAAGTACGGTGAAGAAGGAGAATCTGTTTATCCAAACCACTGCTTTGTATGAGTACCATACTAGGTTAAGGGGAAATATCCATGTAAATTATTCCAGCACACATCTCCCTCGAAAGGGTGCTTATCACTCTGATGTAAAAATCTACAATAAGCTGCCAGAAATTATTAAGGCAACCAAACATATAAATGCATTTAAAAAAAGCTGCCAAAATATTTTTATTAAATGACTGTTACTCCTATAATCTGACAAACTGTAAAAACAAAGTGGAATAGTTGCCTAATACAATTGCATTGTAAAATATGTCCAACATCAGTAATACATTGTATGTCTATAAGATTTACTGTACCAATAAATAAATAAAGATACAGAAATTTGGGTTACCAGGCAAAGAAATATTAACACTGGTAAGGGTATGTATTCAACCACTGCAAATAACATGAAAAAAAGTCTGTACAATCAAGTAACTGACTGGGGAAAACAAATATTTATCTACTTTCAAAGAGCAACAGTCTTCCAGGATTATTTGCCTCAGCAAAACACTAGAGATACATGTTATACGTCGTCTCTCAAACCTTTTGGGTCGAATAGAAACAAGTGATAGTGAATCCACAACCGAGAAGGGAACCAAGAGTCAGAAATGCATGTTTAATGTGTTATGGACATATACAGCATACAGTGCGTAACAACAATGTAGTTCATAGTAATTGTTCAAAGCTATGACCGCCAGGCTCAATGGGTGCATTGCAAGGGTATATGCAGTTCTGCCACTCTCTCTCTAAGATCCTAGATGTCTGTTGTATACTGTAACAAGCAGTGGGTGATAAACAGCGTACACCCTTGCTTGTTTTAAATTTTGAGAAAAGCAGAATTATGCACTTTACAAAACAAAATGAAATATCCTATGACTAAAATATCAATGAGTCAGAGATGGAATCTAACATCTCACACAAATACCTGAGTAACACTTTGTATGACTATCAAATGGAGTGATCACATGGGCTTAGTTGTGGGTAAAGCAGGTGGTAGACTTCAGTTTACTGAAGAAGTGCAAAAGTCTATAAAGGGTATTGCTTACAAATCACTTGTGTGACCCATTCTAGAATATTGGTATGTGGGATCCATAAAAAATAGGGCTAAGGGGGAAAAATTATTCCGTTCCATTCTGACAGAGTGCTACAGCACCCAGTTGCGATTTATTTCAGAATAAAAACAGTCATGGCTGCAAAATTATTTAACATCAATTATGCATTTCATCCTATTGGGGCATCATCAGATTCTATAAAAGTAGCTGGATGTGCAACCTATTCATCGTAAACCCATATAAAATGGAAGATGGTTGCAACAGTAACTGAATATGTATGATGGATGGATTATGTATTCAGTTACTGTTGGGTCCACTTTCCGTTTATATGGCTTTATGATGGATGGTTTACATTTCCAGATACTTTTACACAATTCGATGATGCATCAAAAGGATGAAATGCATCGGTGATATTAAATAATTTTGCAACCAAAACTGTTTTATTTTGAACTAATGGGGGATATTGAATGTATACAGAGAAGGGCAGAATGAATGATCGCACGTTTGTTTGACCCATGGGGAAGTCTAACAGAGATGCTAAAGAAAGTGAACTGGCAGACTCTTGAAGATAGATATAAACTATCCTGCGAAAGTCTACCAACAAAGTTTTAGAAACTAGATGTAAATGATGAATCTAGGTATGTACTACAATCACCTACATATCGCTCACATAGGGACTGTGAGGACAAGATTAGATTAATTACAGTACTCTCCCCGCACTCCATAAGTGAATGGAATGGGAAGAAACCCTAATAACTGGTACAATGGGATACCCTCTGCCTCTTCATGATGGTTTGCAGAGTATGGATGTGGATGTAGTTGTAGATGTACATCCTTCACCACCAGACAGACATCCTGTACACAAATTAACTCACAGCATGTGTGTTATATGACAACCACACATACTGCACTGACACATTAGCCTGTGCTGCATGCACGAATGTACAGAGGATGCTTTCCCAACAGGTGTCATCTTAACTGGAAGAAGTTTATCTTCATGGATAGCAACTTATGTGAGGCAGGGTCATTCACACCACAAAGAATCGGCCAAGGTTCCCTCCAAACAGATGCCCAAACACCAGTTTCTGGGGAGATACGCACCCGTCAACACTTCGAGGGATACCGTGTGGACAACACTGGTGGAACAGGTACTACACGCCTATCATAAAGGTGCAAGCACTGGGACCAATTGACTTTGAGCACTGCATTCACTTATGATGATGATGATGATGATGATGATGATGGTTGTTATGATGATGATGTTTTGTGTGGCACTCCACATCATGATTATCAGTGCCTGTACAAGATCCAAATCTTCCCATTTCCAGTCTCAGCACTTCCCAAATGACGATGAGATGTTGAGGACAGTTGAGGACAGCACAAACACCCAGTCCCCAGGCAGAGAAAATCTTCGACCCAGCTGGGAATTGAACCCAGGACCCCATGATCCAGAGGCAGCAATGCTAGGCACTAGACCATCTGGAAGCTATGTTGTCCCATCTCACAGCAAAAACAAGGAAATTGTTGTTGCTGCTGATTTTAATGTGGATTTATTGAAAAGCTCTGTCAGTGAGCAATTATTGCAGTCAGTAACACTATCATTCAATTTAGCTCCTACTCTGAACTTTGCAACTAGGATACCTAAATGCACTGAAACTGCTACTGATAATATCTTTGTAAACAGATCTAGGGAAAAAAGTTATATTACAAAACCAATAGTAAATTGGCTATCTGATGCAGCATCTTGTGATAAACGTTGAAACTTGTCAGGATAAAAAAATCTATTAAATCTGAGTACAGGAGGGTAATGAATAAGTCAAAAATTGAGATTTTCAGGAAATTACTCAAAGGCATGAACTGGATAGATGTTTACAGTATTTCCGACTCAAATGGAAAATACAAAGCAGTCATTAATAAAGTTACCTCCACCTTTGAAAAGTGTTTTCTCCTAAAGGTAACTCAAACCAACATAAGTCAAAAAATGAACCATGGATTACACGAGGAATAAAGATATAATGTGGGACAAAAAGGAGACTGTATCTACTATCTAGAAACAGCTCTGATGTTAGCATTGTAATGCATTACATATTGAAGCAAGTAATCCAGAAATCGAAGCAGGTTTGTTATGACAAAAAGATAATTACATCGTGCAACAAAATAAAAACAGTATGGGATATTGTGAAGACAGAGACAGGTGGGGCTGAAAAGGAAGAGGACAGATAGCCCTAAAAATAAATGAGATTTTGGTAACAAGTGCATGTAGTGTTGCAAACCTCTTAAACAAGTACTTCATTTCTGCTTGGGGTTATCAGGTTCAGTGAACAGTGCAATGAAGTATCCAAGACCAGTCTTTAAAAATAACTCATGTCTCCCAAAGAAGTAGCATCCATCATACAAAATCCTTGAAATCTAAGTATTTAGTGGGTATGATAATGTATCAATGAAGTTAATCAAAAAGTGCTCATGCGAGTTCAGTTCTATCTTAAGTTATTTGTGTAATCAACCTCTTATCAGTGGAACATTTCCAGACTGGCTAAAATATGCTTCAGTTAAGCCTCTTTACAAGAAGGGGGTTAAAAGAAATACCATCAAACTATCTACCAATTTCACTTTTGCAGGTTTCTCAAAAATATTTGAAAAGGTTGTGTTCAAGTGTCTCCTTAAGCATCTGACTGCAAATATATATTGTCCCAAGTCACAGTTTGGATTTCTTAAGGGTTCTGGTATACTTACAGTTTGAATGTACTTAATTCATTAGACAATAAATTTGAGACTGCTGGCATTTTCTGTGACCAGTCAAAAGCCTTTGACATAAACCACACCATCCTCTTAAGTAAATTAGAACACTACAGTGTCAGTGACAGTGGCAGTGCTGATCTGATTAGGATTTAATAACATGTGGTGTTCCTGTAGGTTCCATCACTTTTTCTTGTGTACATTAATCACCTCTCATCTGTTACGTTCCCAGATGCTAAGTTTGTTTTGTTTGCAGATGATACAAACATCGCAATAAGCAGCAAGCCAAGTACAGATTTAGAAATAACTGCTACTCAAATTTTCACTGACATTAATAAATGGTTTAAAGCTAATTCACTGTCATCAAACTTTGAAAAGACCCACTACGTGCAGTTCAGAACCTGTAAGAGATTTCCTTCAAGCATGAATATAATGTATGAAGACATGCAGTTCGAAGAGGTTGACATTGTTAAATTTCTGGACCTACAACTCGATAATAAATTTAGTTGGTAAGCACATCCACAAAACTGCTTAGGCATCTAAACAAGTCTGTATTTGCAGTGGTGAGAATGATGTCAGATGTAGGAGGCATAAATAGAAAAAAAATCTTGCATACTTTGCTTACTTTCATCTGTTATGTCATACAGGATCTTATTCTGGGGTAACTCATCAAACCGAGCAAAGATTTTTAGTACATAAAAGCATTTATGGTGTAAATTCAAGATCACCATGTGGAAACCTGTTCAAGGAACTTTGCATTCTAACCATGGCTTCTCAGTATACTTATTCCTTAACGAAATTTGTTGCAAGTAATATATCTCTATTTCCAACCAATAGCTCAATACATAGCAACAATACTACGAAAAAGAACAATCTACATAAAGATTTACAATCACTTACCTTGGTCCGAAACAGGGTCCAATATTCAGGAACACACATTTTCAATTAATTGCCAGAAACCATTAAAAAGCATGGTTTAAACAGAGGTTGAAAGACTTTTGATAGGCAACTCCTTCTACTCTATAGATGAATATCTTAACAGAGACCAGCTTAAGTCTATTAGATTTCAGTTTTACAGAACTTTGTCACAGCAGTCAAGATTAGGTATTTTGTGTATGATAAATTTATTAATAGTGCATAACAATGTTTCATTCTGACACATTTTGATTCTGTAAATATTAGCTGTTCCAGTTTACTGTACTGTATTCACCTATTTTGACAATCTCCTGACAAATGATCAGGGCAGTAAGTATTATATTCAAATGTTTTACGTTTTTTATGTTATACTTTCTGGCATGTTCCATACCCATGAGAATTCTCATTTTTTGGGTCTAAGGAACGAAAACTGAATCTAATCTAATCTAATCTAACAGAACAGCTGGAAACTCTTGGGTAGACTGCAGCCTCATCTTGATGTGGACAGCTTTCCAAAATGGCTACACCTGAACAGCTCACAGCACGGTACTTCATGAGAATATCCCACCCACAGAGAAGAAAAGTAAGCCTATAAAGAAATGGTCAGTGTGAAACTTCCTGTGTGCTGGACCAAGACTCTAACTTGGGCCTTTGCCTTTCACGGGCAAGTGCTCTATCAACTGAGCTACCCTTCTCACAGCTCTATGCCAGTACCTCATCTCCTACCTTCTGAACGTCATAGGTGTTCTCCTGCGAAACTTGCAGGACTAGCACTCCTGGAAGAAATGACATTAAAGAGACATGGCTTAGCAACAGTTTTAATCCATCAGGAAGTTTCATATCAGCACACACTTCGCGACAGAGTGAAAATCTCACTCTGGATGGGCAGTATGATGCAAGAAGACAGGGAATAAAAGGAGATTTAATTCTGCTGGCAAGACTATGGGTCATGACTGTGTTTCAAAAATTGCTTCAAAGGTTGCCACATCAAAAGTTTATTTTAAATGGTCATGTCTGTTTTTAAATATAATTAAGGCTGTTGTTAAAAATTCTTGAAAATTTCATTAATTTTGGACAGATGATATTTGTGTTTAAACATTTCAAGAAAAAAGTTCTGCATTCCTTTACCAGCATGTTGGATAAACTCCTGCCAGTAGTCCATGTGCCTGCATGGAAATCATCAATTTTAAAAATTAAGAAAGCTTTCACTATTTCAATTTTTAACTATAGGTATATAATATTCCATTTCAAACATATGCATAGGACTGGACTGTCCTACAACATAAGAATGTGTCTAGTTTTAAATTAATTCAATGCAGTTCCATAATGTATGTGAATAACAAAATATATTTCATTTAGAGGTATTACCATACATGGGTTGACAGTAAGAGCACTTTTCACAAAATCCAACTGGATGACACTGTCTGTTTCAGCATCTTGCCCTCCAGGATCATGATTGAGTTGCTGTTTCACTAACCATAACTGATAACCCTCAGCTGACCATTCCTAGAAAAGAAAACCAGCCTTAGAGAAGTAAATTAATTTAAAGTATCGTATGTTTAGTACATGAAAAAATTAAAATGCAAAGTATGTGTGGAGATGTTAAAAATGATGAAATGATAAATCTAGCTTGAAAAGGAGAAAAGCACAGTATTATGAGACACACATCTTTAAAGGAGACAAATTAAGATGCTCTAAATTCTGCTACACACACACACACACACACACACACACACACACACACACGGAGTTCTTAAAAATGATAAATCTAACTTGAGAAGGGAAAAAGCACAGTATTACATGATACATGTCTTTAACTGAAACAAATTATGATATCTAAATTTAGAGAGAGAGAGAGAGAGAGAGAGAGAGAGAGAGAGAGAGAGAGAGCACCTTGCTGAGATGCTTATAGCTGGGACTACCTTTCTCAAATTGTGCAGACTAGAAGTATCATTCCTATGATACAGAAGATCGCCCCCGCCCCCCCCCCCCCCCCCCCACTTTTGTACTTGTTGCTAATATTGTTTTTCTTGCTGTTCCAGTTGTTTTTGCTGCTGTCCGGTAAGCTTAAGAAATGCTGCCTCCATCACTGACTTCTTGTCATTATGAACTGGCTATATCTAGATACCACTCTGCACAAGTAATACTTGGGGGCACTGATATTGTAGATGCATTGCACACATGAGATTAATATCTGGCCACCACTTGCTGTAACCTACAGCAATACACAAATACTTGTACAGGTACACTATTTACTAGCCATCAAGCATTAATACAACATGAACTGCCAAACTGTTGTATCCACAAAAATTTAGGTCCTCAAGAAAATAAACAAAGTAGAAGGAACTGACACTTTAAATCCCAAAATTTCTTGATGTATCACGGGATGCAATCAGTGACACTTGATAACAATATAAGCAAGGTTTATTAATGCTCCCTATGACTTAGGTCATGTCAATACAAATATCCAGACAAAATTTATCAGAGTCTGTTACTGCTGAGGGATTCAGTGCCCTACAGAATGCAACAGATTGAGATGATGAATTTGTCAGGGTACAACAAAGCGGTCGAAGGTCATAATCAAGAGTCCAGGAGCAGTGACAGCGAGAAGACAGTAGCTTAGTGTAGCTGGCAATCATCTGACTGCCAGAAGGGAACTAACTTTTGCCTCTTCTGCAGACAATTATATCATCATTCCCACACACCAGACTTGCTTGGATGGTGGTCATATGATACAGTTGTCACCACTTGTGGTGGAGCTGTTAAACCTATGATGCTCACAGAATCTGTCATCGCTGCATCTTTGCCCACTGTTGCAAAGATGTAAAAAGCATATGAAATGCATTCTGTTAACATGTGGCACACTGAAATAAATACATCAGAGTCATCATGAACTGTTGGACGCTTACATCTTAATAAAAAGCCATTGTGAGAGGTCACTGATCTACGTGAAAACAAAGCTGTGCAATTTCATACCATATCTGCGACCAGAAGACAGTGACACGGCAAGACACATTTTCCTACTCACTGCCATTTGTCTCTCTCATCCAGCCACTCTTGATCCCATTGACGCATGGCCTTCTGGCTCAGCAATGAGATGACAGTCCACAAAGAACAATTATGTAACCTATATCTCTGTAAGTTCTCTCTTGACTAAAAGAAATCCTGCTTGTTTCCCTTATTATTAAAAACAACCAGCAGAATCCCACCTCTTTTCTATGTTTTTGTATGATTTGGACCATTTTATCTGCTGGATATGTTCATTAAAGGCATGAAGAAAGCTAAGGAAACTGGAGCAGATAAGAAACTTCATCATTCCTCCAGATTCAGTGCTTCAAGACTGTAAATATCTCATTGGTGCACACTGTGAATCAAAAGCCACAGAATAACCAAAGGAGAGCCCCACTGTCTTGATTCAACAATATACCTGATGTTAAAATTTTGGTGTTCACCTATTGTTTTCATTTACAAATCATATTTGGAAAGATTTCTTTCCTAAACTTTATAAAATCCAAACCATCTCTGGGCCTCCTAAGGAGGCAAGAAGGTGATTTAGTACAACCTCAGTGGTATAACATTAACATCCATTTTTGAACAAATCCATAATTTCTCATTGTTTGCAAACAATCTTTGAATAGTTATTTCAGAATGGATGAATAACACTGTGGTGTGCTGGCACCAGAGGTACAGACTACACTTTTATTACTGTGATCATTTTTAACTTTCCTTCTTACTCAATCAACATGATAAGTAAATCTATGACTACCAGTAATTGGAACATCACTACAGCAGTTTCCACTTTATAATTTTTGTCTGTTTTCACTCTGGATATCACTTCCACTGTTTTATTTTGCATTATCATTTGTGTAATGTTTGTATTTACAGAAACTTAACAGTTGCCAAAGGAACAAAGAAAAGTCTAATTCCTTGAATTTTTGACAAAACAACAGAAAAATCATTAACTGCTAACATTATATATCTAGTGTAGTGTATCAGGATGTTTTATCAAGTTTACTAGTCCACTATCAAGAATTTCCCAGCAAACAATGACTGTAATAGAGGAAATAGGTAAAAATAATAAGCGAGATGCAATTAGAGAATGTCAGCGCCACTTTATTTTGGCACAGATGCTACAGGGGGGCAGAGGTACATTGGCAATGAACACACACCAGCTACCAGCTGGGCGCACATGTTTACACTGTGATGACTCCAGTTGAAGGTGCCATGAGCTGCCCAGAATAAGCAGCCTACCAACCATGCCACTGTCATCAAGACAAATGAATTACCTTTTAATTAACCATTGATTGTCAGTATGACCTTCAAGTCAGATGTATTAGATTGATGTTGGTTACCACTGATCTAGCCTATTTGAGCTACTATAATATATGTTAATGAGAAGTAATGAAATTTAAAATACTGAAGAGTTGAAACAAGAGTTAATTAGAAGTCATTTTGTAGCTCAGAATAGAAGCTGCGATTTTTCATTTAGGATTCCCTGCAAGACGGAATGACATCCAGAAAAGTTGGATGTTCAAGCACAACAGTGGCATAGAGGATCTGAACCACAAGAATGAAGTAGTAAGACAAAAATTCATGAAGAAGAGATGTCTGAGGTAGCAGATGGCAATCTAAAATAGTTGTCATGGTGTACTTAAGCTATATAGAACATACCCACAGCTTTTACCATAGCCATTCACAAATCTTACACTGGAACAGTGGTTTTGAATCACGAAAAGACTAATAAAACCACTGAACACAGAACATCACAAAACCACTGAAAATTTCTATAATACTTTACTACCAGCACAATTTTAAAAAAATTAAAGGAGACAGCCATTAACATAATAACGTCAGCACGGTGCGTATATATTAAGTATGGATAAATACGTGAACTGCACATCTTGTGAATCCTCTGGTTAAAAAAATTGCAACAGCTTACAGACGAACACCTTGAATTTTGTGATGGCACTTGGTTTGAAAGCTTTTTTATTTCTATCCTTTAAGCTGACACATGCAGAAGAAAACAATTTCCCTAATCATTCTGTATAGCCTATCTTAGTAAGCTGTGATGAAATAATTCGTAGACAGGTTTACTACGTACTTAGGAACGGAATCATTGCAATCTATACAACATTTTAGTAGCATAAGATTAGTACAATGTAAACAGTACCTTTTTTAAAACATCAAACTGTAAAATGTCTGTTTTCATAACTTTTAGTACCTCTCCATAGCTGTGTAATTAAGGTGATAAATCGATAACAATCACGGCCAACAGTTGATAGCCATGGGGATGTATTGTTACCTATAGCTTCTGCAAACATCATGCTTATAAAAACATGCTATCTTGAGGGACATGGCTTTCCTTGTTTAGTGTTTGGGCACCACTGGTTTCACATTTAAAATTAGAGAGAGAGAGAGAGAGAGAGAGAGAGAGAGAGAGAGAGACATTTTAAAAAATATGAAAATATCCAGAAACTCCAGCACAGACCCAGTTTTTCCCTCAGAACACTTACCTGTGCAGCTATCTTTTAAAAATTGCTCTGTCTGTCAGAAAAATTCAAATCAGCAGAACAGGAAGTGGTCATTGGAATGCAGATCACCGACATCTTCCCAATGAACAGATGCTCCGCTGACTTCAGGGTGCCTACTATGTGCTGGAGACTTTTTTAAATATATGAAAAGTTAGGTAAATTTTCAAAGGACTCCTATATTCTTTCAATAATTGCGAAAAATTGTGGGAAACACTAGGTGTTACAGTTAACTACATGTTTCTGAGCTAATGTTCTCACTGAGTTATCTTTGCTGAGTTTCTCGAGTATGTGATATTGCACCCAGGTTATATATTCAGAGAGCTGAATGTGTTTTACTTGATAAACTGGAAGCTACTGCATTTGCATGAGCAGCTAGGTAAATAAAAATTGTGTTAGGCAAAGTTCTGTTTACTTGCGCAAGCATAAAATATTTGGATGTGATATGTGTCCATAGTATTGCCTACTAATGAATGTTTTGTCTCAAAAGACATGCACTGCATTAGTTCGAAGCTGACATTAACGTTCAGAGATTTCAATTAAGGTCTACAGCATCTCACTACCTAAGAGAGTTAAGCTAAGATTTTCCCTCCCTCCAACACACAACATTCCATCATCATCCAAATGGTGATCGCTGAAACAAACTCAAAGTTCACAATAATAAGAGTACTGACAATGTCACAGAGCAATTGGGTAGGAAATCCAGAGTTCACTGAGAAACTCCCTCAGATGTTCACCAGTGGCCATGTCTCAGGAGATAATGCAGTTTACTGAAACATTATGGGCATTACTCCCCCTTCTATGTGTAAATGTATGCATGATGATACATACAATGTGGGTACACATGCATCTGGTTCTCCCCCCCCCCCCCCTCCCCAACACACACACACACACACACACACACACACACACACACACACACATTTTAACATCAACTATTTGCAATTAAGTAGTGAGTTGTAATGGTGAGGAGTTATGCATGTCATTATCATAACCAATTTCATCCCTTAAATGCAAACTGTTGTGTTTTAAGACATTTGTTTCACTATCTCAGAAACTTGTGTTTCAGCATGTGTCTCTTCACTGGCCAAGAAACACCAATTCTTTCATATGAGACCTAATCTCATATTACTTGGTTCACATGTACATTTATTTATTCAACTAGTAAAGTAATATAACAACCCAGGCACTTTTTTTGGCTGACAGTGAAGCTGCAAGGACAAGAATATCCTTAACATCGGTTTGTTGCACGATTCTCTAACATATTCTCAGTTTGAATATAATGAATTTCCCTGAGACAGAGAAGTTGCTGTCCATGCATCAGCACGGCTTTAGAAAGCATCGCTCCTGCGAAACTCAACTTGCCCTTTTTTCACATGATATCTTGCGAACCATGGATGAAGGGTATGAGACGGATGCCATATTCCTTGGCTTCCGGAAAGCGTTTGACTCGGTGCCCCACTGCAGACTCCTAACTAAGGTATGAGCATATGTGATTGGTTCCCAAATATGTGAGTGGCTCGAAGGTTCTTAAGTAATAGAACCCAGTACGTTGTCCTTGATGGTGAGTGTTCATCGGAGGTGAGGGTATCATCTGGAGTGCCCCAGGGAAGTGTGGTAGGTCCGCTGTTGTTTTCTATCTACATAAATGATCTTTTGGATAGGGTGGATAGCAATATGCGGCTGTTTGCTGATGATGCTGTGGTGTACGGGAAGGTGTCGTCCTTGAGTGACTTAGGAGGATACAAGATGACTTGGACAGGATTTGTGATTGGTGTAAAGAATGGCAGCTAACTCTAAATATAGATAAATGTAAATTAATGCAGATGAATAGGAAATAGAATCCCGTAATGTTTGAATACTCCATTAGTAGTGTAGCGCTTGACACAGTCACGTCGATTAAATATTTGGGCGTAACATTGCAGAGCAACATGAAGTGGAACGAGCATGTAATGGCAGTTGTGGGGAAGGCGGATAGTCGTCTTCGGTTCATTGGTAGAATTTTGGGAAGATGTGGTTCATCTGTAAAGGAGACCGCTTATAAAACACTAATATGACCATTCTTGAGCACTGTTCGAGCGTTTGGGATTCCTATCAGGTCGGATTGAGGGAGGACATAGAAGCAATTCAGAGGCGGGCTACTAGATTTGTTACTGGTAGGTTTGATCATCACGCAAGTGTTACGGAAATGCTTCAGGAACTCGGGTGGGAGTCTCTGGAGGAGAATCGCTACTGAGGAAATTTAGAGAACCAGCATTTGAGGCTGACTGCAGTACAATTTTACTGCCGCCAACTTATATTTCACGGAAAGACCACAAAGATAAGATAAGAGAGATTAGGGCTCGTACAGAGGCATATAGGCAGTAGTTTTTTCCCTCGTTCTGTTTGGGAGTGGAACAGGGAGAGAAGATGCAAGTTGTGGTACGAGGTACCCACCGCCACGCACCGTATGGTGGATTGCGGAGTATGTATGTAGATGTAGATGTAGATGTAGAATGTATCTGTGTGTCCCTCTGCACTGACCAATGCTTCCTCTTCAAAGTGAGTGGTTATCTCTACTTACTCCAGTGCATGGCTTTCTCTCAGGATTTCCAAGTACAGTGTTGTATTATTCTAGATTACTGACATGTACAAGCAACTAGCGAGAAATACTTTTTGTTTCACTCCAAATTTTTTAAAGAGTATAAGAAAAGTTATGTAAAATTAACTGTAGTATTGTCATTTATGGAGGCTTCAATGTTAGTTTTGCATGAGGGATTATTTCTGACAATAAAGTTCACAAAAAGGGTTAAAGGCAATTTTGAAACAGCTGCTAACAACTTGTTTTTACGTCTAATCGTAGTCCAAATGACAAAAGAAGAGTCCAAACAGTTAGAATGAGTTTGGTCAGGTTTCTTTGCACATATATCATAACCGATCAGGTCACAAAATTCTGTGTACCATATTTTAATGACTATAGGCCCTATGAGAATATAGGCCATACCTAAACTTTTGACACAAGATTATAGTAAAAAGTAGATATCTGATAAAGCAACACTAATAAATTTATGAGAAAGTTCAATACTTTTTCTGCATTTGTGTGACTAAAGTATACCTGTTAAGTTGGCAGAATAGAATAGTCTGCTAAAATTTTAGCCTCACCAGCTCTGTTGCCAGGTAGCAGGCTATATACACATGAGATGTGTCATCCAAATACTAGATTTATTGGAAGGTCTGGTGACGTGATTAATTCAGGGGACAGTGTAAGAAAGTTGTGGACATTTGAAAGGTTGAGCTTTTGGTTTATGATCGACGATGGTGTAATGGATCTGGGAGATGTGTTATTTTCTACTGGATTTGTCGGTACCAAATTTAATGAGGTAAGTTGTAAATGTTTTCTTATATTTTCGTCAAAATTTTTTTTAAATTGTAATTTGCCTTATTTTATGCTATTTTACTTATATTTTTAAGAGTGACAGCATATTGATTACTATTAGTAGATGTGACGAAGAATATCAAAGAGACTGATTACAAGTGGAAGGTTGTGTGTTGTGTAAAATGTCTTTGACGCTGGAGTCGTCTTTGACTGTAGTCAGTCGGCAGTGAACTCTTGGTGTGTGTTGATGGTAGAACAATGTGCAGGCCACCGTTATAAATATCTGCTAGTGAACAGGAAAAAATGAATTATGTTACTACTTTTTTTATATAAACTTTAAGAAGAAACCACATTCGAAGAAATGGTATTTGAAGCACCAAAAATTAGGCAAACGCATTGAACCAGGTCATTTCTGCAGCCGACAAAACTGCATTGTGGAATCATACTTCCACTAGACGACTGAAGCCAAGACAAATATCGTCTTGTAAACATTTCACGAAAAGGTACTGTCACGAAATATGCAAAATACAGTATATAAAAATAGTGAGCATATTTCAACTGGGGGCTGAGCTGGGATATTGTGTTCACATGATCTTCAACAGTGCTACGAAAAAGAAAATTTTTGTGTGTTCATACCAGTTTTTCAGAATGTGTGTTACAGTATTTGTGTTCATCAGGAAGTAAAAGTTTTGGAGAAGAAATGTTTCGGCAAAAAATATAATTTTCGACAGAAGAAGTAATTTCAAGAATTTTGGTCAACAATCACATGGATGGAAAACGTGGATTTGCAACAGTAGAAGAGTGTTCCAGATAAGTCACGAAACCCTCGTATTTTGTTAAAACAATATTTTTATCTTTTTTGTATTGTTGTGTATAATTTTTTTTTCACATTGACTTATGAGATTTTCGAGAGTATTGTGCCTAAAGTAGAAAATAGTAATTTAATAGACTTCGAAAATCAGGACTGGTCAAATGAAACAGAAAGAACCAATCAATTTGATTTAAAACGTTTTCTTGTAAATTTCACGAAACAAATTAAACAATCAGTTGAAGACAATAAGACTTACTGGGATGAAAAAATTGATAACATTTTGTTGCAAGTCCAAGCAGTAATACCCAAATGGGTGATCTTTTGAACAGAGCTGAAAGTGTTGAGGAAAAAATTGAATCTTTGGAAGAAAAAGTAAATGAAATTGATGCTAAATTGAGCGATGAAATTAATACTGTGAAAAATGAGTTACTGGCAGATAAGGAAAGAAAATTAATTGATTTTGATGAAATAAAAGGGGAAATTAAAAATTTGGATGAGAACACAAAAGTTTTAGTAAAAAATGTAGAACAAAAAACTGACAATCGTTTGGTTACTCTAGAAAAAAAAGTAGAATGCAATGATTTAGAAAACAAAAAATCTGTCAAAGAACTAAGTGAAAAAAATTGAAAGTTTTAACATTGAATTTCAAAGCAAAACTCACAATGTCAACACATGCAATTTTGTATCTAATATTCCAGTGAAGCACTTTTCGGTAGATGGACCCTTACACCCCACTGATTTTATACAGTATTGTAAGGATTGTTTTTTACCTCACTCACCAGATGATATGAAAATTAAATTTGTGAAAAAATTCTTGGAAGGGGAAACTTTGACTTGGGCAAACCAGATTGTAACTGTGGGGATGACCTTTTCAGAGTTTGAATCAAAATTTCTGGAAAATTTTTGGGATGATCTTAAACACACTAGAATCAAAAGTGAATTTTTGAATGGGAGAAACTATAGAGAATCAGATGGGAGCATGAAACAATTTTGCATAGGTGAACTTCAAAAACTTATTCATTTAACAAAACCTTTGGATGACTTGATCAAAATTGATACCTTAAAGAGAAGATTGCCATCAGCAATGCAGTTGAGTTTAGTTCATTGTCCTGATAGTAATGTTGAGCAGTTTCTCAATTATATTGAAAAGTTGGATAGGGTAACAACAAGAACACACAGAGGGTTTAATCAGAAAGGTAGTGGTCAAAATTGGGGAAACGATAACTTTCAAAAAAGGGAACAAAACAATTACCATGCTGTCAGTCAGAATTCAGGGGGATATAACAATTTTTAAAAGTAGGACTATAATTTTCATCCAAAACAAGAACAACATTTTTGCGGAAATAATCAACAAAATAGAGAGCACTTTAGGGATCAAAATCACAGAAATTTTGCTAGAGATCAGTACAACAGAAACTACCAACAACCAGGTAATGTTTGGCATAGAAATGGGAACAGAAATGTTGATCAGAGACATTGGCAGAACCACAATCAGCAGTTCAAACAGGAATCAGTTGTAATTCAGGAAATAAAAAACGAGTAGACACCCCCTTGAAGGTCCGCAAGGTTCAGGCAGAAGGTGAGCTTGATGAAAGGACCAATGGATGTGATAATCACAAACCCAAACATGACAGTTCCAAACCTAAGCTATCACATGAGGTTATTAGTTGTTACTTTTTGAAGAAATTTCAAGAGGAAAATAATGATGATATTGATAAAGATAAAATTTTCAGTACGCAAGAACATACAGTAGATAAACGTAATTGTGATTCATTTAATTTGACAGAGTTTTACACTTGGGCAGAAAAGAACAACACTTTGTCAGATGATGTAATCTGTAGTATTTCAAAGACGTGTGTGAATGAAAGAGAGAATGCATGCTGTGAGAAAGAAAATATTGGTGAAAGGGATCTGGTAACTTTAGAAAGGGGAAATAATATTTTGGGGGATAATTTGAATGTGTATGACCTGAATATGTATAATAATAATGATGTTGATGATAAAGTTGATAATGATGGTAATGGTATTGATGATGATGTTGAGGAAAGGTGTTTCATTAGTTTACATAGGGAGTTTAGTATACACATGGTTGAAAATGGATTAAATAGTGAGAATATTATAGAAATTCCCAGGGATGTTACCAGGATGAATAAGGCTCGCAAGCAGGGTGTATGTGAAAGTGTGAATTTTGATGTTGTTGGTAAAGAATCTGACTACACAAATAATGTTGACACATGTGTAACTTCTAGCCTAAGTGAAACATTTACAGATACTAATGACACACACACATTTCTTATGAATCTATGGCTGAACAGTGAAACTATTTCTTTTGACAAGAACTTCAGAAAGATGCTTATCAATGTATGTGAAACTATATGTCCTGAGTGGTGGAAAAAGATGAGATATTTTATTTTTGAAAAGCTGAAGGATAAGTACTTCAATAGTATACAATGTGATTTGGATGAAAATTCTTGGCTATTTGAGACAATAGAGAGTACTAATGACAATTTTGTATCTTGTGCAAATTTTATAACTGTGACAAATAATACATATAATGGTATACCATATGAATATAATAGAGGGAAACATTCCACGTGGGAAAAATATATTTAAAAAGAAAGATGATGAGACTTACCAAACAAAAGCGCTGGCAGGTCGATAGACACACAAACAAACACAAACATACACACAAAAATCTAGCTTTCGCAACCAACGGTTGCCTCGTCAGGAAAGAGGGAAGGAGAAGGAAAGACAAAAGGATATGGGTTTTAAGGGAGAGGGTAAGGAGTCATTCCAATCCCGGGAGCGGAAAGACTTACCTTAGGGGGAAAAAAGGACAGGTATACACTCGCACACACACACACATATCCATCCGCATATACACAGACACAAGCAGACATTTGTAAAGGCAAAGAGTTAGGGCAGAGATGTCAGTCGGGACGGAAGTACAGAGGCAAAGATGATGTTGAAAGGCAGGTGAGGTATGAGCGGCGGCAGATTGAAATTAGAAATTAGCGGAGATTGAGGCCTGGCGGATAGCGAGAAGAGAGGATATGCTGAAGGGCAAGTTCCCATCTCCAGAGTTCAGACAGGTTGGTGTTAGTGGGAAGTATCCAGATAACCCGGACGGTGTAACACTGTGCCAAGATGTGCTGGCCGTGCACCAAGGCATGTTTAGCCACAGGGTGATCCTCATTACCAACAAACACTGTCTGCCTGTGTCCATTCATGCGAATGGACAGTTTGTTGCTGGTCATTCCCACATAGAACGCTTCACAGTGTAGGCAGGTCAGTTGGTAAATCACGTGGGTGCTTTCACACGTGGCTCTGCCTTTGATCGTGTACACCTTCCGGGTTACAGGACTGGAATAGGTGGTGGTGGGAGGGTGCATGGGACAGGTTTTACACCGGGGGCGGTTACAGGGGTAGGAGCCAGAGGGTAGGGAAGGTGGTTTGGGGATTTCATGGGGATGAACTAAGAGGTTACGAAGGTTAGGTGGACGGCGGAAAGACACTCTTGGTGGAGTGGGGAGGATGTCATGAAGGATGGATCTCATTTCAGGGCAGGATTTGAGGAAGTCGTATCCCTGCTGGAGAGTCACATTCAGAATCTGATCCAGTCCCGGAAAGTATCCTGTCACAAGTGGGGCACTCTTGGGATTCTTCTGTGGAAGGTTCCGGGTTTGAGGAGATGAGGAAGTGGCTCTGGTTATTTGCTTCTGTACCAGGTCGGGAGGGTAGTTACGGGATGCAAAAGCTGTTTTCAGGTTGTTGGTGTAATGATTCAAGGATTCCGGACTGGAGCAGATTCGTTTGCCACGAAGACCTAGGCTGTAGGGAAGGGACCGTTTGATGTGGAATGGGTGGCAGCTGTCATAATGGAGGTACTGTTGCTTGTTGGTGGGTTTGATGTGGACGGACGTGTGAAGCTGGCCATTGGACAGGTGGAGGTCAACGTCAAGGAAAGTGGCATGGGATTTAGAGTAGGACCAGGTGAATCTGATGGGCCCAAAGGAGTTGAGGTTGGAGAGGAAATTCTGGAGTTCTTCTTCACTGTGAGTCCAGATCATGAAAATGTCATCAATAAATCTGTACCAAACTTTGGGTTGGCAGGCCTGGGTAACCAAGAAGGCTTCCTCTAAGCGACCCATGAATAGGTTGGCGTACGAGGGGGCCATCCTGGTACCCATGGCTGTTCCCTTTAATTGTTGGTATGTCTGGCCTTCAAAAGTGAAGAAGTTGTGGGTCAGGATGAAGCTGGCTAAGGTAATGAGGAAAGAGGTTTTAGGTAGGGCGGCAGGTGATCGGCGTGAAAGAAAGTGCTCCATCGCAGCAAGGCCCTGGACATGCGGAATATTTGTGTATAAGGAAGTGGCATCAATGGTTACAAGGATGGTTTCCGGGGGTAACAGACTGGGTAGGGATTCCAGGCGTTCGAGAAAGTGGTTGGTGTCTTTGATGAAGGATGGGAGACTGCATGTAATGGGTTGAAGGTTTTGATCTACGTAGGCAGAGATGCGTTCTGTGGGGGCTTGGTAGCCAGCTACAATGGGACGGCCGGGATGATTGGGTTTGTGAATTTTGGGAAGAAGGTAGAAGGTAGGGGTGCGGGGTGTTGGTGGGGTCAGGAGGTTGATGGAGTCAGGTGAAAGGTTTTGTAGGGGGCCTAAGGTTCTGAGGATTCCTTGAAGCTCCGCCTGGACATCAGGAATGGGATTACCATGGCAAACTTTGTAAGTAGTGTTGTCTGAAAGCTGACGCAGTCCCTCAGCCACGTACTCCCGACGATCAAGTACCACAGTCGTGGAACCCTTGTCCGCCGGAAGAATGACGATGGATTGGTCAGCCTTCAGATCACGGATAGCCTGGGCTTCAGCAGTGGTGATGTTGGGAGTAGGATTAAGGTTTTTTAAGAAGGATTGAGAGGCAAGGCTGGAAGTCAGAAATTCCTGGAAGATTAGGAGAGGGTGATTTTGAGGAAGAGGAGGTGGGTCCCGCTGTGACGGAGGACGGAACTGTTCCAGGCATGGTTCAATTTGGATAGTATCTTGGGGAGTTGGATCATTAGGAGTAGGATTAGGATCATTTTTCTTCGTGGCAAAGTGATATTTCCAGCAGAGAGTACGGGTGTAGGACAGTAAATCTTTGACAAGGGCTGTTTGGTTAAATCTGGGAGTGGGGCTGAAGGTGAGGCCTTTGGATAGGACAGAGGTTTCGGATTGGGAGAGAGGTTTGGAGGAGAGGTTAACTACTGAATTGGGGTGTTGTGGTTCCAGATTGTGTTGATTGGAATTTTGAGGTTTTGGAGGGAGTGGAGCTGGAAGTGGGAGATTGAGTAGATGGGAGAGACTAGGTTTGTGTGCAATGAGAGGAGGTTGAGGTTTGCTGGAATGGTTGTGAAGGGTGAGTGAGTTGCCTTTCCGGAGGTGGGAAACCAGGAGATTGGATAGTTTTTTAAGGTGGAGGGTGGCATGCTGTTCTAATTTGCGGTTGGCCTGTAGGAGGATGCTCTGAACAACCGGTGTGGATGTGGAAGAGGAAAGATTGAGGACTTTTATTAGGGACAGGAGTTGATGGGTGTGTTGATTGGCTGAGTGGATGTGTAGGTGAAGGATTAGGTGGGTGAGGGCAATGGATTGTTCGGTTTGGAACTGGTATAGGGACTGATGGAAAGAAGGGTTGCAGCCAGAGATGGGAACTTTAAGTGTGAGGCCTTTGGGGGTGATGCCAAATGTCAGACAAGCCTGAGAAAATAAAATATGGGAGTGTAATCTGGCTAGGGCGAAGGCATGTTTGCGGAGGGAATGTAAATAAAACTTAATGGGGTCGTTGTGGAGGTGTTGTGAGGGTGACATGGTACTAGAAGGTGGAAAGTGGAACACGAGGCTGAAATGAAAATGAAAATAAATATAAAAATATATGGGGAGAGATAAAGGTAAAACTAGAAATCAAATGGAGATCTGGTGTGAAAAAAGGCGAAAAAGGGTTGGTTAGAGCTGGGCTATGTTGATCCTATGGTGAACTTGTGTAGGTAGATAATGATGTGCATAAAGGTTAGGTGGTTGTGTTGCCGCCAAAACACGTTAAAGGGTGGAGAAATACGGGAAAATTTCGAGAAAACTACGTGAGGATGTATTAAAAGGGTGGTTTGGTGGTGGCAGATTATGGAAATGAAGCTAACAATTGTCTGATGAAGAAATAATGACGTTAAAACCTGTGGTAAGCGGCTAAAAATGATCGATGATGTGAGAAAAATGGAAATGGAAATAAAGCAAAAGCTATTAAAACTGGCCGAAAAGGTTGTTTAATAGCTGAAAGGAACTGTTTGTGAACTGGAAACGGCGGATTTTATAGCAGCGGTAGTGTTGAAAGCGGAAAAAAAGAAAAAAAAAAATTTTGGTTATGGTTTGGAAGTGGGTTACGTATTATTACGTATTATTGAGTATATATCGGCGGGATAAAATTGTATACTGGATTACGGTAAAAAAGGAGAAGGTGAATAGAAAGTAAAACTGCTGGCAAAAACAGAAGGAGGAAATAAGATGACAGAAAAGACTACGAAATGTAACAGTGACAATAACAATAACAATAACAAACGTGATTGTTGGGTTCAAATTAATGATATGAATATAATAGAGGGAAACATTCCACGTGGGAAAAATATATTTAAAAAGAAAGATGATGAGACTTACCAAACAAAAGCGCTGGCAGGTCGATAGACACACAAACAAACACAAACATACACACAAAAATCTAGCTTTCGCAACCAACGGTTGCCTCGTCAGGAAAGAGGGAAGGAGAAGGAAAGACAAAAGGATATGGGTTTTAAGGGAGAGGGTAAGGAGTCATTCCAATCCCGGGAGCGGAAAGACTTACCTTAGGGGGAAAAAAGGACAGGTATACACTCGCACACGAGTGTGCGAGTGTGCGAGTGTATACCTGTCCTTACTAAAAGAAAATAGATTGGAGAATATTGAAATTCATAGATTTGATACTGATGAAGTTGAATTTGGGAATTTAGTAAATTTGAAAATTTCAGAAACACAAAATTTATCTGGGGAACAAAAACAACAGTTAGAAAATCTGCTGTGGGAATACAGTGATATTTTCAGTGACATACCTGGTAGGGTAAAGGGTTATCAGTGTGAGCTTCAGGTAAAACTTCATGAACCATTTTTCATAAAACCATACAGTATTGCAATATCAAAAAGGCCTGCTGTTGAGAAAGAGCTGAAAAAGATGGAAGGATGTAATATAATAGAAAGGAGTATCAGTGCATATAATAATCCTCTAGTAGTTGTTTCGAAAGAAGATGGTGGAGTAAGATTGGTTTTGGACTCTAGACACTTAAACAAAATTTTGTTCAGACAGACAGGCCATCCCGAAAATATTGACGAGTTACTCTATAAATTTACAGATATAAAATATATGTCAAGTTTGGATCTAACTTCAGGATTTCATCAGGTACCACTTTCAGTTAATTCTAGAAAATATACTGCTTTCTTGTACAATGGTAAGAGTTACCAATATTGTGTTGTGCCATTTGGGTTAAATTCTTCTGTTTCCGAATTTATAAGAGCTTTGGATCATGTACTGGGGCAAGAACTTGCATCTAAACTGATAATTTATGTAGATGACATTTTGGTTACAGGGCAAAATTGGGAGGAACATTTTTTGATTTTGAAGTCAGTTTGTGAAAAACTTAGAAAAGGGGGGATGACATTGAAATTAGAGAAATGTACGTTTGCAGTTTCTGAATTAAAATTTTTGGGTCATGTTGTCACAGACAAGGGAATTTTGGCAGATCCAGAAAAAATTAAAGCAATTGCAGAAATTCCTATTCCTAAGACTAAAAAACAATTAAAGTCGTTCTTTGGGTTATGCGGTTATTACCGAAAACATATAAGTGATCAGAGTCTGAATGCACCATGTTTAAGTCAGTTACTTAAAAAAAAAAACACTGTTTGGGTTTGGGATAAAAGTTGTCAGGAAGAGTTTGATAAAATTAAGCAAGAGTTGAGGAAGCAACACTTATTACACAGACCTGATTTTAATTTACCATTTTGTTTGAACACTTATAGCAGTAATTATGGGCTTGGAGCAGAGTTGTTTCAAGAAAGAGTAGAGACTGGAGTTAAGATACATTGTACCATAGCATTTGCAAGCAGAATGTTGCTCAAGCACGAAAAAAATTATACAGTCTCAAAGAAGGAACTTTTGGCAATTCATTGGGCTTTTACAAAATTTAGAATTTACCTTATTGGACATAAAACCATAGTATTTTCGGATCTCAAAGCTTTGAGTTACTTACAAGAGTGCAAATTACACCACAGTAGATTCACCAGATGGGCAATATTTCTGCAACAGTTTGACTTTGAAATCAAGCACATAAAAGGTTCTGAGAATGTAGTAGCTGATTCACTTTCAAGGTTACCAATTGGGGGAGAAAAGGAGATTTTTGAAAAAGAGGAGGAAAAGCAATTTAAAATTAGATACTTGAAAGGGGTGGAGAATGAGAAAACAATTAGAACTGTGTGTAACAAAATTAGGAAAAATCAAAATTTAGATCAAAGTTGGAAATTAATCAAAGAATATTTAGGCAAGAAGGAGATGAAAAACTTGATAAACTTTACAAATTACATAAGGGGATTTTATTTCGGAGAACAGATGTAGATTCTGATCATTGGAAACTGTGTTGGCCAGAGGCAGATGCTGAAAAGCTGATTATTTACATACATGAAAGTTTTGGTCATTGTGGGATACAGAAGTGCATTCAAAAGATACAAGAAAACATTTATTTTTACAATACTGGAAAGAAGGTAAAAAATGAATTGGCAACCTGTGACAAATGTCAGAGAGTTAAAGTGAGCAATCAAAGACGTGGTGGAGAGATGCAAAACATTATTCCGGAAAAACCTTTAGATCTTATTGCTGTGGACTTATATGGAATGTTACCAAAGAGTAAAGGTGGTCACTGTTACATATTTGTTATGGTAGATATATTTTCAAAATTAATTAAACTATATCCAGTGAAAGAAGCTACTAGCCATGAAATTATAATAAAAATTGAGAGAGATTATTTCGCACAGGTGGGTAAACCAAAAGCTATATTATCAGATAATGGTTCACAGTTCACCTCTAAAATTTGGAAAAAGTTTATTGAAAGATCAGAATTGAAGCATATACTTATATCTGTTTATTCTCCATCCACCAATCCTGCAGAAAGATATATGAGGGAAATTGGGAGACTTTGCAGAACCAATTGTAGCCATAAACATCCAACCTGGTTTGACCACATTCGAAATTTTGAAGATCTTATGAATAGCCTACAACATAGTTCCACAGGATTTTCACTGTATGAGATAATGTTTAATATCAGACCTCTAAACCTTATATCAGAGCTTATTGAATTTCCTAAATGTACATCTTTAACCATGCAAGAGAGAGAAGATATTGTCAGGGAAACTATGAGGAAACAAGGGGAAAAGAGGAATAAAAGACATAACAATAGGGTAAAATAAACCACTTTCAAAATTGGGGATCTTGTTCTGGTCAAATCTCATGAAAACTCAAAAATGTTAACTTCAGAAATTAAAAAATTCTTTGATATCTATATTAGGCCTTTTGAAGTCATAGAAAATCCACATCCTAATGCTTATCGTTTGGTATACCTTAAGTCAAAGAAATTATTTGGTCTCAGGAACGTTGTCTCTTTGAAACTATATAAACAGAAATCATAATTTCAAAATTTAAATAACCTATTATCATCTAAAACAAAAGTCCTCCACTGGAATATGCTTGCTCGAACAAAACTACCTGTACAACCAAGTATGTATATTTGCATGTATAAATTAATAATTTGAAGTCACATGTTAATTGAAACTGATGAAAAAACACTGTTGTAACAAAGAATGAGAGAAAGATTTATTTTTACTTTTATTACAAAAAAAATGTCTCCATAGTGATCATTTCTGAATTTTTCTAATTTTTGGAAGCTAAGTCTTCCCTGTGAGTGAAGGCATGCATGTGAGGACATGCATGCAAAGGTATAAGTTTCAAAACCAATTTCAGATAAAGCTTCATGATATATGAGCAATTTATTGTTCTTTATACTGATGTTGTGGGGAGCGAAAGTACTCTTCACAAGAATGTGACTTGTAGTAATATTGTAGTAGAGAGGCAAGTGTACATAAATCATTGTAAAAAAAAATTTAGATAATACTGATGTATCTTTAGCTGTACTAAAAAGAAAGAAAAGCATATATATATATATATATATATATATATATATATATATATATATATAAATATAATAGAGGGAAACGTTCCACGTGGGAAAAATATATTTAAAAAGAAACGTTCCACGTGGGAAAAATATATTTAAAAAGAAAGATGATGAGACTTACCAAACAAAAGCGCTGGCAGGTCGATAGACACACAGACAAACACAAACATACACACAAAATCTAGCTTTCGCAACCAATGGTTGCCTCGTCAGGAAAGAGGGAAGGAGAGGGAAAGACAAAATCCTTTTGTCTTTCCCTCTCCTTCCCTCTTTCCTGACGAGGCAACCATTGGTTGCGAAAGCTAGATTTTGTGTGTATGTTTGTGTTTGTCTGTGTGTCTATCGACCTGCCAGCGCTTTTGTTTGGTAAGTCTCATCATCTTTCTTTTTAAATATATATATATATATATATATATATATATATATATATATATATATATATATATATATATATATAAACAGAAATCATAATTTCAAAATTTAAATAACCTATTATCATCTAAAACAAAAGTCCTCCACTGGAATATGCTTGCTCGAACAAAACTACCTGTACAACCAAGTATGTATATTTGCATGTATAAATTAATAATTTGAAGTCACATGTTAATTGAAACTGATGAAAAAACACTGTTGTAACAAAGAATGAGAGAAAGATTTATTTTTACTTTTATTACAAAAAAAATGTGTGTGCGAGTGTATACCTGTCCTTTTTTCCCTCCTTTTTTCCCCCTAAGGTAAGTCTTTCCGCTCCCGGGATTGGAATGACTCCTTACCCTCTCCCTTAAAACCCAAATCCTTTTGTCTTTCCCTCTCCTTCCCTCTTTCCTGACGAGGCAACCATTGGTTGCGAAAGCTAGATTTTGTGTGTATGTTTGTGTTTGTCTGTGTGTCTATCGACCTGCCAGCGCTTTTGTTTGGTAAGTCTCATCATCTTTCTTTTTAAATATATTTTTCCCACGTGGAACGTTTCCCTCTATTATATTTATATATATATATATATATATAAAATACAAAATAAAAAAACATTAGTAAAAAAAATACATTAAAAAAATTCAAAAAGAAAATCAGAAGTAAAAATATATAAAAGGCAAATATATAGAAAAAAAATACTACACTATATATGTCCAGTATCATTTTTATTGTACAATATGTAAGCAAAATGAAATTAACATTAATATGGGGAACAAAAAATTTAATTATGAGAACCAGTTGGCACAGTGTGATCAAAGAAGTGGTTGTAGATATCTTATACTAGCAAATGAGTTTTATCTTACTATTATTTTCAATCTGTATGCTGTATTTTAGAATATTTCTCATGTATGTATTATGCCATGTATATTTGTCATGTTAAATAATTTCTTTACTTGAATTTTTTTGTGTATGAGATTGATGGGGAAGGATCATTGCAACAACAGCCAGTAACAAGTCCACAGATTCAAAGAGTCCAAATTTGGAAGAGGTTATCAGACTGCATCATTAATGTACTATTTGTGTAATACAGATCCATTACGGAGTGTGGTCGGGATTTTGTTGTATATGTTCATAACAACAAAAGCCCGGGGAGCAGTAGTAATGGATCTGGGAGATGTGTTATTTTCTACTGGATTTGTCGATACCAAATTTAATGAGGGAAGTTGTAAATGTTTTCTGATATTTTTGTCAGAATTTTTTAAATTGTAATTTGCCTTATTTTATGCTAATTTACTTATATTTTTGAGAGTGACAGCATATTGATTACTATTAGTAGATGTGATGAAGAATATCAAAGAGACTGATTACAAGTGGAAGCTTGTGCGTTGTGTAAAATGTCTTTGACGCAGGAGTCGTCTTTGACTGTAGTCAGTCGGCAGTGAACTCTTGGTGTGTGTTGACGGTAGATTGGTTGGTTGTTTTGGAGAAGGAGATCAGACAGCGTGGTCATCGGTCTCATCGGATTATGGAAGGATGGGGAAGGAAGTCGGCCGTGCCCTTTCAGAGGAACCATCCCGGCATTTGCCTGGAGTGATTTAGGGAAATCACGGAAAACCTAAATCAGGATGGCCGGACGCGGGATTGAACCGTCGTCCTCCTGAATGCGAGTCCAGTGTCTAACCACTGCGCCACCTCGCTTGGTGTTGAACATTGAACAATGTGCAGGTCACCGTTATAAATATTTGCTAGTGAACAGGAAAAAATGAATTATGTTACTACTTTTTTTATATAAACTTTAAGAAGAAACCACATTCGAAGAAATGGTATTTGAAGCACCAAAAATGAGGCAAACGCATTGAACCAGGTCATTTCTACAGCCGACAAAACTGCATTGTGGAATCATACTTCCACTAGACGACTGAAGCCAAGAAAAATATCGTCTTGTAAACATTTCACGGAAAAGGTACTGTCACGAAATATGCTAAATACAGTATATAAAAATAGTGAGCATATTTCAATGGGAAAGAAGCATACTAGTTACAAGTTGAAATTTTAACTTCAAGTTACCAGCTATGCAAAGGAACACAGGAAACAGGAAGCTGAATGCACATTTGATGTTGACGAAAAAAAACATTCATTGGTGGAGCGCAACAGAACAGAAACTTGTAAATCCTTCAAAAAGTGAGTATGCATTTCAAGCGTAAAAGTGTGAATGTCCAGATGTTGAAAACTTGCTCAATTTTGCAATCCAAAATAGGAAATGTGGATCTGCTATTACAACAGAAATGATTCTAATTGCAGGTTGCAAAATAGCACATAGAAGAAATAGTTTTCCAGTAGGATTTGAAGTTTTGCATGGGTAGGTTTGGCAATTTATGCAGCAAAATAATTTGTTTGTTGTAGAACTACGATTGCGCAAAAACTGCCTCAAACTCTTGAAGACAGTTTTATTATCTTTCCAGCATTACCTAATCTGACTCTGACATGAAAATTGTTGTTTACCTTCCCAAGTAGGGAATGCAGAGCAATCGCCGGTATACCTTGATATTCCAAGCAGCACTACAGTAAATAACTTAAGTGAACGTAGTGTGCAAATACGAACATTTGGTGCTGAAAAGCAGCGGTGCAGAGTGATGTTAAGCGTTATGGCTGATGGAAGAAAATTGCTACCATATGTGGTTTTTTAATCACAAAACCCTCCCCAAGGGAGAAAGCTTCCCACCTGGTATCATTCTAGGAGCTTGCGACGGTGAGCGGATGACAAGAGGAAATGGTCCTAGATTGGATTTCAGTAGTTTGGAATAAGTGGCCAGGAGCTCTTCTTCGTTCAAAATCATTTCTGGTGTTGGACAGTTTTCATGGGCACACTGGTGACTGAGTGAAACGGAATCTGAAAGAAGGAAACTGTGACTTAGTTACTATTCCCAGCAGCATGAGAAGTGTGTTGCAGCCTTTGGCTGTATGTATAAATCATCCAACTTTGATGCCAGGTGACCATTTGCAATGTTCTTCTGAGTCAATAGTGTGCCGTTGGATTTTGACTGCTGGGCGACCTATATGGGAAGAACTTATAATTAGAAGTTTTAAAAAAACCAGAACTTCCAATCATCTTGATGTGACTGAAGATGACCTTTATGGCAGTGGATCTGAGCAACATTCTGGCTCATCTAACAAGGATGAAGATTCATATGCTGGTGATGCTGAGAAGTGATTGTGCTTAATTTGGGTGAAATAGTATGGAGTAAATCGGACCAACTGTGTAAAGTTTTTATGTGTTCAGATTTATTGTACTTTTAGATATATATTTTCAGCAAAAGCCATAAAAAATTATCGTTACTGGTAATCTGTTCAATGTTGGGTGAATTTTGCCTCCATCTGTCTAAACTAGATTGAGTACAATTCTTCATTTAAGTGGCCATGGAGTTGGCAAATGCTATACACCTGTTAAAGGTATTTGAACTCCATATTTGCAACTACTAAAAATGTGGAAGCAGATGACATATCCAGATGTACGCAGAAATCAGACAAAAATGCCTCACTGACAATGTTTTCAATAAATAAAATGAAACATGTGAAGTAAAATATATGTATCTCCAGAAGCAGGAAAATGGCTTTCTAATACCTTTAATAATAAATATGATGTATGCAGTCACTGCTACATATTTTATAACAAACCGTAGCTCCATCAAACACATCATCAAATTTAAACCACATCAAATTCAAATAAATATAACATTTCTGTGGTTTGGGATTCCTATGTTACGTACATCTGCTTCTGTTTACAAGCATGTGTTGAACTATATGTTGGCTGCACTGTAACAGTTGTTGGTGCCAACTGACGCCATTTGATTTATAAAGAAACATCTACTCTCATCAGTCGGTGTGCATTTCAAGGGCAAAATTGCAAATATCCAGATGTGGAAACAAAGTTCCTTGTCTTTTTTGAGAGCAGCAACTGTATCAAGTTTTTCTACACACAAGATACATGCACTTGTCATTTTGAAATTGATGATTTATGATTTGAGGGCAGGAATTCCAAATTATAGCATGCACAATGATTTTTCAAGCCAAAGTTTAGGGAAGAAAAGTGTGACCTATATTTGTGCAAATATGGTACATCTATTACAATGTCTCAGTGATGTTGCAGCTGTATAAATAACTAATGTTTTACGTCAGATAGCTTAATTATCACCAGCAGTCTTTTGTACATCGTGGTTGAAAGATACCAACAGCCCTGCCAGCTTCTTTCACCATCCAAAGTAGTACAGCTTCCATGATTTGAATGAAAAGTGATAACAAATGGTTTACTTGAGCATCAGAATTATCTGGTAATAATTAAGTGTACTAATCAATAAAGGTTAAATAAAAAAAGAGTAATTCAGTATATTAGCAAGACTCACCATACTTGTTACAAGTAGAGGGTTACTGCAAGAAATATCTACATTAAGGCCATAATCCCAACCAAGAGTGCACATCAGCAGAGCACCAAATGTGCTCCATAAGGAGATTCCACCCTGTTCCCAAGCTACAGCCATAGCACAGCCATCTGGTGTCCAACGAATACATTTCACAGGTCCAGGCAAACCTGGATAATCTTTATTTGACAACATAATATGATGTGACACTTCCAAACCACCAGTGCTCTCATCAATACAATATACAACAGCCTGGGAGCTGAAACAACAAAATACATGCAAATTTAATGTCAATGCCATTTTTAATATCCAAAGGATGGGATATCATTCAAAGTATTTAATACATTATGTTAGGTTCTGTAGTAACAGCATGACAATTTATATCAAAATTATTAAGATAGTCCAGGATTTGACTTCTCTGTCAGCCACAAAGTAGGAACTCCTGGTGTATATTAATGCCAAGTTGGTAACCACAACTAATTAAGGAAAAGAGCAGAAAAGTAAGACAGTATGAAAAATCTTACTTTCTCCTTCCAAACACAATGAGTCGGTACTTGTGATTAACACTAGCACACGTGGCATCTTCTAAGCTTTGGGCCCAAATACCTTGCACCTGCTGTAAGGACAAAGAAGCATCCAATTACGTCTTGCATATCAGTTTTACTTTTTTTATGATAATACAAACTAAAACAAAATTCTAATGTACTGTCTCAAAATAATGTTAACTTAAATGCTGAACAACATAGAAATAGTACTCATTAAAAGCAACAAACATGTTTCAAGAGAAAACATACAGGAATGTATCAAACTGCCCACACTTTATCTCAAGCTTTCAAGACTCTTTCTTCAGAAACTATAGAGCATAAAATGGAAAACCAAATATTTAGAAGATTAGTGTGTTCACTTAGAAATATCGGTCAAATGAGGATCTGAGGTAGCATAAAAAAGAAGCAGAATAATAAAATGTAACTGATACGATTCTGATTCCCCACCTTCAATCAAATGAATTAATTCTCTGACTGGTGCAGACAAGTTAACTTTTCAAACTCCACCACTCTCCACATGCTGAGGACATTTTTAAACATGGCCTCTGGCTTTTTTTCTTAACTGCTGAGTTTACACATCCTACTCTGCAAACCCTCTCACTGCTGTGGACAACTTACTTATATATCTAGCTTATTACTGACACAGGGAGAAACATCATGGAACAAAAATTAATTTCAACGAAAATTTTCCAATAGATGTAAGCATCTTAACATAAATGAGGTCAGCTACAAATGACAGATGAATCTCAATACAACGGCTAGAGTTTGAAATGCACATTATGCCATCCGTAACGTTCACTATGCATGGCTGCATAAGTTTGGCAGTCAACAATTGTGGCACTATTAATCAGGTAACGCCATCCACCACAGCAATGTTGTACCACAGTGGACGGGAAAAATCAGTTTTTAATTGTCTTGAGGCCAACAATGGTTTCTAACTGTTGAGAGTCCGTCACAAGGTGTGTTCAGTATGCTGTCCACCATTTTCTGCCTCAAGTTGAAATCAAGAAACAGTATGTTCTAAAAGAGATCAAAGTGTCTTTGGGGTCATGTCCAGAATGTTGCACAACACGTTTTCAATTCAGCTACATTCGTAACTGGCCGGTGTGGAGTTGCTAGTCTCCCATCGGGCACCTTCCCAGGTGCTGGATTAGGGAACGTTCACCAGATATGGTGGAAACCGGGGAAATAAAATACCTGGGGTGGACCAAAAATTGCAAAACAACAACTGCTGCCTTGCAGTTGGGAGTTGTGTCTCCAAAGGCTGAGGGAAGAAAACCCTGATTAAAAATCACCCGTCCCCTGGTAGGGGTTACACGCAGGGTTGACAGCCTGCTCTGTAAATAACAATCGTTGCGAAACTTCTACAAAGTGAAGTCGGACGGATGAAGGAAGACAGACCTGGCATGGAAAAGGACGAAGAGGATGGAATACAAGTAAATGACGGAGGGAAAATAAGGAAGAAGAGAAATATAACGCATAGATCAGATCTATGTATTGGTACTTGGAATGTGCGATTCCTATATGTACCAGTAGCTCTGAAAGAAATGCTGGATCAAACAATGAATCTGAAGCAAAGTATAATAGCACTACAAGAAATTAGATGGACAGGGAGTGGAGTTTTACAAAAGAAAGAGGCGAATATATTCTATAGCTGCAGCGAAAGAAATCATGAACTGGGGACAGGATTTGTTGTACACCATCAATTAAAGCATTTGGTACTAGGGTTTACTTATATTAGTCCAAGATTATCAACACTCAGGATAAAGGGGAAATTCTTTAACTATTCCATAATTAATGCCCATGCACCAACAGAAGAATCTGAAGAAGAAGAAGAAGAAGAAGAAGAAGAAGAAGAAGAAGAAGAAGAGAACGAAGTATTCTATGAATCTTCGGAAAGAGTATATGATGATTGCCCAGGCCATGATATTAAAATAATAGCCAGAGACCTAAATGCTTAGGTGGGAAAAGAACAGATTTATAGACCGATAATTGGCCCCCACTGCAAACATGCAACAAGTAATGAGAACGGAACAAGGCTTATACTGTTCGCAGCATCTAGAAACATGGTAATAGTATCAACACTGTTCCCACATAAAGAAATACATAAGGGAACATGGAACTCACCGGATGGAAACACAGTAAACAGATCGACCATGTGATGACAGATTTGAGACACAAATTGGACCTATTGGACGTGAGGAGCCTCAGAGGCCCAAACATAGATACAGATCATTTTCTGGTATGGGCACGGGTGAGGGCAAGGATATCTAATGCAGCGAAAGGAGTCTGACCCAGGGCACAGAAATATAATATAACAACTTTTGAATCAGTGGAAGTTAGAGAACAGTATCAGGAGAAGATAACTCGGATTCTGGAAAATGTTGGAGAATATAACAATATCAAAGATAAGTGGGAAGCGATAAAAAAGAGGACATTGGCAAGAGAGATACTTGGAATTGGGACAAGACAAGTAAGACCATCATGGTTTGACAATGAATGCGAAATGGTAACTGAAGAAAAGAACAAAGCATATAGAAGGACATTGCGATCACATTGTACGAGGAGGACATAAGAAGAATACAAAGAAAAATGGAGGATTGAAAAGAGGACTCACCAAAGAAAAAAGAGAGAATGGATGAAAGCAAATGTCAAAGAAATGGAGCTCATGAGAAGCAAAAATTAAATAAGAAAATTCTATAGAGAGGTGAATGCCGCACAGAAGCCTTTTGATAGTAAAACAAGCTTAATAAAAGATGAGACAGGGAATATAATAAGTGAAGGGAATATGCGAAAGATGGTGCAGGTATTTTGATAGTCTGCTAGACCCTAGAATAACTATACCAGGTAATCCAGCAGAAACGAATGGGGAAGAGGACCCAGACAACAACACTACCCCACCAAGTATAGAAGTGAAAACTGTCATGAAGAAATTGAAAAACAACTAGGTGGTAGGGACAGATGGTATTCCAGCAGAACTGTTTAAGCGAGGAGGCAAAGAGCTGAAACGAAGCCTTCTGAAAATGGTCACCAGAATATGGGAAGTGTAGAAAATGCCCTAACAATGGAAAGAGGTTATCATATGTCCCATATATAAGAAAGGAGATAAGATGGAGTGTGGCAATTACAGAGGGATCACACTACTTAATTTGGGATATAAAATATTCTCTAATTACTATTTGACAGAATACTCCGAATCATACAGAGGGAGACGGGGCCATACCAATGCGGATTCCTTCCTGGGAAGTCAACTATAGATCAAATATTAATCTTAAGACAAATCCTGGAAAAAACAAACGAATAGGGGGTTGGCACGCATCACCACTTTGTAGATTTCAAAGCAGCTTATGATAGCATAAATAGAGAGCAGTTATATCAAGCTCTAGATGAACTGGGAATCTCAAGAAAGTTGGTAGGGCTGGTGAGAATGACAATGAGCGAACCACAAGGTAGTGTAAGAATAGGAGGAATGATGTCCACTACACTGAGTATTAAAACCGGAGTGCGACAAGGGGATGCATTGGCATGTCTTCCCTTTAATGCCGCCCTGGAGAAGGTGATGAGAAACTCAGACCTTCTGAACGGGGGAACAATCTTCTATAAATCAGTGCAGATACTGGCCTACGCAGATGACATAGATATAATAGCAAGACCCCAAAAAGCAATGGAAGAGACATTAACAGCTCTCGAACAGGCTAGTAGGAACATGGGGTTAATTTTAATGAACAAAAAACAAAATATATGGTAGCTGGAAAAGCACTTAGAGAAAATATGCCAAATACAACAACAATGGGCAATTGTATGTTCGAGAGAGTTGAACATTTCAAGTAACTGGGCTCGACAGTTATGCATCTAAATGATAGCTCCTATGAAATTAAGCAGAGATTAATACTAGCCAATAGAGCCTATTTTGCCCTAACAAGACTTCTATCCTCAAGGCTCCTGGCTCATACCACTAAATTAACTATCTACAAATCACTTACATGACCAGTGCTTACATATGCCTCGGAAGCCTGGACATTAACAACTAAAGATATTGAAACACTGGATGCATTTGAAAGAAAGGTACTCAGACGAATTATCAGCCCAATCTGTGAAAGAGGAAGACGGAGGAGGAGATACAACCATAAGTTGTATATCATATACAAAGACCAACCCATCAGAAGGATAGTGAAATCATCCAGACTGAGGTGGGCAGGGATGTGGCTCGCATGAATGATACAGAAGTACCAAAAAGAATATTACAAGGAAAGCCATGAAGGCGGAGAGGATGTGGTCAACCAAGAGCCAGGTAGGAAGATGGCGTAATCGAAGATCTTAGGAAGCTGGGCTATAGAAACTGGAAATTACTGGCAAAGGACTGAGAGAAATGGAAGGAAATTGTAGAAAAGGCCAAGGCTCATCATGAGCTGTAGAGCCAATAAAGAAGAAGAAGAAGGAGACATTCGTTACTGGAGCACTGAACACAAGATTTTTCAGATAACCCCATAGCCAGAAGTCACACCGATTAAGATCAGGTGATCTGGCCAGCTAAGCTGAAAGGAAACTACAGCTGATAATTCTAGCATTACTGAAATGCCTCACCAGAAGCCACATCACTGCATGTGCACAATGTGCAGAGGACAGTCATCTTGCATAAATATCATCATACCCATATCCTCATGGTGTTGAAGGACTGGAATGACATTGGTGTGCAAAAGGCTCTTATAGCATTTACCAGTGAGTGTACAAACCTTTGCAGAGTGAAATGGTACCATTTTATATGCATGCGGTTTTGCTGTTACCCATATTCTGCAGTTCTGAGTATTGACATGTCCTTGCGGATGGAAAAGGGCTTCGTCTGCTCACAGAATGTTCCATGGTCATCACTGTCTACTGACGTGCAAGCAAGAAATTTCAGAACGAATGTCTGTCTTGCTGGCAGGTCAGCAGGAAGCAACTCCTGAACATGGGTGACTTTTAATGCATAGCAATGCAGGACATTTCATAGGATTTTACACACCGTGCTCACAGGTATGTCCAATGTTCAGGCAATTCCCCATGCACTGCATGTTTGCACACCACTGCTTGACCCCTCTTGCAAACACTGTGGCCCCATCTTCAACAAACATCAAATCAACTACTTTCCTCCCTCTGATTCATTGGGCTTCTAAAGAACCTGTCCTTTCAAATTTTGTAATTATTTTCTCCAGACCCTTAGCAGACATTGAACAAATGCCTTTTTTCACACCCTTGAGTGTCTGGTACTTTTGCAGGGCTATTTGTGCATAGTCATGGTTCTTGTAAAAGAGCACAATTCTTCGTAGAGACAGTCATTCTGGGCATCTCACGCGTAAACTGAGGAATAGTCAAGTGTCGTGTGTCTGTTGGTGTACATGTTCTGACGCTTACAGTACCATCTATTGGTCAAATTTTCATTAATTTTTTTTATCCATGATGCTTCCCCTTGCATCAATAATATGCTGTTCAAATCTGACATCATTCTCAGCAGTGGTTCTCTTTCTACTGGATTTTGAAGCTGAAACTTTAATTATGGACATCCTGTATTTACCATACAATATACATACCACTTTGCATGCTATCATTTGCAGAAAAACCTTGTTCTATTATTTTGAACTGTTTATGAAATATGACAATTGTTATGACCACATGATTCTTGGTGCACAGGGACAGAATTGGGTACACCGTGTACGTCAGTTGATTGAGTATAAAAACCAATAACTCAAGAACAAAACTAATGTTCTCAATTTTCAATAAAATTTTGATATCTTACCTACATTTCATACACTTCAATGTATGAGCTACAATCAACCATGTGCAAAATCCACTCAATGCGTTTTACCTCTGCAAACTCTAAAATTTCATATAATGCTTTTCTCAATTTGATGCAACACAGAAACCATGACAAATAATGAAAAGAAATTCAGTAGCCTGTCAAGAAAATATATCAGACTCAATGTGCTAAAACCAATTTTTTTCATTGAACAGTTTTCTTAAAATCAGGTAAGTATCTCACATCAGCTGGAAAATCCAAAGGGGCAGCGGCACACTCCACATGACCATCCACAGGATATGAAAACAACTAACTCTAAAACAAAATGTGATACTGTCCTGCTCTCAGTTGTATCTTTTCTACATTTTGTACACAACATTGTACGAGTTAAAATCGACCCTACACAAAGTTTATGCAATGTGTTTTTACCTCTGCAAACTCTCTAAAATTTCGTGCGATGCTTCACTTATTTGATGCAGTACAGTCACTATGACGAAAAATGAAAAGAAATTCAGTCCTTTATGAAGTAAAGATATCAGACTGTAAGATGTGCGAACACCAATTTTTTTTTAATTGCAAATTTTTCTTAAAATTACATGATAAGTATTTCATAAAGGCCAGAATGCTGTCTCTCAGTACAGGTAGCAGCACTAGGTAAGCCGTACAACAGTGACAAAGACGCACTCAGCATGGAATTCAGAGAGCATGTCTGTGGCAATCAAAGGGTTAGGGAACATATTAGATGACTTGTTATGATGTAATTACTATAAGTCATGGTGAAAGCAAGGAAAATCTATAAAACAACATAAAAGAAAAGGGGGATGGCAGTACCAAATGTGTGGTAGGGCAATGATATTTAATAATGAGGTGGTCACAGTGGATGAAAAGGAGTGTTGAGAAGATGGATAAGGGCAGCACTGATACACATCTTATCAAGTGAGGTCCAGATAGCACAAGTTTCCAGTGCTTTTTGTGGTTAAACAAAGGCTTTATGAAGGTAGCGGTCAATAAATGATGACACATTGTATTCGCACAAGCACTATGATGCAAAGAGATGACAGGTGAGTTAGTTAAAAAATATCGTAAATTACATGAATTTCCGATATGAACATTTAGTCACTGATGCACAAATGGGTGCTTCATTGTTGAAGAGCTCCGAAAATCGACTATATTGGTTGTTTACACAATATTATTCGCAAATTTAGAGATACAAGAGTTTAATTTTATTGCTTTTGCAACAAGTTAAATAGTGAAAATTACAATAGTCCAGTTAATGTAGCCTATTTTTTAGTTTCAATAACTGTAACTTTATTTCCATAACTATTAATTTTGTTGTCACTTCAAGTTGAGTTGCCAAAATGTTACTGGTTGTGTACAAGTATAACGGTAAGTAAGATTCATGTTTTAAATAAATGAGTGATCTTGTTCATTGACATGTAGGATTCATTACATACAATTAGTTAGGCATTTACTACTATTCCGCATTCTGTTATGTTTGAGGTGCTATAGGTATGTTGTGTGGCAACGAGACTGCCACCCGGCATGCTTGTATCATCTGAAGTATATGTCTTTGATACGTTTGTTTGTGTGGCCATCTTCTGCAGCAGCTGTTAGCATCTGTTATTATAGGTTATCTGTCTTGAGCTGACTGCACTGTAATTAAGAAGAATTACACCAGATGCATTTCACTTTTATTTACAAACCATCTTCTGTGGTATACTGTAAATGGGATACACATTTTTGTACATTTATTTTTTTAGTCTTTTAGGTTAAAAAACACCATTTTCTTTATGAAGTTGGTCTGCAAGCTACTTATGGTGTTTCTTTACTTAGTCTGTACCTTCCCCTCTTGCTAGCAGTGGTTGGTGTCGACAGGCTTCATTTCACATCTGCAGTTTTTGGCATTTTGTATTGTTTTCTGCACTGCACTTTGACTTTCTTAACTGTTTTTCATTCATTACTGCCACAGTGTTTATGCCTATCTGTTTGTTTTCGTTCACATTGTGAGTGTTATGAAATGATTTTGTATATGTGTGTGTGTGTGAGAGAGAGAGAGAGAGAGAGAGAGTTAGTGAAATTGTTTTGTATGTAGGTACAGACGTGAGGGGGTGGTTTTTTTCACGTCTCTACCTACATACAAGACATATCTCTCTCTCTCTCTCTCTCTCTCTCTCTCTCTCTCTCTCTCTCTCACACACACACACACACACACACACACACACACACACACACACACACAGTCCCCACTTTCTTGATTGTGGGTTTGAAATCTGTCAGTTGGACTCTTGATCTGAAATCCATCTACCCTGGTATTAATCAATCACTCTTGGAATAAGCATGAAAGAATATATTTCTCATAAGCAATGTATTTATTAATCAGCTAGAAAGATTTAACACAGCCTTCTGAGACACTTCTTCCCAGGGAAACTCTTCATTCTTGGGAAGCCCAACACCATGGAACTTCCCACAGGCACATCATACATTGCAAGGTGCAGTACACTCTGAGAGAGTTATGTCTGATGACGTAAGCATGTCAGGTGGCAGCCCTGAAGTTGTGAACTAATCTAACCTCCATATCTGCAGAAGTAGGCATTATGACTGTTGGATAACTGTCATCAATTAAATTATTTAGTTCAAACCAATTGCTATTAAGCACAATTTTAACATTATCTTTTGTAAATAGTTTTTGTTATCTGTTATAAATTTCATTAGTCTAAATATTCACTTGCATGTGTGAATGGACAGACATTGTTGACAAAAGATAGACAACCAAAATGACTTCAAAATAAATTCACTAAATGTGAGTAACTTTGCTTCAGCTGTGTTAGCTGAACTACCAATTGATGAAATATGAAAATTTGTGCAAGGCTGGTACCCAAATGCAGATTTGCCACTTATCACGAGCAATCGCCTTAATCATTAGGCTATCCGTGTGTGCCTCCCAGACCAACCCACAATTCCACATGTCACACTATCTACATCCCTATACCACAATATCTTACATTCATAACTAAATGCTTGCAGCTATACCCTGTATTTTCACACCAGTAGGAAGAGACTATGAGGAATCGAGACCTACGATACCCACACCTTGGCATGTAATATTTATTTGCATATGTCACCAATAGGTAGTATGACAACACTTAAAACAGCTGATGCCAATTTATTCATATTTAGTGAATTTATTCTGAATTAGTCTGCAGCCCGTGGTAGCATCCTCACTTCCCAAGCACGGGGTTCCGGGTTCAATTCCCGGCAGGGTCAGGGATTTTCACCTGCCCCGAGATGACTGGGGGTTGTTGTGTCATCGTCTTCATCATCCATCCATCCCAATTACGGTCGGTGGCAGGCAACGGAAAACCACCTCCATTAGGATCATGCCTAGTATGGCGGTGCGGGTCTCCTGCATCGTTCCCCTACGCTCTGTCAAGAAGCATAGGACTTCATTTCTATTTTCCATTCGGAATTAATTTTGGTCAGCTGTCTCATCTACAACGTCTGTTTATCCAGCAAATATCACATGTTGAGGCAGACAAAAGACGATAACATCATACGTCTCCGTTCTCATTGTCTCAATTTTACTGGTATGGAAATATAAAATATAACTATGAGCATTTAGTGATTAATGTAGGACACTGTGGTACAGGGATGTACACAGTGTGACTTATGGTAGTTTAGGTCAGTCTGACAGGCAAGTACAGATAGCCTAATGGTTCAGAGGACCATTCGCAATAAGCAGGAATTTGGGTCTGAGTCCCAGTCTGGTACAAATTTTCACACGTCACCAATAGGTAATACGTTGATACCTCGCATATCTAAATATTCACATTGTCAGAGTAAAAATTTCTCAAATTAACTGTAGGATGATTTTATGTTACAACAGCTACAGTTGGTATCTAGTTTGAATGATGTTTCAGAGGCCTCTGGATGTCGGAGAAGTGTCGGTGCACAGGCAAGGTAGCAGAAACAGGCAAGCATATGCACCTCGTGGTTCACCGGTTTTGAGCAACCATGGAACCATGAATTTTTAGATAGATCCCTACATGATTAATTTTGACCCGAGTGCCTGGCTAAGGACAGTGGACTGTTCATTTATTTTTATTTATCATATGACAAAAATTAATACAAGCAATACGATCTTAAATCTCCAGATCTCGTTCCTGATCCATCCGATGTCCCTTTGTATGCTCGATGGGGACAGTCAGTAATGACATAGTGGACTGACAGTAAGGAGGCACCACTGTCAGTACCTGCATTTCCACTGTAAGTATTGACACTGGAAAGGGACGCAACAGGGTTGTTTGCCGAGTGCCACAACGGTTTCATGGATTTCAAGCATTGGTGTTCTGCTTGTGCAATATCCAGTGAATGGGAAGCTGAGTTCTTTTGCATAATCAATGTAAAATCATACAGGTAGCTCATTAGGTCCAGCAACCCTTCTGCTGTCAAGTAATTTTTAGTTAATTTTGTGTTCCACAATCAGTTATCTCAATAACTATCACTTTGTCAATTTTGTGGTGATTAAAGGAAGAATGATAGCACAGTACTATCCTTAACTATCAAACAATTCTGGAAGACTGAGTTCAGTATTCTGGTCTTCTCTGAATTATACTCCAGTTCAATGACAATACAATCACTGAAATCTGCACATACAGCTTTTATCTGCTTATGAAAATAACATTAACATCAAAACTGTAGCAAAAATGTTACTTCATGTTCGTTGAAGACTTCTTACACTGCTTTCCTTATATTCATTTGATTTAATTTGGTTTAAATCTAACAAAAAAACTATTTTTGATTCTGTAACAACTTCGTAACACAGTCATTGAACAGGGACAGGTCTTTCCTATATCACATGAGAGTGCTTGGCACACACATCTAAGACAAATTGCAAAATACTCTTGAATTTTATACATTGATACTCCACATTTTTATCCCCAGAAATGAATAATTGAGACTGGTTGCACTATTCTGTAATTTGTTTCTTGTTGCACTTGCTAAGAAGAAATATTTCACTACCTTCCTAATGCTGTTTACAGTCATCAGTTCCCTCCTTATAAGTTCAGGTCTGTTTATCATGAGTTAACTGGACTGGTTAAGAGGAAACTTTAGAATATCATGTTGTTGTTTGCCAGAAATTGTGTAGGCAATTGTTATAACAAGAGCAAACACAATATACGGAATATAGTACTAATATAGTACTCTATAGCACACCACATAACACACAGGTTGGGCATATCACTGTACACATTAATTGCACGAAGGGAATTGTTAAGACATCAAACACAGAACTGTAGTTGGAATTAGGCACATTGGACATTCCATTTTGGAAATCATTAAAGAATTCAATATTCTGAGAGCCATAACGACAAAAATGTGCCTATAATATAAAATGTCAGACATTACATCTCACCATGGACAACACAGTGGAAAACTGTGTCACTTAACAACATAGAGCAGCAGTGTTTGTGTACACAATATTCACCATACAGTGGAGATGATGAGTCGTAGATAAGCTCAACAAAAAGACTGTCACAAATCCTTCCTGGACTTTCCAGAGTTTGTGTAGAGTTGTGAATGCATACAGATAACCAAAACTGTGAAAAACCACAGAAATCACAGTGGGACATGTGACAAACATACCTAATGCCTCTCCTGGCCTTGTGACAATATTGGTTGGATCTTAAGACGACTGAAAAACTGTGGCCTGATCAGATGAGTCCTGATTTAAACTGGTAGGAGCTGCTAGTAGGGTTCATGTGTGGTGAAGACCCCTTGAAGCCATGAACCCAAGTTTTCAACAAGGCATTGTGCGAGCTGGTGGTAGATCTGTTATGGTGAGGGCCGTGTTTACATGGAGTGGACTGGGCCCTCTGATCCAACAGAACTAATCATTGACTGAAACGGTTACTTTCAGCTACTTGGAGACCATATGCAGCCAGCCATTCTTGGACTTCATGTTCCCAAACAACGATGAACTTCTTATGAACGAGAATGCACCATGTAACCGGGACACAACTGTCCAAGATTTGTTTGAAGAACGTTCTGGACAATTTGAGTGATTGATTTGGCCACCCACTAAACATTTATAACCGAAACGTCAGTTAAATCCTGCAACGCCAACATGTTCACAATTATGGACACCTACAGAGGCAGTGTGGCTCAATATTTCTGCAGAACACTTCCAACGACTTGTTTCCATGCCACATCAAGCTGCTGCACTACCCCGGGCAAAAAGAGGTCCAACATGATATTAGGATTTGTCACCCCAACGTATCTCTCAGTGGTGGCTGCAACTCAAAGCAAACATTCTGAAAGGGCATTTATGCTCTACAAAACTGAATAAGTAGTCAGTGGCTGATTGTAATACCTTAACCACCAAACTACTTAGACTCTTCTTACAAAAGCCGTGAGATGAAATCGAAGTAAATGTGGCACTTCAGCAAACCCCCAGTAACTTCAAGCAAATCTAATTTCTCACATTTTATTTTTTATCTGAAATATCATTAACCCATTTTCTTCACATAAGGTACTTTCCAACCTCACATATGTGATTTGCTCCATTTTGTTAGGTGTTATTTCTATCCTCCTCGTCATTTTCTGCTGATGGTGCTTAATTTCTTATTGAAGATCCAACTGTCTCTTTTTGGTGCTCTATTTCTTCTCAAGAATTTTAATGACATATTTTTGTTTCCAGTGTTAAAAATATGTTGCACTTTGATCCTTGAATTTCTTGATGTTTCTCTCAAGAAGTGGCTCTTGACAGTTTGAAAATCAAACCACCTTCATCTCATTCCACTGTTCCCATTGCTTTTTCCTCCATAGCTCCTGAAGAATAAACCATGTTAGAGCAAAAGCTTGAGATTCAGTGTCAAAATATTTTTGGAGCGTTATGTCTTGCAAAGATCTATTATGTACTAAAGTAAGGTCACCTAACCTATATTTGAGACAAGTTACAATACAATACTGAATTTACATATTGGCTGTCTGCTTACCAGCTCTTCCTCTGAGAGTCCCAGGGGATGCTTAAATAATTGGCAATGTAACAAAACAAAACTCATAATAAATTATAACAAAAATATTAAAAAATAATAACTGCAATTCACACATTTCAAGATTTTTAATAATAAAAGCATAATTCTAATACCTACTCTTACCTGGAGAGAGAGAAAGAGAGAGAGAGAGAGAGAGAGAGAGAGAGAGAGAGAGAGAGAAAACCGTAGTCATTCTATTTATGCATAAGTGTTGGCATGCAAAACAAAGATTAAGTAAAGTAAATAAATCAAGTCAGAGCAATATATAATAACAGTGAGATGAAGCTGAAGATTCATATAACAATCAAAACAAGATTTTGGAAATAACTTACATTCGGGTCAAATTTCAAAGACGGAGCTGTAAGGAAAGCTGCCCTTCCATCACTAAGAACAACTGCAAAACCACCAACCAATGGAGAATACTCTATGTCAATGACATGGACATTCACTTCTAAGATGGGCACAGCTGTAATCACAAACATCAATAAGGCACTTTTCATTTAAGACCAGGGAATTAACTATTTACAAAAAGTATCTCACCTTTAGATACTTGCTGGTCTATGCAAAATGGCACTCTTTTTAAATCTAAACAGTAATCACGGTTCTGACTCCCATCCCATTTATATCTCAATACATGTCCCAATGAGGTTGCCAACATTAACTCATCTCGAATACATACTAGACTTGTTATGCGGCCATCTACAAGTACCTCCTTGTCCTGCAACCAACCACACAATATTATCACAGAGTTCAAACTATAGAACTGTTATACTTGGTTGATCAGCGCGCTGCCATGCCTGTATGTCATACGTCCTCAACGGAGGAAGGAACACAGGGAGATGGATGGAGGGGGGAGAGGGGGAACAAAACATAAAAATTATTTATACAGGTTCCACACAATAATAATACACATAATTGCATAAGTATTTAAAAAGTAACACTAATATCTGCATGGTTAAAGTCATCTAGTTTATTTTAGTTAAATAATTATCTTATTGATCTGCAGAATGTGGTTAATAGTTTTTTCTAGTATTTACATTCAAATTTTTTCTACTCAAGCAAAATTACACAACTATTACACTGTAACTGAATAAAAATGATGCAACACTCGCTACTATAGTGTTTGTGTCCAGGTGAAATTGCATGGAATTGTGGAATCAGTAATGAAGGAAGTACATCCATCCCCATTACTACCTGGTCCAAATCTACCTTAACTGATTAAACAATATGAGAGAAGGAAAGTTGCTATTTACCATATAGCAGAGATGCTGAGCCACGATAGGCACAATAAAAAGATTCACACAATCATAGCTTTCAGCCATTAAGGCCTATGTCAGCAGTAGACACACACACACACACACACACACACACACACACACACACAAGCGCAACTTGCACACACATCCGCAGTCTCAGAGAGCTGAAACTACAGTGCGAGCAGCATCACCAGTGCATGATGGGAGTGGTGACTGCGTGGGGGTAGGAGGAGGCTGGGGTGGGCAGGGGGAGGGATAGCATGGTGGGAGTGGCGGACAGTGAAGTGTTGCAGTTTAGATGGAAGGTAGGAGAGAAGGTGCGGAGGGGGTAAGTAGCGGAAAAGAGAGAAATAAAAATAAATTAAAAGACTGGGTCTGGCGGTGAAATGATGGCTGTGTAGTGCTGGAATGGGAACAGGGAGGGGGCTGGAGGGGTGAGGACAGTGACTAACGAAGGTTGAGGCCAGGAGGGTTACGGGAACGTAGGATGTATTGCAGGGAAAGTTCCCACCTGCGCAATTCAGAAAAGCTGGTGTTGTTGGGAAGTGTGTCCATATGGCAGAGGCTGTGAAGCAGTAACTGATTAAGTGTGTCCAGAGAATATAAGTTTTTGTTTTGTCTTTTTCATCCTCTTATTCTTTCAATTGTTTCTCTTATCACATCTGCATCCATCCTTTCACATCCTCTCAAAAATTTCCAAATAGATTTGTTTATTTCAGCATATTGTACCGTATTTATATTAGGGTTTGCTTGAAACTAATAATTACTTCACTACATTTGAGATTATTTCCTTTTGATCTCTTTGTACCTATCCAGCTTTTGTAGTTCAGATAAACACTTTTGTTCCCTTTAGCCAATGTTTGCACAGCTTTCATTTTATAATGCGCTGAACTTGTTGCTTAGTTTAATTTGATACACCTCGTTTTTCTTGGATAACTTCTTTATAGTTTTGTATCTGTTTTACACACATACTGTAGTATTTTTTAACTGTAAAATATGACCAATTTTATTTTTAGTTTGACTTGGTGCTTACCACATCTATGTCCAGTATGTTTTCTTTTGGAAGAATGTATTAAGGACAAACATTTTGTTCTTAGCAAATTTAATTAACATATGACCTCTGTTATTTCTGCCAATATTTCCCACTGGAGAATCTTTCTTTAGTTTCTGTCCTATCCTCTCCATATTAAAATCACTTATCATCATCTTGCAACAGAGTCAGTGATGCCTGCTAGAAATCTGATCAAACTATGAAGCTATGTATGGAGCACTTTCTGAGGAGGTTACGCGTAGGTCCCGGTAGAAGGCCTTGAGATGCATTCCAGCTTGTAATCCCACCTGCAGGTGAGTGTCAGGAGATTGATGCCCCTTACATTAAAAATAATTTGATAAGTTGGACTACAAGGTATTTTCAGACGGTGATCGTACAAGAGAGCAAGAGTTGGTAATGTTGGAACTAAAGATGTAAGATCCCTGCTTCAGTCTATGGAACAGTCCAGGAGGCACAGGTGACCAGTCTGACTTCATATTGGAGGACTGGACCCAATAGTTTCAAAACCGAATCTTCAGCTCAGCCACACACCTGGCAATCATAGTCCAATCAGAACAAGATCAGGGTCTAGTCAATATGGCGTAGAGTAGCATGATCTGCATCCCAGAAATGTGGGCAAGGAAGCAGAGAGTATTAAGCTTTCACATTCAGCTAGCCTTTATTGACAAATATGGGGTTGCCATGTCAGCTTTTTATCAAAGCAGAGGCCCAAAACTCCAAAACTTCGCATGGTGTAAGAACTTCCAAGTACTGGGTACACAAGTAGAGTGCTGGACCAATATGGACCATGCTATGACAGCAGAAATAAATGACTTGTGATTTTGCAGGTGAGAAATGGAAGCCATGTGAAAAGGAGATCCTTCAGATGACTTCTTGGAGCTGCCATTCAGCCGAGACTACAGATTGAGAGCTATACGAAATACAAAAGTAGTCCACATACAGCAGATGGGTGACAGAGGTCACTAGCCTACAAATGGACACACTGAAGAGTGTAATTCTCAGCACAGAGCCCTGCATGATGCTGTTCTCCTAGACACATAGTGAACTTACAGATGTACAATCTCTAACATCAAACAACAGATGAGACAAAAACTGACAAATAAGAAATGGTAAGGAGCCTTAAGTGCCCTCTAATGCCCCAGTCATGGTGTGTAAGTAAAATATGGTGGCATCAAGCAGTGATATACGCCTTATGTAGTTCTAAAAAAACTGCAGTGAAATGTTGGCATCTAGAAAAAGCCTGTCAGATGCTATTTCCAACATAACCAGATGGTTGGTTGCATAACTGTCCCGCTACCATCCTGTGAAGCAGTTTTCTGAGTACACTGCTGAGGCTAACTGGTCAGTAGCTGTCAACAGATGTTGGGTTTTTGACTGGTTTAAGGAGAGGAACAATGATACTACCTGGGAAATATGAAAGGAAAACACCTTCTAGCCAAACACAGTTAAAGACCCTAAGTAGATGGAGTCTGAGTAGCATTCCAATGTTGGAGCATCTGATTATGAAGAGCCTGAAGCAGTTCCTAGTTAGTGAAAGATTTATTACATAATTCAGCATGTCTTGAATATTCGAAAGGCGGCTGGATAAGAAAAGAATGCCAATGCTACTGCAAAGTGTGTCACGAGGTGTTCAGCAAGAACCGACTCATTGGTAGATATACTGTCATGAACGAGGAGACTATTAACAGTTGTTGATATTAAGTGACTCAGTAGATTACGGAGCTTGGCCCACACCTAGGATTCCCAAGGATGACTCCCAGAATCCCTTCTTACTGCATTTAATTGGACAGCAAGAGTTAGTGTGGAGCCACTTCAAAGTGATGAGGGTGGTCTACAACTGATGTTGCTTGAGACAATGCAGGCCCTTCAGTGATCCTGGATAACTGTCCAAGTGCCTTCAGTCCAATTGGTACTGGCTGGTGGACGAGTGAGCCCATAGAAAGTTGGATAAAATTTCCAGCAGCAAGGGATCATGTCAGAGACAGCTCTTGCAACCTCTCTTACATTATCTGAAGGATGGGGCACAAAGTTGGTGATGAAGGTATAATGTCACTTCCTGTTGGCTCTCTGAAGAGCCCAGTGTGGTAAGTGGTCCATCAGGCAGTGACAAGGATCACCAGATAAAGATTGTCATGCAGTGTCTGCTGTGGTGAAGTAATCTGACAGGAGGGAGAGATCATAAGGCTGATATCCAAAAAGTTGCCAGGTGTGGCAATAAAGTGCGTAGAAGTACCATCATTGAGAAGAGACAGATCAAGGTTTGAGCTGATTAATAAGAAAGCCCAACCAGGTGAAGTGGTACTTCCCCATGAAGGGTGGTGCACAATGGCATACTCAAATATAAAAAAGTGAGAAAGGGGGCTGGGGGCAAAGTGACACTTGTTTGATTAAGACAGTCATCTCAAGGCAAGTAATTGTCTGCCTCACTAATTGTTGTAGTCCTCTCAGATGACAATAACATCCATTGCAGTTCCATTGAATTATCACATGGAAGGTGTTCTGCTTAGGTGTGAATGTCACCAGTGGTGGTGGAACGAACATCAACAGATATCAGTTTGAAATATGATGACATGTGGGGATCTGACACCTCAGGTGTTGGCAGAGAAGCCTCCTTCAGAGTTTTCTTCTTTTTCTCTTTCACAGCTTTTGGCAGTCAAGGATCATGTGAGGGCCTGCTTATCCATTGCTGCTGTAGGAATGGAGAAAGAGTAAGCGGCACTGGGACCCACAGTCGGCTCCTCTAGCCACTGGCTCGTGTTGGGTCAGTGGTATGTAGATTTCTGAGGGGACTGTCCTGAAAGGGGGGGAGGGGGGGGTCCTGTTACCAATAGATGCCAGGGGAGGATGTTTCTTCTCTTGCCACATGTGGGGAATGGTTCCCGAAGATGGTGGCGCAGGAAACACTATGGAGAGGGGCCTATCAACTCTCCCAGAGGTCGACTTCGAGGGAGCAAAAACAACAGGCATTGCCGATGGTATGGTCACAGTAGCAGCAGAATCTGATATCACAGACTGGATACAAACAAGTATTTTTCTGAGCTTAAAAGTGAGAATTCCTGGATTTTGCATTCCTTGGTTAGGGTGGCACATTTGGGGATAGAGGAGGGTGGTCATTAGCATAATTAAAATAGATGTATGGTTGTGTCATATGTACAATGGGGAGACATACACCCAAAGCAAAGACATTTACAGCCCCACATGAGAGGTGGGAAATTTAGCTTTGCACTGCAGCAAAGAACAATGATTTTGACCACCTCTGGAAGCAAATCCACCTCAAAAGTGAGGAAAAAAGTGCAGGTATCGGCCTTGTTAACTGGTGGGCCTAACCACCTCAAAAGTGAGGGAAAAAGTGCAGGTACCGGCCTTCTTCACTGGTGGGCCTCAATATACATGAAATAATATGAAGTGCCCCCCCATGAACCATGGACCTTGCCATATGAAACTTCCTGGCATATTAAAACTGTGTGCCCGACCGATACTCGAACTCGGGACCTTTGCCTTTCGCGGGCAACTGCTCTACCACGTTAGAGCACTTGCCCGCGAAAGGCAAAGGTCCCGAGTTCAAGTCTCGGTTGGGCACACAGTTTTAATCTGCCAGGAAGTTTCATATCAGCGCACACTCCACTGCAGGGTGAAAATCTCATTCTGGATGGACCTTGCCGTTGGTGGGGAGGCTTGCGTGCCTCAACGATAAAGATAGCCGTACCGTAGGTGCAACCACAACGGAGGGGTATCTGTTGTGAGGCCAGACAAACGTGTGGTTCCTGAAGGGCAGCAGCCTTTTCAGTAGTTGCAGGGGCAACAGTCTGGATGATTGACTGATCTGGCAATGTAACACTAACCAAAACGGCCTTGCTGTTTTGGTACTGCAAACGGCTGAAAGCAAGGGGAAACTACAGCTGCAATTTTTCCCGAGGGCATGCAGCTTTACTATATGATTAAATGATGATGGCGTCCTCTTGGGTAAAATATTCCAGAGGTAAAATAGTCCCCCATTCGGATCTCCGAGCGGGGGCTACTCGAGAGGACGTTGTTATCAGGAGAGAGAAAACTGGCATTCTGCGGATCGGAGCATGGAATGTCAGATCCCTTAATCGGGAAGGTAGGTTAGATAATTTAAAAAGGGAAATGGATAGGTTAAAGTTAGATATAGTGGGAATTAGTGAATATCGGTGGCAGGGGGAACAAGACTTTTGGTCAGGTGAATATAGGGTTATAAATACAAAATCAAATAGGGGTAATGCAGGAGTAGGTTTAATAATGAATTACAAAAATAGGAGTGCAGGTAAGCTACTACACACAGCATAGTGAAAGCATTATTGTGGCCAAGATAGACACGAAGCCCACGCCTACTACAGTATTACAAGTTTATATGCCAACTAGCTCTGCACATGATGATGAAATTGATAAAATGTATGACGAGATAAAAGAAATTATTCAGGTAGTGAAGGGAGACGAAAATTTCCCATCTCCATCCAACACCAGTCCCTCTGAACTGCGGAGATGGGAACTTGCACTCCAACACATCCTTTCATCCCGCCATCCCCCTGGACTGAACCTACGTTAAACAACCTCACTCCCATTTACTCTTCAGTCTTCTCCTCTTTCCCTTTCCTCTTTAGCCATTCACGCATCTTTTCATCCTACATAGTTGTGTTTATCTTTACACTATATACCTCTTTACTTCTGTATGCATCCTCTTTGGTTTGAAGCTGGCACAGTACTTACAGTAGAATATCTTTGGCTTCCCTCTGACAACCATGCCTCCATCCTTGCTACCCTCCCTATTTTCCTTTCCCTGTTGCTTCATAGCCTGGGTTGTGAGTAACTGAATCTCCTTTCCCTTCTTCCCTTTCTTTCCCCTCTCTCCTCCCTGATGAAGGAACATTTGTTCCGAAAGCTAGGAATGTAAATTTTCGGTTCTGTTTTATGTGTATCTATCGGCTGTACTGAGCTGAGGTAAGTACTGGCCAGCCCCTCTATCTCTTTGTTAGTACTTAAAGTAGTAAAGAAGTTTTGCTATCTGGGGAGCAAAATAACTGATGATGGTCGAAGTAGAGAGGATATAAAATGTAGACTGGCAATGGCAAGGAAAGCGTTTCTGAAGAAGAGAAATTTGTTAACATCGAGTATTGATTTAAGTGTCAGGAAGTCGTTTCTGAAAGTATTTGTATGGAGTGTAGCCATGTATGGAAATGAAACATGGACAATAAATAGTTTGGACAAGAAGAGAATAGAAGCTTTCGAAATGTGGTGCTACAGAAGAATGCTGAAGATTAGATGGGTAGATCACATAACTAATGAGGATGTATTGAACAGAATTGGGGAGAAGAGGAGTTTGTGGCACAACTTGAGTAGAAGAAGGGATCAGTTGGTAGGACATGTTCTGAGGCATCAAGGGATCAACTATTTAGTACTGGAGGGCAGCATGGAGGGTAAAAATCGTAGAGGGAGACCAAGAGATGAATACACTAAGCAGATTCAGAAGGATGTAGGCTGCAGTAGGCACTGGGAGATGAAGAAGCTTGCACAGGATAGAGTAGCACGGAGAGCTGCATCAAACCAGTCTCAGGACTGAAGACCACAACAACAACAATATGAAGAGGATGCCTTGCATCTTGAAATATTTTGCATAGTTCTTCATCCATCTGCAGTGTTAGGTCTCAATGAAAAATTAATCCTTGTGCGATGTTGAGGTTCTTCGGGATATTATGTAAGAGCTAAATCACCAATTTGTTTACAAGAGAGTAATGTCCCGACTGGGTAGGATCTGCCATCTAAATTATGATGGAACTTGCTAAGTGCTGAGAGATCACCAAATCTGTTTCCTATACAAAAAAAAAACCTTGGTTTAGAGAAAGAAAAGACCCTCCATCCATTCTGACATTAATCAGGTGAGGGGAGTAAGTATCTTGAAAGTCCCTTAGCTCTCTTTCTCTTTTTTTTTTCTTCTTTTCTTTTTCCTAAATGGGGTGGGGGGACAAAGAGGGAAAGTACTTAATGTCATAATGATTTGCACTGAATCGTCCCCCGTCTGAAGAGAATGCCAGAGCTTCATTGCCACTGCCTGATAACTTTGGTTGTTTCATGATGTCAAATACCCACCATAATACTCTGAGCACAGACTCACTTCACATGTGCCACCAAGCCAGAGCAAAGGCCACATGACATGACATGACGCCAGTGCCTGGGGCCCCCAAGTGGGCAGGCACCTGTTCCTTACCATGAGTGGGAAGGTGACAGCTCAATCATCAATAGCATGATTCCTGCATGGTCTGGGGGACTACCACCGTATGGACACCTGATGACCCCACACATGGAGTGGATCCAGGGTGGGCACAGGGTGACCTCCCATATATTCTGTAAAATAATTTTGCGAAAACAGAGCTCAGCCCCAGATGTGAGGATCAAACAAAAGTTGACCACACTGTGTAGTGTAAATAAATGGAACAAAGTGAAAAAAGCCACAACGCAAGTCCTAAGAGAGCTATTTTGTAACTGATGATGGTCAAAGTACAGAAGATATAAAATGTAGACTGGCAAAGGCAAGGAAAGCGTTTCTGAAGAAGAGGAATTTGTTAACATCGAATATAGATTTAAGTGTCAGGCAGTCATTTCTGAAAGTATTTGTAAGGAGTGTGGCCATGTATGGAAGTGAAACATGGACGATAACTAGTTTGGACAAGAAGAGAATAGAAGCTTTTGAAATGTGGTGCTACAGAAGAATCCTGAAGATTAGATGGGTTGATCACATAACTAATGAGGAGGTATTGAATAGGATTGGGGAGAAGAGAAGTTTGTGGCACAACTTGACCAGAAGAAGGGATCGGTTGGTAGGACATGTTCTGAAGCATCAAGGGATCACCAATTTAGTATTGGAGGGCAGCGTGCGTGGAGGGTAAAAATCGTAGAGGGGACCAAGAGGTGAATACACTAAGCAGATTCAAAAGGATGTAGGTTGCAGTAAGTACTGGGAGATGAAGAAGCTTGCACAGGATAGAGTAGCATGTAGAGCTGCATCAAACCAGTCTCAGGACTGAAGACGACAACGACAACGACAACAACAACGACAACAACAACAACAAAGATTAAACCCAGGACTTTGGATTTTTAGTCTACCTATTACCCCCTGAGCCACCAAGTCACACATATCATACCTATGTTTTCTAATTCCCAAATCTTGTTATCTATTGCACAATCCAAGTAAGTTATGAAACAAAAACTTTTACTGTTGTTGAAACAACTGCAGTGTCACACCACAGTAAAATTAGTTGCATGTATTTATGGATATAAATGGAACTCTAACATTATAGAGATTTTCCTGACAAATGTTCAAATTAAAATGTGGTGAGCATAACGGTTAATTAAAACTAGTTACAAAAGCATTACTGTTGTGAAAAAATCAGAATTAAGCATGGAAAGAGAAGCTTCTCAATTGTACTTACAAGAGACAAAAGAAGTGGTGGAACAACCTCTTTTATAAAAAGTTCAGCACTATCTCGTTTCAAATTGGGATGAGGTGAGTCAATCTGCTCATAAAGACCTTTCTGCTCAGCAACCACACCAAGTTTATAAAACAGTAAATGTCTGTCTGATGTCTGCAACAGTATAGAAAGAAAACTAATCATTGTCACATATATATTAAACACAAATACAAAAATTAAGTAATGTTGTGTATTGTGAATAAATGCTATAAATTGAATTATGACAGAGAAATTTAGCACCCACTAAAAATAAATATTGTCATGAATCTCACGGCAATACAACTTAATATTTCTCAACTACAGTTTGTACAAAGCATAGTCCAACATAAAGGTCATACTCTACACTACAATAATACAGTGAGAGAAGGAGTCAGGCAATCTCAAATAAATTAAGACTGAGAAGTTAATATGCACCAGTTAATAGAGGATTAGAGCAAATGGAAAAATTCTGATAAACAAGAAGCAAAAAACATTATGAAGGAAGAACACAGGGGATAGAAAAGGTGTCTGATGGCAAAACAAAGGAAGACAAAGAAAGAAGAAGAGCTTTAAGTTGCTGGTATCAGCAGGTAATTTAATCCTTTGACTGAGGCAGATATCCACAACAGCCAAGTGTGCCATGCCCCAGACAAGGTTAACAGTAACAGCACTTTCTCCTAATGTATCTATAATATAAGTTTTGAAACTCATGCTTGTTAATCACTTAGTTGCGGGTGGACTTTAGTGTCCATTTGGTGCAGTGTTATAAATGGACTCTCTCCAAACTTTGCGGTTTCTTTTGTACCTAACACATGACATTTCTGTGTACAGTATACAATACTGGTATGTGACATTTATCAGTTCTAGATCAGTGCTAACACACACACACTTTATTTTATTGCTTACTGAAAACATATGAGACAGCTTTTCAAATAAATTTTGTCAAGAATTGAATAGCTTTCATTTTTGTGTTTCAACACATACCAGAAAGAAATAATCAGTGGTAAATAAATTTGATATAGCTTGTTTGGTGATATTGATCATACACATATTCTATAAAAATACTTCACGCATGAATGTAAATAAAACAAATATTTTATTTGAATATAATAGAGGGAAACATTCCACGTGGGAAAAATATATGTAAAACACAAAGATGCTATGACTTACCAAACGAGAAAGCGCTGGCAGATAGACACAATAAAAAACACACACAAATTTCAAGCTTTCACAACCCAAGGTTGATTCATCAAGAAAGAGGGGAGGAGAGGGAAAGACGAAAGGATGTGGGTTTTAAGGGAGAGGGTAAGGAGTCATTCCAATCCCGGAAGCGGAAAGACCTTAAGTGGAAAAAAGGACAGGTATACACTCACTCGCAAACCCACATCCTTTCGTCTTTCCCTCTCCTTCCCTCTTTCCTGATGAAGCAACCTTGTGTTGCGAAAGCTTGAAATTTGTGTGAGTGTTTGTGTGTTTTTTATTGTGTCTATCTACCAGCGCTTTCTCGTTTGATAAGTCACAGCATCTTCGTTTTTTATATATAAATATTTTATTTGTTTACATCTGTAATCTCATGTTTTTGGAATGAATTTTTCATTCTGCAGCGGAATATGTACTGATATAAAACTTTCTGGCAGATTAAAATTGTGCGCTGGACTGGTATTCGAACCCAGGACCTTTTGCCTTTCAGGGGCATGTGCTTAAGTAAATAAATAATATATCTGGAAATGTCTCCCAGGCTGTGACTAAGTCATGTCTCTGCAATATCCTTTCTTCCAGGTGTGCTAGTACCACAAGGTTTGAAGGAGAACTTCTGTGAAGTTTTGAAGATAGGAGATGAGGTACCAGCGGAAGTAAAGCTGAGAGGATGGATCATGTGTCATGCTGGGATAACTTAGTTGGTGCAGCTCTTGCCTGCAACAGGCAAAAACCCTGGGTTCGAGTCTTGGTTGGCCACACTGGTTTAATCTGCCAGTAAGTTTCATATCAGCATGAAAAATTAATTCTGGAAGCACTGCCCAGGCTGTAGCTAAGCCATGTCTTTACAATATCCTCACTTCCAGGAGTGCTAGTCCTGCAAGTTTTGCAGGAGAACTATTGATTTGAAAGGTAGGAAATGAGGTACTGCCATGTGAGAAAAGGACATGAGTAATCTTATGTTTTTTCTTATGATTCTCCTACTTTTTCCTTTTCTTTTTAAAAGTTCAAAGTTACATCCCTCCTACTCCTTCATTATCCATGCTATTTATGAGGTTCAGTAAGAGCTCTAAGTATAAATCTAAGCATTCTGTTGTAGTTAGAGACCTACTTTCTTTATTTTGCATCTTTGAAGCAGAAAGCCTAGCATCTAGTCTTACCTTTAACAGTTTTGCACTAAATTACAGATCTTAATCTCACAATCAATATCTGTGTCGATACAAATATCTTTTTATGTTGAGGTCAACATAGAGTCCATACATCAAACACTAGTTCCCTGATTCAGTTGCTAGACCATGAACCAATCATTGATTTTCTGAAGGTCTTACATTATCCACAAAGTCATTTTTATACATTGTGAATGGTGAAAGTTCTATCTCACTCCACCAAGTTGTGCCCTAAGCTACTTTTACATTTAATGATTTCTCCCCATTAAGATGACATAGTGAGTTTTATCTGCTACAAATTCCTTCATCCAATACAATGATACTCTTAATAATTTCGGCAATGGTGTGGAAATAGTACACATCAACAACCCAGGTGCCATTATATACTGCCTTGCGGATCTTATAACAGAACAAAGCACAGTTTCACAGAGCTGTGGTGTTCAAAATTCATGCTGAGTTCTACAAGGGACTCTTTTAGTCTCCAAAAACATTGTAAAATGTGTCCCATAATTCTGCATTGAACAGACAGAAGTAATATAGGCTTACAGTTATATGCTTCTGTGTGATGACACTTTTTCCATTACAGGAATTATTTGCACAGGCCAAGAAATTAATGTGTGATGCTCAATGACAGGTAAGTGAAGGATGAGAAGCTAATGTGACAGGGTAGTCACATGTGTAATTTTTGGATTTCTGAAGACATACTTGGGTGCTACAGTTATGAGGTCACTAACAAGCACTATTCCCAATAGCCAATCTGGCAAGCTTCTCAAGTATGTCAGATCGAAGAGACTAATCAACAAGAACTATTCACAACTGCAAGAAACATACCATTACGAATAAAGTATATACAGTTACCTTAGCCAGGTATGAAGAAGTAATGAAAAACCTATGTTAACAGATGCAACTGTGAACCAAATCTAGCAGCATAAGGTAATTAGAGAGTATGTTGCAAACCTATCAAAGATAAACTACTTACTGAGCCTAACAGACACGTTCAAAATCTGAGAAACAGATACACAAAACAGTAATCACAAAACCAGCAATGTATGTCTTGCTGTGTGTGTTTCAATTTGTTGTTGCTGTCTTCAGTCCCGAGACTGGTTTGATGCAGCTCTCCATGCTACTCTATCCTGTGCAAGCTGCTTCATCTCCCAGTACCTACTGCAACCTACATCCTTCTGAATCTGCTTAGTGTATTTATCTTTTGGTCTCCCTCTACAATTTTTACCCTCCACGCTGCCCTCCAATGCTAAATCTGTGATCACTTGATGCCTCAGAACATGTCCTACCAACCGGTCCCTTCTTCTTGTCAAGTTGTGCCACAAACTCCTCTTCTCCCAATTCTATTCAATACCTCCTCATTGGTTATGTAATCTACCCATCCAATCCTCAGCATTCTTCTGTAGCACCACATTTCGAAAGCTTCTATTCTCTTCCTGTCCAAACTATTTATCGTCCATGTTTCACTTCCATACATGGCTGCACTCCGTACAAATACTTTCAGAAACGACTTCCTGACTTTTAAATCTATACTCGATGTTAACAAATTTCTCTTCTTCAGAAACGCTTTCCTTGCCATTGCCAGTCTACATTTTATATCCTCTCTACTTCGACCACCATCAGTTATTTTGCTCCCAAATAACAAAACTCCTTTACTACTTTAAGTGTCTCATCTCCTAATCTAATTCCCTCAGAATCACGCAACTTAATTCAACTACATTCCATTATCCTTGTTTTGCTTTCGTTGATGTTCATCTTATATCCTCCTTTCAAGACACTGTCCATTCCATTCAACTGCTCCTCCATGTCCTTTGCTGTCTCTGACAGAATTACAATGTCAGTGGCGAACCTCAAAGTTTTTATTTCTTCTCCATAGATTTTAATACCTACTCTGAATTTTTCTTTTGTTTCCTTTACTGCCTGCTCAATATAAAGATTGAATACCATCGGGGATAGGCTACAACTCTGTCTCACTCCCTTCCCAACCACTGCTTCCCTTTAATGGCCCTCGACTCTTACAACTGCCATCTGGTTTCTGTACAAATTGTAAATGGCCTTTCGCTCCCTGTATTTTACTCCTGCCACCTTAAGAATTTGAAAGAGAGTATTCCAGTCAACATTGTCAATAGCTTTCTCTAAGTCTACAAATGCTAGAAACATAGGTTTGCCTTTCCTTAATCTAGCTTCTAAGATAAGTCGTAGAATCAGTATTGCTTCACGTGTTCCGATATTTCTATGGAATCCAAACTGACCGTCCCCCGATATTTCTACGGAATCCAAACTGACCGTCCCCGAGGTCGGCTTCTACCAGTTTTTCCATTTGTCTATAACGAATTCACGTTAGTATTTTGCAGCTGTGACTTATTAAACTGATAGTTCGGTAATTTTCACATCTGTCAACACCTGCGTTCTTTGGGATTGGAATTATTATGTTCTTCTTGAAGTCTGAGGGAATTTCGCCTGTCTCATACATCTTGCTCACCAGATGGTAGAGTTTTGTCAGGACTGGTTCTCCCAAGGCCGTCAGTAGTTCTAATGGAATGTTGTCTACTCCCGGCGCCTTGTTTTGACTCATGTCTTTCAATGCTCTGTCAAACTCTTCACGCAGTATCGTATCTCCCATTTCATCTTCATCTACATCCTCGTCAATTTCCATAATATTGTCCTCAAGTACATCGCCCTTGTATAGACCCTCTGTATCCTCCTTCCATCTTTCTGCTTTTCCTTCTTTGCTTAGAACTGGGTTTCCATCTGAGTTCCTGATATTCATACAAGTGGTTCTCTTTTCTCCAAAGGTCTCTTTACTTTTCCTGTAGGCAGTATCTATCTTACCCCTCATGAGATAAGCCTCTACATCCTTACATTTGTCCTCTAGCCATCCCTGCTTAGCCATTTTGCACTTCCTGTCGATCTCATTTTTGAGATGTTTGTATTCCTTTTTGCCTGCTTCAGTTACTGCATTTTTGTATTTTCTCCTTTCATCAATTAAATTCAGTATCTCTTGTGTTACCCAAGGATTTCTACTAGCCCTTATCTTTTTACCTACTTGATGCTCTGCTGCCTTCACCATTTCATTCCTCAAAGCTACCCATTCTTCTTCTACTGTATTTCTTTCCCCCATTCGTGACAATTGTTCCCTTATGCTCTCCCTGAAACTCTGTAAAACCTCTGGTTTAGTCAGTTTATCCAGGACCCATCTCCTTCAATTCCCACCTTTTTGCAGTTTCTTCAGTTTTAATCTACAGTTCATAACCAATAGATTGTGGTCAGAGTCCACATCTGCCCCTGGAAATGTCTTACAATTTAAAACCTGGTTCCTAAATCTCTGTCTTACCATCTATCTGATACCTTCTAGTATCTCCAGGATTCTTCCATGTACACAACCTTCTTTCATGATTTTTGAACCAAGTGTTACCTATGATTAAGTTATTCTCTGTGCAAAATTCTACCAGATGGCTTCCTCTTTCATTTCTTACCCCCAATCCATATTCACCTACAATCTTTCCTTCTCTCCCTTTTCCTACTCTCAGGTTCCAGTAACCCATAACTATTAAATATTCGCCTCCCTTCACTACCTGAATAATTTCTTTTATCTCGTCATACATTTTATCAATTTCATCATCATCTGCAGAGCTAGTTGGCATATAAACTTGTAATACTGTAGTAGGCGTGGGCTTCGTGTCTATCTTGGCCACAATAATGCTTTCACTATGCTGTGTGTAGTAGCTTACCTGCACTCCTATTTTTGTAATTCATTATTAAACCTACTCCTGCATTACCCATATTTGATTTTGTATTTATAACTCTGTATTCACCTGACCAAAAGTCTTATTCCTCCTGCCACCGAACTTCACTAATTCCCACTATATCTAACTTTAACCTATCCATTTCCTGTTTTAAATTTTCTAACCTACCAGCCCGATTAAGGGATCTGACATTCCACACTCCAATCCGTAGAACACCATTTTCTTTTTCCTGATAACTACGTCCTCTTTAGTAGTCCCCGCCTGGAGATCCGAATGGGGGACTATTTTACCTCCGGAATATTTTACCCAAGAGGATGCCATCATCATTTAATCATACAGTAGAGCTCCATGCCCTCGCGAAAAATTGCGGCTATAGTTTCCCCTTGCTTTCAGCCATTCGCAGTACCACAACAGCAAGGCTGTTTTGGTTAGTGTTACAAGGCCAGATCAGTCAATCATGCAGACTGTTGCCCCAGCAACTACTGAAAAGGCTGCTGCCCCTCTTCAGAAACCACATGTTTGTCTGGCCTCTCAACAGATACCCCTCCATTGTGGTTGCACCTATGGTACAGCTATCTGTATTGCTGAGGCACACAAGCCTCACCACAAACGGCAAGGTCCATGGTTCATGGACCTTGTAGTAAGTGTAAAAGCATCACAAAAATGAACATCAAGTTGCAGACAGTACTATAATTTTGGTGTGAAATGAGATGTGTGTATCCTATAATTGCATGACACAATTTAGACATGCCTTCAGAATAGCTAAAGTGAATTTTACATCCGTTTGGTTATTAAACTGAAGTACTGTCTCCAGATGATACGATGGGGGGAAAAGTTAAGTATCAGCCCCCTTGATTGATAACAGATGATTTTACATTATTTGCCATGGATAGGTTTCTTCAGAGAATGAGTGTCAAATATAAGCCCCAGTGGACTATGCAACTGTATTGATGTTTTGCAACTTAAGATGAATCACTTTCAAAAAATTTAAAGATCGCTCTTCCATGAAGGTCAAAGACTATATTACAACCTCCCACATACACGTGATGTCTCTCCGTGAAACACCAGGTTCATTTTCCCTGGTGTTTCCACAGATATATACAATTTCATTTTTGCAATATGTATGTGGAGTTATCCATAAAAAACATACTTTTCACCTGATGTTTCAAGCTATGTCTAGTGTCAACAGAAAATGTTGGTTTGTTCCTCGCTGCAAGCAAAAAGGTTTACATAAAGGAATTTTACATGCTCTTTTGATAGACTGATCCCAAACAGTTTGATATTTGTTATAATAACAGGAGTAAAAAGGGGCAGCAAAACTCGAGGAATGGCCACTGCTTCTGATGGAAATTTTATATGATCAAAAGAACATTGAACAACTGGGATCAAAATGAATGAGACAGCGCACCTATTAAGATACCGTATTTACTCGAATCTAAGCCGCACTCGAATCTAAGCCGCACCTGAAAAACGAGACTCGAAATAAAGGAAAAAAAAATTCCCGAATCTAAGCCGCACCTGAAATTTGAGACTCGAAATTCAAGGGGAGAGAAAAGTTTTAGGTCGCACCTCCAAATCGAAACGAAGTTGGTCCATTGTAATATGAGACACAATTTAGGTCGAATGAATGACGATACAGCTACAGTAGTTTGGTTCGCGTCGTAAGCTTAGCAGTTAAGCTTTACCACGTAGCCATTGCTATGCGTCAGGCGCTCCGTCCGTATTTATACGGGCACCCTTCCTTTTTCACGTGCTTCGTCTGTTTTGAATCGATTGCTTATTTTGCTTTGATCTGATAAATGCCGTTTTCTTTGTTGTAGGTGTTTGCGTCACTCTTAAGCTGAAAATGCATTACTGCACTGTGCCATGCATTGTTTGTCGCATTCTGATAGTGCGTGTTTACGGCCTGTCACGGCACGCGGCATGGCTTGCTTTTGTACGCGCTACCGCCGCGTACAAAAAAAAAAAGAGGAATCGTCTCATTAGCGAAACAATGGCAAGAGACTGCTATTTGTTGTTACTTACACTGCTGCTTTCTTTGATAATGATCAACAAGAATCAAATAATAGACTGCGTATGATAGAACATGTTCTGAACGAGAGTTAGGCGAAAATTTTTCTCCGTTTGAAAATCTTTGCGGCCGCTTCTTTATTACATCAAATTCTGCACAGAAATTAGAGTCATCTTAGATTTAAAAATCTAGTCACTTGCCGTGCTTCATTTCTGACTGTAAGAATAATACGAATATAAACATGACACGATACGTATATTCTTCCGCGTTTGCTGTTGTCTCACTCTAGTTTCGTAGTTTATTAGGCAGACAGGATTTAAATGAGATAGCAGCAAACACGAAAGAATACATGGCAAAATGTTTATATTCGTATTATTCTTATGATGAAGAGAATACTGTATGTGATTCATATTTCATCAGGTTCCTATTAGCAACCATCTCTTCTCACAGATAGGAAAAAATTCAGAACGTAGAGTTGGCCATATTGACAAACATCCCAAACAGTCTTGCCAGTCAGATTTTCGTAATACACTGAAATTGTGCTACATTCGAAAATGAACAATATGGAATTTGTATTTACTTCGTTGGATAACGTATGAAAATGCAGTGGTCGAAACTCGCGGCGAAGAAAAAAAGCTCGTCTTCCACTTTTTTTTTTTTTTTAATTTATTTACTGACGCAGAGGTTTTGGCGCCAGTATTTGTAGCACTACATATATTCGACGGCAGAAGTTAGTTGTGGCGGCACGTACCAACATTTTTCATAACTTCCGCTTGCTTTGCACTCGATTCTAAGCCGCAGGCGGTTTTTTGGATTACGAAAACTGGAAAAAAAGTGCGGCTTAGATTCGAGTAAATACGGTAATGAATTCATAACAGGACAATTGAGTTTGCCCAGTCTGGCCATTCTGATTTAGGATTTCCATTTTTTCCCCTCTCTAGCATTCAGGCATATGCCTAAAGCTATTTATTTTCATTGTATTATGATGAAAACCCCTTTATCATTGTGATACAATCCTTGGATGGATGGATTGATGAATGAATGAATACATAAATAAATAAGTCGTGAATACTTCTTTGCAAGACCTGTGACTGCAAGTATCTGGTGAAACACAGAAAAAATTCACCTGATGATTCTTAAGGGAGACAGTTGGTATAATGTGAAATGACCACAATTGCAAAGCTACAGAAATTTGGATGCATACATCAGACTTTACAAATGAGGTAGGAAGCATGTACTGTACTGTGACAGTACATGCAAATATTTGCTATCCTTCATTATGGATCCTTGCTCTTTCTATTTTCACCAATACAGAAAAAGTTTCCCCTTTCGTTAACCAGAATCTAGTTCCACAGACTGTTCCCATATTGGTGCCTAGCTCATGGGCTTGCCCCAAACAGACTTCCCATAAAATTACCACCTTTTAATAATTATTATTATCCCATTAAATAAATAAATAGCAATTCAGTGGCTATCCAATCAATAAACAGAGAGGGCAATTCAAACTCTCTCAGGTCGTTCGCCCGCTTCGTTTCACACACTTCATAATTACCATCACTCTTAATTATCTTCCCACTGAAACTCATTTTTCAATTTCTTTTCCATTGTTCTAACTCATCATATATTTTACTGAATGGCATTAGTTATTCCTTCTCCTTGCCTGCTGATTTACCTCCTTAACAACGACAACACGCTTCTTCGGGACCGGACACTTTCCGCACTGACTTGCAGACCTACTACACATTTACCACAATCTCAAAAAGCCACTCCCACCACCCTACATAACCCAGAGTCTTAACAGACCCACAACACAATCATGGGCCTGTTTCCCAAATGCCTCAGCCCAGAAAAGTATCAGTCCTTCCCAAGGGCCTTACCTCTTATCACACTCCCAAATTCAATCATGCTTGTTTTGTTAAATATATTCCCTCATCCTCCTAGTCGCTAAAGCACAAACACTTTCTTGGTACTAATTATACCAGACTCAACCCAAAACCAATACTGAACCTTGCCTAACTCTGTGTGTGTGTGTGTGTGTGTGTGTGTGTGTGTTCGCGTGTCTCTTTACTGATGAAGGCTGTGGCTGAACGCTACATGTGAGTGTGTTTTAATCATGCCTGTCTGCAACTTGACATGTCTTCTTTACAGTAAGGAGCAATCTATCTTTTCCAACATTGTTGATATTCCCACCTGGAGTATCCATTGTTTGAAAAAGTACATTTTAAACTCCTAAAGCAACTTAGTTCAGCCAGATTTGAGTTTAGAATCATTGCAAATCTTGTGTAGAGACGAATCAGTAAACTGGCATATTTTGTATATTTTTATTCAGTAATGTCATCTGGAAAAATGTTCTGGGGTAACTCATCTTTTAGAAAGAAAGTTTTCATTGCCCAGAAATGTACTTAAAGAATAATATGCGGTGTTCATCCACGATCATCTTGTGGACATAAGTTTAAGGCATTGGGCATTCTGACTACTGTTTCACATTATATTTATTCCCTCATGAAGTTTATTGTAATTAATCCACTGCAGATGAAGAGTATATCAATGATGTACCAGAAGGAAAAATGAGATTCCTTACTACACATTAAGTTTGTCTTTAGAAAAAAAAGGGTGTACAAAGTTGCAACAAAATTTTTTGATAACTTAGCCAGTGATTTGTCTGACAGATAGCAAAGTAAAATTTCAAAACAAACTAAATAAGTTTCTCCTTGCCAATGTTTCATGTTCTGTAGAAGAACTTCTATTATTGTCATGTGTAAAAGATGGTGTTCAGGAATTACTAACTCACACTTGAAGATACTAAAAAAAATTAAAAACATTACATGTGCTCAGCATGTAGCCATATTTAAAATTTAAGTTGAGGTGTGTATGCAAAATGACTCATTCCACATCATTCCAATTTATTATGCAAATGATTCATAGAATATGAAAATAATTAACTCATTCATTGTGTCTTTCTGTGACTCAATGTTTCTTTATGTTGAGTAGCAATCTGTTCCTTATTGTCATGATGTCCAATCTGCCACACTTGTACAATGGCTTGTAGAGTATATTCGCAGATTGGGAGACCATATACAGAGATGCTATTGTTAAATAATTATTAAGGTTCCTGTCATCTTTTAATTGTTTCTGAAATGTGTATGCACCTAAGAGATGTTAACACAGCTAACCATCAGGCGCCATATGACTGTCCGTTTAAAACAGGATGAGTAATTGCTTATTTAACTTCAGCTGCTTCTATGAACAAGCTGTCAGCATATCCAGATCATCTACATCTACATTTATGCGCTACATGTAAACTTATTATGTGAAGTGAAGGGTCTTTGTGGTACAATGATTAATTACCCCTCCACTTTTTTTCAGGTTGTGAATGGCACATAGGAAGAACGACTGCCAGAAATCCTGTAATTCCACCGATTTTCTCATTGTGGTCATTCTTGAGACATATGTAGGGAGAAGTAATATGCTGCCCAACTCTTCTTGGAAAGTATGCCCTCAAAATTTCAACAGCAACCCCTCAGTGATGCACCTCCCCCCCCCCCCCCCCCCCGTCTCTCTCTCTCTCTCTCTCTCTCTCTCTCTCTCCTGCCCCCTCTCTTCTCTCCCTCCCTCCCTCCCTCCCACCCCCTCTGCCTCTCTCCCTATGACCCCCCCCCACCTCATTACTTCAAGCTGGTATGGGTCCCAGACTAATGAGCAACACCTAAGAACTGGTCCTGGTCCAAGAGTGTTTTGTAAGATACTTTTTTCATGGTTGAATTGCATTTAGTTCAGATTCTTCTAACAAATCTCAGACTGCCTACTTCCTGTACTGTACCAAGCAGTACAATTTGTCAACAGTAGTTGGTTTCAGACACCCCCTAATTAGCCTTGGAGATTCATTATGAGCTACGCCCACTTCTTTTGTCTGAGCAGATTTAGACTACACTGGGCAGGCATATTTACCAGTCTAGAAACATTAAAGTGCCACGGCAGAATTATGGTCCACCTGGAATTGGATATCCTAATTACTGCCAACAGGTTTCCATGTGATGATGTTTCGGGCTGACATCTTATGTTTAGTACTACGGCAGTGCCACCAGTAAGTGTGTGAGCTATCTAATGTAATTTCAAGGAAGTTGGGTGTGAAACAATCCTCAACTTTGATGCCTCTCAAGTAACACAGTTTTCTTCCTATCTGTCTGGTTTGCACTAACAGAGCCAAATATCACAAGATCTCTGTTTGCAGAATCCATAGAGATTTTTATACAAAATTTCCATCCTCCGGAACTATCATACTCACAAACATAAATCATGTTCTGGTAATTCTACAACAGATGGCATTCATGTGATAAATAAAAGAAGAAATTATATAATGGATATTTATGAAACAATTTTGGATGACTGAATTCAGTACTTCAGCCTTCTTTCTTTCTTTCATCTTACAGTTTCGTGCCAGTACAATCGTTGAATGACTGAACAGATGATTTTGATCCTCTTACTGACTTCACATAAAACTTCTTAGGGTACTTAGGCAGGTCAGCCAGCAAAACTGTACTTCCAAACTCAAGGAATGATTCTCCCTTACACTCATTTTACCTTCAATCAGCTACTGTTCACCAACAAGAGTTTTACTCCACTTAAATCATGAGCAGCTAAGGTGAGAATTTTATGATTAATACTGAATTGTATTTGGCTCGAATCATAATAAGACATATTCTGTTTTTAAATTTAACCCAATTTGAGAAAATTAAACAGTTCATTTATTTTGACTGACCAACAACACAATAAAGTGTCCAAATTTTTCATGAAAATGCTTACTCTTCCATTGGGGACCTGTGTGTAGTAACAATTATAAGTAATAAATTTTTCAGTTTTAAGCCATACACATGCTTTCATGCATATGTAAAATTGGTTTCAATATTTCTGAGCTTCCATTCACCTCATATTGATATGAAAACTTCTTCACCATCAATGTTGGATCAGATTTTCTATGCTTGTGGTTAAGTGTGCACATTAAAACTGGACAAAGTTGTTAAGGATTCTTAAGTTCTTCCATCCAGACTGAGTTCATTTCTTAATTAGAGATTTGTACTTACAGCAACAACCAGCATGCTAGAATCAGGTCTCCACTCAACAAGAATATTTGTCCCATATTGTTTAATGGAGTTTTGTTCACGTCGATGGTAGACAATTGGCACACATGGCTGAAAAATGGAAAAATACTCCAGTCAAAAAAGAAACTATACTATGCAGTTCTCACAAACAGCACATTAGTAACTTGTAACAACAAAAGCAAAATATGTCAAGTAGCTTCATTACAACATTGTCACAGATTCCAATACCTTTAATCCAAGAAAAAATAGTACTGGCAACTATTATCAAGGTATGCTGACTCAACTAGAAGTAGGAAGCTATTAAGTAATGCAACTATGATGTTACAGTCAGACTGAAGGACAACGACAGAGTGCTTGTGGGGTAAAATACTATTTTAACTATGTCATGACCAATTTCCTTCTCTGCCTTACCCAATCAAACATCTTTAACACTATCAGCATCAACAAAACATTAAACTCTAATGTTCTGTTTTCCTTCCATCCACTATGACTACTACATATTCACACAAATCTATTGTTCTCTGCCACAGTATGTAAACACTGCTTCTTTCTCTATTTGGTTAATCCTACAGTGAACAGACCTAACTGATTCTTCAGTGATAGAAGCCAACTGAGTGGGATGCTTTAAGCATGTATATTTCAGTACACCACATGTTGAATGAGTGGTTTGATGAAAGTGTTCCATTTGGCTGATACTTTGATCTGACTTGTGTTTTATCTACTAACAGATATGATTAAGATTCTGTTTTATATCTGTATTTGATTTAGTCCATATCATCCTCTCTACTAAAATAGTCTTGGTTAGGTGGGAAAGATAAACCCAACATGTTAAAAAAATTGAAATTAATGTTACTGAAAATGTATACGTTAATTCCAGCTTCTCTAGAAACATTTCATACCTAAAAAACCAATAAAAATTTCTTGTAAATAATTCAACCTAATAAATCTGTGCTGCCAAGGTGATTTTAATGCTGAGTACTACCATAAAACATCAATGTTGTCAAATAATACCAATAATTATTAGAAGATCTAACAATAATTATGGATATTATTGTGGAACTATCTTTACAATATGTACTAAACGTAAATGTGGATCCTTTACAGATTAATCTGTGGTAGTAGTCATAACATACTGGTGTTAACAAATATCTAAGTATAAAAATCCATTAACTACGTAAACAATCTTAAAAATTTATAAATTCAACTGATCGGATAGATATGAATTTGGCTTCACAAATTACTTTTGGAAATTCATTTAATTACAAAGTGATGTAGGACATGCTAAACCACAGGCTGGTAACCAGTGGCCAGCGGGCCAGATCTGGTCCACGATTGGTTTCAATCCAGCCTGCAGAAGCAATTCTTGGAAGAGTGTGGCACTCATATTTTACTACGCCAGTGATGCATTTTCGGATATTTGCCATTGTGTTGTTTGCATTTTTCCAGTTTGGCTTCTGTATGAGACTGCCAATATATGTTAAGTTCAAGCTATTTAGACTTTACAATATTTATAGTGAACAAAGAAATGACAGCTTAATTTATTTAGTATTACAGAAACGACCCATATCAAGACAAAAAACCAAGTTCTTGTCAGGCAATCCCAAACCATATCATTTAATGCAGAATGTGGTGGAACTTCAGTTGTCTATAATATATTTGTTATTGCAATCAATGACGAAAGGTGTTAGTACTGCCAGGTTAGAATTCTAGTACTGGAGAAAAGGCCTCAATCTTATGCACATTGAGCTCCTGATCTATAAGAATTACATAAAATTTGCCATTTTAAATGTTTGTGCAGACAAAATTACACAGACACTCCCAAGGGATGTTATTGTGTGCCTTACCTCTGACTTGGAAGTGAGGAACCACACACTGATGGAACCGGACCCTTCTCTGATGTAAGCAGTGCCAATAGCTGAAGCCAATGAAAATGTCCGTGCAGCCCAAATTTTGTTTATCATGGAAGAAGATGATGTAACAGTCAGCTCTCCAGCACCAGAATTGTGGGAAGTCTCACCCCCTTCTCACCCCCTCCAAACAACCCGCAAAAACAAATATACGAGCAGCAATGGGCCGTGGCAGTGTCTGGTTATAAACATTGCTTCTTTCACCACACACCTAACACATACCCCATCGGCGTACCATATACCACAGGCACTTGCAAGTGGAATATTTTTGCTGTTATGCTGCAAATACACCCCAGCCTGCAGAAGTGAACCATGTGACTGATAAATCTATAGAAGTGCAAAATTCTCATTCTGGAATTCAGCCCAGAAAATCTTTTTAGATCTCTTCATAAGCACACACACATTGAGGTTACTCCTGGACACTATCACTTCTATGTCTCTCCTGAAACAATCCATTTAGAGTCACTGTATGTCCATCTTTTAAGAGGTGGCTGTAGAACTCGGCTGTTGGATAGAGGATATCAAATTAAACACCTTTCACCCATCAAATTTCGAACCTCATTTTATTTGGCAAAATAAGATTGGAAATTTGACATCTGAAATGTGTTTCGTTTGATATCCTCAATCCACTTAGAGTTTAGGGTCGCCACCTTGCAGGTTTCTGAGACAAATCTTTCAGCTTATTGATGTCATCAGATGTCCACACTAGGAAAAGTTTGATGTTTTTCTCACTTACAACTGATTCAATTGTTCATTTAATTTTTATGGCAATGTTTTTGTGATATACTTACCACCCTCTTGAAACAGTACACGTAATTCAACACAAAGGGCCTCGTGCCACTCTGAAGAGTATCTCTATAATCATAAAAAGGATAGATTGCTGCTCACCGTAAAGATGGCACATTGAGTTGCAGACAGGCACAATGAAAAGACTTTTACACTTTTACACATAGAGCTTCAGCCAAACCCTCTTCAGAAAAGGAAACACACACAAATTCACATAAACAGGCACAATTCACGCATACATGACCTTTATCTCTGTCCACTCTGAACAGCCTGCAACTGTTGTCTTGAACAAAAGCAGCAATCTGGAGGGGGTAGGGAAGGGGGAAGGATAGAGTAGAGATGGAAGGAGGAAAAACGATGATAACCCAATGTCCCCACACCCTCCACACAACAGTTTCTGTGCCTCTGTCCTATCACCTCCCAACTCATATCCTCTCACCCTCATTGTGCACTGCTCTCTACCAACGCACTCACCTGTCTTTTCCCCTCTCTGCTTTCCTCCTTTTCTGATCCCCCCTCCTCTCCCACAGCCTCCCAATGCTGCATCTGAAAGCAGTCCCATCATCTTCTAGTCTCTGCACATTGTCAGACAGCACTCTCCTCTTTCCCATCCATATCCTCCACGACTCCAGACTACTGCATTCGTTCAATATAGAAGTCGCAGTCTGATCAGAGGGGCCATGAGCCTACTCGTGTGTGTGTGTGTGTGTGTGTGTGTGTGTGTGTGTGTGTGTGTGTGTGTGTGTGTGTGGGCGCGCGTTTTCTCTTTCCTTCTCTAATGATTGCTTTGGCCAAAAGCTCAGTGTAAACAGTTGTTTCGTCGAGTCTGTCTGCAATTCAGTGTATCATCTTTATGGCAAGAAGCAACCTATCCCTCTCAAAACTGTTGATATTCCAACCTGCACTATCGATTGTTTGAACACACTCTCTGATAGACATGCTCAAATCTTCTGTTCCAGATTAGGGAATATCACTGATTTCACACTTAAGACAACGGCTGCCCCACACTTCTTCTCTTAGCTATAAAGGATGTTCTCAAAACAGTTCTGGACAAACTCACTGACACGCACTGACACCTATTATCCTTAGTCACCCCCCCATGAACCATGGACCTTGCCGTTGGTGGGAAGGCTTGCGTGCCTCAACGATAAAGATAGCCGTACCATAGGTGCAACCACAACGGAAGGGTATCTGTTGAGAGGCCAGACAAACATGTGGTTTCTGAAGAGGGGCAGCAGCCTTTTCAGTAGTTGCTGGGGCAACAGTCTGTATGATTGACTGATCTGGCCTTGTAACACTAACCAAAACAGCCTTGCTGTTGTGGTACTGCGAACAGCTGAAAGCAAGGGGAAACTACAGCTGCAATTTTTCACGAGGGCATGCAGCTCTACTGCATGATTAAATGATGATGGCATCCTCTTGGGTAAAATATTCCGGAGGTAAAATAGTCCCCCATTCGGGTCTCCAGGCGGGGACTACTAAAGAGGACATAGTTATCAGGAAAAAGAAAACTGGTGTTCTACGGATTGGAGTGTGGAATGTCAGATCCCTTAATCGGGCTGGTAGGTTAGAAAATTTAAAACAGGAAATGGATAGGTTAAAGTTAGATATAGTGGGAATTAGTCAAGTTCAGTGGCAGGAGGAACAAGACTGTTGGTCAGGTGAATACAGGGTTATAAATACAAAATCAAATAGGGATAATGCAGGAGTAGGTTTAATAATGAATTACAAAAATAGGAGTGCAGGTAAGCTACTACACACAGCATAGTGAAAGCATTATTGTGGCCAAGATAGACACGAAGCCCACGCCTACTACAGTATTACAAGTTTATATGCCAACTAGCTCTGCAGATGATGATGAAATTGATAAAACGTATGATGAGATAAAAGAAATTATTCAGGTAGTGAAGGGAGACGAATATTTAATAGTCATGGGTGACTGGAACTCGAGAGTAGGAAAAGGGAGAGAAGGAAAGATTGTAGGTGAATATGGATTGGGGGTAAGAAATGAAAGAACTACTGACAGCCTTGGGAAAACCAGTCCTGACAAACCTCTACCATCTGGAGAGCAAGATGTAAGAGACAGGTGAAATTCCCTTGGACTTCAAGAAGAATATAATAATTCCAATCCCAAAGAAAGCAGGTGTTGACAGATGTGAAAATTACCGAACTATCAGTTTAATAAGTCACAGCTGCAAAATACTAACGTGAATTCTTTACAGCCGAATAGAAAAACTGGTAGAAGCCGACCTCGGGGAAGATCAGTTTGGATTCCGTAGAAATGTTGGGACACGTGAGGCAATAGTGACTCTACGACTTATCTTAGAAGAAAGATTAAGGAAAGGCAAACCTTTGTTTCTAGCATTTGTAGACTTAGAGAAAGCTTTTGACAATGTTGACTGGAATACTCTCTTTCAAATTCTAAAGGTGGCAGGGGTAAAATACAGGGAGCGAAAGGCTATCCGTTTTCCTGCAAGACATCAAAAACTCTGCCATGCACGTCTCACCATGAGCTATTTCACGTGAAATGGCGATTTCTATTCTGCCATGCACGTCTCACCATGAGCTATTTCACGTGAAATGGCGATTTCTATGAACAGCTGGAAGGCGTCGCCGTGGGTAGTCCTCTTAGTCCAGTGGTGGCCAACTTCTTCATGGAACAATTCGAAGCACAGGCACTGGACTTGGCGACTTGCAAACCTAAGGTGTGGTACAGTTACATTGATGATACTTTCGTGGTGTGGAGCCATGGTGAAGAACAGCTCGGTGACTTCCTAAGACACTTGAACAGCCTCCATGCCAACATAACATTTACCATGGAAGTAGAAAAGGACAAGAAATTGCCATTTCTAGATGTGCTGGTCACAAGGGACGGTGAAAACCTGGGACACAGCGTGTATCAAAAACTGACACACATGGACCAATACCTGCACAAACTGTCAAACCACCACCCGAGCCAGAAAAGAGGCATGATTAGTATGCTCGTAATGCGAGCAGGACGAATATGTGAGCCGCAACACCTCAAACGAGAAATGCAACATCTGGAAACTGTTCTGAGGAGCAATGGGTACTCCACAAATTATATTAGAAGTGTAACAGGGCCAAACACTCAACGAAGTAAGGAACCACAGAAAGAAATGTCGGGTACGGCCTTTCTGCCATACATTCCCAGAGTGACGGACAGAATAGGCCGTATATTGCGCAAACATGGCGTAAAGACGATTTTCAAACCGACAAGGAAGATCAAAGAGTGTCTTGGATCGCTGAAGGAGAAGAGAGACCCACTTGCAATGTCGGGAATATACCGTATACCAAGTACATGCGGAAAAGTTTGTCGGAATGACTGGACGATCAATTAACACCAGGATCAAAGAGCATAAGCAACATTGCAGGTTGAGGCAAGTGGAGAAATCGGCCGTGGCAGAGCACGCACTGAGTGAGACCAACCACGTAATAAAATTCGCCAACACGGTAGTTCTGGCTGTAGAGAAGCACTATCACACAGCCTTGTTCAGAGAAGCTGTAGAAATACAAAAACACGTGAACAGTTTCAAAAGGAAAGAGGTAAGCCGTAAGGTAAACAGATCCTGGCTTCCCGTACTGCAGCGAACGACCGTCGCAGGTAGCAAGAGGAGAACTGCACCGGAAATGACCGTGGAGAAGCCCTCGGACGTTGGTGTGCCAGGTACATATAGTCTGTGGCCGTGAGCTCGGCTCCGGGTCACCACCGTTAATGGAGGGTGAACCTTTGACAATGCCAGCCACTCATGCTGGCGAAACGTCGGGAAAATCTTTAGATGAAAGTCGGCCAAAGAACCCGAGACAGAAGCCAATAGGCAGTTTGTCAACAAGTGGCCACAAAAGCCTTAACAATTTTGTAATTGATAATGTTTTCTTTAGTGAAGCTCAAAGCAAGAAAATAACTGTTTACCCAGCTTGATGCACAATCAATTAGGATAAATAACAGTGGCACAGTAATAACCCACCAGGTTAGTCAACTGCGCTAACGCGCTGCTTCCTCGACTCGGGTAGGCGTGCTGGCACCGGATCGAATCAGCCCGGCGGATTAACGACGAGGGATAGTGTGCCAGCCAGCCTAGATGTGGTTTTTAGGCGGTTTTGCATATCCCCCTAGGTGAATACCTGGCTGGTCCCCACGCCCCGCCTCAGTTACACGGCTCAAACACTTTCGCACAATTCCATGGATTACACTAGTTGCAGACAGTTGGGGGTACACTAATTCCTTCCTGGGGGGTACGGGGTGGCAGCAGGAAGTGCATCCGGCCACCCCTTCAGCTAACATTGCCACATCCAATTAACCATGCTGACCCTGTGTATCCGCAGGAAAAACGGCACAAGCAAAAGAAAGAAAGAACAGTGACACAGTAATGGATACTCTACAGTGAAAATTAGAATAATTAATGCCTCCAGACAAATGTTTTTAAGAATAGTTTACAAGTGATGAATAGGGTTTAAATCTGTAATGAACCAAATGCTAATACAAAATTTAATCTATTTCATAATTCATTCATAACATTATTTGAAAATAGCTTTCCCCATAAGCTAATCAGAAAGGACATTAAACATCCATGTACAAAGTCATGGATGAGGAATAGATCTGTTGGCAAGAACACACAGGTATTCTGCAGTAGCTGCACACTACAAATCTACTAAAAATTACTAAGAAAAGTTGCTAAAAATGAAGGAACACGCCCATTATGTCAGACATTTGTAATTCTGACAGCAGACTTAAGACTATATGGGATATTGTGAAAGGAATGAGAGGACAACCAGCCACAGAGCAGGATAAGATCACTATTGAATTGAACGGTGGGGCTATAAATGACAAGTCACATGCAGCAAATACATTTAATAAGCAGCCATTGAAATTAGTAGGAAGTATAGGGACAAACAGTATGTCAAAAGAGTCTCTCTCATAAAGTTCAGTCAAATGAAAGTATCACCAATGAAATTAAGAAAATTATACATTCTCCCAAAAATAAAAGCTCATCTGGTTTTGATGGTGTTTCCAAAACAGTGGTATATCATCAGTCTGACTCCACAACCATATTGTGGAGGGGTTCGTTACACAGGAGGAGACACTGGGTGAGTCTGGTATGACCAATGCATAGACGGCATAAAGCAGTGGACTCCTTCCAAGAGGAGCGGAAGGAATAGCACCAAAGGGCAGCAGTCTCCTTGATTGTGCGGAGTTTATTACTGAGAGCAGTAGTGCACCAGATGTCATTCCAGTTTTGGACAAAGAGAGATTTGACAAAGATCTGCATATCTGCAGCTGGAGTCAGGTCAGGGAATGGAGCAGAAGTACAAGCTTATCTAGCCAAACAGTCAGCCCGTTAATTCCCTGTGATACCCACATGACTTGGGACTCAGAGAAAGACAACTGAGCAAGTAGCACGGCCAAGAAAGGAGAGGTGGTCATGGAAAGCAGAGACCAAAGGAAGACGGGAGCAGCAGACTGCTCAATGAGTCAGTACATATTAAAAAGTGTGGAGGAAGGCCTGAGTAACAAAACTGACGGCCTTGGTAATGGCTAGCAGCTCTGCTATGAACACACTACATGATTCCAGTAATAAATGGTGTTCTAAGCCAGTAGGAGACGTGAAAGCATATCCCGCTTTATCTATTGTCTTAGAACCATCAGAGTAGAAGATGGTAGCACCCTGGAACTCTGCACAGATGGAATATACAAGACGCCAGAAGACCATAGGAGCAAAGAGACCTTAGGACAATGGAATAGGTCAGTCCTAATCTGTGGCCTAGGCACCATCCAAAGGGGGGGGGGGGGGGGGGGAGGAAATACACGACGCACATTTCAGTGGATGGAGATGGAGGAGATCCCGACAGAGGGAGGTGAGACGCATTCCAACAGGCAATCCCACCCATGGGCAGTGATCAGGAGGGAGATGTTCCTCACTTGCAAAGAGGAAAGGGTACACGGGATGGTCAGGGAATCAGCGAACGGCGTTTGCATAAGAAACCAGGAGTTAGCTTCATTGTATTTGTAGAGGGAGGAATCCCTGCTTCTGTGAAGAGACTGTCAATAGGACTAGTGTAAAGGCACTAAAACCCAGACGCAACCCACAATGGTGAACAGGATCAAGTACTTTCAGAGCAGAAAAAGCTGGTTGCCTAAATATAGTTCTGGGTCAGAGTATACTAAGAACTGACGACAAAAATGCATAACCCGCATTTTGCAGGGAGAAAATTCGAAGTCATGGGAGACAGCCCACACAGAGGTCCATTGGATGTGCCTCAGAGCTGGCACTCAGCAGACGCTACTGTGTGGGAGCTGCAACAGATGGAAAAATCATCAACATACAATGCCGTGGTAACCTGATGGCAAACAAAGGTTACAAGCCCACTGTGGAAGAGTGTGACATTTAATACAGAACCCTGGGGGATACCATTCTCCTGGATCTGAGGGGTGCCGAGTGAAGTGTCAACTGGAACCCGGAAGAGCCGGTAGGATAAAAAATCGCGAATAAAAATCTGAAGGGGGCCTTGAAAGCCCCAATCATGGAGGGTAACTAAAATACAATAGCACCAAGCCATGTTGTATGCCTTACGTAGGTCGAAGAAAACCGTGACAAAGTGCAGACAGTTAGTAAACGCCAGTCAGATTGCAGTTTCGAATCTGAGCAAATGGTCAATTGGAGATCATCGTCCTCAGCAGTCACACTGATACAGGGAAAAAAGGCCTCGAGATTCAAGTACCCAACACAATCAGAAGATAACCATCCTCTCAAGCAGTTTATAAAGTATGTTCGTCAGGCTAATTGGGCAGTAGCTGTCGAGAGACTTTGGGTTCTTCCCAGGCTTAAGGATGGGGACAACTATACTGTCTTGTCACTGTGAGGGGAAGGCACTCATGAGCCAAATGTGGTTGAAGACCCTGAGTATATATTAGCTCTGCGCAATGTCCAAGTGTTGGATCATCTGGCTGCGGATGGACGTGTGAAGAGGTAAGTGCCTACAAGAATTCCCATTCACTGAAGGGTTCGTTATAGCACTCAGCTTGGTGAGGATTGAAACAGAAGGAGGGGAGGGGGGGTCTGTTCAACTCTGTGTTTTTGCCAGAGAAGGGTGACAGGATACGAAGAGGTTGTCGATGCTGTCGCAAAGTGTGTTGCAAATTGTTCTGCAAAGACCAATGGATCAGTACACAGAGCACCTTGGAGGATAAGCCCATGGACAGTTGACTGTGACTGGTGGCCCAGAGGGCTACCGAGCTTGGACCAAACCTGCGATGAAGAGCCATACGTCCCCAGGGAGGAAACATCCAGCATTCCCAGCATTCCTTTTTACTCTGCTTAATAAGGTAACGAGCCTTAGCACGGAGACACTTAAAAGCAAGGAGGTTGGTCAGTGGAGGGTGTCGTTTAAATTGTTGCAGTGCCCGTCGGCAGTCCTGGTCAGCGACTGCTACGTCCTTGCCCACCGTGGTACTGGTCGACGACGATGGGGACCTGTGGATAGGTGGACAGCAGTGCCAGCAGCATGAAGAATAGTGGCAGAAATACCATGCACGACCACATCACTGCAGTTTGAGAGAGAGGTGTCGAAATGCACAGCAGATGTATATAAAGGCCAACTGGCATTGCGGAATACCCAACATGGAGGCCAGTCTGCCTGGTGGTGGCAGGGAAAGGACAGAAGCACTGGAAAGTGGTCACTGTCACAAAGATCACGGAGTGACCAATGTAGACAAGCCAAGAGAGCAGGGGAGGAGATTATGAGATCGAGAGCAGTAAAGGCTCCATGAGCAGCACTGAAGTGGCTACGGAAATTGTCACTGAGGAGATGCAAATCAAAGTCTGTAGTAAGCTCGTCAAGTAGAAGACGCCTACCAAATAAAGTGGCACTTCCCCACAGGAGTGGTGTGCATTGGGATCCCCAAGAAAGAGATATGAGTGCGGGAGTTGCTATGTTAAGGTAGACAGTTCAACATATGGAAGTGGCCTACCTGGAGTTGCTATGTTAAGGTAGACAGTTCAACATATGGAAGTGGCCTACCTGGAGGGAGGTAGACATTGCAAACAGTGATTGCCGCAGTCATCTGCACTCTAACTGCTATTGCTTCTGGGCTGGTATGAAGGGGGATCCAGTCACTAATGACATCGGTGTGAACCAAAGTACAGATCCATCCAGAAGCTATCCTGGGGCCATCACAGTTCCAACAGAATGCTCAATGACACAAAACTTTAGAGAGTGGTCATCACAAAAGTGAGTTTCTTAAGGAGCAAGACAGAACGAAGAGTAGGAGGAAACAAGGCGTTTCCAGGAGGTGGCGACAATATCTATCGCAATTCCACTGGATTATCATGTGGTGATAGTCCAGGTGAGGCATAAAGAAGCCGAGGGGAGGTCAAGTCACTTGGTCAATGGTCTTTGCCAATGAGGATGGGGTGACATCCATAAAAACTGGGTCTGAATCGAGATGAGATGGAGGGGCGAAGCCCTCCGAGTAGCCAGGGAAGCCTCGTCCTTTGACTTGTGCTGCTTCTTCTTCTCCCTCGGAGGGACGGAGGGAGCATTATCAGTAAGGGAATAGGTGGCAGTGATGTCAAGATCAAACAGAGAGGGAGTGGCCTTGCGGTCCTTGGAGCGCGGGTCTCTTCTCCGGCCTGAGGGTGCAAGCTTCCTGTCCCGCCCAGGATGAGGATGATGAGGAGGAGGAGTTGTTCCAGGAGGGGAAGGGACGGGAGCCACCGAGGGTGAGGAAACAGAAGGGGGCAGGATGGTGGTAAGAGGGACGGGTGACGAGGGGAAGGCTTACTGAGGCATAGGTAGAGGAGAGATTTACAGGGTGAAGTCTGTCAAATTTCTTCCAGGCTTCAAAGTAGCTGAGACAGTCAAGGGTCTTTATTTCCTGAATTCTTTCTTCCTTCATGTACACTTGACACTCCGGTGACTGGGGACAATGGAGACCATAGCAGTTTACATAGTTAGGTGGTGGGATGCAAGGGCTCCCCATATGAAGAGAGTGGCCACAGTAACACAGATGTGAGTGGCATCGCATCGCGAGGACATGTGGCTGAACTTGAGGCAATGGAAGCAATGTATGGGAGGCTGAAAGTACGGTTTCACATCGCCACCATTACCTTGACCTTCTCGGTCCAGGTACCCCCTTCAAATGCCATTACGAAAGCACCAGTGTCTACACGACAGTCCTTAGGGTCTTTCTGGACATGCCAGACGAAATGAACGCTATGTTGCTCCGTTTTTGCCATAAGTTCATCGAACTCAAGGAAGAGATCTCTATGGAAAATTACATCCTGTGCCATACTGAGTGACTTGTGAAGAGCAATAGCCACGGGGTTGTCTCCTAAATGGTCACAGACACAGAGGGAGGCTGGCTGACTGGCAGAAGTTGTCTTTATAAGGATAGAGCCAGAGCCCATCTTGCTTAATGATTCAACTTCATTGAACTTGTCCTCAGTATGTTCCACAAAGAAAAGGGGTTTGGTGGTGGCAAAAGTCTTCCTGTTGGTCCCCTCGGTCCTGGTACAGACTAGGAACCGTAGAAAGGTTCTTGTCCCACACTGGCGCATCTGGCCCTCCTCCCAGGGTGTATTCAAGAAGTGTAAGCTTGGAAAGGCAGAAACAGGAACTGAGACAGAACAACGTTAACGAAGAGATGTGGTTGCAGTAGAGCAGCCAGAGAGTTTAACACATTTCATGTGCCAAACGTCCGGCCTGGCACACTCCGCCTTGTGGGCGCCACCCAGCCACAGCAATGACTGCCTTCAGGGCGGCTGTTGCCAGGAGTTCCAATGCCTTGAAAAAATGGGCAATGACTCCTAGGCTTGCACAAGGCCTTCACAGCACAGGTACCAGCAGTGTGATCCCTGTGGTATTAGGGGGCTCGGCCAGATGGGTACATAACAGCCCCACCACATGGACTGCCTATCAAGTTGTGACCTAACAAGGAGGCAAAAGAGACTTGGAGGGGAGGGAGGGGAAGGAGGAGAAGGGAGAGGGAGGAGAGGGAGGAGGAGGAGGAGGAGGGGAATCCACACCAAAGATGCTAGGGAGGGAGTTCTTCCCCATTTGGCTCGCACTACGGATTTCAAATTTGAAGATGGAGGTCAAATGCCTGAGGGGTACCAAAAAAGAAAAGCAACCAACCAAAACCGCAAGATGAAACAAAGTCATGAGGACAGCCAGCCCAACATAAGAAGAACACCAAGAGAAGAAACGGAAGAGGCAACGGGAAAGGAGGGAGGACAAGGAAGGAGAAGGAAGGGGAAGAGAAAGCAGCCCAGAAAAGAATAAAGGCTGCAATAGCTCAGGGACACATGCGCACCATACACATACCCACCAAAGAGCTGTTGGCCCCCTGGGGGGAGGACAAATTTTTAGATCTCAAGGGTAAGTAAAGACATAAGTTGACAAAAAATGCAAGGACTTCTGTATTTCTAAGCATGTGAGCAAAATCTTAAGTACTAACATCAACATCCACTATTTTCTTCCTCTTATCAATCATACTTTCCAATATGTTAACTAGTTTCAAAGTGCCAAAATGTACTAGAATAAATAAAGTGTCTATAAAATGTCGCACTGTACAATGTTCTTGCAGTGAGACAGTCGCAATTCCTGAAATCCATTGTCCATGACCTCTGGCCTGCCAAGTAGCACCACACTCCTAAGTCCATGGATAAACCATAAAAATCTACAGCTTTACACAACATACAAAAAGACCTGGCCTGCAGGCAGATCGGTGAGACTAGAACGACGGGCAGGGCCTGCACGTTAGTGGGAAATGATGGGCTTCAGATTGGCTGGCCTGATCCGTTAGAGATACCCACAGAAATGGCCTGTGGTTTTGGCCCGTCATGGAAGTCCACTGGGGCGGCCAGCTATTTACATGTCACAGACACCATGTTGTTGAAATGATACCACAGTGATGAATCCATGCAACAGATAACTTGTGTGAATACTGTGAAAATCAGTACTAATGAGGATAGGTAACAGCTCACCATGAAGATGAACGCTGAGTTGCAGACATGCTCATAGAAAAGACAATCAACATTCTCACAACTACATTTTTGGCAATGGCCTTTGTCAGAACACGAGAGCACACATGCATTCACACAACCATTCACACAGCTTTTCTGAACTGCACAGATGGGAGTTATCCTTACAACTCATTCTCTGCTCCAGTGATTATCGCAGCCTCAACCTACAGTAACATACAGTCCCCACACCATCTACCCAACAGTTTTCACTCCCTCTGTCCTATCATCTCCCATTCTCATCTCCCACCCTGTTTATTTGCCACCCTCTGCCAACACATCCGCCCATCTTTCCCCACTCCTTTTTTCCCCACCTCTCTGCCCACAACTTCCTGAGCCTGCACATGTTGGCAGTCTAGTCCCTGCACACTCCGCCAGACAGCGTTCATCTCCCTACCCACGCTTACACTACTATCCCTTCCCCCTCCCCGCCTCCCACAAGATAGCTGCATTCTGCTCTGAGACACTGGAGTTGGCAGTCATGTTTATGTGAGATGTGCTTGCTTGTGTGTATGAATGGAGTCTGTCTCTCTTTTACTGATGATAGCTGTGGCCCAAAGCTTTTAATTGTGCCTATCTACAACTTAAGGTGTCTCCCATACAGTAATTAGCAATCTCTCTTTTCCTACATTGTAGCTATTTTATACAAGAGGGATAGATTCTTTAAAGAATCAGAGGTGGGGTTACTGGTTTAAACTATTCCATTATGTACATAAATTGCATCGTCACGGACAACTGACTGTTGCTCATCAACTTTGGTCCTAAGCATCACTCGCCTGGCCTGACTGAAGTGAACCATACTACCCATGGTCGCCAGGGCTGAATGCTGTACTTGTACAATTTTCATGTTCTATACACTGTCAGGCAATGGTGTCACACACTAACACAGATGCACTGTCCCTATTTCCTATGGGACCTGACCCACCTTTTAAACAACATGAGTTGGTGTGCTTCCAGGATTCGAGTATTTCAGCTTTCCCCGTAACACCATGTGACATCGCAGCTGCCACATGCAAGGAGCCAACGTTATGCTGGCTCACTCACTTCGTTCAATGTGGGGGACCAGATACACCTTCAGGACCATACTTTCGCCCCTACTGCCTGCAGAAAAATCAACAGCACCTGAACAATGGGGTTCTTTGTGGATTTCAGATTAGAGCCACTGCTGCATTCTGATCTCTTAAGTTGCAGGAGCTGTACCTCCTGCACACTGTCCACTGTGGCATTTCACAATGAAAAGTTTGTTCTGGCAGCACATTTTTTGGCTCAATATTGACTATGACAGAGTAGACTGTCTGCCAATGTTTCACCTGTTAAGACCATCAAGCTGTGCCTCATCAACATTGTCTCCCTGGCCCTATGCTGTGAAGTCATGGGAGCTTATTCACCTAGAAAGTACTGGCCTGTTTTTAAGCATTGTGTGTTCTGAATGTCCTAGCTCACTTTTGCTACGCCTATCAAAGCCTTGGAAAAAATTTTCATGTATGAAGGAACACTATACACTTTTGCTTCAGGGAATGGGACAGTCTTCATATCCATGACTTTGAATGGCTGTGTGCCCATAACAGGATTCAACACCTCCATACTATGGCCTTTCACTCAGCCTCCAATACTCTTGCAGAATGCACCTTCAAGGCCCAGTTCTGCAAGGAAATAATGTCAAACACTGCAGCTACCATCCTCTGCAGTTTGTAGCAATTTATAGGGCCACCCCAACTGACGGCTTGCAGCCCAGCTATGGCACTTCACAACCATCCTCACCACACTCTCTCTCGGACATTCTGCACCCATCAGCAGTGCACGTCATTGCCAAGGCTTCTTTCTTCCTGGGGGGCTTACCGGTGTGAGCCTGTGAGTTTGGATACTATCCAACCTGGATCCATGGGATGATCTCTGCCCATCAAACGGCCACAATGTATGGCATGACCTACATCTACAGCCTTCTGCAGCATCACAGAAATCAACTTTGTCTCCACTATTCCAGTCAGATGCTACCTGCTTCTCCGCCCCTGGCAGACCCACCAGTCCCATGGCAGCTAATGCATCTTACATCGAGCCTCCCCGCTACTGAGGCACTGGGGAGAGGGAGAGGCATAATGCAGTGGCACCACCTGACGGCACAATGGACACTGGTTAGCTGGTGTAACATTGCTGTTGACTGCAGTGGGGCCACTACCCAAAAGGCACTTGGAATCATAAAAGCCCTTTCCAGATCCCACATGTAAGTCAGCCCAGGGCAGGTCGAAGTCAGTTGTGAAGCAGTCAAGGAAGTGCACACCAGTCGGCAATTATTTTGGTTTATGGTGTTAACGCTGATGACTCTGTCATTGTGGAACTCTGATACTTGGATTGCATAGCTTATTCTAAGATAGCTTGTACTGGTCCACTCAAACTGCCTAATAAATTGGAGCAAGTCCTGTCAGTTTTGTGTGCAATTTGTCTTTAAAAAAGAAACTATCAATTTTTTAAGCAAACAGTTTCCTCAAAATACCTAGAGGACAAATTAGTTTCTCTGTGTGTGAACATGCAAATTGTTTTGTGACCTTATAAGATGCCATGTGTCACAAAACTCAGGTGCGATTTTAAGTGCTGCAATGTTTGCAGTACAGTTTCTGCCACATCAATGTGAGGAATGGCTTGTGCTGTTAGACTATTCTAGGCTGAAGGCGAAAACTGTCTCAGTACTTTGAGGAAAATGTCCATGTACTACCTATGCCTATTCCTGTCTGCAGACTAGGAAAGACAATCACCTTACATTCATTAGGCAGCTCATTTACATCACCATAGCAGAAAAGCACATCTGAATGCATGTCACCATGAGTGGGACACCACATGCTGACTCAATGATCATAGGTATGATCACTCACCACGCCACTGATGAAGCAGCAAAAAGAGAAGAAATAAAGCTTCCAAACCTAACACTGAATGAAGTACCAGCAATTACTCAGACTTATGAGGCTACTTATAAAATAAAAGGTAAAATGTACAGCTCATTGGTTGGTTGGTTGATTTGGGTGGAGGGGATCCAACAGCAAAGTCACTGGTCCTATCGGATTGGGGAAGGAAGCTGGCTGTCCCCTTTCAAAGGAACCATCTCAGCATTTGCCTGAACTGATTTAGGGAAATCACAGAAAACCTAAATCAGGATGGCCATATGCGGGTTTGAACCGTCATCCTCCCAAATGCGAGTCCAGTGTGCTAACCACTGCACCATCTCGCTTGGTACAGCTCATTGGTAATCAACGTTTGCGACAGAAGAAAAACTTGCAGGCTCCGTCTCAGCAGGTCTCATATTCAAATCATGTTTAAAAAGTGTTTTTGCACATGATGTGCAAATTTTCTTATGGCAAAGCATATTGTGCACAATGTGAAGTATGGTTGGAAGAATTAAAGGAATTCATTACACCAGAATTAGACCATTCCAAAGCAATTGGACTAACTTTGTGGCGAAACAAGCGCTGTATCATTATGAGAGATACAGAGGCAAGCGTGTTTGTCAGGACTTACTCCAGTTCACTACTAGCGTCATGTCGCCATAATGCGCCTGTGCGTAGCATACAAAGTATTGTGCCATCATCTAAGAATGAAATTAAAAAATACAGTAGCTTTTCCAAACTTTATCAGCAAGTGTTTCAGTTTATCAACATTAAAATTATTAAATCTTAGATGGAATTTTGCTAAACACGTTACTTCAAGAAAAAAATAAGTGGCACTAAATAATACAGCTAAAAAGCCAAAACTTTTTCAGATTGTTCAAATGTACGCCGCAATCAAAAGTTACAAGTCTCAACTTAATCAGTCCAAGGTTTAGGTCAAAATCGGCATTTTTCCGAAAAATTGAAGGTCCTACTTATTAGACTCAGAGATGAAAATTCATATGTAGCATCAGTTTGATATACAAACATTAGCTATGTGACTTCCTTAAGCTAACTGTATTAGTTTTCAAGTACTTTACTAAAAACTAAATTTTGAATGGAATTGTCCTTACTCATAATAGATTTAATGTCTGCTTGTGTCTGTGTATGTGCTGATGGATATGTTGTGTGTGTGTGTGTGTGTGTGTGTGTGTGTGTGTGTGTGTGTGTGTGTGTGTGTGTGTGTGTGTATATATATACCTGTCCTTTTTCCCCCCTAAGGTAAGTCTTTCCGCTCCCGGGATTGGAATGACTCCTTACCCTCTCCCTTAAAACCCACATCCTTTCGTCTTTCCCTCTCCTTCCCTCTTTCCTGATGAAGCAACGGTTTGTTGTGAAAGCTTGAATTTTGTGTGTATGTTTGTGTTTGTTTGTGTGTCTATCAACCTGCCAGTGCTTTTGTTTGGTAAGTCTCATCATCTTTGTTTTTAGATATATCATAATAGATTAAGTATCATTTGTATTTACGATAGAAAGTTTTAATTACAGCACTCAATTACATTTAAAAAAGTATACATCTGCACCAAGTTTCAAGACTTTAGTGTAAATAACTATCAATACAAGGAATCTTAAAGAGGTAGTTCAGAGTTCATGTTCTACTGTCTGTGCCGTTCTAAAAATACCAGCCGGTAAAAATTTATTGGTAGTAGAGCTGAAACTTTTTCAGTGATTACAGCCAACTTAACCTCATTTATATTAAAATTATAAATATTGTAAATTGTTACACAACAGAGTTATTAAATAATACGTGTCCAAGAAAGTGGCTATTTAAATGCTGTTGAATGTGCTTAGAGGAGTTGACAGCAGATGTTTCGTTCTGGGGTCTGCTGCGCCCATTTATAAATATGGCCAGAGAGGAAGAGAATGAGACATTTTGTACTGAGCTATCAATCTGCCTGCATCAGTCAAATGCCTGAATACACTCTGCCTCAGATGATGTCAGAGGTAGGCACCTACAAATGTGTTTTCAGTAAAAGTAGGAAGTGAACTCGCAGGGACTGGATGACATAGACTTCATGGAAGTAACTTTTTGTGTGCCGCCCGTAATGCTGAAAAACCACATGGGCAAATGGTGAGATTATTTTCCAGTTTTGTAGCAAGCAATTAACTTTGACGATTAGACTTCAGGGTGACAGACCATTTTACTTGAAACTTACTGTGGCCATCACCTCTGTACTATATTACTTACTTATTTAAAATGTTTAGACCCATAGAGGATCACAAAAAGCAAACAATGATCTGTAGTTGCTACTTTTCTTGTCCTTCCAGAATTGTTGCATTATCTCGCTATGTTTAGCTCAACGTTCTTCCATCCATTTTCCAGTAGATCTTGTGGGTTTTTCTTCTGATGCAACTTCCCAACAGTGGATCTTCTGTCTGAAGATTTTTGATCTGTGATGTCTGCAGATGTGATGTTGGCATTTTTGAGATCAGTTTGAACTTGTTTGATCCAGACTGTTGTCATTTTAGTTTCTGTGAGTACATTAGAATTTTCTTTCATTAGGAACGAGGGAAGGAGAGGGAAAGACGAAAGGATGTGGGTTTTCAGGGAGAGGGTAAGGAGTCATTCCAATCCCGGGAGCGGAAAGACTTACCTTAGGGGGAAAAAGGACAGGTATACACACACACCGGTAACTTGAAATTAGCGGAGGTTGAGGCCTGGTGGGTAACGGAAAGAGAGGATATACTGAAGGGCAAGTTCCCATCTCCGGAGTTCTGACAGGTTGGTGTTAGTGGGAAGTATCCAGATAACCCGGACAGTGTAACACTGTGCCAAGATGTGCTGGCCGTGCACCAAGGCATGTTTAGCCACAGGGTGATCCTCATTACCAACAAACACTGTCTGCTTGTGTCCATTCATGCGAATGGACAGTTTGTTGCTGGTCATTCCCACATAGAAAGCTTCACAGTGTAGGCAGGTCAGTTGGTAAATCACGTGGGTGCTTTCACACATGGCTCTGCCTCTGATCGTGTACACCTTCCGGGTTACAGGACTGGAGTAGGTGGTGGTGGGAGGGTGCAGGGGACAGGTTTTACACCGGGGGCGGTTACAAGGGTAGGAGCCAGAGGGTAGGGAAGGTGGTTTGGGGATATCATAGGGGTGAACCAAGAGGTTACGAAGGTTAGGTGGACAGCGGAAAGACACTCTTGGTGGAGTGGGGAGGATTTTATGAAGGATGGATCTCATTTCAGGGCAGGATTTGAGGAAGTCGTATCCCTGCTGGAGAGCCACATTTAGAGTCTGATCCAGTCCTGGAAAGTATCCTTTCACAAGCGGGGCACTTTTGGGGTGGTTCTGTGGGAGGTTCTGGGTTTGAGAGGATGAGGAAGTGGCTCTGGTAATTTGCTTCTGTATCAGGTCGGGAGGATAGTTGCGGGATGCGAAAGCTGTTTTCAGGTTGTTGGTGTAATGGTTCAGGGATTCCGGACTTGAGCAGATTCATTTGCCTTGAAGACCTAGGCTGTAGGGAAGGCCAGACATACCAACAATTAAACGGAACAGCCATGGGTACCAGGATGGCCCCCTCGTACGCCAACCTATTTATGGGTTGCTTAGAGGAAGCCTTCTTGGTTACCCAGGCCTACCCAAAGTTTGGTACAGATTTATTGATGACATCTTCATGATCTGGACTCACAGTGAAGAAGAACTCCAGAATTTCCTCTCCAACCTCAACTCCTTTAGTTCCATCAGATTCACCTGGTCCTACTCCAAATCCCACACCACTTTCCTTGATGTTGACCTCCATCTGACCACTGGCCAGCTTCACACATCCGTCCACATCAAACCCACCAACAAGCAACAGTACCTCCATTATGACAGCTGTCACCCATTCCACATCAAATAAGAATAATGTGGACTTGCAGACTGGAAATTATGGTCAGTATGGTCTCCATTGCTTTCTGGCTGACTGCAAAACCACCCCATTGGTTGTATTTAAGAAACAAAGCAGAACCTTGCACATTTGCAAGGATTTCAGTGAACTGTACAGTTACTGTTGCAGCACAACATGAATCCCTTGACCTAAGTGTGTAAACTACTTAAATGATAATAGTTGCAGGATCACTGCAAAAATAGGTCATGGAACTCCTCACTTTACTGTTCAACAGCTTATGGAAAAATGAGCAATCAGCAGAAATGTTGCTATTTCAAACAGGTTGAAAACTAGGATCACTTGTTAAACACAAGAAGGTCCATCTTCAAGAAATAGAAAATCTGTAAATTTCTCATGTTGTTAAAGAATTTCAATCACTTCTTGGCAAAATTCATTGAGAAGGTAACAACAATAGCCACATCGTTTAATCACATGCAAACAAAAAAAGTTCTGATTTCATAGTAACTGGCATGCAGTGAAGCATGTGAGAAATTAAAGCAAGAATTGCCTCTTTATATATTACTATTTAATACTGAGAAACCATTGTAGTTGGACTGCAAGTCACAACACAGGACTGGGACATGTACTATGCCACAAAAATAGTGGATTTTTGGAGCTACGAGGGCGGTTCAGAAAGTAACCTCCGATCGGTCACAGTGCGGGTTGTGGGGGGAGTAGCGACGCCATCTGTGCGTTCACGCACTCAACAGGTCAGTCGGCATCAAGCCGTGGTCGAGTGAACGTCGTACCTGCGCTAGTTTAGTTTTTGTGGCAGTTTGAAATGTGTGCTGCAATAGAAAACCCCGCCAAATGTGAAGTGCATGCTGTCATAAGGTTTTTTACAGCCAAAGGATATTCTGCAGCAGCTATTCATCGTGAGCTTTGTGCCGTGTACGGACCAAGAGTTATGAGTGAAGGAGTTGTCCGTGAATGGGTACGTTTATTTAAAAGTGGACGAGAAAACGTTCATGATGAAGAGAGGAGTGGTAGACCATCATTGGTGACTGACGAACTCGTTCAGACAGTTGATGCAAAAGTTCGTGAAAATCGACGTTTCTCAATGTCGGAGTTGTCTACTGGTTTTCATCAGGTTTCTAAGGCTCTCTTGTACGAGATAGTGACAGCAAGATTGGGTTACCGTAAGTTCTGTGCACGATGGGTGCCCAAAATTCTTACCGACCACCACAAAATTCAAAGAATGGCCTCTGCATTAGACTTTCTGTCACGTTATGAGGACGAAGGAGAACCATTGTTAAACAGAATCGTGACCGGTGACGAAACCTGGATTAAGTACGTGAACCCTGAGACAAAAGAACAATCAAAGATGTGGGCACATTCAAATTCGCCTACCAAACCAAGAAAAGCCTCGCAAGATTTTTCTGCCAGAAAACTGATGGCAACGGTGTTTTGGGATGCCAAAGGGGTGTTGTTGGTTGAATTCATGGAACGTGGTACGACCATTAATCAAGACGTGTACTGTGAAACAATAAAAAAGTTACGACGGGCTATACAGAACAAACGTCGTGGTATGCTGACTTCTGGTATCGTTTTTTTGCACGATAACGCCCGTCCTCACTCTGCTCGCAGAACAACGGCCCTTCTTGAGTCCTTCAAGTGGGACATTATCAACCATCCACCTTACAGCCCAGACCTGGCGCCAAGTGATTATCACCTCTTCATGCATTTGAAGAAATGGCTTGGGTCACAGCAGTTTGATGACGACGAAGAGATCAAAGATGCGGTCACAGGCTGGCTCCAGGCACAAGCACGTGATTTTTATGCAGAAGGAATTTCAAAGCTTGTGAAGAGATACGATAAGTGCCTCAATCGCTATGGAAACTATGTAGAAAAATAGTGCAAAGATGTAGTTGTAAGATGTATATATTAAAATATTTTTATTTAACTTGGTGTATTTTTTTAAATCAACCAGAGGTTACTTTCTGAATGGCCCTCGTATATGTGCATCAGAGACATTTGATAAAGCCTAGTCACTTTATTCACACAGAGAACAAATGGTACTGATACTTGGTACACAGTGCAGAAACCTGAGTACAAACATGGGGTGAAATTCCACCTGATTGGCGTCCGGCCATCCTGATTTAGGTTTTCCGTGATTTCCCTAAATCACTCCAGGCAAATGCCGGGATGGTTCCTCTGAAAGGGCACGGCCGCCTTCCTTCCCCATCCTTCCCTAATCCGATGAGACCGATGACCACGCTGTCTGGTCTCCTTCCCCAAACCAACCAACCAACCAATCCACCTGATTGTAGACCACAAGGAACCATTTTTTCCCAGCCAGAAATGTACTGAAATGAACAGAATGGCATGATCAGGGATAAGCATTTGTCAACTATCACTACAGTTCTAACCTTTTGCAACTAACAGTTCTGAAACTAGGACTGTCTTATTTTTTTGTGTGTATCAGTCATACTAAAATTTCATCTCCTGAAGTATTGGCCAGCCTCTCTCTCTCTCTCTCTCTCTCTCTCTCTCTCTCTCTCTCTCTCTTTGTAACATTATTGTCAATACTGCCTATAATGGTCTGATCTAACTTCTCCATCTGCTTTTACTTCATGTGACTTCCGTACAACCATGCTCTTTGATGCAACATCCATATTAATGTATTATTCACTATTTATGACAACTTATGTAATTGTAATTAATCTATGAATGTAATTTCAAAAGTAATGTGCTGTTAAAGAATGTAAAAGTTAAAACTTTAATTGTAATACTGGCTCATGCACATGGAAAGTAGATTTGTAATCACATAAAACTTGGAGAAGTCCCTCCACAATGGGACTGGCTAGGCGGAAATAGAAAAGATGTATCTGGCAGTCGAACTGCGAGGTTTCTGTGTTGCATGAGTCAGCCGGTGGCTAGCAGGCAAAGAGTGTGTATCTTGTGAACTGACAGTGGAAAGAAGAACTGCAAGAGTATATAATAACAACTCAGATGTGGAAGTAACATGGCTTACTATTCATGGCATACTTTGGTTAGCTCTCTACTATGAAAATCCAATGCTAAGGAGAGAATTTTCAGAGCTTGTTACACAGGAAGAACCATGGATACTTTTGCTGCCTTTCTTTAATAGCACTGATTGACACTGCCACCACCTTCAGCTCAACTTATCAGTTGAGTTCTGTAACATTGCATGGACCAGTTGTGTGGATTCGTTTTCAATAATAATTTTGTGTTCTGCAAGCTTTGTTTTGAACCTCTGTGTTTTATACTTAGTTGTTTACCTAGACAGGGTCCTACACTAAGTGCAACGATGAATCCAAGTATCCTACTCTACTGAACTAAAAAGCTGTTGTCTTCCTTAGCAGAAGTTCATAAACATTGTGGAGTAAAAAGTGCGAGGGTAATCCCAAAAGTAAGGTCTCTTTTTTTTTTTTTTTTAATAAGTACAGAACTCTGTCTGTGTGGCAGTTGGTCACACTGTTATGAAGAGTACTTCACGCGCTGTGTGTACACACGCGCACGCTGCGCTGAGGCGCCCAGTCTTAGTTTGGCAGCTGTTGAGAATGGAGCTCCCATTGGATGGTACCGCCAAGTGCGAATTGCACGCAGTTATTCGGTTTATGAATGCAAAGGGCACTGCGCCGATTGAAATCCATCGCCAATTGACGGATGTGTATGGTGAGTCATGCATGGATGTCAAAGATGTTCGTAAGTGGTGCAGAGAGTTTGCAGTTGGTCACACCAAAATTCACAACAAACAAAGGAGCGGGAGACCGTCAATTTCTGAGGAGACAGTGTTGAAGGTTGAGCAAAGCACGCATGAAGATCGGCGAATCACCCTGGATTATCTCTGCACATTGGTTCCTGAGGTTTCCCGAAGCACCACTCACAGAATTTTAATGGAAACATTGAACTACCGGAAGGTGTGCGAAAGATGGGTGCCACGCATGCTGACTGAGGACCAGAAGCGGCAACGAGTTGATGCTTCCCGCGCATTTCTTCACTGCCTTGCAACCAAACAGGACAACTTTCTGGACTCAATTGTCATGGGTGATGGGTGAGGAGGGGGGAGGGACTGGAGGGGGGGGGGGGGGGGGGGAGAAAATCAAAAAGACCTGCACAGCTCATAAAGTTCTGAAAACTAAACTCCACTGTGTTTAAAAAACAGAAAGTTTCCAAACCACCAGTGCTACTATATCTGATTCACAGCAGTACAATGTGCACTTGTAATGTGAAAACCATTCAAAATCTAAGTGTTTGTCCATAAGCACTCTAAAATGCATTGTAAGAAAGGAAAACAAACAAATGTTTCAGATGATTAGAGTGTGAGACCAATTCCAAAAGCGACAAAAAATAAGTGGAGAGGTGGGGCAAGTAGCCAGGTGGCTGGATGGTAGATGGAACATAGAAGTTCTTGAGCTGCATTCCAAGAAATAGATAAAGAACAAAATGAAGACTAATGTAGCTGACAATATCTCCATTGTTGGCTAAGAACCACTAATCACTTTTCATGGAGCATGAGCAGATAGTTTCCTACAGTGCTTAGTACAGGTAATAATTATGAGATGCGAAGTTTTAATTCATAAGATGTGAATAATGGTGCAAACACTGAAGGATTATATTTAAGAACAACTGCAGTTGCTGTATAGCTTTGAAAATCAATGGGTGCACCTTACTGTGGTATATTGGCTGCAAAACAACTACTTTACACATCCAGCAGATTATCTTCGCCCCGCGGGTTTGTCTACCCTTGGCCCACAGGCATTTCTCCTGTGTAGATTATTTACAAATATCACAAGGGCATCAAGTTTTGTGGATGTGATACCGCTTACAAACAACCTGTTGACACATCGACTGTTAACAGGCATCACCAGGGGACACTAGCCATGCTCCTGAGCAGCAAGACAGAAGTGCTGCTACTGGGGAACCAATTCCCATCTGTGGGACACATGCTGTGGCGTCGTTCTGCACCACACTGCAAGCCTAATAAGCCTCACTGCAATGCACTACAGATGTCACTCCAACAGGCACCTGGGATACAATCCACAACTAGACTGCTATTATGGCAGTGGGCATTGTTTCTGTTACCCTTATGTGATCACAGACGATCTTTCAGTTGTTAACCAGCACCAAACTTCATTGTGGATTTGTGCTCTGAATACATGTGTTCTTAAATGCAACCTGCAAAACATCACTCGCGACATTGGCAACAAGGCAAAAACATGTTTTCTGCTATCCTTGCACCTGTTTTGGTTCTAGGACTTCTTTCCCTGTGTCTTTATGCTCAACTGGGTTGCCCCCCCTCTGCATTGAAGCTAATTGGTTTCACTGTCTGTGCTTAGAAGTCACACATATTGTGCTTTCCAATTCTTATTAACATCATTTTCTGCAAAAGACATCGCTTTCCTGTATGTATTGGGTACTGTTTCATGTGAGCGATGACACTGTGTGTACATTTTTTGCACTTTGGTGGACTATATGGACACGAGTTACTGTGTGTTTTTGTTCACTTTTCCCTTTGTGTTTCTGGACATCACTGCCTGCAGTGAAACAATATCAAGAGAGACAGTTTGTCACTGGTAGCTGGTATTGTCAGTTGCTTGTCATGGCTTATGTAGTGGCAGACTTGGTTCCAGTGCCTGCACTGGCTCAGGGCCTCTGCTGAATCCAGTGCCAGCTTTAGATCTCATCAGTCACACTGTCTCCTAGCTCCTCTGGCTATGCCCAACCTTCCTACAGTCATGTCTGACCTGACCCTCTTTCAAGGCTTGCCTGCCCAGTTCCAAGCTGGTGACGAGGCTACTGTCCATTCGTGCTGTGCCTCATCTCATCCAACACCCATCTACCTCCTACCTCCAGCTGTGCCCAACACTGCTCTGCACCCAGCAACCATGGTCAATCCTCCTACTGATGGTGCCATCACCTAGATATCTGTTGGTGATGAGGTTCTTTCAAGTACACACACTGCAGCTCCCTGGATCATCATCCATTGTTGTACTGCCTGGCCACTATCTCCCTCCCTTTGGCTGTGCCCAGTGCTGCCCTGGTACTTCACACCTTCACCATAATGATGCAGCCCTGGCCAGCCTCCAATTCTGGGGTGGCACAACATCTTTGCTGATAACAAGCATGCAGTCTGCAGTCCTAGTGTTGTCCTCTGGCTTCACTGCAGCCAAACCCAACACTGTCCTCCGATGGTTGATCATAATGCTGCCCACTGATATGTATAGCTGCTTCACTGTTGCCGGATGCTTATAAGAAACTCAGTTGTCCTCTCTCTAATGTTTACAGACTTCTCGGCATCTTACTGCTCCATTATCATAGCACACCTCTATAGCAACTTCGAGGCTCAGCAGTAGTACTACTACTAACTGCTAATTCTTCAACTGCTTCCAGGTACTGACTACTTCTAACTAGTGGTACTGACTGTACTGGCTGCTTATATATTGATTTTACACAGCTCTCAAAGGGATTTCTTTCATGGCATCACTTTCCACTGACTCTTCCAAAGGGCTTCCGAAGAACCAAAATTTTTTCAGTACATTCTGGCTGATTTGAATGTAATGCTACTGCTGGTTACAGTCACATTGGCACCTCGAAGCCATCCTAGTGCTGGTTGTTTTTGCAGCAGTTACAGTGTGTCCACTTATCATCCTAGCCATGAGTATGTCTTACTTCATATGGAGTTCTGGTACCCACCCCACACTATGCTTCTGCATTGTCTTAACATTCCTATTTGATAAAGCTCCTTTCTTTTCAAAGCAGCCATGACAGTACATGTGGAGTGAAATCATGATGATGATGATGATGATTATTGTGCAGGATTGCTGACACCCCACCGGGCACCTCCCCATGTGACAGATACGGGAACGCTCTCCATATACAGATGGTACAAGGGAAATAAAATACCTGGGGCAGATCAAAACCAGCAGGTATGAGGGGCAATAGCTTGGAAGAAAAAGCAGAGCAGCCCCCATCCATCAACTGCTGCCTTGCAGTCAGTACAGGGATCTACGAAGGCTAAGGATGCTCCCATGAAAATGGAGCCAGCTACCTGGCGAGCTGTACGGGGGCCACCCCTAAAATGATTGGGCAGAAAATTAACAATCTTCCCCTGTAAAAATCACATGCTGTGAATACTAACAAAGGAATAAACCAGACAGCTATTTTGATAATGACTCCAGCAAGCAAAAAAAGGATAAAAGATATATACATAGGAACATGGAATGTGCAGAGCCTATACCAAGCTCGAGCCCTATGCTAGCTGCTAACAGATGTAAACAACTATGGTATAAGTCTGGTACCATGTGCCGCGGAATTTGAATCCGCGCCCGACGTCATGGACGTCGTAGCCACATAGAGGTCTCTGCACCATCGCGCCATAAGCTGTGGCGGCACGCACCTCCTGGCCCGCTTTTAGTGTGAGGGCACCACCGTGGAACGCATGGTCCCAGCGGCCAATAGCGGCACCCCCAATAGCATACTTAAGCACCTGCCTCGTGCTCAGCCAGCAGTCTAACATCAAATGCATCTCAGGACACATCGCTTCAGACAGCGTATTGACTTTCATGTTTCTATTCCAGTGGACGTGGTTGTCTTGTTTGGTTCATTACTCTGTTGTCTGTTCTTGTTGTGTCGTAACGTCCTCTGTTGGTCGTGTCTGTCCTCTCCCTTTGTGTTGTTGTTCGCGAGCCGCTCCGCGGGTCCCGCCGCGTTTCCGTCGCTACTACCCCGCGACCGTTCCAGTCGCTGTTACAACAATAAGACTATTGGCGCTCCAGGAAATTAGGTGGAAGGAAACTGACATAATGGACTCACAAAATGTCACTACATTCTATAGTGGTGAGAAGACGAATACCTTTGGTACAGTTTTGTGGTCGCTAAAGGGCTGAAACATGCTGTGATGCGCTTTGAATCAATCAAAGAATGGATGTCCATGTTAAAATTAAGGGGAAATTTTTCAACGTACAATTATAGCATGCACCCACAGAGGAGGCACATGAACAACAGAAGGCCAAGTTTAATAGCAAGGTAGAGCAGTTGTACGATCAGGCTCCCAAACATGATGCCAAGATCTTAATGGGAAACTTGAATGCAAAAATAGGAAGAGAAGAGGCTTATCAGCCAACTATAGAAAGACATAGGCTCGATGAAATATCAAATGACAATGCAATTAGGGTTGCAGAGTTTGCTACGAGTAAAAACATGACTGTCAACAGTACATGTTCTCCACGCAAATAGATACACAAAAAAACATGGATGTCACCAGATGGAAATCAAATAGACCACTAGAAATCAAACAGACCATATATTGATTTATCGGAGGCACAGATTGGACATAATGTATGTCAGAATACAACGTGGAGTTGACTGCAATTCAGACCATCATCTAAAGAGAATTAATACAGACAAAGGATATCACTATTGAGTAAACAAAAAGGCCACAAACAGAAGAGTTTTGACATTAAGAAACTGGAGTTAGAAGAAATACAGAGAGCATATCAGACAAAAACAGAAGATGGGATTAAGAACAACACCGACATGTCATATGAACATATAGAAATAATGTGGAAACAATGTAAGACTGCAATACTCAAGGCAGCTGGAGAGGTTTTGGGACATGTGCTGGCTCAAAGGAAGGCAGATAGGTTTGGTGAAGAATTTATGAGAAGAATTGAAGAGCACGCCATAGTATGAATGAAATTATTTCAGAGAAGAACTAGAAAAATTGAAATGAATATAATGAGAAGTGCTGTGTAGCTAAGAGGGTTTGCAGGCATAAGAAAAGAGCACTAAAAACGAAAAAATTGGAAGAAATTGATCAGCTACGGGAAGAGAAGCAAGTACATGAAATGTACCAAAACATTTAAGATGGAACGGCTGTGTTTCAAGCCATAACAAATACATATAGGAGTAAAGAAGAGGATTTGATAGGGGAGAGTAATAAAATACTTGACAGATGGGCAGAATACTTCCAAAAGTTACTGAACTCAGAAGTAGAAGGATTAGAACAAGAACAACTGGTGGAAATAACTTATTATGGACCAGAGGTCTTAACAGCAGAACCCACAGTGGAGGAAGTGATACAAGCCATTATGACCTTAAAAAACAATAAGGCACCTGGAGAAGATAAGGTCCAGGTGGAACTTCTCAAATACGGTGGGCAGACACAGTGAAAAGCAATATTTAAAGTAATACTGAGCATCTGGCAGGAGGAGAGCATGCCAATGGAGTGGAAAATGGCTGTTACGTGCCCCATACTTAAAAAATTAAATAAATTAAACTGCTAGAACTACCAAGGAATCTCCCTGCTAAATACTATTTATAAAGTGTTCTCCAAGATCCTAACTAAGAGGCATATTCGCTACGTGGAAGAGAGAACTGGAGGCTATCAGAGTGGCTTTAGAAAAAATTAGTCAACAACTGGCCAAATTATACATACTACTTGAAAAATATTATGAACACCAAATACACATACGCCAGCTTTATATCAATTTTAAACAAGCCTATGATAGCACCTCGAGAGTGACATTGTGAAATGTGGTGGAAGAGGCTGGAATACGTAAGAACCTCGTTAAACTTACAATGTCAACCCTCTCCACCAGAGAAGTGGAAGTGAAGAAGGGATGGAGACAGGGCGACAATACACATTCACAATATATATATTCAGCCTCTGCTAGAAAAGACATACGTCAGATAGAGTTAAATAGAGGAGGCACTATTTTTAATCACTCACTGCAGTACCTAGCCCACACAGATGATGTGGTGTTACACAAAACACTGCTGTGCTGGCCAATGCCTATCAACAGCTGGAGAGAGGTACAAGGGAACTTGGCCTGGTATTCAATGTCGCAGAGACCAAATATATGGCAATGACCAACCAGCAAAACCTACCAAAACTTGGGAAAGCTGACAAAGAGTTTGAAAAGGCGAGAGTACCTCGGATCACCTATCATAGAGGCAAATGACATCAGCAGCGAGGTGAAGTATAGAATAGCAGCAGGCAACAGATGCTATTTTGCAGCACTACCCATACTTTTAGGAGCTCATTTCTATTGCATAAACCTAAATCCTTATTTACAAAACCATCACTGCAAATGAGGAAAGGATCCTTAGCTATTGGGAGAGAAAGGTTCTGTGTAAAATATATGGCCCAATATACGATCAAAAAGATTGGCACATCTGTACGAATGCAGAATACGAACAACTTTTTGAAGAACCTGACATTGACACTACCATTAAAATAAGAAGACTGTGGTGGGCAGGACACATGGTGAGAAAGGAGGAAGACAGAACATGTAAGAAGATTTTTGATGGCAAGGCTGGAGGCAAATGACGGAAGGAACATCCCAAAGAGGTGGGTGGACGAAATTGAAGACGATATGAAGCTGGGTGTCAGAGGATGGAGACAGAAAACCATGGACCGGACAACATCGCAGGATGTTGCAATGCAGACCAAGGCTGTTCAAGGGCTATAGAGCCGAGGAGTAAGTAGGTAAGTAAAAAAAATGTTTCAAATGGTTCTGAGCACTATGGGACTTAACATCTGTGGTCATCAGTCCCCTAGAACTTAGAACTAATTAAACCTAACTAACCTAAGGACATCACACACATCCATGCCCGAGGCAGGATTCGAACCTGCAACCGTAGCAGTCGCGCGGTTCCGGACTGAGCGCCTAGAACCGCTAGACCACCGCGGCCGGCAGGTAAGTAAAATAAAACAAAGTACAGATCTTAGCAAGGGCTTCAGGCTACATCTTTTTATTGTTTTCCAGCAACTGAAAATATATGAAAACTCTTCAATACAGTTCACTACCATCTTTATTTAATTGGACAGATAAAAAAACTACTCATCAAGTGACGGCAGAACACATACACAAAAGACTGTTGTGATTGGCAAGCTTTCGGTGCAGTGGTTCCTCCTTCAGGCAGAAGGGTTGAAGGGGAAGGAAGAAGGGTGAAGGAAAAGGACTGGAGAGGTCTAGGAAAAGGGGTAGATTTTGGGAAAGTCACCCAGAACCGCAGGTCAGGGGAGACTAACTGTACAGGATGAGAAGGAAAGACTGATTGTTGGGGACTGCCACCATCTTTGAAGCAGAGAAAATGTATTTCAGTTTATTAATGCTACTTCTATCTTACACTGCACAGTTCTTTCCATTTCATCTCTCGTTCTTCACCTCTCTCATTTAGTTTAATCTAGACTTTCCACCTATCCATTGCCTGTATGCTACTTTCCCTGTTTAGATATTTGTTACTTCTGTCATTGCCTTATTTGGTCATTACCTCTCTTTTTGTTAAATCTTCAATCATTTCTCTTTTATGTTCATGTAATGAATTACTGTCCTCCTCCGTTTCTGTCATGGTTCTTAGGACTTAGCTTTGCTGTGTCAACTGATTCTACCTCCAAAACCTTGGGTATTACAATTCCGTGTTATTTTAAACTTCCACTGTATATCATTTGTGGATACGTCTCAGTAGCATTCAGTAGCTTTACATTTCCATAAAACCAGTCATTTCTTGCCCACCTCTCTCATCCACTGTTTACAGAACTCCACAAGTGAAATACCACTGCCAGGCCATTGAGTTTCTAGGTCTTCTATGAGTTACTTTGACCGTTCACTCCTCTATGATAGTTTTATTAAAATATTGTACAGAATGATAATGACTTAATTTTTCGCAATATATGCAATGTGACTTTTCAGGCTATCCTGGAAGCATATTGCAGCAATACCTACTGTAATCAACTGAAGATGTCAAACAGTTGATTCAAAGAAATATTGGGAGACTTACACAATGTAGTCCAATGGAAAACCCAAGAAATGCATTTTCATTATACCTTTGTATGTAAAAGAGAAAGTATGGTGAACAGAAATAAAAATCAAAAAGAAAATCTAACATAGAAACATCATTACATAACAAGGGTCAATGGATGCGTCCGATCCCACCCATCCGCTTTGACCCGTGATGTAAGGGTGTTGTGGTGTGTCACATCATGAAGGCGAAGAGTTTAGTTTATGAGTGTGTTGTGTTTGTAGATGTTGTCCTGTTGTGGTCAGTGGTGTCCTCTGGTGGTGTGTGTATGGTCTGCGTATTATGTGGTCTATAGGGTTTATTTGGGTATCGCTGCTTTGAAGAGTGCATTTACTGGTCGTGACTGAAACAGAAGAACAGAAATTGGTTTTAGTGAGTTAACATTTAAGTTTATGTTGTGTTTATATTGTTGCGGTACTGTTGGCTGTTTTGTCACGTGGTAAGACATTTAATTTAATTTTTGGCTTCTTTAATTAGGTATGGATATGACTTCTAAGTTTAACAGTGTGCGTCTGCGGGCTGAAATGGGGGATGACATGTTGTCCCTCATTAAGTTTCTGTAACTTTTTGGGCTTGTTACGCAGATTGTGAAATGCGGCGTATGCAAGCAGAATATGCGGTTGGCCAGAGTTATGATGTCTCGGACCAGGGACTGTTACATGTAGCGGAGCCGAAGGGATAATCTTTGGCACTCCAGAAGGTGTGGTACCTGGTTCGAGAGGTTTAGGTTGGCCACGAGAGAGAGCGAGTTTTGATGATGCATTATTTTTGTTATAGATCCTCCCATAGTTTTTGTGCATGAGACTGGTGTGAGCAAGAGGACGGTGTTAGACTGGTTTTCGTTTTGTAAGGAAGTTTATTCCAAATATATTAAGTACAGGGGTAAGTTGGGTGGGCCTGGGGTGGTGGTTGAGGTAGACAAGTTGCAATTTGGGAAGAGGAAATATGGGAGGGGTTAGTCTCCTGTTGGTTTATGGGCGTGGGGAGCCGTTGTTTCTGGGGGTGGGTATTCACAGTGTGTTTTCAGGGTTTTGGAGGGGCGTACGAAGAGGGAATTTGTGGGGTTAATTGGGGAGTATATAGAGAAGGGGAGTACCGTAGTTCCTGACGCATTTCCGTCTTATAGGGGTTGCGACAGAGGGGTTATGATCATTTAGTTGTCAATGATATTTTAGAGTTCAAGAATTATGAGACTGGGGCGTGCACTGATGCAATAGTGGGGTTTTGGGGGGCAGTTAGTCAGTCATTGGGAGGGGGAAGAGGTGCTCTTCTAACCTGCAATCTCACAGATGAGTATTCCTGGCGGAAAAGCGCCCCTGGAGAGTATTGGGATCTTTCGCTTTCTCTCTCTCTCTCTTTTTTTTTTTTTGGGGGGGGGGGGGGGGGCTATTAGTAAAATGTATAGGCTGAGGGTGGTTAGTTAACGTTGTTTTGTAAGGGTGGGGGCCTGCGGCTCGGACGGGGGTGGGGCATTGTTGGTAATGTTTATGGATGTAGGTGGGTGGGTGGTGGGGGGGGGGGTTGTTTTATGATTATGTTGTGGAGGATCTGATTTGTTGCAGTTGTTTTTGAGTTGTAGCGTGTGATCGAGTTTCATTCATTTTTGGATTTTTATTTGTTGGTGGATTTCTGTATCTTTTTTTTGTGGGGGCAGGGGAGGGGGGTGAAGGTTGGGTGGGCGGGGGGGGGGGAGGCACTGCTGGTAGGTTGTGGGTGGGTTGAGAGTGTTTTGTTGTGTTTTTTAGGCTGTGGCTGTGTGTCATTAGGGTGGCTGACCTAGTGTGTAGCGCCAGTACTTTTTTGTGGTAAGTGGTCGTTTTTTGGGTCTATTGTTCTCTTGTTATGATATTTGGTGGGGTTTTTTTGTGATGTTGGGTTGATGCTATTTACTGTTTTGGTATCAGCACTTGGGGTTGATTTATGTATCTTAGGCGAAGTACTCGATTTCAGTTTTTTTTTGCTACCGTCAGTTGCATTTAAGCTATATAGATGATGGGAAGTGTCCAATTCTATTTTGTCATCGTAGCTGTGTGTTTAGGTATCAAGAGCTGCTGTTGCTCTATATAGGTCAAGGAAAGTGTCCGATTCCAATGTGTTGTAGCTATGCGTGTTTTGGTATCTTGAGTTGCTGTTGACCTATATGGATCAAGTGAAGCGTCTGGTTCCAATTTTTGTGTAGGTGTTGGTTTTGTGGTATTGATAGTCACGGTGTTCTTGTAATTTTGGAGTTGTCGGTTTTTCTATTGTGGTATCGACAATTACGGTTGAGCTATGTACATGAAGGGTGTGACCGATTCCTGTAGATACTGTGAGTGTAGTCGAATTTGGGAATTTTGTGTTGGTTTTATGTCGTCGTTTTGTGTGGTTCGGGATCATGGTGTGTGTCTCTAAGTGTTTATACTTAGTTTGTCCCCACCTAAAAACCTCCAATTTCCCATGCTGGTCCTGTTAGTTAGATTATATTTTTGGAGGAAGACGTGTGTGTTTGTTTTTTTAATGTATTTTCGTGTTTGTTGTTGTGTATTGAAGATGTTGTGAATGGTCGTTTCCGCCATATTGGAGACGTCAAAGTTGACGGGTGGAATCTGACGTTTCTGTAATTCCCATAATAAAATACATGTTTATTGCGGGTGTGGTGGTGGAGAGGGGAGGGGGTTAGGAGGGGGGAGGGTTAGGAGGAGGGAAGGTTGGGAGGGGGGAGGGTTGGGAGGGGGGAGGGTTAGGAGGGGGGGTGGGGGAGAGAGAGAGAGAGAGAGAGAGAGAGAGAGAGAGAGAGAGAGAGAGAACTCAAAAAGCAAATGTGATTAAATATTATTAAAGTGTAAAGCATGTGATACACAAAAAAGTACCAGATGAAGAATTTACAACAGAACACCGACAAATCTCGTTATGTGTCTATATTATTTTTTGGAATGTAAGTTGTGGTGACAGTCTGCAATGTACCGTAGCCTGAGGTCAAGGTCAGTTTGAAGGGTAGCACTTTGGCTGCAAGGACGCAAAGTGGTATTGAAGACCTGTGTCAGTTAAATCCAAAATTATAAGTCCGTAAAAGAACTTGGTACTGAGAAAATATTGTACACACGGAGTGTGACTGACCCAAGCACCAATACAACAATGTCACGGATGTATGCTGCTGTTAAGGGCACAGCTGGTGCTATTTTACATTATACATATACTCTCTAAGACTATGATCCCAGCTGTAGATCTAGACAGATATCTGATTCTGTGATAAGAACTGGCAGATTCGACATGACCACATAAGATTCTTCTCCATGGGAACTGCTGAAATGGTATCCAATCAGTTTTGAGAGACCAGCTGATAAGACAGTTTTAATGTAAAACAATAACAATGACACAGAACAATTACAAGCAAATCAAGTTTAAGTGATTATGCAAAGGTGAGACAAAACTTTCATCTTCATTTCTTTTTAAAATGTAAATCCATACAACTGCAACCAGTCACTGTGATTAGTTACAGTTTTATGTATTTATGTTAAACATTCATTTATTCTAAAACATCCATAATGGATGAGCTTAATCTTTTTAAAATGATTATGGCCTGTTGACAGTTACAGTAACTCCTAAGACATACGATTCACAGGTTATCCTCAGTTACAACTTTATATTGTAATGAAAGAAGGAAGATCAAAGTTTAATGTATAATCATTCTCAAGGTAATAGGATACTGAATAAAGTGACAGCACAGTTGGACAAAGCTGTGGCAAGAAAACACGCTTAGCCTAGACAGTATCCACATACAATGATAAAGCAATGAAACCTACACAGCTCTTGATTATGGGTCAAGAATTTGTAACATAACAGAATTTTCCACAGTCACAATCAAAATCTATTTCCCTATTCCCCTACAAAGCTAATGCACATTTAAAATAAGCATGTAACTAACAACAGCATTGTGGTATATGAATACCAGTTATCTGGGAACATTATAAAAAGTGGCAGTATTTGCTGCTTCAAATGTCACATCTTGGAGGACAATTTTAACATATCGGTACATCTTCAAATGCAGAATTGAAAACATAGATTCGAATACTATTGCTGTATACGCAATACTTTGTATCTCGCCCTCTGACAATTTTTTTTAAAGAAGAAAAAAACGCCGTTTCAAAATAATAAATGAGATAACAAACTGCATTTAATCACAAAATTAAGCAGAGTGCCCATTAATTTCTGTCACAGCTAACATGTTCGTTCATTCGTTATGAAAATCCCATCATGAAGAGATTCCAATATAAGAAATTAGTTCAGTTAACACAACAAAATGCATAAAGTGGGGTTGGATTAACCTACCAATACCATTCCATATCATAATGATGTCATGTGTGTGCAAGAAAGATGTGTGTATTTTTTTGTGTCTATAAGTTTAGGGAGCAGTGATAGAACTGGCCTGTAGTGTAGGCTGAGATTTATGTTGAGTTGCTATGTGACAGTCTGGTTCTGGTTTAGAAAAGTGATATCAAACCCTTCAGTTAATATAAAAGTTGCCCTTGTAGACAACTCTTCTACAGTACACTACAAACCAGTTACAACTATGGCTAACCTATAAAGATTTTTAACTATGGGAATTGCTTTTACATTAGGACTATTTTTATGCAATATAAACCTCAACATTAAACAAGCAGTTACTTCGTAAAGGCCGCTGCTTTTCTCTTACACTTCACAGCCACTGATTTTATCTTCCTGTTACTCTATACCATGCATTTATACGATTTGATTGACTTCAGTGAATATCAACATCTATATAAATAAAGATAGGAAAACTTAAAACTTGTTTAATATAAAACCGTTTAGTCTGATGAACTGATATTGTTGTGATTTACAGTTTATCTTAATTTTATTGTTAACAACAAATAGCATTATGAAGTAGGGTCCAAATATAACGCGCTTGTGTGCGTTCCACAAATGTATTGTAAAGGAATTCTGTAAAATGTTTAGTTTGTTTAATAATGAGTTCATGCAATATTCTTGACGTTGACCAACATTTATCGCGTAACATAAACTAATACAAACGTCCAATGTCAAACCGCAGACGGCTACATTACGTATACAAATCAACTGTTCAGCAGGAGCATAGCCCCAAGTCGTATTTAAATTAAGGGATATGCTGTTCCTAATCTACCGTTTCCGATTACGTAAATCTATGGATTGTTTTTAATAAAAGGTGTACTGTTATCTTTGGGAAAATGAGAGGTCAAAATGTGTCAGATTTCACTGACTGGAAACCTCTCACTCCATCTACAATAATACATGATTATTCTATATTCTTTCATTATAGATGCCCCAGTATACGTTTTTGCTTCATCGTACACTAATCTTAACCATTTATGACTTTAATTGGCTGAACTAACCTTACAAAACCAGACGGATAAACTGTCATCTGTCAATATAGCGAACAATATTTTGTCTCTGTTACAAACAACCTGACGAATCCGACAGGGCCCACAACGAGGTACGTTTAATATTCTTGGCCAGCCTATTGGAAAATACATTTTAATGCGAATATAAACAGTTCAAGCACTCGTTTCATCACACAAAATACAGCTGACAGCCATTTTAAGCTACTGCCACACACACGTGTATTTACAAGCTCGACATTGGTTCCCATAAGGCTGACCAAGCCAATCACTTCAGTTGCTCCCTCTGGCGGCGTTTATATAAATGTGCAGGGGTATTACGTACAGAACTTCGCACAACAATCATTTTCATTGCGCATTGCGCACCATCGGGTTATATAAAACGACAGACTTTTGACTAGTCATCCGCTTTTGAATTATTTGCAGTGATTATTTGAAAATCGTATATTGTTCATTATTACGCAAGATGACATTTTCATTCAATCCACCACTGCAATACGTGACTGTTCAAGTATGACTTTATTTTGCTTCTTTCCTATTTTCCATCGAGTGGCAGCAACGACGTTGCTTATTCTGCTATCACGTAAGGCGAATGTTCTATGTTACATTGATGGTTAACATTATTATCTGGAAAAGAAAACAAGTATTTGCTCGTTTCGTAAGTTAACAGTTCACTATTAAGCGGTATTCTCTTAGCAAGTGCGTGGTTTATATTTCTATATGAAGCTAGTGTTCTATACAATTGAGCTTGAAAAGTAATTTCAACTGATGAATTCAAATTTTTCTCTTGAACTTACTCGTCAAATGTTTAATTTTCTCTTTGTCTTTCTCATGCATGCTCCATGTCACAGACATAATATGTCTCTCTATGTCAAGCTTCGTTATCCACGAGAAAAGGGAAATTGGTGAAGCATAGCGGAAGGCCGGCCGGTGTGGCCAAGCGGTTAAAGGCGCTACAGTCTGGAACCGCGTAACCGCTACGGTCGCAGGTTCGAATCCTGCCTCGGGCATGGATGTGTGTGATGTCCTTAGGTTAGTTAGGTTTAAGTAGTTCTAAGTTCTAGGGGACTGATGACCTTAGCAGTTAAGTCCCATAGTGCTCAGAGCCATTTGAACCATAGCGGAATACTTGCAACGACTACTACTATTACTACTACTGCAACTGCTACAATAAACACAATGAAGAACCTTTGTTCTTTGAGGGATAACCGTCATCTCTCTTGGTGCATATCGTGTTATATAAATAGCGTACTTGTAGATAGTGATATCGTATTTCATTATTTAATCGCAACATGAAAACTTGCTTTTAAATATGACCCCCTTTTTATACCAGAGAGAACGGATGCGAGTGACCACTCGCAGAATAATTCCCTATTATTCACTACTATTCGCTGATGAAACAAGCAAAATGGCGTAGGGGTAAAAAATGTGAATGTTATGTTCACTACTATTCGGTGGTGAAGCAAGCAAAACGGCGTAGGGGTAAAAAAATGTGAGTGTCTGAACTACTGCGCAAATGCAAATCTCATGGTGGTAGTTTACTAGTCAGTAACGTGCAGTCCCAACTTTCCAATTAGGCGTGTTGTCGGTAGGCGGATCTCGCTGACTTTTCACTGCCATTGTGGGGAGTATTGCAAAGTAGAATACGTAACTATAAATGAGTAGGACCTGTAAGAGGCTCGCTCTCGTAGCGAATGGAGACAGTTACGGTAGTCTTAAGACTTAATTCGCGCTCTTGTATCAGACAGTTCGCGATATACGAGTATGCAGTGCCAAGTGCGAAGCACTTGAATATTCTGTTGGAGTAAGAGTAATGGAGGTAATGGTAGTTCAAATGGCTCTGAGGTCATCAGTCCCTTAGAACTTAGAACTACTTAAACTTAACTAATCTAAGGACATCGCACATATCCATGCCTGAGGCAGGATTCGAACCTGCGACGGTAGCGGTCGCGCGGTACCAGGCTGAAGCGCATAGAATCGCTGGGCCACACCGGCCGGCGGTAATGGTAGCAGAGTATGAGTAACGTAACGTGAAAGCATACAAACTATCAGTATTGGGACAATGTATGTTTAAGTCACTCTGCATTTTTGCCAGATGTGTCTAAGATGGCAACGATGATATCATCCAATAAGGCAGCGATGACGTCATCCGAGATGGCGGCCATGACGTCATTCAACGTGGAGGGAAGTTTGAATTTTGGCGGGAAAGTACCCACGCCCCCTCCCCCAGAAAAATGGCGCGAAGTTAAAATTACAACAGGATAATGCACCACATCTCTATTATATCTACTTAGCAAAGAAAATTGCGGGAAACTATCTCACTTGGGCTACACCCACTAACCTGTCACCCGACAACCACTTCCTCCAACGAACTAGCGCCAAGTTTCAATTCCAACAGGATAATGCACTACACCCCTATTATCTCTACCAAACAAAGAAAATCCCTGGAGAATATCTGACTTTGGCTACCTCCACGAACCTAAGTCAACCGAACGCCAATTCCTCCTACGAACTGGCACCAAGTTTCAATTTTGGTGGGAAGATAGGTCACATGGGGTATCGTTGCTGGCGCGAAAGAAAGGACACTTGTACTGATCTCAGTCGACTCCTCCATCTAAGGACTCACTGAGAAAAAGCACTTTTCTTTATTATTTAACCAATTTCAAGCAGGTGTGTTCGCCACTGCGTCTGGACTCCAACTGGCTTAGTTCAGATCACCACCAGCAGGTCGCCAGGTGATGACGCAAGTACCGTTAGTCTAGATTACTGCTTACATTTCTACGCCATGTGCTCTAGGACACACAACCACTGCACAGTCCCATTAGGTAACTCCAGATCATCTGTCCTATCTCTCTTCCGTCTGTGGCATATGTGACCACAGATAGTCTTCTGCAAATACCCTAATGAATGTAACTCAACACATGTGACACCCACATCTTGCATCTAACATATCAATTACCTAAGTACTTAATTCCAACTCAATTTTAATTATATTTCATAAATCAATGTACTATTTGTATATTCAATTATCAAATCAGAATTGTCACATTGTCCCAATAGTAGCAAAACGCTCATTCATTCATGATGTAGCACCAACCCACCCCTAGAATGCTGCACTCTTATTGGCTACTGAATTAGTCTTGTGATTCTACATCATAGAACCCCAGATGGTGATCTGTAGGGGGAAAATTGCGCGAAAATGACTCAGGCTTGTCTGAGCTGCTGGGGAGAGTAAGGAAGGAGTGCACTCAATTTATTTTCGAACATTTTATTTGTCACACTCATACAAAAGATATCCTTTATGCCATCTCACACAGTCCTAAGACCTGTAAACTACTTCTAAATAACACTCTTCAGACATGCAAACAATTTCTAATATTCCCAAATGATTTCATTACACACTTGCAGACTCCTCCTAACTAATGCAAAATGGTTCAAATGGCTCTGAGCGCTATGGGACTCAACATCTTAGGTCATAAATCCCCTAGAACTTAGAACTACTTAAACCTAACTAACCTAAGGACACCACACACACCCATCCCCGAGGCAGGATTCGAACCTGCGACCGCAGCACCTAACTAATGCAGCACAGGGATGTGTAGACATGCTCAGTACTCGTAAACTGTCCAAGTAACGCATAGAACAGCCTACAGGCCCGCTCCCAAAATAATGCAGTCAATACGCGCAAGCACCCTCAGCCAACCCCTGTCCAATAAAGTGCACAGACAACCCAACGAAGGGGCGCGGCTGTCAGCTGTCAAACCACTCACAAGCCCCTGCTCAGGTCCCGCAAGCATGAGGCACCACCATCCCTTTTCATATTTGACACCAGAGAAATTCCTGTAGCACTACGTGTTCACCTAGACACATGCCTGGCGCGACCAGCCAGGGGCGCACATGCTGTCACAGTCACGAGCCACCGCCAAACGCAGGTGAAAGTTGCCTGCCCATATTTTCATGTATACACTCACGCTTATACTGACGTCATGGAATTCCAAAATGCGCTCATACGAGATAGCTCTGAGCAGCAGATGCCTTTACCGCCGATGACAGAATAGCACAGGGCGCATTGTTCCTAGTGCGGCATGAGACACCTGTTTAACCATACTTAACTACCCAGCATGGGTCTCTTCTCAAATTCCCACTTCATCACGAAAGCTGCCCAACACATACTAAATATTAGTTCACTATTCGGTCGTCTAGAGGACTGCAAAGTTAACTCACATACATTCCTACACTCCAAGAGGCCTATGCATTCGGACGGGTGCTGCCGTTAATGGGAAACGGGAATCATTACCACCACAGGCCATGCTTACATGGAATCATTGTAGAAAACCGCTCACATATATCTTTTATCGTTATACTTACAATTAAATCTTACCATCGCCCTCTCAATTGACTGAAGTTTCAGAAATACACCCTGATGTTGGCAGTGGCTCTGGAAATGGAAATTTCTGTACCTTCCTTATGACTGAACATACTCTTCCCATTGCTATCACAGTACTCCAAGTCAAATCCATACCCTCCTTAAGACTGTACATAGTAATTTCCTTCCCACAAACACATACTATACAAAACCTGATCCTCAAATGTGAACATATGACGCATCCCTTACTACTAAGTATAATACTCCATCAATAACTGATTGCCTACGATACCAAACAATACTGAACCAAAATCAACGATCGGTGTGCATGTCTTTTAGGTTTTTCTTGTGAGTCCTATCAATGTGTCTTAGAAAGAGAGACGTAATACGCTAGATGTTAAAGAAAAAATCGATCGCACTAACTACTGCATGTTATTGTCACAAGCAGTCTTGGTTCTACAGGTGCACACAAGTATCCATGTTAAAAGCTATATCCGCTTTACACATCGAGGTACGACATGACCTCTGAATGAGGTGTTTTTTCTGGTCAAATACCGTCACGATGATCGTAGGTATGCATACTATCTGTCCAAGAAGCACTCTCGTAATAAAATCACTGAACTTTGAAAATGGTTCGGCTAAGGAATGTGATATGTAAGCGGTATTTGCGACTCCCTCACACCGCCCCAACTAGATACTTCTACAGTATTTGTAGGGCATTCTCTCTCGATACCATATCAGAGCTTCGGCGATATATCGACTGATTGAGAACGAGCACAAACAGTAGTAGTAGTAGATGACGTGCCAATTGAGGTCGTAAGTTGAAAAATGTACACTAGCTTCTCAGATCTCTAGTGTTACGCTATCCGCTAGAAATGATGTCAATAATTTCGAATAAAGTCTCTCTATTCAAGCACATACCTGCATCTGATCACACCTGCAAGTGAATCATATTTCTCACGCTCCAATATCTCGAAACGAGTCACGTTCCTCGAACCTAGCTGCCACAGCAAAATTCCAACTTGGTTTCAGCCAGCCTCTACGCATCTTGCTCCTGATCTCATTTCTACAGCTTCACTCACGTGATCGTTCCATTTTAAATCGGAACTGAGCAGAAGACGGAGAAAACCATACCCACCACCTTCTACAACCCATATACAAACAGAACGACCTGAGTTAGTGCAACAGGATGGTGTCTGATCATTCGACGGAAATGCGCGCAATGTGCTATGTCCCCAAACTACATACAAGTTCTACAGATCCGCATCCATTCAGATTAATCAGCCCAACATGCTATCATCCTTATTGTCTATCCCTCCCCTCCCCCCACCCCCCACCCCCAAACAGAGAAACATTACGAACTATAGAACTTCCATTAACTTCATCCCATATATAAGTCACCTAGACACCGATGCTGACGCAATTACGCAAAGCTGCGGTGGCGCTCCAGCGTGGAGAAACAGACTTCGCAATGCTCCCCTAGAATACCGCAGCTTTCAGCCATCCACGCATTCCTGACCATTACCAAGTCCATCACCTCAAACTGCTATTGCTACTGCCGCCTATTAAATACACTCCTGGAAATTGAAATAAGAACACCGTGAATTCATTGTCCCAGGAAGGGGAAACTTTATTGACACATTCCTGGGGTCAGATACATCACATGATCACACTGACAGAACCACAGGCACATACACACAGGCAACAGAGCATGCACAATGTCGGCACTAGTACAGCGTATATCCACCTTTCACAGCAATGCAGGCTGCTATTCTCCCATGGAGACGACCGTAGAGATGCTGGATGTAGTCCTGTGGAACGGCTTGCCATGCCGTTTCCACCTGGCGCCTCAGTTGGACCAGCGTTCGTGCTGGACGTGCAAACCGCGTGAGACGACGCTTCATCCAGTCCCAAACATGCTCAATGGGGGACAGATCCGGAGATCTTGCTGGCCAGGGTAGTTGACTTACACCTTCTAGAGCACGTTGGGTGGCACGGGATACATGCGGACGTGCATTGTCCTGTTGGAACAGCAAGTTCCCTTGCCGGTCTAGGAATGGTAGAACGGTGGGTTCGATGACGGTTTGGATGTACCGTGCACTATTCAGTGTCCCCTCGACGATCACCAGTGGTGTACGGCCAGTGTAGGAGATCGCTCCCCACACCATGATGCCGGGTGTTGGCCCTGTGTGCCTCGGTCGTATGCAGTCCTGATTGTGGCGCTCACCTGCACGGCGCCAAACACGCATACGACCATCATTGGCACCAAGGCAGAAGCGACTCTCATCGCTGAAGACGACACGTCTCCATTCGTCCCTCCATTCACGCCTGTCGCGACACCACTGGAGGCGGGCTGCACGATGTTGGGGCGTGAGCGGAAGACGGCCTAACGGTGTGCGGGACCGTAGCCCAGCTTCATGGAGACGGTTGCGAATGGTCCTCGCCGATACCCCAGGGGCAACAGTGTCCCTAATTTCCTGGGAAGTGGCGGTGCGGTCCCCTACGGCACTGCGTAGGATCCTACGGTCTTGGCGTGCATCCGTGCGTCGCTGCGGTCCGGTCCCAGGTCGACGGGCACGTGCACCTTCCGCCGACCACTGGCGACTACATCGATGTACTGTGGAGACCTCACGCCCCACGTGTTGAGCAATTCGGCGGTACGTCCACCCGGCCTCCCGCATGCCCACTATACGCCCTCGCTCAAAGTCCGTCAACTGCACATACGGTTCACGTCCACGCTGTCGCGACATGCTACCAGTGTTAAAGACTGCGATGGAGCTCCGTATGCCACGGCAAACTGGCTGACACTGACGGCGGCGGTGCACAAATGCTGCGCAGCTAGCGCCATTCGACGGCCAACACCGCGGTTCCTGGTGTGTCCGCTGTGCCGTGCGTGTGATCATTGCTTGTACAGCCCTCTCGCAGTGTCCGGAGCAAGTATGGTGGGTCTGACACACCGGTGTCAATGTGTTCTTTTTTCCATTTCCAGGAGTGTATACAGGCACTACAGACGCCAGTTTAAAGTTTGATCACATATACTCTAGGCGAATGATCGTATGTGATGCTCCCTCTGGTTCTGTTTATTTACTTCAAACACTGTTTTCTAACACGCCTTTGTACAATGTCAAACATTTCCTTTTTTTTTCTGCCACGACTTCAAGACCTGGGCCAGATTCTAAACTGACAACAAGAAGTTATGATCGATGACCTCTCACAGGAAACTAGACGTTGCACGGTGATCATATTCTTATGGTGGATAGCATAGCACTGGATAATTTTAAATACAGGACAGTTACAACATAAGCAAACTGTAGCAGTTTTACGGTGTTGGCATAGGTCACCAAACTACAGTCCGAAGTTGATTCACGAGCTATACATTGAGACTCGCCTCTCACACTGACGGAATAGCTGACAACTCTGTGTTCTCTTTCGACTGATTCCTCATATTGCACTCATGTACGCGAACACTGTTTCACTGCTAGCAACCCCCCAGAAATTGCTGCCCATACACCATAACTTGTTCTCCATCTCAAACAAGCAATATCAGTCAATCATTAAGTGGTAACCAGTGCACAGATGGGATGGAAAAGACACCATAGACGTACTCTAATAATAAACATCACATTTCATAGCGTGAAGAATTTTACAATACCTTCAACACCGACCAATCATGTTATAGCAAGTTTCCCCAATTTCAATAACATAGCTAAACCAGCCCCCCTCCACTTTGCGATTATCATTGCAAACATGGATAGATGACTGTGCAGTACGTCCATTCTCGAACACATAAATCATCAAAGTATACCAGACAGCGCTCAACATATTTCTATTACCTCGAACATAGTGTTTAATTTACGATCCATCTCTCTGTGTATGGGCCTCATAGATTATTCTCGCTGTCTTAGGGTAAAATTAGAGAGTGAAAGACCCTCCTCACACTGTCATTGATCAACCAGCCATGCAGCACCGTTAGCGAATTAATCTGCAACCGACCAGAAGAAGACCGATACACCCCACATCTTGTGAATGAATTGAGCTTTCTGAGTCCTAACCCGTCCAAGTGCACGAGATTCCTCGAGATGCGACCATATCGAGGAGCTTAGCACTCCTCATCGATGTATAGTAACAGATTTCAAATTGTCATCGTGTAATATCAGACAGTTAAGAAGAAGAAAGGAATCTCTTTTATAGGCGATAGAGCTCCAGACAGATGGAGTTCGATGCATTTTTACCTACATCAACCAAGTTATCAACTCTATAGTACTGTTCTAGAGTCTAGGATCGGTACCTGGAAGATATTGGTAAGAAAGAACATAAACACATGCACTGCTAAGGCTACAATGTTCTGCACTTAAAACAGGCCTATAATATTAGCTCACCTTTTCTTCCGACCTATCAGACTTATTGAATGTAGCGCTGTTAATGACAGACATTGTTCTTCCCGGTTTCTCTACGATAAACTAGGTTATCGAACCGATAAATACTTGCTGTGCATGATACAAGCACAGTATAGCTTTCTAGAGACGTGTAGTGTCCACTGTTCACATCCAAACACCATTCAGAAATTATACAATGCCTACATCAGACCTATATACACTCCTGGAAATTGAAATAAGAACACCGTGAATTCATTGTCCCAGGAAGGGGAAACTTTATTGACACATTCCTGGGGTCAGATACATCACATGATCACACTGACAGAACCACAGGCACATAGACACAGGCAACAGAGCAAGCACAATGTCGGCACTAGTACAGTGTATATCCACCTTTCGCAGCAATGCAGGCTGCTATTCTCCCATGGAGACGATCGTAGAGATGCTGGATGTAGTCCTGTGGAACGGCTTGCCATGCCATTTCCACCTGGCGCCTCAGTTGGACCAGCGTTCGTGCTGGACGTGCAGACCGCGTGAGACGACACTTCATCCAGTCCCAAACATGCTCAATGGGGGACAGATCCGGAGATCTTGCTGGCCAGGGTAGTTGACTTACACCTTCTAGAGCACGTTGGGTGGCACGGGATACATGCGGACGTGCATTGTCCTGTTGGAACAGCAAGTTCCCTTGCCGGTCTAGGAATGGTAGAACGATGGGTTCGATGACGGTTTGGATGTACCGTGCACTATTCAGTGTCCCCTCGACGATCACCAGTGGTGTACGGCCAGTGTAGGAGATCGCTCCCCACACCATGATGCCGGGTGTTGGCCCTGTGTGCCTCGGTCGTATGCAGTCCTGATTGTGGCGCTCACCTGCACGGCGCCAAACACGCATACGACCATCATTGGCACCAAGGCAGAAGCGACTCTCATCGCTGAAGACGACACGTCTCCATTCGTCCCTCCATTCACGCCTGTTGCGACACCACTGGAGGCGGGCTGCACGATGTTGGGGCGTGAGCGGAAGACGGCCTAACGGTGTGCGGGACCGTAGCCCAGCTTCATGGAGACGGTTGCGAATGGTCCTCGCCGATACCCCAGGGGCAACAGTGTCCCTAATTTCCTGGGAAGTGGCGGTGCGGTCCCCTACGGCACTGCGTAGGATCCTACGGTCTTGGCGTGCATCCGTGCGTCGCTGCGGTCCGGTCCCAGGTCGACGGGCACGTGCACCTTCCGCCGACCACTGGCGACTACATCGATGTACTGTGGAGACCTCTCGCCCCACGTGTTGAGCAATTCGGCGGTACGTCCACCCGGCCTCCCGCATCCCCTCTATACGCCCTCGCTCAAAGTCCGTCAACTGCACATACGGTTCACGTCCACGCTGTCGCGGCATGCTACCAGTGTTAAAGACTGCGATGGAGCTCCGTATGCCACGGCAAACTGGCTGACACTGACGGCGGCGGTGTACAAATGCTGCGCAGCTAGCGCCATTCGACGGCCAACACCGCGGTTCCTGGTGTGTCCGCTGTGCCGTGCGTGTGATCATTGCTTGTACAGCCCTCTCGCAGTGTCCGGAGCAAGTATGGTGGGTCTGACACACCGGTGTCAATGTGTTCTTTTTTCCATTTCCAGGAGTGTAAAATGATCGTTGGTAGTGGGGGATACACCCTACACGAAAACAAAGAAACGCATAGCAGCAGCGACTGACATGTGAAGATTACAAGTCATTCCATCACTAACTCTGTAAACAGCACATCTGTCAGGCAAATGTGTACAGGGGATTGCAATGCCTCACAGGCTCCTATCGCCAACTTAGTTATGACGCTGAAGTCTCGATTTTACACGCTGCACGCTGCTGTATTCTGGGGGAGCATTTCGAAATCTTTTTCTCCACGCTGGAGCGCCAACGCAGCTTTGCGTAATTGCGTCAGCATCGGTGTCTAGGCGACTTATATACGGGATGAAATTAATGGAAGTTCTGTAGTTCGTAATGTTTCTCTGTTTTTTTTTTGGGGGGGGGGGGAGGTAGAGAATAAGGATGATAGCATGTGGGCTGATTGATTTGAATGAATGCGGATCTGTAGCACTTGTATGTAGTATGGGGACATAGCACACTGCGCGCATTTCCGTCGAATGGTCAGACACAGTCCTGTTGCACTAACTCAGGTTGTTCTACATGGGTTGCAGAAGGTGATGGGTACGGTTTTCTCCGACTTCTGCTGGAGTTGCAGAAGGTGATGGGTATGGGTTTCTCCGACTTCTGCTCAGTTCCAACTTACAATGGAATGATCACATGCATGAAGCTGTAGAAATGGGATCAGGAGCAAGATGCATAGAGGCTGGATAAAACCAGGTTGGAATTTTACTGTAGCAGATAGGTACGAGGAACGTGACTCGTTTCGAGATATTGGAGTGTGAGAAATATGATTCACTTGCAAATTTGATCAGATGCAGGTATATGCTTGAATAGAGAGACTTTATTCGAAATTATTGACATCATTTCTAGCGGATAGCGTAACACTAGAGATCTGAGAAGCTGGTGTACATTTTTCATTATGGTATCGAGAGAGAATGCGCTACAAATACTATAGAAGTATCTAGTTGGGGCGGTGTGAGGGAGTCGCAAATACCGCTTACATATCACATTCCTTAGCCGAACCACTTTCAAAGTTCAGTGATTTTATTACGAGAGTGCTTCGTGGACAGATAATATGCATACCTACGATCATCGTGACGGTATTTGACCAGAAAAAACACCTCATTCAGAGGTCATGTCGTACCTCGATTTGTAAAGCGGATATAGCTTTTAACGTGGATACTTGTGTGCACCTGTAGAACCAAGACTGCTTGTGACAGTAACATACAGTAGTTGGTGCGATCGATTTTTTCTTTAACATCTAGCGGATTACGTCTCTCTTTCTAAGACACATTGGTAGGACTCACAAGAAAAACCTAATAGACATGCACACCGATCGTTGATTTAGGTTCAGTATTGTTTGGTATCGCAGGCAATCAGTTATTGATGGAGTATCTGGAGATGTCTGTAGGAAAGCGAACAGGTTCGGAGCTGAAACAATAACGCGTTTGTGCCGAGGGGAACCGATCTCGACTTCGGAAGAGTTCAGACATCGACTTCAGTCTGCTGAGGGTGCTCTGATGTAAAAGGAATAGTTTTGTATGGCGCTGAATGTCACATCTGCAGAAAGAAAGAAAAGGCTGACGGTGCTTCCCTAGGACTGGGGAGCATGGTGACATATAGCATATGTGAATGTAGGAATAGTATAATTATTTGGGTTCGGTACAGATACAAAAGATAATTGCACTGTTTGTCTAAAATTTGTATACATATTATTATAAAGTTAATGTGGCTTAAGTTGTGTATAATGTGTATATGTTGCTGTTGTTGTTGTTGTGGTCTTCAGTCCTAAGACTGGTTTGATGCAGCTCTCCATGCTACTGTATCCTGTGCAAGCTTCTTCATCTCCCAGTACCTACTGCAAGCTACATCCTTCTCTATCTGCTTAGTGTATTCATCTCTTGGTCTCCCTCTACGATTTTTACCCTCCACATTGCCCTCCAATACTAAATTGGTGATCTCTTGATGCCTCAGAACATGTCCTACCAACCGATCCCTTCTTCTAGTCAAGTTGTGCCACAAACTCCTCTTCTCCCCAATCCTATTCAATACCTCCTCATTAGTTATGTGATCGACCCATCTAATCTTCAGCATTCTTCTGTAGCACCACGTTTCGAAAGCTTCTATTCTCTTCTTCTCCAAACTATTTATCGTCCATGTTTCACTTCCATACATGGTTACACTCCATACAAATACATTCAGAAACGACTTCCTTATACTTAAATCTATATTCGATGTTAACAAATTCCTCTTCTTCAGAAACGCTTTCCTTGCCATTGCCAGTCTACACTTTATATCCTCTCTACTTCGACCATCATCAGTTACTTTGCTTCCCAAATAGCAGAACTCCTTTACTACTTTACGTGTCTCATTTCCTAATCTAATTCCCTCAGCATCACCCGACTTAATTCGACTACATTCCATTATCCTCGTTTTGCTTTTGTTGATGTTCATCTTATACCCTCCTTTCAAGACACTGTCCATTCCGTTCAACTGCTCTTCCAAGTCCTGTGCTGTCTCTGACATAATTACAATGTCATCGGCGAACCTTAAAGTTTTAATTTCTTCTCCATGGATTTTAATACCTACTCCGAATTTTTCTTTTGTTTCCTTTACTGCTTGCTCAGTATACAGATTGAATAATATCGGGGAAGGCTACAATCCTGTCTCACTCCCTTCCCAACCACTGCTTCCCTGTCATGCCCCTCGGCTCTTATAACTGCCATCTGCTTTCTGTACAAATTGTAAATAGCCTTTCGCTCCCTGTATTTTACCCCTGCCACCTTCAGAATTTGAAAGAGAATATTCCAGTCAACATTGTCAAAAGCTTTCTCTAAGTCTACAAATGCTAGAAATGTAGGTTTGCCTTTCCTTAATCTTTCTTCTAAGGTGATTCGTAAGGTCAATATTGCCTCACGTGTTCCAATATTTCTACAGAATCCAAACTGATCTTCCCCGAGATCCGCTTCTACCAGTTTTTCCATTCGTCTGTAAGGAATTCGCATTAGTGTTTTGCAGCTGTGACTTATTAAACTGATAGTTCGGTAATTTTCACATCCGTCAACACCTGCTTTCTTTGGGATTGGAATTATTATATTCTTCTTGAAGTCTGAGGGTGTTTCGCCGGTCTCATACATCTTGCTCACCAGATGGTAGAGTTTTGTCAGGACTGGCTCTCCCAAGGCCGTCAGTAGCTCTAATGGAATGTTGACTAGTCCTGGGGCCTTGTTAAGGCGCTCAGTCCGGAATCGCGGGACTGCTACGGTCGCAGGCTCGACTCCTGCCTCGGGCATGGATGTGTGTGATGCCCTTAGGTTAGTTAGGTTTAAGTAGTTCTAAGTTCTAGGGGACTGATGACCACAGTAGTTAAGTCCCATAGTGCTCAGAGCCATTTTAAACCTGGGGCCTTGTTTCGACTCAGGTCTTCCAGTGCTCTGTCAAACTCTTCACGCAGTATCATATCTCCCATTTCATCTTCATCTACATCCTCTTCCATTTCCATAATACTGTCCTCAAGTACATCGCCCTTGTATAGACCCTCTATATACTCCTTCTACCTTTCTGCTTTCCCTTCTTTGCTTAGAACTGGGTTACCATATGAGCTCTTGATATTCATACAAGTGGTTCTCTTTTCTCCAAAGGTCTCTTTAATTTTCCTGTAGGCAGTATCTATCTTACCCCTAGTGAGATAAGCCTCTACACCCTTACATTTGTCCTCTAGCCATCCCTGCTTAGCCATTTTGCACGTCCTGTCGATCTCATTTTTGAGACGTTTGTATTCCTTTTTGCCTGCTTCATTTATTGCATTTTTATATTTTCTCCTTTCATCAATTAAATTCAATATTTCTTCTGTTACCCAAGGAATTCTACTAGCCCTCGTCTTTTTACCTACTTGATCCTCTGCTGCCTTCACTACTTCATCCCTCAGAGCTACCCATTCTTCTTCTACTGTATTTCTTTTTCCCATTCCTGTCAACAGTTCCCTTATACTCTTCCTGAAACTCTGTATAACCTCTGGTTTAGTCAGTTTATCCAGGTCCCATCTCCTTAAATTCCCACCTTTTTGCAGTTTCTTCAGTTTTAATCTATAGTTCGTAAACAATAGATTGTGGTCAGAGTCCACATCTGCCCCTGGAATTGTCTTACAATTTAAAACCTGGTTCCTAAATATCTGTCTTACCATTATATAATCTATCTGAAACCTGCCAGTATCTCCAGGCATCTTCCATGTATTCGACCTTCTTTTATGATTCTTGAACCAAGTGTTAGCTATGATTAGGTTATGCTCTGTGCAAAATTCTACCAGGCGGCTTCCTCTTTCATTTCTTCCCCCCAATCCATATTCACCTGCAACGTTTCCTTCTCTTCCTTTTCCTACTATCGAATTCCAGTCACCCATGACTATTAAATTTTCGTCTCCCTTCACTATCTGAATAATTCCTTTTATCTCCTCATACATTTCTTCAATTTCTTCGTCATCTGCAGAGCTAGTTGGCATATAAACTTGTACTACTGTAGTAGGCGTGGGCTTCGTGTCTATCTTGGCCACAATAATGCGTTCACTATGCTGTTTGTAGTAGCTTACCCGTACTCCTATTTTTTATTCATTATTAAACCTACTCCCGCATTTCCCCTATTTGATTTTGTATTTATAACCCTGTATTCACCTGACTAAAAGTCTTGTTCCTCCTGCCACCGAACTTCACTAATTCCCACTATATCTAACTTTAACGTATCCATTCCCCTTTTTAAATTTTCTAACCTACCTGTCCGATTAAGGGATCTGACATTCCACGCTCCGATCCGTAGAACGCCAGTTTTCTTTCTCCTGATAACGACGTCCTCTTGAGTAGTCCCCGCCCGGAGATCCGAATGGGGGACTATTTTATCTCCGGAAGATGTTACCCAAGAGGACGCTATCATCATTTAATCATACAGTAAAGCTGCATGCCCTCGGGAAAAATTACGGCTGTAGTTTCCCCCTGCTTTCAGCCGTTTGCAGTACCACCACAGCAAGGCTGTTTTGGTTAGTGTTACAAGGCTAGATCAGTCAATCATCCAGACTGTTGCCCCTGCAACTACTGAAAAGGCTGCTGCCCCTCTTCGGGAACTACACGTTTGTCTGGCCTCTGAACAGATACCCCTCCGTTGTGGTTGCACCTACGATACGGCCATCTGTATCACTGAGGCACACAAGCCTCCCCACCAACGGCAAGGTCCATAGTTCATGGGGGTGTATGTGTATATATTGCATTGGAAAGTTATTATGGCTTATGTTATGGCCTGACTAGAGAGGATGACTGTGTGTCCTATAGTAAGAGTCTTTCCGTATTTGAGGAGATGTGTGGTAGTTTGTATGATTTAATTGTGAGTGCAATATGGCGAACTGTGCAAAATAACTGAAAGTTTAGTCTGCAGCAGGAAAAAAGGCAGACCGTGTTTTGATATCGAAGATATTAGTAATCCGGCGGGTAAATTCGATAAGAGTGAATCATAATGCTCGATTGACTGACATCCTTTGTGCTGGGATATAGGAGCCTCTACATAGCGTTGAGGACGTTTGCGTATGTTGTTTGCAGGAAGGGTTTCACGTTAGGTGCGCTGGTACGAGTGAACTGGATGTTATTTTCGTAAACAGGTTCTGTTAGGGTGAGAATTTCCGTGCATACAAGATGAGACATGTAGGAATCGAGTGTTAACTATTTCTGGGACACTATACAATTCCCGAGAGTCTACTTGGCTCTTATTTCTTTTTTTACAAAGCCATGTGATGTGAGAATAAGATTGAGAACGTTTTCGATGGCGAGTCGCCTCGCAGACGTTTCACGGCGAGGCGAGAGCCACACTGGCTAGTTAAGTATGGTTAAACGGGTGTCTCATGTCGCGCTAAGAGCAATGCGCCCTGTGCTATTCTGTCATCAATGGTAAGGACATCTGGTGCTCGGAAGTGTCTCGTGTGAGCGCGTCTTAGAATTCTATGACGTCAGTATAAGCGTGAGTGTATACACGAAAATGTGGGCAGGCAACTTTCACCTGCGTTCGGCGGCGGCTCGTGACTGTGACAGCGCGCGCGTCCATGGCCGGTCGCGCCAGGACGTGTGTCTAGATGAACATGTATTGTGATAGGAATTTCTCTGGTGTCAAGTATGAAAAGGGATGTGGGCACCTCATGCTTGCGGGACCCGAGTGGGGGCTTGTGTATGGTTTGACAACTGACGGCCGTGCCCCTTAGTTGGGTTGTCTGTGCGCTCTACTGGAAAGGGGTTGGCGGAGGGTGCTTGCGCGCATTGATTGCATTATTTTGGGAGCGGGCCTGTACGCTGTTCTATGCATTATTTGCACAGTTTACGAGTACTGAGCATGTCTACACATCCCTGTGCTGCATTAGTTAAGAGGAGTCTGCAAGTGTGTAACGAAATTATGTGAGAAAATTAGGAGTTGTTTGCATGTGTGGAGAGCGTTATTTAGAAGAAGTTTACAGGTCTGTGGACTGTGTGAGATGGCACGAAGGATGTCTTTTGTATGAGTGTGATAAATAGAATGTCCGAAAATAAATTGAGTGCACTCCTTCCTTACTCTCACCAGCAGCCCAGCCCAACCTGAGTCATTTTGCGCCATTTTTCCCCTACAGATCGCCATCTGGGGTTCTATGATGTAGAATCACATGACTAATTCAGTAGCCAATAGCAATGCAGCGTTCTAGGGGTAGGGGAGGTGCTACATCATGAATGAATGAGCATTGCACTCCTATTGGGAAAATGTGAAAATTTTCATTTGATAATTGAATATACAAATAGTACATTGATTTTGGAATATAATTAAAATTGATATGGAATTAAGTGCTTAGGTAATTGATACGTTAGATGTGCTATGTTGGTGTCACATGTGTTGACTTACATTCATTAGGGTATTTGCAGAAGACTATCTGAGGCACGGATATGAATGTGCAGGCTGTAAGTTGTGACGTCAGCGGTCATGCGCTTGCAGGCTGCAGACGTGAGAGAGATAGAACAGACGATGCAGGGGTATGTGATGGGGCTATGCAGTGGTTGTGTGTTCTAGAGCACATAGTGAAGAAAACGTAAGCAGCAGTCTTGGCTAACGGTACTTGCGTCATGACCCGACGTCACGGTAGCGCCCTCTGGCGGCGACGACATGAACTAAGCCAGTTGGGCTCTGGACGTCTTGGTGTACACACTTAGTACCGCCATCTTGGATAATGGTACTTGTGTCATCACCTGACGACCTGAGAGCGCCCTCTGCTGGTGGCGATCTGAACTAAGCCAGTTGGAGTCCAGACGCAGTGGCAAACACACCCGCTTGAAATTGGTTAAATAATAAAGAAAAGTGCTTTTTCTCAATGAATCCTTAGGTTGAGGAGTCGAATGAGATCAGTACAAGTGTCCTTTCTTTCGCACCAGCAACGATACCCCATGTGACCTATCTTCCCACCAAAATTGAAACTTGGCGCCAGTTCGTAGGAGAAATTGGCGTTCAGTTGACTTAGGTTAGTGGAGGTAGCCCAAGTGAAATATCCTCTTGGGATTTTCTTTGTTTGGTAGAGGTAACAGGGGTGTGGTGCATTATGCTGTTGGAATTGAAACTTGGCTCCAGTTCGTTGGAGGAAGTGGTGGTCAGGTGACTTAGGTTAGTGGATGTAGCCCAAGTGAGATATTTTCCCCGCCATTTTCTTTGCTTGGTAGAGATAATAGAGGTGTGGTGCATTATCCTGTTGGAATTTGAGCTTCACGCCATTTTTCTAGGGGAGGTGGGTGTGGCACTTTCCTGCCAAAATTCAAACTTCCCTCCATCTTGAATGACGTCATCGCCGCCATCTTGGATACATCTGGCAACAATGCAGAGTGGCCTGAAACAGACGTTGTCCCAATACTACTACTTGCCGTATGGGTTCCAGTATTTGATAAAAATCTGATTTACAGCTTCTTGTATGAGAAATAGCATGACTGTCTGAGTGCTCTTGCAAATTTTCTGCTAAGCATCCTTTTTTTCTCTTTAATTTTATGGCATGAAAGCAGTACATTGTCGCTCTTCTACTCAGAGCATTTATGAAACATACAGGAATAGTTTTCTGGGAAAAAAAGAAATATGAAACATATATTTTTTTACTTTATTGCAATGGGCGATGGTACATTGAAGATTTTAAGTAAAATTTTGCTGTCTTGTAAAATACGGGAAAGGTGAGCACTTCACTTTATAGGAGTGAGGAGGATTTTTGGAAAGAGAGGGGTTTGGAGAGAATGTATGGTGGGAAAATTATGCAGGAAAGCATCATTTTTTGCTCTCAATCCGTGAATCCCAAAGGGCCATCAACATAATCGATAGATAACTTCTAGCGCATGACGTTCCACTAAGGCTCCATGCTTAAGAAGTGAGCTGAGCTTCTACGAAGTGAGCCAAGTTTTGACACAACTTTCGAATTTCAGTGATACTCAATCAGTGCGCAGTACGACGACGGCCTTGTGCTTACAAACTACCTACCAATACACAGTAACCTCATTGGAAGCACTTCCTTTGTCAGAAAAGTACCAGTACACTTGTTTTGGTTCAAATGGCTCTGAGCACTATAGGACTTAACTTCTGAGGTCATCAATCCCCTAGAACTTAGAACTACTTAAACCTAACTAACCTAAGGACATCACACACATCCATGCCCGAGGCAGGATTCGAACCTGCGACCATAGCGGTCGCGCGGTTCCAGACTGTAGCGCCTAGAACCGCTCCGCCACCCCAGCCGGTGACACTTGTTTTCTAATTTCTAAGTTTGTAATAGTTAAAAAATGTTGTTTTGGCGTTATCTGCTATGAGTGCGTCCTTAAATTGACCTTGGCCATGTTTCCGCGCAAACTCACTACGTGGCAGGGCTGTGCCAAGCAACATATTGGGTTCGTGGCGCGTTAGTTACGGTGACACATTGGAATCTGATTATGTGCAAAGAGTGTACATTAATTTTAGCGTTAAGCTCAGGAAAACCCTACTGAAACATGGACAATGATTAAGCAAGCATATACAGGTAAGACACTTTCAGGAAGTAGTGTTTCCGAGTGACACAAAAGGTTTTGTGACGGCAGAGATTCGGTGCAAGACGATCCTAGAGCTGGTCGCCCGTATACAGCACGTAACTATTCAAACGTGGAGTGTATAATGCAGTTGTTGCAAGAAGACTGACTTGTAACTGTGTGTGCGTTATCAGCAGAACTTAATTTGAATCGTGCTGTGTGTCATAAGACTTTATGCGAAGATTTGGGCAAACAGAAAGTTAATGCAAAACTCGACTCTCGCACACTAACAGACGAACAGAAAGAGGAAAGACAAAGAATTTCTGCTGAACTAGTGGATAGAGCCGGACGTGATCCCACATTTCAGCCAAAGATTATTGCTGGGGATCAAAGTTGGAGCGATAGTATGAGCCTCAGATGAAGTCTCAAAGTGGTGAATGGGGGAGTCCTGAATCACCAGCCTTGAAAAAAGTCAAATGACAACCTTCGAAAACAAAGACAATGCCGATCGCATTCTTTGATAGCATTAGTTCACCATGAGTATGTTTCTCCGGGTCAGATAGTGAATCAAACTCTTTAAATCGAAGTCTTGAAATGTTTGCGACTAGCAATTCAATGTTGCCTCCCTGATTTGTGGTATTCTCAGGACTGATTCTTACTGCAAGACAATGAAAGACCCCACACTGCTTTATCTGTTACCGAATATGTGGCCAGACATTCTGTAAGTAGACTGTTTATGTTTTCTTCTATGTAAGTAGGCTGTTTCTGTTTTCTTATTGGCAAAGTTATGTAGCGCTCTATATGAAAATCACTGGCTGTGCTGTGTGCAGTCTGTGGCTAGTTTGCATTGTTGTCTGCCATTGTAGTGTTGGGCAGCGGCAGCTGGATGTGAACAGCACGTAGCGTTGGGCAGTTAGAGGTGAGCCGCCAGCAGTGGTGGATGTGTGGAAGGAAATGGCGGAGTTTTGAAATTACATATATTATGACTTGTGATGATATTAAGGTAAATACATTGTTTGTTCTCTATTAAAATCTTTCATTTGCTAACTATCCCTATCAGTAGTTAGTGCCTTCCGTAGTTTGAATCTTTTATTTAGCTGGCAGTAGTGGCGCTCGCTGTATTGCAGTAGTTCCAGTAACGAAGATTTTTGTGAGGTAAGTGATTTATGAAAGGTATAGGTTAATGTTAGTCAGGGCCATTCTTTTGTAGGGATTATTGGAAGTCAGATTGCGTTGCGCTAAAAATATTGTGTGTCAGGTTAAGCACAGTCTGTCAGGTTAAGCACAGTCTGTCAGTTTAAGCACAGTCTTGTATAATTTTTCTAAGGGGACGTTTCATATGGCGACCCTGCCAAGATTCGAACCTGGAATCTTCTGATTTTTTCTTGTAGTTTGTGTAATTAGTGTAGCTTTTGTTTATTGATAGCGCGTAATTATAGAGAGAATTTCCTTTGTAGTTGTGGTTTTTCATTGTTGCACAGTAAAACAGTTGTGGCATGCATGTAGATTTGCACCAAGTATTTCGCAGCTGCGCTTGCAATTAACTAGATATTATTTTCAGTTCTATGTTAATGTGTTCTCTTATTTTTGCTCTTCAAATTGTGTTTTTTTTGTGTTGTCGTTTGAAATATTGTGACAATAATGGTGTGTGAAAAACGTAATACTAGGCTCCAAAGTAAACTGAGATATGACAGTGAAGACGAAAGCAGTGTGTTAGCGCCACCGAGTAATGAATTAACTAATGTTGAAAGTAGTAATTTGGTAATTGTATATAGGGAAATGGAGCGGGCTGCAAACAATGGTGTAGACAGTGAAACAATTAGTGAACAGGGAAGCATTATCGATCGATCAGTCGGCAACAGCTCCCCTCAGGAATCCGAAATGACAGAACACAATATTGCAAATACTGTAGACTTAGGTTTTGGGTTCTCACCGTTTTCTCAAATGAGTCAAGACACATTTTCTGCTTGTCAAAATGTGAATGTTGCTGGTGCAAATGCACTGCCGAAAAGCGTAGAGGAACAGATTCCAGACACTAATGCATTGTTATTACAATTAATGCAACAAATGGGACAAAATCTTCAAAAGTTAGACACAATGGAACAAAATCAGAGACAAACACAGCAAAAGCTTCAGAAGTTAGACACAATGGAACTGTAAGTAGGCTGTTTATGTTTTTTTATTGGCAACGTTACATAGCACTCTATATGAAAATCACTGGCTGTGCTGTGTGCAGTATGTGGCTAGTTTGCATTGTTGCCTGCCATTGTTGTCATGAACTGCTATAGCTGGATGTGAACAGCAGATTGCGTTGGGCAGTTGGAGGTGAGCCGCCAGCAGTGGTGGATGTGGGGAGAGAGATGGCGGAGTTTTGTAATACTGGATGTGAATTATGAATATTAAGGTAAATACATTGTTTGTTCTCTATTAAAATCTTTCATTTGCTAACTATCCCTATCAGTAGTTAGTGCCTTCAGTAGTTTGAATCTTTTATTTAGCTGGCAGTAGTGGCGCTCGTTGTATTGCAGTAGCTTGAGCAACGAAGATTTTTGTGAGGTAAGTGATTTCTGAAAGATATAGTTTAATGTTACTCAGGGCCATTCTTTTGTAGGGATTTTTGATAGTCAGATTGCGTTGCGCTAAAATTATTGTGTGCCAGGTTAAGCACAGTCTTGTACAATTGTTCTAAGTGGACGTTTCATATGTATAAATTGTTCTAAGGGGACGTTTCATATGTCGACCCTTAGCCTAGGATACCTCACTGGAATCTTCTGATTTTTTCTTGTAGTTTGTGTATTTAGTGTAGCTTTTGTTTATTGCTAGTGCGTAATTGTAGAGAGAATCTCCTTGGTAGTTGCAGTCTTTCATTGTTGTACAGTAAAACAGTTGTGGCATGCATGTAGCTTTGCGCCAAGTATTTCGCTGCTGCAATTAACTAGATATTATTTTCAGTGCTATGTTAATGTGTTCTCTTATTTTTGCTATTCAAATTGTGCTTTTCTGTGTTATCGTGTGAAATATTGTGACAATAATGGCGTGTGAAAAACGTAACACTCGGCTCCAAAGTAAACTAAGAAATGACAGTGAAGACGAAAGCAGTGTGTTGGCCCCACCATGTAATGAGTTAACTAATGTTCAAAGTAGTAATTTGGAAACTGTGCATAGGGAAATGGAGCGGGCGGCAAACAATGGCGTAGACAGTCAAACAGGTAGTGAACAGGGAAGCATTATCGCTCGATCGGTCGGCAACAGCTCACCTCAGGAATCCGAAATGATAGGACACAATTTTGCAAATACTGTAGATTCAGGTTTTGCGTCCTCACCGTTTTCTCAAATGAGTCAAGACACATTTTCTGCTTGTCAAAATGTGAATGCTGCCGGTGAAAACGCACTGCCAAAAAGCATAGAGAAACAGATTCCAGACACTAATACATTATTATTGCAATTAATGCAACAAATGGAACAAAATCAGAGACAAATGGGACAAAATCTTCTAAAGTTAGACACAATGGAACAAAATCTTCAAAAGTTAGACACAATGGAACAAAATCAGAGACAAACACAGCAAAAGCTTCAAAAGTTAGACACAATGGAACAAAATCTTCGGAAGTTAGACACCACACTTGAACAAACACGTGAAGATTTAACTACTGAGTTACATAACATTGAATCGAAATGTCAAAAGGTCTGTAATGACGTAAAAACACAAATTTGTGAGCATTTTCAGCCTATTTTTTCGCGGCATGAAAATGCATTACAGAATCACGAAGCAGCCATAAAAGAACTGCAAACTATTGTTCATGAAAATCATGAGACCTTGCAAGCTAAAATGGACTCAGTTGCATCTACCGATTCGGTTACGCAACTTGCAAAAACTCAGGAAAACTTAAAGGACACAGTAGAAAGACACATGGGGGAAATTAGTTCATTATCAGAGAAAGTAGCCGAACTTTCGGATCAGGTCACTAACTTATCTACAAAGGTAGATGATGATCTGAATGACACAAGACCCATAGCCTTCACTGACACAGAAGAGTATGAACAAATTAGAAAATTCAAACAAAATCAAAATCAAATCAATACACAGTACAAAAGAGAAATCCGGGAAGTACAAGATCAGTTGACACAGGTAATACAAGAATTACATATTTCAGAGGATACTCGCGCTCCAACATGGGAAGAGGAACTTAGAAATACGGAAAAGCCACAAAATAATAGCACAGGGCATTTCGGTAATTATGAAAGAAATTGGCAAGGTACACCGAATTTTGAGATGGAACCGCCGAAACGACGTGACAATGACCGACATGCTACTCGCCGACACGATGATTTTGACTATAAGCTGTTCATTACTACACGTAAATTCAAAACATTTAAGAATTCTGGCAACGACATTCATCCACAAGCATGGCTCCATCAATTCTCTCATTGTTTCCCTCCCAACTGGTCATTGGAGCACAGGTTAGAATTTATGTGTGGCTACTTAGAGAATGAACCAGCTGTAAGAATGCGATCGGTCATTCACGATTGCCACAGTGAAGGAGAATTTTACCATGCCTTCCTCTCAGCATATTGGTCTCAAGCCACACAAGACCGCGTAAAACATAGCATCATGATGATGAAACACTTTGAACAATCTGAATTTTCCAGTCTTGTCAAATATTTTGAAGACATGTTGCACAAGAATCAGTACCTATCAAACCCATACAGCCCCTCAGAACTCATCCGCATTTGCTTAATCAAACTGCCTGAACATTTACGACATATTATTTTGGCAGGACGTTGCAAAGACGACATTGAAGCTTTTCAGGGATTGTTACAAGAACTGGAAATTGACACAGACAGTCGCGGGATGCGAAAACAGGAAAACAATCACTACAGGTCACATCCGTCTCAATTCCGTGACGACAGAAACAATAAATGGCCACGACAAACCTATTCTTACAACGTAAATCGTGACCAAAACAGACACCACCCATATGATAACCACTGGCAGAGTAATAGTTACAGGGAAAGATCACCTTTCCGCGGTAATGACTATCACAGAGACAATCAGAGAAACAGACAATATGGGAACCAAAATAACTATTATCAAGGGAGACAGAATAACTTTAGACGCAACGGTCCAGCGCGTAGTTACGATTCAAGGAGAAATTCTCCACCATGTGACCGACAAGAAAGAAACTATGGAAACTACCGACATGACGACAGACGATATGATCGTAACGACAGACCTGAATTGCATCAGAACTGGCGAGATTTAAACAGAGCAGAGCACTCTCGTCACAATGAATTTGTAGAAGTTAGGTCTCCAAATCCCAATAACGACGCGCGCCAACAAAGAGACAATAGGCGATGACTCACACCACTGGCAGCCACAAGACGTACTTATGAAACTGATGACGCAGCTGCCGTAGCTAGTAATTACGTAAAAATGGAAGACATTAGGGACATCTTACTCCAGGAACACGACGTAACACGTAACACCATTGCATATCCTGTGATTCACATTACTGTAAATGACGTAAAATTTACGGCAGTACTTGACTCTGGCAGTCCCATTTCAGTAATTAGCGAAACAGCTTTTAGCAAATGCAACAAAGCGAACGATTGCCCCACACTTCCGTTACGTAAGATTAAATTACAAGGTGCAATCTTTGGAAAAAGTGTAGATGTACGCCAACAAACCAATTTAGAATTCTTTTGCCAAAGCCACAGCTTCTCTATGAACTTTCTTATTGTTCCATTATTGTCGACGGAAATTATACTGGGAGTAGACTTTTTGAATGAATACAAAGCAATTTTAAGCTTTCACGATGCTGAAATAAGTTTAGAGAAAGAAGGTATGTCAATAGCTTTGAAATTTGAAGACTGGCTCTCAAACCATGATGAGGAAATTAATCGGCTTTACCTTCTGTTAGATAACAGTTCGGAATTTTCTATGGAACTAGACACTAACAATCACTCTGCAAGTACTGACAGCGATGACATCGACGGCATATTTGAAATTAATGAGTTAATTCAGAATAAAATTCAAACAATTGAGAATTGTAATGACACTGATAGGCAGGACCTTTTTGAGATTTTACAAGCACATTCCACAGTTTTTACTCACAAAACAGGAACAATCAAGGGATTTCAATACCAATTTCGTGTTCGTGAGCATACTAAATTTTGTGTTAGACCATATGTAATTCCAGCACATTATAGGGACCGTGTTAGAACAGAAATACAATCTATGCTTGACGAGGGCATTATTGAGCCTGCAGTAAGCTCATACAACAATCCGTTACACGTTGTTGAGAAGAAAAATGGATCGATCAGGCTTGTCTTAGATTCGAGACAAATCAATACTATCATCATTCCTGAAACAGATAGGCCACAGACGATGGAAGAACTTCTTCAAAATTTTAATGGTGTAAAAGTGTTGTCTTCCATTGATCTCAGATCCAGCTTTTATCAGATCGAACTTCATCCAGAATGCAGAAAATACACAGCTTTCCTTTGTTTCGGCGTTTGTTATCAGTTTCGGAAACTTCCTTTTGGTTTGAACATTTCTTCGGCAGCATTCATTCGTGGGTTAAATTCCATATTACCTGAGTTCTTAAAACGTCACATCACCTTATATGTGGACGATATTCTAATAGCAGAAGCTTCATGGGAACAACATAACCGCATCCTCGACAGTTTGTTACGTATTTTTGCAGAGTCTGGAATTACAGTTAACTTGGAAAAGTCTGAATTCGGTAGGTCAAAGGTGAAGTTTTTGGGACATATTATTTCTTCTGAAGGCATTCAGCCGGATCCTGAAAAGTTAGAAGCAATCAGAGCCATTCCAGTTCCATCCACAAAAAGACAAGTCCGCAGTTTTCTAGGTCTCGTAAATTTTTACCGTCGTTTTCTGAATATGCAAATTCTAGTTACACCAAAACTTTGTTCTCTCACTGGAAAAAATACTATTTGGAACTGGGACGAACAAGCACAGTTGGAATTCAATTCTTTGAAAGAAGCGTTACTTCACGCGCCAATACTAGCTCATCCAGATCTGTCACAAGATTTCTGCCTTAGCACGGATTCTTCTAAAGTCGGTCTTGGTGCCCACTTATTTCAAGAAGCCATAGAAAATGACACTACTGTTCAGAAAACCATTGCTTTTGCTAGCCGAGTGCTAACAAAATCTGAAAAAAATTATTCCGTTACTGAATTAGAAGCTTTAGCTATCGTTTGGGCATTTAACAAATTCCGTTTCTTCCTTTCTGGTAAGCACGTAAAAGTATACAGTGATCATCGTGCATTACAATTTCTTATGTCTTCAAAATTAAATCATGATAGGTTAAAACGTTGGGCATTGTTTCTGCAAGAATTCCGCTTCACAATAGTCTACATTCCCGGCAAGGAGAACATTGTTGCGGACGCGCTGTCACGCGCACCGGCTGGGCTTGAGAAAAGTAACACAGAAGGCAACCTCGAGAAAAATTTCAGTATTCTTTACATTCAGAAAGTCGCCTTTGAAAACTTCATCACCACATCTTTAAAAGCCATTGCTCATGAACAAGATAAAGATCCGATTTGGAAAGATATCAAAAGTAAATGGCATGAAAAGACACACACTCAGATTCGGCATTATTATCTGGTTAGAAACAACATACTCTTCAAACGCTGCACTGTTGATGACAAGCTATGGGTACTTTGCATTCCAGACGATTTTGTTAATAAGCTCATTTGGTACATTCATTTCAGCTACGCACATTTTGACCCACGAAAATGTTATCATATTCTTCGAACGACTTGTTATTTTAACAATATGGAAAAGAGAATTCGAAGAGTCTTGTCTATTTGTAAACTTTGTCAAAAGGCGAAACCATCTACTATCTCACATCGTGCTCCGTTATTTCCTATTATTCCTTCTAAATTAAAAGAATTTGCTGCTGTTGATCTCTTGGGACCCCTTGTCAGAACATCGAATGGATTTTCGTACGTTCTAGTCGCTGTTGAACTTACTTCAAAATTTGTTTCTTTCACTCCGTTACGTAAAGCCACTGGACGGTCTGTATCCAACGCCTTTGTTAAAAATTTCTTACGTGAAGTTGGACACGTTAGTAAAGTCATTTCAGATAACGGACCGCAATTCAGATCTGCTGTTTGGTCACGCATGCTTCGGAATCATAAAATCAAACCTGTTTTTATTTCATTGTATTCACCACATTGTAACCCGTCTGAACGGATTATGAAAGAAATCAATAAGCTTTGCAGACTTTATTGTCACAGAAAGCATCAGCATTGGGACAGATATTTACACTTATTTCAAAATGTGCTGAATGAAATGCCTCATGATTCCACTGCTTTACCACCTACTCTTGTACTGAAGAATGTAGAACCTCCGAACAGAATCAGAGAGCTTGTACCTTTCCCGAATACACGTAAACTTCGCCACAAAGACATAATTGATTTGGCTCTTAAAAATATAAAATCTGCAGCAGACAAAAGGAGAAAACTACACGGTAAAGCAAATGCAAAGAAATTATGTATTGGTCAGAAAGTTCTCATTAAAGCTCATTCATTGTCACATAAGAAGAAACACTTGAGTCACAAATTCTTTCTAGTTTACAATGGACCTTACAGAATCCGACGTATACCACATGATAATTGCGTTGAAGTTGAAACTCTGCGTACTAGGAAGAGTAAAGGTTTACACCACATTTCTCATGTAAAACCATTTATTGACAGATAATCTGCTTTTTAACTTAGTCTTTGCAATTTTCACTTCACACCACTTGTACAATTTGTCACACTGAGAAACTGTTAACATGCAACTATGTTTTAAAGCTAACTAACCATCCAGTCAAGAACATAGGTAACTTAGACAAGTAACTGCGAATGCCTTGTTATTGCGAGCAGACGACACAGTGTTGTTATTTATACATTCCTCCTTGTTAGTTGCACGATTACATAACGAATATACGGCTCACATACTTAGAACATATACCAGCACTGCTAATGAAATTTTCATGCAACATTTTGGTTTGCTTACGAGTGGATTCTGGATTTGAGGTGCTTTCTGTGAAATGCCAGATGACACAGTGGTTGGTTTGTGTGACAGCTGCACGATTATATCAAGACGTTACTAATGCGTGACATTCTACAATGTTGCTTTTGCTGTGTATTTGTTTTATATCTGCACAGTTTTTTCTGAATTCTTCTATAAGGTGAGACATGTTTTAGTGGTGACTTTTGTGCTATTGCTACAAGGAGACAGCCTTTTCCGTAGGACAACAATACGTTACAGCACAGTACTTTCCTCATCACGGCAATAAGCGTAATAACTAAGTTATCTATACGCAAAGCATTTCACTTTTGTGTATCATGAGGTAAGTACATTGACTTCTGCAGAACTTAGCTTTCGGAGGACAATAACTACGACACTTCCCAGAGATTATCTTACAGCAAGACGCACATTTAGCGCTACAGGACACGTATTTGAGTGATTAATTTTGTACTTAAAACATTTATTTTTAGAGATTTTTGAATTACAAAGAAAGTTTTTTGTGATACATTTCATTCCATTGCTGTAAGCTATTATACCTGAGGATACAATTACAATAAACCTCAGGGGGGTACACGCCTACTTTGTGTACCATGTGTTTGGCAAGCACAAGGAGCCCTAGCTAATATGGTATTTGCTTATACAATTTGACACATCGGTACCATATTTCTCTAACACATAAATTACACAGCTATCTGATCATTTAACAGAGAAACAAACATCCTTTTACTACGTCAGTGACACATGTTTACGCAATTACAGAGTTGGATTACTTCACACTTAAGAAATTGTACTTTGTCTGTACTTTGTGCACTGTTCATATTTTTTTGGTACCATTGTGATACTATGAGAGCTTTGAATGATGTATTTGGTAAGGGAGAATGATTTTAAAGTACGTTTGAGGCAGATGACACCTTTGACATGAGCAGAGAATTTTGTTAGGTTTTGAAATTATTGGAGGAAGCTACGACGATTTTGAGATTTGACTGAGGTTTTATGATGTTATTTTTACGACGACGATGTGTATTATGCTGTTGAGGTATGTTTATGTCAATAAAATTCTTGACCTGTGAAATGTTTTTATATGAGACTGTCACTGTAGCGGAAACTGCTGTCGTAAATATTTCCGTAAGAAAGTTAAGTGACCACCTGCACATAATGCGACGTGGGCACCCAGGTGTGTCAGACACCTGGAGAACAAGCCTTTTCAGACGCTCAGGTAGAAAAGAAAGCCATTAGGGTGTGCCAGAGGCACAGGTGGAAGAGAAGGACAAAGAGAGGCCTATACCCCTGTTTATGACATTCCTTTGTAGAGGGCATCGCTAATGCGACACGCTCGTTACTTGAAAACATATGATTTTTGTAATGCGTTGTGGGCACACAGCTGTGTCAAACACCTGGAGAACAAGCCATTAAGGTGTGCCTTTCATCGCTAATGCGACACCCTCGTTACTTAAAAACATATGATTACTCGCACTTTGTGCTAATTATTGAAATGCTTATGAATTGATGGGAAATATTCGTACATCTGCTCACCTGATTATGACAAGTGTCTTTCTACGAGAGTTGAGAGCCATTAACTTATGAAATGAAATGTCATATGACTACTGAATGATATTTTTGTGCTTTGGTTTGCGTAATTGCTTATTTCATTTGATGTCTGGTTTCCAGCTGTGTTGCAGCATTGCTTTTATAAAATAAAATGCATTTGCTAATGTGAACACTTTCTGTCAACAGATCTATTAAATAATTATTTTATGATCCACATTCTTTAAAAAGGAGCACTTGGAAAGGAAAGAACAATAAGAAGGAACTAGCAACAGTAAAACAAAATTTTCTTTTCAAGTACATGGTAATATTTTTTTACAATCAGTTGTTGTGGTGCACCACTTTAATTACATAGACATTAAGATGTGAATATGCATTTCCCTTGTCTGCATTGTTGTTTTTACTGTAATATTTTTTCTGCTTGAGCTATGTCATGTTTAGGTATAAGTTGCTGCTGTTTGTCAGGCATAGTGTTACTGAATTGGACTTTGTGTTACTCTTCTACGCTAGTTTTTCTTGTTTCCTGCATTGCCTTATATTAGTTGTAATATTGCACTTGCTTTGCTAATTTATGTTGCTTGCTTTGCCATTTCTATATTTTGTCATTGATGTTTGTGTTAATTATTTTTTTTTTTTTGCTGCATTGCCTCGTCCCTTGGTATATATGTCTGAGCTCAGTAGATTTAAGTTAGCTTAAGAGGGGGTAGACTATATAAGAAACTGACTATGGAGAATAGGTAAAGAATGCATTGCGAAGAAAGATTTGGGCCCCAATGAGTATTGTACAATCAGAAATAATTATTTTGAAAGAAATATGAATAGAATACAGGAAGGAGGTATAGGTAGGATTATCTTGGAAATAAATAATGAGGTAAGAAATATGTGAACACATAAATACAGAAAGCATGCTTGGATAGGATTTTTTTGGTGGAAGCAAAGGTTGAAATAAGACGAACGATCTATGGAATGAAGGGAGATCTCCAAGCAAAATACTGCAGTAAACCAAACCCTGTCCTTTCCTCTTTGCTGCTTTTTCCAAATATGTAATTGTGTGTTGTCCTTTCCTTTTGGTGTTATCCCACTATGTGTTTGTGTACCCTTGTGTATTTGTGTTTTTTTCCTGTCTTTATGTGTTTAGCTGATGAGAGCTATGTTGTAGAATTTTTCTAATATTCTGTTATTTTCTTTGTAAAGATGCTTAGACATTATTTATTCTGTGTTGTTTTCATGCTCATGTGTGAAGTTGACGTTTCAAAAGTGATTCTGATCTTTTATGTATGTACTCATGTCATCATTCCTGTAACACTGATGTATATGTTTATTTCTATTCTTTTGTAAAGCCCCTATTACTACAAATATTATCTGTATTGTTATGTTTTTAATGATGTATTTTGTACCTTTGTAATTGTATTCTTATGTTATATAATTATAATTGACGCCAGTTAATCAAATTAAGTAACTTGTAAGCATTCATTTCACTGCACACATTTCTGTTGGTCATACTATATGGACACTATGTGAGAAGTAGGGACTGTTAGTGTTTGCACGTGTGTTACTAATTCAGCAAGGGACTGGATAACAGCATTGCTGGTTCTAAGGACAATTCCACAAACTTTGTGAGTGCACAAGTGGTGGTTATGGACTTGCTCTATTATCCGCAAGACTCTTCAATGGTGATTGTGCACCTGCACAGTCGCAACAGATGGCTGCTGGCCATCTCTACAAGGACTACAGTGGGTCTGCACCTCTGGTGGCCCGCCAATACTATACTCTCTACCAGGACTACAGTGGGCCTGCTCTGTGATGACCTACCTACCAATATTCGTCAGAACTTCGAATGACTCTGCTGTGGGTTTGCTCTGTTGTGGCCCATTACCTGTCAGCATGTCAAGAGTCAGCACTGTCTTTCTGTTGGAAGGACAACACTACTTCTTCAAGACTGCATGGAAATCCACTACTTCTGTGTGCAATTTCTTTTACTAATGAGACTTTGTGAAAAAAACTGTAATTACTGTTATGATGAACGATCAGGACTGTCTTTATGGACTGTGAGAAAATTTTAGCTGTTGACCAACATTGTATTAATAAGTGTATGCATTGGATATCTTTGTTAGTGTAATTATGAAAAATTTTATCAAATCATTATTGGCCACTGGCCAAAAACATTTGTAAAATTTTTTTGTGGGGAGCATGGGGGCTATGTAAGTAGGCTGTTTATGTTTTTTTATTGGCAACGTTACATAGCACTCTATATGAAAGTCACTGGCTGTGCTGTGTGCAGTATGTGGCTAGTTTGCATTGTTGCCTGCCATTGTTGTCATGAACTGCTATAGCTGGATGTGAACAGCAGATTGCGTTGGGCAGTTGGAGGTGAGCCGCCAGCAGTGGTGGATGTGGGGAGAGAGATGGCGGAGTTTTGTAATACTGGATGTGAATTATGAATATTAAGGTAAATACATTGTTTGTTCTCTATTAAAATCTTTCATTTGCTAACTATCCCTATCAGTAGTTAGTGCCTTCAGTAGTTTGAATCTTTTATTTAGCTGGCAGTAGTGGCGCTCGTTGTATTGCAGTAGCTTGAGCAACGAAGATTTTTGTGAGGTAAGTGATTTCTGAAAGATATAGTTTAATGTTACTCAGGGCCATTCTTTTGTAGGGATTTTTGATAGTCAGATTGCGTTGCGCTAAAATTATTGTGTGCCAGGTTAAGCACAGTCTTGTACAATTGTTCTAAGTGGACGTTTCATATGTATAAATTGTTCTAAGGGGATGTTTCAGAACAACACCAGAGACAAACACAGCAACAGTTAGACACAATGAAACAACACCAGAGGCAAACACAGCAACAGTTAGACACAATGGAACAAAAGCTTCAAAAGTTAGACTCAGTGGAACATTATTATTATTTCTCGTTCAGCTACAGGCAAAGCGTGATACACTTACAAACATCAACATAAAAATTTAAATTAACATTAACAATGATTTACAATAAAATTTTCAGGGTTTCCAGCCACAAAAGTGCTTGGTCACTTATCACATGTATGTCCATCAGATTTCCTCCCTTAAGTCCGTGTACGTCACACTCAACTATATGCTGCATGGTTTGACTCTCTCCGCACTCACAGTTGGGGTCCTGGGAGAAACCCCACTTTTTCAACAAATATCCGCACCGACCAACACCTGTCCGCAGACGATTTAGAGTTACCCACACTCTACATTGGAGTTGGAAGCCTGGAACTCGTTGAGATGGGTCCTCAATAAGGAAACTGTTATTCACTTTGCTTTCCTGCCATTGCTGTTTCCACAGGTTATCGATATCAATCTGTTGTTTGAGTTCTTTCCAGAAGGGATTTCTTGACATCAATCTGTCAGGGGGAGGAGGTAGGTCCCTGAACTTTTCTTTGTACCTCTGGATTGCTCTTTCACGTCTAATCGAGGGTGGTTCGATATTGGCAAGGACGGGCAGCCAAGGTTTCGGGGTGGGTCTTACTGTTCCTGTTATGAGCCTCATTGTCTCGTTAAGTTGCACATCAATATATCTGACATGCCTACTGCGGGCCCAGACGGGTGCGCAATATTCCGCTACACTATACAGAAGTGCCAGAGCTGATGTGCGTAGAGTTTCAGTGGAACATCCCCAGGTTGTTCCTGCCAGTTTCATTATGATGTTGTTTCTTGTTTTCATTTTTTGGGCAACTTCGTACAGGTGGCTCTTATATGTGAGAGTGCGATCTAGCTTAACACCCAGATATTTTGGCGTTCTATCGTTTTTCAACAATTTACCTTTTATTTGCACTTTTAGCTCACGATTTGCATCTTTGTTACACAAGTGCATTATTGATGCCACGGATTTAGTCGGATTTACTTTGAGGTGCCAGTTGTCATAATATTGTTGTAGTCGTTCCAGATCCCTGTTTAAAATTTCTTCCAGTTCTTCGAAAGTGTTAGCGTGAGCCGCGATAGCGATGTCATCTGCATACATAAAAGAACGAGATTCCAGGTTTGGGGTGTCCGCTATGTATAAATTGAAAAGGCATGGAGCCAGCACAGACCCTTGGGGGAGACCATTTTGTAGTGTCCTGTAGCTGCTTGTTTTCCCATTCAGAGATACCTTGAATCTCCTGTTTATCAACATATTTCTGACTAGATCTATGATCTTCTTGCATTTCACGACTTTTGACAATTTATACAGTATCCCTTTTGTCCATACGGTGTCGTATGCTGAGGTGAGATCTAATAATACCATGCCCGTTTTCTTTTTGTTTTGGTAACCTCTTTCAATGAAAGTGGTTAGGGCGAGAACTTGGTCGCAGCAGTCTCTTCCTTTTCGAAAACCGCCTTGCTCTGGGGGAAGAGCAGCTTCTATTTTACTTTCTATTCTGCCTAGGATGACTCGTTCAAACAGCTTGTAAGTGGTGCACAATAAAGATATCGGTCTATAATCTTTAGCATTCTCTCCTGTTTTCCCTGGTTTCTGGATGGCTATGACTTGTGCGTTTTTCCATTGCTTTGGTAACCGGCTGGTATCTATGATATTAGAGAAAAGAGAAGACAGCCATACTCTTCCCTTTGGCCCGAGGTTCTTCAAGAATTCTGGAAGAAGGCCGTCACAGCCAGCTGCTTTACCAGGTAACATTTTCTTTAGTGCTATATTTATCTCTTCTTGTGTTACCCAGTTCGCTAAACCTGCTTCCTCCTCGCTTGCATCTAGCTCTTCGTTCATCAGTTGGTGCAGTTCTTTTTTCTTCGAGGCGGAGGCATGGATTCTGGATGTTTGTAGTATAGAAGAGCATATCTTGTTAGGGGTCATTTTATTATTGATGTTCCGTCCCTTGAATTGTGCTCCGCCAAGTTTCCTCAGTAGACTCCAGCTCTTCTGTGAGGAGTGCGTAAAGTCCATTTGTTCCATCCGCTTTTGCCATCTCTGTTTGCGTTCCTCGTCCATAGCTCTTATGAGCTGTTCTCCTAGTTCTGGGTTCTCTGTTTTGTTGCATTCATCGAGTAGTTGTTCGCACTCCTTTGTCCAGCATGGGATGTATTCTTTCCGCGCTCCTCTTGGTATTGAGTTATGTGCCGCTTTGATAATTAACTTCGTAAATCTGTCGTAATTTTCTGGAATTGGGGTAATTCTGTTTACATTATTTTCAATGGTATCTTTAAACTTAACCCAGTTAGCCTTCCTGAGGTTCCAGCGGGCTATAGGGGGGCTCTTTATTACTGGTATTTGGATCCCAAGGTCTATAATAACTGGTCTGTGTTGGCTCCGAGGAATACGGCTCAGTACAGTTCTCTTGGACGGAAGTGCTATTCCAGTTTCTCCAGATGAGACAAAACAAAGATCGGGTGTTGATGTTGTGCCCCACGCTCCTGAACAGAAGGTGGGGGTATCTTTTGCATCGTATATTAATGTATAATTATTTATATCTGCCCAGTCTGCCAGCATGAGTCCTTCTTTGTCGCAAGACTGATAGCCCCATCTGGGGTGGTGGGAGTTAAAATCGCCAATTATGACTGCAGGGTGTTGTGGGTTAGGTAAAACAGGTTGTTCCCATTTTCCTGAAGGTGGCTTGTACACGTTATACACAGTCATATCGTTTAGTTTGATTCCCACGGCAAATTCGTGGTGCATAGTTTCCTCAATATTATCAACCAGTTCTTTCTTGATCAGTGTTGCAATACCGTGTTTATTATGGGCTTTATAGCCCACAATTTCATAGCCTGGTATTAGAAGTCTCGAGATATGGAACATAAGCTTGAACAAACACATGAAGATTTAACTACTGAGTTACATAACATTGAATCAAAATGTCAAAAAGTCTGTAATGACGTAAAAACACAAACTTGTGAGCATTTCCAACCTATTTTTTCGCGTCATGAAAATGCATTACAGAATCACGAAGCAGCCATAAAAGAACTGCAAACCATTGTTCATGAAAATCATGAGACCTTGTGGGCTAAAATGGACTCAGTTGCATCTACCGATTCGGTTACGCAACTTGCAAAAACTCAGGAAAACTTAAAGGACACAGTAGAAAGACACATGGAGGAAATTAGTTCATTATCAGAGAAAGTAGTTGAACTTTCGGATCAGCTAAATAATTTATCTACGAAGGTAGATGATAATCTGAATGACACAAAACCGGTAGTCTTTAATGACACAGAAGAGTGCGAACAAATTAGGAAACTGAAACAAAATCAAAATCAAATCAATACACAGTACAAAAGAGAAATCTGGGAAGTACAAGATCAGTTGACACAGGTAATACAAGAATTACATATTTCAGAGGACACTCGCGCTCGAACATGGGAAGAGGAACTTAGAAATACAGAAAAGCCACAAAATAATAACACAGGGCATTTCGGTAATTATGAAAGAAATTGGCAAGGTACACCGAATTTTGAGATGGAACCGCCGACACGACGTAACAATGACCGATATGCTACTCACCGACACAATGATTTTGACTATAAGCTGTTCATTACTACACGTAAATTCAAAACGTTTAAGAATTCTGCCAACGACATTCATCCACAAGCGTGGCTCCATCAATTCTCTCATTGTTTCCCTCCTAACTGGTCATTGGAGCACAGGTTAGAATTTATGTGTGGCTACTTAGAGAATGAACCAGCTGTAAGAATGCGATCGGTCATTCACGATTGCCACAGTGAAGGAGAATTTTACCATGCCTTCCTCTCAGCATATTGGTCTCAAGCCACACAAGACCGAGTAAAACATGGCATCATAATGATGAAACATTTCGAACAATCTGAATTTTCCAGTCTTGTGAAATATTTTGAAGACATGTTGCACAAGAATCAGTACCTGTCAAACCCATACAGCCCCTCAGAACTCATCCGCATTTGCTTAATCAAACTGCCTGAACATTTACGACATATTATTTTAGCAGGACGTTGCAAAGACGACATTGAAGCTTTTCAGGGACTGTTACAAGAACTAGAAATTGACACTGACAATCGCGTAACGCGAAAACAGGAACACAACAACTACAGGTCACATCCGTCACAATTCTGTGACGACAGAAATAATAACTGGACACGTCAAGGCTATTCTTACAACGTAAATCGTGAACAAAACAGACACCACCCATATGACAACCACTGGCAGAGTAACAGTTACAGAGAAAGATCGCATTTCTGTAGTAATGAATATGACAGAGATTACCTTAGAAACAGACAATATGGGAACCAAAACAATTACTATCATGGGAGACAGAATAACTTCAGGCGCAACGGTCCACCGTGCAGTGATAATTCAGGGAGAAATTCTCCACCACTTAACCGACGAGAAATAATCTACAGCAACTACCGACAAAACGACAGACCTGAATTCCATCAGAACTGGCGAGCTTTAAACAGAGCAGGACCCTCTCGTCACGGTGAATTTGTAAAAGTTAGGTCTCCAAATCCCAATAATGACGCGCGCCAACAAAGAAACAGACAATGTCTCGCACCGCAGGCAGCTGCGTGCGCTGGCTGGCTCAGAGAAAAATAACATAGACGCTAACCTTGAGAAAAATTCCAGTATTCTTTACCGACGTATACCACATGATAATTGCGTTAAAGTTGAAACTCTGTGCACTAGGAAGAGTAAAGGTTTACACCACATTTCACATGTAAAACCGTTTATTGAAAGATAATCTGCTTTTTAACTTTGTCTTTGCCATAAAACGTTTCACTTCACGTTACTAGTATGCTTTAGAAACTGTTACCATGCAACAATGTTTAAAGTTAAATATCCAGTCAAGGACCAAGAGAACTTATTCGAACATAAATTACGAATGCATTGTTATTGCGAACAGACGACACAGTGTTATTGTGTGTGTACATTCTTGCTTGTTAGTTGCACGATTACGTAACGACTATAAGGCTCACATACTTAGAACATTTACGAGTACTGCTAATGAGATTTTAATGCAACATTTTGGTGTACTTGAAAATACATTCTGAATTAAAGTACTTTCTGAGAGATACCAGATGACATAGTGGTTAACTTATGTGACAGCTATAAGATTATATCACGACATTACTAATGAGTGACAATTTACAATGTTGCTTTTGCGGAGTATCTGTTTTATATCTGCACGGTTTTTCTGAATTCTTCTGGAAAGTAAAACATGTTTTAGTAGTAACTTTTGTGGTACAGCTACAATGAGACAGCCTTTTCTGTAGCACAACAATACGTTACAGCACAGTACTTTCTTCATCACGGCAATAAGCGTAATAAGTAAGATATCTATACGCATAGCATTTCACTTTTGTTTATCATGAGGTAAGTACATTGACTTCTGCAGAACTTAGCTTTTGGAGGACAATAACTACGACACTTCCACAGAGATTATCTTACAGCAAGATGCACATTTAGCGCTACAGGACACGTATTTGAGTAATTAATTTTGTACTAAAAACATTTATTTTCAAAGATATTTGAAGTACAATGATACAAAGGTTTTCCGTAATACATTTCATTCCATTCTTGTAATCTGTAACACCTGAGGGTATAATTACATTAATCCTCAGGGGGGTACACGCCTACTTTGTGTACCATGTGTTTGTCAAGCACAAGGAGCCCTAGCTAATATGGCATTTGCTTATACAACTTGACACATCAGTACCATATTTCTCTAACACACAAATTACACAGCTATCTGATCATTTAACTGAGAGAGACAAACTTTTTTTATTACATCAGTGACACATGTTTATGCAATTACAGAGTTGGATTACTTCACACTTACGAAATTGTATTTTGTCTGTACTGTGTGAACTGTTCATATTTTTTTGGACCCATTGTGATACTATGAGAGCTTTGAATGATGTATTTGGTATGAGATCATGATTTTTAAAGTACGTTTGAGGTAGATGACACTCTTGAAATGAGCAGAGAATTTTTTTAGGTTTTGACATTAATGCAGAAAGCTACGACGTTTTTGAGATTTGACTGAGGTGTTATGATGTTATTTTTATGACGACGATGTGTATTATGCTGTTGAAGTATGTTTATGATCAATAAGCTGATGTTATATGACGAATCTGATTATGCTATGTAATTATTATGATGAAATATTGAAGATGTGTTGATGAATATGAATATGTATATGTGTAATAAGGTAAGGAATAATGAGTAGTGGTTAGGGACTCTGATTTATGAAAAGGATGTTCGAAACCTAGAATCGTACTTTAAGAGTTATGAAATGTGTGCGTATATGCGTGAATGTATCACAATGCCGGCGAAAATTTTTTGGACACTGTTATATTCATAGGATTTTGTTTCTACACATTTGCAACGTAAATTCTCGACCTGTGAAATTTTGATATGAGACTGTCACTATAGCAGAAACTGCTGTCGTAAATATTTCGGTAAGAAAGGTAACTGACCATGACGTAATGCGTTGTGAGCGGCCAGGTGTGCCAGCCGCCTTGAGAAAAAGCCATTAGGGTGTGCATTTCAGAGACAGAGGTGGAGAAAAAAAAAGAGACCATTAACCTCGCTATTGACATTCCTTTGTAGAAATCATCGCAAATATGATACGCTCATTACTTGAAAACATATGATTACTCGTACTTTGTGCTAATTACTGAAGTGCTTATGAATTGATGGGAAATATTCGTACATCTACACACCTGATTATGACAAGTGTCTTTCTACGAGAGTTGAGAGCTACTGACTTACGAAATGCCACATAGCTATTGAATGATGTTTTTATGCTTTGGTTTGCGTAATTGCTTATTTCATTTGATACCTGTTTTCCAGCTGTGTTACAGCATTAGTTTTATAAAATAAACTTAGATGCATTTGCTAATGTGAACACTTTCTGTCAACAGATCTATTAAATAATAATTTTGTAATCCACATTCTTTAAAAAAGGAGCACTTGGAAAGGAAAGAACAATAAGAAGGGACTAGTAACAGTAACTGGACACATAATTTTCTTTTCAAGTACATGGTAATATTTTTTTTACAATAAGTTGTTGTGGTGCACCACTTTAATTACATAGACATTAAGATGTGAATATACATTTCCCTTATCTGCATTGTTGTCTTTAGTGTACTATTTTTTCTGCTTGAGCTATGTCATGTTTCAGTATAAGTTACTGCTGTTTGCCAGGCATAGTGTTACTGAATTTGACTTTGTGTTACTCTTCTAAGCTAGTTTTACTACTGTTTTATTTTTCTTGTTTGCTGCACAGTGCCTTATATTAGTTGTAGTACTGCAATTGCTTTGCCTATTTAAAATTTTTGTCCTTGATGTTTGTGTTAATTGTTTTATGCTGCTGCATTGCCTCGTCCCTTAGTTTAGCATCTGAGCTCAGTAGATTTAAGTTAGCTTAAGAGGGGGTAGACTATAAGAGAATGAGTTGCGATGAATTGGGAGAAATGCATTGAGAAGTTATACGAAAAAAGTACAAAGTACAGGTATAGGTAGGATTTTCTTGGAAATAAATAATGAGGTAAGACATATGTGAAATAAATACAGAAAGCATGCTTGGATAGGATTTTTTTGGTGGAAGCAAAGGTTGAAATAAGACGAAAGATCTATGGAATGAAGTTTTGGGATGGACTGCAGTACCAAATGTTACACTGAAAACGAACCCTGTCCTTTCCTTTTGTGTTATCCCACTATGTGTTTGTGTACCCTTGTGTATTTGTTTTCTTCCTGTCTCTGTGTAGTTTCATAGAATTTTTTCTTCTAATATTAAGCTACATTCACTATGATGAGGAATACTGTTCTCCTCAAATATAATTGGCATTAATAATATGTTATTTACCTTGTAAATATGCTTAGACATTATTTATTTTGTTTTGTTTTAATGCTCATGTGTAAAGTTGATGTTTCAAAAGTTATTCTTGTTTTAATGCTCATGTGTAAAGTTGATGTTTCAAAAGTTATTCTGATCTTTTATGTATGAACTTATGTTATAATTCCTGTAACACTGATGTATATGTTATTTCGATTCTTTTGTAAAGCTTGTACTACAAATGTTATCTGTATTGTTATGTTCTTTAATGATGTATTTTGTACCTTTGTAATTGTATTCTCATGTTATAATATTGTAATTGACAGCAGTTCATCAAATTAAGTAACTTGTAAGCATTCATTTCACTGCACACTTTTCTGTTGGTCATAGTATATGGACAATATGTGAGAAGTTGGGGCTCTTAGTGTTTACATGTGTGTTAATAATTCAGCAAGGGACTGGATAACAGCATTGCTGGTTCTAAGGACAATTCCAAAAACTTCGTGAGTGCACAAGTGGTGGTTTATGGACTTGCTATCTTCTCTGCAAGACTCTTCGATGGTGATTGTGCACCTGCACAGTCACAACAGATGGCTGCTGGCCATCTCTACAAGGACTACAGTGGGTCTACACCTTTGCTGACTCACCAATACCATTATTTCTACAAGGACTACAGTGGGTCTACACCTTTGCTGACTCACCAGTACCACTATTTCTACAAGGACTGCAGTGGGTCTGCACCTCTGTTGGCCCACCAATACTATACTCTCTACCAGGACTCCAGTGGGTCTGCGCTGTGATGACCTACCTACCAATCTTCTTCAAAACGTCGAATGACTGCTGTGGGTTTGCTCTGTTGTGGCCCATTACCTGTCTGCATGTCAAGAGTCAGCACTGTCTTTCCGTTGGAAGGACAACACTACTTCTTCAAGACTGCATGGAAATCCACTACTCCTGTGTGCAATTTTTTTTACTAATGAGACTTTGTGAAAAAAAAACTGTAATTACTATTATGATGAAAGATCAGGACTGTCTATATGGACTGTGAGAAAATTTTAGCTTTTGACCAACATTGTATCAATAAGTGTGTGCATTAGATATCTTTGTTAGTGTAATTATAAAAAATTTTATCAAATCATTATTGGCCACTGGCCAAAACAATTTGTAAAATTTTTTGTGGGGAGCATGGGGGCTATGTAAGTGGGCTGTTTATGTTTTCTTCTATGTAAGTAGGCTGTTTATGTTTTCTTATTGGCAAAGTTACGTAGCGCTCTATATGAAAATCACTGGCTGTGCTGTGTGCAGTCTGTGGCTAGTTTGCATTGTTGTCTGCCATTGTAGTGTTGGGCAGCGGCATCTGGATGTGAACAGCACGTAGCGTTGGGCAGTTAGAGGTGAGCCGCCAGCAGTGGTGGATGTGTGGAAGGAAATGGCGGAGTTTTGAAATTACATATATTATGACTTGTGATGATATTAAGGTAAATACATTGTTTGTTCTCTATTAAAATCTTTCATTTGCTAACTATCCCTATCAGTAGTTAGTGCCTTCCGTAGTTTGAATCTTTTATTTAGCTGGCAGTAGTGGCGCTCGCTGTATTGCAGTAGTTCCAGTAACGAAGATTTTTGTGAGGTAAGTGATTTGTGAAAGGTATAGGTTAATGTTAGTCAGGGCCATTCTTTTGTAGGGATTATTGGAAGTCAGATTGCGTTGCGCTAAAAATATTGTGTGTCAGGTTAAGCACAGTCTGTCAGGTTAAGCACAGTCTTGTATAATTTTTCTAAGGGGACGTTTCAATTCTTTTATTGCCATCCTACATTCGCCATGATCGCCAGACCTCTCGCCTTGCGATTTTGTCTTGTTTCCGTGAGTGAAAAGGCGATTGAAAGGAAAGCACCATCAAGATATTGCAGACATCCAACGGGCCGTGACAAATGAGCTTATAAGCATTGCAGTTGAAAAGTCCCCTCCCTGCTTCCAAGATCTCCAAAAACGTTGGCAATTGTGTATAGATAGCCAAGTGGACTACTTCGATAGCAGGTAGGATCATTACTCGCTAAGTGTAATTTTCTATTCTTAAAAACCTGTCCTGAAATTTTCTGACAATGGGTGTGACCATTTGAATGATATGGAGCTGTAAAAAGGAGATATTTCGGTTACTGTATCTTACACTAGTACTCGTTGTCTGACGGTGGCAGCAGCTGAATTAAAAATCGTCCAACACATGTTATCTTCTTCTTCCATATCAATGACACTCGAACCTCTTAAGGTCACTTTTCACTCTATATCTACATCTACATGGATACTCTGCAAATCACATTTAAGTGCCTGGCAGAGGATTCATCGAACCATCTTCACGATTCTCTATTATTCCAATCTCGTATAGCACGCGGAAAGAACGTAACACCTATATCTTTCCGTACGAGCTCTGATTTCCCTTATTTTATCGTGGTGATCATCTCTCCCGATGTAGGTCGGTGCCAACAAAATATTTTCGCATTCGGAGGAGAAAGTTGATGACTGGAATTTCGTGAGAAGATTCTGTCACAACAAAAACGCCTTTCTTTTAATGATGTCCAGCCCAAACCCTGTATCATTTCTGTGACACTCTCTCCCATATTTCGCGATAATACAAAACGTGCTGTCCTTCTTTGAACTTTTTCGATGTACTCCGTCAGTCCTATCTGGTAAGGATCCCATACCGTGCAGCAATATTCTAAAAGAGGACAGACAAGCGTAGTGTACGCAGTCTCCTTAGTAGATGTGTTACATTTTCTAAGTGTCCTGCCAGTAAAAGGCAGTCTTTGGTTAGCTTTCCCCACAACATTTTCTATGTATTCCTTCCAATTTAAGTTGTTCATAATTGTAATACCTAGGTATTTAGCTGAATTTCCAGCTTTTTGATTACACTGATTTATCGCGTAATCGAAGTTTAACGAATTCCTTTTAGCATTCATGTGGATGATCTCACACTTTTCTTTATGTAGGGTCAACTACCAATTTTCGCACCATCAGATATATTTTCTAAAGCGTTTTGCAATTTGTTTTGATCGTCTGATGACTTTATTTAGTCGATAAACGACAGTGTCATCTGCAAACAACCTAAGACGGCTGCTCAGATTGTCTCCCCAATCGTTTATACAGATAAGGAATAGCAAAGGTCCTATAACACTACCTTGGAGAACGCCAGATGTAACTTCTGTTTCTGACAGGAAATCACAAATCCAGTAACATAACTCGGACGATATTCCATAAGCACGCAATTTCACTACAAGCCGCTTATGTGGTACAGTGTGAAAAGCCTTCCGGAAATCCAGAAACACAGAATCGATCTGAAATCCCTTGTCAATAGCACTCAACACTTTATGTGAATAAAGAGCTAGTTGTGTTTCACAGGAACGATGTTTTCTAAACCAATGTTGACTGTGTGTTAATAGACAGTTTTCTTCGAGGTAATTCATAATGTTTGAACACATTATATGTTCCAAAATCCTGCTGCATATTGACGTTAACGATGTAGGCCTGTAATTTAGTGGATTACTCCTACTACCTTTCTTGAATATTGGTGTGACCTGTACAACTTTCCAGTCTCTGGGTACGGATCTTTCGTCGAGCGAACGGTTGTATATGATTGTTAAGTATGGAGCTAATGCATCAGCATACTCCGAAATGAACCTAATTGGTATACAATCTGGACCAAAATACTTGTTTTTATTAAGTGACTTAAGTTGCTTCACTACTCCAAGGATCTTTACTTCTACGTTAATCATGTTTGCAGCTGTTCTCCATTCGAATTCTGGAATATTTACATCGTCTTCTCTTGTGAAAGCATTTCGGAAGGCTGTGTTTAGTAACTCTGTTATGGCAGCACTGTCTTCGATAGTATCTCCATCTCTATCGCGCAGAGAAGGCATTGATTGTTTCTTGCCGGTAACATACTTCACATACGACCAGAATCTATTTGGATTTTCTGCCAAGTTTCGAGACAGTTTCGTTGTGTAAACTGTTATAAGCATCTCGCATTGAAGTCCGCGCAAAATTTCGAGCTTCTGTAAAAGATCGCCAATCTTGGGGACTTTGCGTTTGTTTAAATTTGACATGTTTGTTTCGTTGTTTCTGCAACAGTGTTCTAACACGTTTTGTGTACCAAAGAGGATCAGCTCCGTCGTTTGTTAATTTATTTGGTATAAATCTCTCAACTGCTGCCGATACTACACTCCTGGAAATGGAAAAAAGAACACATTGACACCGGTGTGTCAGACCCACCATACTTGCTCCGGACACTGCGAGAGGGCTGTACAAGCAATGATCACACGCACGGCACAGCGGACACACCAGGAACCGCGGTGTTGGCCGTCGAATGGCGCTAGCTGCGCAGCATTTGTGCACCGCCGCTGTCAGTGTCAGCCAGTTTGCCGTGGCATACGGAGCTCCATCGCAGTCTTTAACACTGGTAGCATGCCGCGACAGCGTGGACGTGAACCGTATGTGCAGTTGACGGACTTTGAGCGAGGGCGTATAGTGGGCATGCGGGAGGCCGGGTGGACGTACCGCCGAATTGCTCAACACGTGGGGCGTGAGGTCTCCACAGTACATCGATGTTGTCGCCAGTGGTCGGCGGAAGGTGCACGTGCCCGTCGACCTGGGACTGGACGCAGCGACGCACGGATGCACGCCAAGACCGTAGGATCCTACGCAGTGCCGTAGGGGACCGCACCGCCACTTCCCAGCAAATTAGGGACACTGTTGCCCCTGGGGTATCGGCGAGGACCATTCGCAACCGTCTCCATGAAGCTGGGCTACGGTCCCGCACACCGTTAGGCCGTCTTCCGCTCACGCCCCAACATCGTGCAGCCCGCCTCCAGTGGTGTCGCGACAGGCGTGAATGGAGGGACGAATGGAGACGTGTCGTCTTCAGCGATGAGAGTCGCTTCTGCCTTGGTGCCAATGATGGTCGTATGCGTGTTTGGCGCCGTGCAGGTGAGCGCCACAATCAGGACTGCATACGACCGAGGCACACAGGGCCAACACCCGGCATCATGGTGTGGGGAGCGATCTCCTACACTGGCCGTACACCACTGGTGATCGTCGAGGGGACACTGAATAGTGCACGGTACATCCAAACCGTCATCGAACCCATCGTTCTACCATTCCTAGACCGGCAAGGGAACTTGCTGTTCCAACAGGACGATGCACGTCCGCATGTATCCCGTGCCACCCAACGTGCTCTAGAAGGTGTAAGTCAACTACCCTGGCCAGCAAGATCTCCGGATATGTCCCCCATTGAGCATGTTTGGGACTGGATGAAGCGTCGTCTCACGCGGTCTGCACGTCCAGCACGAACGCTGGTCCAACTGAGGCGCCAGGTGGAAATGGCATGGCAAGCCGTTCCACAGGACTACATCCAGCATCTCTACGATCGTCTCCATGGGAGAATAGCAGCCTGCATTGCTGCGAAAGGTGGATATACACTGTACTAGTGCCGACATTGTGCATGCTCTGTTGCCTGTGTCTATGTGCCTGTGGTTCTGTCAGTGTGATCATGTGATGTATCTGACCCCAGGAATGTGTCAATAAAGTTTCCCCTTCCTGGCACAATGAATTCACGGTGTTCTTATTTCAATTTCCAGGAGTGTATTTCTTTGAATTCAAGCCACATCTGATGTACACTTATATTATTAATTTGGAATGAGTGGAAATTGTGTCTCAGGAAGGCGTCAAGTGAATTTTTATCTGCTTTTTTGAATAGGTATATTTTTCGTTTATTTTTGGAGGATTTGGGGATTACAATATTCAATCTCGCTGCGCTACCACAACCCCGTGTTCACTAATTCCTGTATCGGTTTTGATGCTCGTTATTAACTCAGGATTATTTGTTGCTAAGAGGTCAGGTGTGTTTTCACAACCGTTTACTATTCGTATGGGCTCATGAACTGTTTCATTCCTGAGTATAGCAGAAAATAAAACTATTGTGAGAGAGGGAAAAAACAAGTACTGCATAAATTCAAGTTATCCAAATTTATCAAGAGAAAATATTCATTTTTTTTTATGTCACTGACTGAAGTATTCTAGCAACAGCAAGAATTACCATATGAACTGCAAATCACGAAAAATCATTACAAACAAGAAATTATGTAAGATAAATTTGCATTGTGTAAAAGACAGTAACTGTTGCCTGCCTTGTAAAAGAGAAAAAGTAATGTCTTGCGCCTCAGTTGTACATGGTGTGAAGGACTTGACAGAGGCCTGACTACCCTGCCCTCTGGTCACAGGTCGCCTTTGTGAGTGGCAGGCAGGCGCCGACTGACCGAAGATACATTCCCCCCCTCCCCCCCCCCCCCCATCTTGGTGGACCACTGTTGTACTCCAGAATGTTGTTGTGAAGAGTTGAATGTACACATTATCAGAGGAAGCAGCAAAGGCGACAACTTGGAAGTCTCTACAGGACTAAGACGCCAATGTGAAATGGACAATATGAAGTTTGTTGCGGGTGCCTTTTGGTGTATGCATTTGCTGCCTTGCCGAGAGATGAGCGGTAATATTAGCAGAGAAGGAGGAGGAGGAGGGGGAGGAGAGGAAGAGCTGACAAATGGAGGGGACGCAGGATCCCTACTTTTAACTGGTAGCCTAGATTTTGCCCAGTGAAAGAATTCCACTTGTAATAAAATCTGCCTGTGGTCTTCCTTTCTTACCGTGAGAATCTAGGGCACAAATATATTTCACAATGATAGTGAAGAGTTGACCAGAAGAAGAATAAGAAACAGTAAATCGAGTGTGTGACCCCATCCAGGGACATAGCTCGGAAGAACACAGAGAGATCGCCTGGTGGAAACTTGTAATCGAGCTGGCGAAAAAATGGTCACTTTTTGGTCAGATGGGAAAGATGAGACTTGTGATCGAGATGGCACTGCCCACTAGATATATGCCACCAGAAGATTTGGCCAGCCGACCCCCAGCAGTCCTGCCTATTGCTCTCTCGCTGCCACGAAAAGACGCTAGCCTACCTGCATCATGTATTCTGCCGTGAAACCTGCAGCTCGATCACTGCTCAGTAAAATGCATTACAGCTCTCACTTGAGTCTGCCTGACAGTTCCGGTTGTCTCATAGTAACTATGATTTATACACCCTGGTAAAGACACTGAGATTCTTGTAGCAGGTAATGGACAATTACTATTTCCTTTTCCCTGAGAAAAAGTTACATGTAAATTCTATTTGAATATGCATGATCGAAAGGGATATTTGCGTCTTGCAAAAATATTTGTGACTAATCTCTCTGCATTCTTGGCCATGGCATTCCTAATCCCTATATAAAATATGCAGTTGCTGCAGTCAGCTGCAGTTCAAGGTATTGTGATTCCTTTGATTTAACACATTAGTGTTGCATTTGAGAGCAAATTTAATTTATAATCGTATATTGGAAAATTTCATCCACTGGAATGGTTTCTCGAAGTTCTTATCGTGCCATATTTTTCTGCTGTTATTTGCAGAGAACAGTGGTCTCTGAGTCTGCTTGTTCTGTTCTTGATACAGCAATGCAGAGACTAATTCGTCGATTACTTGTGTTTGAGTCAACAGCAGGTAATGTAGGTACCTTTCAGAGTTAACATTACGCATCTTAAAAACCTCCACTTGTCTGAGAACATACTGTGTCAATGAGATCGGCAAATTTTTGCTTCATTTTCTCCTTCTGCTGACTTAAATCTGAAGGCTCATTACTTTCTCTGCTGGATTCGACCAATATGTTTCTTTTCTCAATTACTGACTCCCCACTTCATACATGTGTAATGTATCTTAGTTGATGCCATATCTAACAGCGTGAAAACTCCCAGTTCCTCAAAGAATCAAACTCCCATGTATAAAACAGCTCCAAACTCTGATTACTTTACAAATGAGTTTGTCCTAAATATTTGATGTTAACTTTTTATTAATATGGTGCGCCCATTTTGACAGTGCACTCTTATTAACTGCTGTGATTTAGCCAGTTCTCTTCCGATTATTGCGTCTATAGGTTCGTTAGCTTCAAGTTTAGCTGTGAGTATACTGGCAAAGTGTGAGGTGTTACCCATGCTTCTATAATGTGAGTAATGTCCTTTTGAAAACCGCTCATGGTCATTTTGACCACACTAAGTTGTTGGAGTAAATTTTCTGCTTTTATTTTCGTCTCATATTCTTGAAATTTTTTAATTTGTAGCATTTTGAATAGCCTAAGCGAGAAATTAGTAATTCTGTAGTTAAAGGAACTGATTCAAATAGAAGACGATGTGTGAAAGGTTCAAGACCCTAAATTTGATACAACTCTGAGCAGATGGTCAGAGAAATCAGATAATCTTGAAGATATTGAACCTATTTTAACTGAGCATGACATATTTTCAGAACAAAGTGGAATGGTAAAATAGAACATTCTCGGGCTACTTGCCGTGTCAGATCACGGTAAAACCTCGAGCTTTCGACGATTACCTCCATTGCCTTCGTCGGGAGCAACTGACTGTCAAACCTAGTGCTGTGGTGGCCTTACACAGCCCACTGGTGGCTTCCGATTAGTCGGTAATTACGTAAAGCCGTCGCAGATGGTGTCTACGTTTGCGCTGGTGACGCTACCGCTCCCACCATACTGTAAACATTTTGACGAATATCGCTGGCTTTTTCTGCATCGACAACTTCCGTACACCACTAAGATTATATCCGCTGTTGCTGTCGAAAATTTTCTCACACATTCTTATGTATACAGCTTCTTTAATTACAGAGTCACAGTATGTAGGAGCATCGGACAAAACTTTTCTTTAGTCAATCAGTATTTTATGTTTGTTTCTGAGAAGGTGCTCAGCAACTGTGGATTTTCGCAGTTTTCGATTTTTAACATGTCGCTGATGTTCTGCACAGCGCTCGGAAACGGTGCGGTCGGCATGACCAGTGTAATTGCTGTCACACTCACAAGGGACTTTGAAGATCTCGGGGATGCTGAGACCGAGATTGTCCTTAACAGAGTGTAGCAGCTCCTTTATCGTCTTAGGAGGTCGCAAAATATGTCTTATACCTCGTTTACACCAGGACTCTGGCTATTTAGCTGGATGTATCGCCGCAGAAAGGAAGGAATGCAACTGGTGGTTCATCAAGTGAATGTTCAACAGTTTCACATTTCCTTTTATTGAAGAACACTGATTTCATATCACAAGACCCATAGCCGTTCTTTCGGAGCACATACTTTGATGATTAATTTCGGAATACTAATGTTCCTCGTTAGAAAATATTTTTGCTCTGCGTACCAATGAATTAAAGCTGCTCTCTTCAGCATTGGACGGTGAAAACTCTGGGAGCTGAGATATAAATCAGTGTGTGTCAGCTTGCAGTGCACAGTGGCCGAGGCGTCCATACAACTTTCGTTGTACCAAAACGTCTAAAAATGTCAGCTTTCCCTCTTTCTCTGTTCTGACAGTGGACTGAATGTTGGAATGCGTAGTGCACATTTGTTCATGGACGCGCTCAAGAGCTCCAACGGCGTGTGGCCAGATCATGAGCGAGTCGTTAACACAACGATAAAATGAAGATGGAGGAAGGAGACCCAAATGTAATTCACATTCCTCGAAACGTCCCATAAAAAAAGTTGCCCATTGCTGGAGATAATGGAGAACCGACAGCCGTTCTGTCCGTCATTTCATACAATTTACAGGGAGTAGGTGGTCGTCGTAACATGTCGGATCAACTTTGTCATTTCAAGAGGAAAACGCTCTTCCAACAGTTTCAGTGCGTCCTTCACAGGTAATTTTGTAAACAGTGAGACCACATCCGGAATTATTAAATATTTAGTTTGGGTCAACTGTAATCTGTTTAATTTTCTCAATGATCATCTGAGAGTTTTTGATTTGATGTTCATAGTCGCCAGCTAGTGGTTTTATCAACTCAGTTACATATTTGGCCTGCCTGTAAGTAGGAGAAGCAATAGCACTAACAATTGGCGTCAATTGTTTACCTTCTTTTTGGAATTAGGTAATCTGTAAAGCCTATGAGGTCTAGGAGTCTGTGCCTTAAGATTGTTGATGATATCCTCTGGTAGACTAGAATTCTTCAGAAGCTCCACCGTGTTCTACATTGTGACAGTGTTGGGCCCCGTTTTAGTCAAAAAGATGGCTCTGAGCACTATGGGACCTAACATCGATGGTCATCAGTCCCCTAGAACTTAGAACTAATTAAACCTAACTAACCTAAGGACAGCACACAATACCCAGCCATCACGAGGCAGAGAAAATCCCTGACCCCGCCGGGAATCGAACCCGGGCGTGGGAAGCGAGAACGCTACCGCACGACGACGAGATGCGGGCCCCGTTTCAGTCATTTGCCTTCAAACAACAATGCCACTTTGCTGTGATATTCAGTGGTATTAAGAATAACAGTGGCATATTCCTTGTCAGATCTTCATCATTCTGCAATGCACAGAAACCCTATCCCTCTGCTCTGCTTATGTTACACTTGGGCGGCTCGGCTGAGGCTAAAATACGACTGACAGTACTGTACGTCCAATGTCGTCCACGTCATCTTGTGAGAGCCACTGTACCGCCAGCTCCACTCCGCTAATGAACTCCATGATATGTAAAGTATGTGGTGTAAGAACGAAATTCAATTCTTTGTTAAGGGTCGAAACGGCTCCTTCCTCCATGTTCTTGTCCAACAGATTGATGATAAAGTGTGCCGTTTCCTGAGATGACAGCGATCTTTGCATGGTTACAAGACGCTCAAATTTCTTTGTTTCTTTACAGTTGTGTCGTTATGGTGAAGTCTTTTATGAGCTGTGATAGACATTCGAGAGATGAGAGAACTACAGATAAAAAGAGATGGCAGTTATGTAAACTGCGTGCATTAGTATTCAGTTTGTAGATCGTATTTCGTATCCTTTGTTTGAAGATGGCCGGGCTGGTCTTTCGAAGTATTATTCACTCCTGCCAACCTTATGTGATGTTTAACCACAGCAAATTCAGGCACGCTCTCCTTATCCCGACAGCTATACAGAAATGCAAAAGTACTCCAAAACTGTGCATATCCCGCGCGCAGCTTCTCCGGTTGACGAACCTGGTGCGCAATGTCCTCCCCAAAGAGCAAAATTATATGAGAACGAAGTCTTTTGCCACGGCTCTGTTATATAAAACATTCTCGGACTTCTTCCCGCATCAATTCAGGGTAGAACCTCGAGCTTTCGACGGATACCGCCATCGTCTTCGTCAGGAGCAACTGACTGTCAAAACTGCTGCTGTGGTGGTCTCATACAGTCCTTAGACGACTTCTGAATAGTCGGTAATTATTTAAGGCTCTTGCAGATGGTGTCAACGTCTGCACTGGTGACACTACCGCTCCCGCCGTAGCGTAAACATTATGACGAATATCTCTGGCTCTTCTCTGCATTGAGAGCTCACTTCTGTGCAGCGCGAAGACTATCCGCTGTCACAGTTGAAGATTTTCTCACACATCCTCATTTCTACAGCCTCTTGAATTACAGAGTCATAGTATGTAGGAGCCTGAAATTAAACTTTTGTTTCATCAAACAGAATTTTATGTTTGTTTGTGAGGATGTGCTCAGCAATTGTAGGTTTCTCTAGTTCTTGATTTTTAATATGTCGTTGATGTTCTGCACAGCGGTCGGAAATGAAGGCGGAGACACCGTCTGCGACGGCTTTACATAATTACCGACCAATCACAAGCCGTCTATGGGCTACCACAGCAGCAGTTTTAACATTCAGTTGCTCCTCACGAAGACGACGGAGGTAATCGTCGAAAGCTCGATGATTTACCCTGAACTGTCTGAGAATGTTACATACAACACTGCTGTCGCGAAAGACTTCCGTCTCAAATGCTACAATAGATTGTGACAGGCAAAACTACTCTGACAAAAGCAAAGCTCCTCCCTGCTGGTTCGGGAGTTAGAATTGGCCTGCGGTATTCCTGCCTGTTGTAAGAGAGGACTAAGAGGAGTCTCACACTTTTCGGCCTTTATGTGTTGGTGCCCCCCTTGGGTTTAACCTCCATCGTTTCCAAATTTCTGTTGTTAGTGCGTACCATTCGAGGAAGGATGCCTTACATGGTGTTTTTTGTTTGTCCATCATGCACCAAGATCTTGCATGCTACTTACATCTACATCTACATTTATACTCCGCAAGCCACCCAACGGTGTGTGGCGGAGGGCACTTTACGTGCCACTGTCATTATCTCCCTTTCCTGTTCCAGTCGCGTATGGTTCGCGGGAAGAACGACTGTCTGAAAGCCTCTGTGCGCGCTCTAATCTCTCTAATTTTACATTCGTGATCTCCTCGGGAGGTATAAGTAGGGGGAAACAATATATTCGATACCTCATCCAGAAACGCACCCTCTCGAAACCTGGCGAGCAAGCTACACCGCGATGCAGAGCGCCTCTCTTGCAGAGTCTGCCACTTGAGTTTGTTAAACATCTCCGTAACGCTATCACGGTTACCAAATAACCCTGTGACGAAACGCGCCGCTCTTCTTTGGATCTTCTCTATCTCCTCCGTCAACCCGATCTGGTACGGATCCCACACTGATGAGCAATACTCAAGTATAGGTCGAACGAGTGTTTTGTAAGCCACCTCCTTTGTTGATGGACTACATTTTTTAAGGACTCTCCCAATGAATCTCAACCTGGTACCCGCCTTACCAACAATTAATTTTATATGATCATTCCACTTCAAATCGTTCCGCACGCATACTCCCAGATATTTTACAGAAGTAACTGCTACCAGTGTTTGTTCCGCTATCATATAATCATACAATAAAGGATCCTTCTTTCTATGTATTCGCAATACATTACATTTGTCTATGTTAAGGGTCAGTTGCCACTCCCTGCACCAAGTGCCTATCCGCTGCAGATCTTCCTGCATTTCGCTACAATTTTCTAATGCTGCAACTTCTCTGTATACTACAGCATCATCCGCGAAAAGCCGCATGGAACTTCCGACACTATCTACTAGGTCATTTATATATATTGTGAAAAGCAATGGTCCCATAACACTCCCCTGTGGCACGCCAGAGGTTACTTTAACGTCTGTAGATGTCTCTCCATTGAGAACAACATGCTGTGTTCTGTTTGCTAAAAACTCTTCAATCCAGCCACACAGCTGGTCTGATATTCCGTAGGCTCTTACTTTGTTTATCAGGCGACAGTGCGGAACTGTATCGAACGCCTTCCGGAAGTCAAGGAAAATGGCATCTACCTGGGAGCCTGTATCTAATATTTTCTGGGTCTCATGAACAAATAAAGCGAGTTGGGTTTCACACGATCGCTGTTTCCGGAATCCATGTTGATTCCTACATAGTAGATTCTGAGTTTCCAAAAACGACATGATACTCGAGCAAAAGACATGTTCTAAAATTCTACAACAGATCGACGTCAGAGAGATAGGTCTATAGTTTTGCGCATCTGCTCGACGACCCTTCTTGAAGACTGGGACTACCTGTGCTCTTTTCCAATCATTTGGAACCTTCCGTTCCTCTAGAGACTTGCGGTACACGGCTGTTAGAAGGGGGGCAAGTTCTTTCGCGTACTCTGTGTAGAATCGAATTGGTATCCCGTCAGGTCCAGTGGACTTTCCTCTGTTGAGTGATTCCAGTTGCTTTTCTATTCCTTGGACACTTATTTCAATGTCAGCCATTTTTTCGTTGGTGCGAGGATTTAGAGAAGGAACTGCAGTGCGGTCTTCCTCTGTGAAACAGCTTTGGAAAAAGGTGTTTAGTATTTCAGCTTTACGCTTGTCATCCTCTGTTTCAATGCCATCATCATCCCGGAGTGTCTGGACATGATGTTTCGAGCCACTTACTGATTTAACGTAAGACCAGAACTTCCTAGGATTTTCTGTCAAGTCGGTACCTAGTATTTTACTTTCGAATTCACTGAACGCTTCACGCATAGCCCTCCTTACGCTAACTTTGACATCGTTTAGCTTCTGTTTGTCTGAGAGGTTTTGGCTGCGTTTAAACTTGGAGTGAAGCTCTCTTTGCTTTCGCAGTAGTTTCCTAACTTTGTTGTTGTACCACGGTGGGTTTTTCCCGTCCCTCACAGTTTTGCTCGGCACGTACCTGTCTAAAACGCATTTTACGATTGCCTTGAACTTTTTCCATAAACACTCAACATTGTCAGTGTCTGAACAGAAATTTTCGTTTTGATCTGTTAGGTAGTCTGAAATCTGCCTTCTATTACTCTTGCTAAACAGATAAACCTTCCTCCCTTTTTTTATATTCCTATTAACTTCCATATTCAGGGATGCTGCAACGGCCTTATGATCACTGATTCCCTGTTCTGCTCTTACAGAGTCGAAAAGTTCGGGTCTGTTTGTTATCAGTAGGTCCAAGATGTTATCTCCACGAGTCGGTTCTCTGTTTAATTGCTCGAGGTAATTTTCGGATAGTGCACTCAGTATAATGTCACTCGATGCTCTGTCCCTACCACCCGTCCTAAACATCTGAGTGTCCCAGTCTATATCTGGTAAATTGAAATCTCCACCTAAGACCATAACATGCTGAGAAAATTTATGTGAAATGTATTCCAAATTTTCTCTCAGTTGTTCTGCCACTAATGCTGCTGAGTCGGGGGGTCGGTAAAAGGAGCCAATTATTAACCTAGCTCGGTTGTTGAGTGTAACCTCCACCCATAATAATTCACAGGAACTATCCACTTCTACTTCACTACAGGATAAACTACTACTAACAGCGACGAACACTCCACCACCGGTTGCATGCAATCTATCCTTTCTAAACACCGTCTGTGCCTTTGTAAAAATTTCGGCAGAATTTATCTCTGGCTTCAGCCAGCTTTCTGTACCTATAACGATTTCAGCTTCGGTGCTTTCTATCAGCGCTTGAAGTTCCGGTACTTTACCAACGCAGCTTCGACAGTTTACAATTACAATACCGATTGCTGCTTGGTCCCCGCATGTCCTGACTTTGCCCCGCACCCGTTGAGGCTGTTGCCCTTTCTGCACTTGCGCGAGGCCATCTAACCTAAAAAACCGCCCAGCCCACGCCACACAACCATTGCTACCCGTGTAGCCGCTTGTTGCGTGTAGTGGACTCCTGACCTATCCAGCGGAACCCGAAACCCCACCACCCTATGGCGCAAGTCGAGGAATCTGCAGCCCACATTGTCGCAGAACCGTCTCAGCCTCTGATTCAGACCCTCCACTCGGCTCTGTACCAAAGGTCCGCAGTCAGTCCTGTCGACGATGCTGCAGATGGTGAGCTCTGCTTTCATCCTGCTAGCGAGACTGGCAGTCTTCACCAAATCAGATAGCCGCCGGAAGCCAGAGAGGATTTCCTCCGATCCATAGCGACACACATCATTGGTGCCGACATGAGCGACCACCTGCAGATGGGTGTACCCTGTACCCTTCATGGCATCCGGAAGGACCCTTTCCACATCTGGAATGACTCCCCCCGGTATGCACACGGAGTGCACTTTGGTTTTCTTCCCCTCCCTTGCTGCCATATCCCTAAGGGGCCCCATTACGCGCCTCACGTTGGAGCTCCCAACTACCAGTAAGCCCACCCTCTGCGACTGCCCGGATCTTGCAGACTGAGGGGCAACCTCTGGAACAGGACAAGCAGCCATGTCAGGCTGAAGATCAGTATCAGCCTGAGACAGAGCCTGAAACCGGTTCGTCAGACAAACTGGAGAGGCCTTCCGTTCAGCCCTCCGGAATGTCTTTTGCCCCCTGCCACACCTTGAGACGACCTCCCACTCTACCACAGGTGAGGGATCAGCCTCAATGCGGGCAGTATCCCGGGCAACCACAGTCGTAGTCCGATCGGGGGATGCGTGGGACGAGCTGGCCGTCCCCGACAAACCCCCATCCGGATCCCCACAGTGATGCCCATTGGCAACAGCCTCAAGCTGTGTGACCGAAGCCAACACTGCCTGAAGCTGGGAGCGAAGGGATGCCAACTCAGCCTGCATCCAAACACAGCAGTTGCAGTCCCTATCCATGCTAAAAACTTGTGCAAAGAACGTCTGAACTAATCTACAGAGAGCTCAAACAAAACGACAAAATTGAAGCGGTTATTAAAATACAAGATTGCCTAGTAAATGCAGTAATGCTGCCACTTGTGCACTGCTGACACACTGCTCGGCGGCGGAAGGAGTCTACGCGATTTAACACTATTCGAGTACTAAAACGTGATGCTACAACTCTCAAATACTATAATACGCCCGAAATTTATGTGGTAGAGCTAGGAGTATACGACTTGCTGCTGCAGCTGCTTATCCAACGGCGGCAGGGAGCACACTGACTGACCAACCGACACTGGCCGTTCAAAACGAAAACAGATGACAGACGACTACGCGAATTTACACTATTCAGGTACTAAAACGCGATGCTACAACTCTCAGATACTATAATACGCCCGAAATTTATGAATTAAACAATGCAAGTACCAAAAACACGCAAAGAAATTAAGAATTAAACTATGTAACAAATGAGTGAGCTAGGAGTATACGACTTGCTGCTGCAGCTGCTTATCCAACGGCGGCAGGGAGCACACTGTGTGTGTTGTGTAGTGGGCTTTGCACCCAATGTCTTATGGGTTGCCTACTTCTCGTCTCCTGCGCCATACCTTCCTTCGCAACATGACAACTCTGGACCATTTCAGCACCCGAAATCCAGCGCAGTAGCCAGTCCATCGTGGTGGGGTTGTCATGTATCCTCTTGGTGGTAGCCCCCTGACAACACAGGGATTGCACTGCTGATGCCAGAGCTGAGACCTCTCCGCGTATGCTAAGGAGCAGGTGCCCATCCTGCTGGGGCACCAGGACTCCTGGGAATGGCCATCCTGCCAGGTGGCCCGTGCTGAGGCTGGGTGGCGCCCATGGGGAGAGCCCCTCGTCGGAGTGGGCAGCATCAGGGCGGATGACCCGCAATGAAACGGGTTAAATCAAATAAAGCTGGTGGTCGCTCAGCCCCAGCAGTCTCTAAGCACGTACGAAATGAATTTGATGCTGCGACCTATGATTCCCGATCACTCTCCTCCCTGGCCACGCTTGGGAGGACCGTAGGGTGACTCGGTCTCGTGAGCTGTATGTGTCTTGGTACCTAGTTTGCTGCAGGACTGATGGAGAGACCTTTCAGGCAACGAAGCCCCAGTTTTTCGTAGATCACCTTGAAGATAGTTTTGGGTGGTGTTGTCTAAAATGTGCAGCAGGGCGATTTTGATCCAGGCAGCCTCCCCAGACCAGTCGCAGGTGTTGCTTGCCTATGACAAGCAGGGTGATAATCCCATCTCGTTTAATCCCCATAAAAGCCTTAACTTGGTCCAGGGTCTTATTTTCCATCGCAACCTCCCTTTGCAGTCGGATGAGGAGCTACGCACCAACTTAGAGCAACGAGGTGTCCACTTCATACGATGTGTGCATCGGGGACCCAAGGACAACAGGGTTGCCACTGGTGCCTCATCTTAGCCTTTGAGAGTGACTCGTTGTCTGAATAGGTCAAGGTGATGGTTTACCATTATGAAGTGAAACCATACGTCCCTACCCCTATGCAGTGCTTCAAATCTTGGATGTTTGGTCACATGTCGTCTCATTGTACTTCCAGCGCCACATAAAGGGATTTCAGTCCTCCTCTGCATCCGAGTGCTACGTGTGTGCCTCCCCCCACTTGTCTCAACTGTGGGAAGCTCGCCTGACTGCCCTGTTCTCTATAAGGAGCGACGAATCATGGAAATAAAAGCCCTGGACAGGGTCACCTACCAGGATGCAAAGAGGAAATATGAACGGCTTCATCCTGTGCAGATGACTACATCGTATGCTGTGACTGCAACTTCGTTGCCCCCAGTGGTGACAACTGTCTCTGTGGTTGTTAACGCTCCAGTGGGCCCTCAGGGCCTCCCTTGCTCTTCCCCTGTGTCAGTGATGGGAGTCACTGCTTTTTCAGATGTTCCAAAGATACCTCCTTTAGGAGACTAACCCCCCAAATTGATGGGGATATCGGACCCCAAACTCCTTCCCCTCCCCCCCCCCCCCAGGGGTACACCAGCCTACTCCGGATTCTCTTGCGTGGAAAGGGTCCCTTGGAAGTCCATCTTCTAAGGCATCCTCTAGCACAACAGCTGACATCAGTCAGTGGCTCAAGGCACTAGGAGCGCCAGATCGCAGAGCTTCCTGCTCTTCGTCTGTCTCTGGCCCGCCTTTGGAGACTCCCTCCCAGGTTGCTCCTAAGGAGCAGCGGGAGGATGTGAGGAAGAAGAAGAAGAAAAAGTTGGGTACGATGGAAGAGGTTGCCTCTGTGCCACCTGTTACTACCAGCTCTGCGTCTGAGGACGATTTGCAGGTTTTGGCATCCCCTGACGAACTCAATCTCGCCTCTTCCTCAGACACAATGGTCCTCGATTCAGGCTCTCCTTCGCTGGCGGTAGATGACCCAGCAGCATAATCTGCCTCCTCAGTCCCTTCACGCCTTTTTCAGCGTGGAAATGCAGCGGTTTTTTCCACCTCCTTGCTGAGCTCTGACAACTTCTCAGCCTTCACCCTTTCTTTTGCATTGGTCTCCAGGAAACTTGGTTTCTGGCATTGCGAACCCCCACCCTCTGTGGCTATATTGGGGTTATTATACGAATTAGGCAGCTTAAGAGAGGGTTTGGACGTCACAGGCTGTTACCGTCTGCAGTATCTATCTTCCACCAGATGGTGATGTCCCACAGCATATATTGGTTGTGCTGATAGCCCAACTGCCGCCACCTTTTCTGTTACTGGGCGACTTCAATTCCCATAACCCTTTGTGGGATGGATTGAAGGCAACAGGCTGAGGCACTGTCATTGAGCAAGTGTTGGCACAGCTCGACCTTCCTCTTTTAAATAATGGTGCCTCCACATATTTCAGTGTGGCGCATGGCACTTACTCAGCCATCAACCTTTCGGTCTGCAGCCCTGGCCTTCTACTGTTTATCCAATGGAGTGTGCATGATGACTTGTGTGGTAGTGGCCACTTTCTGATATTTCTGTCACTGCCCCAGCGTCACTCACCTGGGCGCCTCCCCAGATGGGCTATGAATAAGGCTGACTGGGACTCGTTCACCTCCATTGCCACTATTGAACCTCTTTCTCACGACGCCATTGATGTGGTGGTTCACACGGTAACCACTAGCATCGTTTCTGCTGCAGAATCTTCTGGGTCCCCTCGGGGGAGGACTGTGCCTTGGTGGTCACCAGATATCGCTGAGGTGATTCACGATTGCAGGCAGGCCCTCCAACATCATATGCGGCACCCATCACTGGACCACCTCATTGAATTTAAGCGGCTCCATGGCCGAGCCCGACACCTTATTCGTCGATGGAAGCAGGAGTGCTGGGAAAGGTATGTCTCCACCATTGGCAGGTTTGGGCCAAGATTAGGCGACACTATGGCTACCGAACGCTTGTCGGCGTACCTGGGCTTTCCCTGAATGGAGGAGTCTGTACTGACTCCGATACGATTGCAGAACTCTTAGCAGAGCATTATGCTCCGAGTTCTGCTTCTATGAATTACTCACTGGCCTTCCGCTCCATGAAAGAGCAGTTGGAATGTCGGAGCCTTTCATTCCATACACATCACCCTACAATGCTCCATTCAGTGAGTGGGAATTCCAAAGTGCCCTAGCCGCTTGCCCTGATCTCGGGCCGGATCACATCCTCTATCAGATGCTCAAACACCTCTCCATGAAATACCAGCGACGCCTCCTTGACCTTTTCAACTGTATCTAGGTTGAGGGTGAGTTCCCTTCACAATGGTGGGAAAGCATCGTCATCCCTATGTTGAAACCTGGCAAGAACCCACGGGAGGTGGACAGCCACTGCCCCATTAGCCTCACCAACGTTCTCTGCAAGTTGCTCGAACGCATGGTGAGCCAGAGGTTGAGTTGGCTACTTGAGTCTCGAGACCTTCTGGCTCCATCTCAGGGTGGGTTCTGTAAGAGCTGCGCTGCCACCAATAATCTGTTCTGCCTGGAGTCTGCCATCTGTGTGGCATTTGCCCACCAACAGCATCTGGTTGCCATCTTTTTCGACATGTGGAAGGCATACGATACAACATGGCAACATCACATCCTCACCACACTTCATGGGTGGGGTCTTAGGGGCCCGTCCCAATTTTTATTCAAAATTTTATGTCGCTTCGTTCCTTTAACGTGCAAGTTGGTCCCTCCCATAGTTCCTGAGTCCAGGAGAATGGCGTCCCACAAGGCTCTGTCTTGAATGTCTACCTCTTTTTAGTTGCTATCAATGGGCTCACTGTAGCTGTGGGACCGTTCATATTGGCTTCTTTGTTTGCTGATGACTTTTGCCTGTACTATAGCTCCACTGGCATTTCAGTTGCTGATCGGCAGCTGCAGGGCGCTATCTGCAAGGCGCAATCTTGGGGCATATCGCGCGGCTTCCAGTTTTCGGCCGCCAAGACTTGCGTCATGCTTTTCTGGTGGTGTCGCACTGTTCACTCTGAGCTACGGTTTTATCTTAACGGCTAACCTCTTGCTGTCATGGAGATGCATCGGGTTTTTGGATTGCTTTTTGATGCCCGGTTGACTTTACTCCCTCATATTTGGTAGCTTAGACAAATGTGCTGGCGGCATCTTAACGCCCTTCATTGCTTGAATCACACCAGTTGGTGTGCCGATCGATCTACCCTTCTATGACTGTCTCAGGCATTGATTTAATCCCATCTCGATTAAGGGAGCCTGGCTTATAGTTCAGCATCACCTTCTGTGTTGTGGTTACTTGACCCCATACTTAACTGCGGGATCCGACTCGCAACTGGAGCTTTCCACACAAGCCCTGTAACCAGCATACTTGTGGAGGCTGATGTTCCTCGTTTGCGGATCCGGCGTCAGCGACTACTGGCCACTTATGCTGCACATGTTTGTAGCTTGTCCGGGCATCCAAATTACCATCTCCTGTTCCCCAAATCGGTTGTCCATCTTCCAGAATGGCGGCCTCAGTCAGGGTGTACAATCGTGGTTCACGTCTTGACTCTTCTCTCTGGGCTTGAGTCTTTCCCTCTCCCACCTCTTTTCTGGGCCCATATACCTATACACCCATGGTGCGTGCCCCGCCCCTGCCTTCGGCTGGATTTATAAACCTATTTCTATGCCATCGGTGTTTACTATAGTTATCGAGAAGGTTGTATATACAAGGTTACTGGAGCATTTAAATTCACATAATTTGCTGTCAAATGTACAGTTTGGTTTTAGAAATGGTTTAACAATGGAAATGCTATATTCTCTTTTCTCTGTGAGGTTTTGGACGGATTAAATAAAAGGTTGCGGACGGTAGGTGTTTTCTTTGGTTTAACAAAGGCTTTTGACTGTGTTGATCACAAAATATTACTGCAGAAGTTGGACCATTGTGGAGTAAGGGGAGTAGATTACAATTGGTTCGCCTCTTACTTTAAGAACAGAAAGCAAAAGGTAATTCTCCGCAATATTGAGAGTGGTAGTGATGTTCAGTCTCAATGGGGCACCTTTAAGTGGGGCGTTCCCCAAGGGTCAGTGCTGGGGCCGCTGCTGTTTCTTATTTATATAAATGATATGCCTTCTAGTGTTACAGGTGATTCAAAAATATTTCTGTTTGCTGATGACACCAGCTTGGTAGTGAAAGATCTTGTGTGTAATATTGAAACATTATCAAATAATGTAGTTCATGAAATAAGTTCGTGGCTTGTGGAAAATAATTTGATGCTAAATCACAGTAAGACAGTTTTTACAGTTTCTAACGCACAATTCAACAAGAACTGATATTTTGATCAGACAGAATGGGCGTATTATAAGCGAGACGGAACAGTTCAAGTTCCTAGGCATTCAGATAGATAGTCTCTAATGACCTCGTCGTCGACGGGATGTTAAACACTAACCACCACCGCCATTCGGATAGATAGTAAGCTGTTGCGGAAAGCCCATGTTCAGGATCTTGTTCAGAAACTAAATGCTGCTTTATTTACCATTAGAACAGTATCTGAAATAAGTGACAGTTCAACGAGAAAAGTAGTCTACTTCGCATATTTTCATACACTCATGTCATATGGTATTATTTCTGGGGTAATTCTTCTTATTCAAAAAGGGTATTTTTGGCTCAAAAACGGGCTGTTTGAGCTATATGTGGTGTAAGTTCAAGAACCTCTTGTCGACCCCTATTCAATAGTCTGGGAATTCTGACATTGCCCTCTCAGTATATATTTTCTTTAATGTCGTTTGTTGTTAGCAATATTAGCTTATTCCCAAGAGTTAGCAGCTTTCACTCGGTTAATACTAGGCAGAAATCAAATCTGCACTTCCTTGGCTTTTGTGCAGAAAGGAGTGCACTATTCTGCTGCATCCATTTTCGATAAGCTACCACAAGAACTCAAAAATCTTAGCAGTAGCCCAAACGCTTTTAAGTCTAAACTGAAGAGTTTCCTCATGGCTCACTCCTTCTATTCTGTCGAGGAGCCCCTGGAAGAGCTGAAAAATTAAGCAAATTCCAGTGTTACATTGTTGATTTTCTTTATTTAAACTTACGAATTGTCGCCTGAATACGTTTCTTGTATTTCATTTTATCTGTTTCTACTATCGTGTTATAATTTCATGTATTGACTCGTTCCCTGACCATGGAGACTTCTCCTTAATTTGGACCCACGGAACAATAAATAAATAAATAAATAAAAATAAAATTTGGCACAGGGCCTGAAGGACTCAATCTCTCCTGAGACCCTGCGCCGCGACTTTCTTTTCATCCTTGCCACGTTTCACAGCTCTCACGTGGTCTGTATCGATGGTTGCTGGTTGAGTTGGTTATGCTATTATTCTTGGGGATTCTTCTGAACAACGCTCATTTCCAGCTGGCTGCAATGTTTCCACTACAGAGCTGGTAGCCATCTCTCGTGCCCTAGAGTATAACTGCTCCTGCTCAGGTGAGTCCTTCGTCATCTGTAGTGACTCCCTGAGCGGTTTATGAGCTATCCACTAGTGTTTTCCTTGCTATCGCCTGGTGACGGCTATCCAGGAGTCCATCCATACTCTTGCCCATTGTGGCCGCTACGTGGCTTTTGGGTGGACCCTGGGTCATGTTGGCATCCCAGGTAATGAACGTGTTGACAGGCTGGCCAAACAGACTGTCAGTGAACCGGCCCTGGAGATTGGCCTTTCGGAATGTGATCTCCAGTCCATATTGCGGCAGAAAGTCCTTGGTACCTAGGGTGATGAATGGCGCACCCTGCCTTCACCCAACAAACATTGGGTTATCAAGGAGACTACAGATGTGTGGCACTCCTCCATGCGAGCCTCTCGCAAGGACTCCATTGTGCTCTGTTGGCTATGAATTGGTAATACATGGCTGACGCGTGCTCATTTATTGAGCCGCGAGGGCCCGCCTCTATGTCGCTGTGGATCAGAATTGACAGTGGTCCACATTTTCTTGGATTGTCTGATTTTAGCTGTGCTCAGGCAGACGTTTGCGCTACCTGATATGCTCCTTGCACTTTTAATGGATGACGCTGCAATGGCAGGCTTAGTTTTGAATTTTGTTCATGCAGGGGGCTTTTATCGCTAAATCTGAGGGTTTGTCTCTTTTGTGTGCTGAGTCTGGCCTTTAGCCTACGGTTTTACATAGGAGTTTTTAGTGTGTCTCTTGGTGGTTGGCTTTTCCGTTTTTTGTTTCCATGGTTGGCCAACCACTGTAACACTCTGTGTGCTTTTAATTCCTCTTTTCTGGTCTTTATCTACGTCTTTCTTGTTCTGTGTCGTCCTTTGTTACCTCTGTTGCTTGTTTTTATTCCTTGTGGGTTTTCATGATCGTGGAAAAAGTGACCAATGGCCTTTGTAATCTGGTCCCTTCAACCCTCACAAACCAACCAACCAAAAGCAAAGATAAGCAACAGAACCTGGATTTGAATGAACTTTTGGCCTCTTTAGATCTTCTGATATTTTCTTCTGTCTTTAAATCTAGCCACGAAAGTGGGAATCACATTCTTGTAACTGATGATTTAAGTTGGTAAATCTTCAAATGTGTCATGTCCAGAAAAATTTCCTACTGTTTTTTTGGCTGCTGATAGTTTGATGACTTTCTAATTAGAAAAGTGAGGCTCCAAGTCGTCAATATGGCAGCAACTTCTTTCCTTTTTAGAAAAATTATGGAAAACGTCCAAAAATAGTACAATTTATGCACATGTGGCTATTGTGGGTGAGCAACTAGTCTCCCTTCGTGGTAAATGCTCATTATGGTTTGTAGGCCCAAGAAGTCTGTTAAATACGGCTTAGTACTAATTTCCTTGAGTGATGCAAAGACCTGTTACTTCTGTAATGGGTATTAGTACACTGGAAAACGCTCTGATGGCGATAAGCTGCCAGTCAATGAAAAGATCTAATAACTCTAATGCATTGTTTGTTGTGATTGTATAAACTGATCTGTGCAGTAATTGCAGCATTACTGCTGATAACTGGTTCAGCTCACCTACAGGCTGTAGAAGAGTTAAAAAATAAAGGACCGACTTTTTTATTTTCATGAAATAAGAATAGGCCAGCTAATTCGTCTTTCTAGTTTTACAAATGATGCTACTCTGTTGCCGCATGTGCCAAAGACAAAAAAAGGAGTTCTTCTTGTTTCATCCATGCATCATAGACCTGCTGACGATTTGTCTTCTCAAAAACCAGAAATCATATCATACTACAACGCTACTACAAGAAGTGTTGGCAAACTGGACAAAAAGTGCTGCATATGCTCTTTCAGTCAGAGAACTCGACTTTGGTCGATGTGTTTATTTTACCATATATGGAACATCAGTACAGTAAATGTTTATGTTCTACAGAAGAGTGCATGAGATGGTGCTCCTGTTGACTCACGTATGTTCCTGAAAAAGCTAGACCATAATCTTGTGCTACAGGGGGTTCAGAACCCAAGATTTCCACGAGTCACAACAAATACCCACCAGCTTTTAGGCCCAGATGCTCCAACAGAAGAAACAGTGGAATACATGTAGGCCCTAAGAATACAAAAACATGCAAAATCTTTCCAACTAGCAAAAAAAGTAAGACTTCACATATTTGCTACATCTGCATGAAAGCAATATGTATGCAATGCCGTTTCCAGGTCTGCAAGCAGTGTTGTAAAAACCTATTATTTCGAAGACTCAGATTTTACCTGTGGTTTTCTTTAAGCTTACGAACTTCTGTGTAGTTCATTCTTCAAGAAAAAATACGAAATGTTTCAAAGCATTAATTTCATTATTAGATTATGGAGAACACATAAATGAATTAGTTTACGAGGTGTGCAGTTGTTTTGCTAAATATAACTGAATTCCAATTTGCCAATCATTAATGAATGTTAATGTTTGGTATTTACTTCATATTAAAGGCTCTTTCATATGCAAAACAGAGAACTTAAAAGGGATTCAAATTGTTAAATTATCTGCACCCTCAAATAAGAGGTCTGATTGACCGCACTATGGTGTAAGTATTATATGTTTGCCACTATATTAGCCAAAGGTTAAGCACATAATGGAGAAAAAGTTTAGCGTAGGTTTGAAATTATGAAACACCAGATGAATATAGTCTGGGTAATTTGTGCTCCATTTTAAGCAAAAGCTAGTGTTTCTTCCATCTCAGGGTTTTATGATATCATATCTCCTGCACTGTGTTGTAACCCTGTACAGTGAGTGCACATAGTTAAACAGCATGTGCCTCCAAGGCCAGCCTAAGGGGGCCATCTTACTCAGCACAGACGGTGCAGCAAACACTGCGCCCTGTGCAAACAGCAGCATATGATCTGGCACGCCAGGTCCTTGGCCACACACATCCGAACTCTGTACATCGTCTGCCGCAGGCTTGAGCCCCCTCAGGCTCTGGAGTCTCCTATCCTCTCTACCCCCCGCTCATTGCCACGCCTCTACCACTGTGAGGTTCACCCTGATATCTACTCCTCCTACCAACTCTAACCCCACCTTCCTCTCCTCCTCAAAGCTACGTCTCCCCTCCTTTTCCCTGCCCCTGAGAGATTTTACCTTCCCTACTATACCCCTTTCGCATCTCTGCACTCCCTCCTGCCTGTCTCCTGCCCCTTGCTGCACCACCGCCCCATTTTTTTATCCCACCTTTTCCAGCCCCACTTCCCCCACTAGCCCCTCCTTTCTCCTCTCTTCCCTCCTCTCTGGCCTCCACTCCTTCTGCACTTTTTACTGTTTGTCATGTGTGCTCTGTCTTGTCGAGTGGTTTTAAAATGCTGTGGTTCTGGTGTGGATCTTTAATGCTGTGGCCATCTTAGCTTGTGCTTGTGATTTGGATGTATTTTGTGTGCTATTCTCATCGCCAACTATGTTTTTGTCTTATGTGGACCTTTTTTAACGATGTCCCACAATGGAAACTCCTTGTAATTGTATATTTTAACGCCCACTGGCTCCCCTCTTATGGTATTCTTATGTTCACCTTTTTATCATATTTTTTTGCGTTTCGTTTTGTCCTTTGGATACTGTACTGTCTCTCAGCTGAAGATTATCGGATGTGTTGCTGACAGCAATGCTGGGGAATGAAATTATAATAAATAAAAAATAAAAGTCCTCGGCCTCTCTTAGTGCATGTGTAGTTGGCTCTATATGCCGACGACATGGCGCTGCTCACCCTCGGTATCAATGCATCAGAAATAAGGACACTTCTGCAACCTGGATGTGACACTCTTGACGTGTGGTCATCAAAATTATGGTTGAATTGCAACGCCTCCAAGACTCAGGCAGTGGTGTTCATGAGGAAGTTGCTGCTTCCAGAACCGCCACCAGTCACAACCACAGGAGGCCCCATACCATGGAGCAAGAATGGCAGCTAACTTGGGAGTACCCTGGACCAACAGTTCCTGCACATCAGAGACATCAAGAGCAGGGCAGTAGGGTGACCTTGGGCCCTACACCTTATACTGAACCCATTGTCGTCGTTGCCTCCATACCATGGCATAACATTGTAACTGATACAGATCAGACCAGAGATAGAATATGCAGATGTGGCATGGGGAAACACAGCTCCCACTAATATCTGAATGGTACAGAGCGTGTAGAACTGGGTGTTGAAGCCCTTTTTCCAACCTCCAGAGAAGATACAGCACACAAATGCTACAACAAGACACTGGCATCATGCTGCCATGTGAAAGTTCAGGCAGATAGCATGCCAGTTTTATGAAAAGGCGGAAATTTCTCAGAACAGGCTCATTCAGGATTTCAGACACCAAATACACTACAGGCCGACCGCACATTGCCCTAACCTGCTGTGGGAGTAAATACTTCCTACAGGATGACACTGAAGCTAACCAAATAAGAGGAAAATCCACAAAGAGAGGCAAAACTTAACCAAAAAGAAGAAGTACCACAGCAATAGCATACCAAAAGCTTAACCTGCACAACAGGACAGACTTGTTATTTTAAGTAAACAGCACCAGTAGTAGAGTAATGGCGGTACTGGGACTGATTGTTTGTGTGCATTGCATACATTTAGGGGAAAACCTATTGTTATCAACTTGAGCGCTGACTTATGACTCTCTGGGGATAATTAGTCTTTCTGAGAACCCCACCCCACCTCCTCATCCTCTTCCTCCCCCACAACTATCTGGGAAATCCCCAACACTCCGCCTTCCCACTCGCCAATACAAGCACACATTTTATATCAAATTGATTCACTAATTAATTAAATTAATGAGTTAATTATCCTATCCCCTTCTGCGAAATTCCCCACCCCACCTATCCCCTCAACCCAATCCCCTTACCTTCCCCCATCTGGAAACTGGTAGGAAAAAGATTTAGTCTGCGCTGTGCTGCTGGAGAGGAAGGACATAGAGTGGTTTATTTTATTTATTTTCGGTGCTACCCTCTAGAAAACCGTCGGGAAAATCTCAGACCCTCCACCATCTCCCCTCCCTCACCTGGAGAAATGATGGGAAATGCTAAGTCTGTGGTGAGCTACTTGACTGGAAAGTGCATATATTACCTTGTCCAGCATCATGCCCTATAGTCTGATTTAAAGTAGTTGTCACTTGACGTTTGCGCTGCAAAGTTGCAGCTTTGTCACGTCAAGCACTGGCTGGAGGCAGCCGCCTCAGCGCATCGCTACCCCCTGCGAAAGAAAATCGTTTGAAAGCCTGTATCTTCTACCAAAAGTAAATTTCAAACCCAGATATGATGTATATCTCTACAATGTCTCTCAATATGTCAAATATCTATTCTTAATTTTAATTAGGACAAGAGTTACGTTAATTTGTTTGAAACCATTTAAATTCTCTATTTCGCAAACAGCTTCTAACTTACCATGTCATTACTGAAAAACTATTGGTGTCACAGCAAAATATTTTTTTTTCCATTCATTACCAAAATAATGCACACGTTTCCTGTATAGAAATTTCTGAAAACAGCATTTTTAAGCAGCCCTATCAGTACTGAACTCGAAACAAGTATGACGTTTAAATTCTCTATCTCCTATAAATATTATGTAAATATTTTGAAATTTACGTACAGTATCAGTCTCAGTGGTATCTATAAGCAAATCAAATATATTTTCTTAATTTTAATTAGGGCTGTTGTTACATTAACTATTGAAGCGTGAGAAATTTTCGCATCCGGAAAAGTTTTCTTCTTTAGATTGCAAATCTCGAAAACTATTGCACACATTGAATAACATCTTGGTGTATATACAAAATGAAATAGAATTAAAATTCAATCTAACTTACCGTAAGGAGATGACGAGAGCTGGCCAAACATTATTTCTTAGTCTCACAGCAAAAATAAGAATTAATCGAAATAAATTCACAAACACAATATTTAATGGCAGTAAGTACACTACACACTAATCAGACAATGCGAAAACACCTCTTAATTCAGAGTCAGAGTCAGTGGAACTATCCGTCTCGCTGCTCATATTGACAGATATAATTAAGTCTTCGACACTTTGTTGTAAGATACCTTCATTGTTCCATGCGTCCTGTATCACTCCTTTCACGTGAAGTACTGCCTTCTGCCAGTCTTCCGATGTCACAATTTCAACTGCCTCTTTCAAAAGGCGTTCCACTTCGGTAAAAGTGAATTTCTTATTTTCTGTATAAATCTGCCGTTTAACCTGAGCCCAAATCAGCTCTATTGCGATGAAATGGCAATGGTAAGGAGGCAATCAGCACTTTATGCCCATATTTTTTTGCTACTTCATCCACAATGTAAATCGGGTTATTTGGCTTGTGTTGCGATACAAGTTCTAATAATTCTGCCCTTGTAAAATTACTGTCGAACTGCATCTTATGTTTCTCTAACCAGCTAACAATGTCGTTTTTCCTCGGTGCCTTTGTGGGTGCTTTGTCTTGTATTACTGAATGATAAGGAGCGTTATCCATAACAATGATAGAGTTTTTTGTTAAGTTCTGGAGCACACAGTCTTCAAACCATTTCACAAAAGTATTGTGGTTCATCTCTTCATGGTAGTCGGAGGTCTTATTTGAACTGAATAGCAGCAGACAATTTGGAATGCCTCTTTCAAAAGGCGTTCCACTTCGGTTAAAGTGAATTTCTTATTTTCTGTATAAATCTGCCGTTTAACCTGAGCCCAAATCAGCTCTATTGCGATGAAATGGCAATGGTAAGGAGGCAATCAGCACTTTATGCCCATATTTTTTTGCTACTTCATCCACAATGTAAATCGGGTTATTTGGCTTGTGTTGCGATACAAGTTCTAATAATTCTGCCCTTGTAAAATTACTGTCGAACTGCATCTTATGTTTCTCTAACCAGCTAACAATGTCGTTTTTCCTCGGTGCCTTTGTGGGTGCTTTGTCTTGTATTACTGAATGATAAGGAGCGTTATCCATAACAATGATAGAGTTTTTTGTTAAGTTCTGGAGCACACAGTCTTCAAACCATTTCACAAAAGTATTGTGGTTCATCTCTTCATGGTAGTCGGAGGTCTTATTTGAACTGAATAGCAGCAGACAATTTGGAATGCCTCTTTCAAAAGGCGTTCCACTTCGGTTAAAGTGAATTTCTTATTTTCTGTATAAATCTGCCGTTTAACCTGAGCCCAAATCAGCTCTATTGCGATGAAATGGCAATGGTAAGGAGGCAATCAGCACTTTATGCCCATATTTTTTTGCTACTTCATCCACAATGTAAATCGGGTTATTTGGCTTGTGTTGCGATACAAGTTCTAATAATTCTGCCCTTGTAAAATTACTGTCGAACTGCATCTTATGTTTCTCTAACCAGCTAACAATGTCGTTTTTCCTCGGTGCCTTTGTGGGTGCTTTGTCTTGTATTACTGAATGATAAGGAGCGTTATCCATAACAATGATAGAGTTTTTTGTTAAGTTCTGGAGCACACAGTCTTCAAACCATTTCACAAAAGTATTGTGGTTCATCTCTTCATGGTAGTCGGAGGTCTTATTTGAACTGAATAGCAGCAGACAATTTGGAATGAAACCTTTTGAATTTCCGGCATGTGCTAGAATTATCCCTTTTCCTCTGCCGATCGGAGCTGCCATACTTCCGCTGATGGTACCGTCTGTCCAGCCTTTTTTCAAACTGTGTCCTGCATTCACCCACGTTTCATCAAGCCAAACGATATCATCAAAATTTGTCCCCACTAATTCTCTAAGAAAGCGGCATCGCCAGGCTGCAATATCTTGGCGTTCCATTAGTAACTTTCTGCCAGAGATGGATTTATAGCGGAATCCTAACATTTTCACGACTCGTAACACAGACGATTTACTACCCTGAGACAGGTCAGCCGCTGTGAGGATAGCATGTAGTTTTTTGAGTGTTGGATACTCCTTCCTCGAATAAAATGCGTATATTTGACGACGAAGGCCATCTTCCTGAAAGGAGTCAAGTTTTGTGCCCCCCTTCTCTAGTCGCCTCCTTTTCCCAGGTATATCCAATTTAAATGATTCACTTGAGCCTTCTTTCATGAATTTCTCCTTGCAGATTCTTATTACTGATCGTTCGCTAACTTGCAGAGCAGCTGCAGTTCGCTCCACCACCTTATCCAAAGGAACGAGAGACCCTCCTGCATCCCTCTCTCTCTCAAAGTACTCCCCTAAGGAACACACGTATTCACGTGCCTGACTGCGTATAACGACGCCATGTCCGCCACATTTTGGAGGTTTCCAAGGAGTGTGCAGCCTCGACCTCCCTCTCTTGCGACTGCTTTCATCAGACATCGTAAACACGCGAAGCTACAAGTCACTCAAATCTCTCCCCCGCATGTCTACAACTGCTCGCTGAGGACTGGCTGGCACAATGCCTAAGTCAGCTCAGCAGAGCGAAGTGGCAACGCAGTGGCAGCCGACAGCGCCGGCTGCCATTGGTTTATTGGTGGCGGGAGCCCTGCAGCCCGTTGCCTGTCAAGTGACAACTACTTTAAATCAGACTATAATTACATAATTACACTGATGCAGATTGGAGGTGTTGTCTACTTGGAAGATCTCTCTCTCTCTCTCTCTCTCTCTGCGTGTGTGTGTGTGTGTGTGTGTGTGTGTGTGTGTGCTCACCTTAATATGCAGAGATGGACTGAGCTAGTGCACAATCCACCACCAGAGGACATTCCACCCTGCACCCCTCACACTCGTCATCCCTGCCACACTCAAAAAAAGCCTGCAGAAAAAATCCCTGAGTTGCTGGTTCAAATGGTTCAAATGGCTATGAGCACTATGGAACTTAACTTTTGAGGTCATCAGTACCCTAGAACTTAGAACTATTTAAACCTAAGAACATTACACACACCCATGCCCGAGGCAGGATTCGAACCTGCGACTGTAGCGGTCGCGCGATTCCAGACTGTAGCGCCTAGAACCGCTCGGCCACCCCGGCCGGCGCTGAGTTGCTGGACTTGATAGACCCTGCGACAGGTAATTCAGTTACATTGGAAACAACATAATAATAAATAATAATAATATATTGTTTATTATAAAACTCAATTTACAGCAGTTCGATCTCTCTTTTGTTTGGAGGGAAAAGCTCATCTTTCTCTACTGTTTATTTAATTTTGGAAGATGTAGGTCTTGTAAAATACATAAAAAAGAAGTAATGAAATATGTAAATAGACTTTTTTCTCGATTGCACAAGGAATAATGTTATGAAATTGAAGTCAACATAATTCACTTCATGTAATTACACTGTTACAGATCATGCTAAACATATCTGGCCAAAAAAAAAAACTTTCTAATTGCACACACTTGCTTCCACACGCACGCCAATTGGAGAGTACTGGGTGGTGATGGGCTCACAGCTGAGTGTGTATAGAACAGTGGGCAGCACCTGCGGGAGTACTGAGCTGCTGTCAGTAGTACCCACCAGTCTCCTGCCACTTAATCCCCAAACAAAGCATGAGGTGCTGGCATCCCATTGACACCAGACTCACTTCTTGTTTTGCTCCCAAACACACGTATTCCATGTGCTCGCCCAGTTGTATGGATACTGACTTAGTTCACAATACCACTAGCAGAGGAAGTTGGGAGAAGCAAACTTCCCACCCCTCCTCCCTCCAATCGCATTCTCACCTCGCTCTCATCCCTCCACTTACTTCCTGTTGGACAAAGAATTGGGTGGCAGTGATTCTTTGATACTGATACCTGAGAAATACCTATCAAAACAAATGCTCTCTCTCTCTCTCTCTCTCTCTCTCTCTCTCTCTCTCTCTCTATGTCTCCCTCTCCTCTCTCTCTTTCTCTCTCCCCCCCCTCTCTCTCCATTCCCCCTTCCCTCTCTCCTTCTAACACTCTCTCTCTCTCAAGTGCCTACTTCCTGCCCAGTGAGCATCCTTCATGCGCCACCTGAAACCGCACTACTCCCTCTTTTGTCCTAAACAGAGTAGTGTATACCTGGTAAATCCCTGTTCATCTACAAAATGCTGGGCTGTGGATGTCTTGGAAATAGTCCATTTGCACTATCCCCACTCAATAAAATTGATTGACTAATTAATTAAATCGATACTTTCTGTATGGGACAGTTTTTCCTTGCTTCCTATTGGTAGATACTAGGATTGAAATAATTGGCTGGGATTTCTGGGATTCGATCCCACAAATGTGCAGTTTCCAAACTCTTCCCCCTTTCGAATTTTTTTCTTGCATTCAGTCGGTGGATACCGGCACAGGTGTGTCATTTGGCGGGAAATGCATTACACTGAAAGTAGCTGAAAATGATAGTGAGAATTTCAAATTTCAGTTCCATTGCACAATGTGGGAGACATGGCAGGGATCTGAGTGGAGCGTGCTCACAATAATACTATTGGAAACAATAACTTGATCAAGCAGGGGTCTGACATCGCAACTGGAAGCAGTGCTGTGTAAAATCATAGCTGTAATTTCAATTTTTGGCTCGAATTTACGCCGTCATTGTTATGTAATATCCGACCACCTACAGATCTGCTAAGCGTATTTTTTCACGGCATACAGAATTCCCAAGTTGGTTCTCTCTACTACACCAGGAAGAAGAAATCCGAATGGGGCTACCGCGTGATAGTTTAGTAACAACAAAAAACCCACGTTTATTTAAACAAATAACACTCCACCACTCCATTGCAAGACAATGTCCACTGAAATGTATTGAGAAGCACTCAGGCCGCACACAGCAGCCATCAACACAAGGGCAGGGCTCTTTGTAAACACATACACTTAAAGCATGATCATTTACATAGTAGTTGCCACGATTAGATATCTGAGATACTTCTGTAGGCCACCGCCATGCGTTGACCACGCCGGCAGCTGCACGCCCATCCCTCAGCATCCATCAGCACCGACTCAAAAGAAGGCCTCGGCGCTTGTTCGTGACGTCACGTCAGCTAGGCACAGCGAACGCCAGGTCTGTTGCAGGCATACTCACAATGGTGGTGTCTCCCTCTCTGACACAGGAAAATGTGAAACTATTGGCGGTATTTGACCAACACACATTGTTCTGAGAGATTTCTGCAATCAATTAATTGTGCAATTCATTACACTTCTCAACAAATAGTGTACTCCTGAACTTAAATTTCCACCTGTTTTAAGGATTGACATACAAAAACTACTTGATGGTCCAGCAGCAACAGAATTCGTGCTTCTTTACCTTATTTGTAAATCTGAGGAAGTTACGTTTGTATGGGGTTGCTTTTACAAGAAACTGTGAACATACTTCTTTAGGTAACTTGGTTGACTATGGGGTGAGGAGCACTGAATGTTAATGAAATATCTTTCGATTGTACACGTTGGGGGAGGGGGTGGGGAACAGAAGAAGAGGCAAAAGAAAGATACTTGTTTTATCAAATAAAATTTTTTATCTTATAAAGTTTCTCCTTTCAGTTGCAAGAGGGGAATATTTATGTTTTCTAATGCGCATGTTTAAAAAAGTTTAAGCTCAGCAGTATTTTCGATGTATGAAGCTATTTTGTTTCCTGTTTAGAATTCCTTTCGTTGAAAACGACTGTAATCTAATGACTGGCAATAGTTGGAAATTTACGCATGTAAATTAGTTCACATTTCTAGTGACGATGTCAAACGAAAATAAATAAATAAATAAATAAAAGAGACGAGTTAATTGTAAGGGGGTTGGGGTAAGTTTCGATAGCAAAATGGATCAAGTAAATATAGTTATAAATATAGTTACTTGAATGTAAAATTTCCTAAGCTTGCAATGGGGTAAATCATCTTCTCATATTGATCTACGTTTGTTTCGACAGGATTCAGTAATACAGAACTATGATCTTCATTTGTAGCTTTACGATAGTAAGAAAATCTTTAATCTAAATAAAACTGCAGAATCCAAAACAATACCAAACATTTTGTCCAAAAATAAGAGATTTATAGTGATAAGCACAACCCAGGCGTTTCTGCCTGCAACAGACCTGGCGTTCGCCGTGCCTAGCTGACGTGACGTCACCAACAAGCGCCGAGGCCTTCCTTTGAGTCGGTGTTGCATCCATATGCCAGTCGCACCAAACGCTCAGAGGTCGGAAAGACTGTCACTAAACAGTCAACCAATCGAGTTACATGGGGGGAATAATCGTCCAGCACAAACATCCATCGTAGTGAACTTTATCGCGCAACACACACGTCCGTTTCTGTCGCCGTTCAAGCGCCGCCGCTGGGACATGTCCTTGTGTCCGCGGGCAAGAGCTGACGGGAGGACATTCTTTGTAACTAACCCACGGCTTTCGGTCATTCGAAGCCTCATGCTCACTCGTGCCGCCGGTCGCGACGCACTGCAAGAGAAGCAGGCGTGGCTCGAATGCTCGCATAATTATACTTGCAGTTCCACCCCGACATAAACTCTCCCCAGTATACTCAATTCGAGACAGCAGTGTTGTTGACCATACACCTCGAATTTCCCACGTGAAATGTAAATTCCCCCTTTTGTACGAGTTATTTTCGAAGATAGTAGAAATTGGGGCATACACACGTTTTCATATTGCTAAGGTATAGTTACTTGTGAAAATCAAGTAACAGTATAGCATAGGCTATATTTCTTCTTAGTATTCCCTCATAACATAACAAAATCTGTTGTAATATGCTTAATATTTGTTACATCCTGCATCAAAGGACTAGAATATTAAACTCATTTTAGGTTCATATCGGAGTAGTAAGAGCATGCTCTACCTTTGTCGCAGGATGCTTCCTCACTTTCGAACCCTTGTAAAGTACACAAACGCTTCGTCATACACAAAGTCTCTTAAGGTGACGGCACAAAGAAGTTGTAAATATCAGGTATATACTAAGTATCAGTTCATAAATTCGGTTATAGCTTATTTTATAATGATGATCATCTGTCCCTGTGTAGGTGGGAGATTGAAATTTCGTTAAAAGATCTCGCCACAACAAAAAAAGCCTTTGATTACCGTTCCAACTCACGAAACATATCAGTGATACTCTAGCACTCGCTTCCACCCACTAGGAGGCACGTCATCGATATCAAATTGAGAGTTTAATTAATTAAATTGATCATGAGAATCACTTTGCATTGGAAGTTATTTTTTCCAGCAGTCGGACTGCACTCACCAGGTAGCTCAAATGGGAATCCTTGAGGGAAGACGATGATCTTTTCGAGGAACACTTTTGAGAACCAACATCTGAAGCTGACTGGAGAAGGATTCTATCACTGCCAACACACATTTCGTACAAGGACCACGAAGATAAGATACGAGAAAATAGCGCTCATAAGGAGGCAAGGCACTGGGAGTAGACAACATTCCATTAGAACTACTGACAGCTTTGAGGGAGCAAGTCCTGACAAAACTCTACCATCTAGTTAGCAAGATGTATGAGACAGGCGAAATACCCCCCAGACTTCAAGAAGAATATAATAATTCCAATTCCAAAGAAAACAGGTGTTGACAGATGTGAAAATTACCAAACTACCAGTTTAATAAGCCACGGCAGCAAAATACTAACGCAAATTATTGACAGACGAATGGAAAAACTAGTAGAAGCCGACCCCGGGGCAGATCAGTTTGGATTCTGTAGAAGTACTGGAACATGTGAGGCAATACTGACACTACGACTTATCTTAGAAGCTAGATTAAGGAAAGGCAAACCTACGTTTCCAGCATTTGTAGACTTAGAGAAAGCATTTGACAATGTTGATTGGAATACTCTCTTCCAAATTCTGAAGATGGCGGGGGTAAAATACAGGGAGCGAAAGGCTATTTACAATTTGCACAGAAACCAGATGGCCGTTATAAGAGTCGAGGGGCATGAAAGGGAAGCAGTGGTTGGAAAGGGAGTTAGACAGGGTTGTAGCCTCTACCCGATTGTATTCAATCTGTATATTGAGCAAGCAGTAAAGGAAACAAAAGAAAAATTCGGAGTAGGTATTAAAATCCATGGAGAAGAAATAAAAACTTTGAGGTTCGCCGATGACATCGTAATTTTGTCAGAGACAGCAAAGGACTTGGAAGACCAGTTGAACGGAATGGACAGTGTCTTGAAAGGAGGATATAAGATGAACATCAACAAAAGCATAACGAGGATAATGGAATGTAGTCGAATTAAGTCGGGTGATGCTGAGGGGGACTGCTACGGTCGCAGGTTCGAATCCTACCTCGGGCATGGGTGTGTTTGATGTCCTTAGGTTAGTTATGTTTAAGTAGTTCTAAGTTCTAGGGGACTTATGACCTAACATGTTGAGTCCCATAGTGCTCAGAGCCATTTGAACCATTTTTTTATGCTGAGGGAATTAGATTAGGAAATGAGACACTTAAAGTAGTAAATGAGTTTTGCTATTTGGGGAGCAAAATAACTGATAATGATCGAAGTAGAGAAGATATAAAATGTAGACTGGCAATGGCAAGGAAAGCGTTTCTGAAGAAGAGAAATTTGTTAACATCGAGTATAGATTTAAGTGTCAGGAAGTCGTTTCTGAAAGTATTTGTATGGAGTATAGCCATGTATGGAAGTGAAACATGGACGAAGAATGCTGAAGATTAGATTAGTAGATCACATAACTAATGAGGAGGTATTGGATAGAATTGGGGAGGAGTTTGTGGCACAACTGGACTAGAAGAAGGGATCGGTTGGTAGGACATGGTTTGAGGCATCAGGGGATCACCAATTTAGTATTGGAGGGCAGTGCGGAGGGTAAAAATCGTAGAGGGAGACCAAGAGGTGAATACACTAAGCAGATTCAGAAGGATATAGGTTGCAGTAGGTACTGGGAGATGAAGAAGCTTGCACAGGATAGAGTAGCATGAAGAGGTGCATCAAACCAGTCTTTGGACTGAAGACAACAACAACAACAACAACAACAACAAGGAGGCATGTAGGCAGTCTTTTTCCTTCTCTCTGTTTGCGAGTGGAATAGGAAAAGGAATGACTAGTAGTGGTACTGGATACCCTCCGCCACACACACACAGTATGATGGCTTGCGAAGTAAGCATATAGAGGTAAATGTAAATTTAGTCTACCTATAAATAGTCATTCATCCATTTATAGGCACTCAAAACTCCCGGAAAGGACGTTGTCTCTTATTCATCGAGAAAACAAAAGACAGAACATCTGCTGCTGATTGTCTCTCGGTAAATAATCTTCATATAAGTCCCTAATTTTCTCATTGTAGTCACTTCGTTTGATGTATGTGGGAGATAGTAATAAGTTTGCCCACAACACTTAGAACAAGTGGTATAGAGGTCACCTCTCAACTCCCCTTTCGTCGGAGTATCGTTCACCTGCTGTATTCTCACGAATCTTCCAGTCTTCGATATACGAGGGGGGACCCAAAAGAAACCGGATTGTTGTCATAATAAATTTATTGATGAACCCTGCGTTTTACTCTTATATAACTGTGTGTTCTGTGAGTGACTTAGAGCGATATAGGATAAAAAAACTTGCACAGAGAATGTATGTCAGGTGTTGGAAATATACTGTGTTTCCTGCAGTGGAGTATTAATAGAGTTTCATTTCACGCGACTAATATATCGGAAATCACACTACTTTAGCATTATAGCATGTTTAAGGACAGAACTATGTAGCCTTATGAATGTGTGTTGATGTTATACAATCATTTCTCTCTTTCCAATACCTTCTTGGTATGGAATCCAACCCTTCAACAATACTACAGAATTGATAAAACAAGTGATTTACATACAATGTTTCAAACTCCTTCCGTCTGGAGCTCCATCAGGAAAAAACCATACCTTTCTTCTTCTTCTTAATCGTTTGTTATATCACAACACTCTCAAAAGTACCAGGCTCGCATTAACTATAAACCAAAAAGGGGTGCTAACGTCCTCAGCATGTCTGCCTCTAGAGAGATCACGTGTAACTGGATGGGTTACGTGAGTAAGATTGGTACAGAACAGTCTTCGCAGGACGGTAGTTACGATATTGGCGCGAGAAAACCGGTCTATATCACAGGCGTTGGTCGTTTGTGTAAGTTTGGAACATGCGGTACGCTCTTTCCAAAAGCAAAATATCGAATTGTGTTGATTATGTGGAACTCAGCTCGTTTTGTTCCTAAATAAGTCTTGGGAATGTAACGAATATAGTGCTCTCCTAATTCTGGCCAGTTCCAAATTAAATCAGAGACAATATTATAGAACGAAGGCTTTCACGACCGGATGGCATAGTTGCTGGTAAGCCTTTCTTGGACCACAACCTCATATCCCGAAAGGTTTACCAGAGACAATTGCAGAGAGGGTTGGTTAAAGACAGAGAAACAAGTACAAAATGCATAGAGAGACTATCAACAGTTTTGCTCAGGATCCACGAATGCAAGAATACATTATGACTCCCATCCACATAGGGAGAGATGGCCATTCGTAACAAAAACTTAACAAATTTATAAAGTATTTGACTAAGGAACGTAATTTTTGCAGCTTCTCTCTGCTCTTGGCTATTTCCTACATAAAGAAACAGTATTTGCATTATGAGGTGTGGACAGAGTAACAAGGTTCTGGATATGTCCTCGTGTATTAGGGTTGCTCAGAAAGTTATGCACTGAGTTTTTTTTCTTCAACAATTCTTTACTGAATAGAATGAGAAATACACACACGAAAGAATGGTCTTTTATCTACACACCCTATTTTTGCACGTAATCTCAATCTCATTCTATGGCCTTTCTCCAGCGCGAAACAAGTGTGTGTATGTCCTGTAGGTACCAGAGGCTCTGCCTCCCAAAAAGAAGTCAGTTCTACTTGAGGTCTGGAGCACAAGACAGAGAAACAACTGTGTTCTGAACACTCCAGCGTCCACATATGTGACCTGTATCCCACGCACACTATTGGCTAAAACTGGTGACGTGAATTCACTAGCCGTTTCAGGAGAGGGCTCAAGATGTCTCTTGCCAGCAGATCAAACTGAAAAGAACTGTCTCGGTTCTGAAAAGCAAGAAGCTTACGTCACGTAGGCACAGCGTAAGTTGCTCTGGTAGAAAACTTGTGAAGATACGACCGGGGCCTTTGAAATAAATGTTTTAAACAAATTCCCTAAAATATTCCTTGTCTGGCTGGCATCCTGTACAACTGCAAAGAGAAAATTAGGGCCGAATATGAAGATTTTTACCAAGAGACAATCAGCAGTAGAAGTTCCATCTTTTGTTTTCTCGATAAATAAGACATCATTCTTCCATGATTTTTTTGTGCCTGTAAATGAATGGAGTGACTGTTTATACGTAGACTAAATTTACTTTTACATCTATGTGCTTATTTCTCAAGACATCGTGCAGTGTGTGACAGGGGTACCATGTACGAACAGTAGTCATTCCCTTTCGTATTCCATTCGCAAATAGAGCGAGGAAAAAAGACTGTCCTTATAATCGGTATTTTCTCGTACCTTATCTTCATGGTCCTTACGGAAATGTATATCGGCGGTGGTACAATCCTTCTGCATTCAGCTTCAAATGCTGGGTCTCAATAGCGTTCGTCGGAAATATCATCGTCTTCCCTCCAGGGATTCCGGTTTGAGCTACCTGGCGATTGTAATCCGACTGCTGGAAAAAAATTACTTCCCATGCAAAGTGACACTCACGATGAATTTAATTAATTAACCTCTCAATCTGATATAGGCGACGTGCCGCTGAGTGGGTGGAAGCGAGAACTAGAGTATCGCAGATATGATTTGTAAGACGGAGCGGTAATCAGACGCTTTTTCGTTGCGGCGAGATCTTTTAACGAAATTTCAATCTCCCACCTACACAGGAAGAGATGACCATCGTTATAAAATAAGCTACACTGTGTGATCAAAAGTATCCGGACACCTGGCCGAAAATGACTTAGACGTTCGTGGCGCCCTTCATCGGTAACGCTGGAATTCAGTATGGCGTTGGTGCACCCTTAGCCTTGATGACACCTTCCACTCTCGCAGGCATACGTTCAATCAGGTGCTGGAAGGTTTCTTGGGGAACGGCAGCCCGTTCTTCACGGAATGCTGCACTGAGGAGGGGTATCGATGTCGGTCGGTGCGGCCTGGCACGAAGTCGGCGTTCCAAAACATCCCAAATGTGTTCTATAGGATTGAGGTCTGAACTCTGTGCATGCCAGTCCATTACAGGGATGTTATTGTCGTGCAACCACTCCGCCACAAGCCGTGCATTATGAACAGGTGCTCGATCGTGTTGAAAGATGCAATTGCCATCCCCGAATTTCTCTTCAACAGTGGGAAGCAAGAAAGTGGTTAAAACATCAATGTAGGCCTGTGCTGTGATAGTGTCACGCAAAACAACACGGGGTGCAAGCCCCCTCCATGAAAAACACGACCACACCATAACACCACCGCCTTCGAATTTTGCTGTTGGCACGACACACACTGGCAGATGACGTTCACCGGGTATTCGTCTACCCACACGCTGCCATCGGATCTCCACATGGTGTACCGTGATTCGTTACTCCACACAACGTTTTTCCACTGTTTGATCGTCCGATGTTTACGCTTCTTACACCAAGCGAGGCGTCGTTTGGCATTTACCGGCGTGATGTATGGCTTATGAGCAGCTGCTCGACCATGAAATCCAAGATTTCTCACCTGCCACCTAACTGACATAGTACTTGCAGTGGATCCTGATGCAGTTTGGATTTCCCTTGTGATCGTCTGGATAGATGTCTGCATATTACACGTTACGACATTCTTCAACTGCCAGCGGTCTCTGTCAGTCAACAGGCGAGGTCGGCCTGTACGCTTTTGTGTCCCTTCACGTTTCCACTTCACTATCACATCGGAAACAGTGGACCTTGGGTTGTTTAGGAGTGTGGAAATCTCGCGTACAGACGTATGACACAAGTGACCACGTTCGAAGTCCGTAAGTTCCTCGGAGCATCCCATTCTGCTATCTCACGATGTCTAATGACTACTGAGGTCGCTGATATGGAGTACCTGGCAGTAGGTAGCAGCACAATGCATCTAATATGAAAAACGTACGTTTTAAGTGTGTCCAAATACTTTTGATCACATAGTGTGTACTACCGAATTTATGAAATGATATGTAGTATATACCTGATGTTTACAACTCCGCTGTGCTGTTACCTTAAGAGACTTTGTATATGACGAAGCGTTTGGTTACTTTAAGAGAGTTCGAAAGTGAGGAAGCATGCTGTGACAGAGGTAATGCATGCTCCTAGCACCCAGACATGAGCCTACGATGAGGGAATACTAAGAGGAAATTTAGCCTATGCCATACTATTACTGGATTTTCGTAACAAGTAACGATAGCTTGTTGTTGTTGTTATTGTGGTCTTCGGTCCTGAGACTGGTTTGATGCAGCTCTCCATGCTACCCTATCCTGTGCAAGCTTCTTCATCTCCCAGTACTTAATGCAACGTACATCCTTCTGAATCTGCTTAGTGTATTCATCTCTTGGTCTCCCTCTACGATTTTTACCTTCCACGCTGCCCTCCAATGCTAAATATGTGATACCTTGAAGCCTCAGAACATGTCCTACAAACCGGTCCCTTCTTTTTGTCAAGTTGTGCCACAAACTCCTCTTCTCCGCAATTCTATTCAATACTTCATCATTACTTATGTGATCTACCCATCTAATCTTCAGCATTCTTCTGTAGGGCCACATTTCTCTTTTTTTAAAAATAGAGGTGGAGCCCCTCCACGCCCACACCGGCATGATGGCCAACACAAAAGGTCTACTGCCATCTCTGCATAAGGGTTAGTATTCACTAAAGTGAGGTGTCCCAGGATGTGGGTACTGCGATGTTTGCGTACGTCTGGTTAGGAGTAACCATTAAGACGCGCTCATCTGGAGATAGATTGGTCGAAATCTGATGAAGGGTAGTGGTTTGAAGGGCAGAGGAAAAAAAGTGCCAAGGTAAGAGCCAAGGGAAAAAAACTTCTGCGAAAGTTAGGTCGGGTGGTAAGAGCAGTAGCGGTTGTCTTGCTGCCTGCGATAGGTTGTGCAAGGATAGGCTTTGTTAGTAGTGGGTATCATGCATGTCGATACCTTGACGTTGTTCGTTTGAGCTGCTTGGCAGCTGGCACTGGGTGCTGGTCCTCGTTCAGCGTCAGCAACCTGCAACAGTTAGGTTTGTTATCGCTCTTGTGTCCGATAGGTCATATACCGGAGGCACAGTGTGAGGGAATGTTGGCAGATTGTTTGTGCGTCTGTGGGCGAGCTCGTCGGTGTCCCTGCTGTGGCCTGTTTATCGGCTTTAATAGCAGCTGGTAGTTGCCAGGCTTCTACTTGTCCGAACTATTTATCGTCCATGTTTCACTTCCATACATGGCTACACTCCACACAAATACTTTCAGAAACGACTTCCTGACACTTAAATCTATACTCAATGTTAACAAATTTCTCTTCTTCAGAAACGCTTTCCTTACCATTGCCAGCCTACATTTTAAATCTTCTCTACTTCGACCATCATCAGTTATTTTGCACCCCAAATAGCAAAACTCCTTTACTACTTTAAGTGTCTCATTTCCTAATCTAAATCCCTCAGCATCACCTGACTTAATTCGACTACATTCCATTATCCTCGTTTTGCTTTTGTTGGTGTCCATCTTATATCCTCCTTTCAAGACACTATCCATTCCTTTCAAATGCTCTTCCAAGTCCTTTGCTGTCTCTGACAGAATTACAATGTCATCGGCGAACCTCAAAATTTTTATTTCTTCTCTATGGATTTTAATACCTACTCCGAATTTTTCTTTTGTTTCCTTCACTGCTTGCTCAATATACAGATTGAATACAATCGGGTAGAGGCTACAGCCCTGTCTCACTCCCTTTCCAACCACTGCTTCCCTTTCATGCCTATCGACTCTTATAACTGCCATCTGGTTTCTGTACAAATTGTAAATAGCCTTTCGCTCCCTGTATTTTACCCCCGCCACCTTCAGAATTTGGAAGAGATTATTCCAGTCAACATTGTCAAATGCTTTCTCTAAGTCTACAAATGCTGGAAACGTAGGTTTGCCTTTCCTTAATCTAGCTTCTAAGATAAGTCGTAGTGTCAGTATTGCCTCACATGTTCCAGTACTTCTACAGAAACCAAACTGATCTGCCCCGAGGTCGGCTTCTACTAGTTTTTCCATTCGTCTGTAAATAATTCGCGTTAGTATTTTGCTGCCGTGGCTTGTTAAACTGGTTAGTTTGGTAATTTTCGCATCTGTCAACACCTGCTTTCTTTTGAATTGGAATTACACTCCTGGAAATGGAAAAAAGAACACATTGACACCGGTGTGTCAGACCCACCATACTTGCTCCGGACACTGCGAGAGGGCTGTACAAGCAATGATCACACGCACGGCACAGCGGACACACCAGGAACCGCGGTGTTGGCCGTCGAATGGCGCTAGCTGCGCAGCATTTGTGCACCGCCGCCGTCAGTGTCAGCCAGTTTGCCGTGGCATACGGAGCTCCATCGCAGTCTTTAACACTGGTAGCATGCCGCGACAGCGTGGAAATGAACCGTATGTGCAGTTGACGGACTTTGAGCGGGGGCGTATAGTGGGCATGCGGGAGGCCGGGTGGACGTACCACCGAATTGCTCAACACGTGGGGCGTGAGGTCTCCACAGTACATCGATGTTGTCGCCAGTGGTCGGCGGAAGGTGCACGTGCCCGTCGACCTGGCACCGGACCGCAGCGACGCACGGATGCACGCCAAGACCGTAGGATACTACGCAGTGCCGTAGGGGACCGCACCGCCACTTCCCAGCAAATTAGGGACACTGTTGCTCCTGGGGTATCGGCGAGGACCATTCGCAACCGTCTCCATGAAGCTGGGCTACGGTCCCGCACACCGTTAGGCCGTCTTCCGCTCACGCCCCAACATCGTGCAGCCCGCCTCCAGTGGTGTCGCGACAGGCGTGAATGGAGGGACGAATGGAGACGTGTCGTCTTCAGCGATGAGAGTCGCTTCTGCCTTGGTGCCAATGATGGTCGTATGCGTGTTTGGCGCCGTGCAGGTGAGCGCCACAATCAGGACTACATACGACCGAGGCACACAGGGCCAACACCCGGCATCATGGTGTGGGGAGCGATCTCCTACACTGGCCGTACACCACTGGTGATCGTCGAGGGGACACTGAATAGTGCACGGTACATCCAAACCGTCATCGAACCCATCGTTCTACCATTCCTAGACCGGCAAGGGAACTTGCTGTTCCAACAGGACAATGCATGTCCGCATGTATCCCGTGCCACCCAACGTGCTCTAGAAGGTGTAAGTCAACTACCCTGGCCAGCAAGATCTCCGGATCTGTCCCGCATTGAGCATGTTTGGGACTGGATGAAGCGTCGTCTCACGCGGTCTGCACGTCCAGCACGAACGCTGGTCCAACTGAGGCGCCAGGTGGAAATGGCATGGCAAGCCGTTCCACAGGACTACATCCAGCATCTCTACGATCGTCTCCATTGCTGCGAAAGGTGGATATACACTGTACTAGTGCCTACATTGTGCATGCTCTGTTGCCTGTGTCTATGTGCCTGTGGTTCTGTCAGTGTGATCATGTGATGTATCTGACCCCAGGAATGTGTCAATAAAGTTTCCCCTTCCTGGGACAATGAATTCACGGTGTTCTTATTTCAATTTCCAGGAGTGTATTATATTCTTCTTGAAGTCTGAGGGTATTTCGCCTGCCTCATACATCTTGCTCACCAGATGGTAGAGTTTTGTCAGGACTGGCTCTCCCAAGGCTGTCAGTAGTTCTAATGGAATGTTGTCTACTCTCGGGACCTTGTTTCGACTCAGGTCTTTCAGTGCTCTGTCAAACTCTTCACGCAGTATCATATCTCCCATTTCATCTTCATCTACATCCTCTTCCATTTCCATAATATTGTCCTAAAGTACACCGCCCTTGTATAGACCCTCTATATACTCCTTCCACCTTTCTGCTTTCCCTTCTTTGCTTAGAACTGAGTTTCCATCTGAGCTCTTGATATTCATACAAGTGGCTCTCCTTTCTCCAAAGGTCTCTTTAATTTTCCTGTAGGCGGTATGTGTCTTACCCCTAGTGAGATAAGCCTCTACATCCTTACATTTGTCCTCTAGCCATCCCTGCTTAGCAAATTTACACTTCCTGTCGATCTCATTTTTGAGACGTTTGTATTCCTTTGTGCCTGCTTCATTTAGTGCATTTTTATATTTTCTCCTTTCATCAATTAAATTCAATATTTCTTCTGTTACCCAAGGATTTCTAGTAGCCCTCGTCTTTTTACCTACTTGCTGCCTTCACTACTTCGTCCCTCAAAGCTACCCGTTCTTCTTCTACTGTATTTCTTTCCCCCATTCCTGTCAATAGTTCCCTTATGCTCTCCATGAAACTCTGTACAACCTCTGGATTAGTCAGTTTATCCAGGTCCCATTTCCTTAAATTCCCACCTTTTTGCAGTTTCTTCAGTTTTAATTTATAGTTCATAACCAATAGATTGTGGTCAGAGTCCACATCTGCCCCTGGAAATGTCTTACAATTTAAAACCTGGTTCCTAAATCTCTGTCTTACCATTATATAATCTATCTGATACCTTCTAGTATCTCCAGGGTTCTTCCATGTATACAACCTTCTTTCATGATTCTTGAACCAAGTGTTAGCTATGATTAAGTTATGCTTATCTTTCATTTCTTAGCCCCAATCCATATTCACCTACTATGTTTCCTTCTCTCCCTTTTCCTACTCTAGAATTCCAGTCACCCATGACTATTAAATTTTCGTCTCCCTTCTCTACCTGAATAATTTCTTTTACCTCATCATACATTTCATCAATTTCTTCATCATCTGCAGAGCTAGTTGGCATATAAACTTGTACTACTGTAGTAGGTGTGGGCTTCGTGTCTATCTTGGCCACAATAATGCGTTCAATATGCTGTTTGTAGTAGCTTACCCGCACTCCTATTTTTTTATTCATTATTAAACCTACTCCTGCATTACCCCTATTTGATTTTGTATTTATAACCCTGTATTCACCTGACCAAAAGTCTTGTTCCTCCTGCCACTGATCTTCACTAATTCCCACTATATCTAACCCTAACCTATCCATTTACCTTTTTAAATTTTCTAACCTACCTGCCCGATTAAGGGATCTGACATTCCACGCTCCGATCCGTAGAATGCCAGTTTTCTTTTTCCTGATAATGACGTCCTCTTGAGTAGTCCCCGCCCGGAGATCCAAATGGGGGACTATATTATCTCCGGAATATTTTACCCAAGAGGACGCCATCATCATTTAACTATACAGTAAAGTTGCATGCCCTCGGGAAAAATTACGGCTGTAATTTCCCCTTGCTTTCAGCCATTCGCAGTACCAGCACAGCAAGGCCGCTTTGGTTAGTGTTACAAGGCCAGATCAGTCAATCATCCAGACTATTTCCCCTGTAACTACTGAAAAGGCTGCTGCCCCTCTTCGGGAACTACACGTTTGTCTGGCCTCTCAACAGATACCCCTCCGTTGTGGTTTCATCTACAGTATGGCTATCTGTATCGCTGAGGCACGCAGGCCTCCCCACCAACGGCAAGGTCCATGGTTCATGGGGGTGTATGTGTATATATTGCATTGTAAAGTTATTATGGCTTATGTTATGGCCTCACTAGAGAGGATGACTGTGTGTCCTATAGTAAGAGTCTTTCCGTATTTGACGAGATGTATGGTAGTTTGTATGATTTAATTGTGAGTGCAATATGGCGAGTGTAGCAAGGTGGAGGTTCCCTGATGTTTTGGGGTGGCATTATGTGGGGCTGACGTATGCTGCTGGTGGTCATGGAATGCTCCGTAATGGCTGTACAATACATGAATGCCATTCTCCGACCAATTGTGCAACCATATCAGCAGCATATTGGGAAGGCATTCGTCTTCATGCACGACAATTCACGCCCCCATCGTGCACATCTTGTGAATGACTTCCTGCAGGATAACAACACCTCTCGACCAGAGTGGGCAGCATGTACTCCAGACTTGAACCCTGGGATAGATTGAAAAGGGCTGTTCATGGACGACATGACGTACCAACCTCTCTGAGGGATCTACGCTGAATCGCCATTGAGGAGTGGGACAATCTGGACCAACAGTGCCTTGATGAACTTGTGGATAGTATGCCACGACTAATAGAGACATGCATCCATGCATGAGGACATGCTACTGGGTATTGGAGGTATCGGTCTGTACAGCAGTCTGGACCACCACCTCTGAAGCTCTCGCTGTATGATGGTACAACATGCAATGTGTGGTTTTCATGAGCAATAAAATGGGCGGAAATGATATTTATGTTGATCTCTATTCCAATTTTCTTTGCAGGTTTGGGAACTCTCGGAACCAAGATGATGGAAACCTTTTTTTGATGTGTGTAGTTCAATAATAATCACCCTGTATGTTTGGCACGATCTTTAAGAGTGTAATTACGTGCGGTGAACTATGTTGACGTCGACTTCATGACAGCATTCCTTGTGTGACAGAAAAAAAGTGATCTGTTTACATATTTAATTACTTTTTTCCCAGTGTATTTTACAGGACCTGCATCTTCCAAAATAAAATAAACAGCAGAAAATAACGAGGTTTTCCCACCAAATAAAACAGAGATTCAACCCATATAAACTGGATTTTATAAATGAACAATATATTATTATTATTTATAATTATGTCCTCATCAATATATTTGTATTTCTTGTCATGAGATACTTCCAGTCCAGCAGCTCAGCGGTTATTCCTGCCAATTTGTTTCTGGTGTAGTGATGAGGGAGGGGACGAGGGGTAGGGGTGTAATGTCCTCTATGGCGGCATTGTGCGCTAGCTCAGTCGATCCCTGAATGTCAAGATGAGGACACACACGAAAATTTTCCGACAAGACAACACCTCCAATCTGCTTCAGTCCAATGGCTCAGCAAAGACTCATCGTATCCCACCATTTCTCCAGGTGAGAGGAGAGAGGTGAGGGGAGAGCGGTGAGGTGACGGCTAAGCTTTTCCCACATATTTTCAACAGGGTAGCAACCAAAATAAAGAAAATAAACTACCCTACGTCCTTCCTCTCCAGCAACTCAGCACAGACTGAATCTTTTTCTCACCAATTTCCAGATAGAGGAGGAGAAGGAGTGTGAGTTGAGGGGATGAGAGGCTGGGGGACTTCCCAGAGGGGGAGGGGGTAGTTAATTGATCAATTTAATTAATTAGCCAATTAATTTGATGTCAAATGTCTGCGATAATCGGCGAGGGGTAGGGGGAGGGCTGGGGATTTCCCAGAGGGTTGGGGAAGGAGGAGGAGGAGGAGGAGAGGTGAGGAGTTTCTCAGAAAGACTGATTATCTCCACTGGGTCATTTATCAACCCTCAGGGGATCCTAAATCATTTAGCATAGCAATAGGTTTGCCCCTGAACGTATGGTTGTCCCTGAATGTATGCAACCCACACAGACACTTTGTCCCAGTAGCGACCTCGGCCTCTCTAATGTTTTTGTGACTGAGGAGCACTTAACAGTTAAACCGTGCATTTAGGTAAGTCATGTTTTCATATGCTAGTTCTCATTAAAATGTCCTTCATTGTTTCTGTATTTGCCTTTATGTAGAAGCGAATTAAAGCTTGGTTGATGGGAACTGAAATATTGTGTTTTTACAATGTTACAGTGGTTTTGAGGATGTGTGGGGGATTCTTCTCTGCGTTTTTCGTTTCTTGGTTTGCTTTAGCCAATATATCAGTGGAAGAAATTCTTCAGTCTCCTGTTCAACAACAGCAGACTTCTCCATGGCACTAAACAATTTGGCAACTTCATAGATACAGTAAGGTTCTTCACTGTTGAGGCAACCCTCACCGTTTCCTTCATATGATGATACTGAGGAGGATTGCGGCATAGGAAGACCACCTTTGGCAACATTTCCAAGCTCTTGGAGTCGCCGACCTCGACGTGCCTAAGGCTTTCTTTCAGTCATGGATTATGGATTCCTGCTCATAATTTATTATCTTTTGTCAGCTAGCTCCTCTGTAGGAACCTGCTGGTCTCCTTTTTGATGAAATGTGTCTGTTGCTCTCTAATTATTTTTGCAAACATAGTCATGTTATTGCTACTCACAATGAGTCTACAGAGCTTGAGCAGTGGAGCTTTATGTGCTTAGCCGTCATTACCAGATTGTTACCAAAGTTTACTGAGATTCATATGCTGATTCGATAGTTTGTGATGCTATAAAACACTTGGCCCCTTATAGAGAAGTTCGTGAACGTGCTTTACAATGTGAAAATATCTCTCACACAGAGGTTTTGAACATTGCCCAGTCTTTCGAAGTATCTAGGGAAAGAGGAACTCAGTCAGAAGCTTGGTGTGAAGTAGTTACCATTGCATCTCCTCCTTAGCCGCCTTCAATTAACTCATGGGGGAGAATGATGTCGCGGCTATGCAATCACAGTCTACATGTCGCATAAAGCACTGCCATGCTAAGCAGCAGCAGTCAGCGTCACAACACCACTCAATTGCCCCTCTTCCACCGTACCCTTATTGCTTTGTTCTATGTGAGCACGCCCCATGCCCATCAGGTTGACCCTTAGCATGGCTTTCCAAGGATCAATATTTTTTCCAAAATAGACTTGCCTGAAACCTACTTGCAACTGATTCTGGATGATGATTCCAAACATATTCTCACAGTGAAAACCCCTTCTTCAGGCTATACCAATACCACTGCCTGCCATTTAGCATAGCTAGCGCCCCTGCTATTTTCCAGCAATTTCTGGAGCAACTCACAGCCTCCATGCCAGTGTGTATTAATACCTGGATGATATTGTGGTCTCTGGTTCCTCCATTGATGAGCACTTGCAGAATCTTTGTGCCTTGTTCACTGTGCTGCAGGTCGCCGGGTTGAAATTGTAACCTGGACAAAGCACAATTTTTCCAGCCATCTATCTCAGTTTCGAAGTCTTGTGTGCTAGCATCAAGTCTTTACACCAGCATATTGATGCCATTGTAACTCTGCCACATCCTACCAATGTTAAAGAGTTGCAGTGCTTTCTCGGAGAGATTGCATATTACTACACATTTCTCCATAATGCACCCACAATGGCTCAGCTCCTGCATGCTGTCTTACATAAACATGTTCCTTTTCACTGGTCACCCACCTGCGAGCATGTTTTTACCCTGTTGAAGCCAAAATTACTCTCAGTTATTTTCCAACCAGGCCAACATCTTCTTTTGGCCATGGATGCCTCCAAGTATGGCCTTATGGCTGTTCTTGTGCATAAATGTGCGGATAGCTCTGAATGCCCTGTCGCATAAACTTCCTAAACCGTGAATGGGGTGCAACAATGCTACTCCCAGATAGAAAAACAAGCGCTGCTATTGTCTATGCACTCAAAAAATTTTGTTTTCCTCTGTAGAGGAATGTTGGACGACGATGGGCTGTCAGGATGCGATGTGTTAAAACTCGTCCGAGTTTCCCAAGTGATTTATTATTTCCAGCTACAGTGCCCCCGTTCCTCTCGGTCTGCATCACCGGGTTCTGTAATGCTGAGGACACAATTTCGTTGTCTGCAAAACGGCTTGGCGCAGAATGGCTGCCCCAACGACCCGTGCAGCGCACTGCTGTGTGTCGGCCTTGTACAGCCGCGGAGTTGTGACGACGTCAGGATGCACCAGCAGTCAACTCAGCAGTCGCTGTCCCTGCCGCCTCAGTGCTGCCTGCTGGGAACTGCAAGGCGGCCTACGGCGTGCTTCCTCGCCGTTGTGGCTAAGATCGCACAGACAAGTGCCCGCGCTCCAGTGTCCGAATCCGAGGCCCTCGCCTCGGGTTGCCTTCGGCATGTGTTGTGAGTCAACAAGACTGTCCGCAGTAGCAAGCCGTGGCATAGCCCACCGCTGGCTGGCTGCAGCCCCCACATTGGCCTCAGAGGGTCGAACCAGTGCCCCATCTGCTGTTGCGTGCAGCCGGTGGTGTGACACACCCCGCCGTCCAGGTGAGCTGTCACACTTGAGTGCCTTGTTGTTCAACCGGCGCCTATTTATACATGGCTGTGCACCTCCGTTTTGCCAACGTGCCGCTCCGAGTCACGTACTCATAACACCTAAGTTGCGCCTGTTATAACTTGCTCCACGCAAACCAATGCATTTACTCTTTTAAGCAGTTTGACGGCCCTATGTCCTCCATTCTACTTCACAACCGCTGGTAAGTGTAAGTTACTGTCAACAGGCCCATGCCTGGTTGTAACTTCTGTGCTCAGAAATATTGCACTGAATATAATTTTTTTCTATCTTAAATGGTGGTGCCGCTACACCTCTATGGTTCTAAATTTCATTTCAATACTGATCACAAAGCTCTGGTTTCTCTTTCCCATCCTTCAGCATCTCTTCCAGACAAAGTGGTCCACGTAAAGATGGGATTCAACCTTCCACCTACTAATATGAGTTAGTATTGTCAAAATGTAAATAAACCACATGGAAGAAAGTTTTCAGGCGAAGATATAGATGTCAGCCTGAGATATCGTAAGAAAATAGCCTTCACACTGACAAAACTTCTGCTGAAGTAAGCAGTTTCCCAAAAACTGGAAAAGGTGGGAGTGGTCACCAGTGCAGAGTTAATCAGTTTAACAATTTAAAGGCATTTCTAAAGCTGCTATCACGATAAAATTCACACACAACATGGATTTAACTGAGTAGATCAAGAAAATAATATTTTTGAAAAATCGATTTTTTGGACGAAGATCCATTTGGCCTACATCCCCCCTTAACAGACGACGATTCCATCAAAACATTCTTCCCGAGAATCCTCGACTTGACGTGAGGTGACAGTCCATTGACGACTTTCGTGAATGTAGTCATTTTAAATGCTCTGTGGTATGTTTTGACGTGATGTGACCTGATGGCCAATGTAAATTGGCCTTAAACAAACAGCATCATCCCTGGATCAGATAACAATTCCAGCTTAATGTTGACAACATGCACAGAATGTAATGCTCGCTCCACAATATTTTCTACTCTACGGCTCACTCCAAAGATACACAGATGAGCCAAAACATTAAGACCACCTACTTAATAGCTTGTTTGTACATCTTTGAAACGAAATACATAACTGATTCTGCATATCGGGGATCCGACACTTTGTTGTAGGTTTGTGGAGGTATGTGAAATTAGATACCTATGCACAGGACAGGTAATTTTTGTAAATGATGGGCTGCTGATTTGCGTACACAGTGATGGTGCCTGAAAGCGACCCAGATGAGGCCCATAAGATTTACATGGAGCAAATTTGGTTGCCAAAACATCGATGTGAGTTCACTTTAATTTTCCTCAAACCACTGTAGCACTGTTCTGGCTCCAAGACACAATCATACTGCTGAAAGGTGACATTGCCGTCGGGGAAGACATCAAGCACGAAGGGATGCCATGGTTCACAGATGTCAGTGTGTCTTATAACACAGGTCCTATACAAGTCTGAGAGTATGTCTCTCATAGCATAATACTGCTCCCACCATCCTGCATCCATTGTACGCTGAATGTTTAGAGCCACTGTTCACTCCGCCAACGGCCTATGCAGAGACGACCAATGACCTAAAGTAGCAAAAATGTGATTCACCCAAAGAACCAACACGTTGGTCCCGATGGCCCCATACTCACTGCAATCGTAATTGACAGTATCGTTGGGTCAACACATGAACATGTATGGGTGATCTGCTGGGGAACTCCGTGTCCAACAATGTACGACAAATGGTGTGCTCCAAAACACTTATGTGCACCAGCAGTGTACTCTTTCGGCATAGATGCCACTATCCTACTTTACAAAGCAGACAAGCCTCCAAAACCCTAGTTCTGTGAAGAGTCGTGGACGTCAACAATTTAGCGACTAGGGGTAGTTTCACTGTCCTACCTCTTTCCATAGATGCTCACGACTGTGGTATGTGAACACTCTAGCAGCTTCGCCAGTTTCGAACTACTCGTTCACGGTTCTGCGTAACAATAATCCACCGTTTGTCAAAGTCGATTATCTCAGTAAATTTCCCCATTCATCTTCCCTAGTGTGATCTGCTGTCCGTGTGTGTGCTCCATTTACATACTTTTGTTTCCATGTTATATTATTTTTTGTCACAAATATTTGACATTTGTTCCAACTATGTCTTTGTTTCCGAGGGCGTGGTTCGCAGAAGCAGATTAAATGAGCAGCAGTCATACTTCTAGTCTTGCTTATTACAAATATTTAACTGTGATCGAATCCTTGCAATGCCACCAGGTGGCATCCAACGCTGCGCTGGGCAGTGGTTATAATATTTTGGCTGTTCAGCGTATTTCTACTCTATGAGCTACCTACAGAACAGCGCGTATTTTCTGTCTGCTACCTTGTGCAGCTTCGGCTCTTTCCGTGAGAGATCGGCTCCATGGAGCCGTCAACCTCTGCCACTAGCATTGAGCACTTAGACTTGTTCTAGATATTCTCCTGTTACTGTTCTGGTTCTAGGCGCTACAGTCTGGAACCGCGTGTCCGCTACGGTCGCAGGTTCGAATCCTGCCTCAGGCATGGATGTGTGTGATGTCCTTAGGTTAGTTAGGTTTAAGTAGTTCTAGGGGACTGATGACCTCAGAAGTTAAGTCCGATAGTGCTCAGTCATTTGAACCAATTTGTTACCATTCTCTTCTGACCTTGGCTGACAAATCAAGTTCAGTATTACAATAGAAGGAAATTGCGCATGGAAACTATAAAACTGTGGATGTGATTGCTCTCTCTTCTATTCACGTAGACGGCGAGAGCGTGCATACTTCGTTTAATTAATGATTCGCCTAAAGAATGACAACCACTAACAATTTCAAACATGAGTGACTAAATCACGAAGTAGGCTATCATTCATGGTGCGCGGTTGAAATCGGAAATGAGACATCCCTCGCTCGCTGTGTGGTGCGATCTTTGTCTAACTGCCAGATTTATGAAAACATTGTTAAGGATTCGATCACAGCTAAATATTTGTGATAAGCAAGACTAGACGTATGACTGCTGCTCATTTAATTGCCGTCTGCGAACCACGCCCTCGGAAACCAAGACATAGTTGGAATAAATGTCAAGTATTTGACAAAAAATAATAATGTCATTGAAGGTTGTTTTCACTCACTGCCAGTCTTTCACATTTTAACCAGACTGAAGTCGCAAAATTGAATAATTCATTACCAAGAGAGCACGCTCGTGTCCGTAAATAACATCGAATATTGCAGAACATACTTCTGTTACATGCATTAAGGAAGTCTCAGCCTGTGTTACAAACGCAAAGATGGTTACAAAAATATTACGAAATTCCATGATGCAAACGTACTTTCTCCAGCTCTGTAACTGCATCGCTCTGACTAAATGACAATAGCGATAGCATACAGTTGTGTACATTATTACTGTTATCTTGAAATCTCCTTAGGACTTTCACAACTGATGTGTGATTACCTGACAGTTATAACAAATCATACCTAGAGTGAAATGTGTGTGTTAAATCTTCAATGCACTGTTGCCTTGAAACAGCATACGGTCACAAAACCAGAGTTGTAATATAGAAACAACGAAATACGATGAATCCAATATAGTCTCGCAAGTTGTGAGCGAGTAACGTCACATGACTTATTTCCGATTTCCCAGTCACCGATGTCTGGTTTCAGCCTAATTTTAATCACTTGATTGCAAACCGAGACCTGTGGTGGCATGCCATACTATTAGCCACCATGTTTTGTGTTCCGCAGCTATTCTGAAACAGAGATTGATGAGTAGTATTGTAAGCTATGAAATTTCTGAATTTATTTACCGTGTGCTGAGAGTAAAAATGCACGCACATATCTCGGAAAAAAGTTTGGTGTAAATATTTTTATGTATTTCTGTAACTTGTTTGTGTACATCGGTGTATTGTTTAAAAGTGTAACAAAGCTTGTTTCAACCACTTTCTCCTTGCCATATAATATTCTGAGAATTTTGTGATGAAGGAGAATCTTGACAAAGGCTTGCATCACACTTAATATTTTCGAAATGTCAAGACCAATAGATCATAAATTTTTGTGAGTTAAAGCTTAATTGCTGCGTAGGAGGTACGATTTGTAAAATGGTTTTTTACAGCTGCTATAGTCATTACTCCAATAACTTTTTGTTGCTTTCTGGAAATGTACACTTCGTTCTTTGTGAGACTAAACCTGATGTAAACAAATGCGATGATTTGTCAGCAGCCGTAGCACGGGTATAGATGTAGGTCCTCTGCCATGCGCCTCACGGTGGTTTGCAGATGTACTGGTTGGTGGTGGTGCGCTCTTGGAAGTAGGTCCTACTTACGTATAAGATACTGTGTTGCTGTAAATGACAATTTAAGATGTTCTGATGTATTAACAGCCATCGAAGTTTTCCTTAGTCGTACATTAGCTATGTACATTATTTCAAAAATCGTGTATAGTCGCTGTCTCTACTCTTGTGCTCTGCTTGTCGCACTGCTAATGCGCAATCTGAAAATGGTTGACTGCTTCTAGATCAGTAGTGAAACATGCACGTGGAACACAGTTGATAAAAACATTCGGAACAATCAGTTTCTCTCCATTTTTTTCAAGCTTACGGAAAAATATCCGTCGCTAACGATACGGCAGATTGCAGAAATGTCCCCTGAACTTGCTGGTATTTCCGTGTCAAGTGCACCGAGTGCTAGGAAAGAAAAAATACTAACAGACTTACCACACCAGGGAAGATGCGGGAATGTCAGTCGTGTGTCTTACAGAAGTGTGACGGTTTTGTGGAAAATGTATGGTCAAAGATGCAAGCGTTTTTCTTCAAAAACGAAGCGCCTGCAATAAATAAAGACACAAAGTCGTAAACGACGACGATGACCTGCCCAGTTTTAAAAGGACAACATTTTGCGAACTAATAAGAAACATTGGTTTCCAGTCTGAAAATAGAAAACGAAATAGTATAACAGGCAGCGATGATATTTCTTTGCGGAGTAGGCGTTATTTTTTTTCAAATTCGCGAATTTAGACGTGAGAAACTTAATATTTATTACCGTAATGAAACTTTGGTTAATGCGAAACATGTAACACAAAAACTACGGAATGACAACAGTTACTGATAACAGACACGCGTTTGTTGCAAGTCTATCACAAGGGATAAACCCAACGAGAAAAGGAAAGAGGTTAATTACGGAGCGTACAGGTAGCAACTGTGATTTAATTTTAGAGTCTAAGAAAACAGGAGATTTATCACTAAGAAATGAATGGTGAATGGTTCTTAAGTCGTTTAGAGATGTTCTGCCCAAAATTGGAGCCCTCTAGCATTATTGTAAAGGACAATGCATCTTATCACAACGTGAAAGTTGAGCTTAGGTCGCAAAAATTATGGAAAAAGCAGGACATTGTAAACTGGCTGGTGGAAAATGGAGTCAGTGTAGGTCCTTACCCAGTGGCTGCTAGCGAGTATACATTCTGGGTGTTGACAAATTTTTAGATTCAGAAAAATTTGAGTGTGTGAAATTAATAGCGTCTGCTGTACAGAAGTTATTCTTAACAAGTTTATCTCAAACTACAGCTGCTGCCATTAATAATAGCAACAGTAGTAATAATAAAGAAAGAATTATTTTTATGGAATTTTGTTGCTTTGTATGAAATTAAGTACAGTTTAGGGCAATGACGAAATAATGTGTAAGCTTTCGCAACTGTCCATTTTGGATTTTTGTGTAAGTGGTTTTCGTGATTTTTCATATAAATTTACAATATCCCTAAATGATGTGTTCACGAATTTACTTGCAGGCTGAAAATCAAATATTCTTATGCTGCACCCACACAACTTTGCTAACTGTACACTTCCTTATTGACTGTTTGCTTGTAGTCACGCTTATTAGATTTCGTCATCTTTCGGTCGAACGGTCTGTCCTCGGAGGCCCGATTCCTTTGCGGCAGACTTTACCTAGTAATTTGCTTTTCTGGTCCCAGAATGGGATTTTCACTCTGCAGCGGAGTATGCGCTGATATGAAACTTCCTGACAGATTAAAGCTGTGAGCCGAACTGGGACCCTGACTAGAGACCTTTGCCTGTCGCAGGGAAGTGCTGTACTGACAGCTACCCAAGCACGACTCTCAATTTGTCCTCACAGCTTTACTTTTCTGTTAACATTTAAGCCAGATTCAACTTAGTTTGTGTTTACACCGCACACGAAAGCCGATTCCAGCACAGTAAACAACCAACTTCGAACAAACTGCCGTTTGTGAAAATGATTAAATTCAAGTAGTAATGTCTGCTTATTTGGTCATTTGACTAAAATATAAATGATTCGCTGAGATTCATACGGACTAAAGCACACCGCCGTCAATCCCACTATAGGCTGAATATAAAAGAAACCAGTGATAAAGCTTTTCGTGAATTTTCATATAAACAATGTGGGACTACAGCACAGATAAACCTGACTCACCACAAGATCAACAGATTTCAGAAGCATGAATATATGCTGCAGCCTCCCAATCGACAGTGATGTGCTTAGGTCTTTATGATTCTCAGCACCTCAAATGGATTACTCTATGATAAAATTCATAACTTAATATACTAGAACTCATTCACAAACCCTCAAAATAGGTTTGCTGCCAGTACAACTTAAACATATACCGACATCTGATCTAATATTACTACAGTATAGTGATTGAATTATTATATCTGAGGAGTGTGCCGTCATCTACCAGGATTTACACCGAACGAACAGGGATAAATGTCTGCCGCAGTGTACTACCACATGGAGGCACTGACTTAAAACTTCTAGGTGAGTGGCAAGGGCTAGCTGGGCACACCATGAACTATGCACGTTGTTTATCAAAGCTGTAAGGCTATTACATCACACGAGTTACGAATGCGTAGAAGCTCCTTTAAACGTGCACAACTTGAGGTGTGCTCACGACCCTGATGCCAAGTTTCACGGATTATAGAGGACCAGTAGCACGGTAGGTTTAAGTGCCCTATCTTTCCGATTGTAGCATCAATGTTGCGTTCAACAGCATGCAAAGTAAAGTAACCAATAAATCTGCAAGATATTGGACTTTAGGGTGTCCATGTGCTCTTACACAGCAGCCGCCACTGGTCCTACCGCAATTAGGGTTGAATTACAGCAACAGGCTGAAAGTTATTCTTCAGACCAATACATTATTGCTGAAGCTGCTAAGTTTACAGTTCACATTGTCGTTACATTACTGCTGTACCTTTCAGTCTGAACCCATTAGAAATGGTTTTTAGCCAGGTTAAAGAATTTGTCACGAGAAATACATTTAGACATACTGCAATTAATGCATGAAGCTTTGTCACGTGTCACTGATGAATGCTGGCGGAATGCAGAACAGCATGTCAAAAGGAGAAAATGTGGTGCTTGCATGGTTTTATGGATTTTCTTGTTTGATCGCTTCATTACCAACTACTGAAATGTAGTCCGCGGATTTGGATATGGAATGAATTCAGAGATTACCAGACGACTGACTGTAAGTAATCCATTTAGTGGCTTCAGTTTTCAACTATACGGTGAAATTCCTGCAATACTCTTACGTTGTATACAGCTTATGCAGAAAAATTAACCTGTAGTTAAGTTAGGAATTTTCATCACTCCTGTTTTTAATTATAACAGCATGTTAACTAAGAACGAAAGTTGTGTTTTCCATGTGGTCTCCTAATACGCTTATTGTGGGAGTTTTGCAGTATATTATTTCAGTCTGCTTCAATATTAAATTACATTCGAAACTATATTGCTTCTTTGTATTTTACGCCTTAGCTGCAACTCATAACGACACTGCAGGGTAGTTGTACCAGGTGACTGGCCAGCGCATTAAATCCGACGGTAGAACTGTTATCCTGTATTATCGCTTAGTCGATGTGTGCGTTACACACGGCATAAAACGTATCCTAATTATCGTATTTGATTCTACTCTAGACAGATTGGCTTCCGCTCCACGTGAAACTAAATCCAATGAGATTCCAGCAAACGTGGAAGAATACGTAGTGTAATGTCTACATCGGGTTTAGTTTTATGATGAACACAGCACAGTATGCTTTCACATTAGAAAATATGGACTACAGACAGTCTTAATTTTTTGTGAGTAGATAGTTACGTTTTAAATAATAACTTCAAATTATAACAAGAGCTCTTTGCACGCAAAATAATAAATGGAAATTACTCTATGAACAATTGTGGTATCCTTTTGTATGGACAGCCATTTTGCGAAGTTTTGTCCTATATAATGTACAGATAAACTAATTCGTTATATAGGTCAAAACTTTGCAAAGTGACTACCCATGTGCAAAAGGATATCACAACTGTTTCATTTACATTTTTCATCAGACTGAAGTCACAAAAATTATAATTATTAATTAATGACGACGGGCATAAGGTATGATCGAACTTTTGACCTCATTTGCAGCAAGGCAGCTCCAGGAGCACAACTTAATTTAGGAAGAGCTTATGATGGCTTTTCTCAAAACAAAGGTTATTTGATAGTGTCTGTAGAAAAAAAGGTCTGGGATGCACTAGAAGAGGAGGAGGAGGTGGAGGAGGAGGAGGAGGAGGAGGAGGAGGAGGAAAAACACACAACAGAGTGGAGATGTACTGTGGAAGCCTGAATTGTGTGAAATGAAAGGACAGGTTGGTTGCAGCAAAGAACTGGTGAGAGAGGGCAGAGCATTGTCACCTCTCTTCATAAGTGTTGTTTTGGATGACAAAGACTAAATTGGCAGAAAAAAACTAGAGATGATGAAAGCAATAAAGTTCGCAGATAACTTGATCTGAGGAAACGAGGAGGAGATTCGTGAACAGCTGGATGCTTGGGGAGAAACTGTGAGGCAGTATAGGGTGAAATTTAATGGTAACAACTGTGGGAGCTTGCTTACAACTAGAATTAAACATGGAACAACTAGCAAAATAAGGACTGGAGGTGAACAGTTGCAGGTGGCGAGTGTCAAGTACTTTCGAAGTGTGATAGAGGAAAATGGAAGAAATGAGAAAGAAGTGAATGTGGCAAATGGAAAAGCATTACTGCGAAGTGTTAGGAGCCTTGTTTGGAAGAAAGATGTCCCACAAAAAAGCAAGTAGTATATAGAAGTTACTGCATGCCAGTACTGATCTGTGCATCTGAAACATGGGTATGGGTAATTAAAGAGATGTAAGAATACAGGAATGTAAAATGAAGTTCCTCAGAAGTAGGATAGGAGTAACAAGGAGAGAATGAGGAATGAAAGAGTAAAGGATATAGTGAAAGAGGGACACTTGCAAAGCAGAATATAAACATCAAGGCTAAGATGGTATGGATACTTAAAGAGAATGGTAAACAATTGGATTCCCAAGAAGATACATGAAACGGGGATGTGTAGGAAATGACCATGAGGAAGACCAAAGGACAGATGGCTGGAAGTTGTGGAGGAGTGTGTTAAAAATAGAGGTGATGACTGGACTAGAGTGGAAATGCAATCAAAAGCTTTAACTGCCACACCTCAATACTCAGCAAGACAACAGTGAAAGTTCATTCTGATTTGTAAAATTGTACATGGTCATTTGGCAGGTACTGCACCATTTCAATCAAATCTATCTATCCTTCCTTCACAGATGTGGCTTATAACATCCAGGGCAGGTAGAAGCACTTTGATGATCGGTACTCTCACACCTTTTTCTCAAAATAGGGATACCTTCCCATGCCTCACTTTCATTTAAGCCTCACCTGGTCTTAACTACATGGGACTTCTGTTTGTCCAACCATAGCCACCATACTTTGGATATCTTTAGGCCTGTTATGTCTGGATTACAATCTGCCACTTTCTTGAAATCTAAGAAGTCAGATGTATTCATGTTACTGATGATAAATGGTTTTATTTGTCTTAATTTCCATATCATGTCATTTACACCTTCTGGAACAATACATTTAGTAACTCAAGAATAAACAATTTGTCCTGTTATGGTGAAGGTTAGTGAATAGTAAGCAATGAGACTTACCTTTTGTGCTTGACAAGCTTTTGCAGGAACACATTCACTACTTCAACTTATGAATTTAGTAGTATTTATTACCTCCATTTTTCAACTTTCCCCTCATTGCTGGGACAGTACTTATTCCTTTGTCATCTTTCCACTCAAACTATTACAAGCATCTGCTGTCTCCGCCATTTTATCTAACACTAAGTAGTAAGCAAACTGAACATACGTTGACAGCGGTAGTTGTTAAACTGCGTACCATCTGTTGTCTGCATTTGATAATAAATTCTCATTTGTGGCAGTGTCAAGCCTTTTTATATGGTGTTAGGCTTGACATGTAGATCTCATTTGACACAAAACATCAAAGTTCCTTTTAATGGCACTTGGCGCCTTCTCTATTTCAAATTTTGAATTCTGCATTTATTTACATGTACATATACACTGTACAAGCCACCTTACAGTGCATGGTGGAAGTTACTTTGTACCATACTAGTTATTCTTTTTCTTGTTCCACTTGCAAGTGGAGTGAGGAAAATTACTGTCTATATGCCTCCATATGAATCCTAATTTCTCATATCTTGCCTTTGTGGTCCTTGTGTGCAACATATGTTAGTGGCAGTACAATCATTTAGCAGTCTGCCACTAAAACTAGTTATCTAAATTTTCTGAGCAGTATTTCGCAAAACGAACATCTTCCCTCTAGGAATTCCCATTCAAGTTAACGAATCATCTCTGCAATAATTGTCTTGACTGAACCTACCAGGAAAAATATAGCAGCATATCTTTTAATTAGGCTACTTCCATGTCTTCCTTTAATCCTTCTTAGAGGGGGACACCACACACTGTTTGTACTCAAAAGTTGGCAGTAGAAGTGTTCTATACTCTGCCTCTTATTGATGAGCTACACTTTCCTACAGTTCTCCCCCTAAACCTCAGTCAACCATTCATCTTCCCCGCAACTAACTTCATGTGCTCCTTCCATATCATATTGTTTTGAAACATTTCTTTCCAATATTTAATTGGTGCGAATGTCAAGCACCACACCACTAATACTGTATTCGAGCATTAGACGATTGTTTTTCTTACTCATCTGCATTAAATTACATTTTTTCTCATTTAAAGCAAGCTGTCATGAATGACAGCAAATAGAAATTCTGTCCAAGTCATCCTGAATCCACCTGCGGTCAATCAGCAAAGACACTTCCCCATACACTGCAGTGTCATCCGTGAACAGACACAAATTTTTTAGTGAAGAGTCTCAGATTGCTGCTCACCCTTTGCGCTGGAACCACTCTTTCTCTATATACATAAAAATCAATCACTCTTCCCTGTGGTACTTCTGATGATACCCTTGTCTCCAATGAATAATCACTGTCCACGACAACATACTGGGTTCTATTATTTAAGCAGGCTGAGCCACTGTCATTTTTGAGAACCTGTTGTGTGCTTTGACTTCCACTGAACAGTCTGCACTAAGGCACAGTCAAGTGTTTTCTGGATAACTAGGAATGTAGAATCTCCCTGGTGCCCTTTGTCAACAGTTCACAGGATATAATGTTTTTTGGGTGAAATATGCTGTCTAAATCTTTGCTGAGTTATGGGTAGCTTTTCAGTCTCAGGCAAATTTATTATATTTGACTATGCTCAAGAATTCTGCAGAAAACCAATGTTATTGATATTGTTCTGACTTTGCCTGCTCATTTTCTTTACCTTTTCATGTATAGGGGCCACCTGCATTTTTTCCACTCACTTGGGACATTTGACTCAGTGGGAGCTACGTGACAAATGTAATACCAAAGATTACTCTCCGTAAAACCAAACTGGGATCTTACCAGGAACTGACCATCTTTTTTTCAGTTCTTTCAGCTGCTTCTCAACACCAGGGATGCCTATTACTGTATCACCCACACAGAGTCTTGCAATAGTACATTTGTTCTATCCATCTGTGTGAATGAATTTACAAGCAAAAACTAAGACTTCAGCTTCCCTGTTATCTTCTATTGCCACAGCAGACCTGACAAGAGTGACTGAATAAAAAACTTTGACCTGCTTAGCAATTTTATACAGAACCAGAGTTTTCTCAGTTTCTTGGCAAAGTATTTCACTATCATATGATGGTGGGAGTGGTCTACAACAATTATTATTTCTAGTACTGGCAGATCATATTATTGAATGAGTAATCCATGTTCTAATGAAACCACAATACAATGTAATTTAATGAGTAAGTTGTCTTCATTCATGTTAACAGAACTTGACACAATAAGAACAATCCTACTCTAACAAGGCCACAATAGGGGTCACTCCTTATATTTGTATCATTTAAATGAGCTATGTAATAAGTCTCCTCTGTCATGCAACTATTTGTTAAAAGTTTCATAAGCAATGCATTTTTTTAATTAAATGAGTGCTGACTTGTTTCAATCTTGTTCATTCAGCCTTGGACTTGAAAATGAGAGTAGGAGTGGAAATTTATACCCATCATGGAACACTTAATTATCCTGTCTGCTTCACACTGCCATGTGTGGATTGTTATCTACAGGATAATACATGGACTCTTACCTTTCTGTTTTGTAATATGAAGCAGTAACTTCATAACAGAGTGAAGGGGAAACTCCACATTGTTTTCACAACTTAATTTCAATAACAGATATAAATTTTAATTTTTTTAGTATTACAATAAAACACTGATTTTTAAAGTGTTTCATATATTACACAAAAGCACTAAAATAAACAGCTCACATACACTGGCAAAAAGTCTTGCGCGTTTGTTACTTTAAATATGATCAACCTATTTAGTTGTCTCTTCTGTCCATTCCACTTCCATCATTCACTTTTTGCTGCTACTTTCGATGGAGGTTCACCAGTAGAATCTGCTGAGGTTTGTTTCCTTTTCCTGTCACCTCTGAATCCACCTCTGCCACCACCTACCAACATATCACAAATTGTAATTTCATGATAGCTACAGCATAAATTATTATAAGTAATTGGAGCACACCATACCTCTGCGGCCACGTTTATTTTGGTTGTAATGGAATCTTCTCTTCTGTATGTCTTCCATAGTCTTCTTGAGAAACTCTTCCTCCTCTTCACCTTCCAGTGCTCTCACTTCAATTTTTACATTCCCAATTTCTATAGTTGACTCCCCAATTTTTTCAAGGACCTGAAAAATTGTATTAATGATGTTCAGGTGCTATCAGAGAATCGATCTTAAAATCTTACATAGTACTTCTACTGAAACAATATTTTCTAAACTATCATTAACTTAAAACTCCTTTTGACTTACTTTCTGTGAAGTTCTTCCCTACACACTACCTCCTTTCACAAAAGAAAGACACTGTAGCTTCAGAATTAATTTAGGTAACTTAATACTTCTATTCCACATCAATATTTACAGCCATTCTAATTCAGTTGCTACTTTAATCGTGTTTATCACATGGATCATAGTCTTTAGCAACTTATTGTTTGTACTGGGTATCTTTCACCTAATCATATTAGCTATATTCTGAGATTTTTTGTCTCTTTGTGGTCTATTAGTACATACTCAAGAGCCAAGTTGCATACGAAGCACGGGTGACTTAAGAACCTCTGAAGATGCCTAATACAATTAGTGATAAACGCGACAAAAACAATAAAAATACAGCTGTAAAAGCCTGATATTCACCACTACCACTCAAATTCTAATGTAGATATCCTTTTACAAATTACTAACAAAGATAACGAATAAATTGAGGCACTGAGGCCCAAGTACATAATCGAATTTGAAGGTTTTAGCATACTCCTGACATCTGTTGATCCTATATTGAACCACCTGTATATAAAACATTCAAGAAAAGCTGTCTCACCAATTTATTTGATATTCATTTTCATATGAACCCAAAACACAGAGCATAATTTATGTTGCTTTGTGATAATTGCTACAAAGGGTCGACAACATAATTTATGTCTACATCCTGTACACTATGTGATCAAAAGTATCGAGTCACCTGGCTGAAAATGACTTAAGGTTTCTTTGGGAATGGCAGCCCATTCTTCGCGGAGTGCTGTACTGAGGAGAGGTATCAATGTCAGTCAATGAGGCCTGGCACGAAGTCTGCGTTCCAGAACATCCCAAAGCTGTTCTATAGGATTCAGGTCAAGACACTGTGCAGGCCAGTCTATTACAGGGATGTTATGGTATAACCACTCCACCACAGGTGCTCAATCGTGTTGAAAGATTGAATCACCATCCCTGAATTGCTCTTCAATGGTGGGAAGCAAGAAGGTGCTTAAAACACGATCGCAACATAACAGCACCGCCTCCGAATTTTACTGTTGGCACTACACACACTGGCAGATGACGTTCATGGGCATTCACCATACCCACACCCTGCCATTGAATCGCCACATTGTGTACCGTGATTCGTCACTCCACACAACGTTTTTCCACTGTTCGATCAGCCAATGTTTATGCTCCTTATACCAAGCGAGGCATCGTTTGGCATTTACCAGAGTGATGTGTGGCTTATGAGCAGCTGTTCAACCATGAAATCCAAATTTTCTCACCTCCCGCCTAACTATCATAGTACTTTCAGTGGCCCCTGATGCAGTTTGAATTTCCTGTGTGATCTAGATAGATGTCTGCCTATTACACATTATCACCTTCTTCAACTGTTAGCGGTCTGTCAGTCAACAGACAAGGTTGGCCTGTACGCATTTGTGCTGTAAGTGTCCTTTCACATTTTCATTTCACCATCACATTGGAAACAGTGAACCTAGGGATGTTAAGAAATGTGGAAATCTCGCATACAGACTTACGACAAGCGACAATTACCTGACTACGTTCGAAGTATGGAAGTTCCACAGAGTGCCCCATTCTGCTCTCTCACGAGGTCTAATGACTACTGAGGTCACTGATATGGAGTACCTGCCATTAGGTGGCAGCATAATGCACCTAATATGAAAAACTTATGTTTTTAGGGGTGTCCGGATACTTTTGATCACATAGTGAACATAATTAGCAGTACTTCACAATCTGAGACATATCGGCAGTTTTTTTCCAATTCTCAAGCCACAGAATGTGCTGAATTAAAGTAAATACAAGGCCCATGAAACAATGGAATAGGCCATTTCTCTCTCTCTCTCTCTCTCTCTCTCTCTCTCTCTCTCTCTCTGTGTGTGTGTGTGTGTGTGTGTGTGTGTGTGTGTGTGTGTGTGTGTGTGGTGGTGGTGGTGGTGGTGGGGGGGGGGGGGGGGGGGGCACCTGTCTTCAATTCATTATTCATAGAAGCTTCTATATGACATACATAATGCATTAAAAATCATTAAAAAATTGCTGAATAGTGTCAATGTGATGCTGAAATACTGGATATGCAAAGGGTCAAAGAGAAAGTTTCATTCCCAATTATTTGTGACTGAATATGCTGTATTTGGTAAGTGACTATCTGTTACCGACATGTTCAAATGTTAAGGTAAGAATTGTTAAACACAGCTCATTGGGGAACAGCTAAGATGGTGTGTAATGAGTATTTGTTTTATAGGAAGAAATTCCAAAACAGAATTTCCAGCTGTAGAATGTATAATAATGTGTGAAAATGTAACAATATCTGTAACAGCAACTTCAAAGACAACCGAAAGATTGTTGCACTGACTGGCGCCCCACATTTAGAGCTCTGAACTAATTAGGCAAACAAGGCTTATCCTGAAAGTGAATACTGCAAAATCCCTCCCTGCAGGAAGTATTGCTGTACTGGACAATGTAGTGGTGCACACATGCATGCACTGTGCTAGTTACCTCTAAAAATACACAGTATCAGCACCACATAGGTGATCCATCAGCAGGGATAAGACAAGTGTGTGGAATGTTCTCCATAGCAACTACCACTACCCGTATCAAACCATGGAGACCTTAAAATCACCCATAGACTGCCCCACGGTGACAGTTTCATTGCTGGTCTGTCTCTCAGGCCTCCATGACAGATCTCTCTCATCCAGTCCAATACACAGATAAGACCAGCTATATGGGGGAGGGGAGTATCAAATCTGGGTGTAACACTTTGTAGGGATATGAAATGGAATGATCACATAGACTCAGCTGTGGGCGAAGCAAATTGTAGACTTCAATTTATTGCCAGAATACTGGGGAATTGCAATCAGTCTACACAGGAGATTGTGTACAAATCACTTGTATGACCAGATCGTGAATACAGCTGAAGTGTGTGAACCCTTACCACATACGAATGATAGGGGTAGAGGACATATACGCATGTGACCCACTCTAGAATATTGCTCAAGTGTTTGGGACCCACACCAAATACAATTAACAGGAGTACTGAACATATACAGAAAAGAGTGGCACAAATAGTTACAGGTCTATTTCATCTGTAGAAGGGTGTCACAGATTACGCTGAAGAAATAGACCTGGCAGACACTCTAAGGTAGACATAAATTATCACGACAAAAATCTATTAAAGTTTCAAGAACCGGCTTCAAATGATTACTCTAGGAATATACTCCAACTCCCTACATACAGCTCAGAGTGATCATGAGCATGACCACAGGCATTCAAACAATCATTCTTCCCACACTCCATACATGAATGGTATCAACAAGGCATGGGGCCAATCACTGTAGCAGATATTAAACATCCTGAGCAACGTCTGGCACTGATGCAAGTATCCAATAATTGTTTTGTGAAATACATTCAGTGGATGCATCATGTTAGTTGGACACGCAAACTGGTCTTCAAAGTTAGTTTCCAAATGTTTCACCACAAAACTGATTAGTTGAGATGGATTAAGTTCATCGAAGGCTGTTGAATGCTGTATAACTGGTAGAGTTTGTTGAAAATCATCAGACAGTAAAATTAGCTGTTCATTTCCTTTCAAATCTGTGTGCCTTCAATGGTTTTGTGTGTGCCACAGTACATTTATTCCATTTGAGTTAGAGTGCTCTACCCATGACAATTTTTGTTGGTACTGCATGTTTGTGTCTCAGATTTCTATATTCAACAACAATTTCAGTGCTGAATGTGCTGTTTAGCCACCCCCCAAAAGAAGAGGTGCCATAAAGTACGATCCATCACTTTGGCTTTTAATTGTATGCATAATTTTGTTGTACACTGTGTTTTTCTGGAATCCATTTCAGATTATTCATTTCAACAAATGTATCAAATTCATGAACATTAGTGTTTGTTTCTCATGGCAAAACATGACCAAAAAGGTCATTCACACATCAAATTTGGCACAGCCTTTCCCAACTGTACTAGCACTTCGTTAGCAAATGCCAAACATATGCCCTCAATCTAAACCACGGCCTCATGACACACACACTTGGTACGAACTGAATTTTCAGATTTTGATCATAGCATGCAAACTATGTAGGGTGTATTCACTCATTTAGTCTGTTACCACCCCCCCCCCCCCCCCCCAAAAAAAGATCTTCCCAAATGTGTGGGAAGCACAGTTTGAATACGAATGTAAACATGCACATTTGCTGTGGTTGAATAGTATTATATGCATCAGCAAGTGACATGTCCCAATATGGATAGTTTTCAAGAAGATTTAAGTATTGGCAAGCTTCACAGTAAGTGGCACGTATTTCATCAAATACTTCAAGGAAAGGGACTTGTAACCTATTTCAATTTTCTTGCAATTCCATTTAAGTCTTTTCAAACGTCAAGATATACGGACTTCCATCTCTACCTAACACTAAAAACACTATAGCTAAACTAACTACACCTTTCACAATCATTTCCCAAACTAAAGAGAAAACATGCTATTTTATTGGAACAGACTAATTAGTTATTTAAGTGAAGTATGAATGAAATTCACACACACAGTCATGTCTGGAACACATTATCAACACAATTCTGTGATAACTGCAAGACAGATTAAAGATGAAAAACAACAAACTACTACAGCACAAGGTGTCAACAAAGAAAAGATCTTTGTTCTCAACAGCCCAATAAGTTCTCGAGATGTCGATTCAACTTGACAGCAGCCCCACTAACAACACAATTTTTGGCATTGTCATGATTCCTGATCTACAGGATGAAGGCACAATGGGGCCCACCTCACATTGTTAATGAGGTCACTGTTACTAATACATTTGAAGAAAACCAAATCCAAGACATTGGCTAATCATTCCAAACTGCACCAGCAAATCATTGATCGTTACTAACTGCATTGCCTCCAAGATCACCAGATTTGAACCCATGTGATTTCTGGCTGTGAGGTTACCTAAACAACGGGTTTTATCAATGGTACACTAACACTTTGAAGATATGCATAGCGAAGGGAGTAGCCAACATTCCATATGATATATTTTGGGCAACAAAAGAAAAAGCTATAGTGAGGTTCCACGGTGTTGTGGATGCAGATTGTCATCACACTGAGCAATGTTTGTAACCTGGAACATAAACACGGTATACAATTAACAAATGTTACCTTCTTGAGTGAAAATTAAAATTGATTCTCTTGCATGTCCTTACAAATATTTCCACCAAGTTTCATTTCATTAAGCGATGTTCCGAATTTGTTGACAAAGTGAATTTTCAACAAATTTGCTTCCACACCTTCCTCAGAAGCCAACCCTACATTCTTCAATCGCTGTAGCAGCCTTATACAGCTCGATGAACTGAGGTATTCAAATGCCAATTGTAAATTTTGCCATGTTTCTGTAGCAGTCACTGCTGCACAAAGTTTTGGATATGCAGATGATGTTGGGTAATGCTTTCTGTACTTTTTTCGGTCTTCCATTAGTGCCAGTGATTGCTCCCCATAATGCTCTATGTTTTAAGAAAATTTCAACTATGAATTTCCAGCTCTCACTAGTTATACGAGTCAACTCTTCACCATTAAACAGTGTTTGTCCAGCCAAAGCCACCTTAGATATATTAAGCTTTTTCAGAAAATGACTAATTTTTCTTAACAAAAATACGATACCACCACATGGAACACATGTGAAACACGATAACCCCAGGGTGTCTACGTGGACAAGGAAAAAAAAATTCCCGGATTTCCCAGTTAAAAACACAATTTCTCCCGGATGAAATTGCATATAAAGCGGGTGAAAATACATCCAGGTTAAGTAACAGTATACTTTCCCTCGGAGCTATGAAACGTATCAGTCCTTTGAATCGTAAAGGTTTTATACCGGCGGAGGACGTCCCACCACTTTAGGAAACGAAATCCTGGAAAAACAATGCGTTTGGAAAGTTGTTTGATGCAAGACAATTATTTTTGTATTGCGAAAGTATATACACAAATTCCACAAATTACAGAACGGTACCGTAGCTTCCGAAACTCGGAAATAGAGATTGCGTTGAGCGATGCACTTTTGTCAGCCAGTCATAGCTCATTTCACGTGACCTCGCTAGCGAATGACGGCAGTTATTCAGATAACGAGGCCTACGAGAAAGACAGGCCGCGGCGCCTACGAGAAAGGCCGCGGCGCGTACGTTACAAAGTTACGCCGAGCTCGCTCAACTCTGCTAAGTGCGTTTCTACACCGGTTAACTCGTAAGCAGATGTGTATGTACAAACGAGAATTGCATCGTCTATTGGCATCCACTGTTATTAGTCCTACAATGATAGGAAGTCCGTAGGCCTACTAACAGGCTCTAATTTGGCAATTAAAATCGTGCCAAAATGATTATCAGTTGCGTAGAAAAGTCGAAGTGTTCTGGCATGAGGAGACTTGTGATATTGCTCAGTAACACATTATGCACATTTTTTTGAAGGTCAATTACACTTTTTGGCATCGATTGCATAATTTTTTATCTATGAAAGAACATCATTAAATATGAAAACTTACCTGAAACTCTGTCTTTTTTTAGCGTGTGTTACATGTTAAGTCATATCAAATACAAATGTGCCGGTAAAATTTTAAATAGTGGCATAAATTACTTATCTTCTGGACCCGACATTTTTCAAATAGCTGATCCTCAAAGTGTTACGTTTTGAATGAGAGTTATAAAGCCCTGTGATTTAAGAAATTCACTGCACATTCTCACACGTAACATAAATCATCTTGCATGGAAATTTACTTTAAAAGTAACGCATCTCAAGCCACTATTCGTAATATTTTCTGGTGATCCGTTAGAAATTTAAACAGTTGTGACGTCACGCACATCGAATGCACGTTAGTTGTTACGGACGTACTGCATAATCTTCGACCTAAAGCCTTTGACACTTTTCGGTGTCGGCAAACTGGTCTGTGCATTGTGTAAATTACCCATTTTCTATCCAACTAAACTTTTATTTTGGTGTTATTCTCTGATTTATGTTTCATTGCTGCAGTATTATTCAGCAGTAGTGGACTAAAGTTCTTTGTCAGCGTATCTGATCTTACACGTCAAACCTACAAAACTAACTGAAATCTAAAACAATGAAAAATCCCGGAATTCTAAAAAATTCCCGGGTTTTTCCCGGATGAAAAAATTCCCAGGTTTTTCCCGGATCTCCCGTATGTCCCAGGCCGTATACACCCTGAACCCAATTAACAAAAGATGGATACTAGCGGTCATTACATTCCATTTCCAAACAGATGGTACGTTATGAGTGTGAAAACTTTACTAATCTTTTCCTGGGCTCATAACCTACTGGATATTGACTTAAAACAGTCTTAAGATATTACAAAGTTAACTTAGTACGAGTGAAATTCACATACAACATATTGATGTCAGGCGCACAGATAATCAAAACAATGTATTCTATGATTACGATGGATTTTAAGGAGACTAAACACCTATGATTATCAGTCTCTGCATTCGCCATCCATCTGCATCTAGAGTACACGTAAATCCCATGTGCAAGTGCAAGAATGTTTCCTAAATGTTTGTGTATCATTTATCAAAGGCAGGACATGGGAACCAGCCTGGGATTTTCTGCCGTAGGATGTGAAAATCTGCCTAAAAACCACATCCTATATGGCCATCATTGTCATCAATCTGCGAGGGTTACTGGATCCAGGTCAGGGTTGCCTCCTAGTGTCCCGACACTCTGCTATCTCGTGGAGGGAGTTTAGTCTGTGATAATTGGAGTATGATCAAATATGGAAAACAAATTGCTGTCAGCACATGAAAAAAAAAACAGTTGTTACAACACATTGTACTTTTCATAAAAAGAGTTGCAATATAATATGTTAACCCAGCCACTGCAGTTCATCTTACAGATGTGACTCCCCCAAATACAACAGCATGTATGAAGTGTAATATGGTGCATTCAAGAGCTGTAGATTACACTGGAAGTTCAAACAAAATTGGCAGAACTGTTTTTTTCCTACATATTTGTATGGTTTTTAATTCATTCAACTTTTACCTAAGATTTAACGGTTTGGTTCAGTTGCTGGTAACTATTTAATGCAATGTGTTGCATTTTGATTTTTTTTTAAATATGTTGCTTTCAACTTAGAAATGCATTTTTTCAGAGGACCATTTTTTTTGAAGAAATGGAACAGTGTGTTTCGACAAGGCAATAAATACTTCTTTGTAATGCGGTTTGTCAACTAATTGAGAAAGTTGAAGAGACAGGCTAAGTGTTGCATGCCAAACGAACTGGAAGACCACCTAAACCCAATGATCAAAAGTTGTTTGATATTTTGGACTATGCATGAGAGACCAGCAAAATCATTCCACAAATTGTGACAAGAAAGAGCTACTGAACTTGCAACCACACAGTAGTAAGGCAAACATTTAAATCTTCCCACATAAAGTGACAGCAATGCATGAATTGAAAGATCCGTTACTGCAAATTATTTACATCTTTTACTAAGAGGAACACCACTTCTATTCCTGACTGCACCTACACAGATGAGGCTGGTTCCATCTCTGTGGTCATGTTAACAAGACTCATTGTCGACAGAGGAGCCTCATGCTGTTCTTTTAATGCCATTGCATGATCAGAAAATTGGAATGTGGGTAGCAATATCCAGATGGCACATTGGATGTTCATTATTGTGCTAAAGGAAGACAAAATCAAATCAAGAAATTCATAACAAGAACAGCGAGAAGGCTAAAAACATAACTGACATCTTTTGTATTTGCAATACTAAAGGCAAGATGAGAAAATAGGGAAGCCAGCAGGTGGGCATCCCCAGTGCTCTGCTTTCAACAGGAAACTTCCCACAGCTGAGCCATTACAGTCAAGAGCACAACATACTCTTGAGAGTGCAACATCTACAATGGAAACTTGGCTGTGGCAAAAAAAGGAGGCAAACTGCAACTAAAAGTAACTGAAGCACAGTAAAAGGGATGAAACAGTGGTCTGGCCAAGGAGGCAGATCCCCAGACCCACTACACAACAGGAGCTACCCCAGCTCCACACAGATTAAGATCTTATAACTGAGAATAAAAATCACATTCATGGAGAAAGCCGAGAACCAGTTCAATCACTGAAAGGTCTGTCAATATCCAAGGCAACGAGTCATGAAGTCCATATTTAGCTATGAGGACCAAACGTAAGGGGCATTCCACCAACTGTAAGGCTCTGCAACCACAATGTGAGGGTGTCTTAACACAAAACTGATATGATTAACATGGAGACAACATAGAACAGTGGATTCCTTCTGGGAGAAGCAAAAGGCTGAGCGCCATGTTGCAGCAGTCCCCTCGATTGTGCCACGGTTATCAGATGGGGCAGCAGCCCACCATACGTTGTTCTATTTCCAAGGTGAGCAGATAGCTTATGTACACCTGCAAATCCACACATGGATCATCAAAGTAAATAAGTGCTCCTCTAGCCAAACTGTTTGTCTATTTGTTGCCCTGGATACCCACATGACTTGGGATCTAGAGAAAGGCAACTGTCTGTAACTGTAAATTTTATTTGGAACATTTTTACTGTTGACTAAGCCCTATGGCTATGGCATAGCATTTATCTGGAACATTTTGCTGTTGACTAACCCTTATGATGTCTCTTCTCTTGTCACACAATACATAATGCGTTACAACTTGTTCTGAGAAGGACCAGTTTATCAGAATTTTTGATGCGCAACTGGCTGGCTGATTCCCGTTGTATCCATTGTGTAAAAGCTTAATACATGGCTTGTCTTACATTTGTTGATGAAGCTTTCTTTCCTGAAGACCGGCAGAATTTTAATTTGATGTTATCAGAAGTGTGGGATGGGCTGCACTGTTCCTTGTTTAGCAGAATGTGGGGAGGGTAGTGATGATGGTCAGTGAATTTCACCATGCTGTCAACTATCGGAAATACCAGTACCTAGCTTTTTACGAACATTTTAATACATTTAAACAGCAGGTCTCTTGGATCCACATATAGTTGAAACTGAACTGATTTTATGAATAGACCAAAGGCAATAGTATACACTGCTAAAGGAGAAAAATTAATTCATGCAATATAATCACACTGAGCATTAACACTACAAAATCAGGAGGTTCAACAAAGGCACTAAAGCCAGAACTGTTTAGACAGCATTGTTGGTTTTCAAGATTAGCAGCAAATTATTCCAGTGTAACATCAGCCCAAAGTGGTCAGATTTCTGCTGATTCAGTGCTTGGGAACTGATACGTTAAAATATTGTTATTCATTTTGCTTAGTGAAAGTGCTGTATTACAGTAAATTGTAGCAATTAATAACTGATACAACTCACAGCTGTGACTGTTGAGAAATGTGGAAGTTAACAATACTTTGTGAATCTTAGGTTAAAAACAACAGCAGCAGGAAGAAAATTTGGAGTCACAGAAGTGGCATCACATGAAGATCAGATCAACAATCACCAGTTCAATATGCCAAATTTTCAGGGGACCCAGTCAGGGAAGGATTCATTAACTGGAGCAGAAGGTTTTTAGTGCTTGCCAGGGAGACAACGAAAACTTCGTGATTACTAAAATGATCCAAATGAGGACACTTGAGACAAACGAGGAAGTTTTTAATTGCACATGTTGTGGAAATCAAATCAAGTACAAGCTGCTGCTTGTCAATCCTTAAGGGGATGGGGCTTAAGTTACAATGCAGAACATTCACTGAAGGAGTGTCCACAACATTTGACAAAAAACTACAATTAGTATATTAGCATCATATACTCAATTTTTAAAGAGACTGTTTACAATAGACAGTGTTAACTTTTTAAGCAGATCTTAAGACAGTTCACCTCATTGCAATGAAAGACACCTCACATAATTGTAATAACATTAAAGATTAAAATCACAAAAACTTAAAAAGGGTCCATTTGACATCTTACACCGCCATGCACATTAATTCTCTGAAATATCATTTAGTGCCCTGGAAAATGAATTTTAAGTTTATTACATGTTTCCGTAACTCATGTGAGAAAGCGAGTGAAAATATTGTAAAGAGAAGATGAAAATGTTTCAGACTTTTTCAGATTTTTCACTTAATGAAAAGGGTAGCTTGTTGCTGTAAATTTAAACAAATGGCTCCAAGTGTTTGCAGAAGGTCACCTTATAGGAGATTACAAAATAGTCTATATATCACCTCAAAACCACAATGAAGATCATGTCCAGAGCAAAATATCACAATATGACCAAGACTCAAGTGGCCATGTGGTGTTCTCTAGTTTTCAGACTGTCTGAAAGCTGAAATATTTCTACCATTATGCTTTCCTATGGCTCAACACATTCTCTATGTGATGAATAGTAATCTAGTCATTCCATATAATTGTTAATATGACCAAAGAGATTCACCAGAAAACTCAAAACAGTAATTACACAGTTAAAATAAAAGCAGACAAATGTTGGTCATCTCATACCCTCATGAGGCAAAATTCAAAGTAATGCTCATTGAAACTCTTAAAACTAGAGGGGAAAAAACTAGTCCAGCTTTTTGAACTTATGTTCCTGTTCAGGAAGGAAAAGGGTTGATTGGGTGTGAACTTTATTTTCTGAAGTCTTTTCTATCTTTTGTCTTATCTCTCAAGCTGGAAGTTGAGAACCAATCCTGCTTTCCAACTTAGCCCAAAAAACCCAATTTTCCTCACAAATGAAGGAACATCAAAATGCTGACACTTAAGGATTTTTCCTTCTTACTTAAAGGTTTTATACTGGCAGTATTTTGAATTTTGCTTGATTAAGGTAAGTACTGGCCATCAATTCTGCCTGATATTAACTGGTATTTCATACTCACAGCTTTTGTAGAATTTTCACCTTGAAGTCTGATCCAACCTTCTTCATCCCCTTTGTCATAAGAAATGTAAGCTACATCTGCCTCATAGCCTGACAGTTTCTCATTTATTTGCTCCCTTGAAATATCACTGGTAAGGCCTTTCAGATGCAAGATTGCACCCTTGGGGAGAGCCTTTTTATCAGCCTGAAATAAACATATTAAATGATTAATATGTGTTAGAAGACATTTCTAGAATGAATCAGTAACTGCATTCATCACAAGAAGATAATCATTGAAGTGACACTATGCCAAAGAATCAAACAATGGAAAATCCAGGAAGGAATGTAGCAATATTAGAGATGCTGAGTCACAGATAAAGCACAACAAAAAGATTCTCATAATTACAGCTTTTGGCCATTAAGGTCTTTGTCAATAATACACACCTGTGTGTGTGTGTGTGTGTGTGTGTGTGTGTGTGTTTGGTGAGTAGCAACTTTCCTTCTCTAATACTGTTACTTAACCAAATAATTCCCAGCTTTTAAAATAAGAGATGTCTCTTGCAATGACACTGAAAATTAATTTCTAACATCAAATTAACCTCAGTGGTATAAATCTCCCCTTTAATTATGTCTCCTGGAATGAACTTTGTTTATGACTACAAGTTACGGTCTGGAGATACATACTTGGATTACTGACGGTACAGGATGGATTTATCTACAATATTTTTCTTTTATATTAATATTTGAGTTCAGTTAAGTGTACATAAATATACAAACCTCATTCTGTGCACCACCTTTCCTCTTTGCCTTTGCTTCTTCTCGTTCTTTTCTCTTTTCTTCTACATAGACAGATCTGTGTAAAATAACATTTTTTTTCTAAATTAATATGAATGTTTTAAAATAGCTGTATTATCTCTATCTTACCACACAGCAAAAGGAAAGTAACAACAAATAGCATATATACGAAATAATCAAGAGCAATTTGCTGAAAAAATTGACACATTGGCTGATTTGTTCACTTATTTAGCATACTTTAAATTTTAATAACTTTGACACCTAATTTTATTTAAACACGAACTTCACTGATGTTCATGCACGAACAAAATATTAACAATTAACTTATTCTTCGGTGACGAAATAATGTTATTAGGGGAGTGTGGAGGGAGAAGATTCAGAAATTTGTGGCTGACTGAACTCACTAAAAATTGCCAAGACAACCATCCATACAACACTAAAATATTCTTTTAAATCTTTTGGAGGTGCACCTACACACTGCCGCCCTTTTCTGTTCAGCTGTGCACATGTCCTTGCAACAGGTGGAAAGATTAACTTCCACTAGCACAGAAGTTAATACACTATAATCAAAAGTATCCGGACACCTGACAGACTTAAAAGTTCATAGCACCCTCCATCAGTAATGCTGCAATTTGTTATGGTGTTGGCCCATCCTAAGCCTTTATGACAGCTTCCACTCTTGCAGGCATACATTCAATCAGGTGCTGGAAGATTTCTTGGGATTGGCAGCCCATTGCACTGAGAAGTGAGGCCTGGCATGAAGTTGGCGTTCCAAAACATCCCAAAGGTTTTCTAAAGGATTCAGGTCAGGACTCTGAAGGCCAGTCCATTACAGTGATATTATTGTCATGTAACCACTCCGCCACAGGCCATGCATTATGCGTTAGGTTGTTTGGGGGAAGAGACCAAGCTGCGAGGTCATCTGTCTCATTTGATTAGGGAAGGAAGTTGGCTGTGCCCTTTGAAAGGAACCATCCCAACATTTGCCTGGAGCGATTTAGGGAAATCACGGAAAACCTACATCAGGATGGTTGGAGGCAGCACTGAACCACTGCGCCACCTCGCTTGGTGCCATGCATTATGAACAGGTGCTCCATCGTGTTGAAATATGGAATCACAATCCCCAAATTACTCTTTAACAGTGGGAAGCAAAAAGGTGCTTAAAACATCAATGCAGGCTTGTGCTGTGATAGTGCCATGCAAAAACAACAAGGGGTGTAAGCCCCCTCCATGAAATACATGACCACACCATAACATCACCGTTTCCGAATCTTATGTTGGCACTACGGACGCTGGCAGACGACGTGCACCAGACGTTCACCATACCCACACCCTGCCAATGGATCGCCACATTGTGTACCACGATTTGTCACTCTACACAACGTTTTTCCACTATTTAATCGTCCAATGTTTACACTTCTTACACCAAGCGAGGCGTCATTTGGCCTTTACCAGAGTGATGTGTGGCTTATGAGCAGCTGCTCGACCATGAAATCCAAGTTTCCTCACCTCCCGCCTAACTGTCATAGTACTTGCAGTGGATCCTGATGCAGTTTGGATTTCCTGTGTGATGGTCTGTATAGATGTCTGCCTGTTACACATTACGACCCTCAACTGCCAACGATCTGTCAGTCAACGGACGAAGTCAGCCAATATGCTTTTGTGTCCCTTTACGTTTCCACTTCACTATCACACTGGAAACAGTGGACCTAGGGATGTTTAGGAGTGTGGAAATCTCATGTACAGACGTATGACTCTAGTGATACCTGATCACCTGACCACGTTCTAAGTCCGAGAGTTCTGCAGAGTGCCCCATTCTGCTTTCTCATGATGTCTAGTGACTACTGAGGTCACTGATATGGACTATCTGGCAGCAGGTGGTAGCACAATGCACCTAATGGGAAAAACATACATTTTGGGGTGTCCGGATACCTTTGATCATGTAGTGTAGGTGATAATATCCCATTTTTGTTTACCGTATTTACTCGAATCTAAGCCGCACTTTTTTTCCGGTTTTTGTAATCCAAAAAACCGCCTGCGGCTTAGAATCGAGTGCACAGCAAGCGGAAGTTCTGAAAAATGTTGATAGGTGCCGCCACAACTAACTTCTGCCGTCGAATATATGTAGCGCTACACAGGCATCCTTTGTAGGCACAAAGATAAATACTGGCGCCAAAACCTCTGCGTCATTAAAAAAAAAAAAAAATTGGAAGACGAGCATTTTTCTCCGCCCGAGTTTCGACCACTGCATTTTCATACATTATCCAACGAAGTAAATACAAATTCCGTATTGTTCATCTTCGAATTTCAATGTACTACGAAAATCCGACTGGTAATACTGGGATTTTTGTCAATATGGCCAACTCTACGTTCTGAATTTTTTCCTACCTGTGAGAAGAGATGGTGCCATTTATTCTTTCGTGTTTGCTTCTATCTCATTTAAATCCTGTCTGCCAAATAAACTACGAAACTAGAGTGAGACAACAGCAAACGCGGAAGAATATACGTATCGTGTCATGTTTATATTCGTATTACTCTTATGCCTAATAGTGATACAGTCAGAAATGAAGCACGGCAACTGACTAGATTTTAAATGTAAGATGACTAATTTCTGTGCAGAATTTGATGTACTAAAGAAGCGGCCGCAAAGATTTTCAAACGGAGAAAAATTTTCGCCAAACTTTCGCTCATAACATGTTATATCATACACAGTCTATTATTTGGTTCTTGTTGATCATTATCAAAGACAGTAGCAGTGTAAGTAACAACAAATAGCAGTCTCTTGCCATTGTTTCGCTAATGTGACGATTCCTCTCTTTTTTTAATTGTAGGCGGCGGTAGCGCGCACAAAAGCAAGCCATGCCACGAGCAGCGACAGGCCGTAAACACGCACTATCAGAATGCGACAAACAATGCATGACACATTATAGTAATGCATTTTAAGCTTAGAGTGACTGACGTAAACACCTATAACATTGAAAACGGCACTTATCAGATCAAAGCAAAATAAGCAATCGATTCAAACCAGACGAAGCACGTGAAAAAGGAAGGGTATCCGTATAAATACGGACGGAGCGCCTGACGCATAGCAATGGCTACCTGGTAAAGCTTAACTGCTAAGCTTTCGACTCGAACGAAACTACTGTAGCTGTATCGTCATTCAATCGACCTAAATTGTGTCTCATATTACAATGGACCAACTTTGTTTCGATTTGGAGGTGCGGCCTACAACTTTTCTCTCCCCTTGAATTTCGAGTCTCAAATTTCAGGTGCGGCTTAGATTTGGGAATTTTTTTTCCCCTTATTTCGGGTCTCATATTTCAGGTGCGGCTTAGATTCGAGTAAATACGGTAGGCCATGTGTAGACTTCGATAGTCAGCCAGAACCCCGAATCAGGGGAGAGACGAAAGGACTGATTGTTGTGGTAGAGGTGGGGAGGAAATAGAAAGGTCAGAAAATAAAATATATAGAAAATTAAAAGGGTTGAAGAAAGAAATAGTTACCAAGAAGAATTGTTGAAGCCAAAGAATTTAACCTAAGTTAAAGACAAGCCCCCACCCGTAGAGATCTGAGCAGCTAGTCTCTGGAGGAAGAATCCACGTGGCACATATGCTGCAACAGGCACCGAGGTCAGAACTGTCACATTGTACACCATGTTCTTCTACAGATATTCATGTTTCCCAAGCACAATAAATTCTTTGTGTGTCACTATCTTGTGGGGACTGAGAAGTGATAGCACATATGCACTCACAGTATATATTCAATCCATTTTATACATGCCCTTTGACACACTAGTGCAGAAAGTAGACATCATGACTGACACTCTCTCTCTCTCTCTCACACACACACACACACACACACACACACACACACACACTCTCTTTCAAAAATCTGTACAAACTAAACTATTCCACAATTCACACTGACAAGCTGTGTATTCCAAACAAAAGAAAATTCATTGTCACCACACTGTCTGTTGCACACAAATTTTGTTATGTCCTCTTACTTAGAATGAGATAGTGTACTTCCCTTAATCAAGTACAAGACATTTACTTTCTGAACTTACGATATTACTAACTTGACTATGCTTATGGCCTTTTCCCTCCTTAAGAAAGATGCCTATGTCCAAAAAAACTATTCAAATACATTAACAATTGTGTTCTTCACATACAAATTTCAAATGCATTTTAGGTCAGTAAAGAGGAAAGCAAAGAAAATTACTTACTGCCATTTCCTGATTAGATCATTCCCATCATATTTTATTTCCTTGTTCAAGAATTCTTCAGCTTTTTCTTTAGTAGGGAAAGTGGCAAACACTGATCCCTTGAATACAAATTTATTTGTTGCTTTGTCCTTGTACGTCCGCATCTGTAATAAATGACTAGCTTAAGATTTTTTATTTTACCTGTTTTGTGACAGGTTCATAATGAATATGGAAGTAATTTTCTTCATAGGAATAAAATTCTCTCCCCTGCAAGAGTGAAGTAATGTAAACTAAAATGGTATATACAGAATCTTCAAGGCTTCAGACTACACTATATTGCATTGTCTCTGAACAAAGCACAGGACCAGTTGACTAATATGCCTGACTACCTACACATAAAAGTCAATCAGCGTATACACAATGTGGAATAGCTACAGATTACTGGATTAGCATTTGCACTTAACACAAAATGTATTTTCCTCCTGCTGCTTGCAGCAAGTTGTCATAAATGCACTTATCTTCTTGAACACTTTCACCTGAGCTTGCAAGCAACAACAGTTTATTTGTTCATTTGTGGCATTACTTACTTCTTGCATTTTAATTTGAACTTAGTTATAGAGTTTCCAAGTTACAAGTATTCAGGTACAATTCTGCTTTCATGTGTAATGTCTCCTAATCTGTTCACAGCTCAGACCTTTTATGTACTTAAGTGCATCTCTATGTTTTACAGTTCATGAGAGTGATATTTCAAGCACCACCACTTGGCTTAGTAAGTCCATGCTTATCAAAGGTTGGACAGCCATTATTCTAGCTGCACCTGAAAGGTGATGACCCCTATGTCATTATATTGTCTCAAAACACCAGCACCAAAGATAGCAAGTGACACCATGGATCATTGAGTCGTTCCTTGACTAATGCTGCATCTTCTAATGCAGAACATTCCGTATGCTGGTATCATCTCAAGTTCAATGAGCAGGCAGAGAAATGTACTGCACTGAATTCCTTCCCAAATGCTAGCAGAAGACGGTTATAGGTGCAGTTGTTTATCGACAACAGGAAATCAGGATAAAAATATTTGGTGGACAACGGTTTTCATGTAAGTATATTGTCACGAACTATAGTGCATAGCTGCAGACCTCTGACGGCATTTTGTTTGTCAGCAATTAGCAAGTCTTCCATATTGACATAGGGAACAGTTAGAACTGGATTTCAGACTGTCAGCCCTCTATAGCAATAATGGGTGCTGATATTGTGTCTTATTACCACCTACATCCATACTCCGTAACTATTGAGATGCATGGTGGACAACGAATGCTCAGCTCATTGACAGTATTACTGACACGACTACTACAGGATTTCACTGCAGTGCAGCAATGCACAGCGCCAAGCTAACACAATGAAGTGATTAAAGTATGCCTCTCTGTTACATTAATTCGAAGCTTTGACTCCTGAACAAGTGCTACATAATACAGTGCACCATACGAAAATTACTGATGGCCCACCAATATCATGCAGACCTAGGAGTTTGTCACCTAATTGCCTGGTTATCACTAAAGCAGAATATGACACCACACTCAAAGAAGGCATTATTATAACCTACTGGCCATGGTTGTGTGGTGTACCAGGTGTAGAAGTATGAAACTGGAATTTGGTTGCAGTAATTACACATCTGTTATTTGAAACTGATAATATTTTATTCAAAATGATCTCCATTGCTATTTATACATTTCTCTCATCTCTCCGGCAGGCTTTGAATGGCAAAAAGAAAGAAAAAAAAAGCTCTTTTGAAGCGAACCAGTCAGTGAGCCATTTTCATACTAATTGAAGCATTGTTCAGTAAGTGTGTCTCCCAGTGATTGCAAATAGATGAAATTTGCATGAAGCCAAGTCAGGAGAATAAGCCGTATGCCCTAGTATTGCCTAATTCAATGCCTCGATCGTTTCCCTGAGCTGTTTTGCTGGGTGTGATGGGGTGTAATCATGGAGCAATATGACTGTGTTGCCCTTTTCCATATTCCGGTCTTTTCACATAATGCTCGATTTAAATTTATAATTTGCTGCTGGTAGTGATCAGTGTTAATGGTTTCACCACGTTTAAGCAGCTCATAATAGAGGACATCCTGATCCTACCAAACACACAGCATTGTCTTCTTTCCAAAGTGATTTGGTCTTGCAGTGAGGCGTTGATGGTTTGCCTGGATTCACCCATGATTTATGACACAAGGGAACCTCCCCATCACACCCCACTCAGTTTTAGTTATAAGTTGGCACAGTGGATAGGGCTTGAAAAACTGAACACAGATCAATCGAGAAAGCAGGAAGAAGTTGTCTGGAACTATGAAAAAAATAAGCAAAATATACAAACTGAGTAGTCCATGTGCAAGATATGCAACATCAAGGATAGTGTGAGCTCAGGAGCGCCGTGGTCCCAGGGGAAGCGTGAGCAGCTGCAGAACGAGAGGTTCTTGGTTAGTCTTTCCTCGGGTGAAAAGTTTAACTTTTTTTTTTCAGACAATTATCAAAGTTCAGGCACTCACACATAATCAGCTTCGCTCTCCAAAATTCCAGGACATGTTCAGATTTGCTTGGACATACGCAGGATTTGACAGTCTACACACGGAAAAATTTGAAAATATTAAAAACATATGTTTTGACAGAGCACAGGGAAAACTGTGCGACTGTGAAACTGTTGCATTCATTTGTTGCAGTTTATGTGACAAACTCTTCTGTTTTTATCACTTTTTTGGGAGTGATTATCACATCCACAAGAAAACCTAAATTGTGCAAGGAAGAAGAATCTCTTTACCCATTCACCAAGTGTACAAGTTAGGTGGGTCGACGACATATTTCTGTCATGTGACACACATGACTTCACCAGTGTTGTATAGAATATATCAGACTTGTTTTCCTGTGGAGGAATCGGTTGACCTATGACCTTGTGATCAAATGTTTTTGGTTTCCATTGGAGAGGCACGTCCTTTCATCTGCTAATCGCACAGTTTTGCGGTGCAGTTGCAAAACAGACACAACTTATTACAGTTAACAGAGACGTCAATGAACGGACAGTTCATAACTTTGTGAAAATAAAGAAAGTAAACTGTTCACTCAAGGGAAGACTTTAATCAAGGGCCTTTCATTCCACAGCTGCTCACGCTAACCATGGGTCCATGGCGCTCCTGAGCTCACATTTTCCTTGATGTTGCCTATCTTGCGCTAGGACTACTCAGTTTGTATATTTTGATTTTTTTTCATAGTTCCACACAACTTCTTCCTGTTTTCTTGATTGATCTGTGTTCAGTTTTTCAAGCCCTATCCACTGTGCCAACTTATAACTAAATCAAATCTGAGGGGGGTGCGATGGGGAGGTTCCCTTGTTAGGATTCTCAAAATATATCCATTGTTCATCACCTGTCACTATTCAATGGAGAAACTACTTCTTTTATATCTGGCAAGAAGCATTTCCCAAGTGGTCTTTCGATTTGTTTGCTGTCTTTCATTCACTTCATGTAGAACCCATTTTCCCACTTTCTGCACCTTTCCCATAGCTTTCAACCAAATAGAAACAGCTTTCTGCATCACATTCAGTTGTTTCGAGAGTTCCTGTTGATCATCATCTTTATCCAATAAGACCTGCAATTTGTTGTCTTCGAACTTCTTCGGTGGCTTCCAGCACTTTCCAAAGAGGATGTTTGCTGAAAGCTTCAACAAGCATTTATGCGATTATGCAGCAATTTTCTTCAAATGATAACATAAAACCAATGCTGTCTGCAAATCTTAGTTTGCAGACACATAACTCTTAATTGTTTAAGGGTTTGAAACAGATACCAATGTGTGGAACTTCGGTTACTGTGTGTTGACATTCGTTGTCAGCCATTACAAAAGCAGATGGCACTGCAGATGTGGTCTCTGGGGGCCCTACACTGACGGCTAGCACCATTTATAGGGAAATTCCGGTTTCGTACTTTTACACCTGGTACATGACTTTTGACTTACGGAATGTTGCTCAGACATGGCAATGATTGTGTCAGTTCTGCAAGGCATACATTTTAGCTACTTTGATATTCTAAACTTTCCAGCAGCAAGGAGCAACACCGGCATCATCTTATTGAAGTGTTCGAACGCTCAGAGCAGTACGTGTGGTCTTCAACATGGTTAAATGTGTGTTCAGGCAATCCGAGATTAATTTCCTTGGCCATACGATATCTTCTGCAGGCTCCCTACCATTCCCGGAAAAGGTTGAAAGCATCCTGCACACACCGAAGCCGAACACTGTTAAAGAATTATGCAAGTTCCTAAGACTATCTAATTTCTACTCTGGCATGTATTGTGTTCAGCAGAACAGGAACAATAACTGCAGCACTTGCTGGCACAAAGGTTAGAGGCAATACTCCAGTTCAGTGGAACAATGCAATGTGCTCCACTTTTAACACTGCAAAACAGAGTATGGTGAATGCTGCACTTCTGGCACACCCCGACTTGATGCACCTTAACATTAGTGGTGACCAGAAGTCAGTCAACTATTGGTACAATGCTGCAATAACTGTCAGCCGACTCATGGCAACCACTTGCTTATTATTCTCACCAACTGTCACTGTCACCAGAGAAGTGAGGTGCCTTTTACCATGAACTTCTTGCCTGCCTCACCAATATGCTGCTGATATAGTTGCACTATTGATTGGAGGATGGCATTCACATATCGTGCAGCCGTTACGGCGGCTTCCATGACTATCAGTGGCATACGTCGGCCCCATGTAATGCTATCCCAAAACATCAGGGAACCCCCACCTTGCTGCACTCACTGGACAGCATGTCTAAGGCACTCAGCCTGACCAGGTTGCCTCCAAAGAAGTCTCTGTCTGGCCGAAGGCATAAGTGACATTCATCATGAAGATAATGTGATGCCAATCCTGAGCCATCCATTCAGCATGTTGTTTGGTCCATCTGTACTGCGCTGCATGGTGATGTGGTTGCGAAGATACACCTCACAATGGACATCTGGAGTGAAGTTGCACAACATGCACCCTAATGCGCACAGTCTGAGTCTTAACACAATGTTATGTGGCTGCATAAAAAGCATTATTCAACATGGTGGCATTGCTGTCGGGGTTCCTCCGAGCCATAATCCGTTGGTAGCGGTCATCCACTGCAGTAGTAGCCCTTGGGCAACCTGAGCAAGGCATGTCATCAACAGTTCCTGTCTCTCAATCTCCTCCAAGTCCCCTTCTGAGAGCCCTTCCTGGCAAAAAGTAACAATGCGGATGCGATCAAACTGCAGTGTTGACCATCTACCTCCTTCCTGGTGGAATGACGAACTGACTGGCTGTTGGACCCCCTCCTCCTAATAGGCGCTGCTCATTCATGGTTGTTTACATGTTTGGACAGGTTTAGTGACATATCTGAACATTCAAAAGCCAATATCCACAGTCAACGTCTATCCTCAGGAGTTCTGGGCATCGGGTTGATGCAAAACTTTTTTTGATGTGTGTACTTTCGGCCATAGATGGAAGCAAGGGAATTTAGCATCTAAGCCTTCAAGCGGAACAGCAACAACTGCTTCCCTCATCAATATAATGACCTAGCATGTAGCACCGACAAAGCACATTTACAAAATTGGCAATGTAGATACAGACTGCCTGCCTCTCACACATCAACAGTGTGTCAAATTCAATAGATTTCAGATTGGTCAGTTTAAATGGGAGCAGGGGTCAAACTGCAAGGTCTAGGTCCCTTGTTCCCAGTAGAACAATTACCCAAGGGAAAGAAGAAAAATAAAGGCGTATGGCACAATAATAGGCGAAAGGAAGAACGACAGGACAAAAAAACACTACAATCGACAAAAGAGGACAAGAAAACCACAGATGTGAGAAACAGGGAAAAAGAGTTTAAAAACAAGAAAGCAGATTACCATGGCTGGCTGACCATGAGAATAAAATAAAAAGAAGCCAGCCGTTCAGCAACACAAAATTTCCACCCTAAGAGTAATAGGGTGGAGGACACCAAGGGACAAAGGACATGTGCTAAAGCTAAACGTGGGCAGTCCAACAAGAGGTGGACAACAGTCATTTGGGAGCCATAGTGACACTGAGGCAGGTCCTTGCAACAGAAGAGATAACCATGTCTGCACCATGTATGGCTAATGCGGAGCTGACAAAAGACAACTGATTCCCTGCGAGAAGCCTGTGGGGAAGACTTCCATACATTCACAGTCTCCTTAATGACATGCAGCTTGTTGTGCATACTGTTATGACACTGCATCTCCCAAAGACGAAAAACCTTGCAGTGTAAGACAGAACGCAGGTCAGTTTCAGAGATGCCCATCTCCAGAAGCGGTTTCCGTGTAACCTGTCTGCAAATTCGTTGCCTGGGATTCTGATACGTGCCGGGATCCACACAAACACCAATGAATGACTGGACCATTCCAGGGCAGAGATGGACTCCTGGATGTTCGCTATGAAAGGATGGCGAGGGTAGCAATGGTCAATACCCTGTAAGCTGCACAGGGAGTCACAACAGTGAAGAAACGACTTACCAGAATAGGAACAGATGTACTGAAGTGCACGAGATATGGCCACAAGCTCTGCAGTGAATACACTGCAGCCAGCATGCAAGGAATGCTGTTCAATCAAGCCTTTGGAGACATAGGCGAAGCCAACATTACCATCAGGCAACGCGCCATCAGTGTAAATAACTTCAGAGCCCCGCCAGTACACATCAAGAATTGGGAGGAAGTGACAGCAGAGAGCGGCGGGGTTAACTGAGGCCTTAGGGATATGCAAAAGGTCCAGGCAAAGCTTCGGCCACGGTGTACACCATGGAGGTGTACGTGAATGGACCTCAAGTAGAGGTGCTGAAGGAAAGAACTCCAGTTTGGAGAGAAGGGTTTGCACATGAACTGCAATCGTACGCCCTGACCTGGGCCATCGATGTGGGATATGAACTGTTGTGTGTGGGGAAAAGGAGATGATAATTCAGGAGCTGAGAACTACGAATGTGTGCAACATAACTGGCGAGCAGTTGTGCACATCGGATCCGCAATGGAGGGACTCCGGCCTCCACCAGGACACTGGTCACTGGACTCTTTCTAAAACCTCCCGTCGCAACGCAAACACCGTAGTGCTGCACAGGATCGAGAAAATGCAACATTGAGGGCGTCGCTGAACCATAAACCAGACTCCCATAGTCAAGGCGGGATTGAACAAGGGCTCTGTAGAGCTGCAGCAGCGTAAAGTGATCTGTACTCCAGTTGGTGTTGCTCAGGCAGTGGAAGGCATTGAGATGCTGCCAGCATTTCTGCTTAAGCTGACAAAGGTGATGTAGCCAAGTCAATCGGGGATCGATAACCAGTCTTAAGAATCAATATGTCTCCACTACAGTGAGTGGATCATCATTAAGGTAAAGTTCTGGTTCTGGATGAACGGTACGACGCCGACGTAAGTGCATGACACGTGACTTTGCAGCTGAAAACTGGGAGACGTGGGCTACAGTCTAGGCTGCGCATTGTTAATGGCTCCCTGTAGGTGCTGCTTAGCAACACCAGTACTGGAGGAGCAATACAAAATGCAGAAGTCATCCAAATACAGAGAAAGTGAGACCGACAGCCCTACAGCTGCTGCTAGGCCGTTTATGGCACTAAAAATAGAGACACACTCAATACGAAGTTCTGCGGAATGCCATTCTCCTGAATACGGGTGAACTATGGGAGGCACAAACTTGGAAAGTGCGGAGCAACAGAAGTTTTGGATAAAAATCGGGAGCGTGCCCAAGAGACCCCACTCATACTATGTGGGAAGGATAGGATGTCGTCAGGTTGTGTCATATGCTTTACGTAAATAAAAAAAGACGGCAACCAGGTGTTGGCATCTGGAAAAGGCTGTTCGGACAGCAGACTCGAGGGACACAAGATTATCAGTTGTAGAGTGACCCTTGCGGAAGCCGCCCTGACATGAGCCAAGAGGTCATGTGACTCCAGGACCCAACCAAACCACTGACACACCATACATTCCAGCAGCTTACAGAGAACATTGGTGAGGCTGATGGGCCAATAGTTGTTCACATCAAGTGGATTTTTACCAGGTTTTAGTACCAGAATGATGGTGCTCTTCCACCTTTGTCATCGAAAGATGCCATTGCACCAGATCTGGTCGAAGATGACACGGAGATGTCACTTGTTATAGGACAAGAGATGTTTGATCATCTGACTGAATCCGATCTGGCCCAAGAGCCAAGTCGGGGCAATTTGCAAGGGCAGCTCCCCTCTGTAAAAGGGACATTATAGGGTTCACTGTGGCATGTAGTGAACGAGAGGACTTTCCTTTCCATCCGCCATTTGAGGGTGCGAAAGGCTGGGGGGTAGTTCTCTGATGCAGAGGCTCCAGCATAGTGCTCGGCAATTGGTAGAAAGCACGACATTTATGTTAATGCCAGGGACACCTGTTGGGGTCTGGTACCCAAAATGACATCTGATCTTCCCAGACTTTGGAAGGTGATGTATGGCACGCAACAGTAGAAAAATACCTCTCCCAACACTCTTGTTTCCATCGTTTAATAAGCAGGCGAACATGGGCATGGAGCTGCTCAAAAAGGCTATTAGGTGGTCTAGGGAAGGGTGCCACTTATGTCGCTGTAGAACTCGCCGACACTAATTGTCTCAGTGACTTCTGGCGACCACCAAGGGATTGTCTTATGCCGAGGGTACCCTAGAGAAAGAGGGATCACATTTTCCCGCTGCAGGAACAATTGTTGTTGTGACCTGCTCAATCACAACATCGATGGCACCGTGTGTGTGTGTGTGTGTGTGTGTGTGTGTGTGTGTGTGTGTGGGGGGGGGGGGGGGGGATTCAACGCTGACAGCAGAGGCGAATGTTACCCAGCCTGCCTTGTTTAAAGCCCATCTGGGTACGCATCCGTAGGCATGATGCCAGGGGAGTGACAGGAAGATGGAGAAGTGGTCACTACCACACAGTTTGCCATGTGCTCTCCAGTGGATAAATAGGAGACGTCCTGGGCTGCAAATTGATAAAGCAATGGCCGAGTAACTACTACGAGCCACACTGAAATGTGTGGCAGCCCCAGTACTTAAGAGGCAGAGGTCAAGCTGGGCAATAAATTTTCGACATCTCTGCCACAGTCAATAAGCATGGTGCTACCTCACAAGGGGTTAAGGGCATTAAAATCTCCCAAAAGTAGGACCAGTTTAGGGAATTCATCAATCAGTGCAGCCAATAAGTTCAGGAGTACCGCACCATCTGGAGGAAGATACACGTTGCAGACAGTTATTTCCTGTGTTGTCTTATCCTGACAGCCACAGCTTCAAGAGGAGTTTGAAGGGGCACAGGTTCACTACATACCGAGTTCAGGACCTAGACGCAAACTCCACCTGACACTTATTTTCGCTATGGTTCTTGTAATATCCCCTGTAGCCGTGAAGGGCAGGGGTCCGCACTGCCGGATTACAGGTTTCCTTTGGTGGTGGTGGTGGTGGTGGTGGTGGTGGAGGGGGGGGGGGGGGAGTTTGTAGAAATCAAGTGTAAAGCTTAACAGTTGCCATAGTTCAGCCAGTTGGTGGAACAAACAGTCACCATTTCACTAGAGAATGACATCGTGAGACTGGGAAGGCATGGAACAATGAGGCAGTCTATGCCTCAGTGTCACCTGCTGCCACCGGCTTACTGCCTGAGCAGTCTATATCCATTGTGTCTGAGGGTCTGGCGAGATTTAGCTCCTTAGCGGACGCCATTAATCTTCACACCTATCCTCTGACACAGAGCTCGTAGGCAGCGGTGGTGTGGGTCCCACCTCAATTACCTTGGTTTGGGGGGTCTTCTTTCTGGATTTCTCTCTTTGATCCTTGGGTTTCTCTGGCTGGGAGGGCTTCACTGATTGTGTCTCCGGGACAGAGGATGATTGTGAAGCCCTACAACCAGCTGCTTTAGGGCACTTCAGAGGCTGGCAGGTGTCATCTTTCCCACTAGCAGAAACCTGAGAAGGGATTGACTCAAGGGACCCCTTCCTAGAGAGAGGAGCCGAAGAAGACACTTCTCCAGCTGAGAAGTGGGGAATGGTGTCCCAGATGGTTCGAGGGACAGTGCTCCTCAGGTAGGAGGTGCAGGAACAAGAGGAAGTACCCCCACTATCAAGGGGGCTGGTGTAGTCTTCCGGCTCAGAGACAACTGAAACTCACAAAACTGATGGGGCTACAACTGTTCTCATAGCATAAGAGGTGGTCATAGATACAGGATGTAGGTGCTCAAATTTCCTCTTAGCCTTGGTCAGTTGGTCCAGGGTCTCTTATTCCATGATTTTCCTTTCTCACTGTATAATCCTGCAGTCTGGTGAGCAAGGGGAATGATGCTATTCACAGTTGACAAAGATGGGAGGTGGAGCACATGGAGTATTGGGATGGGATGGACATCCACAATCTCGACATGTTATGTTGGAAGTACAGCGGGAAGACATACGGCTGAACTTCCAGCACTTAAAGCACTGCATTGGGGGAGGGATATATTTCTTGACATGACAGCAGTAGACAATCACCTTGACCTTCTCCCGTAATATGTCATCCCCGAAGGCCAAGATGATGGCACCTGTGGCAACCTGATTATCCCTTGGACCCCAATGGACGCGCCAGACAAAATGAACTCCCTGTTGCTCTAAGTTGGTGCACAGGTCGTCAGACTACAGAAGAAGATCCCTGTTGAATATAATACCCTGGACCATATTTAAGCTCTTATGAGGCGTGATGGTAACGAAAACATCTCCCAGCTTGTCACAAGCAAGTAATGCCGATGACTGGGCACAGGATGCCGTTATTATCAAGACTGACCCTGACCAAATTTTGGACAAGCCCTCCACCTCCCCAACTTGTCCTCTAAATGATCTACAAAAAACTGAAGTTCCAGCGACGCAAAGGAGTCCCCATCAGCTCTTGTAAAGAGAAGGTAACGGGCCAAGTAAGGATCGCTGCCATCCTTCCTGGCGTGGCCAGGGGGAGAAACGATTTAGAATCATACTTCCTTGCACTGTACTGAGACTTTGAACGCTGAAGTGATTGCTGGTGTTTGATCACCAAGAAGTGATGACATGGTAAACTTTATCACACGTGTCATCCACCCTGATGGCACCCACTTCGAACAGGTGTCCTCCGCATGGGCGCCACCCAGCCGCAGCAAAGACCACCTGGCAAGATGGCCATTGCTGGGAGTCCCGATGCCACATGGTGACTGGCATCTACTTCTTGGCATGCGTGGGGAGTTACCGGAGCAGGCACCAGCAGAGCGATCCCTGTGTAGTTAGGGGTCTACAACCAACAAGGTACATAGCAGCCTCATCTCAACGGACTGGCTACTGTGCTGGATGAGGTGCAAAGAATTCCACAGTCATCATTGGCACAAAAAATGACACTGCATAGTGGGTGGAGGAACCCAGGAAGGTGTCCTCGGCCAAGAGAGAGGATGAGCAAAACTGCAATGCTACGATGAGAAAGTGGGCTGAAGATCCCAATGCACAATAGACATACTGCACCACGTAAGGTGCCCTTCCCCAATTGGCTTACTCTTCAGGAAAACTTTGAAAAATGGAGGTCAAACCCTACAAGGGACCATCACACATAGGCTGAGAGGTGACATTCCTTTGTCGCCTCATACATCTGGCAGGAATACCTCGGGCCTATTCTAACCCCCCCCCCCTCCCCCCCGAGAGCTGCATCAAACCAGTCTCAGGACTGAAGACAACCACAATAACAACATTCTAACCCCCAGGCCCACAGGGGGTATAGATTTCAGATAACCTACCCACGCACAACAAAATGCCAGGTGCTCTAGAGTTTCTTAAATGACACTATAGCTGTGTTACAACTGCCACCTGTAAACATTCCTGGTGAAGATGTGAAGCTGTATTGCTATGTCTCTCGAGGAAAGGGTCACGTCCTTTCCTATCAGCTGCATTTTGTAGACAAGCCTTTGACAGCCTACACAACTTGACACCATGGGGTCCATCCAACACTTCACCTGGTGTTCAAGTGTTTTGTCTGGCTTCGGATGGAGAAGACTGCCAATAGTGGACATATACACGTCTGAAATGTCTACTTAGCAAAGATTCTCACCATGTGCATGCACCAGTTCATTATTTTCCCAGATACAACTTTACATTTTGCGCATGTGTATATTGTCACCTTATGACAGGATCTATATGAGGACAAGTAAAATTTCCTGATTCCCCAGTAACAAAGACACTTTCCTGAGTGCAAATATACTTTTCCCAGGTGGGAGTATGTTTTCTGTGTGTTAAGTGACAATATATATTCTGTTGGAATTATAAAATGCTTTTTTTTACCCCCATGCTTCCCTCCAGTACTAAATTGGTGATACCTCGATGCCTCAGAATGTGTCCTACAAAATGATACTTTCCTACAGACAAGTTCTACCACAAATTATTGTTCTCCTCAATTCTATTCAGTACCTCCTCCTAATCTTCAGCATTCTTCTGTAGCAGAACATTTTGAAAGCTTCTATTCTCTTCTTGTCGTAACTATTTGGTGTCCATGTTTCACATCCATACATGGCTACACTCCATACAAATACATTTAGAAAAGACTTCCTGACTCAAATCCATATTGAATGGTAACAAATTTCTATTCTTCAGAAACACTTTTCTTGCCATTGCCAGTGTACATTTTATACCCTCTATACTTCAATCATCAGTTATTTTGCTTCGCAAGCAGCAAAACTCATCCACTAATTTAAGTGTCTTATTTCCTAAACTAGTTCCCTCAGATTTGATTACATTTCATTATCCTCATTCTGCTTTTATTGATGTTCATCTTATATCCTCTTTTCAAGACTGTGCATTCCGTTCAACTGCTCTTACAAGTCCTTTGCTGTCCCCGACAATTACAATGTCATCAGCAAACCTAGAAGATTTTATTTCTTCTCCCTGGACTTTTAAATCCTACACCAAATTTTTCTTTTGTTTCCTTTACTACTTGCTCAATATACAGATTGAATAACATCGGGGCTAGGCTACAACCCTATCTCACTTTATTCTCAACCACTGCTTCTCTTTCATGCCCTCAACCCTTATAACTGCCATCTGGTTTCTGTATAAATTTTAAATAACCATTCGCTCCATGTATTTTACCCCTGCCACCTTTAGAATTTTAAACAATGTATTCCAGGCAACATTGTCAAAAGCTTTCTCTAAGTCTACAAATGCTATACATGTAGGTTTCCTTTCCTAAAACTATCTTCTAAGATAAGTCATAGGGTTAGTATTGAAATAAATAAAAAGAACCAGATTGCTTTTGTTCTACAATATTGTAGAACAAAAGCAAACTGGTGCTTTTCATTTATTATAATGTTGTTCTATCAAGAACCGATGGACGATTCTGTCAACATGGGTCAGTATTGCCTGATGTGCTTCTACACTTCTCTGGAATCCTAACTGGTCTTCCCCGAGGTTGGCTTCTACCAGTTTTTTCATTCTTCTGTAAAGCATTTGTGTTTGTATTTTGCAGCCATGACTTATTAAACTGATAGTTCAGTAATTTTCACACCTGTCGGCATTTACTTTCTTTTGAATTGGAATTATTATATTTTTCTTGAAGTCTGAGGGTATTTCACCTGTCACCAGATAGAAGTGTTGTCACAGCTGGCTCTCCCAAGGCTACCTATCAGTAACTGTAATGGAATGTCATCTACAACCAGGGTCTTGTTTTGAATTACATCTTTTCAATGCTGTCAAACTCCTCACACCGTATCGCATCTCCCTTCTCATCTTCCTTTATGTCCTCTTTCATTTCCTTAATATTGCCCTGAAGTACATCTCACTTTCACAGACACTATATACTCCTTCCACCTTTCTGCTTTCCCGTCTTTTGCTTAGGATTGGTTTTCTATTCAGGTCTTTATATTCATACAGGTGGCTCTCTCTTCTCCAAAGACCTCTTTAATATTCCTGTACACAGTATTTATCTTACCCCTAGTGATATATGATTCTATATTCTTACATTTTTCCTGTAACTGCCTTCTAGCTGCTTCATTTATTGAATTTTATATATTTTTCTTTCATCTTACAATTTAAAACATGGTTCCGAAATGTCTAACCATTATATAATCAATTTGAAACCTTCTGGTGCCTCTAGCTTTCTTCCATGTATGCAACTTCCGCTCATGATTATTAAATCTAGTGTTAGCTATGACTAAATTATGCTTTGTGCAAAATTCTCCAGGAGTCGCTTATGACTTAAAATTTTCACCTCCCTTAACTATCTATATAATTTCTTTTATCATACATGTCCTCGATCTGCTGCTTGTCTACAGAGCTAGTTGGCATATAAACTTTTACTACTATGGTGGTAGTGGGCTTCATGTATATCTTGGCTACAATAATGTGTTCACTATGCTGTTCATAGTACCTTATCCAAGTTCCTACTTTTTTTACTCATTATTAAACCTACTCCTCTATTACCCCTAATTGATTTTATAAATATAACTCTGTATTTACCTGACCCGACGTCCTGTTCCCCTTCCACCGAACTTTACAACTTTCCACCATAAATAACTTTTAATCTATCCATTTCCCTTTCTAAATTTTCTAACCTAACTGCCCAACTAAGTAATCTGACATTCCATACTTTGATCCACAGAACACCTGTTTTGTTTCTCCTGATAATGACATGATCCTGAGCAGTACTTGCCTAGAGATTTGCCGCCTGGAAGATTTGGATTTTGCAAATGACACAGTTTTATTAGCTCAAAGGCTGACTGATATGCAGGCTAAATTAAACCTGCTGGGAAAAAAAAAAGTTGTGGGGGGGGGGGGGGAGGGCTGCTGGCCTGAAGATAAATATAGGCAAACAAAGGAAAAGATTAAATTCAGAGAATATGGAAGTGCCACTGTTAATAGGGGAGCAGTGGGTGGAGACTGTCAACTCATTCCTGTATCTGGGTAGTATGACAGAAGATGGAGCTGGAGATGATGTGAAAAACTGCATTAAAAAGGCAAATGCTGCCTTCATACACTGTATACAATATGGAATAATAGAAATAACAAGTACAAAACAAAAATTCATATTTTTAATACAAATGTGAAGGCTGTCCTGTACACCAGTGAAAGCTGGAAAAAGATAACATCCCAGTTACGAAGCTTCATAGATAGATGTCTCCGAAGCTTTATGAATATCTGGTGGCCAGAAAAAACTATGTAATGGGGAGCTCTGGCAAATAAACCAGATACCTATAGAAGACCAGATACAAGAAAGAAAGAGGTGGTGGCTGAGGCACACACTGAGAAAGCCAGATGGAACCATCGAGAAAAGCATTGGAATGGAACCCCAGGGAACAAAGAAGGGGACTGTGGAAGGGGAAGCAAAAAAAGCTGGCAAGACCTGGGCAGAATTGAGGCAAATGGCAAAAGACAGAGACGGGTGGCAAGTTTTCTCAGATGTATTATGCCCCCATAGGGGCTAAAGGAATATTTGGAAAGTTGTATTTATGGCTTATTGATTTATGATAAGATCACCTACTAAGCAATTTGAATCGTCAAACTTTGTGATACTACCTAGTTTCAGATTAAAACTATATGTAATCATGTCATTGAAGCTACTATTATCCCACAAATCAAACAGCTGGAGAGAACTTTCTCATATCACATATACCAATGATCCCTATCAACTCACCCACTCATTTTCAGTAATTCCCAGTCAAAGTTTAGATTGCAATAACAATAAATCAGACTCACTGTCAGCAATGTAGGAGAAGAGACTGCTACTTACTATAAAGAATTGAAGATGCATACAGGCACAATTAAAAGACAGGCACTGTATACAAACAGTGTTGCCTATTTGGAACTAAGTGTCTTCTTTACGGTAAGTAGCAATCTGTCTTTTCTTACATTATTGATATTCGTACTTTAAGTATCCATTGTCTGATTCTGCTGAAAGACACACAGTCAGACATTCAAATTCATTGGAAGTCATTTACGACCAGTATTTTTTGCATGGTCAGCTGTATATTGTTCTTTTACAAACCAGGAGTTCAGGAACCCAATTTATACTACTACCGCACAGCATCCTAAAAACGAAAAATGTTGGGTATTCAAAAGTTTTGTAACTGTGCCGTCAAAAATTAAAAACCTTAAAAACAATAAAAATGAAAAAAAGGAGGTCTTTTCATTCATATTCTATATGATTCGTTACAATTTTGAATGCCATACCTTCAAAGTGGGTGAAGTCACAAGAGAGTGCACTATTATATAATGTGCATGCGCATGCATGCCCTGTAACCCCTGAATCTAGTGGGAAAGTTGCCAATGTGTTTCTTCTACAATGTCCCAGATTCTTCCAGAATGTTGAACAATGGTTTCAAGCTTTCCATTATACAGTTTTCATGGGGATGTGTTCGAACTTAGGGGGCATATTTAGGCAAGAGCAAGAGACAAGCATCAATATACCTCTGAAAATCAATTAGATGAATGAAAGTTAAATAAATGTAAGTGATTGCTGAAGGTAATGAACAATGTACTTCCTTTCACATTAGGGTTTTGTTGAATACTTAGTGAATTCAGAAGTACTTCATGTTTTTGGGTATTCGAGAGTATTTAGAGTGAAATACTAACATTTTTATTGTTCCTTTTTACAATGTTTGAATGATCTGGACTGTTCCAAGGAAACAACTGACAATCAGGACCAATCAAAGTGGGTCTTTCAGTTATTACGTAATAGAAAGTCTCGTCTAAACAGAGTGTGTTCTAGCACATTCATTAATCCCCTGGGTGATCAAGGCAGAAAATACAGGACATGGGACTTGACCCATGATGAAACAGTAGATAATAATTTGGTTGCGTGTTGGCAAAGCCAATAAAATAAATGTGATGTCATGAAAGTAACTAATAACTTATCTGGCAAATATTGTATTGAACCCTAACCTTTCCTTCATATACAACACAAGTAAACCTAGCACCAAAACCCCCAAGAAACTTTCTTGTGCTGCATAATGCAAGGTAAATTTTAATCCAGGGGTTGAGCTTGTTAATAAGACAAAGACCACCTATGCTGTAAGAATATCAAAGTAATTTTCATTGGTCAAAGAGAATTTTATGTATAATGCTACAAAACAAATACTTATGAAGCAAAATGAAATTAGTTTTCAACTGTATGACAATCTCCCCTGTAGTTTTACACCAGCACAATATCTTGAAATGGTCTGGTGCCACTGCTTACCTGAACATTTTCAACTGTCGAGTGCTGCGCAAAGAAGTCTAACAGTTTGTCAAGAGTAGTATCCTGTACAGGAAAGCCTTTTAAGTAAAGGGTGCGAGTCATTAGCTCCTTCCGCCGTTCTTCATTCCATACAGGTAGTGGCTGGTCTGGCGATCTACGTATTTTAGAGCGATCATCACTTATCTGCAAACAAAAAGAATGATAAACCTTGGACACACACACCTGACCCTTTCCATATCTTAATAGCATGTAAAACATACATATTACAAACTCAATGTGAAGTTCTGACAAATTCTGATTAGAATTACATACCATTATGCCTGTGGGCTACTCTAGGACAAATCTGAAAATTTATGGATAAAGAGCTGTCACAGATACAGAAAATCTGCACTGACCAATGATGAACCATCTATCCAAAAGGAGTGTAATGTCTGAACTTATACTGCATCTTTTCAATAACTGTAGAACTTCTTGAGGTAGCACATTTGTTGGTTTTTCTAAATCTCAACCCAACATACAACAAGCTAAACTATGGATAACTGTCACAACAAACTTCATTCCAAATAGATGTAGTCATTCCATCACTGATCAAAACTGGCAGCATAACCAACTCCAACATGATACAAATTAAATTTATCAACATCCAATAATCCCACAACTTTTCTATTAAAATTCCATTAGAACTTTATCACATGATCAAAGGACAGTATACAGATATAGGGTTGCTCACAGAGAAAAGGATACTGCACAAAGCAAATGAATACAAATTTACTTAATTTAGAAAAGGTTGTTAATGGGTGTGCTTGAGAGGATAAAGCTCCCCACTGTCATTTGGTAAGAACTATTTCAGCACATCTGAAATGGTTTGGGTAAACTGAAATGAGAGTAGGTGATAAGGTAAATAATACTTGGTTTCTATTTGCAAGTTCATTTCAACACAACCAAAAATGACATTTCCTTATAGTATCTGTTGAGACGAAATAGGAAAGCTCTCAACTTTGGTTTGAAACCCCTCTGCTTTGTCACTAGAAGCAGACCCTTGAGCAGCACTTTTGAAAATATATTTTTACACTACTTTGAGTAGTGCCTGAAGAGAGAATCACAGCAATTTCTTGCGACAGTGGAGTTCCTGGAAGCAGCTTTAACTGGAATGTGAAGGTAAAGATCACAATCTGTTAAATGTAACCTAGAATAAAGTTTATGTATAGACGAAGTGGCTTGTTTTGGGAGTAAAATTATTGTAGTTCATTACTGTCCCACGCAAAATCGATAAAGCAGCTGAGTTTCAGTACATTCTTGCAGTCATTTAGATTCTACAGTGATGACTAATGGTTTCCCCTTCCAGAAGAGTATACGTTACCTATATTTATTGTAACTTATCTGTTTTCCAGTCTGCTAACTATATCAAACCTCAAAAAGTTTGAGGAAACTAGCAATTTTTACCACATTTTCTGTTTCCTTAACAGAAATCTTATCTTGTGTATTTCCTTCAATTCTCTTAAGGAGTTATTAAAGTTTTTAGCTCAGCGGATTAAAAGATAATCAGGAGACTAATTTGAAGATATTTGTTCACTGTCCTTTAATACACTGCACTAGCCAAAATCCAACCCCACTGTAAATGCTACTTCTGAACACTGAATTAATAGGTTCATATATGTAAGGAGCTGGAAATTGTTCTTACTACTGTCAAACACTTGGCAGCTGCTAGAAATCAGTGCACTTTGAGAACTCCCTAGGGTCACATACCTCTGGCACCAGTACCAAAGGTACATGAAGTGCTGTCCCTCTTGGAGATCCTGTCTCCTCTGCAAAAAGTTAGGGATACATCATTACTCATCCACTTGACTGAATGGTGTTTCAATGGTAGATTTAGGCATCCTGTACAGGATGGATAGAGACCAGGGAGGACTGGGGGCAGTTTTGTTTTACAAATCCCCCTCCAACCAACAAGTAGGAGGTGTTGCCTTTCACTGAAAAACTGAGCTAGTGAGACTCCCTTCACCTGTTGTTTTGCCCGAACCTGTTTTGCCCAGTGTCAAGAGGAGGCAAACACAGAAGGGTAGGTGGTCTATTAATTGTTGGCAGTTAAAACATATGGCAAATGTTGGTACTCATTTAGGGATATGACAAGTGCAGTGTGTGTAAGTCTGTGGACCTTGTTCAGAATGTTGAAGATGCTAATCCAGTAGCCATTGAGGGTGCAACCAACTCCAGGCTGTGGCACACACTGGAACAAATGATGCCTGTTGTCTGGGCTCCAAGGTCATCCAGCACAAGGGATTGAGAAGACTGAGAACTGATAGTGGCCTCTCGTTCTGATTTGAGTGGAAGGTCTGAATCACAGACTTCAAAGGTTCTGAGGTAAGCTAGGCTGTGTCTTCCTGGACTTGTACCATAGGGTTGAGAACTGTAGAGTCCTCCTAAATGCATCAGGTGTGTACTACATGTCAAAGGCTGCGACTCAGGAAGCTGTGTGTGGGATGCATATAAGAGCTTTTTAGATTACAAGACTCTCCATCCAATCCAGATAATGATAGGTGTAGGAAACCCAGAAGCATCGGAACAAGATTGAAAGAAGGGCCTCCCACAGATGAGAGTATTAAAATCCTAATGGGAAACTGCTGAAGCATTCACAACAAAGTGCCAGAGTTTAAAGTGCTCATGAAAAAGCAAAGAAGCTCACGTAATACTAGGTACAGAAAGCTGGTTGAAACCTGAAATTGATACCAGTGAGATTTTTGGGGAAAATTTTGGTGTATACCAAAAGGATAGGCAAACGGTAAATGGAGGATGTGTATTTGTCACTGTAAACAAGAAACTCAAATCCACTGAGATAGAAATTGAAGCTACATACAAGACTGTTTGGGAAAGACTCAGTATCAGGGGTGGGCATATGATAATTGCATCCTGTGAAACATTACTAAATGCCTTCTCTGAAAACTACCTAGAAAAAGATAGCTACAAAACCCACTCATGCTGAAAATATATTGGATCTAATGGCAAAAAACAGACCCGATGATGCCCACATTGAAACTTATCAGTGATCATGAAGTGGGTGCAACAACAGTGATTACCAAAGCAAAAGAGACACCATTCATACACACAAGCAAGCACACCTCATGCACGCATGACTGCCAACTCCATCTTGGCCTGGAAGGCATGTATCACTGAGATGCAGACAACATTTTGGAGGAGGGGGGGGGGGGGGGGCAGAAGAGTGTGGGGACAGTATGTTACCACAGGATGAGGCCAAGATAAGCAAGGGAGTGGAGAATGTGTTATAATCTTAACTCATATCTGTGCAGTTCAGAAGATATGGTGCTAGTGCTGCAGTCTACAAAGGAAACTGCTTACAATTCACTCATGTGACCAGTTCCAGAATATTGCTCAATTGTGTGGTACCCGTACCAAACAGGACTAATGGACTTTGATTAGATTTACTTTCATTCCAATTGATGCATAGTGAGGTGGTCCTCCAGGATGCAGAACATGTCAGAAAAAAGAAGCGCATGACAAATATTTACAACTGGAACGATAGTCTTTTTTTGTTGTTCAACGTATACAAAAAAAGGCAGCACAAAAGTTCACAGTTTTGTTCATCCACAGGAGGGTATCACAGATACTGAGGGAATTTAACTCTTTAAGACAAACTATCCTGAAAGTGTCTATTAAAGTTTCAACAACCAGCTTCAAATCTTGACTCTAGAAATACACTACTTTCCCCTATGTACTGCTCACAGAGATCGTGAGGATAAGACGAATAATTACTACACATACAGAGGTATTAAAACAGTTATTCTTCCCACACTCTGCAAGTTAAAGGAAAGGAAGAACCCCGAATAACTGATACAGCAGGACGTACCCTCTGCCATGCAACCTCACCATGTTCTGCAGAGTATAGATGTAGATGCAGATGCAGATTTCAGATGGCTGTGATGTTAGTGTCAACATCAGAGTTCAGATAGATAAACTTAAGTTTCAGAAACCAATGTGTTCCATGGGCAGTATGGTTAACTGTCAGAAAACAAAAAAGTTACAGCACAAGACTTGGGAGATTGCTGCCACCAGTAAACACTCAACATATAATTGATACATATTTTAGTTTGTAGCCATAACTTCGACTACAATTTGTTACAGTGCCACTTACCGTATTTACTTGAATCTAAGCAGCACTTTTTTTCCGGTTTTTGTAATCCACAAAACCCCCTGCGGCTTAGAATCGAGTGCAAAGCAAGCGGAAGTTCTGAAAAATGTTGGTAGGTGCCGCCACAACTAACTTCTGCCGTCGAATATATGTAGCGCTACACAGGCATGCTTTGTAGGCACAAAGATAAATACTGGCGCCAAAACCTCTGCGTCAGTAAAGAAATTAAAAAAAGGTGGAAGATGAGCTTTCTTCTTCCGCCCCGAGTTTCGGCCACTGCATTTTCATTTATTATCCAACGAAGTAAATACAAATTCCGTATTGTTTGTTCATCTTCAAATGTAGCAGCATTTCAATGTACTACGAAAATCTGACTGGCAAGACTGTTTGGGATGTTTGTCAATATGGCCCACTCTACATTCTGAATTTTTTCCTCCCTGTGAGAAGAGATGGTTGCTAATAGGAGCTTGATGAATTGTGAGTCACATGTAGTATTATCTTCACCATAAGAATAATACAAGTATAAACATTTTGCCAAGTATTCTTTCGCGTTTGCTGCTATCTCATTTAAATCCTGTCTGCCTAATAAACTACGAAACTAGAGTGAGACAACAGCAAACGCGAAAGAATATACGTATCATGTCATGTTTATATTCATATTATTCTTATGCTGAATAGTGACAGTTAAAAATGAAGCATGGCAACTAACTAGATTTTTGAATCTAAGATGACTAATTTCTGTGCAGAATGTAATGTACTAAAGAGGCACCTGCAAAGATTTTCAAAAGGGAGAAAAATTTTCGCTACACTCATGTTCAGAACATCTTCTATCATATGTAGTCTATTATTTGGTTCTTGTTGATCATTATCAAAGAAAGCAGCAGTGTAAGTAACAACAAATAGCAGTCTCTTGCCATTGTTTTGCTAATGAGACAATTCCTCTTTTTTTTGTAAGCGGCAGTAGCGCGCACAAAAGCAAGCCATTCCGCAAGCAGCGACAGGCCATAAACACGCACTATCAGAATGTGACAAACAATGCATGACAGTACAGTAATGCATTTTCAGCATAGAGTGATGAAAACACCTGTAACAAAGAAAACGGCACTTATCAGATCAAAGCAAAATAACCAATTGATTCAAACCAGACGAAGCACGTGAAAAAGGAAGGGTACCCGTATAAATATGGACAGAGCGCCTGACACATAGCAATGGGTACCTGGTAAAGCTTAACTGCTAAGCTTACGACTCGAAGCTAACTACTGTAGCTGTATAGTCATTCATTCGACCTAAATTGTGTTTAATATTACAATGGACCAACTTTGTTTCGATTTTGAGGGGCAGCCTAAAACTTTTCACTACCCTTGAATTTCGAGTCTCAAATTTCAGGTGCGGCTTAGATTCATGAACATTTCCCCCCCCCCCTTCATTTCAAGTTTCATTTTTCAGGTGCAGCTTAGATTCAAGTAAATAAGGTTTTTAGACAGTTTCTGAATCAAAGTATTCATGAAGCACTGACAGAACTGTCAGTAGAATTTGGGGTCTGCGTTCCCTTTAAATCCATGAAGTAGGTCAAAGGGAGCCACAGAACAACAACGACCCCAAGGAAAAGATTTTTTACAAGCAGTTGAGCAATGGATGCTGAAAGTTATTCCTTGAAACTTTCAGTCTAACTCCAACTGCGCTATTAGCTCTGGGGTGGTCGAGTTTAGACTCCAGACCACCAAATGGAGCCACGTAATATAGATGGAAAAGCTTCTGTGTAATCGTTATAGCACAATTAAGAATATGCTGCTGGCACTTTACTAACAATGACAGTGTTCCCACATTCCCAGATGAGTGTCAATGGGACTTCTACAACAGGCTGCAGCTGTCAGTTTCATCAAACTGTTGTGTTTAACAGGATTTATCAGGTTTAGTAACGATGGCACTGTGGATCCATAACAGAACAGTAGCATCAGCTCCTGAGTAGGTGCCATGAAGGAATCAGGATGCTGAGTCATTTTCATATGGTTTACCTTTAACTAGTATATGTGCAATAACCATGTGTTGTGTTGACAAAAGCACCAAGCAGTGCTTTAAACCAATATTGTGTTGCCACCTGCTTAATTAGTATCTGTGGATGTTCGTGTCTTGTGCAAAGCCAGTCTAAACAATACATGGCCTATGAAAGAGGAAGCCACTTAGTACAATTTTGCACAGAGCATAATTTAATCATTGCAAACAGTTTAAGGATCATGAAAAGGTTGTATACATGGAGGAAACCTTGAGACAATAAGATTACAGACTGACTATATAATGGTAAGACATTTCGGAACCAGATTTTAAACTGTTAGACATTGGGGCAACAGGGACTGAGCACAATTTATTGGTTATGAACTGTAGATTAATACTGATAAACTTGCAAAGATAGGAAACTAAGGAGATGGACTTGGATAAGCTAGGAGGACAGGAGGTTGCAGAGTGTTTCAGAAAGAACTTTAGGCAACAACAGAGGAAAGGAATACAGGAGAAGAATGGGTTGCTTTGAGAGATGAAATAGTGAAACAGCAAAGGATCAAATAAGTAAGAAGACAAGGACTAGTAGAAATTCTTGGATAACATAAGAGACACTGAATTTAACTGATGACAGAAGAAAATACAAAAATGTGCAAGTGAAGCAGACAAAAGAGAATACTAATGTGTAAGAAATGAGTGACAGGAAGTTCAAATTGGTTAAGCGGGAATGGTTAGAGGACAAATTTAAGGACTTGGAAATGTATTTCTCTAGCGGAAAGATAGAAACCACCAACAGGAAAATTACAGAGGTCTTTGGAGCAGAGAACCAGCTGTATGAATATCATGCACTCAGACAGAAAACCAGTCCCTAGCAAAGAAGAGAAAGCTGAAACGAGTATACAGGGTGTTACAAAAAAGGTATGGCCAAACTTTCAGGAAACATTCCTCACACACAAAGAAAGAAAATATATTATGTGGACATGTGTCCAGAAATGCTTACTTTCCATGTTAGAGCTCATTTTATTACTTCTCTTCAAATCACATTAATCATGGAATGGAAACACACAGCAACAGAACGTACCAGTGTGACTTCAAACACTGTTACAGGAAATGTTCAAAATGTCCTCAGTTAGCGAGGATACATGCATCCACCCTCTGTCGCATGGAATCCCTGATGCGCTGATGCAGCCCTGGAGAATGGCGTATTGTATCACAGCCGTCCACAATACGAGCACGAAGAGTCTCTACATTTAGTACCGGGATTGCGTAGACAAGAGCTTTCAAATGCCCCCATAAATGAAAGTCAAGAGGGTTGAGGACAGGAGAGCGTGGAGGCCATGGAATTGGTCCACCTCTACCAATCCATTGGTCACCAAATCTGTTGAGAAGCGTACGAACACTTCGACTGAAATGTGCAGGAGCTCCATCGTGCATGAACCACATGTTGTGTCGTACTTGTAAAGGCACATGTTCTAGCAGCACAGGTAGAGTATCTCGCATGAAATCATTATAACGTGCTCCATTGAGCGTAGGTGGAAGAACATGGGGCCCAATCAAGACATCACCAACAATGCCTGCCCAAACATTCACAGAAAATCTGTGTTGATGACGTGATTGCACAATTGCATGCAGATTCTCGTCAGCCCACACATGTTGATTGTGAAAATTTACAATTTGATCATGTTGGAATGAAGCCTCATCCGTAAAGAGAACATCTGAACTGAAATGAGGATTGACACATTGTTGGATGAACCATTCGCAGAAGTGTACCCGTGGACACCAATCAGCTGCTGATAGTGCCTGCACACGTTGTACATGGTACGGAAACAACTGGTTCTCCCGTAGCACTCTCCATACAGTGACGTGGTCAACGTTACCTTGTACAGCAGCAACTTCTCTGACGCTGACATTAGGGTTATTGTCAACTGCACAAAGAATTGCCTTGTCCATTGCAGGTGTCCTCGTCGCCGTAGGTCTTCCCCAGTCGCAAGCCATAAGCTGGAATGTTCCGTGCTCCCTAAGACGCCGATAAATTGCTTCGAATGTCTTCATGTCGGGACACCTTCGTTCTGGAAATCTGTCTCAATACAAACGTACCGAGCCATGGCTATTTCCCCGCACTAATCCATCATCAAACGGGCATCTCCCAACTCCGCATTTGTAAACATTGCACTGACTGCAAAACCACGTTCGTGATGAACACTAACCTGTTGATGCTACGTACTGATGTGCTTGATGCTAGTACTGCAGAGCAAAGAGTCTCATGTCAACACAAGCACCGAAGTCAACATTACCTTCCTTCAATTGGGCCAACTGGCGGTGAATCGAGGAAGTACAGTACATACTGACGAAACTAAAATGAGCTGTAACATGGAAATTAAGTGTTTCCGGACACATGTCCACATAACATCTTTTCTTTATTTGTGTGTGAGGAATGTTTCCTGAAAGTTTGGCTGTACCTTTTTGTAACACCCTGTATACAGAGGGTCTGTACAAAGGAGATGAACTTAATGGAAATACTGTAGAAATGGAAGAGGATGATGATGATAATATGGGAGATATGATACGGTGAGAAGAATTTGACAGAGAACTGAAAGAAAGTAGAAACAAGGCTTTTGGAACACACGACATTCTGCCATAATTACTGCAGCCTCGGGATAACCAGCCATGACAAAACTATTCCATCTTGTGAGCAAGATGTATGAGGCAAGTAAACTCAAAATTCAAGGAGGATGTAATAAATCCAATTCCAAAGTAAGTAGATGCTGGTTGGTTGGTTTGTGGGATTAATGGGACCAGACTGCTACGGTCATCGGTCCCTTTTTCCAAGTACTAAAAAAACACCCACAGAGAATAAAAACGATTAACAGAATAGAGCACAGACGACACAGAACAAGAGAAACTGAGACAAAGACCAGACAAAACGAACTAAAATAACACAGAGTGTGACGGTGGTTGGCCGACCATAGAAATAAAAAAAGGAAAAGCCAACCATTTAAAACACATTAAAAAATCAGTTTAAAACCGGAGGCCAGAGGCCTGAATCCACACAAAACAATAAGACAAAACAGAAACACTTACATTAAATGATAAAAACCCCCTGCCCGAATAAAACGTAAAACTAAGTCAGCCGTAGCAGAGTCATCTGTTAAAAGGGCAGGGAGAGTGTCAGGCAGTGCGAACGACTGCCTGAGCACAGCTAAAAGCGGACACTCCAATAAAATATGGACCACAGATAAAACGGAGCCGCAGCGACATAGAGGTGCGTCCTCATGGCACAATAAGTGGCCGTGCGTAAGCCGAGTGTGCCCAATGCGCAGCCAGCAGAGGACAACAGACTCCTTGCGGGAGACCCGCTTGGACGACCGCCACACACGCGTCGTCGCCTTGAGAGAACGGAGTTTGTTTGGCATGGGCAGATTGCGCCATTCGGTGTCCCAAAGCGAGAGAACTTCGCAGCGGAAGACTGCCCGCAAATCAGTCTCCGGGAGGCCAATGTCCAGGGTGAGTTCACTGGTGGCCTGTTTGGCCAGGCGGTCAACATCTTCATTGCCCGGGATACCAACGTGACCGGGGGTCCACACAAAGACCACAGAGCGGCCGCAACGAGCAAGAGTATACAGGGACTCATGGATAGCCATTACCAGACTGGAACGAGGGAAACACTGGTCGACAGCTCGTAAACCGCTCAGGGAATCGCTACAGATAACGAAGGACTCACCTGAGCAGGAGCGGATATACTCTAGGGCTCGAAAGATAGCGACCAGCTCAGCAGTGTAAACGCTGCAGCCAGCCGCCAAGGACCGTTGTTCGGAACGGTCCCCTAGAGTTAGCGCATACCCAACACGACCAGCAACCATCGAACCATCGGTGTAAACAATTCCAGAGCCCTAATACGTGGCCAAGATGGAATAAAAGCGGCGGTGGAAGGCCTCTGGAGGGACTGAGTCCTTTGAGCCCTGTGCCAAGTCGAGCGGAAGGCAAGGGCGAGGAACACACCACGGGGGTGTACGCAGAGGTGCCCGGAAAGGAGGTGGAACAGGGAAAAACCCAAGCCCGCAGAGAAGCTCCTTGACGCATACGGCGATCGGACAACCTGACCGGGACCGACGATCTGGCAGATGGACGACCGACTGCGGGAACAGGACACGGTAAGCTAAAAACATGGGCAGCATAAGCAGCCAGTAATTGTTGGCGTCGTAACCGCAGTGGAGGGACACCTGCCTCAACAAGGATGCTGTCCACAGGGCTGGTGCGGAAGGCACCAGTGGCAAGTCGGATCCCGCTGTGTAGTATTGGGTCCAGCACCCGCAACGCAGAGGGGGATGCTGAGCCATAAGCCAGGCTCCCATAATCCAGACGGGACTGGATTAACGCCTGGTAGAGCCGCAACAGGGTAGGTTGGTCGGCGCCCCGGCGGGTGTGGCTCAAGCATCTCAGAGCATTTAGATGCCGCCAACACGCCTGTTTGAGCTGCCGGATATGAGGCAGCCAAGTCAACCGGGCATCGAAAACCACCCCCAAAAACCTGTGTGATTCCACCACTGAAAGAAGTTCGCCGGCAAGATAAAGCCACGGCTCCGCGTGGACAGTGCGTCGCCCGCAGAAATGCATAACTTATGTCTTGGCTGCCGAAAACTGGAACCCATGAGCTACAGCCCAAGACTGCGCCTTGCGGATAGCACCCTGTAGCTGACGCTCAACAGCTGCAATGCCAGTAGAGATGTAATAAAGGCAGAAGTCGTCAGCATACAGGTAAGCAGAGACAGAATTTCCCACGGCCGCAGCGAGCCCGTTAATGGCTATTAAAAAAAGGCAGACACTTAAAACAGAACCCTGTGGCACACCGTTCTCCTGGACGTGGGTGGAACTATATAAGGCTGCGACATGCACGCGGAAGGTACGATACGACAGAAAATTTCTGATAAAGAATGGCAGAGGGCCCCGAAGACCCCATCCATGAAGCGTAGAAAGGATGTGATGACGCCATGTCGTATCGTATCGTACACCTTCCGCATGTCGAAAAAGACAGCAACCAGGTGCTGACAGCGGGCAAAGGCAGTACGGATGGCCGACTCCAGGCTCACCAGATTGTCGGCGGCGGAGCGGCCTTTCCGGAACCCACCCTGAGACGGCTCCAGTACCCAATTCAAGCGCCGGCACACCATCCGTTCGAGAAGCTTACAAAGAACATTGGTGAGGCTAATGGGGCGGTAGCTGTCCACCTCCAAAGGGCTCTTGCCCGGTTTCTAAACGGGGATGACAATGCTTTCCCGCCATTGCGACGGAAACTCACCCTCGACCCAGAGACGGTTGTAAAGGTCGAGGAGGCGTCGCTTTCAGTCCACTGAAAGGTGTTTCAGCATCTGACAGTGGATGCGATCGGGCCCGAGGGCGGTATCAGGGCAAGCGCACTGTGAAATTCCCACTCACTGAATGGAGCATTGTAGGATTCAGAAGTGTGGGTGCGAAAAGAAAGACACCGACATTCCATCCACTCTTTAATGGAGCGGAAGGCCTGGGGGTAATTCGCAGAAGCGGAACTCATAGCAAAATGCTCTGCTAAGCGGTTTGCAATGACGTCGGAGTCAGTACAAACTGCTCCAGCCAGTGAGAGCACAGGGATGCTGGCAGGGGTCCAATAGCCGTAGACGCGTCGAATCTTGGCCCAGACAAGCAATGGAGTGACAAGGAGGCCAATGGTGGACACATACCGCTCCCAGCAGTCCTCCTTGCCTTGGCGGATAAGGAGGCGGGCCCATGCACGCAGCCGTTTGAAGGTGATGAGGTGTTCAATGCAGGGATGTCGCTTGTGACACTGTAGCACCCGTCGGTGATCTTTAATCGCTGCAGCGATCTCAGGCAACCACCAAGGCACAGTCCGCCGCCGAGGGGACCCAGAGGAACGGGGAATGGCAGATTCGGTGGCAGTAATGATGCCGGTGGTGACCGATGTAACCACCGCATCAATGTCATCATTTGAGAGAGGCTCAATAGCGGCAGTGGAGGAGAACAAGTCCCAGTCAGCCTTACTCATAGCCCATCTGCTAGGGCGCCCAGAAGAGTGACGCTGTGGTAGTGACAGAAACATCGGAAAGTGGTCACTACCACACAGGTCGTCATGCACACTCCATTGGACAGACGGTAAGAGGCTAGGGCTACAGATTGAAAGGTCAATGGCGGAGTATGTGCCATGCGCCACACTGAAGTGTGTGAAGGCACCATCATTCAAAATCGAGAGATCGAGCTGCGACAATAAATGCTCAACGGTGGCGCCTCGACCTGTTGCCACTGACCCACCCCACAGAGGGTTACAGGCGTTAAAGTCGCCCAGTAACAAGAAAGGTGGCGGCAATTGGGCTATCAGCGCAGCCAGGAAATGCTGCGCGACATCACCCTCCGGTGGAAGGTAAAGACTGCAGACGGTAATAGCCTGCGGCGTCCACACCCTAACAGCGACAGCCTCTAAAGCAGTTTATAGAGGGACAGACTCGCTGTGAAGAGAGTTAAGGACATAGATGCAGACGCCACCAGACACCCTTTCATAAGCTGCTCGGTTCTTATAATAACCCCGATAGCCACGGAGGGCGAGGGTGTGCATTGCTGGAAACCAAGTTTCCTGCAGAGCAATGCAGAGGCAAGGGTGAAGGCTGATAAGTTGGCGGAGCTCAGCTAGATAGTGGAAGAAACCGCTGCAGTTCCACTGGAGGATGGTTTTGTCCATGGCTGAGAAAGGCGTGACGGGACTGGGAAGGCAGATTACGCCGCTGGGTCACCTGCTGCCTCCGATTGAGCACCTGTGCTAGTGCTATTCATAGCGTCTGAGGGACCGGCGAGATCGAGGTCCTCAGCGGACGCCAGAATCTCCACCTCGTCCTCAGATGCAGAGCTGGAAGGTTGCGGTGGGGTGGCTGCCACCGCGAGTTCCTTGGGCTTAGAGCTGCTCTTCTTTGATTTCTCACGCTGCTCCTTGGGTTTAACTGGCTGGGAGGGCTTCACCGATTCAGTCTCCGGGACTGAGGAGGATCGTGAAGCCCTTCGACCAGCTAATTGTGGGCACTTACGCCACTGTCGGTCGTCAGCCTTCCCGCTGGTGGAAACCTGGGAAGGGAGGGACCCCTTGCGAGCGTGAGAAGCCGAAGAAGTTGGACACTTCTCCGGCTTAGAAGTGGGGACCGACATCCCCGATGGGGGGGATGTTGTTGCTCCTGAGGTACGTGGCACAGGAGCAACCCACTGGCAAGGGGGCAGGAGGAGTTGTACCACTCGTCGATCCGGCCGGAAGTCGCGAAACTGATGGGGCGAGCACAGGTGTTGTAGCAGTGGCGTAGGAAGATGTCATTCTCACTGGATGTAATCGGTCGTATTTCCTTTTGGCCTCAGTATAAGTCAGTTGGTCCAGGGTCTTATATTCCATGATTTTGCGCTCTTTCTGGAATATTCTGCAGTCTGGCGAGCAAGGTGAATGGTGCTCCCCGCAGTTGACGCAGATGGGAGGCGGGGCACATGGAGTATCGGGATGAGATGGGCGTCCGCAATCTCGACATGTGAGGCTGGAAGTGCAGCGGGAAGACGTATGGCCGAACTTCCAGCACTTGAAGCACCGCATCGGGGGAGGGATATAGGCTTGACGTCACATCAGTAGACCATCACCTTGACCTTTTCCGGTAATGTATCACCCTCGAAGGCCAAGATGAAGGCACCGGTAGCAACCTGATTGTCCCTCGGACCCCGATGAACGCGCCGGACGAAATGAACACCTCTACGTTCTAAGTTGGCACGCAGCTCGTCATCAGACTGCAAAAGGAGGTCCCTACGGAAAATAACACCCTGGACCATATTTAAACTCTTATGTGGTGTAATAGTAACGTTAACATCCCCCAACTTGTCACAAGCAAGTAACCTGCGTGACTGGGCGGAGGATGCCATTTGTATCAGTACTGACTCAGAGCGCATTTTAGACAAGCCCTCCACCTCCCCAAACTTGTCCTCTAAATGCTTGACGAAGAACTGAGGCATTGTGGAGAGAAAAGACTCCCCATCAGCTCTCGTGCAAACTAAGAATCGGGGCGAATAACTGTTACCTCCATCCTGAGACTTACGCTCTTCCCACGGCGTGGCCAGGGAGGTGAACGTTTTCGGATCGTACTTCTGAGCATTAAATTGAGCCCGAGAATGCTTAGAGACTGCTGGCGGCTGGCCGCCAGCGAGAGATGATGTACCACGCTTCATTGCGGGTCATCCGCCCTGATGCCACCTACTCCGACCAAGGGCCCTCCCCACGGGCGCCACCCAGCCACAGCAAAGGCCACCTGGCAGGATGGCCGTTGCCGGGAGTCCCGATACCCCAGGAGGATAGGCATCTACTCCTTGGCATACGTGGGGAGTTAACGGCGCAGGCATCAGTAGAGCGATCCCTGTGTTGTTAGGGGGCTACAACCAACAGGGTACATGGCGGCCCCACCACAACGGACTGGCTAGCGTGCTGGATCTTAGGTGCAAAAATGTCCAAGGTTGTCGTTGCAGTTAAAAGGAACACTGCAGAGTGCAGCGTGGTAATCGTACCCAGGGACATATCCTCACCCAAGAGATCGAAAACGAGCGGGACACCATTGCAACGACGAGAAAGCTGGCTAAAGGTCTAATTGCACGACGGATACAGTGCACCATGTAAGGCGCCCTTCCCCAATTAGCTCGCTCTTCGGAATAATTTAGAAAGATGGAGGTCAAACCCGAGAGGGGACCATCACATAAGGCTGAAACATGTGAGACTCCTTTTAGTCGCCTCTTACGACAGGCAGGAATACCGCGGGCCTATTCTAACCCCCGAACCCGCAGGGGTGGGGTGGGGGGTGGGGGGGGGGGGGGGGGGGTGGGAGTTGATGCTGTCAGGTGTGAATACTGCCAAACTATCAGTTTAATAAATAGTCATTGCAAAATACTTACTTGAGTCATTTACAGAAGAAGAATGGGAAACACTTTTAAAGCAACCTTGGGGAAGATCAGTTTGGATTCCAGAGAAGTACAGGAACACGCAAGGGAATACTCACCCTACAACATCTCTTAGAAGATTGGTTAACGAAAGGCAAACCTATGCTTATAGTATTTGTAGATTCCCAGAAAGCTACTGAAAATGTCAATCCAATACTCTCCTTGAAATACTGATGGCAGCAGGGATAAAATACATGGTGCAAAATGTTATTCACAACTTGTACAGAAAACAGAGTCAAGGGGCATGAAAGGGAAGCGGTGTTTGAGAAGGGAGTGAGACAGGGTTGCAGCCAATTGTCAATGTTACTCAACCTGTACACTGAGCAAACAGTAAAGGAAACCAAAGGAAAATTTTACAGTAGGAAATAAAGTTCAGAGAGAAGAAATAAAAATTCTAGTGTTTGCCAATAACATTAATTCTGTCAGAGGCAGCAAAGGACCTGGAAGTGCAACTGAAGGGGTGGACAGTATACAAAAGGAGGATATAAGATGAACATTAACGAAAACAAAACAAGGGTAATGGAATGCAGTCAAATTAAATCAGGCAATGCAAATGGAATTTGATTAGAAATGGAGACACGAAGTATTAGATGAGCTTTGCCTTTGAGCAGTAAAACAACTGACGATAGCTGAAAAAGAATATACGATGTAGACTGATAATGGCAAGAAAAGAGTTTCTGAAGAAGAGAATTTTGTTAACATTGAATGTAGACTTAAGTGTTAGAAAGTGTTTTCTGAAGGATTTGCCTAGAGTGGAGCCATGTATGGGAGTCTAAGGATACTCACAAATGAAATCATAAAATAACTGCTCACACAGGAGAGCACAAATATTGTCCGGTTCTTATTTTATTTTCATGTGAAGAATCATGCCAAGGAACAACATGTGTCTCAGATGTGATCGCGATCACAGCAGCTTCAAGAAATGCAATATTTGCGCAGATGCAAATACAGACGTTCCAGTTATCATACACTTAAGAGTGAAGAAGGGCCGAAGTCCTTGGGGAATATATAATTTTGAGAATTGCAATGTGATTCAGCAAATGAAAGATTAATGAAATATTCATTCTATTTCAAGGTTTCAAGTTGAACATACATCTTGACAAGTCTGATGATATATAGTTTCTTGTGTATACAGTTATAGGCGATATACAGATTATAAATACCGATGGTCTGTGTATTATTCAAGAACAGAGCAGTAGTATTTAATTCCTTTACAGTAATTACCATGCAGCCAGTGAACAAGTCTGCTACAGCCTTACAAGATGGCTCTGAGCACTATGGGACTTAACATCTAAGGTCATCAGTCCCCTAGAACTTAGAACTACTTAAACCTAACTAATCTAAGGACATCACACACATCCATGCCCGAGACAGGATTCGAACCTGCGACCGTAGCGGTCACGCGGTTCCAAATTGTAGTGCCTAGAACCGCACGGCCACTCCGGCTGGCCACCTTACAAGAGGCCATGGTCTAATACCATAAAAAGGCAACAGACCAAGTCTTATGCACAACATCAAAAAGATTAATAATCCTTTAGCATTTCTTCTGAAATTTTCCTCTACATTTTTGTAGATCTCGTTACTTCTTATTTTCAAGCCATCTTTTAGTTTGTATTGCACCCATTATTTTTCTAATAATCTATCTTTCAAGTACCTCTTCTCAGTCCGGCTTACAGTTCGTCGGGCATTCACATCCGTATAAAAAATTCTGGTCAACCATGGTGGTATAGTGTTTTAGTTTCGTTATCCTAGATAAGTATCTCTTGTCGTAAATATTCTTTGTAAAACCATATGCTCCCCCATTTTATAACATCTACCACAAATTTTTCTAGCCCATTGCATGGTATATTTTCTTCCAAAATATTTAAATTTACTTACACTGATTTACTTAGATTTGCTTTTCTATAAAATTTTGTACATTTTTTATACTTTCATGAATTTTATTTTTTCAGCCGAGATGTTGGACCAGCTAAATTTGCTGTTTCTTTCTGAACATTTGTTTTATAACTGTGTCCATCAGATTTTCTGAAAGTATTGCAGAATTGTCTGCAAAAGCCAGGCAGTTTACCTTAATATTTTTACCTTCCTAAAATTATTGGTTCATTTTTTTTTATTTTTTAGCTCCAAATTCCAGATAAATACTATTTTTCTATAATGCATTTAAACAGTAAAGGTAATAAACAATCCCACTGTCTAATACCAGTTCTCATTTAAAATGAGATAGATCTCCCACGAATTAACTTTAGATATCGTATTAGTCAAAGTTTCACAAATTATGTTCGCTGATCTTGCTTTAACACAAAATTTTCTAATTATTTTATCTATTGTTCCTCCGTCTACCAAATCAAATGCTTTTTGGAACTCAATAAATGATACTACTTTGGGTTGTTAACTTTGCGGCGAATTATTGATTAAATTACAAATCTGTTCTGGGCAGGATTTTCCCATTTGAAAACCACTCTCATATTCTTCCAATTGTTTAAAGTTTTAAGAGCTCTGTCCCAGAGAAATTGATATTTTGTATGCCAGTAGCAGAAATGGCATTCCCTTAATCGTTGACATTTTGATTATCTCCTTTTTCATGTAGCAGGTGGAGTAATGCTATTTTCCAACTCTTCTGGATTCTTTTCAGTTTTCTAAATGTTCAAGGAGCAGGTTTAAAAATCATTTATAATCTTTGGTTCTGACCATTTCAATAATTCTGCTGTAATGGAGACTTCACCACTTGCTCCGATGTTGGAGTGATTTGATGGCTTCATGAATTTCCCCCCCCCCCTCCAGATTTTATGGTACTGCTTGCTGGATATTCGAATTTAACTGCTTAACTGGACAGTTTACAAACCTGTCACATCATTGAAACAAGTAACTGGCACTGGACACCCTTTAAGCACACGTTTAAACCTTTGATAAAAATTTCCAGTAATATTTCCGGTAAAATTTTGTTGTATTTCCATAAGCCAATACATTTCAAACATCCTTTTGATTTTCCAGATTAATGAGGTTTCTTTTCATTTTTGTCTCAATTCTTCGATATGTCTTTTGTACAACCTCATTTTCAAGCTCTTTGTTCTAGGGCTTCTTCATGCATTTTGGTCTATGTCCTCTGTTTTCTCTTTGTCAGTCTTATGTTCTCTCTATTGCTTTAGTAATTTGTAACTGGAGTTTATGTCAATCTACATTTTGTTTTCTCAGTCTCTTCTCTAAATTTTTGTATATTTTCTATTGTAATATCAGCTGTAGTGGAGTTGTTCACGATTACTTTCTTGGCTGTGTTTTCTGTTTTAGATGAGAGAAACCTTATTTTAATCTTAGAGATAATGATCTGAATTAAATCCTCCATTTCTGCTTACTTTGACATTTATGATATCTTTGATATTCCTTTTAGATATGGTTATGTAATACAGTTTAAATTCGTGTTTAGATCTGGAGATAGAAGTTTTAGCTCTTCTTTAAACTACTATTTAACAAATAGAATAAAGATGGAACTGCAAACAGGTCAGGCAGTAAATACTTAAAATGGCATATCCTATAGTGCCATTGGATCCTGTCCACAATGTGACAGTACGACATGAAACCAAACAACCTAAGTCAGAAAAAGTTGAAATGTATCTGCTATAATATATATTCTATTTCAGAGAACATATATCAATCCTCAGCCTGGGACTATTACTACCGTATTTACTCGAATGTAAGCCACACTTTTTTTCCAGTTTTTGTAATCCAAAAAGCCGCCTGCAGCTTAGAATCGAGTGCAAAGTAAGCGGAAGTTCTGAAAAATGTTGGTAGGTGCCACCACAACTAAGTTCTGCCGTCGAATATATGTAGCGCTACACAGGAATGCTTTGCAGGCACAAGGATAAATACGGGTGCCAAAACCTCTGCGTCAGTAAATAAATTAAAAAAGGTGGAAGATGAGCTTTCTTCTTCCGCCCCGAGTTTCGGCCACTGCATTTTCATTTATTATCCAACGAAATACATACAAATTCAGTATTGTTCATCTTCGAATGTAGCATCATTTCAATGTACTACGAAAATCCGACTGACAAGACTGTTTGGGATGTTTGTCAATATGGCCCACTCTACATTCTGAATTTTTTCCTACCTGTGAGAAGAAATGGTTGCTAATAGGAACTTTTATGTATTGTTAATCACATGCAGTATTCTATTCACCATAAGAATAATACGAATATGAACATTTTGCCATGTATTGTTTCGTGTTTGCTGCTATCTCATTTAAATCCTGTCTGCCTAATAAACTACGAAACTAGAGTGAGATAACAGCCAACGCGGAAGAATGTACATATCATGTCATATTTATATTCGTATTATTCTTGTGCCTAATAGTGGTACAGTCAGAAATGAAGCACGGCAATTGACTAGATTTTTAAATCTAAGATGACTCTGTGCAGAATGTAATGTACTAACGAGGTGTCTGCAAAGATTTTCAAACGGAGAAAAATTTTCGCTAAACTCTCGCTCAGATCATCATCATCATCATCATCATCATCATCATCATCATCATCATCATCATCATCATCATCATCATCATCATCATCATCATCATCATCATCATACACAATCTATTATTTGGTTCTTGTTGATCATTATCGAAGAAAGCAGCAGTGTAAGTAACAACAAATAGCAGTCTCTTGCCATTGTTTCGCTAATGAGACGATTCCTCTCTTTTGTTTTTTAATTGTAAGCGGTGGTAGCGTGCACAAAAGCAAGCCATGTCGCAAGCGGCGACAGGTCGTAAACACACATTATCAGAAGGTGACAAACAATGCAGCACACAGTACAGTAATGCATTTTCAGATTAGAGTGATTTAAACACCTATAACAAAGAGAACGGCACTTATCAGATCAAAGAAAAATAAGCAATCAATTCAAACCAGACGAAGCACGTGAAAAAGGAAGGGTACCCGTATAAATACGGATGGAGCACCTGACGCATAGCAATGGCTACCTGGTAAAGCTTAACTGCTAAGCCTACGACTCTAACCAAATTACTGTAGGTGTATTGTCATTCATTCGACCTAAATTGTTTCTCATATTACAATGGACCAACTTTGTTTCGATTTGGAGGTGCGGCCTAAAACTTCTCTCTCCCCTTGAATTTCGAGTCTCAAATTTCAGGTGCGGCTTGGATTCGGGAAAATTTTTTTCCCTCGATTTCAAGTCTCATTTTTCAGGTGTGGCTTAGATTCGAGTAAATACGGTAGGTAGAATTAAAAAAGGAAATAGAAAACAGGGGAATACAGAAGTGTCCAATTCCACCTGTCTGCTTTGACCCATGACATCACCAATATGGTGGAAATGACCATTCTCAACGTTTCCAATGAAGTGCCTACGACATTACATAAAAGACAACAAACACAAAAATACATATAAAACCAACACACACACACACACACACACACACACACACACACACACACACACACACCTCTCCAAAAATATAATCAAACTAACGGTACCAGCGCGGGAAATTGGGGTTTTTTGGATGGGCACAAACTACGTATAAACACATACAGGCACACACCACAATCCGAAACCACACAAAACAACGATATAAGCGCCACAAAATTCCCAAGTTCCGTTACACTTACAATATCAACAGGAATCTGTCACTTCCCTTCACCTACATATCTCAACCACAACTGTCAATAGCACAAAATAAAAACCAACAACTCCAAAAATTATAATTCCACAGCAACTATTGATACCACAAAACCAACGGCTGAAACAACAAAAATTGGAAGCTGACACTTCCCTTGACCTATATAGGTCAACTGTGACTCAATACCGAAACATGCACAGCTACAATGACATTAGAATCAACCACTTCTCTTGGCCAGTATAGGTCAAGAGCTCACAATACCGAAACACACCTACGATGACAAATTGCAATCGGTCATTTCCCATAACCTACGCAGCTCAAATACAACTGACTATACAAAAAAATTTGAAATCTAGTACTTCCCCCTAAGATACGTAAATCAACTACAGGTGCTGATACCAAAACATCAACCACAAACACATGCAGTAAATAACACCAACCCTACAACACACAAAAACCCCACCGATCATCATAACACGCGAACAATAGACCCAAATAAACATTACTAGAAAGTTCCGGCACTGCACACTAACCCCCAACTCACATTCTGCTTACATACACCACATTTCACTATCTCCATAACAAGCACAAAAAGTTGCAGGAACTTAATTACGGACAACATGTCATTCCCCATTTCAGATCGCAGAGCGCACTATTAAACTTAGTCATATCCATACCTAACAAAAGGAGCCACAGATTGAATTAAATGACTTACCGCACCACAAACAGCGAACAAACAACATCAAACAACACTGCAAAAACAAACACAATGGAAATGTAATTCTTAACTCACTGAAACTAATTTCCGTTGTTCTATAACAGTCATGACCTATAAATGCATCGACACCCAAATGAACCCAGTACATCACCAGAGGACAGCACCCACCGCAACATGACATCTACAAACAAAAAACACAAACTAAACCCCATGCCATCGTGAGGTCACACAACAGAACACCCCTACGTCTTGGGTCAAAGCCGATGGGTGGGATCTGACGCCTCCGTTTACCCGAAAACTGCCTTATGAGCGAGCTGTGAGTTACAGCTTGGATTCAATTAATGAGCATTACTGGGATGCTCATCAATTCCTACAATTTTAAGCAAATATTGCTTTTACATGTTTCTCTCCAAACCATTAAGGTAAAACTAGAGAGATCCCTACCACCCGACTTCATCTACCATAATTTGTGACTAACAGGGGAAAAAAGGGGGGGAGGAAGTGACAATGGTACGCAATGTACTCACTGCCATGACTGAACAGAGTCGTAGTCTCAAAATTAGCCACCTCAAGGTCACACCCACACCCTGCCATCTGTCAATGTTGTGATTTGTCCACCTCGTGGCTTTGTTGCCACCTGTACACCATTAATAGTGCCATAGGTCAGCACCAACTGACTTTTCAGTGTTTCCATGGCATATTGTGTGGTTTCAGTCCTGGGTAGAGTGGTGCACTGATCTGTGTTTGGTAAGAGTGACATGCAGGAGCAAGGACTTACATGTATACTATGGTTGGAATGTATAAAGGGCGAAAAGCCATTCAAAAACATTCTAAACCTGTTTTGAATTGTCTTATTTGTACTAATTTGGCCACCAGTGAAGAAGACAAACAATATAAATTTTGTGCAAATTCATAAATGACAACAAAAGGTGTGATGTTTCCACATCATCGTTAGGCTATATTAGCACATCACATCTCCAGATTCGCAAGTGTTCCGATTCTCCAAGAAAGGGATATAAATGAGAATAAAAATCTACAGAATTTGACGATTTCAATAAGAAGCTTGTTTGTAGAAGTGTACATCTCACAACCTGATTATCACCTCTCAACTAAGCCTGAATATGCTACATTTCCATCCATCACTTGGATCTTCAGTCTGAAAATTATTCAGGCAAAATAAACATGGTTAAATGTTTGTCCCTCCACCCCCTACACCCACTGGCAGCAGGATAAAAGCTGTACAATGTCAAATATTTTGCATAAGGGTACTACCAACTATCCTCACAATGGGACAATTTAGCCAAGAAACATTAACCTAAAGATTACATACAAATCTGCATGTACTCACATGCTTTCACATAGCCTTCCCTGGAGTATTCTATCATACAACAGAAGTGTCAGCTGATGACATCTAGCTTCTTTGATCACTTAGCATACCCTCTGTAACCCTAGTAGCTATTATACAATTAACTGTTACCACATTTTCTGCTAACAACTCAAACTCTTAAAAGCACTTAAATTTCCTTGTTAAATGTATTTTAAATAATAACAAACCTCAAGAAGTGAAGACTTTTCTAAGGCATTTGCAATTATGCTTGTGTCCTTCGTTAAATTTGATAGACGTTGGAAGTTCAACATCACTGTTAAAGGCACCCATCCATCATCAAGCTTAATTTGCTCCTGGAGGAACCTGTCACGTGGAAGATTGATGTCTCCAAAGTAATACTGAAACAATCGGTTATGTCAATTGAATATGCTGAGGATTGTAATCCTAACAGAATATTACAAAAAATGCAATTTGTTGCACACACACACATATAGAGACAGGAAATTTAAATATGGGAAGGGCTCTTACCTCGACCTGCCTGATTATTTGTTTCTCCAGCTGTTTTTGATCGCCATTTTTAGGAGGTTCATCTTTGTCTGCTACACTCTCGCATGAAACTGCGTCTTTCCCTGCCTCACTTTTGCTTTCGTCAGTCTTTTCATTTTTGCTTTCGTCAGTCTTCTCTTCTGTACCAACTGAAACATCATTCTCTTCAGCCATTATTCCTGAAAGCAGTGAGCAAATTGTAGTCAATAGTTTGTTTAACACAAGCAGAACAATTCGACAATGACATCTTCAGAAGCGAATGACGCAAAAAAATTAAGAACTCTTCTAGACAATACTAGCAAAAATATTCTACCGAAATTAGTCATTCTTTAGATGACACACACGACTGAAATTAAATATAAGTGCACTTTAACGATATTAAAAGAGTACCACCTATCAGCAACTCCATAACCTTAATAAGATGAGCTACAACAGGTCTAGTGTTATTGGTCGGTGCCAAATAGTAGACGACCACCATAAAGCAAGCTGCACAAAATTCATAATAATGCAGCTCTAAGACTGTAAAGTTTTAAGATACACATGACCGTGATTCCAACGACCTGCCTGACGCAAAATAAATTTGGTCAACCATATATGCCTCATATTCCCCCCCTCAACAGGACTCTACGGCAGTGCGATCTCTAGCTTGTTTTCAGCAGATTGTTCAAGTTCCATACAGGATATATCACGTAATTTTGCAACATATTCCGATAACGTCGTTGATTATACTATAAAAGCACTTTCCTTATACACCATGAGGACATAAATAAGCTCGTCTGTGGAAACAATTATACGTATAACTCTTCTGAGTCAACTATGTTTGACTTGTGAAGTTTGATGAACTTGGTTTCCACACGGTTGAGGTAAACACTAACCTTTCATGCACACGTGCTTCTAAAGTTATATGATTCTATGCTAAACCCAAATCGTGTGAAAACAGCACATACTATGTAACACTCCACTAATACATTAATTTCACTATAATACTGTTAATTACCAGCTTCTACACTCCACCACCCCAAATTGCATACGCACGCACAATTCCAACAAGCTCCCAACTCCCGCTTCAGCACCAAATCTTCAGACTGGCAAAGACTATACGACGAAGATATCCCGTACCGCCAAACTACAAATGAATCGATTTTCGGCATCCTGCAGGAAGTCCCAGGTCCACATACAACGATCTGTCTGCGCAAATACTTGACTAGAGGTATGCATGCAATAAATCGCCACCAATTCGTTCGTTTACACGACGTCCATAAGGAGTCATCTGAATAAAGGCCAAGTCACTCTGGCTATCACTTAACGTCAAAAATTACACAAACCATTTCAAATAGCGGTGTTCACACAGGCAATCAACGGAACTTCATGACACATTGAGGTTCTCGGAGAGAACATTTTGACGACGGTATCGTCTGCAAATATCGGAAGTTAATCATAGCCCGTCGGCACGTGGAAGGAGGCAGCTAAAGAGCAATCAGTCTACATAGGAGATTGCTTACCAATCACTCCTGTGATCGGTTCTAGAATATTCCTCAGATGTGTGGGACACGAACCAAATAGGACTGAAGGGGATATTGAACATATACATAACAGGGCAGCACAAATGGTCACAGGTTTGTTTCGTCCATGGAAGGGTGTCACAGAGATACTGAAGGAACTAAATTGGAAGACTCTTGAAATTAGATGTAAATTATCCCAAGAACGTCTATTAATAAAGATTCAAGGACCATCTTTAAATGATATATTTCAGTCCCCTAAGTATCACTCACATAGGAATCGTGTGGTTAAGAGTACAATAATTACTGCACGCAAACAATCCTTCTTCCCGTGTTCCATGCGTGAATGGTATGGGAATAAACCCTAACAACTGGAACAGTGGGATGTACCCTCTGCCCTGAATCTCGTGGTGGTTTGCAGAGTATAGATGTAGATGTAAAGTTGGGGATCATTCAAAATGTAGACGGGATATCCAACATCGCCAGACACAGTGCCATCGGCAAATGGCATGAGCTGGTTAACGTGGTTTTACGCTCTCAGCGCTCTTCAGCTGCAGTCATTGGCTTTATTTGACTCGCAGACAATACAATTTGTTCACGAAGATGGACGCAAGTAGAATTGCATTACCTTTGTTAAAACGCACATTTTCTCTCTTAATCATATGCTAGTAATGTAGTTCTATATGTGATATATGTAAATAAAAACATTAATGTCCATGAATGTATAATAAGATAAAAATCAAAGATACATGCTCACTCAGTAAAGACATCAGTTTATAAAAGTTGACCAAATTGAACAAACTCTGTCCTTACAGAGAATGCACTTATATTTACATAAAATCAAATATTACATAAAATCAAATATTACATAAAATCAAATATTACATAAATTATTTCTGTTAACTTCATAAAAAAGTACCATAACCTTTTACAAAACTCGGAAGTGAAAAAAATTGCATGTAGTACGATATGAACCCTCCACCAAACTACCACAGTTCTGTAACATGATGCCTCTACCAACTCCACTATGTTGAAACTGCGCTACTAGTGGCCTTGTGTTTTATCTTAGTCTTCTAACTGCTTTAACCGTCAAAATATTATTTTTAATTGATATTAAATTATAACAAATCCTAACAACAATGACATTTTTATGAATCTTCAATGCATTATTGCCTTAAAATGGCTTGTAGAGCACTCATAACACACCAATTATAAATATCTAAATACGAAAATCGTTTAACCAGCGATATGACGATTCTCATCATTTTATTACAAGAAAACAACATTGTATTACAAAATTCAATGTGCTGGTGCTTAGAAACAGCAAAGATTCGTAGGTTGTAATGTATAACAAAAAACCCACTGAATATGAGCTTCTACTGACTATGACAAATAAAGTGTGGCGTCTTGTTTTCTGCTTGTGATATAGGGAGAATCCTTGTATCCCATTGGTTTTACATTTCATGGCACGTTGCCGAAATATCACAGAATTTATTTTGTGTTTCACGTGACGAAGTGGCTCCTGAATATGAAACTTCAGGACGTGATATCACGAACCCGACAGAGCACCATGTTGACATTAGTTAATTCGTCATATTTGCTGAAGGCTTAAGACCAGGCCATACTAGCCATCATGTCACCATCACATCAGAGTGTATTCAACTTGTATCATGCCACATCATTTCGAGCCCAGGACGAAACGTGAAGGTGAGGTTGTGAGCTACCATCCATGATACAAAATGTCAGCATATATTATCAGAATTGAGGAATTAACAGCGATAAAGTTTCTTAATGTCCAAAGCAAACTTCATAAGCAATGTTCTTTATCAATTTTGTATGGTAAAGTGTGCAGAAATGAAATAATATTTGAAATCGGCGATATTTATTTGTTACCGAAAATATATACAAACACATCAAACAGCTTATAAAGGGAATTAAGGCGAATTGACACTGGCCATCACACGATGTCACATCACAGCATGACAAAATATTCCACAACGTATTTCAAATGGCGGCATCAACGAGTTTAAATTTAATTTTAACACGATGGACGATATTCATCTACATCTACATCAACATGGATACTCTGCAAATCACAGTTAAGTGTCTGGCAGGGAGTTCATCGAACTACCTTCACAATAATTCCCTACTCTTCCACTCTCAAACAGTGTGTAGAAAAACCTATATCTTTCTGTGTGAGCTCTGATTTTCCTAATTTTATTATTGTGATCGTTTCTCCCTATGTAGGTCGGCGTCAACAAAATATTTTCGCATTCAGAGGAGAAAGTCGGCGATTGAAATTTCACGAGAAGATTCCGCAGCAAAAGTATTGTGGCGGGCTGGTGTTAAAATGTTCGCTACCACTGAGCGAAGCAAGCTGCAAATTAATGTACACCGACCTCAGTATAGCGTTCGTTCACTATCCATTGCTCTGCATTTATAGGTACTATGTAGACGATGTTAAAAGGAGCGTTGAAGAAAACCATCATCCATACTTACGATTCCATAGTCCACATAACTCAGGTAAAAAAATTAACCTGTAAATCTCTAGTAATAACGGGCAAAAGTGGATGCTTCCTTCCTTCATTGAGAATGTCCGATTCTCGATACTAAAGTTTTTTATTGTCTTTTAGTTACTGTGTCATCAAGCCCACAATTACGTCGATAACACATATGCTACTAGTTCATGCAGCTTATATCACACGCAAGACAGCCAGAAATGTACTAAGTCCAACCTGGAATATTACGAGATTAATACAGTCAATACTCTGCTACGAAATCAGTTTCGCACTCGATCCTTTTCATTGGATTTTTCAAAGGAAGATGCTCGCCAAAAAATGTTCTGTAAATGCATACTGAACAGGTCACGCAGAATTCTTCACAAAGGCCGATAGTTTCACACTCGGCTTTCTCTACAACAAACACTCAAAAATCTCCCAAACTTCACAGAACTGTTCGTAAATGCATCTGCTTGCACGGCGATATAAACCGAGCGCGAAATAACAGTCGCTTCTTCATTTTATAAATAACTTTTTCGGACACGTCTAACATGACCTTCTCTTCCAGCAGCTAGTCCATGACTCACTGAATGCCGTTGCTCCCAGCAAATAAGCGAAGTAGCTCCGTCAGCACGATGCAGGAAGATCATTGGTCAAGATGGGCTCTATCCTATCTGCAGGCTCGATTTTTATTTTATTTTCTTAATTGTTTTAAAAAATATAGCAAATTTAAAATTTAGTTAATAATGTAAAGTATTATGAATTAAATCATATTTTTTTATTTTGTTTACGAAATGGCTGTCACAGCAACGTAAAATGTGAATAACACTCATCAGCATTTTCTTTTTGAAAAGCTGAATAATTTCATATGCATTTTTGATGGAAGTAAATTAATTGTCACTGTCACAAAATTCTTGGTGGAGTTTCAACTATACAAAACTTTTTCCACTGATCATGTTCATTTGTCAATTTTTTATTTTATGTGCAACACCAGAATGATAACTGTCATAAAAACATTGAAAAAATATTTTGGCATCTTGCACAGATGTTGACTAATTACAAAATCTGGTCTAAGTGCCAAAAACAAAGAATTTGGTTTTATTGTCAAAAATGGGCTATGTGCCCAACCATCACCAGTAAAAACCAGGCTGTCTAGTAACCAGTGTAGAAGTGGTTTAAAACATTGCCACCTAAATGGGCCAGGTGCTAAGTGCCACTTGTTCTGAAACAAAATCTGCACTATGTACCCATACTGTTGTTTCTAGTTTGAGGTTCGATTGTGTTCAAGTTGCAGTGATTATTCCTGACTGTTGTGTTTACTATTGTGATTTATGTGATGGAAGAAATAAGAAAAGATCGAAAAGAGGTGAAGGTAGTGTTTCACAAATAAATAAGAAGCTCAGTGGCGAGAGGAAAACATATGAGAACAATAAGAAAGTTACTGTACCTCAAAAACAACCTCCATCTGATGAAGTAATTGTATTTGATAACTTTAATGGCTTAGGAATAAGGATTTTTTTAAGAACTTCGCTTGATTATGATTTTTCTGTGGCGTCTGAAACTAACCTATGTTTAGATTATGCAGTTCATGTTGGGTTGTGTTTGACTTGGTTCCTACTAAATGTGCAGAGTAGCAAACAAACAGGTTATTTGTGGCAGGCACAAATTATTTAATGGGAGTTAGAATGGAAAAATATTTTTTCACATTTTCGGATGTTTATCTCATTATAAAATTAGCAATTTTCCGAATAAAATGATATATATACAGGGCGTAAATTTTAAGTTGACAAACCACAATAACTCGAAAAATAAGCTTCACACGAAAAAATGTGTAGAATCCAAAGTTGATTATTTTCGAGGGGACATCTTCTGGTGCTGAAATTAGGCCACCCTGAGGATGGGGTAGAAGGCAACTTCCAAATTCCCCCATTATTTATTGTAGAATCAGATTCTACATAAAAACTATATACATTTTGTCTTAAGCATTTGTTTTAATTCTTGGTAGTCAGCACTGTAAATCAAGAAAATTCATTTTCTCATTTTTGCGTGGAAAATGGTTATGGATAAATAAAAAATGAGTTCACTCGTTAGTAAGGAGGATGTTTGGTTAGTTAGTTAGGTAGTCAGATGATTTGTTTGATAATTAAACGTTGTATGGCCTCAAGTGCACGAAATAAACAACTTAAGTGAATCTGCAGAAAAAATTAATGCAGTATTTGGGTCAAGATTTGTAAAACTCTAATCCCTCTCCCTCAAACCCCACCCTATGGGGAGAGAGGGAGAGTTTTAATTTTAGTGAATCAAAATTTATGAAGTAAGTAAGTATTTTTTATTTATCCATAACCATTTTCCACACAAAAATGAGAACATGGATTTTCTTGAATTACAATGCCAACTACCTAGAATCAAAACAAATGTTTAAGACAAAATGTACATAGTTTTTATGTAGAATCTGATTCTGCAATAAAAACTGGGGTTCCCATTTGAAATTTTAAAGTTACCTCCCTACCCACCCCCAGGGGGCTGGGGGGGGGGCGGACTAATTTTAGCACCAGCAGCTGTCCCCCCATCGAAATTAATCAACTTTGGATTCTACACATTTTTTCGTGTGAAGCTTATTTTTCGAGTTATTCTGGTTTGTCAACTTAAAATTTACACCCTGTATATCACTTATAAACTCACATGGGAAGTATTTTATTTGATTTTCTAATATAATCTACAATGGTTGAAAATGTTAAAATTTTTACTTGGATTACTTCAAAATTTAATGAAATCGGTAATTGTTTATATAGAAGGCCATGGACTGCTGTGTTATGAGGGTTAAATTATGTGTTTGTATTGGTAGCACTGTCAAAAACATTACCGTATCGTTTCATAGTATGAACACACATTGTATGTCGAACCATAAGAGTCAGGCTGACAGACAAAATGATTGATGAACTACAGCAGTATTATGGGACAGCCATTAGAAATAATACTGAGGATTTGTTGAAAATGAAGCAGGCAGTATACGCTACCTTCTTCCGCAGAGTGTCAACTGATGAAAAACCAGTACACCACCTTTGCTCTCCTGGACCTGATTCATAGTGCAATTATCACAATGCGCAGTACTCAAACAATTCATACAGCTGTCAACGCTCAGTCATGGATATTATAAAACCTGACAAATCCTGAATTACTGAAGAAGTGTCTGCATGTCAGACTCAAAATCCCAATGAGTCTTTCAATAATCTTATGTGGATTCACTTACGAAACAGATGTTTTTGTTGGAATGAAGACGCTAAAGTGGAGGTGGGGGGAAGCAGTCAGTGATGCTATTATTGCTATTAATAATGGCAACAGTGGTAGGTAAAAGTGCTAGAGCATATGGGAATTAATCCTGGAGCAAACTGCATCAGAGAACTTGAATGGATGGACGAGGTTCACATTGATAAAGCAGAATATGCAGCACAGTTGGCCACTAAGGAGTCCAGAAAGAAGTAAAGAAGAAAAAACGTGGAAAAAGATCAAGGGGATGATATACAGTATGGTGCAGGGTGCTTCTGAGTGACTAAATATAAAAAATGAAGCACATATTAAATGAGTTACAGTCTTTTGAAAGTTTAGAAGCCATTCCTGAAAATTTACGTTTTCTGTTGCATTTTCCCCTAAATCTCAGAAGTATTCAAATTTTCAGGGAGTAATAACATACATACCCTGAGTCTACTGAACTAAAAGAAGAACATAATGTTATGTATAATTAAAATTATTCAGTATAATGTACAGAAAAAGTACACAAAATTTTAACTGTGTAATTAAAAAATTGTATTTCCGAAAGCAGTGGCTGAAATGCAATTATTGTAGTTCAGTAGACTCAGAACATACAGTTTAATATCCTGTAAAAAGTTTCATGTCAATGGTTACACAGGTTCCTGAAACACATTCAAGCCAAGTCACTAAATTTAACATTGTCAGGATAGGGCATTCCAACTCCCCTTAATGCCTCTAATTCCCGTGTTTATTTGTTGTCGATTTCAGACATTGCATTGGAACACACATTAAAAATATTCAACCAGTTCTATGAATTAGGTGATAATGTTAAGCAAAACTTATTTGATGGGAAACATAAGTGTATGCAACTTTACAAAAAGGCGCCATGGTTCTTACAAAGAACCCAAGGAGGGTCGCAGACAGGCTAGTGTTTTTACAGAGTTCTTGATGACAAAGGCAGACATTTTCAAATTTGTAAAAAAAACTTTCTGGAAATACACAAAATTACCAGGTGAAGAATGGAAGCCTTGGTAAAAGCAAAAAAGAGTGGTGATGTTACCTACATTGAACGTAGGGGAAATAAAAACAAAGAAAGGAAATATACAGCTGCTGATGTAAAACGCATTGTTGAACACATCAAAAGTTTCCCCAAGGACGAAAGCCATTGCACAAGGGCTAAAAGCTCCCTTCTATTTTGAAGCCAAAATTTAAATTACAGCAGAATGTATGATGCTTTTGTTATACTTTATCCAAACACAGACATTAGATATTTGTACTAGAAAAAAATATATTGAAAGAACAGCTTCCCAAACTGGGATTTCACTGCCCAATGAAAGGTACCTGTAACACATGTGAACTGCTTAAAAGTAAAATGTCAAATGACTCAACCAATGGCGCTGTACATCGTACCTAACTAGAATTTCATCATAGACGCGCTGAAAAAGCTTGAGAAGAGGTGAAGCGTGAGCATGTATATTCTACCACTCCTGCAAGTGATATATGCATAGTATCCATAGATGTACAACAGGTTTTCTCTTTGCCAACATTGTCCCACTGCCAAATGTATTATTTATGTCAACTTTCTTGTTACAGTTTGGGATTGCATATGACAGATAATAATAAAGGTTTTATGTTTCTTTGGCGTGAGGGAATGAGTGGCAGGGGAGGCAACGAAATAGCGAGCTGTGTGTTAAGTGGGATTAAAAGTAAAATTACCCAAAAAAAGTTAATAGTGTCGCCTGACAACAGCTGCAACTAAATCAAAAATCAAATGGTATTGTTCCTATGGATATACTTGGTCTGTAATGATTTCTTTGACCAAGTTCACCACAAGTATTTCGCCTCTGGTCACTCTTACTTAACCTGTGACCGAGACTTTGCTCTAATTGAAAAAAGGAAAAGAGTAGAAAAATGTGAAAAATTCCTTTTCTAACCACTATGATGAACGATGATGATTTGTACGACTTCTTCAAAGTAGCTAAAGAACACCTCATCACAAAAAGTTAGAAGTTTCCAAGGTCGCTTGGCTCAAAGTTTCCAAAGCCAACACAGAAAAAAACATTCAATTAATTTGAAAAGTGGACGCAATCAAATGTGTTCAAAAAAGTCTGAAGACGAAAACCATAATAGGCTTAGCTCTACCCTGGCTTGAACTAATAGCCAGATTGAAAACTGAGAAGAAGGAGGACTTAAAAAAGACGATATCTTATCTCAAACAAGAAGACAAACTGTTTTACCAAAATCTGACTGAGTAAACACAGCAGCTGCTTATAGACTGTAACATTGTAATATTTTGTTTATAAAATAGTGGTAAATTAATACCAAATGGAACTTATTAAACTTTGTAAAAGGCATTTTTTTGAAATAAAACTTGTAAGAACACAGCAACGTGTTTGAATTTGTTTTTATTCTTTAACTAGTTTGTTTGCTAACACAGAACTTCTCTACAGCTAACTGACTTTTCATAATAATATAGTTGTTATAGAAAAACTGGAAACAGTAGTTCCCACATTTTTATAATAGTAAAATTATTATTATTATTATCCTTCCCATGCCGCTTTATATGCAGATATAAATGATGGACTTAGCCTGGTTTTTATGTTAGAGAGGTTGGCACATAAGCCCTGTTCTTGTTTCGTTCCATCAACAATTTTTTGTTGTTTTGTTAAATGCTTTACAGTAAGTTTAGCCTAAAAATTGTCTGTAGATTAAATGTCTTCATTTGTTTAGGCTGTAAAAAATAAGGATATAAAAAAGGAATGCTTTCTCGAAGTTTTTTGCAATTTCCTCAAAGCCGCAGTTGTGGCACTTGCCACCAATTTTATAATTAGATGGCTGTTTATGAAGGACGATTATTTACAGGAACAACTTTTTTAAAAAAAGATCTGTTGAAAAACATACTTTGTTAACATTCTTGAAAACTTCTCTTTCGTCAGACAGTTTGGAAGTGTACCAGGCATATCAGATCATTTCCTTCAAAATTGGCAAGGACAGCTGATGAGGGACTATTGGTTGTATTTTTACATAGTCTTCTTGAGAATTTATTTCTCTACTATTTTCAATAAAATAAGCACTATTTTGTATATGTTTTACCAGATTTTTTTCTTGTCTACAAAAATAGATCTCATGTGATGGAACAAGTGGAGTACATTTTGGAGGAATCACTTTAATTTTACATGTTGGTGATTTATCGTCATCCTGAAAGATTTCATCATATAATTCAGGCCTTGCGTGTCCACCCCAAGAGTCAATAATTAACAGAAACCGTTTAGAGTCACATAAAGACTTCAAACACCGTTGTGAAATTCAGTATACAGTTCTGTCGTTAGCTTCCCAAATTTGAATTCGTTATTACAAAGTTTTTATAATTTTGATCATATGCAAACAAACATACATTTGAGGTAGGATGTTTCCAGACAGAATGAGAGTGTACTGTGCAGTATATGTACACATCACTTTATTCATGTCATGTCTTTTGACGTAAATACTTTGGCTCCCTTTGACAGCCAGAGTCCTGTTGTACACCAACTCATATTGACATCATGGAAAGCAAACACAGCAGAAACTGAGGTATTTTATCAGAGAACCAACAAGTAGAGAGCAAAACGATTTTTAAATATCCTACAGTAAATACCTTTCTGGTCAGTGTTGATAGCAAAATCTTTGTTAAAAGTTGGTATCAATTTTAACGTCTGGGTTCTAAAAGTGTCTGCAGCAGCCAATGTTACTTTGATCGTCGCTGCTTATTTTCTTGAAACAATTGTTGTCACTTTTCGCTGATGAACCCTGTACTTATTTTTGAATTCGTGGACCCAGTTGTCAAAAGCTTTAAATTCAAAATCTGTCAACTGTGTAAGTAGGCTGTTTATGTTTTCTTTATGTAAGTAGGCTGTTTATGTTTTCTTATTGGCAAACGTTACGTAGCGCTCTATATGAAAATCACTGGCTGTGCTGTGTGCAGTCTGTGGCTAGTTTGCATTGTTGTCTGCCATTGTAGTGTTGGGCAGCGGCAGCTGGATGTGAACAGCGCGTAGCGTTGTGCAGTTGGAGGTGAGCCGCCAGCAGTGGTGGATGTGGGGAGAGAGATGGCGGAGTTTGAAATTTGTTATACTGGATATTATGAACTGCTCTATATATTATGACTATTAAGGTAAATAAATTGTTTGTTCTCCATCAAAATCTTTCATTTTCTAACTATGCCTATCAGTAGTTAGTGCCTTCCATAGTTTGAATCTTTTATTTAGCTGGCAGTAGTGGCGCTCGCTGCATTGCATTAGTTCGAGTAACCAAGATTTTTGTGAGGTAAGCGATTTGTGAAACGCATAGGTTAATGTTAGTCAGGGCCATTCTTTTGTAGGGATTTCTGAAAGTCAGATTGCGTTGTGCTAAAAATATTGTGTGTCAGTTTAAGCACAGTCCAGTATAATTTGTTCAAAGGGGACGTTTCATAACTGTTGTGCTGCTGCTATGGGCTATGTTGTAAATTCCGTGTAGTCCCTTGCTGTGGTCTCTTGGGCTTCAACAAAACTATGAAATGTCCAGGAACTGATTCCACGTGTTTATCAAATTGATTGCTTCCTCTTTTTATTTCTTGTTCCCATTGGGATAAATGTTACTTATTTCTTTATCAGCTGCATCCTTTTTTTAATAATATTTCTGGTTTCTATGTGGGTTGAACCTTTTCGATATTAAGAATGTCGGTTTTAGACGGTCTTCTTCTCTTACCTCGTTTTCTTCTGGTTCATATTCATCCAGTGAGCTGTGATCTTCATACTTTTCGAAAGGTTCAGCTTCATAGGTAGCATTCTTGTGAGAAAGTTCATCATCAGTCACAAATATTTTTTTAGCCAACATGTCCATAGTACTTCGACATTTCTTCATAAGAAATTGTAGTTAAAGATTCTGATACAGTGAAATTATTTGCAGCAAGCAAGCTTTCATAATAAACAAAAGAATTTTTTAACATCACCATCGATACTTCAGTTTATAATGAATCTGCAGCTTCTGATACTTTCACGATGTCTTCTTCAAAAGATTTTTTAATTCACAATATTGTAAGAATCACGCTAAATACTCCACAGTACAAAACTCTTCAATCTCTGCGAAATGCAGGAATGAACTGGGACTGTAGCAGGTGAGGCTCATTGCTTGATTAGTTCCAAGCGGGCCTTAACACTTCCTAACCATTTGCCTGTTTGTGTGTACAATAGGGCAACAGCTACATTCTGCTTTTCCTTGAAGTCACCAATTCCGCGAATTTACAACGAATATTTTTAACCTTTCCACAGCTTATAATATCACCCAATTTTGTAACAACATTGGAACGACAGTAAGTAATGCTTCAGTTTACCTCCATTAAAAATACATTTGAAATTATTCAACCCTTTAAAAAGAACACATTGACAAGTGCAATTCACATTTTAAGTGGCATGTAAAAGCAGTTTCATAATCAAAATAAAATTATCAATGATTTAATTGATAATAATCTAGGTCATTAATTTTATTCAAAAGATGTCATAATTTTAAAGCAATTACGAAAATGAAAGAAAATCAAGTAAATAATAATAATGTTGTGTGGCGAGGGCCTCCCGTCGGGTAGACCATTCGCCTGGTGCAGGGCTTTCGAGTTGACGCCACTTCGGCGACCTGCGCGTCGAAGAAAATCAAGTGTGCAGGTAGGATCGAACCTGGATCAGCACTCTACTGACTAATCTATTCCCCTGTTTGCTGCTGTGCTACTTCTGACTATCTAGCAGGTGCATATGAGCTACGCTTAAAACTTTAGAGCCCTTTTACTTGGAATTTTCAGGGTAGTGCACATTCAGACTTCTATGAGTGGAAACTCTTGAGGTATACTACCAACCTGCAAAGATTCATCCCAAACTTAATTTCCGAGACCGGAAGGTCCCCTTTTGAGCTGAGATTATACAACTGAATTGACTTGACATGATGCAGTGTGACATACAGTGTGCATACAACCTTGTGGCCACATTACATACTGTACACACAGAAGGAGAAAGAGACAGAGAAAGGATCTTTGGTGCAGCAAATGTAGAATTTATATGTTGTTCTTTGAATATTTGGTAATTACTAACTCAGTTTCAATAAAGAGACTTACAAATTACTTTCACTTGTGAGTCACAAGGTAATTATAGTACTCGCAGCACAATTACCCCTAGTGGTGGCCCCAATATGATTTCATAAAGAAGAGAATCAGAACTGAAAAATTTCGTTTTGATAATGATAATGGCAGAAGTGCCAACACTTCTGAATGAGACAGGAATTAAGGTGGAGCCAACCAAGACTTCAACTACGATAGTCGATAGTAATCATCAAGATAGGTATTGTATGAACAAACTGTCTCACATCTTGCTCCCACTGTTCTGACATAATCGTCTGTGGACCATGGCTCACGCATACAGCATGTACAGTGGGAGGCATTAGTAAATGGATGTAATATTACAAAAATTTAATTTTTTATATTTGAATTTATGTTCGCCAGTGCCTTCTGTCTACTGGCTAGTTTCAGCTCGTAAGTCACATTGCATTATATCAGACAGAACCACTTCAAAACTCACATGTTGAACCATCAGCAGCTAAACTCACATGTTGCTGATGAGGTAATGCTACTGAACTGCACATCTACAATTTGGCTTTCCAATACGGAGGTTTGGAGGTGGTCACGAGGGAGTGGAGCTGCGGCCAGCCGCCAGGAGCGGACACTCCGTCCACCCTCTTCTGCTGGCAGCTTCTGACCCAGTTAGACGCTATCCTCTCCTGCTCTCTTGGGCAGCAGCCCATTCAGTTTCGACGGCTTCTCTAGGCCTCCCTTCAACCACTTTTTACTGGAATAAACCATCATGTTTATCATAAAATATTTAACTTCATCACCTCAACGGGTGATAACTGCTTTCCCTCCCTCGCCTAACCTGACACAATAACATCTGCTGTCAGAAGTGAGATCGCTCACTGTTAGGCCCATCTTATCGACTTAATTGAAGTTCAATATGCCGTACCCAATGAAGCTGCCAGTAGTTCTTCACGCTTGATGTGCCAGATGCTACGCACAATGACAAGAACATGCATTCGTGGTTCACCATCCAGCCTTCCACTGTTTCGGCGTTCTCTCGTAACAGCTGCCGATACCGAACACCAGGCCACTTACATGGCCAGGCACTTCGCGAACCACACAGCCAGCTGCTGCCGTTGCCGTTCCCTGGCAGTCTGGTGGTACGCCACGCTGTGGGTAGCTGTCTTCCACACCATTCCGATGCAGCATGGTAGCATGTTCCAGCTGCACGCCACCATCCAGGAAAAACGCATGTTCTGGATGAGCAGCTGAGGCATGTTGCACAGCTGTCGACACCGCCGTCATCATCTTCGCTGCTGTTTCCTGCCGCCGTCGTCCAACGGGATGCAGCTGTCGACAAACCACCACTGCCACAAATGCAGCTTTTGTAAGTTCATCGATCAATTTTTCTTTGCTGCCGCCTCCATGCTGCCAGCTACGCCGTCATCTTGTCGAGTGTAGGCCCTTTTTTGTGCTCTAATTGTAAAGTTTTCGGCGAGCACTAGGTGTCCTAATGTTGTAACCATGTCTCAAACCCATAGTACTGCCACTGGTGAAGGAAACTCCTCACCTACAGAAAAACCAGACCCAGTAGTTGCCCTTCAAGTAGAAGTCGATAAGTTAATCTTGAGAAAGAATTGACGGAAGAATGCCAAAAATTGGCTCAAAACCAGTCTGCCGATTATAGTGCATCAGAAACACACCCTACTGCGCCGCAAATGACGGCTGCAAGCAGCTTAATTAGCACAGTACCCCAGTCATCCACTGTAACTTTGGCTAACAGTTTCCCTGTAGACAATTTCATTCTGACATTTTCTGGGAAACCTACTGAACAAATAAATTTCTTTCTACAAACTGTCTGAGATGTAAGCCTCGTTTGTGCTTGGCCAAACGATTTCCTATTAAATGTACTCCACCTTAAATTGTCAGGTGATGCCCGTACGTATATTGAATCAGTTCACACCCTTAGGGACACCACCTCTTTTGCCACGTTGGAGGCTGCGTTGAAAAGAGAGGTATTTGGACAAGCGTGACGCCAGCTATTACAGGCACAAGTTGTCCACCCTTCGCCAGAAGCAAGGGGAGGATTTAGAGAAATTTTCTGACCGAATCCGAGCTGTGGCTTGCCGCACTTACACGCTGTGGTAGGATTCCGCCCGTAACGAGGTGACGTATTTACACGTGGAATCGACCTATATGTTGGAGGAGAGGTAAAAACAGCACAACCCACCTCGTTGCATGATGCCACATGACTCGCCATGATGCGAGAGGAGGTAGGACATTTTATTGCCAGTTCGGTGCATCTGAACGAACAACCGCGTCCAATTTTTAAATACGAGCACGGAAGTGCACCCCGGACCATAACTCCAGCTACACACCCAGTGTGTCTAGCATGCAAGCCGGCTGCGGTGGCCGAGCGGTTCTAGGCACTTCAGTCTGGAACCGCACAGCTGCTACTGTCGCAGGTTCGAATCCTGCCTCGGGCATGGATGTGTGTGATGTCCTTATGTTAGTTAGGTTTAAGTAGTTCTAAGTTCTAGGGGACTGATGACCTCAGATGTTAAGTCCCATAGTACTCAGAGCCATTTGAACCATTTATAGCATGCAGACAGGTTGGTTGCAGGCCCTTAACTGGTCTCATTCTAACCAACACACATCCATGACTGGCACTGAGGCAGAATCAACTTCATCAGAAAACACAACAGACCTCCACCCTACCCACCACTGAGCTCTCGCTTCACACCACTGAAGTAGTAAACAGCGGCGGTTTGGGTCAGTGGAATGCATGCTACATGGCATCTGGCTCAGAGCTGTCTCTGAAGCAGCCGATTTATAATAGTCCATTGTATCACTGTGGTGCCAGATGCTCTGCTGCTCAAATTGCTGCTGCAAATGAATTATGATGTACCTGAGCCATACATCGAACACAGAGGTTTTCCTTCTTAGTAAAGCCACGTCACCTCTGGAGCTCGCTCATCTTGCGACCATATATTCTCGTAACGACCACTGCCATCTATCATGTACAATGGCTACATTCCTGCAAAGTCTTTCTGCAGTATCACAGAAGAAACATCCAGGTTCTTGTAGCCCTATTATACGACCTGGTTGAAAGTCAGTGAGGTGCTGATAATGCCGTCTTTGTCGCTTTAAATGCATTCATTACTAACACCAGCTCACCACGTCGAGTCTCAAAGGGCGCTAGCGTTCATGACTGCTACAGCGTGTATTTAAAGCAAACCTTATTTGCATCCTCATCATGGTGCTACTAGAGCCACTGTTAAGGAAATGGCGAGAAATTTGAATAGACATCATCTTTCAGATGTAGAAACAAGCCTATCGACTTCCATTTGTGTCGCACTCCTTCTTGGCACTGAGTTTTTTTTCCACCGTATATTTCAGGACCTTCTTTGACTATGATGTGGCGATTTCGATTGCACCACCACCTACTACCTCGCCAGTAATGGGATGGTGGAGAGGCTGCACAGCACACTAAAGGCGACGCTGATGTGCCACTTGGTAACATGGACGGATGCTCTTCCGTTTTTATTGCTGGTCTTGCTAACAGCTGTAAAGGAAGATCTCCATAGTTCACCTGCCCAACTGGTTTATTGAGAGCAGTTACAGTGACTGACTGACACCCATCGCTTTTTACTATTGCAAGATACTGGTAGGATCAGCTTCGCGACAAATTTATTTTTTAATTTCCTAAATCTCAAGACTGACTATTCAAGTAGAGCCTACATTTTCTTGCCACAAACAAGTATCAAACATAAAATTTCTGATTAGTGGGCCAAATGTATTTAAATATTAATTAATCAAACGAATAAAAGGGCGCCACCTCCAGATTATTTGATGGTCTAATAAAATACATATCCATGTAATGGATATACAACAATCATGATAAATTTCATTAAAACATTATTAAAGGTATGTGCAAATTGATTGATTTTTAAGGGTACTGATGAGGAAGCAGAATGGCGCTGTGAGATGTAATGGCAGCGAATTTCGCAGTAATTAACATATGTTCCCCGTTAAAAGTAACACACACACAAATCATAAGTTAAAACACAGTTATTTATAATGCTGGTGTTTGAACCTCGACACAATGCACATTTTACAATGCTACAACTGAACTGACATATGTGGGGACAAGTCTGCTAAATTACTGGTTACAGTTTATCAAGGTCGTACACATCACATTCACACTGATCGGTAATACAACAAAAGACAGAATTTAGAAGAAACCATACTCCACATGTAAACTCCATGGGTCAGAGCACTACTCGCTTTAACGGTCAGTTTCAGAGAACAAAGCTCACTTTCAAAATTCCGTACATCTCAGTAATTTGGTCAATAAATTTACCAAACATGAGGCCATCTCCTCCATGATGAAACTGAGGATTCAGTTTGAAAACGAGAGGTGTTTGTGTTGAATTGGAGCCTTATGGTTTACAAACAACTAAACTGACATATGTGGGGAGACATCTGCTAAATTACTGGTTACAGTTTATCAAGGTCACACACCTCACATTCACACTGATCAGTCATTATGTGGTGCAGCTTAATATGGGCTACTAAGACCATGGGAATGAAACACGAATTGGATGGTAAATTAAATAGAATTTGACATAAGCACTGCACAAAGAACATGACACATTCATAAACAATACACAAAACTAACTAAAACTGTACATCATATGGTGTCACTGTTTGCCCAAGCCAAGTTGCAGTTGTACAAAAGATCTCATAGAATAAACTAAATACAAATGAAATTAACACTGTTCTCTGACTGAAATAGTTGGTGTGGCATGATTATCAATGTCACACACAACAGTGACTACCAGAAACTCAAACAAAGCTAACTCTTACACATTTCAACTTAGCAACTCGAGATACTACTCAGATCATCCTTACTCAGTGGCGTCCCAGGGAAGAGTGAAATTAACCCACCCTGGGGACTACACAGAAACCCAGAAGGGCTCAGCGAGTGTAAGCGTTTTCTTATGGTACCAACTTTGCAATAGATACTGACAAGTGGCCGCTAACGTCTCTTTAACCCAATGCAGCCACATTCAAAGCTCAACACAAACGTTGGTTAAACTCCCCTTAACATTCAAGGAAACCTCCTGACAACTAAGAAAACCCGAATGCCAGCTACAGACAAACCATACGTTAAATTTTATACTAGTAGACGACAGTGGAGACAGGAGAGATGTGACATGTATACATGATAATGAATTCCATAGATCCATACAGAACATAGTTATGAATTTGAAAAAGACATCTCCTTTGGCATTGAATTGTCGCTGAGAAATGCCACTACAATATCACACAGTCCCTTGTCCATCTTTATCTCCAAGCATAGTTTTAGCAAGCATCGGAGTCGTTAAGATTGTAGCAAACATAAAGGATGCTTTCCAAGATCAACGGAATGGCTCATGTGGAAAAGTTTTAATGGGCATCGTGTGAACTTATTGTTTTGACAACACTTCAACCAATATCGACAGAAGTAATAATGGAATTCACACAGCAGTTGAGCTCACACATGTCACAACTACATACAGCTCCATCCATCAGGCAGGGTGAAAGGAAAGTCTTCATTTACAAAAACCTGGATGCAACATCACATGTCTGGCTCACAGACACCACCATACAAGTGGCATTGTGCACACCATATATTGGCCCATACAGAGAGATGGCAAAAGGAAAGAACACCTTTACCATTGATCAAAATGTCAGGCAGAAGAGCGATTAAAGCTGCCTAACTCGACAGAGAAGTCTCAGCAAAATAGTTATGGCAGTTTTCCACCAACCTGCAGCTGATCTCAATCAGCTGGCAGCTGGTATGACACAACCACCACTGCTGAGAATGGATTGACAAGCTAAACACTAGTAGATCAATATTCCTGGGGTACAAGGCGTAAAAAAGGGGAGGCTGGTGTGGTGACATTAGGCACTGTGTGCACAGATGCAGCAAGAGATGGAGAAAGGATCTTTCATGCAGCAAAGAACGTTTATTAACAATACACAATTTATGTATTATTCTTTGAATGTTCAGTAGTTATCAATTGCGTTTTAGTAAATAGACTTACTGATTACTTGCACATATTAGTTACATGATAATTGTGTTATTTGCAGCATAATTACCCATTCCCTGATGTGATGGTGCCATGTCGTTATGTTGCCATAATGGCTAGTGTGAAGTGGTCTTAAACAGTTAATCATTATGTTTTTTCCATACATAACTAATAACAACATAAACAACTTATTTCTTCTTCATTAGAGCTGACTTTTTCACTTAAAACGTTATTTAACGAAAATTACATCATCAATGTATGTTCTTATTTATATACAGATTGGACAACAGATCTGTTTTGCTATTGTAGAACCGAAATAAATTTTTACTTTCACGTAGCTTATCTGATATTGCTCATGTAAGAACCCTCAACGGAAAATATATCTAAGTCGACATGGAACACCTGCAATTTGTCATGAAAACAAAACACAATAATAAAATAAAGATTAAAAAGAAACAAGAGCACAAAATCCATTACCATAACTTGAGTGAGCATATAAGAAGTAAGTTAATTGGAAACTGACGTGACTTGGCATGATGTGACTGAAAATGTGAACAGGCCTCTATTTTCGCCATGCTTGCTGTGTTATTGCAATGGATTTTGTTCTTTTCTTGGAATATGGTTTCATTGAGTGTTTTTCAACGAGTTGGGTGAGACACTGGAAAGCGAAAAATTATGTAGGTTTTACAATAACAGAACAGAGCCGATGCCCACAATCTATATATGAATGATGAAGCAGTTTTCGTTGACTAACATAATACTGAGTGTATGCTGGGTAATCAGCACACCGTGTTATATACACTCCTGGAAATGGAAAAAAGAACACATTGACACCGGTGTGTCAGACCCACCATACTTGCTCTGGACACTGCGAGAGGGCTGTACAAGCAACGATCACACCCATGGCACAGCGGACACACCAGGAACCACGGTGTTGGCCGTCGAATGGCGCTAGCTGCGCAGCATTTGTGCACCGCCGCCGTCAATGTCAGCCAGTTTGCCGTGGCATACGGAGCTCCATCGCAGTCTTTAACACTGGTAGCATGCCGCGACAGCGTGGACGTGAACCGTATGTGCAGTTGACGGACTTTGAGCGAGGGCGTATAGTGGGCATGCGGGAGGCCGGGTGGACGTACCGCCGAATTGCTCAACACGTGGGGCGTGAGGTCTCCACAGTACATCGATGTTGTCGCCAGTGGTCGGCGGAAGGTGCACGTGCCCGTCGACCTGGGACCGGACCGCAGCGACGCACGGATGCACGCCAAGACCGTAGGATCCTACGCAGTGCCGTAGGGGACCGCACCGCCACTTCCCAGCAAATTAGGGACACTGTTGCTCCTGGGGTATCGGCGAGGACCATTCGCAACCGTCTCCATGAAGCTGGGCTACGGTCCCGCACACCGTTAGGCCGTCTTCCGCTCACGCCCCAACATCGTGCAGCCCGCCTCCAGTGGTGTCGCGACAGGCGTGAATGGAGGGACGAATGGAGACGTGTCGTCTTCAGCGATGAGAGTCGCTTCTGCCTTGGTGCCAATGATGGTCGTATGCGTGTTTGGCGCCGTGCAGGTGAGCGCCACAATCAGGACTGCATACGACCGAGGCACACAGGGCCAACACCCGCCATCATGGTGTGGGGAGCGATCTCCTACACTGGCCGTACACCACTGGTGATCGTCGAGGGGACACTGAATAGTGCACGGTACATCCAAACCGTCATCGAACCCATCGTTCTACCATTCCTAGACCGGCAAGGGAACTTGCTGTTCCAACAGGACAATGCACGTCCGCATGTATCCCTTGCCACCCAACGTGCTCTAGAAGGTGTAAGTCAACTACCCTGGCCAGCAAGATCTCCGGATCTGTCCCCCATTGAGCATGTTTGGGACTGGATGAAGCGTCGTCTCATGCGGTCTGCACGTCCAGCACGAACGCTGGTCCAACTGAGGCGCCAGGTGGAAATGGCATGGCAAGCCGTTCCACAGGACTACATCCAGCATCTCTACGATCGTCTCCATGGGAGAATAGCAGCCTGCATTGCTGCGAAAGGTGGATATACACTGTACTAGTGCCGACATTGTGCATGCTCTGTTGCCTGTGTCTATGTGCCTGTGGTTCTGTCAGTGTGATCATGTGATGTATCTGACCCCAGGAATGTGTCAATAAAGTTTCCCCTTCCTGGGACAATGAATTCACGGTGTTCTTATTTCAATTTCCAGGAGTGTATTTTAACTAAGCGTTATTTTATTTGTGAAATGATGACGTTCGCTGCCACTTTTTATTGGATGCGACATCACTGTGTGACCTTCAGTGTTGTAACAAGCATGTACATGTCATGTTATGTCATGTTACAAGATGTGACAGTTCTGTCGAAACCGGTCATAGTAATAATAAGAATTGCTAGCGATCTTGGGAGACTTGATTCACCAAGAATAACACAACTTTCAGACCGCCCTCAAAAACTGACGAAATGTCAAACATATATAATTGTTTGATGTGTTAATGTATGTACATTTTCGATAGAAAATAAATGTCGATGGTCTGAAATGTTGTTTCACTTCTCTGCACTTTACCACACAAAACTGATAAAGAACAGAGGTCATGAAGTTTGCTTTGGCCATTCATAAACTTTATCGCTGTTAGTGCCTCAATTCCGACACTGTATTCCGACTTCTTGCAACAAGGTTGGTAACTCGTAACCTCACTTTCACCATTCGGTCCTCGGCTAAGTAAATTTATGTGACATGATGTGACATGCAGTGTCAATACGTCTTGACATGACGTGATGGCCAGTTTGAATTGGCCTTAATGGTCGCAAACGACGGGCTATGACAAGCCAAAAGCCGTCCGAGCGGTGGCCTCTGGAAGATCACGGTTGCCGACTGACGAGATGAATTTTTTTTGGGGCTCCAAAGCGTTTATCACCTTGCTCCATAGAGAAAAGTCCGCCCATGTTCAGTCTCGTACCCCTCTCGTTGAAGGAAACAAGTAACAGGTTCCTGCTAGCCTTTTAAAGGGCCAGTCATAGCAAACACTGCCCACTATATAATAGTCGGGACATTCTCTCTCGTTTTTTAAATGCAATGTGATAGTTGTGGGACAAGTGGCTAGCAAACTAAACTTCTGAATACGATATCGGATGAGGCCGAATGGTGCCGTTATTACTGATTTTTAATATAATTTTTATCATAGGGAGCGTAAGTAGTGACAAAAATCGAGAAAACGGAAGTATGAACCCCATTTTTCTTTCTTTGGCACCTAAGGACCCTGTGAGGTATGAAACGGTGCATCAGAGGGCCGTTTATTTAGGTTCCTTTGTAATGTAGAGATATTTACTGAAGAATGTCTTTTTCGTTTAAGAACAAAAAATTGCTAGTAAACACAGAAGAGCTACTCTTTTAGGCGAAATACATCATATACGATGAGGGACCAAAAAAAACTGGAAATTCGTCATAACGTCTTAATTTCTTAACGTTTGTATATCAAATTTTGATCATCTTCAAAGTATTCTCCATTGACCACAACGCACTTCTTCAAACGATCTTTCCATTTTCAAAACAGTTTTAGAATTTACTTATCAGGATGTTCTTTACGCCTTATAGCGCTTTTTGTTTTACCTCCTCCATAGTGGCAATACGCTTTCCTTTTGTGTCCCTTTTGAGCCTGAGGAACAAAAAGAAACTACAGGGGGCTAGATCCGGCCAGTTGGGGCGTGGACAATCTGTGTCAAGCCAAGACGTTTTTGGTGAAAAATTACTTTACAGAGGGCGGTGTGGGCTCGTTGTCATGATGGAAGAACCAGTCCCCTGTGCGCCAGAGATCTATACTTTTCTTCCAGATACTCTCCCTCAATCTTTTCAGAACCTCAAAGCAGAAATCCTGGTTGACAGTTTTGAACCGGGGGATGAACTCTGCATGCACAACACAACTGCAATCGAAGAAACAAATAGCATTGACTTCACTTGGCGAGTTTTTTTGGGAAATGTAGAGCCACTTGTCTCCCAATGGCTTGATTGCTGCTTTGTTTCAGGATCGTACCCGTAGCAGCTTGATTCATCACCAGTAGGCTAATCACCCTGGAAATAAATTCAGGGTCCTCTTTGAGCTGATTCTGAAGCTCAAAACATGCCTTAAGTCGATGCACCCTTTTCTCGTCTGTGAGGAGTCGAAGGGACAAATTTGGCTGCAACCCTTTTCATGTGCAAATCTTCAGATAAAATCCATTGAATCGAACTCCATGATATTCCAGACATCTCACAGAGTTGATGAATGGTTCGGCGACGGTCTTCACGAACGAGGGCATTGATTTTGTCGACGCTTTCGTCACTTGTTGACGTTGAGGTGCGTCCTGAATGGGGCTGGTCTTCATTGATTCTCCATTTTAAAACGTGGAAACCACTCATAGACTCTGATTTTACTTAGGTCAGTATCCCCATCAGCAGTCTTAAGCACTGCAATAATTTCCGTGGCTTATTTCCCCAACAGGTAACAACTTTTCACAGCCACGTATTGCTTTCGACAATCTTCCATCACGTTTTTGCCGAAATGGAAAAAGTTGTTTTCCCAAAAATATCTCTCATGGGCGAACCGATGCACTCACAGCGACACAACTTCGCACACTGACTCAGTTGGCGTGACAGTAACGGACACCTGGTCGAACAATGGCTTCCCCTGCTTTCCCTTCCCACCACTGCCCAATCCCAGTTACTTTACTTTTAGGACCCTCCTTGTATCTACCAAACAAGAAATCAGTGAATGTGGAAGGTAGGAATCTTGTATGGAATGTAATAGCTACATTATTTAATGTACCAAATAATCCAAAACACCTATAGCTGAAGGGAAAAGCCTCACAAACTTGATAAGAAAACATCAGAACTGTTCCCAACTCAGAAGAAACCAGTTGCTACATCTGAGCCTCAAAGAAGAATGTTCAAGTCATTCACTTCTAAAGCAAAAGTAATTAAATTTATAAAAATATTTGTGTATTAGAAAGTTGAGTGAGGTGTAAGAATGGACGAATCATTATCCTCCACAAAAGATTTTTAGATGTCAAGGAAAGTGCCTACCACATTAACCCTTTCACTGTGCATTTACTCTCAGCGGCTCCAGCCCTGTGCGCATTATTTTCACTCGGTGCGTATATATACGACTGTAGCAGTCTACCGTTATTATTGAGATAAAAATGGGACACAAAATCCAGTATTGTCGGTGTAAATCGTTTCCTTTTTTTAAATCTTTGTTCAGAAAGTCTTATTTTGTTCAAAAAAGGTTATTTATTAGGAGAAAAAAAATACAAAACAATTACATTAGCAATACTTCAAAGTGTGATATCTCTTGAAAAAAAAATTCAAACATTAAGGCACATTAAATTTTACGCAAACGTATCTTGTGTCACTTCGTTTAACATGTTTTGCACATACAATACACTTTCTCTGGGCGGCCTTCTTCTTTGAAGTTCCTGGGATTAGCGAAATAAAGTGGCGCTCAGTTAGGTGTAAGGGATTGTCACCATCAGCTGATCTCCTTCCACGACGTCCCTCTGTTTGCGGTTGGTGCTGAATCTCTAGGCTCTTCTTGATAAGTTTCTGTTGAAAATCAGATACTGAAATATTTCGTCCCGTTTGAGTTTTATATAATGCATGCGCATTGAGCAGAGACAGATCCACCAAATGAAAAAAAAAAAATACTTTTTTATACCATTTTACAGTTTTTCGTACACATTCTACTGAACTTAGCTTCATGTCGCTCCTGTCGACGGCCCCCATATTTTCAGTGTAGCTTACAATGCAAGCTGGTTTTGTTTTTGGTTCATTCGTGGTTCTGTCAGTTTTGTCAGTCACTGTAATTTCGCTTATATGAAGAGCTGAAAGTATCCTCACTTCCCGCTTGTCCTGCCACTCCAGAGCAAGAAGTTTATCTGTTGACATAAACTCGATCTCGCCTTTTCTAAGTTTTTTTTGATAAAGCAGGCATGCCTTTGGAGTTTGTTCTCACAGTTCCACAGGCATTAGTCACTCTGTCAGACAAATAAGAAAATAACGTTGGGCTAGTGTACCAATTGTGAACATATAATGTGTGATCTTTACCAAGGTAACGTTCAAGTAAAGTGAGAACAATGCTTCCAGGTATTCCAACATTTGCACCAAAGTCAGTTTCTTTTTTTACGTCTGTTGCTGCACCCACATAAATAATAAAGCATTGTTAGGCAATGAAAACCTCGTAACTCAAATTGGTCAAATTTTACAGGAGAAACAAAAAACTAATTATAGAAATCACATGAGGACCTGATTAGTCAAATGTAGTGGTTTCTGCTACACAATATGGATACGGTCATTGGTACATAAGACTTTATTATGCACTTCAAATTGTCTGCCAGTTTTTGGAGTTACGAGGTTTTCACAGTTATTTTTTTGGTAGTGATGGAGATAAGAGGCATGTAATGAGTGCATGGTTAAGAATTGAAATGAATTTGTTTTAAAAAAAATGTACTTAAATTTTGCTTTATTTGTGTATTATGAAACGTCTGTAACGATACATTGTTACAGATATAAAGTGAAATGAATAATTTCACTTATGTTAATAAATTACAGTGTTTAAAAAACATAGAAACAATGTTGTTAGCTTTAATTAACCTTTTCTTACTGGAAACATTTGTGCAGTTTATTAACATTTATTATTGTTACTATTGCTGCTACACTGACAGTCATAGGTGGCCGTAAACAAGTTTATTTTCTACTGCATTTTTTTAGACACAGACATGTTCTCTCATTACAAATGTGAGGCAGTGTGTCATAAAATGAATGCACATCCTTAGGAAGGACCAGCTTTAGTTGTTGCAAATGCATAAACTTTTCTGCGCTGATCTTTAGTGGTGAATTGTAGAGAGGGGGCGCTGTAAATGAGCTGGGTATGTTTGACATCCTTCTTGGAACTGGTTCCCATGTATCACTGAATTTCAATTTATATTCCATTTTTCCGGAGGGATCATACTTGAGACACCGGATGTCAGTCACTGTTGGATCCCCAATTTTGGATCCTGGCCGAATAGACGAATACAACAAGAGTTTATCATAGGACTTGAAAAACGTGTGGTCCATATAATTGACAACATAAGGTCTAGGACTTTGTTTTGCGGTAACACAAACTTCTACATAGCCAGCAGGAGTATAAATGTGTCTGTTTTTTAACTTCCTTTCTATGGTGGAGTGGATAGAATCACACTCCATTTGAGTGTGACCTTTCTCCAGAAATTTTTGCACTATTGTAATGCCTTTCTGATTGGCGAGATAAGCCAGTGCATTACTCATGACTGAGTTTCGGTTCTGGTACATGCATCCGTAGCTATAGAAAATAGCTTCTGAATCATTTTGGACGTACGTTTCTATAAAATGCACGAGTATACTGACAAATTCCGAAGCTGTTAGTCCACCTTCACTCTCGTGCCAAAGGTAACAATAACCGTCGTTGCTTTTTAAATCATAGATGGTAAAGTTGTGGACCTTCAGTTTGCTTTTATAGTACAGTGCAGATGCTTTTAGTCTGGGAGAAAGGAGAAGTGCTTGAAGATCCATTGTAAACACTCTAGCTGATCCAAATTTATCACTATTTTTCGCTCCCCTTGCCTCAGTTTTTCCGGCCATATGCAAAGAGTATTCATTGTCTGAGAGATTGCCTGTCTGGTGAGAACAACAAAGATCGCACTGGTCCTTTTTAGGCGAAAATAAGTTAAGAATATTTTCATCGAATACCTCGCAGAACTGTTTGTAAGCAGGTGGGATTTGTCCTCTTTTCTTGCAAAATTGTATATATTCCCTATGTAGTTCTGATTTACTCTGCCAGTTAGGTTCCAAGTAGAGTTTTGTGGAAGAACGACGGCAGCAATGCGATTTCAGTTTCGGCAACTCTGCAAAAAAATCTGATGCTGATTGTCGTCCACCTGAAACTTTCGTTGGTCTCTCCTGCATTTGAGGCCCTTCTGCAAGCGTTCTTCCTGATGCACTAGATGCCCATGTTCTGACACTCCATTCGCCTAAGCACAAAGTATTCAGAAACATAGTCTTGCAGGCAGTTTTTATCTGTCCTTCTATTACAAAATTGTAATATAGTGTGTTAGAACGGTGAGATTTATTAGATTCTGAATTATTTCTGCGTCTTTTAACTGGAACGTAGTAGACATGGCTTCTAACAAAAATTTTTCTTTCACCCCAAGACATATCCTGCCAGAAATGATTAAATATTAGCTGTCTCTGCCCTTCTGTAACATCCTTGCAATTCCTGTTCCGATTTAAGGAAGAATGTTTACAAGTACATCGTGGTTTCATTTCCCTCCTACTCTTGCTCATTGTTGGTCTCTTTTTGCCAAACTCATCTTTTTGAATTCCTAAATAATCCTGTCCCCTCAAACTTTTTTTTTCTGCAAACTTTGAAGTGACTGTTTGCTTTTCCTTTTATTGCGCTGCTTAGTACTTTTTACTCCCACATCAACTTCGTCATCGTCGTCTTCCGTGCTGTTGTTACTGCTATGGTCATTTTTGTTTTTATCTAGATCGTACGCATCACTACTGCCACTGCAGTTATCATCCTCGCTGCTGTGTTCGAAAAGACTTTCAAACTCAGAAGTGGAATTCGCCTCTGTATTGGCTTCTTTTTCCGCATTATCTGTAGTGTAAACCATAACGTCATCAATAACATTTAAATAAGTTAATCACCTCAACTTCCAAACAAGGATCTTACTTCCAGTTACAACAATATAAACTACGGTTTACCTTCATTTTGTAGGTCTACCCTTTCTTTTGGTGCAGGACAAGGAGGAACCTGACTAGAATCTTCTTCCGGTGATTTTATACGATATGATCCGTTGTCGGCTTGTTTCACAAGGTGAAGAGTGAATTTACTCTTTTTATCCATAGCTGAAAACAAAGTAGTTACTGTAGAATGTATAGGATTCTGTTCAGTTCTAAAATTAGAACCTCCTATGTACCGAGTGCAGTCTGCTTTACGCGCGATGAAAAACTCGTAAGTCAACATTGTATTTAATGAGGTCATTATTAATTCTGTATATTAAAATACAATACATAAATACCTAGAAATACTAACGTGTACCTGTAGCAATAAAGCAGTTTTGGGTCTGTCAGTCAAAAAAGTTACTATCACATAAAAAAACGTTTAATCTCGGAGTATGTGTTCGCCCTGCACACTAACAATGGCGATTATCGGAGATGCGAGGTTTACAGCACAAACTACATATCGCTGGATATGTGAGTTTTTCATTATTGCCGCTAGATGGCAACACCGTTCAACTCGAAGAAGGAAGGTTTCAACAACCTATGTGGCATAATTTTCTACATTTGGTAATGCAGTTTAGTGGATTTCATTGTCAGATGGAGTTACGAGGTTTTCATTGCCTAGCGACGAAAGTCAAGAATATAACCAGTTTCACAATCACATAACACAAAAAGTTTTACACCAAATCTGTGGCGTTTGGAAGGAATGTACTGCCTGAAGAAGGCACGACCTTTGAAGAGAACTAAACTTTCGTCAATGCACAAATTTTTAAAAGGATACAAAGCACCTCAAAGAAATGCACTTTTTTTAAAAATTCATCTTTTATTCTACAAGTTTGAAAGTTTTACGGTGTGTAGATACATCCTTTAGGAACAATATTTTCATTTCTCCACATAATTGCCATCCCTCCCAACTGCCTTACACCATCTTGGAATCAGCGCCTGTACACCCGCAAGGTAAAAGTCTGGACCAACCTGTTGGAGCCACTGTTTGGCAGCATGCACAAGGGAGTCATCATCTTCAAACCTTGTTCCACGAAGAGAGTCTTTGAGTTTCCCAAAGAGATGATAGTCACTTGGAGCCAGGTCAGGACTGTAAGGCGGGAGTTTGAGTGTTGTCCATCCGAGTTTTGTGATCGCTTCCATGGTTTTTTGACTGACATGTGGCCATGCATTCTTGTGCAACAGCAAAACATCCTGCTTTTGCCAATGTGGTCGAACACGACTCTGTTGAGCTTGAAGTTTCTTCAGTATCGTCACATATGCATCATAATGTATGGTGGTTCCATTTGGCATGATGTCCACAAGCAAGAGTTCTTCGGAATTGAAAAACACCATAGCCATAACTTTTCCAGCAGAAGGTGTGGTTCTGAATTTTTTTTTTCTTGGGTGAATTTGCATGATGCCACTCCATTGATCGCCTCTTTGTCACTGGTGAAAAATGATGGAGCCATGTTTCATCACCTGTCACAATTCTTCCAAGAAATTCATCTCCACCATTCTCGTATTGTTCCAAAAGTTCGCTGCATACCGTTTTTCTTGTTTCTTTGTGAGCCACTGTCAACATCCTGGGAACCCATCTGGCACAAATCTTTTTTAACGCCAACACTTTCAGTATTCTGCAAACACTTCCTTCCCCTATCCCAACATAGTGTGACAATTCGTTCACTATAATGCATCTGTCAGCAGTCACCAATTCGTTAACTCTCTGCACATTGTCTGGAGTGTGTGCAGTACGAGGCCTGCCACTCCGAAGACAATCCTCAATATTGCCGTGCCCACTTTCGTCACGTAACCTGCTTGCCCACTGACTAGCTGTACTGCAATTGACAGCAGCATCTCCATACACCTTTTTCAACCTCTTGTGGATGTTTCCCACTGCATCGTTTTCACAGCACAGGAATTCTATGGCAGCACATTGCTTCTGGCGAACGTCAAGTGTAGCAGCCTTCTTGAAGACATGCTGTGACAGCGCCACTCACGGGAACAAGTTGAACTAAGTTTGAAAACAAGCAGGAAGGATGTATCTACACATTGTTAAACTTTCACATATGCAGAATGAAAACTGTATTTTTACAAAAATAGCGTGCATTTCTTTTGGAGTGGCCCTTGTACTTCAGTTTCACTACAAGACAAACTACTTCTGACAGCAATAAAAGGAAAGGATAGATTAAAGGATAGATTAAATACAGTTGGTGGTGGATTGTTAATTTCGCATTGCACAAAACCATGTGGATCAGTGGATAACACAGCTCCTGTACCACGAGAAATATGGTGACAATTCACCTTCAGACTTTTATTGGCATTTACGTGCTATGTTGGACCATTCCGTGTTCTCAGACACATTACTTGTGCACATCTAGCAAGAGCAGTTACCTTCGCAGGTGCACTTAGCACTAATTGCATATGAGGGCCAGCCGTTAGGTGAGTTTCTGCAAGTGGCCATTAGAGTGCACTCGCTGCTCAACTCCCATGCCACAGTGGCCGCATCCACAACCACCTTGACTAACGACTCCCGCCGAGTGCTACCGGAGCCAGTTGACACAGTGCCTCCAGCTTGTGCCGCCACGAGCGCACTGGACATGACCGAAGATTTCCAATCTCTCTGCGCTGCCATCAATCAACTGACCACCCATCTGCAGCAGTTAGAGCCACGTACCGCTGTGGCGGCTGACAGACACATGTGTCCTTGCCAACCGATGTACCCACTGTGTCAGATAAACAACGGCACCAGTATTGCTGGTTTCACTAGCGTTTCAGCGCGCAAGGTATCAAGTGAAAGGCGCCGTGCTCGCATCCAAACGCATCCCACGGCCTGCTTTAGGTGCAGCCAACTGTGACAACGAGCAACTGCGCCTAAACTCAAAGACGTATGGTAGGAGAACGTCCCCATTTCAGTGCGAGCCTATGTTATGCGGATTGACTGCTCCGACAGATGTCAGTTACACAGCTTCACAAAGACTTTTGGTTCCTGATCGCTCTACAGGATGGATCTTTTTAGTTGACACCAGTTCAGAAGTCAGCACTCCGCCAGTAAATTTCTTTCCTTCAGACAAGCGTGCTGAAGAGACCACTTTGAAAGCAGTCAATGATTCAGTCATCCACACATATGGACAGAAAACACTGGCTGTGGACATTGGGCTACCAGAAAATGCAACTGGACCTTCGTTATGGCTGTTATTGACCAACCTATACTAGGTGCTGATTTCCTGGCAAAACATGCATTATCCTTGGATTTACACAAGTCACACCTCGACCATTCTGCCAATGGCTGGGTTACCCTGGGAATACTAGGACGTCTGACCTCTCATGCATGCTCACGAGTAGAGTAACTCAGTGCGCGTGGGAGGACACCATAGCGACAAAGGAGTTTGACCTGTAGAATGCCCAAATGACATCAAAACAGTTGACAGCACAACAAAAGGCTTCCGCTGTTTCAACCGCAAAGGCAACACCCAAGCCACAACACGGAACAAGAAAGAACAGGGCGTAGCATGGGACAGTGCACCACATCTGTACAACTTGAGGCCAACCAGTTTCCTCGCATGTTCGCAGGCTTGCACCTGATTGCTTGCGGGAAACCAAGACGATTTTCAATGAGTTGCTACAAGAAGGAACTATACGGCCATCCGAAAGTCCATGGTCCATTCCTCTGCACCTTGCCCGTAAAAAGAATGTGTCTTGGCACCTGTGCGGTGATTATCGAGCTCAGAATGCCCGAACTGTTCTGGACAGATACCCTGTGCACATACCCTATGGCACATATACAGGACTTCACCCATTCACTGGCTGGGATGACCATATTCAGTGTTTCAGATTGACGTGAGGCTTATAATCAGATCCCAATGGCAGAGCAGGAGATACCAAAGACTGCAGTGACAACTCCATTCAGGCTATTTGAATTTTTGGTGATGCCATTTGGGCTAATAAATGCTGCCCAAACATGGCAACGGTTTCTGGACAGCATGCTAACAGGGCTACCATATTGTTTCACTTGTCTAGACGATATTCTGTTGTTTTCTGAGAACATTTCTGACCGTCGGAAACATAAACAAGATGTGAAGCAGGCTTAGTAGTCACAGAGTAACATTTAACAAGGACAAGTGCATGTTTGGGGAACCCATGGTGACCTTTCTGTGTTATAAAGTGTCAGCTCTGGGTCTTTTCCCATTGCCAGAGAATCTGGAGTTGTTGCATACCCTCCCACAGCCTAAAAACTACCACAATCTCTGACGATTCCTAGGAATGATAAATTTCTATTGTCGCCATCTCCCCGGTGCAGCAGCTATCCAGACACCAGTGAACAATGCTTTGGCCAGACACAACAAAACTGGCAAGCGGCCACTCCCATGGACACCCAAGGTGGACTCTGCTTTCAAGGCACTGCAAAACAGCCTACACGATGCAGGGTCATTGGCAGCCACTAAGTTTTTTCTCACAAAAGCCACAGAGAGGTCAAACATGTTGGACTGCATACGACAGGGAACTCCTCACAATGTATGAAAGAGTCAGGCACTTCCGCCCTTTCATTGAGGGCAGGCTGTTCACCATATACACTGACCATAAACCTCTCTTGGCAGCTTTCTACAAAATCAGAAATCAGTGACTCATGTTTCCCACCCCACCCCCCTCACCACCGCCAGGTGTGCCGATGGAGTTTATATGCCAGTTTTCAACAGATGGGCATCACATCCATGGGGCCGACAACATTGTGACAAACTACTTTTCGTGCATTAACGGGAGAAGTACAATGTTGGATTATTCTGAATTGGCAAGGGCTCGGCTTCAGATGTGCAGCTGCAGTCCTTGTTGGTGGAACCATCCACTGGCCTACGTTTACAACTTCTGGGTGCCACCTGCAGCCCAGTTAAGGTATGGTGCGACACCTCTATGGTTAGACCACGCCCATACATCACTTCCCAGTTCTGATGAAAGGTATTCAATGGCATTCACAACCTGGCACACCCAGGAACCAATGCCTCAGTGATGTTAGTGACGGACTGTTTTCTGTAGCCTTCAATCAAGAAAGATACACGGGAGTGGGCCCGCAGCAGCTGCTATCAGTCAATGTAGCAAAATGGGACATCATGTTCACACTCCAGTAGGACATTTCTGAACTCCAACAGCATGTTTTGGGCACGCACACATTTACTTGATCAGACCTCTCCCTCCTTTGGAAGGTTACTGGTACTTGTTTACAGCAGTGGATCATTGCACACAGAGGGCAGAGGCTACATCAATCAGGGACATTTCTGCAGAGACTACTGTACAGGAATTCTTTGAAACTTGGGTAGCTTGTTTTGGGTGTCCATTTTTCATTATCACTGACCAAGGATGCCAGTTCAAGTCGACACCATTCCAACAACTGTCGAAGCTCTGCGGCTTCCAATGAAACTGGACAAACAGCTACCACCCGGCCAGCAACGGTTTGGTGGAAAGATTGCACCAGACTTAAAAGGCTGCCTTGATGTGCCAGAGGGACTCGTGGACTCAAGCATTCCCATTGGTTTTGCTGGGATTACAGCCCACGTTGCACCAGTTCCTCTCCCAGATGAGACCCAACTATCCCACCGCTTGCAACAAATGAGGAAACAGGCAGCCCCGATGTCTCAGCATGGCATGCATCCAGTGTTCATACACAAGTCCCTCAATACTTGTTCTCACATCATGGTCCGCACAGACCTGGTATGTCATGCTTTACAGGCACTGTACGCTAGGTCATACCAATTGCTAGGATGGGGCACACACACAATGGATATCCTCCTCCAGGGAAAGCCAACCGAGGTTTCCACTGAGCGAGTAAAATCCGCTTAGACAATGACAGCACCGACTGCAATCTCACAGACAAGTTCAGACACACCTCACAACGAACCCTCACCCTTCGCAGAGCCAGACAGTGGTGACACTTTAATTATCCAAGGATAACTGATGCTCCACACTTCGGGGGGAGGGGGGGCTGTGTGGGAGTGGCAATTTGATAGTTGACAGGACACTGAAACGAAACACTCTCTTTGCGAATGAAGTTCTTTGACGAAAACGACAGTGTTTCATTTCCTGTGTTAACGTATGTTTGTATTGTGTTTGTGTGGTATAATAAAAGTGCTTAATCCCAGTATAAAACAAATGCAAGCGCTTTCTTTTATGTAGTGTGATTACTCCTACACATAAGAAATAGAATAGTCAGCTCTGGTATGGTAACTACCTCTAGAGTACAACACGTGACAAACAAATGTCCACATTCACAACAGATGACACTGTGCTGACCAGTCCAGACCTATAGGTAGAAGTAGCCTCTCTGCAGTGCGCATTGTGTGCTCTGTGTGAAGGCCAGATGCTAGGGTCTGTTGCAGTGTGACAATAGCTGTGAGGTGAACATAGGATGGTGCAGCCTCACTCTGCATGGCTGAGGCAGCTGGCAAATTGGTGGAAGTGGAACTTTGTGGCAATGATGTGGAAACCACCCCACTCCCACCACATCCCTCAACACGTGGGGACAGCATAAGGCCAGATTGGCAATGTCTAGCATAGAACAGATCTCCCCCCCCCCCCCCCCCCCCCCAGTGTGGTATTTATTTACACAAACCCAAGAAAACTGGGAACAATGCAGGCTGTGCTCATATTCCAGGTCAGCCATCTTGAAATCCAGCAGGATGATGCACCATCTTGGATTTTGCAGTTTCCTGCCAATTCATACTTAGGACAACAGCACTACTTCCACAGTGATGTCATAGGAGTCTGAGAAAACTCCTTAACACAACTGTGCTATTTTGAATTTTCGGCCATTTTTTAGTTACCTCTCATTTTTTGAATTTTTGTGTCATTTGTACAAAGGGCAATTGGTCACTTTCAGAGAGGGTGGAGTGAGGGGGAGGGGGCAGAAATCTGGCAACAGTACATGACTTCATATGGGAGAGGGTGGAGGGGAAAATGAAGGGCAGAAATCTGCCAACAATGCAGAGCACACCCAAATTGCCCTTGCTTATCTACTTCCCTCTTCTGCATAAACAAAGTTTTCTGATGTCCCACTAATGAGCAATTAACATATGACTGACCATGTGAAAATCATCAATTTTTCAGATTTAATCTGCACATTTGAAGCAAGTGGGAAATGCAGTCATTTGAAATGAAATGGCATGTTGGTGGGATTGATGAGATTACATGGAATCAGCACATCATCTTTGCTTTTTAGACTTGCCATTTTGATGACATTTGGTAGCAGGTGATGACAGTGCAAACCAGTCACAATGCACAATTGTGGTGGATCAACATAGTGCAAAAGAATTATTTGTCTCCAGTTTTAAGTAACAATCTGTGCAGTGGCACACCAGAATGAATTTAGATACTCAATTAAATACTCTAAAATTCGTGGTGCTATCAATCAATTTGCAGTGACCTACTTGTCCACAATTTGTTTGTGGATTACATAGGCAATTGCATTGGCATCAGTTGGTCTTTGCTGCCAAAACAGCATGCTAACAAAGCCACTGGTTGTTTTTAGGTGGTGACAAATTGTGTTTCTGAATTAACCATTCAATCAATGGAACAATTACATAAAAGTTTAAGCATATAGCAAGTGGACTTAAGCTTATGACAAGTCAGATCAAAACTTAACAACATAAGGAAAGAGATAGATTTTACACTCCATAAAGATGGCACACCAAGTGAAAAGACTGCTACACATTTAGCTTCCAGCTAAAGCCTTCTTCAGAAAAGGAAACACACTTTCATTCACACAAGCAAACACACCTCACACACATATGACTGCCATCTCCAGCAACTCAGACTAGAATGCAGCACAGGGATAGATAAAGAGCAGACAACTGTGGGACACACATATCGTGGCTCCTTGTCGGACTTGGGTATTGGAATTTGGTTTGTTATTGGGCCGCCAGTCCAGGGATTTCTGGGGAGAAGGATCCTTAGAGGGAGATCTATCACTGGTAGACACTTAAAAAAGAGAATGCTTCTGTGGATGGGTGTGAAAAATGTTCCTGAAGAAGGGTACCATGGAGAGGAAGGTGGTGGGAGATCTGGTTTGGAGAGGGAGGGTTCCTGGATCTTCTGTTCTTTCTTGAAAACTGGGCAAACTGGCAAATGTGGAGGGTGATGTTAGCGCAGTTGACATACAAAGATAGATGTTCATAAGGACTACCTTTGTGAAGGGGCCATTCACAGCTGCCAAATTTTGGATCCACCATGTGGCAGGATAGCCTATGCCCAAAGTGTAAACATGTGATGCAATTCACGGTGTTAGGACATATGATTTCACATAACACCTGTACACCATGACCTTAACTTTCTCTGGAAGAACATTCCCTTAAAGGCTAAGATAATGGTGACTGTAGCCATACAGTTATCCTTGGGCCCTTTTTGTACACATCTGATAAAATGTATGCCTCACCACTGGAGCTCCTCCTCACCTATTTGAAGGATAAGATCTCTTGGAAGATGATTCCTTGGACCATATTCAAAGTTTTGTATGGGCAACAGTCACAGGTACGTCAATGTCACCCAGAAAAACACATGCCTGAAGAGCTGTAGATTAGGCAGAAGAGGAAGGTTAAATTAATAACAAACCATTTTTATTTTTTTCCAGAGACTCAACTTCTCCATATTTGTCTTCAATGTTTTTGACAAAAATAATGGTTTCATTGCAGTAAAAGTGTCCCCACCTGCCCAAGTAAATACCCAGTATTGGGTGAAATGTTTCACCTGCAGACATCTGGCTTGTCCCTCATTCCACAGCTTAATAATCTTCCCCATCTGAAGAGACTTCTGGGCCTTGGCGGCCACCAGCAGCAGAAAGCTTAATTCACTTCATGTGCAAATCTTCTGCCATTGTACTACCCTCTCCTTGTGGGGGTGTTCTCCATGGGTGCCACCCATCCTCAGCAATGATTACCTAACCATTAAATGGTTGCCTAAAGTCCCTTTGTCCCAGCCGTGATGGACACATACTACTTAGCATGTATGATGAGTTTCCAGCTCAGGCACAAACAGTGTGATCCCTGTGTAGTCAGAGGGGCTACCATGCAGGTATTTGACAGCCCCCTCCAAACAGAATGGCTCCCATAGAATATACTGTGTGTTGGGTGACCTTCCCCGCTTGATCCACCCTTCTGTAAAATTTGGAAAAGAAATAGCAGATCAAACCCAACAATGGAGGTCGTACAGTTGAGAATGAAAAGTTGTGGGATGTCAGAAGGGAGAAGCAAGTGTCCAAAATCATAAAATAAATCCAAGCACAATCAACACTGAGAAGAGCATCCAATGGAAATGCAGGGAGGAAAAAAGAATAGTAGAAGGATAGCCATAAAGCATAGAAAGGAAAATGTGCTGCAAGGGTTGGGGACCCACGGTGACCCAGCTTGTACTCACTAAAGAGATGTAGAGATGTGAGTCCCTCTGGGAGGGGGAGAGCCATTGGGTCCAAAAAATGGTCATCTCTGGTTCACATAGCTGGTTATTTCGACAGTAATGTTAATTTCAGGCATGTTATGGCTAGTGGATGCACCCTATCTGCAATGTCTCCATGACTTTATCAATAAAATTAATAACGCAGGATAATATGTTGCCTGTTCTGTCCTCACCTGTTGCTATACAGAGAATATTTGCCTGCACATTGGCTAGTATGTGTTAAAGATCTCTCACTGAAAATATCTGGTCTCGGTTACTATGAGGCTAACATGCGACCATCAGCCAAAGACTATGAAATGTAAGAAGCATGTGAAGTCAACAGTAGGCAAGGTGAATGTTTCTTGGGAGAATTTCAGGAGAGAGTAGCTCATCTATAAAGGATCACATACACCACACTAGTCCAACACATTCTTGCATACTGCCAGAGTGTTTGGGTCCTCACTGGTTGGATTAAAGGAGGACACTGAAGTTGCTATATTTATTACCAGCTGATTCGATCAACGCTCGAGAATTATGGCAATGCTTATGAACTCAAATGGGAATCCAAGGCAGGAAGACAGTGGTCTTTACATGAAACACTTGCTGAAAAAACTTAAGAGAATTCGTATTTTTGGCAGACTGCAGAACAATTCTACTGCCACCAATGTAAATTTTGCAAAGACAAGAGCAGGGAACTTAGGACTCATTCGTCATCATATAGATAGTCATTTTTCCATAGCTCCATTTGAAAGAGGCACAGGAAAGGGAATGACTGCCATGTACCACATGGTGGCCTGTGGAATGTGTATGTAAATGTAGATAACTCTGGCATAAAGTCAAAGTAGCACTGGACGAAGGACCCACATCTGTCATTCAAAGTCAGTTCAGGTCAAAGTTCACCAGAATTATAGTCATCGTTGCTGCCAGTGGTGTCAGCCCAGTGAAGTAAATTGCACATTCTGTACACCCCCAAATCACCTACAAATTTATCCATCTATTTTTCCTACTTACAGTATTAGTACAAATAAAATTTCACTATTTGCTCTCATTCCTGACAATTTAAAGACCAGCTGGGTAAATAAGTTATAGAAGGAAAGAGAGAGAAATACAACCTCTTTTCATATCTACCACCTTTGACAAATATCTTAAAAATGAAGTCCACAAGTTTTTCAATGATCTATCCTCATGACATTTCTCTTCTGCTTCCACCAAAACTGATGTTGATCAGAACTTCATTTAAAGTGACAATATCACAACTTTTTTTGTGTACAAGACTTAGCAGAGCAGATATCAAGTTACCTTGATGAAATATGTCTCTAACAGGACACATGGCTGTTGCAAAAGCTGAGTGTTCTTCCTCAAGCAAAAAAAAATACTTACATTCTACACTTACATTCCACTACAACATTGGTTATGTGGCCTGGAGATACTGTCAATAAGAGAAGGCTGGTGAATATGGTCACATAATTGTTTGAAGGGATGGAGAGTGTGACAGAAATGTTGGAAATTCTTAATAGGTAGAAGTTCTGGCAAGACCTGCACCTCCTGAATGCAAAATTAGATATTATGAGGATGAATACATTTAAGTACCTCAGAGAAGAGTGAACAATCACAAACTTAAGGCTTGCTTCCTACATTACAGTACACATGATAATCTGTAGCAGTCTGTAGATCACAACAGTGAAACCGATAATTTTTAGGATGTTCATACTCTAACTATAGTGGTATGCACATAAGAAAGCAGGCGGTGGGCTGATTTGCAGTGGGAAGGAGCAGAGTGGCACATGATGCTCCAACCACTAGCGTTATTCTGCCACATCTGCCATTACCAGAGGCCATGTGAACATGTAACACTTATTTTCATGTTAATTTATGTGTAGTGACAGTACTTGGCCACAGTACTGTTCATTATGGGTAGTATAAAGCAAATGTGATAAAAATTATAAGAAGCAACAGCAATAGTTTTCTGAACATATAAATTCTACTAGGGAGAGCTGGAAGTGAAAACTGTGGCCTGCTGCAGCAATCACCCAACACTGCCAGTAATCAGAGAAGGAAATGGCTGGAGTGAGGTGTCGGGCAAAGATACTGAGCACACTGGCAATGATGCACAAGGCATTCTCTATCTCTCTCTGCACAGAAAACATCATGTAGCTACCTTCTTCAGTACACAACAAAGAGATGGCAGGTGACACTTGAGATTTTTTTCATTATGCGTAGAGAGGTAAATAATATCTAGCCTCCTTTTTCAAAGAATTCTTCTAATTTTCTCATTGTGCCATCATTTCTATTGTTCTCTAGGATGGCCAATTTTCACTCTCTGTACTACACTTTAAAATCCGAAGTACAGGTGCACTTGATGTACTTTCTTCACTAGCAAGAGTCTTCATGATCAAAAATACAGTTATTACCTGGCACAACCAATACTGATAACACCAAAAGTGATTAAATATTTCAAAATATGGAATATAATAACAGTCACTTACACAATATTATCAAATTAAGGGGATTACAGTTTATAGCTTTCTGTTACAAAGGTAAAACAACAATGGAAGAAAAATAACTTTATATTAAAGAACATCTTAGGAAGTGCTTCCACCACAGAATGTGAGAAAGAAGCAACCATCCATTTTCTGCCGTTTGGAAATTCACTGGCTCCTTCTTTGCAGCTAAAAGAATATTTCCTTATTTTCTTTCATCCCCATGGTTATTTTATTCTACCTTTATACTTACTATACTATACACTTTTACTCTGTATCAATCTGTACATCTTACTGAATCCCTGTCATCTTTAAACTGAAACTGGCATAGTTCTAACTGACCTACTCTGACATATTTTTCCCTCCCTTCCTTCTCGGAATAAAGATAGGTCCTGCTTAACGTGGTTCCTCAGTGGTTTATCCTCCCCATCTCTTACACCTCTAATATTCCCTCTTGACAACCGTGAAGTCCCTGAGATGCAATATCTATCTTTGTGTGTGCAGCTATAGGTGATACCGGGATTTGCATCTTCCAAAAATACATATAATTTTAGCACATACTTGTACAGAATGGAAACAGTTCAAATGTTTTGCATCTGATATGGACATGGCCAACAATCTTTGGTTGAGAAAAGTAGTGAAGCAGAAAGAAAGACAAGTCTGATTCCAAATTAAGAAACTACCCCAAAAATATGAAGGCAATGACAAAAGTGTGGTCTCTAAAGTATCTTTTTCCCAGTGTGACCTTACCAGTGACAGCACTGTAATGATACTGGGTGACTAGTTGCCTACCAATTCTGCTATGATAATGGATGTGACTCTGGGTGAACAATAGCTTCCTGCTACCCAATTTCTCAGTACACTTAGTGCTTCAAACTTCCATGTGGAAAATAGTGGCATTTATTCCTGTGGATAATCCTTTAGTGCCAGCTAATCTACGCGCATCGTCACTCCCAATGTTTTGTAAAACTATGCGGACACCCACCAGAGTGCCATGACAGTTGGTCAACAATTCCCCCCCCCCCTCCTCCTGTCTATTCTTAAACTGTTTCAAACTGTTTCTAGCTGTTTACCACTTCCCAGACAAAATAACATTGGTCTGAGTGACCTTCCTGGACATAAAAGCGAACGACCCATTGCAGACTATGTCGTCATGTGGTGTTGCCCGACATCACTCGTGTCATGATTGACGCAATGTCACCTAAGTGACATCACACACACACACACACACACACACACACACACACACACACACACACACACACACACACACACAAACAAACTACCTTATCTGATTAATCTCGTGAGCATACCACATACTCACAGCATCTGGCAGCTCCCATGGACAAGCACTACACACCACATACTGCTGGTCATGCCCAACTTCATACATGGCTCACGTCAAGACACTGCACATACCTTCATCCCGTCATGCTCTGTCCCGATGCTTACGTGCCTGCTGAGCCACGTTTCTTTTCACCACCTTATGGCATGCCACTTCCCCTGCAACTGCACCTGCCACACCTACCATGCCGTGTATCTCTTCGCTGCCTTACAATGTGCCATTCTGTGATGCCTCTGCTCCTGCCACATCTACTGCACTGAGCAACGCCCACCTCACGATGGTGTCAGTCTCACATAACCGGGGCCCTTACCATTCCACATGTCCTCGGGCGAAATATCCTTAATTGAATGTGGACTTGCCTATGCTGTGTTTCGCACTTAGTGGGTGCATAATGCAGTCCACAGGCATCACTGAGGAGAACGACAAAATCACAATACTTCTCAACCACCTCGGTGATAATGCTGATCTCTTTAGTGACGTTCTGCTTGCTGTGCACACACAAACAAACAAGTACAAGACTGTCAAGGCACGTCTGCTTCAATGCTTATCCCACTCACTAGAGCAATGACTTCATCTGGTGATAAATGAAACCTCGCTTGGTCTCAGGATGCCTTCTGCCCTGTGAAGCAAGCTTTGCCTACAAATTCATACAAGCCTACTTCTGTATCATGCACTGTGGAATTTGTGGCTATTAAAACTACCAAAGAGCTTCCAAACAGTGATGCTCGCATACAAGGATGCTCCACCAGATTTCAAACTGTGCCTGGTTAATATAATGCCAGCACTCGCACAGCACCGCTCATTAATTAACTTTCATCATGACCACACTACAGCTGACAGCGTTCCCACATACATTGCTGACAACACATGCCCCCAGCTGAACCCAACCGATGCCCCACCTGCACTCCCGGCCACGACTGCACATCCCCAGAAGCTGGCCACCCAACATCTACACCTTGTCGAGCCAGCACCCACTACTGCTCCATGTTCTTTCATGGAGACGAGCATAAATAAATGCCTACTGTGGAGACTGTCACCAGTGCATCTCTGCCTGGTCACCAACCTTTGCCTGCCAGTCAAAACAATGCGAATTGGTCAGGCACTATACATGCCAACACTCACTACTCTGCTGGTTCATCACTCACTTTGGCTCCAACACGCTACATTGCAGACAGCCTTGCTCATATGCAAACTGATCTCGCAGCCTGGTATCAGGATACCAGGTCACTCATCCTCTTCAAGTTGCCACAGATCACCACTTTACAATAGCATCTGCAGGTCTATGACCACATGGCTCTTGCCTCTTCATTTACGATGCACAACTGAATTCTTATCATGTAGTCGATAACGGAGCCGACATCAACAAGATTCCACCTTCTCTCACTCCTCCTATACTTTCACCTCCACCCATGCAATTGTGCACAGCTTATGACTCCATGAAGTGATTGTTGGCACTGCTTCCATCACTCTCGATCTCTTCAACCACACACCTATGCCCTGGATGTTCTTGTGGCTGACATATAGTGGAACCTGTCTTAGGAGCTGACTTCCTCAGGCACTACCATTTCATGCCAGACTTGAACCATGCTCTGCTCCTGCATCACAATGGCCAATGGCTGATCAGCAGCAAGATCAGTGACACTCTTCCAGCCAGTGATACACCACCATCTCCTACTTTGCAGTCAGAGGCTCCTCTCAATCTTATCTTGGAATGTGAAATGCTTCTAGATGAGCTCCACATGACATCTGCCACGCACTCCAAATTATAGTGTTCCAACTTGGATATGCAAGTAACTAACAACCTTCCCCACTCACACTTTGCCAAGACATCTAGCGAGCTTTGTACAGCTCAATAGCAACTTACCAGTGAGCAACATCTACACCCACTGCCTGATGATGAAGACATTGTGTTGGCCTCAAAACAGGTCAGCCTAGTGCTATAGCCTAATTGTGCTCACATGACCACACCCAGTGTTCCTGACAGTGCCTCCATGGCTGGGTTGTCCGTTGATAATGGTGTTATAATAACAACTATCACTGTGCCATCGACCCCAAATTCACACCAACCCATCCGGCCATAAACTATTTTTGTACCTTCCTTGAAGGGACAGTTCCTTACATCAGCACCACTTCTGGTCTCCATTGCTCTACCGCATACCTATCCACAAACTCGAAGCCACTGTAGACAAACTCTTGCGTGCTAGTATTGTACGGCCATCCAGCAGTGCCTGGTCTTCCCCTGTCAAGCTTGTTCTCAAAAAGGATGATATTTGGCGATTATATGGTGATTATCAGTACCTCTATACCCAGAGTAGAATAGACAGCTACCCTTTACCAAACCTATAAGACTTCGCACATGAACTTGCTGGTGGGTGTCTCTATATTCAGAGTTGTTGATTGCAAACGGGCTTATTTACAGATACCTAAAGGCTGATGAGGATACATCAGAAACTGCAATAATCATGCCATTTGGTCTGTTCGAGTTTGTATTTATGCAGTATGGGATTTAAAAAAAAAGCTCAGACATGGCATAGGTTTACTGATGGCCTCCTATTTAACATGTCCTTCTACTACACTTACCTCCATGATGTGATAGTTTTCTTGCAGTCTCCCGATGAACCTGAGATTTGTTTATGCACCATCTTTGACAAGTTAGTGGCAAACGGCTTTGTAATTACTAATGATAGATACCACCTATGGCAATCATGTGTCACCTTCATTGGAGATATATTGACACTTCGGAGGTACGCCCCATGCTGGAGAAAAGGGAACAAATCCATTTCCTCCCTGCCCCTTCAGACTATCAAGAACTATAGCGTTTCCTTGGAGTCATCAGTTTTTACAGGTGTCATCTCCTGCATGATGTTGAAACACTCTTGCCTCTGACTGAGCCACTGTGCAGCAAGAACACCACTGGCAAACAATGCCTGGTGTGGATGCCTGAAATGCAAACAAACTTCAACAAGATTAAATCCAACCTCACACTGGCTGTCACCCTCACCCTTCCATCACCAGATGCACACCTCATGATCACCACAAATGCCACTGATTGCACAATTAGCAACATACTGCAATAAGAGATCACTGGTGTTGCACCCATCGCCTTTCTTCTCTTGAATGTTGACCGATACTCAGAAGAAATGGGCAACTTTCTTGGCGATCTATGAGGCAGTCTGCTGTTTCCAGGATGACATTTAAGGATGCCCTCTAACCATTTACACCAACCACAAGCCTCTTGCAGATGAGACCAAAAACCCTTCTGTTAACACTGTGCCAAGGTACTTTCACCACTTCAACCTGGTCTCACAATTTACTTGTGCAAGGTGTGGAAAATATAGTTGCAGACTACCTGTCCACACCTACTCAGCTGGACTTTGATCTACTCAATGACGCACAGGCCACAGATCCCGATGTACAAGGACTACTCACCAGATGAGACACTGGACTATAACTACAGCAGCGCATTTTGCCAGGAGCCACCAAACCCATCTGCTGTGTCGCATGAGAGGATACGACCAATTGTCCTGCAGTCCCATCATAAAACTGTGTTCAACTTGCTGCACAATCTTACACATCCCAGCGTACATTCCACACTCAAATTAGTCTCAGGATGCTTCTTCTGTCCCAATGTCAAGGCAAAGGTAGAATGCCATGCTCAGCCCCCATTTGGGAAATTCGCTATCCCAAAAGGGCATTTTCAACAAGTGCCATGACTGACTGTAAGACGCATTGGGTTGAGGCAGCCCAGTTACCAGATATTTCAGCTGACACAGTTGCCAAAGCTTTATATGCAACTGGATTGCCAGGTTCAGTTGTCCTACATTGCTGATGACAGATGGACCTAGGCCAGCAGTTTGAGGCTGTCTTGTTCAATGAACTGTGCCGACTTTGCAGGTGTCATCATTTCCTCACAATTGCTTCACCCCCAGTCCAACTGCCTAGTGTAACAATGACACTGCATGTGCAAGGCAGCGTGCTCTGCCACTCGCAGCAATGGACTACTGCCCTACCCTGGGTGCTTCTCAGAATTAGGACTGCTATAAAAAAAATTGAATGCCTTGTTTGCTGAGGTCCTCCATGGTGAGGCACTCTGTTCATAAGGACTTAAACACCTGTTCCCATGTTATGCATGGCACAGATGTTGTCAAGCTGGCTTTGCAACCCCCCCTCCCCCCCTCCACAGCAGCCCATACTGCATAGTCAAGCAGGACACCAACATACTTGACATTATCATGTCAGGAAAGACTACTATGGTGTCCTAAAACAAACTGAAGACTTTAGCAGACTCCCCAGCGGCATGCTCTGCATGGCACCAACAGACACTCACTTCCAAGTACAGCTAAAAATGAATGACTTTCTGCATGAAGAGATATTGATGTCACCCTACATGACTCACTGTTAATCATCTCCGACAGTGTCGCAAATAGGCAGGCAAGCCCCATGTAATCTCCAGGTGAACCTAACGTGCTACGACCCTGCCCTCCTTCATTGATACAGTGGGTTTAACATCTTGCTTCATGACCGATGTATCCCTCATTGTCACTACCCCTGTTTATGTCGCTCCTGCCACAGATTCTGGGGATGAGACTGCCTCTACCACCACATCGCCAGCCACTAATCATCATGCCAGGTATGCTGCCCACTCCTCTGTTTCCGATGATGATATGCCTCCAGCTGCCACGCCAGTTGCAAACCATCATACTGCCTACACCACACCACCAGACCTCTCTCCACAGCCTCTAGCAGTTCCTACCATTTCTCACATTGGCCACACAATGCTCTTGCTGGCACATCACGTTGATTATGACTTTTCAGTGATTAACATGTCCACCACACTGACATCCCACCAGTGCACACAGCTTTTCCCATATACTCCACCCTATGGAGGGGGTCGACTCTGTGGAGACCTAACTCCATGGTGTCGCCCACAACAATGTCACTGCCCTGAGGCAGCTCAAACTAACCTCTCTGGACCTGCAGTTAGTTCACTATGATTGATGTTTGTGACAACATGCTTTGTACCTCGTAGGACAATAAAATATATTTGTATGGAATTGTACGACCTGTTAGTTGTTGTCATATGTAACTAATACCCTGAGTATCATACTTACTATACATAATCGCACATGGATGTCAAAAATGTTCAGAAGTGGACTGCATAGTTTACAGTTCATGACAAAGGAAGGGACGCCAGTCTGTCAATTTCTGATGAGAGAGTTGCAGAAGTTTAGGAAGTTACGCATAAAGATCAGAGGATTAACTGTGTTTTGGGACCAGAAAAGGATACTGATGGTCAACTTTCTGCCTGCTGGGACATTAATAAATGCCAACAGGTACTGTGAAATAAAAATAGTAAACTTGGAAGAAGAATTCAGAACCTGAGAAGAGAAATGTTGAGTAAGAGGGTAAGTACTCTCCATAAAAATGCCCACCCCAGTCACCCATCAAACTGTTGATCTCCTGCAAAACTTTGATTGGGGCATCACCACCCACCCACCATAAAGTCTGAACTTGGCACCAAGAAACTACCACCAGCTCCAAAGTTGAGAGAACATTTGTCTGGACAGTAGTTCTGCTCTGATGAGGAGGTGAAAGATGAGGTTCAACACTTTCTGAAGGACATGTCTGGTATGACATAGAACTGTCACAAAATCTACAAATATCCATTGATCAGAATGGCTATTTTGTAGAAAACTAGTTAACCCAGTAATGCTTTTCAATTGCTATATATGTATGAGAACTGGATGTGTTGTTGATGTCGTCTTCAGTCATAAGACTGCTTTGATGCAGCTCTCCACATTACTCTATCCTGTGCAAGCTTGTTCATCTCCAAATAACTACTGCGACCTACATCTTTGTGAATCTGCTTACTCTCTTCATCACTTGGTTTCTCCTTATGATTTTTACTTCCCACACTTCTTTCCAATACTAAGATGGTGATCCCTTAATATCTCAGAATGTACCTTATGAACCAATCCCTTCTTTTGGTCAAGTTGTGCCACAAACTTCATGACACCCCCATTCTATTCAGTACTTCCTCATTAGTTATGTGATCAACCCACCTTCAGCATTCTTCTTTAGCACCACATTGCCAAAGTGTCTATTCTTCTTTAATCTGAACTGTTTATTGTCCATGATTCACTTCCATATATGGCTACACTCGAGACAAATACCTTCAGAAATGACTTCCCCCTACTTAAATCTATATTCGATGTTAACAATTTAATCTTCTTCAGAAATGCTGCCATTGTCAGCCTACGTTTTATCATCATCTCTACTTTGTCCATCATCAGTTACTTTGCTGCCAAAATAGCAAAATCATTTACTACTTGAAGTATCTCATATCTTAATGTAATTCCCTTGGCATCACGTCATTTAATTTGACTACATTCCCTATCCTCATTTTGCTTTTGTGATGTTCATCTTATATCCTCTTCTCAAGACATTACCCATTCTGTTCAACTGCTCTTCCAAGTCCTTTGTCATCTCTGACAATTATAATGTCATCGGAAAATCTTCAAGTTTTTATTTTTTCTCTCAGAACTTTCATTCCTAATCCAAATTTGTCTTTGGTTTCCTTTACTGCTTGTCCAATGTACATGTTGAATAACATCAGGGATAGGCTACAGTCCTGTTTGATTTCCTCAACTTATCTTAGCAGCTATGTTGTAGGGTCAGTATTGCCTCGCATGTTCCTACGTTTCTCTGGAATCTAAACCGATCTGCCTCGAGATCTGCTTGTATCAGTTTTTCCATTCTTACGTAAAGATTCCATGTTAGTATTTAGCAACCATAACTTATTAAACTGACAGTTTGGTAATATTCATACATGTCAGCAACTGCTTTCTTTGGAATTGGAGTTACTACATTATTTTTGAAGTCTTAAGGTATTTTGCATGTCTCATACATCTTGCACATCAGATCAAAAAGTTGTCGTGGTTGTCTGTCCCAGGGCTATCAGTAGTTCTGAAGGAATATTGTTATACTCCCTGGGCCTTGTTTTGACTTAGATCCTTCAGTTTTTTGTCAGATTCTTCTCACAGTATAATATCTCCCATCTCATCTATGTCCACTTCCCTTTCTACAATATTGCTTTCAAGTTTATCTCCCTTGTACAGACACACTATATACTCCTTCCACCTTTCAGCTTTCCCTTCCTTGCTTAGCACTGGTTTACCATTTGAGCTTAAATGTTCATACAGCTGCTTCTCTTTTCCCCAAAGGCCCCTTTTTAATTTTCCAGTAGGCAGTATAGACTTTTTGCCTAATGTAATATGCTTCTACATCCTTTCACTTGTGCTCTAACCATTTCTGCTTAGCCATTTTGCATTTCCTGTCAATGTCATGTTTTAAACGCTTTTATTCCTTTTTACCTGCTTCATTTGCTGCATTGTTAAATTTTCTCCTATCATCAAATAATTTCAGTATCACTTGTGTAATCAAGAGATTTCTACTAGGCCTTGTCTTTTTACCTATTTCATCCTCTGCTGCCTTCACTATTTCATCTCTTAAAGCTACCCACTTGTCTTCTACTGTATTCCTTTTCCCTGTTCTGGTCAACCTTTGCCTAATGCTTCCTTTGAAGCTCTCAACAACTTCTGGGTCTTTCAACTTACCTAAGTCTCATCTCCTTAATTTCCTACCTTTTTCCAGTTTCTTCAGTTTTAATCTACAGTTCACAACCAATAAATTGTGGTCAGAGTCCATATCTGCCCCTAGAAACGTCTTACAGTTTAAAATCTGGTTCCTAAATATCTGTCTAACCATTACATAATCAGTCTGAAGCCTTCCAGTACCTCCAGGTACACAACCTCCTTTTACGTTTCTTAAACCAGGTGTCAGAAATGATTGATTTATGCCCTGTGCAGAACTCTACCAGGTGCCTTCCTCTTGCATTCCTTTACCACAGTCCATATTCACTGATTTTTTTTTCTTTCTCTTCCTTTTCCTACTATTGAATTCCAGTTCTCCCATCACAACTAAATTTTTGTCTCCTTTAACTATATGAATAATTTCTTTTATCTCATAATACTTTTTCCAATCTCTTCTTCATGTGCAGAGCTAATTGGCACATAAATTTGTGCTACCGTGGTGGGCGTGTCTATCTTGGGTATGATTCAGCATTACTATGTAGTTCATAGTAGCTTACCCACATTACTATTTTCTTATTCATTATTAAACCCACTTCTTTGATACCCCTATTTGACTATGTATTTACAACCATGTATTCACCTGACTGGAAGTCCTGTTCCTCCAGCCCCTGAACTTCACTAATTCCCACTATATCTAGCTTCAACCTATCCATTTCTCTTTTTACATTTTCTAACCTACCTGTCTGGTTAAGGAATCTAACATTACACACCTCAATCCACAGAATGTCAATTTCATTTCTCCCGAGTAGTCCCCACCTGGATATTAAAATATGCCACTATTGTAACTCCGAAATTTTTCACCCAAGAGAACGCCATCATCATTTAACTATACAGTAGAGCTGCATTCCCACAGGAAAAATTATGGCTGTAGTTTCCCCTTGCATTCAGCTGTTTGCAGTACCTGGACAGCAAGGCTGTTTTGGTTGATGTTACAAGGCCAGATCACTCACTCATCCAGACTGTTGCCCCTGCAGCTACTGAAAAGGCTGCTGCACCTCTTCAGGAAACCCCACATTTGTCTGGCCTCTCAACACACACAAGAACAAAGGGGTTGTACCTAAGGTATGATTACATGTATCGCTGAGCACACTAGCCACCCCACTGACTGCAAGGTCCAAGGTTCATGAGGTGGAAATAAATCCTGAACTATTACTCCACTCCTCTCTTTGTCCATCTCCTCATCCTCCACCCCACCCCTCTCTGTGTGTCACCTCATTCCATCTCTGTATGTCCATCTCCTTTCCTCCCCTCTCTCTCTCTCGCCTTGTTTATCATTACTGAAAATGGAACTTTGTTTGGAAAAAGTCACTTAAAATGAATGGATAAATTGGTTGGGGCCATTGGTATATGGGGGATGAGCTCATGCTGCTGGATCCATGAGGATCATAGCTTCAATGACACTATTTTGTATACTTTAGTTTGCGAATGGCTAGGATTGCAAGGATTTGGATGATTCAGATTCTGTAGTTGTATTCTAATCATAAGCTGATAAGCCTTAAATACAATGCATCTGTTTTTATAGGCACAATAAAAAGATTCACACAATTATAGCTTTTGGCCATTAAGGCCTTTGGCAGCAACACACACACACACACACACACACACACACACACACACACAAACGTAACTTGCATACATGTCTGTAGTCTCAGATAACTGAAACCACACTGCAAGCAGCAGCACCCGTGCATGATGGGAGTGGTGACTGGGTGGGGGTAAGGAGGAGGCTGGGGTGGGGAGGGATAGTATGGTGGGGGGTGGTGGACAGTGAAGTGCTGCAGTTTAGATGGTGGGCAGGAGAGAGGTGGGGAGGGAGGAAGTAGCGGAATGTAGAGAAACAACTTCTCCCCCATTTGCTTCATCTGGTCCTACTCAACTCAACAAGCCACCTTCCTAGATGTTTAACTCCACCTTAGAGATGGCTACATCAGTACCTCCGTCCATATCAAACCTACTAACCACCAGCAATACCTCCACTTCGATAGGTGCCACCCATTTCATACCAAGAAGACCCTTCCATACAGCCTAGCCACCCATGGCCGTCGCACCTGCAGTGACGAGCAGTCCCTCTCAAAATATACCAAGGGTCTCACTGAAGCCTCCACTGACCACAATTATCGTCCCAACCTTGTACAAAAACAAAGCTCCCGTGCCTTATCTTTCCAGTCTCCCACCACCTAGCAAAGTCGCACAGTCCAGCCACAAAGGAGCATTCCTCTCGTAACTCGGTACCATCTGGCGGGACTGGAGCAACTGAATTACATTCTCCACCAGGGTTTCGATTACCTCTCGTCGTGCCCTGAAATGAGAAATGTCCTGCCCACTATCTTTCCCACCCCTCCTACAGTGGTATTCCGCCATCCACCGAACCTTCACAATATACTCGTCCATCCTTACACAATCCCTGCCCCCATACTGTTACCTCATGGCTCATACCCTGTAATAGACCTAGATGCAAGACCTGTCCCATACATCCTCCTACCACCACCTACTCCAGTCCGGTCACTAACATCACTTATCCCATAAAAGGCTGGGCTTCCTGTGAAAGCAGTCATGTGATTTACAAGCTAAGCTGCAAGCACTGTACTGCATTCTATGTAGGCATGACAACCGACAAGCTGTCTGTCCTCACGAATGGCCACCGACAAACTGTGGCCAAAAAACAAATGGACCACACTGTTGCTGAAAATGCTGCCAAACATGATATCCCTCATCTCAATGACTGCTTCACAGCCTGTGCCATATGGATCCTTCCCACGGACACCAGCTTTTCTGAATTGCGCAGTTGGGAATGTGGGAACTTTCCCTGCAATACGTCTTACATTCCCGTAACCCTCCAGGTCTCAACCTTTGTTAGTCACTGTCCTCACCCATCCAGCCCCATTCCAGAACCACACAGCCGTCATTTCACCGCCACACCCAGTCTTTTAATTTCTTTTTATTTCTCTCCTTTCGGCCACTCCCCCCCCCCCCCCCCCCTCCTCACCAGGCCTTGATGGCCGAAAGCTATAATTGTGTGAATCTTTTTGTTGTGCCTATCGCGATCAGCATCTCTGCTATATGGTGAGTAACTACTCTCCTTCCCTAATATTGTTACATTCCATCCTCGATTTTCCATTGTTTGATTTTTACCTGTTTTTATATATTTTTGAAAAACATGTTTACTAAGTACCGTGTAAAAATTGGAAGTAAATTAGTGAAGACAACCGCTGTCAAACCACTCACTTCTCTTAGATGTTGGTGCCAATGGCCCCACGCATATGCTTTTCCCAGTTTTGAATTGTCTGCACAAGCAAGCAATTTATTGAAAGTGGTGTTTTAGGTTTGTCAGTACACTGCAGTTGTCATGTTTAGTTTTCTTTGTTGTCTGTTTTTGCTTGTACACCTAAAAATGAGTACTACAACAAAGAAAATAAATTTGTGACATTGAATGTTAAGTTAGAGGCACTGAACTTGGGAAGGGAATAAAAAAACTTTCTCTCAAATACCATGTTGGCAAAATTACCGTGTAACTGGCGAAGAAATGGAGTTAAATTGGAACAGTTCCCATGAAAGAAATGCTATGAAGAATCTCTTAACTGAAAAACTATGAAGAGATGAGGCATTGTTGAAGTGGGTTTTTCATTTGAACTGTGTTTTATTTCTTTCTTCCACATACAATTTTGACAGTCCAAGTTTTCGACAAATCGATGAGGTCCCACTCCCATTGAGCTCAAACTATCGAAACTCTGCTGTAGTATTAATAAAGCATTCTTCAATCTTTAAAATGCTGTAACTATTACAGGAAATAAAAGGTTGTCTGCATATCTAAAAATATTGGAGATTTTACTTTTAGGACTGTCCTCATAGTTAATATCACAAAGACCCAACAGTTATTTTCAGAACAGGTGAGAAAACTCTGACTCCCTCCCTCTCGAGATGGGCAGGCTCCACATAGTCTGGGGCTGATACACGTTCTCTAATAAATTCAGCATTCCTTTCTAAAGAAGGCCACATGTTTCAGTTTTGAATACGGGAGCTGTTCCTAGTGTAGGTAACAACTGCTCTGCATCTCTGTCTCAGTAATTTTGGCAACATTCTGAGCTGAATTTTTCTTTTCATGCAAAAAATAGTTGCTTAGATGCTGTATACATAAAAAATTATTATTTAAATCTTAGTCACTTGCTCATATGTAAGTTTATGCTTATGAAACAAAAGCTTTCCTTCTACAAACAAAAAAGGCCGTAATTTATTAAAAATTGGCATTTATTGAAAATAAGACCAACAGATACAATAAGCACTAATTCTCTCTATTTTGTATCCTAACACACACACACACACACACACACACACACACACACAAAATCTATCCTAACACACACACACACACACACACACACACACACACACACACACACACACACACACACACACACACACAAAATCTCCACAACACATAATCAGGCTCTCTACCGATGATTGTATGGTAACATATCTGTTGACTTATTAGAAAATATAAAAGATGTGAACAATTCAACACTTCAATCAGTTTTTTTTTATAACTTCACAAACAAGATGATTTACAAATATCAGTGATCAAACTCATAAATACATTTTCATCGAGCAATATTGTACATTAGCGTCAGTAGAAAGCACTGATAAATAAACTGTACAATGTGACAAAAATCACATACCAGTATCAGTAAAATATAAAAGCAGTTTTGTATATTACACATAAAACATTCATAGAAAAATCTTATTTACAGGTAAGTACTCAAATATAAATAAAAATATAGCACCATTTATTACATCACCATTGTGATGTATGTATTCATAAATTACACATTTTAAATGTTTTGCACCTTGAAACCAAATTTAAATATGTTTAATTTATAATGTTTTTGATACAACAGTAAACTTGTAGTTTGTCTTGTTACAACTTTAAAAGAAAAGGCAGCACAGTACTGAGGCACTATTTTTGTACGTCTAAGGAGACTATCTTTGTACTGATAACATGTTTGCTACGTCAAACATATTTCCCTTCTAAGATACGAACTTATGACACATAAACACCCTTCCATGCTGCTGACAAAGAAGTCCTCTTGGGTTTACTTTGAAATCTAGGTGGAGACAAGACTTGTTTTAAGAAAACACTCCTCCTCTCTTTCAAATTTAAGTAGCCTACCTTCACTGGTTTACTAGTTTCCCTTTCTGTTTCACCACGTACACTAGGCACTTCTAAGTGTAGTCTCTGATCTGTATTCTGACCTTTCAAAATACTGTTCCACTGTTTGATACGAGATGTGACTGCTGGAATTACGTTTTCCTTATCTGATGGTTCTTCCATCTTTTCAGCTGATATATCAAGCACAATATCATTTTTCACAGTCACACAGAAATCTGAAATTGGTTTTGTACAATTTTTGACATCTGCTGAAGTGAAAGTGTCTAACTGCTGACTTATATCATGATCGGTTTCTTTATGTTCAAATTTTTCTCTCAGTAAAGAAAATTTTCTTCTAATTCTATTTGATTTTCCAGTCTTCTTTGCCTCTGCACAGGAAGCTTGCTGCTGAGCTGAATGTTCTGCAACTGAATCAGGAGATGATAAATATGATACTGCATCCAAAACGATTTCTGGTCCATGGGACATGGTACTGGGAACCATCTTTGAAGATACTCTGCAATCATCATTTAATGAATCATGCAACTTTGAAATCAAGTGAGAGTCACGAGTGACTGGAGAATATGGATTTGTACTCAAGGAAGAACTGGGAAGTGATGGCAACGAGGTGCTGTAAACGGAATCAAAAGGAAATTTGTTCTTGCTGGGAGACTTTTGTGGGCTACCACTCAATGTGCTTGCAGAACTGCAGCTTCTGCTGTCCCATGTTGAGTTGTATAAGTTACAAAGAGAACTGCCACGCCGAATCTCATCTATAGTAGCAACCAGTGTGCTGGCTGAATCATGCCTCCTGCGGAGTTTAATAGAGTCACCTGCTTCGGTACTTGACTCTTCATGTTCTTCCATGATAGTGTCCAGTGTTGTAACAGGATGGAAGGCTCCATTCTGATCGATAACATAAGGACGAGCAATGAATACATTGAACTCATCTTGCTCAGAAACAAAATCTGGTAAGTTATGATTTCTTTCACATTCTGCCAAGTCATCAACCAATGTATCAAGGTAATCATCTTGCCTCGAACGTTGTGCTCTAATTCCCACATTAGGTCGCCTGCAGGGAATTGGAGGTGGAGAAATAGTGACAGCTAATGGTTCCCCACTTGTCGTCGAATTGTCTGAAGATGCCGAAGTAATTGTGGTTACTGTGCTGGTGAGAGTATCTCGTCTTCTGTCTCTCACTACACTGTCATCATGCAACCAGGTCTCTATGTCGGAATAACCACGCCAAGAACGTAAACCCCAAGCTTCTCTTGCAATGTTTACAGCACAGATATTCTCGTAGTCATGAGCTGAGAGCACTTCACTTGGTACTGAAAGTATTTCACTTGGCGCATCTTCACTTCCACCTGGAGGCACATCTTGGTGATTTACATTACAAGGTTCAGTCTCACACTTCTTTTCTGTTACTGTACCTGAAAATTGTTCACAAAGAATTTCACCACCACTTTCTGTAGATGCATCAGCAACTGACATCGATAAAACATTCTCCTCCTTGTTATTTTGCATATCATGTGCACTATTGAAAACATCGAAGTCAATGGGAGAACAGATAGCACGGCGTTTCTGTCTTGTCATTTCATCTAATATCACTGTATTTTTACCATCAGCCAATGCAGGGTCTATTCCAATTTCATGAATAGCTGAAAATGAGGGCCTCTGGAGCAGATTTGCATCAGTAGTTGCAGCAATATCCTCCAGACTGCTCATATCTTCCAAAGGATGTTCAGTATCTATTCCTAATTCCTCTGGTGAACAAATACCACGTCTTTTCCGTTTTAAGACATCATATTTTGTAGTTGAAATTAGTGTTCTGGGCTCCTCACTTGCCTTTTTTACAATTTCTATTTCATCTGCAATTTCCAACCCCAGATTTAAGAATTCTGTTGGTGTTGCTGTTTGACATGGTGCCCAGTTATTTAACAGAAGATTTTTGTCTGTTGTGGCATCATCAGAAAGTGGAGAGCCACCATTTGATGGCATATTGTTGATCCTGCAACAAGAAAACAAATAATGCCAAGCTTTACAGTGAGTTAATTTACACATGATGATGATGATGATGATGATGATGATGATGATGATGATGACAGTTTCAGTCTGCAGGGCACTCAACTGCATGGTTATCAGTTCCCATACAAAAATGCAAGCTTTGCACTTTCCAGTCCTGCCAATTTTTGAATGATGATAAAATGATGAGGGCAACACAAATACTACTCTGTCCCCAGGTGGAGAGAATCTCTGACCTGATGGAATTGATCCCAGGACCCCACCCCCAAGTTAATTTACAATCTAATAGTAGGGGCACAATGATCCCACTACTTAATTATGTAGAACATCAGGAGTTCTTGGTTCATTATCAATACATGTGTCATGTAAAATACTATTTATTTAACACAACAAACACTAACAAAAGTGTGTAACCATAAATACAAAAGAACATCTATGTTCAGTTTATTTGTGTGAAGTCTGGAAACGCTATGAATATAATCAAAGATTTTACACTGAGAACCTCTTCCAAAGTGCTTCGGAGGTCCAATAGAGAAGGGTGGCTTGTCAGTCCTTAGTTCTGCAGCATTTGAAGGAGACATTTAATTAGTGATGGATCCATCCCACAATATCATTAGCTATGGGTTAGCAGATACAGGTTCAAATTCAGTTCATACCAAGCAATGTTGAAAATGCATTAAAGAGGTATGGTGAACTGTTTGTCCGATCAGAAGTGATGCGAAGTGGTATGCAGACCTGGACAATCTACTCATGACAGAAGGTCATGGCGGCAGCGGTTGATGTTGCATCTTTCATTGAGTAGGTTTCAAGCCAAGGAGAGAGACAGTGAAACTCTGTCACACAGTATTATACTTGTCCGATGGTGGTAAAGTTCTAATGATGTTGCTATGGACATGATCAAATCACAGACTTAGTATGTGAAGGTAACAAGCAGAACTGTAGAGCTATTTAGATCACAGAGGCTGTGGAAAGAGGAAATTGCTTGCTGACAGAAGTCTGCTATAATGAAGGGTCCCACTTGTGGTGTTGATGTATCCCAATAAAGCACCATGTTTGAGCACAGCATTTGAATACAGATAAAGTCTGATTATGCTTTCAGGAATATCTTCAATTTGAGAGCACTGACAAATGGTATGAAGTCATATTCGTTTTGAATGCGTAAATACGGGGCAGTCCACTTTGCTCACAAATACCATGGTGAATATCTATTAGTGATTACACAAGCTGTCTAAATGCTACAATTCACCTGAAGCCAACTTGACTGGCTTCTGCTGAGAGGTAACCATGAAAGGCTTATGTTCTGTGATAAGGATAAAATGTCAACCCTGAAGCGTGTTACTGAAGCCAAGGCCCCATAGAGCTCATGGTCATAAGCGGACAAATTTGCATGCACTGGTGATAATCGTTTTTACTTCATACAGGGTGACTGCCACTCCTGGACTGGTGCTTTAAAATTTCTCTAATACTGATAGATATTCCCACTGATGGGCAAACACTTTTTTCTCCTATAAGACCGACACCTTTGCAACACTTGGACAAAGGGTGTTTTTAAGACCATAACTTCCCTATACAATTTAACTTGCTTATATAATTCAACTACTTGCCTTGACAGTACTTTCAGAGGACACCCTGTCTTGTAGAATAGTACTGTAATGCTCGGGGATGGATATATTTTGAGTATTTGGTCAGGAAAGGGAGCATTGACATTAGCAGTGCAAACTGTGTTTTCTGCGTGTAGCAGCAAGTGTAACAACAAAATATTTTGAAGTATATTTTTGTTCAGTGTGCTGCCTGCCATTGTGCAAAGACAGGAAAGTAGACATGATTGTGTGAAGTTGCGTTTGGTGCCGAGCATTTTTCAAGTTACTTAGCTTCTGACTGTGATGAGTGACCTTGATGGTACTAGACAGTAAGGTGTCAAACATTGTGGTATACCTCCTAACACCATGTCGGACCTCCTATTGCCTGGTTTAGTGTAGTAATGCAACTTGGCTTGGACTCAACAAATCATTGGAAGTCCATGCATGAATACTGAGCCCAACTTCCTCTACAGCCATCCATACTGGCGAAAGTGTTGCCTATGCAGTACTTTGTGCACAGACTAGCCACTCAATTTAGTCCCATAAATGTTTGATGGGATTCAAGTCGGGTGATCTGAGTGGCCAAATTATTTGCTCGAATTGTCCACAATGTTCTTCAAACCACTCATGAACAATTGAGTACCTGGGTACAACAAGACCGTTAACCCTTTTAGTGCCAAATACGATCTGATCATGATGCCCTTCTCGTTCATTTTTTCCGCGCTTGAAGGCAAAGTTGTTAGTATTTCCTAGCCTGAGACGCAGAATGGTGGTCGAAGGCATAGCATACCAGTCCTCTTTTCGATTGTCAGTGCGATATTTCGAGTAAAATAAACTTCTCTGGTGTTGCATATTTACCGAGTATTTCGCAGCAGCATGGCATCGTCAAGTAAGAAGTTGCGGTTCGATACGAATGATTTAGACAATAATTTGAAAGGCAGTGAAAGTGAAGATGAATTTGTAGGATTTGCAGAACTTGAATCAGATTATGAGATGTCTGGTGGAGAAGAGGACTCGTTTTCTTCTTCAACTGACGACTGTGCATCAGCAAATGACGACGACGACCAAACACAACTGAATTGCAGTGCAAATACTTTTGTTGAAATAATGGATGAGGCATCAGATAATCCGCCCCCTCCAAGCTTTGTGCATGCAGAACTACCAGGCCCTAAACATATACCACCAAACGCCACACCAATTGATTTTTTTCAATTTGTTTTTTTCTCAGCAGCTTCTTACTATTAAGGTGACAGACTAACAGATACGCTTGCCAGGTGATTCAGTCAACACATTTATCGCCAAATTCGAGAATCAAACAGTAGAACCAACAACTGTAACAGAAATGAGGGCTTTTATAGCAGTGATTTTGAATATGGGACTGATTAAAAAAACCGACGATTTTTAGTTATTGGTCAGCTGATGCAAACCTTTTGAAACCATGGTTTTCGCAAATGTTTTCACGCAACAGGTTTCAGTTGTTGCTGTGGTTCTTACATTTTGTAGACAATTCGAAACTTCACCCTCCTGGTCACCCATTATATGATCCAACAGCCAAATTTCAAGTGTTGGTGGATACTACCAACAATGTTTTCCGTCGCTACTACACTCCACACCAGCAACTGAGTGTTGTTGGAAGTCTTGTTGGGACAAAGGTGCACTCACAGCTAATCCAGTATCTCCCCAATAAACATCATCACAGATGGGGAGTCAAATTTTGGATGCTATGTGATTCTGTAGTAAATTACTGCCTAGGGTTTTATGCATACTGTGGTGCAAAAAGTGATGAAGACAAAAACGAAATAAAAGAGAATGGCCTGGGATATGCAGTCGTCATGAAACTACTAGCTCTTGGGAGCTACATGCAAAAAGGTTACCATCTGTTTTGCGATAACTTTTTTACATCTATTCCTCTGGCAGAAAAGCTGTATTCAGTCAGCACTTATTTAACGGGAACCATTAGAAGAAGCAGAATATTACTGCCACATGGTCTTCTGTCGAATTATGCTGTAGGTCAGCTAAAGTTTTTCAAGAAATCTTTTATACTTCTCTGTGGCTTCAGGCAGAAGAAATCACAGAGAAACCCAGTCCTCCTTGTGAGTACATCATCCTCTGCTACATCATCAGAAAAGACAATTCGCAACAGACAGTCGGTCAAGAAACCAGATGTGATTTTTGAACATAATAAGTATATGGGTGGCACTGACTCATCTGATATGATGGCATACTGCTATTTAGATGACAGGAGGACTGTCAAGATGTGGAAGAAGGTAGTGTTCAGCATAATTGCCAGGATGTTGCTGAATGCTTATGTTTTGTATAAGGAAAGCCTAAACCCCAACAACAAAACATTGACACAGCTGAAGTTTAACAGCATAGTCATTTGGAAACTTTCTGAACAGTGGTTTCAGGCAAGGACGGCAACCACAAGTGCAATAGATATAAATGTACCTGCTCCAACAACATATGGTGTAGAGAATCTTCCGGGGAGAAAGGAACTCTACTGTAGTGTTTCTTCTACGAAGGATAAGAAATGGCATTCACGAACAGTTTGTGTTTGTTGCAAGAAAGGACTGCATCCTTCATTTGTTGGTCAGCATGTGTGCAAGTAGTTGTCATAACTGCAACATCACATTTGTCAGTGATTTATGACTGAAGCACTGAGAACACGATCAGAGCAAAACAATTTATTTTGTAATGTTATGTTCTTTTTGATTTTTTCCCTAGTATATGAAAAAAATTGTATTCCTTTATGATGTTTTTGTTAAGGAAACTACAGAGATTCCATATATACCTAAAATTTTTGAGTATATCATCATTTGATGGGTCTCAGAGTAAATTGAAATCAAAGTTTTAATTTTTTTCGATAAACCCCATCATGAAAATAATTTTTTTCTCTGAAAATATGTTCTTTGACAATGTGTATTGCACATGTTACTGTAGCCAGCAGCATTCCCCAAAAATTAAAAAAAAATTACATTCCTTTATGCATTAGTTTAGATTTTATTGCAAGTATGGCAGAGGTCTGCATTTTACTGTAAAATTGCATGGCACTTTTACATGATCTTTTGAGAAAATGTCTGGCTCTAAAAGGGTTAAATGTCTAATGCTTTTATTGCGTAAACGCGTGCATTGCATTCTTCAAACATTCAACTATTGTCTTTAAGGAAATTAGTTCCGTATGATGTCGCTAGATGGCAGGAGCTCTTTGGAAAGAAGATCACGTGCAATGCTTTTGTTGCACCCATGACTTTAGTTCATCGTTCAAGTGGTGCGGCCACTTTGTGAAGATGGATGCTAGTGATGAATCTTACTTCCAAAAAAGAAATTATCGTTGATGACAATGACAGTAACTGTGTAGGGTTAAAATGACACTGCAATGCGTAAGGGTGGAAACGAAATGTTGCTAAGAAGCTTCGAAATTCTGGCAAAATGTATATATCTGTGGGCACAGGAAAGAAAATACCAGCCAAGAAGTTCAAGCTATCTGAATCATGTTGCAAGAAGAGGTCTATGTTTTATTTGTTCATTTTCCTCTGCCATATCTTCAAGTGGACAAAGTCCAGCATTATACAGTTATACTTATTTTTATATCATAGTCTATATTTGTTGCAATCTATTCTAGATGCTGTCAGAATTTACAAATCGATCAACAGAAGCAACTGTTCTGTCTCTGTTGGTCCATTATGGCCAGGGGACATCAGCTGATACGTAGTTATTGATTAAAAAACTTTACCAACAGTCGTATATTTTGGTTATTTTATTCTAGGCCTATATATCAGATGCTACCAGTTTTGGCAACTCAGTACTGCCATCTTCAGGCCCCATACACTATTTTTGTAATAACAAACTTATCGAATGGTGCCATATAACTGGAACCTTAAATCCGAATCATTATGCAACAGATTGACAGTCGGTGGCATCCTTTCATATGAATCAGTTACATAATGGTTCAGATTTACGGTTCCAGTTTTATGGCACCACACGATAAGCTTGATAATACAAAAATAGTGTATAGGGCAATATACAGCTGTTGGTAAAGTTTTTTGAATTGAGAAGCAACTGAGTGTTGCATTTTGGGATAGTAGTGACTTCAGGATGCAATCTTAATGGGATATATATCAAAAAACAAAAAACAAACTACATCTCTCAATCCTGAAGCACAAAACAGGCCATATACCATAAAACATAATGGATTCGTAAAAATAGTTCACCAGAAATTTTTACGATATGTGTTGCAGATTTCTGAAATGAGGCCGAGATAAGCACAAAATACAATAAAGATAGATATGTTATGTTAACAATGACATATCCATGTCACAAATATTGTTTTAAGGTCTGTAATATTTTCTTCAATAATCAAATTCAATAAAAATTATTTGGGGTAGTTCTGCTACACTCCAGGTGCTGTTCCTGAAGACAAACGAAGTAAACACCATAATCGGCCCAATACGATAGAAAAAAATGTTTGGCATCTTGTTGAACACTGATCCCAGTTCCATTCTGAGGAGTTTCCACTATAACAGTGCCAGAGCCAAAAGGATGTACTCTGATAATCCTGAATTAACTGTTCATAAACTTTATACGTGCTTAAAACAAAATTTTTATGAGTTAGAGGGGAAACCACTTAAAATGAAGTACAGCACTTACCACAGATGTTGGAGGGAACAAAGTCAATATTCTTTTAGGCAATTAAGATCAGCTAGGTGTTAGTTTTGTGCTGAGTGTGATGTGCTTTTGGCAAAAAATTCTGATGAGCAGTGTTGTTGTTGTCTTCAGTCATTAGATTGGTTTGATGCACTCTCCATGCTACTCTATCCTGTGCAAGCTTCTTCATTGCCCAGTACCTACATCTTTCTGAATCTCCTTAGTGTATTCATCTCTTGGTCTCCTGCTACGATTTTTACCCTCCACGCTGCCCTCCAATACTAAATCGGTGATCCCTTCAGGCCTCGGAACATGTCCTACCAACCGATCCCTTCTACTAGTCAAGTTGTGCCACAAACTCCTCTTCTCCCCAATTCTATTCAGTACCTCCTCATTAGTTATGTGATCTGCCCATCTCATCTTCGGCATTCTTCTGTAGCACCAAATTTCGAAAGATTCTATTCTCTTCTTGTCCAAACTATTTATTGTCCATGTTTCACTTCCATACCTGGATACAATCCATACAAACACATTCAGAAATGTTAACAAATTTCTCTTCTTCAGAAACACTTTCCTTGCTATTGCCAGTCTACATTTTATATCCTCTCTACTTTGACCATCACAGTTATTTTGCTCCCCAAATAGCAAAACTCCTTTACTACTTTCCTAATCTAATTCCCTCAGCATCACCCGACTTAATTCGACTACATTCCATTATCCTCGTTTTGCTTTTGTTGATGTTCATCTTATATCCTCCTTTCAAGACACTGCCCTTCCATTCAACTGTTCTTCCAAGTCCTTTGCTGTCTCTGACAGAATTACAATGTCATCGGCAAACCTCAAAGTTTTTATTTCTTCTCCATGGATTTTAATACCTACTCTGAACTTTTCTTTCGCTTCCGTTACTGCTTGCTCACTCCCTACCTCATTCCCTTCCCAACCACTGCTTCCCTTTCATGCCCCTCGACTCATATAACTGCCATCTGGTTTCTGTACAAATTGAAAATGGCCTTTCGCTCCCTGTGTTTTACCCCTGCCACCTTCAGAATCTGAAAGGGAGTATTCCAGTCAACATTGTCAAAAGCTTTCTCTAAGTCTACAAATGCTAGAAACAAAGGTTTGCCTTTCCTTAATCTTTCTTCTAAGATAAGTTGTAGAGTCACTATTGCCTCACGTGTCCCAACATTTCTACGAAATCCAAACTGATCTTCCCCCGAGGTCGGCTTCTACCAGTTTTTCCATTCGGCTGTAAAGAATTCACGTTAGTATTTTGCAGCTGTGACTTATTAAACTGATAGTTCGGTAATTTTCACATCTGTCAACACCTGCTTTCTTTGGGATTGGAATTATTATATTCTTCTTGAAGTCTGAGGGTGTTTCGCCTGGCTCATACATCTTGAGTTTTGTCAGGACTGGCTCTCCCAAGGCTGTCAGTAGTTGTAATGGAATGTTGCCTACTCTCGGGGCCTTGTTTCTTTCAGTGCTCTGTACCATATCTCCCATTTCATCTTCATCTACATCCTCTTCCATTTCCATACTATTGTCCTTAAATATAGACCCTCTATATACTCCTTCCACCTTTCTGCTTTCCCCTATTTTCTTAGAACTGGGTTTCCATCTGAGCTCTTGATATTCATACAAGTGGTTCTCTTTTGTCCAAAGGTCTCTTTAATTTTCCTGTAGGCAGTATCTATCTTACCCCCTAGTGATATGTGCCTCTACAGCCTTACATTTGTCCTCTAGCCATCCATGGTCAGCCATTTTGCACTTCATGTCGGTCTCATTTTTGAGACGTCTGTATTCCTTTTTGCCTGCTACATTTACTGCATTTTTATATTTTCTACTTTCATCATTAAATTCAGTATCTCTTCTGTTACCCAAGGATTTCTATTAGCCCTCGTCTTTTTACCTACTTGCTCCTCTGCTGCCTTCACTATTTCATCCCTCAAAGCTACCCATTCTTCTTCTACTGCATTTCTTTCCCCCATTCCAGTCAATTGTTCCCTTATACTCTCCCTGAAACTCTGTACAACCTCTGGTTTAACCAGTTTATCTAGGTCCTATCTCCTTAAATTCCCACCTTTTTGCAGTTTCTTCAGTTTTAATCTACAGTTCATAGCCAATAGATTTTGGTCAGAGTCCACATCTGCCCCTGGAAATGTCTTACAATTTAAAACCTGGTTCCTAAATCTCTATCTTACCATTATATAATATATCTGATACCTTCTAGTATCTCCAGGCTTCTTCCTTGTATACAAACTTCTTTCATGATTCTTGAACCAAGTGTTATCTATGATTAAGTTATGCTGTGTGCAAAATTCTACCAGGAGGCTTCCTCTTTCATTTCTTACCCCAATCCATATTCACCTACTACATTTCCTTCTTTTACATTTTCATCTCCTTTCATTACCTGAATAATTTCTTTTATCTCATCATCATACATTTCATCATTTTGTTCGTCATCTGCAGAGCTAGTTGGCATATAAATTTGTACTACTGTGGTACGCGTGGGCTTTGTATCTATCTTGGCCACAATAATGCATTCCAAAGCATATCAATCTTTAAAGGCACAGACTTAATGAAAGAAATTAAATCTGTCTCTGATGATAGCATTCTTTTCTCTAGACTTCGATTATGCCCAGAACTTGCCTACACCTAAATTAAATGTAGCGTCTTCTTTGGTTTTATAATTTTAATATTCATTGCCATAATGATGGTACCTTGCTCAGGGACATACATCTTGTGTGACGTGTGTGGTGAGCACAGGTCCCCAAGCTGGGTCTGGCATTGCTTCCACTTACTTTTATCAGGCCCTTCACTTTCACCTATCCTATCTGACCTCTCTTCGTCAACACTTGTTCTTTTCTGACCCTGCTAGTATTACAAATGGAGGCCTATGGTGTCTACATTTTCGTGCCCTTTAATGGCCCTTGTCTTTCTTTGGCCAATTTCTTCAATGCTTTCTGTCTTCACAATTTCATGTTGTGATCTTTCATCATCACCTTTCTGAATGACGTTCGGAATTGTAATTCGAGGATTTATCTTTGCACCAAGGTGACACCTTAGACAGTCGACCATGAACAGTCTTTTGAAGAATACTTCCACTGATTGCAACCATAAATTGGAGGAAAGACAGCATTCAGATTTGGTGGGCTGTCATTCAGAAGATAATGATGGATCGGAGCATCTAGAAACTCAACAATCGGCACAAACTGAAAAACATCAAAGGATTAAACCTAATAAAATCTCATTATTCTTGATACACAATGTTAACTCCTTGTGCCAAGCTGTAAAATTAAAAATTGTTAATGATGTCATGAAGAAACATCAAATTGTAATCATGGTTCTTCAAGAAATCAGAAACAGCGATCAAGACCCTATGGAATCACAGACATACTGACTTTATAAAGGAATCCCTGGAAAAATAGTCATCAAGAACTGCCCACAATTTGACAATGGTTTTCTTATAGATCTCAAAATTATTGACTATCATACAATTCAAATCGCAGCCCGGCAGACTAGCAACTCTACCTTTGAAATTTGAAAATAAGACATACACAATTATCAATGCACATGCTCCCACCAATCAGAAAAATAATACTCTGACGGACAAAAAAGAAACCATAACTAGTCTCAAAATCAACATGTTTTAAAAGGAAACATCACAAATTAAAAACCTGGAAACACCCTGATTTCTGAAAGGGCGAATGGCAACTGAGCAATGTATGCATGGATAAATTTCACCATTATGAAATCTACAACTTCAAAGTTTTAAGGGGTGCAGACTCAGGGTCAGATCACTATGTTGTGAAGATCAAAATAAAATTAACACCAATGCTACAGAAAAGACCTCAGAAAAAAAACTAGAAGAAAATTCTACCCAACCATCTTAACCAAAAATGTGGAATACACCAGGAAATCAGGTGAAGGATCTATCAACTATAATACACTAGAAGAATTAACCACCAAATTAAAATCCATAGCAGAAGAGGTGGTTCCAATAAATCCCAGGAAGAAACATGAGTGGTGGAACGAAGAATGTGACCAGGCATTAGAAAGAATACACCAAGTTTGGACAACGCATCAAGCCCAAAAGTCTGAAGAATCACATCTAGAACTAATTAAACAAAGGAAGTCAACCCATAAAATCATCAGACAGACAAAATACAAACATCTTAAAAAAATACCCTAGAAAAGAGAGAACTTCCACAAGAAACAGTCAAGAGATTATTACAAAATCTTTGGGAGATATCTTAAAAAGTATGAGTCCTCAACACTGATGCTGAGAGATAAGTCAACAAAGTTTGCACACAGTAATCAAGAAAATGCAGAGATCCTTGCAGACTTTCAACAAACTTTTAAATTGTGATGACCCACTAGAAACATTTCAAGTAGACACTCAAGCACCTATTTTAACCACCTCAGAGCTAATATACCCTCTAACTGTGAGTGAGGTAGAAGTCGCAATTCAGGAACTAAAAAAATTACAAGGCATGTGTTTAAGACCATGTAACTGCAGAAATCTGGAAGAATGCTGGAAAAGCTGTGATCATAAATATCCACCAACATCTAATTGAAATGTGGATCACAGAGAAAATTCCAGAGCACTGGACCTCAGGAATAATCCATCCATTATTTAAAAAAAGGAGATAGAACCAACCCAGATAATTACATATGCATAACCCTTCTGGACTGCACATACAAAATTTTCTCCCGCATAATTTACAATAGGATCAAAAACATTCTGGAACCACAACTTGGAGAAGATTGAGGAGGATTTCTATCATACAGAAGCTGCTCAGACCAAATTCTTAGCCTAAAACTAATAATGGAGTATTACAAGTATAGAAACAAAGAGGTATTCATTTCATTCATAGATTTAAAAAAAGTATTCATACAGGCTTGTAGAGCAGGGGGGGGGGGGTCTGTACTTGTAGCTCCGAAGGTATGATATCACTCTAAAGCTTAGCAATGTTTTCAAATCTTGTTTATGAACCCCCCAACTACTCAACACCTCCACTACACGGTAAGTTGTTACCATAATGTCATCTATTATAAACAAAAATTTATCAAGATTAACAGTAAGAGTATGGAAAAACAACACAGAAAATTGTTTCAGTCTGGATCAGCACTGGGGCAATGTAGCCATGCATGTGATTGTTCATTTTATTTTTGAGAAAATACATTGTCCAAATGTTGTGTCTGTTGACGCTCAAAATCTTGGCTACATGGTGTATGGCTACTTTTACTCCTTTCACAGTTTGTATTTCAACAAGGACTTCACAGATCTTACAAACTGATGTTGAGTAAGCTCCCATTCCTCCAGTTAAGATGGCACTGGCACAGTAATTAACAACAGAGAGTACTGATCAATCATTCAAAGACTTCTTTAAATGTCAGCATAATTAAAGAGACAAGTCAGAGAAGCAGATGGTCAACAACAAAACCAAAAGTAAAGACAAATGAAGTGTGTAAAGCTATTCACAGTGTGAAGAAAGCAAATGTGCTTGGAGATAGTTATTCAACAGAAGTAACTAAAGTTGGAGGCAACATAATACTAATGTTTACAAAATGTCTGCAGAAGAAGACAATTCCCCAAAGATGGAAAAATAATGTAATTATTCCATCTGAGATGAAAGATGGCAGTCAAGACATAAAATTCATAGATTTACTGACTTCTTTTCCAAAACATACATTCAGTAAAACTGTCACCAAACACGCAGAAAATGGATTTCAGTAAGGCAAAGAAACACACTGGCTTTAGAAGTAGACATAGCACACGGACTACTTTGTAGGTCATGAATGAAACTGAAGACTTGAAATAAAAAAGGCTAAGTGTCATAATAAAGAAAAAAAGGCTTGGACTCCCACAAATTTAAACGTAGCCCATTAGTAACAAGAATGCATCCAACAGATTTGATTGAAATGATGCAGCACCTGTCAAATAATGAGCACAAACAGTTTTACAAAAACAGAATTAACTTTATCTTTTTTGTCGACTACTGAACTATGACACTTAGAGAGTTTTTCGCTGCATTGCCACATTCAGCAAGATTTCCATGCTATTACAATACATGTTTGCAATTTACTTTGTCAACTAGGTACGTCCTATGCTTAACATTCAAATAAAACACATTAACAGTGCAATTACGACCATTAATTACCTAGCATACTTTAACTCATTTTCCTCAATGTCATGATTTTGGCACTTCAAGACTCTCTTTATTTGAAGTCTTCAATTATAGAGTGGAACTTGAGAACATTATACCTCTTTGCATGCATTCATAGATTCTGGTAAATTTTTTGACTCAGTCTCAGATAAATTCGTATTAACAATCTTTGAGGGTGAAAGCATTGACTCAATCTATATGAGTAAACTACAGAATATATGTGTCAGCCTTACAGTTTCAGGAGTGATGAATTAAGAATTTAAATAAAATCAGGCAAAGAGATTCTATACAACAAAATCTATTCCCAGTATTCCTTCAGAGTGTTTTCAGATTCTTAAACTCTGTAAGTGAAGAAATGTGTGTTAATGGAACATATCCAAACCAACTTTGTTTTGCTGATGACATTGTACTTGGAGCCACTAGTGCAGATGAACTTCAACAAATAGGAGGTAACAGATCAAGTTTGAAAACAGTCCTGAAAATCAGTCATTATAAATCTAAAATAATGCACAATAAATACACTGGAAGGAAAATTGTACAAATTAATGAAGAGTGGTAGAACCAGTTGATGCGTTCTCGTATTTTATGGCAGCTCATAATAAAGAATGGATGGGCCGCAAATGAATTAAACATAAGTGGGTGCAGTTCTTTTGGTTCTCTTCTTTCTGTAGCTTTTTTTGCTTTTAGCTATTATTTGCAGAATGCATATGGAATTCAGAGCATGACTGCAAATAGTAACAAGAGGTGAATTTATTTTAATTAAAAAAAATAGAGGCAGAACAATGCAATGAATATACTGACATGGGTTGACACCCCCAACCCCTTCCACACCACACACACCTATTAAACTACAATTCAAGACCACAAGTTCAAATGTACTGTTTAAACTAACTACAGCATCCAGTGGTGGTTCTGTGTGGGAAACAAAGTATTTCCTTCAATCAGCATTTAAAAGCTACAGAAGAAATAATTAAAAAGTTGCAGTCTCAGACTGTGATACGATACACGTTCACCCATAGACAAGGCAGTGTGGCCAGGCCTTTGTTTTTGAAAGAGCTGTTACTTTGTTTTGCTTGAAAAATGTGGAGTGTAATAACAGAGCAATGAATTTTCATGAAGTTTCACATGGAACATAGTAAAACTGCTATGGAAACCATCTATTACTAAAAGACATATATGGTGAAGACTGTTTATCATAAGATCAAGATGGCATCAAGTGTAAATTGTGAGTATGTTAGTTCCCATAATAAGTGCACCAGAAATAATAAAAAGTGTTTAATGTGTATCAAATTTAATGTGTATCATGATCAAGTGTGTACTGCATGTTTTATTATCTAAAAAGTTTCTGAAAGAAGAAACAGGGCGGCTCAAAATTGCAAAAATAAAATCGCATATGGAGCAAGCACATCATTGTATGAACTGCGAGAGCAGACATCTGAGCCTTTCTACTGCAGGACACGGCGTAAAGGGCATAACGTGCACAACTGTAAAACTATGTATCATTTTACATGTGTAAACGTAAATCCAAAATGAAAATACTGGTGTTGCAAAAGGTGTAATATATATGGCCTTGGCAAAACAATAATGGAAGACTGCAAAGACGAAATCATTGCCATGCCGTTAGAAGAGATGAATGTTTTAAAATATAACTATGACACTCTCAAGAAACAAAAACAGTGAATGCGATATTAAAAGAAACAGTGAATTGTTATTAGAAGCTAGGACTTTGGGCAACAAAAATGATGGTGTATGTAAAAAATGTGGGAAAACCGATAAAAGCGGTATTGTATGTGTGAAGTGTGACTCTCAATTTCATTTTCAATGTACAAAGATAGACTCCTCTTTGAAAGGAAATCAAAACTTCACAAAAAAACTGGAAGTGCAATCTGTGTACTGATATACTAAATGGGACAGTAAATATTTCCATAACAGGCAGATTTGAAAAGCTCGGTGGCAACAGTGACAGCAATGCTTTTGTAGGGCACACTGAACATACCCACATACAGAGTGTTGCAATAAATGCTCTCAGGAACACTACTGTTTCTAACACATCAACACGAAGATATACAAATTCCGCATGGTGCTGTTCCTGTTAACATCTACCAACACGTTTTGGATGTAATCACCTGACAAAAGCTTGTGATTCTTGGTGATAATTCAGGGACAGGGGATCGCTTCTTGGGTAAATGATGTGGCAGATACTGTGAAAGCAACAGGTTTTGTCAAGGCTGGAGCATTGCTCTCTCAAGGAAGCAAGTGCATTATTTAGTGGCTTAAACAACATGAACCGGAATGAAACTTCAGTAGCCTCCCCAAGAACTAAAGAAGAGCTTCAGTTACCTGTAACACACAAATGTTATTTATGTCAACATTCTGCACCAATATGATTTATCGCCCTCATCATGTGTGAACAAAGAGATCAGTGCAGCAAATGAACAGCTCTTTAACGTATGCAGTCAGTTTGGAAAACATACCGTATTTACTCGAATCTACGCCGCACTTTTTTTCCGGTTTTTGTAATCCAAAAAACCGCCTGCGGCTTAGAATCGAGTGCAAAGCAAGCGGAAGTTCTGAAAAATGTTGATAGGTGCCGCCACAACTAACTTCTGCCGTCGAATATATGTAGCGCTACACAGGCATCCTTTGTAGGCACAAAGATAAATACTGGCGCCAAAACCTCTGCGTCAGTAAATAAAATTAAAAAAAAAAAAAAAAAAATTGGAAGACGAGCATTTTTCTCCGCCCGAGTTTCGACCACTGCATTTTCATACATTATCCAACGAAGTAAATACAAATTCCGTATTGTTCATCTTCGAATTTCAATGTACTACGAAAATCCGACTGGTAATACTGGGATTTTTGTCAATATGGCCAACTCTACGTTCTGAATTTTTTCCTACCTGTGAGAAGAGATGGTTGCTAATAGGAACCTGATGAAATGTGAATCACATGCAGTATTCTCTTCACCACAAGAATAATACGAATATAAATATTTTGCCATGTATTCTTTCGTGTTTGCTTCTATCTCATTTAAATCCTGTCTGCCAAATAAACTATGAAACTAGAGTGAGACAACAGCAAACGCGGAAGAATATACGTATCGTGTCATGTTTATATTCGTATTACTCTTATGCCTAATAGTGATACAGTCAGAAATGAATCACGGCAACTGACTAGATTTTTAAATCTAAGATGACTAATTTCTGTGCAGAATTTGATGTACTAAAGAAGCAGCCGCAAAGATTTTCAAACGGAGAAAAATTTTCGCCAAACTTTCGTTCAGAACATATCATACGCAGTCTATTATTTGGTTCTTGTTGATCATTATCAAAGAAAGCAGCAGTGTAAGTAACAACAAATAGCAGTCTCTTGCCATTGTTTCGCTAATGTGACGATTCCTCTCTTTTTTTAATTGTAGGCGGCGGTAGCGCGCACAAAAGCAAGCCATGCCGCGAGCAGCGACAGGCCGTAAACACGCACTATCAGAATGCGACAAACAATGCATGACACAGTATAGTAATGCATTTTCAGCTTAGAGTGACGTAAACACCTATAACATTGAAAACGGCACTTATCAGATCAAAGCAAAATAAGCAATCGATTAAAACCAGACGAAGCATGTGAAAAAGGAAGGGTATCCGTATAAATACGGACGGAGCGCCTGACGCATAGCAATGGCTACCTGGTAAAGCTTAACTGCTAAGCTTTCGACTCGAACCAAACTACTGTAGCTGTATCGTCATTCATTTGACCTAAATTGTGTCTCATATTACAATGGACCAACTTTGTTTCGATTTGGAGGTGCGGCCTAAAACTTTTCTCTCCCCTTGAATTTCGAGTCTCAAATTTCAGGTGCAGCTTAGATTTGGGAATTTTTTTCCCCCTTATTTCGAGTCTCATATTTCAGGTGCGGCTTAGATTCGAGTAAATACGGTAAATGTTCTGGACATCAATACCACTGGCCAAAGATTCCATACCAAACATGGCCTCCACTTGAATGTACTTCACAAAAGTTCATAACTCAAAACAAAATCAAAACAATCTCATTTTATTCTCTCATGTCAGATGCAAGAGAAGTTATAAAAAATGTTCTATCTTCTACTACAAAAAAGAGAAGTAGAGATTGTTTGCCACTGCAGCATATTCCTGTTGTAGTTAATACTAAAAGAAAGCCTTTTTTTAGACTAGAGGATAGGGAAAGTTACAGAGTAAACGTTGCACTCTTTAATAATAATTTAGCTCATATCAAATCTAACATCAAGAAACCTGTCATAAGTGCAACAAATTATCTGAATAGCTTAAAAGTATTTCACCAAAATATAAGAAGCCTTTTAAATAAAAAAGACTAACTACTGCTTTCTCTTTAAGAAACAGATTACACTATTGTTGATGTGCTCTGCCTAACTAAACATCACCTGCAAGGTACAGGAAACCAACACATTTAAATAGTTTATGAGTGAGAAATTCAATTCATTCCTAGACTTATTTCTCAAACACTTTGAGGCCTGCTTGCCCCAAAGACAGATTAAAAATGAAATCAATCTGTTGTGAAATGAAAGAGTGGATAAGAGCTTGCATTAAAATAACACATGCTAAATGGAGAGACCTTTACATAGAACAAAGGGCTCGTACAAACCTAGCAGTGAAACTACAGTAGAAAAAAATACTGTAAAAATTCTAACACGTGTAATGAGAAAGTGCAAACAAATGCATTATGCAGAAAAAATCAGCAAGTCAAACAACAAAGTAAAAACCATATAGAACATGATAAAAAATAGGAACATAAAATCTTAACAAGTGTGGACTCCACAGTCCTCTGGTAGTGGTTCAGACAAGAATAATCAAATAGCTGAAGCCTCTGATTTTAACAACTTTTTTCTCACTGTATCTGAAAGATCAGGGATAAACAGTCTCCCACAGAAGCCATACAGCTACTAAGTCATATGCAAATCACATCAAATACAGACTTGAGAACTTTTAACATTGCAGCGCATCAGCAATTGTGAATAATTTAATGATTATAAATAATCCACCACGATTGCAATTTAAAACCAGATGTTGACCTAGGTTTCGGTGCGGATAACCACGCCTTCTTCGGAACACACTAAAACTACAAACGTCCGGTGGGTTGCGTTGGCTGGGTTGAGGAAGCACGCTTCTGACATTTGAGCTAAGTACTGCTATTGACATGGTACACACGTCTTTTGCTCTTTTGGGCATTCTGTATTAATGTTGGACCATGCCTCTTAAGGCAGTTTGTAGTTTTAGTGTGTTCCAAAGAAGGCGTGGTCATCTGCACTGAAACCTAGGTCAACATCCGGTTTCAATTTACAATAGAGGGGATTCTTTATAAAAATTAAAAACAGACTTCATTTCAAAAGCATAATTCCTAAAGAAATTGAAAAGAAAAAAAATCATAAAATTAATTAAAAGCTCTGGATATGATTGAATATATAATAAGATTCTAAAATCATGTGCAGACTTAATCAGTCACATATTATGATATTTATGCAACCAGGCAATGAAAAGTGGGACATTTCCAGTCAGACTGAAACTTGCAATAGTGATGCCCATTCATAGAAGTGGGTCAAGGAATGTACCATCCAATTATCAGCCCATTTCTTTGCTGCCAGTATCCTCAAAGGTGTTTGAGAAAGTAGTTTATGATAGGATGTGTGGCCATATGACACAAAATTACTTACTGGCATGTACACAGTTTGGCTTTCATAAGGGATTCTCCACAGAGAGAGCTATATTTAGCCTAACAGATGCAACTCTAGGTGAATCAAATCTCAGAAGGTACCCAATGGGGATCTTTTGCGACCTTACTAAAGCATTGCTAAAAAAGCTTCCACACTATTGCACTGAAGGCAAACCTTTGACAGGGCTAGAATCTTATCTACACAACAGGAAGCAAAGAGTTATCTTAATGGAGACAGGTGTAACAGTAAACTCAGACTGGGGAAATGTAAAATACAGAGTCCTATAGCGCTTGATCCTTGGGCCACAGATTTTCCTGATCTACATTAATGATCTACCTGCTACAATTAATGACAGAGCAAAAATAGTCATGTTTGTGGATGATACGAGTATTCTCATCAAGGGCCCCAACTCCACAATGTAGGATACAGTCCTGAAAGTCACTAACAAAGTACACAAACGGTTCACAGCAAATAGCCTAATCCTAAATTTTCCAAAAACTAACATTATACATGGAGTGGGTTCCTGTAGTCATGTCCTAGTTCATGAACCACGGGCAACGTATGAGTGGCCAAGTAAGTGGTCCCGACAGTCGGGATACCAGTTACTTTGGGATAAGGCTGGGCATCTCGGACATATTCTGAGTCGTGGTCACCTTTGTGCTCATACCGCAAAGACTACCAAATCCACCGGTTAGTCCCTCAGCCATTAGGGGTAAAACCCAATGGGACTCGGGGCAAGTAAGGCTAGCAACCTGCTTCCCTGGTACTTTAAATATGATGCTGGCAACAATCAGAGCAAAATGCCTCGGACCTTTGGAGGTGACGGAGTCCCACCTCTAACTGACAATCCAGGGACTCCTAAGATACGACTTGGCAAACAAATGGTAATGAGATGGGGAGCTATTAATATCAATGGGGGCTACTCTGGGAAGAAGGTAGAGCTGGCAGAGGCTGCAAGTAAGATGGGGCTGGACGTTTTCGCTGTTAGTGACATTCGGGTAAGGGGTAAGAAAGAAGAGGAAGTGGGAGAATACAAGGTCTACCTGTCAGGAGTCAAAGCAGGAATAGCACAATGGGGTGTAGGGCTTTACATCAGGGAAGAAATGGAACCCAGCGTAGTTGCAATAAGGTATGTAAAAGAACGACTGATGTGGATAGATTTGACAGTGTCTAGCAAGAAAATTAGGATTGTGTCAGTATATTCACATTGTGAAGGGACAGATCAAGGTAAGATGGATAGTTTTTATGAGGCACTCAGTGATGTAGTTCTTAGAGTAAAGGACAAGGACGGTGTTTGGCTCATGAGTGATTTTAATGCCAGGATTGGAAGTCGAACAGAAGGGTATGAAAAGGTTATGGGTAAATTTGGAGAGGATATGGAGGCCAACAGGAACGGGAAACAACTCTTGGATTTCTGTGCCAGTATGGGCTTAGTAATCACAAACTCCTTTTTTAAACATAAGAACATTCACCGGTATACTTGGGAAGGCAGGGGGACCAGATCTGTCATTGACTATATAATAACAGATCAGGAATTCAGGAAGGGTGTGAGGGACACACGTGTATTCAGGGGATTCTTTGATGACACTGATCATTATTTAATCTGCAGTGAAATTGGGATTGTGAGGCCAAAAGTCCAGAAGGTCAGGTCCATATGTAGGAGGATAAGAGTGGAGAAACTTCAGGATAAGGAAATCAGGCACAAGTACATAACAGAAAGGTACCAGTTAGTTGAATGTAGTCAATTACAGTCATTGGAAAAGGAATGGACAAGGTACAGGGACACAGTACCAGAAGTGGCTAAACAATGTCTTGGAACAGTAGTGTGTAAAAGTAGGATGAAGCAAACAGCTTGGTGGAATGATACAGTCAAGGCAGCCTGTAAAAGGAAAAAGAAGGCGTAGCAAAAATGGCTACATACCAGAACCCAGGTAGACAGAGAAAGTTATGTTGAAGAAAGAAACAAAGCCAAACAGATAATTGCAGCATCCAAGAAGAAATCGTGGGAAGACTTTGGAAACAGGTTGGAGACTATGGGGCAAGCTGCTGGAAAACCATTCTGGAGTGTAATTAGCAGTCTTTGAAAGGGAGGTAAGAAGGAAATGACAAGTATTTTGGACAGGTCAGGAAAACTGCTGGTGAACCCTGTGGATGCCTTAGGCAGATGGAGGGAATATTTTGAAGAGTTGCTCAATGCAGGTGAAAATGTGATCAGTAATGTTTCAGATTTCGAGGTAGAATGGGATAGGAATGATGATGGAAATAGGATCACATTTGAGGAAGTGGAAAAAATGGTCAATAGATTGCAGTGCAATAAAGCGGCTGGGGTGGATGAAATTAAGTCGGAACTCATCAAATACAGTGGAATGTCAGGTCTTAAATGGCTACATAGGATAATTGAAATGGCCTGGGAGTCGGGACAGGTTCCATCAGACTGGACAAAAGCAGTAATCACACCAATCTTTAAACACGGAAATAGAAAAGATTGTAACAACTACAGAGGTATCTCTTTAATCAGCGTTGTGGGTAAAATCTTCTCAGGTATTGTTGAAAGGAAAGTGCGAGTATTAGTTGAGGACCAATTGGATGAAAATCAGTGTGGGTTTAGGCCTCTTAGAGGTTGTCAGGACCAGATCTTTAGCTTACGGCAAATAATGGAGAAGTGTTATGAGCGGAACAGGGAATTGTATCTATGCTTTATAGATCTAGAAAAGGCATATGACCGGGTTCCTAGGAGGAAGTTATTGTCTGTTCTACAAGATAATGGAATAGGAGGCAAACTTTTGCAAGCAATTAAAGGTCTTTACATGGATACTCAGGCAGCAGTTAAAGTTGACGGTAAATTGAGTTCGTGGTTCAGAGTAGTTTCAGGGGTAAGACAAGGCTGCAACCTGTCTCCACTGTTGTTCATATTATTTATGGATCATATGCTGAAAACAATAGACTGGCTGGGTGAGATTAAGATATGTGAACACAAAATAAGCAGTCTTGCATATGCGGATGACTTAGTTGTGATGGCAGATTCGATTGAAAGCTTGCAAAGTAATATTTCAGAGCTAGATCAGAAATGTAAGAACTATGGTATGAAGATTAGCATCTCCAAAACGAAAGTAATGTCAGTGGGAAAGAAATATAAACGGATTGAGTGCCAAAGAGGAGGAACAAAGTTAGAACAGGTGGACGGTTTCAAGTACTTAGGATGCATATTCTCACAGGATGGCAACATAGTGAAATAGTGAAAGAACTGGAAGCGAGGTGTAGCAAAGCTAATGCAGTGAGCGCTCAGCTACGATCTACCCTCTTCTGCAAGAAGGAAGTCAGTACCAAGACTAAGTTATCTGTGCACCGTTCAATCTTTCGACCAACTTTGTTGTATGGGAGCGAAAGCTGGGTGGATTCAGGTTACCTTATCAACAAGGTTGAGGTTACGGATATGAAAGTAGCTAAGATGATTGCAGGTACTAGTAGATGGGAACAATGGCAGGAGGGTGTCCACAATGAGGAAATCAAAGAAAAACTGGGAATGAACTCTATAGATGTAGCAGTCAGGGCGAACAGGCTTAGATGGTGGGGTCATGTTACACGCATGGGAGAAGCAAGGTTACCCAAGAGACTCATGGATTCAGCAGTAGAGGGTAGGAGGAGTCGGGGCAGACCGAGGAGAAGGTACCTGGATTCGGTTAAGAATGATTTTGAAGTAATAGGTATAACATCAGAAGAGGCACCAATGTTAGCACTGAATAGGGGATCATGGAGGAACTGTATAAGGGGGACTATGCTCCAGACTGAACTCTGAAAGGCATAATCAGTCTTAAATGATGATGATGATAACATTATACAGTTTCACATAGAAAATTAAAACCTGCAAGTCCCTGAAATGGAGATCAACAACAACACATTTTATGAAACCACACACACAAAATTCTTAGGCATCCAAATAGATAACCATCTACGATGGCCAGAGCAAATTGATCAGCTGGTCAAACGAATTAGCACAGTTTGTTTTGCCCTGAAAGCTATTTCTCACCTTGTTAACAGAGAAATATTGCTTTTGTCATATTTTGCATATTTCCATTCTGTACTCTCATATGGAATTATCTTCTGGGGAAATGCTACAGTAGTTAAAAAGAGTCTTCAAACTGCGGGAGCAGTGAGGTTGATATGTGGGGTCTCTAACAGAACATCCTGCAGAGGTCTCTTTAAGACTCGCAGCATATTTACTGATACAAATCAATAATACATATTCTCACTGACAATGTTTGTAGCCAGCTATAAGGAATTATTCCAGAAAAACTGGGACATTCACAAGTGTAAAACAAGACAGGCAAAAAATTTCCACCAAGGCTCTGCAACTCTGACAAAAGTCAATAGGGGAGTAACTAAATAGGGAATAAATGTATATAACAAGCTTCCCATAAGTATGAAAAAGGAAACTGATACCATGCAGGTATTCAAAAGGAAGCTAAGAACATTCCGCAGAGAACAAACTTATTATAAAATGAATGAATTCCTACAGTAATAAGGCATCCTTTTGAGTAAAAATAGAGGAAAGAAAATCTTTATGTCATGTAGACTAAAGTGTGTACTTCTAACATATATTATAGTGATAAAATGTACATTTATTTATATCATAGGTTAAATATGTACTACCATTTATTCTGCACAATTAAATACTTACTTGAACTTATTCAAGTGACGAAGATAAAAATGTTGTATTTTAATTTAGATCATAATGAATAAATGTAAATTTCAATACTTATCTGTGGCAACGGGATAAAAAAGTGCACTTCCATTAATTCTGCTATTTTAAGTACTCACTTGAACTTATTCCAGTAAAATGCAGGTTGTAATATTGTCCACAATCAATCATACATAGAAAATAAGTATTTGTACGATATGTAAAATGTTCACATAATTTTGCATTATTTCACTTGACTTGTCCTATCTTACTAGTACACACTTTGTACAATATGTCATCAACAGGACCAAATAAAAAATCAAACCAAACCATACAACATACATTCCACTAAAGAACAAGTTGGCAATCTCATATGCGAAGCCTTACTACACTTTTTCAAAAATCAGGAACGGGTTCCTTCCAAATTGCCACCCATTTAACTACATCAAGAACTGTATATGAGACGTACAGACGGATGCCAGCAAAATGGAAATTGAGATTTGTCGTATTCTCCAGGTGGGACTATCAAAAGTCTACAGAAATATCTTCAGCCACAAGAAATTGTGAACCAAATCCATCAAAGTGCATATCAAATTGGTTTAAGACTGAGTTATGGCATTTTCAGAAAGAAAATTTTTCTGTCTCTGACTTAAAAAGTTGATTCTCAAGTCTCCTGTGTTTGGTATTTTGAGCAACTAAGACAATTTACAAATAAAAGTGTACTTTCATTCTAGGTGACAAAACTCTGATTTCACAAAAGTATGAAAAGAGGTGACTGGAGATAGAAGCAGCAGACAAGAACAATAAGAAATAAGAGATAGAAACTGAGATGTGTAGACGATGAAGAGAGACAACATTAACAAAACAAAGGAGAAAAAAATAAATGTGAGACTGTAAAGGGTAGAATTAGCATTGGAAACTTAAATAAAAGTTTAAGAAGATCAATGATTGGGTATAGCTAATCAATCACATGGTATCTTCCTGTAAGAATCATCCTACCATTTGACTGTGGTAGAATAGAGTGATTAGTACAAGGAAAATAAATTAAGAACGGGTAGAAGCAGAATATTGGGTACAATGATATGTTTAAAACCCAACTTGTTATGCAACAGCTAGAGGGGAAAAAAAAGTCAAGATGTGAAGGAGTTGGAGAAGCACTTATATATTGTACGTGAGGCATGAAGTGACTACCAACATTCATGAAAAGGAGGGGGGGGGGGGGGGGAGGAGGAGGAGGAGGAGGAGGAGGAGGAGGGAGTGAGCAAGCGAGTGCGAGAGAGAGAGACTACAAACAAAGGAACTAATGTATAAGACAAATTGATAATTATGTTTTACTTAGTGATGAAAGTGAAAGCACATGACAAATGTGTAGCAGCAAGATGGTTGAAGTGGGATATAAGCAAGGGTAACAACAGAACAAAGTGCTCAATGAATTAATAACAAAATTTGTAAATGTAAAATAATATAAATGACAGTGACAAGTTTCATAATGAAATATACCTGCAGAAAAGAACTACGAGGCAGAAAAAATTAAGTGGGACACACATTGAGATGATAGTCATACTGGTACGGCTTGGCTGGAGGTGACTGTAATGGGAACGTCATGACAGGAGAGTAAACAGTGCCTTCAAAGGTAATGAATACCAATAGATAAAACAGAACACTTCTCACCTTCCAGTTGGTTGTTCTTTATATAAGTCCCAACAGTGCTTTAATGAGCGAATTGTTGCTGTGTTGTCTGACTTCATGGTGGACATTTGTGTTTCACGTCCATCATGATTTACTGCTTCTGAATGAAATTTAATATGTCCAGCAGGATGGAAAAAGCCATAATAAAGCAGCATGCTCATGATACCTGAGAAAATAACAAATTTAAATGTTCTTAATATTATGGCAATCTGATGTACACAAAATATTCCACAATCAAATCACAATAGTAACTAAGCTGAATTAAAACTTACCTAATATTGTCCCACCAACAACAGCAGTGGTGCCAAAGATTACAAGGTTGAACCTTGTCATTCCTGTGAAACCGATGAACATTCCCAGACAGCTGACATTCTGAAGGATAACAATGACGTAAAATACAAGCATACGCTTTCTTGAGCGACCCTCTTTGAGATTGAAAAAACAAAAGCAATATATCACACCCACAACACAATTATATATCTTTTCTTCCCATGGTGACTGACAGAAGTCAGTATGTTGGAACATTATCCAAGCTGTCATTCCTATCCAGTGCACACCTGCAACATGAAAGACTACTGCAGTTATACTGGCATACGGCAAGAGAATTAAATTAACAGAGCTCAATCTGCTGAAAACATACCAAGCAACAAAAACAGCCATGCTTTAAAACCAACAGCAAACAGTACCAATGCTGTTATTCGGGCCGTTATCATGCTTCCTCGCCACACTGCCTGCAGCAGGAAGCCTACTGCAGACAATGAACGTTTATCGGGACGAGCACGTCTCATAGCTTTGGTATATGCTGCAACTGCCCAAGCTAGAGATGCAAGTGATGCAACAGCTGACACACCTGCAAAATTCATCACATCCGTTGGTGATCTGACTAATGGTTTCATTAACATTAGTAATACCATGCAATGAACATTACAAAATGACTGTTTAAAAAATGAAAAGCTAACCTTTGTAGATCCCAGTAAGCACATCCACAAGTCCATTTTTGATACCAGAAGCAATCCTCACTGCATGCAACTGTTCATGACTGACAGACTGGTAAACAGCCTTTGAAAAAAATTTAGAGCATTTTTCATCCACCACCATTGGTAGTTTGGAAGAGCTGACAGAAAAGCTAGAATTACTCAAGAGAAGTTATTGTCAATGGTTGCTATAAAGAATTTTCAAATGTTTCATGCCTGAGAAAAGTTAACAATAATTGTTATTGTGTTAATATTCTAAGTTCATGCAGATTTGTTACATCACATACAATGAAATAAATAATGAAGTTTTAGTATGAAGCTCCAGCATTTATGAGAACTTTTTAACATGTTAACAGATTTTATGTAACAAACTCATACAACGTATTTAAAAATTTGTCCATTGTCCATGTTCCATGTCATTTAAAAACAAGCAAATTATAGCCAATGAAAAGACCTACACAGTACACAGTGTATCAGTGTGTATACAACACTGAAAGTAAGGAAAAGTATATCTGTTCCAGCTAACTCATGTTTCCTTATACTGGACAAAAAACTGAACGTAAGCCATCATTCATAAGCTGCAAACACAGATTTCTTTAAACGTATGCAACTTAACTGAAATAGATCTGTGTGTTACAATGAAGATCTGGAGTGTTCGATAAACTGAGCTTCATTTACATTTAAGTTTTCACTCTTAAGCTTTGTACTTCATTATTGTTTATTTCATTAAAAATATTTGTGATAGAGGAGCACCTACTTAAATGACGAAATTAACAACATTTGGGTAGCAGTCTTAGTAGTACAGGAAAGGAGAATTTAATGAAAATTGTGGATAAACTATGGGAAATTTTGCGTCAACAGAACCTACCAATTTCTAATGTCTGCTATAACCAGTAACGTAATGACGTTGTGGCATGTGATGTTGCATGAGCATAAATAAAGATGCCAGAGCACTGACAGTATTTCTTTTGTACCTATAAGTTTTTGGACTGCAGGTTGTGGTGCTGATCTACAGTATAGTCTGAGCCTTAAGTAACGTTGGAAGATAACAGTTTGGCTGCGAGTTGGCAAAGCCAAGTAATGTGAATATGAAATCTCAGTGGTGATTACAGACATTTAGTGTTGCTCAGGGTCGAAGTTAAACAAAGGGGAGAAGTTGAGAGTTGGTCAAGCAGTATCAAATGATTCAGTTATTGTAAACACCAATAGCTTACAAGTACAGATTTTACTTTGTATATGCCACTTTTACATATTCAATCACAAATATTTGTAGAATTCTATTTTGTTGATTGTTTTCTGCCCGAGATAACCACTATTAGAGAGAGAGAGAGAGAGAGAGAGAGAGAGAGAGAGAGAGAGAGAGAGAGAGAGAGAATATTTCTTCTGGGTTCTTAGAAAATGATGTATGTCAACAACATGAAATTACCAATTTTACATGTGGTGGTGATTTTCTGTCTATTATAGAATTAAACCCAAACTATTACCAAAAGAACTGCTAAGTAACTTCACCATAAATTCCACAAGGAAATTATAAGATTTGTTGCAACTCAAACCAGAGGCCTTAAAGTACTAATGGAACAAGGCCACCCCATCTACCAGGAGACTACAAGTTTGCATAACCCTTTCACTTTGAATAGTTGTTTTGGCCAACTAACTTTTCCTTTATTTTTGTGTCTCAAGCACATACTGACCAAACTATGTAATTTAATATGCACTATAAGAAAATGATACACATACATCCCAAAACCATATAATGATTACTGTAAGTAGGTTTAAAACACAGCTCTTACTTCAAGTGAGTTAGTAACATGTCAGTGTCATCCTAGAACATTCCATCTACCAGAAGAGGGGACAGTAACAACTTCAGATGTTTCCATACAACATATATTTCAGGGCATAGGCCTACTGCATTTCAGCCATTTATCTACAATAGTTACAGAAGAATGGTTCAACAGTGCCTGATCAATATAGTTCCTCTTTTAGGTATGCACATACTTAAATAATTTCAAAAACTATGTTAAAAGTGAAAGAATATCTCTAACATTAAAAAGTTTCTTGATCAAACATCAACAGTCAAACCATATCACTAATAAAGCAAAAGAAAATATACTAATGGAATCTAAAACCTCCAAGGAGTATGGAAAGAAAACCAAAATAAATTCTGAGGAGAAACACTTGTATCACCTTGAAATGAATCAATTCCAGATATTGTAAAATACCATTATGAAAGAACGTCAAGTGGAGAATAATACTACAAGCCCAATGCTTTCATCATTACGTATGAGAGTAATGAAATCAGAAAAAAATATTGCCTCTGTTTAAAAAAAAGGAAGATTTAACACTTAGATATCTGCAAGTGTCTGTGTCATGAAATGAGAATTTTCAGCTCTTAATGGCTAGCCATCTATTGAAATTACTCCTAAAGAGCCCTTTATAAACCACAAAACTAACTCTGCTTAAAACTACAAACTGTGTTACTTTTAAGCACAGAAAGATAGTCAATGTTTTGTACAAATAGTACTGCCAATTACAGTAGCATTTTGCTTTATCATATATGTAATGCTGGATTATGAGATGACCTGAAATAAGTATTTGATACTTTCTAAAATATTTTTGATACGTAAAAGGACCATTGGTATCCTACCTCTAAAGGTCCACTCGCCATGAGAAAACAGCGGCCTTAACACCCATACTGTAGTCGTTTGTTAACTCTCTCCGTAAATGTTCAATACTTTTTAACTTTCAAAACGTCAAACCTACCTGTCCAACTGCGCCAATCTTCTAACGATATCATGATGTACAACTGAAGAACCAACTGTGGTGCAGATTCCATAAAAGATTCAAATAAACGTAACATACAAATGTCATTTTGCTGATGATAGAGCCGCTGGAAGTCGAGGGGGTCGCCTGATGTACGTGCTTCAAAGCCGGTCTTCAATGCAACAACATACCTGTAAACGAAAACAAAAATTTATGACGAACATTACGTCGTAAATAACATGGTACAAATATTACGAAAGTGATTAGTTTAGTTTAATAGCCACTTTGTTTTGCAAACACTAACGAAGACTCAGTCCCCTAGCAAACATTATAGTTACTTTCCACTCACCTGTGAATCAAGCCCAAAAGGAAAACGTGAGCCACCCAGTGCAATAGCCCTGCCGATTCATCCATAATATGCCACCGCATACTAAACACTTGTACCATAGCAGCTGGGAAAACAACTAGTAACAAAGTACTAATAGCCCAATAAAAGTGTCCATTTTCAAAATATTCGACAACCAAGACTGCGTCTGAAAAATAATGTTTACGACCTGAAGCCATCTGTGGCTATGAAAATGTAGTGCATATCAATAAGTTTACAACATGAAATATTTCTGATGGCCTTCAATCTAATGCAAAACTGATATGATACAACTATCAACACATAGTAGCCTGCCTTTGACATTCACATACAAAGCCAATCTTACCAGTACTCAAATCCACTAAAAATGTTCCCATTGATAATACAATAAGAAACGCATCATATAATCTAAAAGTCAATTCTTCTGGTATATTTTCATTCTTATGTTCAGTAAACGACTTCGTACAAGAATTTTCGTTCGATTTCAACTTCACCGCTGCCATATTTTTCCCTTGCCCTCTACTGGCGAACGACTTAAGCTATTGTTTAGAATTACCGCGGGTCTAGCGTCTGTTTACATTCGTTGACGCAAAGTCACAGCCTTCTAAGCCCCGACAACAGTAATTTGCTGATGACAACAAAATTTTTGTGAATTGAAGGATAGCATTATTCGTGGATCCGAAACGAAAATTTCTCTCAGCAACTAGAAAAATAGTATATCTGTAAACTAGAAAAGTTGGAAACAGCAGAAACACAAAAGGAATGAAAGACTAAAGGACCGTACACAGGCAACGACGTGCCTGCGCAAATGTTTGTGCATGCGTGGTCACCTTCAATATACGCCTCGCTTACCATCTCTCGGTGTAGAAAAGAAATTTCAGTGACAAGCGACTACGCTTTCATAACTTCTAAGTTTATGTCATTTACTTAGAAACAGAGGAAACTCTTATGCTCTGTGTTTGCAACTTGTGTTAAAAAAAATGGCTATGTGGCTAGAAATTGCTCCCATGATTAACTGCCGGTGACGTTAAGATTCCTGGCTCTAGGGAGAAGTTACAAGGATCCAGTTTCGAAAAAAGGTTGAATGTAGTGTTGCACATAGCTGGGACCTCGTGGGGACACTCTGAGATGGAAATGAAGTAAATAATTAATTTAAGTACTCTTTATTTAGAATACAAGTACATGAAACTTATTCCGGCAGAAGTAGTTGGTACACCATATTTTTCGGAAGATTTTACCTTTTTCAATAACTCTTATATCCCTTTTACTTATTTATAAAACTCCGTGCAGGTCAACTTGTAGATAAACTGGTACTGTAAGATTGATTTCACGGTTCATTAAAGCAGTCGATTTTATTCACAGGTCCACTGCGTCAGCGAAAATGCTCTTTCCACAATGGCGTTGTGTGTGGGAACAGACAACAAAGTAAATATGACTCTTTTCCACAGAGTGTTTAGACATGCATTGTTCCGAGTCACGCTAAGTTTCTAAAAGGCTTTTCAAATAGGGAAAGGAGGGATAAGATGATTAAGCAGGTAAGTTGGCGAACACGGTATTTCTCCAACGCATTCATAGATAGCAGTACCTTCTGAGACTCAGGTGATGACTTACATAGTTCGCCGAACGGGATACCGGGACTGATTGTATAGTGATCAGTAGCAACAAAGCTGTTCCTTGTTTATGTGCATTTGTAATTTTTGGGCCTTGCAGCATAAAGAACTATGCGAGTGTGGTAAGCTGCTTATCCTTGTGGCGACCATCGACCACAAGTAACTGCCACTGGCGAAGTGCAGAGTAAACGGTCTTTGGGGACTCATTGCTCTTTGGATTGCTCTTGAGGACTTGGGTTATGATGTTCATGTTGTGATTTGCTGTATTGTTTTCGTTATGTTTTGTGTAATTATACGAACCTTAATGAAAGTACCTGATTGTAATAAGTTGGAGTTTTCTGTGCGCAGTCAGTTGCTATAGCCAGAAAACCCACATTGGTGACCCCGAGTCGCGAAAATACGTAATATTCGCTCGCTGTGTATCACTAGTTTCGCGCCAACAGACAATATCGCAACCATTAGTTTTTACGGCACTGAGCACAGCGCTTTACCCCATGTGTTACTAACACACCAGTGATGTTCGTATGTCTGGTGTTTGCTTCGAGTGGCCAGTCGATCCCAACCTGCGCTGGCACACCACACCGGGCGTTGTACACATTGGTGCGGACACCTTTTACGGCATTCGACGCTCGACAGAATGTTCCTCCAGCACAAGATCCCAGAAACCCCTCGCCCGATTTTCTACCACACAACATAGACCACGCGGCTGTCTAGTTTCAGCGTTCACACATGGCCGCCTCCTCCTCAGAGCAGTCCGCCATTTAATGTGACCCCTCTGCACCAGCCAAAGGAACACTCGCATCAATTGCGCCAGGCCATGTATATGCCTATCCATCCTGCTGCCCCGCGCACACCTTGGCTGACACACCTGCCATGGTTCTGCCCTGTCACTCGACTCTCAACCACGATTTCGCTACTCTGCTCGAGACTTCGTCTGCATTGGCCGTTGATCCTTCCGTGGCCGCCATGCTGTGCATTTCGTGTGGCCGTACAGATTTCCTGTCTAGAAGGACTGGATGTCACGTCTCGCCGGCACAGCTAACGGACATTCAACACAACACATGACCCGTCACTGAGGCGCTGTTCGCAATAGTGAACACCGTGCAGATACCCCGTATGATTCGTGCCTTTCCTACACCCCACGCAAGCACTGGCTCCTGGTCGTTTTCCGAAGCGGCTGCCGTTACAACCGGACAACCCAGTTATGTGATTTACCTTGGTGGACAACATGTTGGACATACAAAGTATTGTGGACAGCAGCACTCGTTTTGTATGTTTAGTGAACCACCTGCACGACTGCTCTGATCTCATGAATGACTTGTTGCTGAGCCCACCTAAAAGAAACAAATATGCCTCTGCCCATGCACTACTAATCGAATGCCTTTCTCGTCCGCCAGCCAATAAAATTCACAACATTATTTATGACAAGAATTTAGGTGACAAAACCCCCTCATAGCTGTGGCGACGCTTGCATGCGCAGGTGAGTAACGAAATGTTGCTGAACTTAGCACTCTGGGCATTGCGGTTGGTGAAGCTGCTGCAAGAACTACAATTACATTTGCTCCCCCATACTGCAGCGTCACTCGAGAATAAACTACAGCTGGCAGACCAGGCATACGCCATTATTCAGCACCGACACCTCCCTCCACGTAGCACAGTGCCTAATACTGCTGAGGTTGGCAATCCTGTGATTATACTTCCACCATCGGGTGGTAGAGGCTGGGCTCGTGTGTATCGTGGACAGCACACAGAACAGCAGACATCTGAAGGCCAAGACCTTTGGATCGCCAGCAGGTCAGCGCCAGCCTCTCCCCACCCCAACCGCCCTACTTCCTGTCCATCCTCCCTTCCCCTCGCCTAACACTTCGCCTGGCAGGATGAGTATAGCTGACTCACACATATGCTGGTTCCACTCCACTTACAGGGTCGCTGCTCGCAACTGCTGCCTGCCCTACACATTCCCAAATGCTGCCTGCAGGCCACAGTAGGTGCCATGGCTTACAGATACAAAGAAGGGCGTCCACAGACGTTGCATTCTGTCAGACCCTCTACTTCATGAGGATGTCTGTACACCTTGGATTTAGGTTTGCACCAGCATTTTCTCATCGATACCAGAGCAGATGTTAGTTTCATACCTCACACATTTTCTGTAAAGGACACAACACCAGATGAACTGTTCCTTTGAACAGCAAATAAATCACCACTTTGTGTCGACAGTTTGACCGAGTTAACTATTGAACTCATACCTGGCAAACAGTTCACTTGGTCCTTCTACGTGGCTGACATAGAAAACCCAATATTAGGCATTGAGTTCCATTTTCACTTCGGACTGTCTCCAGACCTCTAGTCAGCCGCATTAATGCACCATACCTCGTCCACTCATACTGTGTGTTCAGTCGCCTCCTCAGCCACCCTCTCCCCCCTCAGCTTCCCGACGATTTCGACTTGGCTCTCATCGAGTGCCCTTCACTGGCAGACAGCCTCGCAACTTCCATCGCCCAGTTTCAGTCCGAGCACGCTGCAGTCGACGATTTCCACGTCTGAAACGCTGAACTGAACTGCGCCATATCATCAGCTACACAAGCCCTTGCTGAGACATGATGCCTTGTACAATGCCTGTCAATGCTGCCACCCCCCGACACCGCCGACGCACCGTGTGGAACTTTCATGCCGCTGCCCACTGACACTTGAGTCGCACCTCATGGAACTTTGTCGCCACTGACACAGACAGTTTTCCTGGAACATCAAGTTAGTGACCCTTGTGTGCTACCGATTCCCATTCACGACAGCCCCCGAGCAAGTCGCCAGCCCAGCTAAATGCTATCAAGAATAGCATGACACACAAAATTGTCGCAACAGACGGGTCACCAGTGGGTCATAAAGCGTGCTAACTGCCGTCACATAAACTACACCTTGCTAAGGCCATAGTGGAGGAACTTCAGCAGGCAGGTATTGTTCATCCATCGGACAGTAACTGGTCTTTGCCCATACATTTAGTTCCCGAAAACGATGGCACAGTGCGCCTCTGTGGCAACTATTGCCACCTCAACACGCGGACCATATTAGACAAACAAGACTTTGCACAAGTACTTAGTGGAGCACGCATCTTCAGTGTCTTGGACAGCTGCAAAGCATATTTACAGATACCCATGGAACAGAATGACATACCAAAGACAGCGCTGATCACACCTTTCGGCCTCTACGAATTTTGTTACATGTCTTATGGCCTCAAAAACACGGCCCAAACTTGGCAACGTTTTATAGACTCACTTCTGTTTAACTGCACATTTTGTTATGCATACCGAGACAACATACTCGTTTTTTCCTCCTCTGACAGAGAACACGAACTCCACCTGGCCACGATACAGGACTGATTGACACGTAACAGGGTCGAGTTCAGTATTGACAGGTCACAGCTCCGCTGCACCACTGTCACTTTTCTGGAGTACATTGTCTCCTCGGAAGGTATACGCCTCCCTCAGGAGCAGGTTGACTGCATTCGCAATCTACCTCTCCCAGTGTCGTTTCGTGAATTACGCCAGTTTGTAGGAACTATCAACTTCTACTGTTGAAACCTGCCAATGGCGGCAGCAATTCAAGCCCCTTTGACTGGCGCATTGGCTGGGAAACAAACCTTGGGCAATCACTGAATACAGTGGTCTGACATCATGGTGAGATCTTTTGAAGACCTTGAATCAGCGTTAGCACATGGTGTCACTCTTGCCTCCCCTTTGCCAGATGCCTGCATCTCTATTATAGTGGTTGCAAGTGATTTTGCAATCGGTGCAGTCCTCTAACAGTACTTTGGTGACATGATACAGCCACTCCGCTTTTTTCCCCAAGAAACTATCTATGGCTCAACGTAAATGGCCAGCATTTGACAGAGAATAACTTGAAATTTATGAAGATGTAAAATATTTTTGCACAGACATCAAAGGAAGGAAAAAAATTTTCACAGATCATCGACTCCTCGCAGGGCTATCCGTAACCCCACTGTTGACCTTCCCCCACGTAGGTTTCGGCAGATGGACTTAATTTGCCAATACACAACAGACATCAATTACATCCAATTTTCAGAAAATGTGGTGGCTGACTACCTATCACCAATCACTGCAATTTCGTCCCCCATTAATGTCGACGAATTGGCCCACTTACAGGACAATGATACTGAATTGCACAGCCTCCGACAGGACCCAAATAGTTCCCTCCAGATCGTTTCCTGCAACCTACCTGGCTCAGTCAGGCCACTGTGGTGCAATACGTCCATGGGCACCACCTGGGCTGTTGTTCCCCCTGCACTGCGTCACCAAATATTCACTATGTTACATAACCTTTCACATCCTGGTGTTAAGGCTGCTACGTGCCTTGTTACAGAAAACTTTGTGTGGTCGGGTGTGACAAGGGATTGTCGTACTTGGGCTCGTGCTTGTTTGCAGTGCCAGCGCAGCAAAGTCAGCAGGCACACACACCCATGTATAGGTAAATCTGACATCCCAAAAGGCTGCTTCCGACATGTGCATCTGGATGTCATAGGACTGTTACCCATGTCTGATGGTTTCAGGTATATCCTGTCTGTCATCAACCACGTTACACGTTGGGTGGAGGCAATACCCCTGCAGGATAACACAGCAGATTCCGTAGGACATGCATTCATATCCTCCTGGATAGCTCGATTCGGCTGCCCTACACCGATCACCACCGACCAGGGAAGGCTGTTTGAATCTTTGCTGTTTAACAAACTCTGCATACTCTGTGAGGTGGACAGATTCTGCGCTGCGGTACCACCCACAGAGCACAGCGAGCGGTGGCACAGGTCTCTGAAAGCAGCCCTCATGTGGTGATAAGTGGTCCTACTACCTTCCCTGGGTTATGTTAGGAATACACTTGGCTTACAAGACAGACCTCCAGGCTTCATTTGTGGAGCTCCTGTATTGCGAGACCCTCCCCCCCCCCCCTCGAGTTCATCAACGACGAAGCAATCGTCGACCTATCTGACCTCCTCGCCCTAGTTGAGCATGTCCAGACGCACATAGCCTCTATCCACACGCCCCCTCCATGACTACACACCCAGCCTCAGGTATTTCTCCATTCGACACTGGACTCTTGCGAGTTTGTTATGTTACATGATGACACAGTCGAACTGGTATTACAGCCACCTTACTCTGTGGCCATCAGCAGGCAGTTTCCCTTCAATGCATGAAATCAGCCTGGATGATCGAGGAATCTGTACCACATCCTCTCGAGTTGAGTGTTCCTTCGTCAGGTGACAACCCCAATCCCACACAGATCACCCACTCCCCTGCGCCCCACCATGATCATATGTACACTGAGCCTACACCTGTGGGCAGCTCAGTTGTTGCATGTGCTGATACTCTACCCTCGTTTCACTCAGGCACTGCATGTGACAATCTTCAACCTCAGGCCCAACCACATGTTGCATGTGATGTTACCCTGTCGCAAGTGTTGGCACCCAATACCCCCCACAGAGTGTTCTAGAGTTTCTCCTGAAGTATGTTATTCCCCCCCCCCCCCCCAACATCCTTAGTGCAACCTATGTCAAGTGTCGACGAAATTTGCATCTTAGTCAATGCCTCTGAGTGCCCAAGCGATGAGCTTTCCTTGCAGCTTCACAAGGGATCCATCTTTGTCCTCCGCACAGGGAACACGTTGCGAGAGACCACACTCACATCACATGTCACCATCCTGCGCACAGTCCCTATCCCAAATGGGGTGGATACAGCTGGCATAGCTGCAATGTTCAGCACCCACAGGATGCCCAAGATTCACATCCTCCTCGCTGCCTGTACTGCAATGCCGACTTCTTCCAGGCTAGTCCATATCACGTGTGCAGGTCGAGCAGTCCGTCCCCCCCCATTGGATGGCGGACTATACTAGCGCTAATGCACCCTGCACAGACAGAATGGACTCTTTGCACATGCCTCCATCAACCAGCAAGCCTCCCACAACACCACTAGACAGGAAGACGCTCATGTCCTTCCCCCAGTGCTCTGCACTCCTAGGGGACTGGGGGGGGGGGGGGCTCTGTGGCGACCATCGACCACGAGTAACTGCCACCGGCGAAGTGTGCAGAGTAAATGGTCTTTGGGGACACGTTGCTCTTTGGACTGGTCTTGTAGACTTGGGTTATGATGTCCGTGTTGTCATTTACTGTATTGTTTCCCTTGTGTTTTGTGTAAGTACATGAACCTTAATAAAAGTGCCTGATTGTAATAAGTTGGAGTTTTCTGTGCACAATCAATTGCTATAGCCAGAAAACCCACACACTCTTCCACAAACTATTCTCAAAATACAACTCCTAATTTAAAGAACAATGTATGGTATAGGTAGTCGACGATAAACTAGGGCAATAATAATCGTGTTCAAACCGGAAATAGCGGCTTAGGGCAAGAGACGAAGTTCTCCACCTTAACTGACATATTTTGGAGAAGTCTTTTGTCGTTATTTAATAATTGATTTTGAAACTGAATTTTAGATGCCATTTATTTATTTGTTTAAATTTTAAATCCTAATGTATGACTGTTCTATTAATGTTTTAGATTTTATAAATGTACTGCCAAGAAGGAAAAGTGACAGGGGAAACAGGGATAAGGGGCCAATGAATGCAGCTTTTGCCGAAGTAAGAGATAAAGCCTATAGCGCACATTCAGCAGCAAAGAAAAGTAATGTGCCAGAGCCAACAATACTGAGATATCTAAAACAGAATGTCCTCAATGGGGAAATCGTAAGTGGGCTATTGTAGTAAAGATTTTTTTTACAGAAATTCCTAAAAAAATTTATATTTAAATTTATGGATAAAACTTATATTTCTTTGAAGAGTGCCCTTGAAACTTAGGAAGATTTAAACACACAATTACCAGCCATCAAATAGAAGTGCTGAGACGATGTTTGATTGATTTGGACAAAAGAGCATTCAGGATAACAGATAAGCAGTTTGGGAAACTGTATTTTTCGCATGCAGAAAAAAATAAGAGTAATCCATCGGTTCAATCAAGATAAGAAAGCCACTGGAAAAAGAGTTCATAAAAGATTTTCGAAACATCTGCAGACTAACTCCAAGAAAGCCAGAGGCAATGTAAGTAGTTCAACTCATGGCGTTCAGTCGAGTTAATACAGCAAAATTTTATGAAACACTTAAAGACTTAGAATGATGTATTTGTTCGAAGCCCAGAATATCTACACATTGATGAAAGGGGTTTTCCACAGCGTCAATAAAAACTACTAGAGTGATATCACCCATTGGCTTCTGGCATGTGATTAAAGTTTCTTCTGCTGAACGAGGAGCAACAGACAAGGCTTTTTGTGGTACGAATGCTGCTGGTACTTACGTGTCACCTTTTCTAAGCTTTTCCAGGGTAAGGATGAATCCCGATTTTTTAGATGGGGCACCTCTAGGAGTGGCTCATGATTCATGAATCAGGGTGCGCAAAATTTTCACTAAGACTGCTCAAAATTTTCGAAGTTCCTAGAACACTTTACCACTCATGCTCACTTAAGCAAACAAAATCCAGTCGTAATTATAATGGACAATCATGCATTGCTTGTCAGCCTGGAGTCTATTGTCTTTTATAGGAATAATGGGATATGGCTACCAGGATTTTCAGTTCATACAATCACAAGTTGTAGCCACTCAATGTGTGTTCCTGTGGTCGACTAAAGACTGTCTATTGTCGAGTCTGCAAAGATTATTTAGTGTCTAATCCAGGAGCCATGATTACAATCTGAGAGGCAGCACTCAGAATGAATGCCATCCAGATTGCTATGAAAGGGTTTATAGCTACTGGGATTGTGCCTCTAGATAGTAACACTTTTACAGAGGAAGACTTTCAAGCCTCATACACCCCTTTATTGTTGAAAACAATCAATAGGTGGCTCCTGGCACTGGTCAGCAGCTCATTCCCTCAACCCTTCCTCCAGACCCCATGATGTCAGCAACCGCACACCGACATCCTATTATGTCCTCAGCTGTTCCTCCACAGCCATCAAATTTCACGGAACTTCCTCTGCAGTTCCCCACTCGCTCAGCTCTTCCTCCACTTCTGATGGTCAGCAAAGAAACAGCCAGGAAACCAAGGAAGAAATTACCTTCTTACCACATTTCTGCAAGTCCTGTGAAACAAGTTCTTAAAGAAAAGAAGGAAGAAAAAGCATTGTTAGAACTGAAAAGACAGGCAAGATTGAAAAGAAAATCTGAAATGTTAGTTTCAAAGAAATCCAAGTGTACCAAACGATTGAAAACACCCAGAAAAGTAAATAAAACTAAAAGGTATCAACTAGACTACTCATTATCTGATGACTCATGTCAAGAGATTCCGTATGTGGATGATATTGAAACAGTATTGCAAAAAGATGAAGAAGACTGCGTTATTTGGAGAGAACATGGAAAGGAAGAGTTGTAATATTAGTGCTTCATCAGCAGATCTTGGGCACATGCTGCATGTTCTGGGTGTGATGAAGGTGAAGCCAAAGACACACCCTGAAAGTGTGATTTTTGTTTATAAAGTGTATTGCCTATCTAATTAATGTTATTCTAAATTTTTGTTGTGACTAATATTTCACAACTGAGTTTCATTATGAGCAGTATGTTATTGCATTTTTAGTGTTTCATCCTTGACTTTTAAACATCATTGTGTTTCCAAACTTTTAAAATAAAATTTTTCTCTCTTAATCTAAATGTTCAGATTTTCATCATCTTATCTATCCCCATTCATCATCTTATACCTTAAGTGGGGTAAGATGACGAATAGTACACTTTTTAAAAATACTTTTCATAATTCGAGAATTGATGATAGAATTTAAATATTTTTTTATTGAACATAAAGGTTGAAATAACTGTCCCTGTAAATTTCAGGTTTTTAAACCATTTACTAAACCGTTGAACAAATTATGAAGCTTAAGTTCTTCACCTTATCACACATTCCCCTATATATAGTCCTGAAAACAACTGTAGCCTGAAATCTTCACACTATGTTTAGTCAAGTATATAACAGTGTTCTCAATCGTCTCCCAGTCTGGAGTTTCAGATAGCATTATCCAATCAAATACTTGATCTTTATTAAAAGAAATAGCCTTTTTCTCTAAAGAACCAAATAATATGGTATAGAAAGCCATTGTCTCTTCCCCAAATTTCGAAATCAAATTAATTATTTGTTGGTTACGGTTCTCGTTCTTTAATTCGTTTAAATTTATCTTAGTTTGAATGCCAATGAAACTGGCAGTCTTCCTTTCATTCATTTGAGTGTTAGTTAATATATTTATTATTTCAGTTTTGGAGATTTTATTTTCTCCAGGTATTTTACACTTTTTCAAACAGAACCAAGCTTGCCTGCAGAAACTTGAAATGAATTTCACTGATCAGACTGCTGAAAAAATCTGGAATTATTTTAGATGTCCTGTCTTCAGCGTAAAAAATTGTTATAATAGAAACCAAAGCTTAACAATTCTCTCAACTGCAGGCATTAACGATAGGCATCTTGTTTTTGAGTGAGACAGAAGAGTCTGATGATCCACATCAATGTTCAAGCAGAGCTCTTTCAGCTTCTCTGTCCTTACAGTGTACACTGAAATACATGTAATTAAATACTATCACGACGATTGCTGCAGTATCGGCAGCTAAGACTCCAGCAGCGCTTGATACAGTATTGTAGAATATGGACAGGGCATGCAATTCCTTCTACATTTTTTCCTAATTCTTCTTTAATTTGATGAACCACATTCCGCTGGACATATTGATGAATCACTCTGAAATTGGTACTGGTACTGTCTCCACAAAAAGCGATTAATTTAGCTAACAGGATTTGAAGTTGTGTTAAGGTGTCTAGAAAAACCTTTGCAAGTTTTCTGATGTTTCGTTATTCAGCGAATCAAACTTCGACAGCTGTTGAATTCCTTCAGTTTCAACGAAATGAAACAGCTTTTCAGCTTTGTGGTTCGATATGTCAGTGCCTATGCAATAAAATGATACTTCTTGCAGTTATTTTATGCATTTGTACATGGAAGGTGGTGTGAGAATATTTTTAACAATTTCTGTACCTTTGGTCCTGGCTATAGACTGCTTTGCGGCGACTTCATGGTCAGTTTTCATTGTGGTATTCAGTTTTACAGTACAGTCAAGAGAACTGACGGATTGATGATGCTTAACAACTTTATAAGCTGTTGTTAGTTCTGCAGCAGCGACGGGCAACTCTTCTGGGTATCTTCTTTAGTCATGAATGTAGACATAGGCTTTGATGCCGAGGCTACTGGGAATCTATTTGTATGATTCTTCATAGAAATGTGATGCCTAACATCTACCTTACCTCCGTGAGTTAGTGAGATGAAAGAGCTACAAATCTTACTCTTCGCTCCCAGATCCTTACGTCTGTAGCATCGCATTCTGTCCCCACAAACGCGAGTGTAAAGTGGTATATAAACATTCCATGTGATTAATATTTGTAATTATAGTTAATCTTCGATGTTAGTGGTATAGATGATTCCATGCCTCTCCAAAAATTTAACTGTTCAGCCTTCCATGTTTGCAAGCTATTCTGTACAGATGTGTTTTATGTGGAAATAAACATTCAATTCAGCCATATGCCACATATTTGATGGCCCAGACGATAACACAAAACGATAGGGTGTACCCATCTGCAGGTGGTCGCTCATGTCGGCACCAATGATGTGTGTCGCTATGGATTGGAGGAAATACTCTCTGGCTTCCGGCGGCTATCTGATTTGGTGAAGACTGCCAGTCTCGCTAGCGGGATGAAAGCAGAGCTCACCATCTGCAGCATCGTCGACAGGACTGACTGCGGACCTTTGGAGGGTCTGAAGGCTGGAGGGTCTGAATCAGAGGCTGAGACGGTTCTGCGACCGTGTGGGCTGCAGATTCCTCGACTTGCGCCATAGGGTGGTGGGGTTTCGGGTTCCGCTGGATAGGTCAGGAGTCCACTACACGCAGCAATCGGCACAGGTAGCAGGGGTTGTGTGGCATGGACTGGGCGTTTTTTTAGGTTAGATGGCCTCGGGCAAGTACAGAAAGGGCAACAGCCTCAAAGGGTGCGGGGCAAAGTCAGGACATGCGGGGACCAAGCAGCAATCGGTATTGTAATTGTAAACTGTCGAAGCTGCATTGGTAAAGTACCGGAACTTCAAGTGCTGACAGAAAGCACCGTAGCTGAAATCGTTATAGGTACAGAAAGCTGGCTGAAGCCAGAGATAAATTCAGCCGAAATTTTTACAAAGGCACAGACGGTGTTTAGAAAGGATAGATTGCATGCAACTGGTGGTGGCGTGTTTGTCGCTGTTAGTAGTAGTTTATCCTGTAGTGAAGTAGAAGTGGATAGTTCCTGTGAAATATTATGGGTGGAGGTTACACTCAACAACCGAGCTAGGTTAATAATTGGCTCCTTTTACCGACCTCCCGACTCAGCAGCATTAGTGGCAGAACAACTGAGAGAAAATTTGGTATACATTTCACATAAATTATCTCAGCATATTATACTCTTAGGTGGAGATTTCAATTTACCAGATATAGACTGGGACACTCAGATGTTTAGGACGGGTGGTAGGGACAGAGCATCGAGTGCACTATCCGAAAATTACCTCGAGCAATTAAACAGAGAACCGACTAGTGGAGATAACATCTTGGACCTATTGATAACAAACAGACCCGAACGTCTCGACTCTGTAAGTGCAGAACAGGGAATCAGTCACCATAAGGCCGTTGCAGCATCGCTGAATATGGAAGTTAATAGGAATATAAAAAAAGGGAGGAAAGTTTATCTGTTTAGCAAGAGTAATAGAAGGCAGATTTCAGACTACCTAACAGATCAAAACGAAAATTTCTGTTCCGACACTGACAATGTTGAGTGTTTATGGAAAAAGTTTAAGGAAGTTGTAAAATGCGTTTTAGACAGGTACATGCCGAGTAAAACTGTGTGGGACGGGAAAAACCCACCGTGGTTCAACAACAAAGTTAGGAAACTACTGCGAAAGCAAAGAGAGCTCCACTCCAAGTTTAAACGCAGCCAAAACCTCTCAGACAAACAGAAGCTAAACGATGTCAAAGTTAGCGTAAGGAGGGATATGCGTGAAGCGTTCAGTGAATTCGAAAGTAAAATTATATGTACCGACTTGACAGAAAATCCTAGGAAGTTCTCGTCTCGTAACAACATATCCAGACACTCCGGGATGACGATGGCATTGGAACAGAGGATGACACGCATAAAGCTGAAACACTAAACACCTTTTTCCAAAGCTGTTTCACAGAGGAAGACCGCACTGCAGTTCCTTCTCTAAATCCTAACACAAACGAAAAAATGGCTGACATCGAAATAAGTGTCCAAGGAATAGAAAAGCAACTGGAATCACTCAACAGAGGAAAGTCCACTGGACCTGATGGGATACCAATTCGATTCTACACAGAGTACGCGAAAGAACTTGCCCCCCTTCTAACAGCCGTGTACCGCAAGTCTCTAGAGGAACGGAAGTATCCAAATCATTGGAAAAGAGCACAGGTAGACCCAGTCTTCAAGAAGGGTCGTCGAGCAGATGTGCAAAACTATAGACCTATATCTCTGACGTCGATCTGTTGTAGAATATTAGAACATGTTTTTTGCTCGCCTATCATGTCGTTTTTGGAAACTCAGAACCTACTCTGTAGGAATCAACATGGATTCCGGAAACAGCGATCGTGTGAGACCCAACTCGCTTTATTTGTTCATGATACCCAGAAAATATTAGATACACGCTCCCAGGTAGATGCTATTTTCCTTGACTTCCGGAAGGCGTTCGATACAGTTCCGCACTGTCGCCTGATAAACAAAGTAAGAGCCTACGGAATATCAGACCAGCTGTGTGGCTGGATTGAAGAGTTTTTAGCAAACAGAACACAGCATGTTGTTATCAATGGAGAGACGTCTACAGACGTTAAAGTAACCTCTGGCGTGCCACAGGGGAGTCTTATGGGACCATTGCTTTTCACAATATATATAAATGACCTAGTAGATAGTGTCGGAAGTTCCATGCGGCTTTTCGCGGATGATGCTGTAGTATACAGAGAAGTTGCAGCATTAGAAAATTGTAGCGAAATGCAGGAAGATCTGCAGCGGATAGGCACTTGGTGTAGGGAGTGGCAACTGACCCTTAACATAGACAAATGTAATGTATTGCGAATACATAGAAAGAAGGATCATTTATTGTATGATTATACACTCCTGGAAATTGAAATAAGAACACCGTGAATTCATTGTCCCAGGAAGGGGAAACTTTATTGACACATTCCTGGGGTCAGATACATCACATGATCACACTGACAGAACCACAGGCACATAGACACAGGCAACAGAGCATGCACGATGTCGGCACTAGTACAGTGTATATCCACCTTTCGCAGCAATGCAGGCTGCTATTCTCCCATGGAGACGATCGTAGAGATGCTGGATGTAGTCCTGTGGAACGGCTTGCCATGCCATTTCCACCTGGCGCCTCAGTTGGACCAGCGTTCGTGCTGGATGTGCAGACCGCGTGAGACGACGCTTCATCCAGTCCCAAACATGCTCAATGGGGGACAGATCCGGAGATCTTGCTGGCCAGGGTAGTTGACTTACACCTTCTAGAGCACGTTGGGTGGCACGGGATACATGCGGACGTGCATTGTCCTGTTGGAACAGCAAGTTCCCTTGCCGGTCTAGGAATGGTAGAACGATGGGTTCGATGACGGTTTGGATGTACCGTGCACTATTCAGTGTCCCCTCGACGATCACCAGTGGTGTACGGCCAGTGTAGGAGATCGCTCCCCACACCATGATGCCGGGTGTTGGCCCTGTGTGCCTCGGTCGTAGGCAGTCCTGATTGTGGCGCTCACCTGCACGGCGCCAAACACGCATACGACCATCATTGGCACCAAGGCAGAAGCGACTCTCATCGCTGAAGACGACACGTCTCCATTCATGCCTCCATTCACGCCTGTCGCGACACCACTGGAGGCGGGCTGCACGATGTTGGGGCGTGAGCGGAAGACGGCCTAACGGTGTGCGGGACCATAGCCCAGCTTCATGGAGACGGTTGCGAATGGTCCTCGCCGATACCCCAGGAGCAACAGTGTCCCTAATTTGCTGGGAAGTGGCGGTGCGGTCCCCTACGGCGCTGCGTAGGATCCTACGGTCTTGGCGTGCATCCGTGCGTCGCTGCGGTCCGGTCCCAGGTCGACGGGCACGTGCACCTTCCGCCGACCACTGGCGACAACATCGATGCACTGTGGAGACCTCACGCCCCACGTGTTGAGCAATTCGGCGGTACGTCCACCCGGCCTCCCGCATGCCCACTATACGCCCTCACTCAAAGTCCGTCAACTGCACATACGGTTCACGTCCACGCTGTCGCGGCATGCTACCAGTGTTAAAGACTGCGATGGAGCTCCGTATGCCACGGCAAACTGGCTGACACTGACGGCGGCGGTGCACAAATGCTGCGCAGCTAGCGCCATTCGACGGCCAACACCGCGGTTCCTGGTGTGTCCGCTGTGCCGTGCGTGTGATCATTGCTTGTACAGCCCTCTCGCAGTGTCCGGAGCAAGTATGGTGGGTCTGACACACCGGTGTCAATGTGTTCTTTTTTCCATTTCCAGGAGTGTATGATAGCGGAACAAACACTGCTAGCAGTTACTTCTGTAAAATATCTAGGAGTATGCGTGCGGAACGATTTGAAGTGGAATGATCATATAAAATTAATTATTGGTAAGGCGGGTACCAGGTTGAGATTCATTGGGAGAGTCCTTAGAAAATGTGGTCCATCAACAAAGGAGGTGGCTTACAAACGCTCGTTCGACCTATACTTGAGTATTGCTCATCAGTGTGGGATCCATACCATATCGGGTTGACGGAGGAGATAGAGAAGATCCAAAGAAGAGCGGCGCGTTTCGTCACAGGGTTATTTGGTAACCGTGATAGCGTTACGGAGATGTTTAGCAAACTCAAGTGGCAGACTCTGCAAGAGAGGCGCTCTGCATCGCGGTGTAGCTTGCTGTCCAGGTTTCGAGAGGGTGCGTTTCTGGATGAGGTATCGAATATATTGCTTCCCACTACTTATTCCTCCCGAGGAGATCACGAATGTAAATTTAGAGAGATTCGAGCGCGCACGGAGGCTTTCAGACAGTCGTTCTTCCTGCGAACCATACGCGGCTGGAACAGAAAAGGGAGGTAATGACAGTGGCACGTAAAGTGCCCTCCGCCACACACCGTTGGGTGGCTTTCGGATTATAAATGTAGATGTAGAATGTAGATGTAGAACTTCAGCCTCAGCGTTCCGCACCTGCTCCTTACTTCGGCGTCAGCCATACCGCGTTCGTTCTCGCATGAAAATGGACAATCCGCGAGTCACCACAGAGCCAGTTTCGAGCAGCACAGTTAAAAGAGTTACAATTAAACCCCCGCCGTTCTGGCAACACAACCCGTTGTTGTGGTTTGCGCAACATGAAAGCTAGTTCGTCCTTGTACAGATATCATCAGATGAAACAAAGTATAGCTATGTAGTCACAGCACTAATAGAAGACTTATCTGCGCTGAGGCACAAGAGATCATTGCTGCACCACCAACACTGAATGGTTTTTTTTCTTCACTTGCTCCTTATTTTTCATTACCCACCCTCTTATTTCTTTATTGTGGGTCTGTATATGCCACTTGGCCACTGTGACTGGGTTGGGGGTCTGGGTTGGGGCTCCTGTCTCACTCACATCATTGCCCTTGTCCCACCACATGGACGCGGACCCTATTTTTGGTTTCGATATTATTGTTTCATGTGCAGCATTTTAAAAACCTTAGAATTAATATAAAGGAAGTAGGAAGATGAAATACAAAAAATGGTAATTAAGGAGGATTTAAAAAGAATATAGGAAACACTATAGTATGAGAGATTCCCACCTCCTGGTTGTGGGATGCATCCAGGGCCTTGGAATGAACTTCAAGTCACTGATGGCCATTCACGGTTCCTTTTCTATGTATTACTGCCTTAAGCCAAAACAGGAATGAAAAGCCCAGCCCAATTTACTCATTCCAGTCAAAAGTCCGGTGATTAGCACCTCCTGGCTATGCAAACGACCCAGCCTGAACAATGGTTTTCCCCGATCTACATTAACATATCCATCGGGTTGGGCTCAGTTAAGAGGGACCACAATTAAGATCCTTCTGTCCAAGCTGTACGTCGCTGCTCACCAGGAGGCGTAAGTTCCTTGAAAGTTACCTAACTTTAAGCTTCTGTTCGGCTGCTACTGACCTGGTGCGACCACCTCTCTCATGGGACATGGAGATGCAACTTATTACTTACATGTGTACAGTTATGGTGATATTTGTTTTTAATGTGTTGGATCATATGAACCTCGTTTTGGCTTTTCTGGACCATGTGTTTTACTGTCATGTGGGGTGCCGCTATGGATCATCAGCCCGAGATGCCTCAAGATCTATTTCATCACCAAGGTCGGTGTCCATGTCATCTTGGCTGGTGGTTTTAGTACTATTACCCATCCCATGGGCACTCTGCTGTCTTTGTATAACGACTTGCGTTCTGTAGGTTCTGTTTTGTAGGTATTCCATGTGCAGGATCTTGGAGGTTTCGTCAGTCAGTGTGTTTATTTCCATCCACTGATCACGGTCGCGTATTACAGTATACAATGTGTTATGTATGTCCAGGTGGTTTACGTGTAATGTATGCCTTATGTTTGTGCGCTGTGTGCAGAATAAGACAATGTGCTCTGGGGAACCTTCTTCCCCACATGTGCACCTAGTAGTCTGTTGCAGACTCACGCCACTCAAGTGCGTGGGATAAGGGCCATGGCCTGTGAAGAAGTGTACCATACTATGGCTGGGATCGATATGCTTTAGTTTAGTCTTTCCCTGATATCAGAGAAGAAATTGTAAACTCGGCGGCCGTTATCACTATTGTCCCACTCGCTCTACCAGGTACCCACTCGCCATGCTCTTAGTTGGCATGTTGTCTTATGCAGTACACCAGTGATCTATCGAACCTGGTCCAGTCTCCCCATCCTAAGCCAGTAAATTTCTGCATGGTATCTGATGGTTATATCTATCAGGAAGATTCCCATCACAACAAATAGTGCATCGACCGACGTTGTGCTGAAAGACTCCGTTAATCGAAGCAGAATGCTTCTTTGCCCATGACGTAAGATGGTTCTGATGGTACAAAGACTAAGTCTGTGGGCCCACATGCTGGCAGCAAAACACAGTACTGACTCAAAGAGAGTGCAATGGTATGTTCGTGTGACTAACAGGGGCAGTCTGAATTGTTCCAAATTTAACCTTGCCTGTTTATGAAGTATCTTTTCTGCTTTGTCTGTGAATATTCGTATGTGTTCATGAAAGTTCAGTCGTTCGTGCGTGTGTACTCCAAGGTAGAGTGTTACTACTGATCTTTTTATGTTTGTGTCCCCAATTTTGATTATTGGGTTCCTGTGCAGGATTCCTTTCATAAATGTGTAAGTTGTTTTCTTTCGGTTACCTTGAGTTTGTTGTTTGTGCACCATTGGATTATTGTTCATAGTGTTCCATTGGCTCTGTCTTCTAGCTGGGCACGGTTATTTGCTGACACTGCCACCAGCCGGCCATCAGCGTAGGCGACCACTCCATCTGTCAAATTATGCTCCTCTAGTAACAGTAGCCCTCCCCCAAGAACCATGGACCTTGCCGTTGGTGGGGAGGCTTGCGTGCCTCAGCGATTAAGATAGCCGTACCGTAGGTGCAACCACAATGGAGGGGTATCTGTTGAGATGCCAGACAAACTTGTGGTTCCTGAAGAGGGGCAGCAGCCTTTTCAGTAGTTCCAGGGGCAACAGTCTGGATGATTGACTGATCTGGCCTTGTAACACTAACCAAAACGGCCTTGCTGTGCTGGTACTGTGAACGGCTGAAAGCAAGGGGAAACTACGGTCGTAATTTTTCCTGAGGGCATGCAGCTTTACTGTATGATTAAATGATGACGGCGTCCTCTTGGGTAAAATATTCCGGAGGTAAAATAGTCCCCCATTCGGATCTCCGGGCGGGGACTACTTAAGAGGACGTCGTTATCAGGAGAAAGAAAACTGGCGTTCTACGGATCGGAGCGTGGAATGTCAGATCCCTTAATCGGGCAGGTAGGTTAGAAAATTTAAAAAGGGAAATGGATAGGTTAAAGTTAGATATAGTGGGAATTAGTGAAGTTCGGCGGCAGGAGGAACAAGACTTCTGGTCAGGTGAATACAGAGTTATAAATACAAAATCAAATAGGGGTAATGCAGGAGTCGGTTTAATAATGAATAAAAAAATAGGAGTGCGGGTAAGCTACTACAAACAGCATAGTGAACGCATTGTTGTGGCCAAGATAGACACGAAGCCCACGCCTACTACAGTAGTATAAGTTTATGTGCCAACTAGCTCTGCGGATGACGAAGAAATTGAAGAAATGTATGATGAAATAAAAGAAATTATTCAGATAGTGAAGGGAGACGAAAATTTAACAGTCATGGGTGGCTGGAATTCAGTAGTAGGAAAAGGGGGAGAAGGAAACGTAGTAGGTGAATATGGATTGGGGCTAAGAAATGAAAGAGGAAGCCGCCTGATAGAATTTTGCACAGAGCACAACTTAATCATAGCTAACATTTGGTTCAAGAATCATAAAAGAAGGTTGTATACATGGAAGAAGCCTGGAGGTACTGACAGGTTTCAGATAGATTACATAATGGTAAGACAGAGATTTAAGAACCAGGTTTTAAATTGTAAGACATTTCCAGGGGCAGATGTGGACTCTGATCACAATCTATTGGTTATGAACTGTAGATTAAAACTGAAGAAACTGCAAACAGGTGGGAATTTAAGAAGATGGGACCTGGATAAACTGAAAGAACCAGAGGTTGTACAGAGTTTCAGGGAGAGCATAAGGGAACAATTGGCAGGAATGGGGAAAGAGATACAGTAGAAGAAGAATGGGTAGATTTGAGAGATGAAGTAGTGAAGGCAGCAGAGGACCTAGTAGGTAAAAAGACGAGGGCTAGTAGAAATCCTTGGGTAACAGAAGAATTGATGAAAGGAGAAAATATAAAAATGCAGTTAATGAAGCAGGCAAAAAGGAATACAAACGTCTCAAAAACGAGATCGACAGGATGTACAAGATGGCTAAGCAGGGATGGCTAGAGGACAAATGTTAGGATGTAGAGGGTTATCTCATTAGGGGTAAGATAGATACTGTCTACAGAAAAATTAAAGAATCGTTTGGAGAAAAGAGAACCACTTGTATGAATATCAAGAGCTCAGATGGAAACCCAGTTCTAAGCAAAGAAGGGAAAGCAGAAAGATGGAAGGAGTATATAGAGGGCCTATACAAGGGCAATGTACTTGAGGACAATATTATAGAAATGGAAGAGGATGTAGAGGAAGATGAAATGGGACATACGATACTGCGTGAAGAGTTTGACAGAGCACTGAAAGACCTGAGTCGAAACAAGGCCCTGGGAGTAGACAACATTCCATTAGAACCACTGACAGCCTTGGGAGAGCCAGTCCTGACAAAACTCTACCATCTGGTGAGCAAGATGTATGAGACAGGCGAAATACCCTCAGACTTCAAGAAGAATATAATAATTCCGATCCCAAAGAAAGCAGGTGCTGACAGATGTGAAAATTACCGAACAATCAATTTAATAAGTCACGGATGCAAAATACTAACGCGTATTCTCTACAGACGAATGGAAAAACTGGTAGAGCTGACCTCGGGGAAGATCAGTTTGAATTCCGTAGAAATACTGGAACACGTGAGGCAATACTGACCCTACGACTTATCTTAGAAGCTAGATTAAGGAATGGCAAACCTACGTTTCTAGCAATTGTAGACTTAGAGAAAGCTTTTGACAATGTTGACTGGAATACTCTCTTTCAAATTCTGAAGTTTGCAGGGGTAAAATACAGGGAGCGAAAGGCTATTTACAATTTGTACATAAACCAGATGACAGTTATAGGAGTCGAGGGGCACGAAAGGGAAGCAGTGGTCGGGAAGGGAGTGAGACAGGGTTGTAGCCTATCCCCGATGTTATTCAATCTGTATATTGAGCAAGCAGTGAAGGAAACAAAAGAAAAATTCGGAGTAGGTATTAAAATCCATGGAGAAGAAATAAAAACTTTGAGGTTCGCCGATGACATTGTAATTCTGTCAGAGACAGCAAAGGACTTGGAAAAGCAGTTGAACGGAATGGACAGCGTCTTGAAAGGAGGGTATAAGATGAACATCAACAAAAGCAAAACAAGCATAATGGAATGTAGTCGAATTAAGTCGGGTGATGCTGAGGGAATTAGATTAGGAAATGAGACACTTAAAGTAGTAAAGGAGTTTTGCTATTTGGGGAGCAAAATAACTGATGATGGTCGAAGTAGAGAGGATATAAAATGTAGACTGGCAATGGCAAGGAAAGCGTTTCTGAAGAAGAGAAATTTGTTAACATCGAGTATTGATTTAAGTGTCGGGAAGTCGTTTCTGAAAGTATTTGTATGGAGTGTAGCCATGTATGGAAATGAAACATGGACGATAAATAGTATGGACAAGAAGAGAATAGAAGCTTTCGAAATGTGGTGCTACAGAAGAATGCTGAAGATTAGATGGGTAGATTATATAACTAATGAGGAGGTATTGTTAGGATTGGGGAGAAGAGAAGTTTGTGGCACAACTTGACTAGAAGAAGGGATCGGTTCGTAGGACATGTTCTGAGGCATCAAGGAATTACCAATTTAGTATTGGAGGGCAGCGTGGAGGGTAAAAATCGTAGAGGGAGACCAAGAGATGAATACGCTAAACAGATTCAGAATGATGTAGGTTGCAGTAGGTACTGGGAGATGAAGAAGCTTGCACAGGATAGAGTAGCATGGAGAGCTGCATCAAACCAGTCTCAGGACTGAAGACCACAACAACAACAACAGTAACTGTAGGAGCGGTTCTATCATTATGTCCCAGAAGATGGGGCTGCAGATCGACCCTTGTGGGCAGCCGTTTGTAATACGCTTGATTACTTTTTGGTTGTCCATGTGCCAAACGACCGTTCTCTCTCTGCAGTAGTTTACAAAGCTGTTGTACAGAGACTCCAGCACCTGCAGGTGTCTGAGCCTCTTAAGCAAAGCCGGCCACCGTACGTTGTCGAACGTGCCTGTGATGTCTATCATAAATAGCTAATGTCTGTGTACTATTTGTAGTACTCTGTTTATTGCATCATCTATTGATTTCCCTTCCTGAAAGCTGAACTGGTGAAGTGTTAGTCCCTGTAGTGTTCTATGTGCGTGTAGTCTTTTGCAAAGCAGTTTTTCTTGTATTTGGGAGTGTGTTTATGAAACAAATTGGTCTGTATGATTTAGGTTCTGAGGCGTCTTTGTCTGGGGCTTTTTTTGTTGAACACTGCCTTCCAGGCTTTCCACACTGCAGGTATGCGGCCCAGCATTAATGCGTCATTTAGCAGTGTTGTGAGATATGAGGTGATCTGCGGTGCAATTTGTTGTAGTACCTCAGAGTGGATACCGTCCAGTCCTGGCGCCTTTTTATATCTGAGTGGTATGCATCAATTAAGAACGTGCTAGAGACGTGTCTATCACTATCGGAAGCGGAGCGACTAGAGGACTGAGGAGTGCCTATTACTATCGGTAGCGGAGCGACTAGAGGACTGAGGAGCTCGGCAATCGAACCCTGACACGACTTTTACGCCATTTGCGCACACTGGCAAGCAACACAGTGAGCGACGACGTGCTGCGCAATAGTTGGTTGTCCCTATTACCCTCTGACACTCAAAGGGTTCTGACAGTGTATGCGGGTGATTTAAAAGCGCTAGCGCATACAGCAGACATTATCGTCGAGATGTATCCCGCAACAAGTGTGTCAACACTGACACCATGGCAAGAGAATACATCTGCAGTAACATTAGAATCGATCCAATCTCATTTAAAGAAGCTTACGATGCGAGTAGCTGTATTGCAAACGTCGCACACGCGTCGTCAACCGTGGCGCCTGTCGTCAAGACGCGAAAGTGCACACCACCTTGCAAGTAGACACATGAAATGGAAAACATAGCAGCAACAACTACTCACACCGGCAATGCATGTCGACTTTTTGTCACAGACCGCAACACGAAAGTACAACACCTAGTGGACATGAGGGGGAGAAGCACCCATGTACCCAGTAACTCAGGTACAACGCCAGAGCTGCGACGATCCTTGTCTGTTTGCTGCTAACAACTTCAAGATCAAAACATACATACATAACCTTGAACTACGCCATACATTTGAGTGGCACTTCACAGTAGTGGATATGTCGCAGTCTATCATAGGAGATGATTTTTTTTTCCTTTTTGATCTGATAACTGAGCTCCAACACAAGCAGCTGATCGATTCCATTACAAACTTGCATATTCCAGGGAAGATGTGTTGCATCACTCCAAGTATGATAGCAGGAGATACACTGTACACACGATTACTAAAAGACTTTACCGAAATCATGCAACAGTCGCCTACTGTCGCGCCAGTTAAACACACAGTGGTACATCACATTTTGACCACGCCAGGACTGCAATCTCACGCTAGGCTGTGGTGTCACCGCCAGACACCACACTTGCTAGGTGGTAGCCTTTAAATCGGCCGCGGTCCGTTAGTATACGTCGGACCCGCGTGTCGCCACTATCAGTGATTGCAGACCGAGCGCCGCCACACGGCAGGTCTACAGAGACTTCCTAGCACTCGCCCCAGTTGTACAACCGACTTTGCTAGCGATGGTTCACTGACAAAATACGCTCTCATTTGCCGAGACGATAGTTTAGCATAGCCTTCAGCTACGTCATTTGCTACGACCTAGCAAGGCGCCATATTCAGTTACCATTGATATTGTGAATCATGTAGCGTCAAGAGCGACGTTTATCATTAATGGATTAAAGTTAAGTATTCCACCAGCTACGTCCGTTTTTCTAAATTCTAATTTCCTTGTCCTGTTCCAGACCTCACGCCAGCCTGTGTGAGCTAAAACGCGTGCATTTCGGCCTCCTCTAGTAACACGGTGTTGGCTCTCCTGCCAACCATAACATAGGCCTAGACGTTTTACGCCAGAGAAGTTGCGTTTGGTGAAGCAGAGATTCCACAACATGCTGTCAACGGGCATTTGCAGTTTCGAGTGGCAACTGTGCAGCCCCAATCCATGTGGTACCAAAGAAGAACAGATGGGTTCCATGTGGCGATTACCAACAGCTCATTGCAAGGACAATCCCGGATCAGTACCCGGTGCCACAATACAAGACTTCCCTCCCAATGTTCATTCTAAGGCTATATTTTCTACTATTGATGTAGTCCGGGCGTGTTATCAGATTCTTGTTGCCATAGAAGATATCCCCAAAGCAGCAGTGACATCACCTTTCGGTCTATTCGGGTTCACTAGGATGCCTTTTCGTCTGGGAAACGTAGCACAGACGTTTCAGCGTTTCATGAATGAGATCACTAGGGACTCGGACTTCTGTTATGTCTACAAAGATGATATTTTGGTGATGCCTGTGACGGACGAACATTTACATCATATGGCTCAGATATTTAATCGTTTACACACACAAGACTTAGTAATTAATCCTTCAAAGTATACTTTTGGAGTGAGGGAAGTGCAAATCCTGGGTTACACGGTAGATGCGCATGGTATTCAACCACCGCAAAATAAAGTGGAAGCCATAAACAAGTATCCTTGCCCCATTACAATCAGAGAGCTATGCCGGTTTTTAGGGGTCATAAATTTTTACCAAAGATTTGTGTACAATTATGCATCGATAATGGCGCTCCTGAAAGAATTTCTTAAGGGCACACCAAAGCCAAACGACAAGTTGCATTGGACAAGCGAAGCAGACAATGCGTTTCAAGCAGTTGCAGAGGCTGCACAATTAGCACACGTGGTGGCACAGGGTCCACTTGCACTTAAGGTTGATGCATTGTCTACAACTGTTGGCACTATACTGCAACAACAGATCCAGATTTGTTGACAGCCCATACATAGCATTCTTCAGTCAGCAGTTGTCTCCTTCACAGCATTGGGCAACCTATGACCGCAAACTGTTTGCAGCTTACGCCGCAGTCAAGAAATTCAGGCATTTACTAGAGGGTCGACAGTTAACTATTTATACGGATCGCAAGCTGCTAAATTACGCCTTTGCTGTAAAACCAGAGAAAGCATCGCCGAGGCAACTAAGCCATTTAGATTGCATTAGCCAATTAACCATCTGCATTGTGTATACACAAGAGAAGCTGAACATACCAGCGAATGCGCTATCATTTGTAGAGGCTGAGAATGCGACAGCAGACACATGCTCACATGTTGAAGCTGTAACAGCTACCATTGATTTTGATGCCCTCGTACAGACCCAGAAACGTGATAATGAGTGACAAGATTTGTTGAAACAACTGGGACGACTGAAGTTGCAACGTGTTGCGATGACTGGAATAATGTTGAATTGTATTGTGACCTATCTGGAGTAAAAGCACGTCCATTTGTTCTGCAACACTTTTGAGCACAAGCAATTGCATCAGTACACAATCTGGCACATCCAAGAGTACGAGCTGCTATTAGATTGGTCAAATAAAGTTCGGTCTGGCCTGGAATGCACGCAGACTGCAAAACATTTGTCAAGCAATACATTGCGTGTCAGAGGAACAAGATCACACAGCATGTAAGATCACCGCTAGGCGCATTTCTGCCGCCAATCAATGTTTCGAACATGTGTACGTCGATATTGTAGCCGCTCCCACAGTCCAAGAAGGCTATAATTATTACAGTTGTGAACCAATTTACCAGGTGGTCTGAAGCATTCTCCGTGAAGGGCATCACAGCCGATACCGTGGCACATTTTTGCGGTTGGATCGCCTGCTTCGGCGTACCACTACGGATTACCATAGACGAAGGACGACAGTTCAAAGCCTACCTTTTCAGAGCATTAGCTACATTATTAGGCATGAAGCGTATACGCACCACAGCCTATCATTCTGCACCAAATGGCATAGATGAACGCCTGCATCGCCAACTGAAAACAGCTCTGCAATGTCACACGTTGCAGAATTGGGAAGGCACTATCTATTGCACTCCTCGGACTACAGGCGTAATTCAAAATCGATCTAAAAGCTACGGCAGCAGAGCTAGTGTACGGGCAAACGCTACATCTTGCACAGCATGGCAGACAGTGCAGTTGATGCATCAGACTTAGCTGCTAGATTATGAGAACACATACGCCAGCTTTGGCCAATGGTGCCCAGAAGTCAGGCTGGGAGATACTTGTTTGTATTCGCAGATCTTGAAAACCGCACACTCGTTTTCTTATGTAGTGATGCAGTACACAAGCCGTTGCAGCCACCATACGACGGTTCACATCCGGTGATTAGCAGAAGTGGCCACACATTCCAGATTATAGTAAATGGTATAAAAGCAGTGGTAACGCGTGCAGGGAGATGTGTGAAGTTTAAACTGCGGTACTGTAAACGCTAAAGGGGAGGGGGGGGGGGGGTCATGTAACATCGCATTCTGTTCCCGCAAATGTGAGTGTACAGTGGTCTATAAACATTCCATGTCACTAGTATTTGTCATTATAATTACTCTTTGACGTTAGTGGTATAGAGGGTTCCATGCCTCTCTTAACAGTAAACTGTTCGGCCTTTCATGCTTGCAAGCTATCCTGTATATATGTGTTTCATGCGGAAATAAATGTTCAATTCAACAATTACAACACGTCTTTTCTTGATAAAAGGCCACTCTTTTGCGTAATCAACCGAAAAATACATTTTCTCTTTCCATCCTTAGGCATTTTCGTAAGCTATGAGAAGATAAGTTTATTAGACGGTAAATAGTCGACAATAACACCTTAGTCAGCGAAGTATGTGTCACTGTACACTGCAGGCCCTATATATCCACAGCAAACATTATTAACTTGCACCCATCGTTCGTGTTACATTCAGAAAGAATCGTCTTATCAAGTTGCTGTTCAAATGGGAACTGCCCAATTCTTCCATGCTGCGCAGCTTAAATACTACTGGAGAAGTCTGATATTTTATTGGACGATGACGCTAGATCTAGAAGGTGCTTCCACTGTCGATACAAGATATGGAACATGCACCGCCATCTGTGAGACGACCTTGTCAACATAAACTTTCTTGACGTATAGAAAACTAACTGAGGCTGCATTTACATGTTGCGCTAACAGACAGCGTTACTTCAGTACGTGAGCCGAGCTCATAATAGTATTTTGCAAAACTGGGACAAAATTGGGTCTTGTTGGGTTGTCTCGAACAATCATTTCCATAACAGTGTTGGTCGCTATATATCGGGATGGATAGCAACCCTAGTAAAGTGAAATCGTAACCAAACAAGCGAAGCTGTTTGTGCCGTCATGAAGGCAAATAAAGTAATATACCCCAATTCTGACAGGTTACATATAATATTTTTACAACGTTAGACGTGTTTGAAACACAAAAATAAATTAATCAGGATTTTTAATTCCCTGGCTGAAGTCTGTCAGAAACCTGTTGAAGACTTTTGCACCAGGATATAGAACTCCATTCTGAACTTTTCGCCGTTTACATGAAAAGCCTTACTTCTAGTACTGTAGCAGTGCATTGTACAATTCACCTCTAAATCACTCTTGTTATGAACCACGTATTATTTTGATTGACTGATTGATTTATTCATACATTGAGCAGTATACATTTTATGGATGTCGTCAAATGTTGGTACAATATTTCTTATCAAAATGTTAGGAAGTAAAACAAGAGTAATTATCTCTGTAATTATCTCTGAAGGAACTGTTTCAAGATATTTCATTACCAATGTCACACAATATTTTGACTGTACACGTCTTTAGAAGAAATAGGGCCTACATCATCTCAAAAGATTTTGTCATAGGATAGTACTGAGTGAAAGGGTGGTAGCAGTCCCCTTGCACCAGTTTGAATAGATTTTGTTACTTTACTTATTTCTTTGTGGTAAATTCTCTGCAATTATTACCATTTTCCTATCTGACATGGGGTGAACTGAGCATAATTTCTCTAATAAAGAATTACAAGCAACTGCTTTCTTATCTCTGTCACTGTATTCTCAGCTCATAATTTTCCATGAATATATATGAATTCTATACAGTTCGATAAATTCGGCAATGAACTCTACACCACTGATGTACGAGGCGTGTTTTTTTAAGTAAGTACTGTTTTGCCACACTGCGGCCGCAGCGCTGCGGTCGGTGTTTTGCGCATGCGCACTGGGTACCTACATCTGTTGTCTACGCACTGACGCCATTACAGTCTGATTCTTCCTTGTTTACGTTGTGTACTGAGTGTTTAACATGCCTCCGATAATCGTGAGTCCCGCCGACTGTGGAGTACGGGCTGTTAGAAGATTTCTTAGTGCTAAAGGCCTAAAAACGATCGATATTCATCGTGAGATCTGAGCAGTTTACGGAGAAAACATTATGAGTAATGGAATGGTAAGAAAGTGAGTGAGAGCATTTAAAGATGGTCGCACAAATGTGCATGACGAACAACGGCGTGGGCGTCCTTCGCTCGTTAATGAAAGTTTGGTGCAGGAAGTGGACAATAAGGTGAGAGAAAACAGACGCTTTACGATTTCCTCCTTGCAGGATGACTTTCCTAATGTTTCTCATAGTGTTTTATATGGTATTGTGACTGAGCACTTGAATTACCGAAAATTTTGCCCACGTTGGGTACCGAAAATGTTGACGGATGTGCACAAAACCAAACGTTTAGACAATGCATTGACTTTCCTTGAGCGTTACCACAACGACGGTGATGATTTCTTAAGCCAAACTGTTACAGGCAATGAAACATGGGTGGCCTACGTCACACCAGAATCAAAGCAACAGTCCACAGAATGGCGGCATTCAGATTCACCCAGAAAAGTGAAGTTTGAGCAAACAATTTCTGCCCGGAAAATCATGTGCACAGTTTTTGGGGCAAAAAAGGAGTATTGCTTGTGGAATTTCTGCCTTGTAATGAGACAATCAATGCAGCAGCTTACTGTAAGACATTGTACAATCTGCGCCGTTCAATTCAGAACAAAAGACGTGGCAAGTTGAGCAAGGGCATCGTTTTTCTGAAAGACAATACCCGTCCGCATGTGGAGAATCAGACCAAAGATCTCATCACATCTTTTCGATGGAAACTCTAGATTATCCTCCGTACAGCCCCGATCTTGCGCCCGGTGGCTACCATGTGTTCCTGCCATTGAAGAAACACCTGGGCAGTCAGCGTCTTCAAGGCGATGACGAAGTCAACACAGTGGTGATGCAGTGGTTAACAAGTCAGGCGGCAGACTTATATGAGGAGGATATTCAAAAACTGGTACAACGTTATGACAAGTGCCTCAATGTTGATGGAAATTATGTAGAAAAGTAGGTTAAGATACAGGCTTTCATGTAAAAATAAAATTATTGAGATATCTTAGCACGTATTTTTTTAATTTCAAAACGGTACTTACTTAAAAAACATGCCTCATATATTTGCCATTTTAAAATTTACTCTGCACATGCAGACAAGAAACACTAATCTGAACAAAAAGCCGACACACATATGCACATGTTTTGCGCGCCAGATTTGCAGCGATTCCCTGTCTACATGATCCAACTTGTCTGTGCAGATGTGATTTGAACCCACACGTCCGCAGATATTTCAGGAATTTCTCTGAAACCTCCAACTTCAAGTTCCAGGTTTCCACACATCTCACACATGAGTAAATCTCCTGTTCACAGGCAACAATATGCTTGTGCAGATGTGAAGTGCACAGAAATTTGCGCAGACATATCGTTGCATGTGGACAGCCTTAAAATACATAAAATATTATACTAACAGTCAACTGATATTCTCGGAAATATAGCCTTTGAAAAGCATACATCCAAAAATTTAAGCAGTATGTATCTCATGAAATTAATTTAAGAACTATAACAGAACAAATAATGACAACTTCCATTACATTGTAAGTTACTCAATATAAAATGACGTGTGCACTCAGAATCAGCAATATCTCACTAAGTGCTTCGATTGTGAACACTGGTCTGCAATCTATGGCTGTACAAGCATGTAGATGACAGGAATGCTTTTTCTTTCAATCACGTTTCAGTACATTTGGGAAAGGGTCTTTCCCTTTCGGTCTCATCTTAATCTACTTTCTGTGATTTGACGGCTATAGCTGTGGACTCATTTTCAAACTTAATAGGGGATGGCCTCAGACACAGTCAACCAATTCGGCTCATGTTTGACAGGTCGCTTGTATACCACTTAATATTTTTGCTCAATTCCGCCTCTCCGGTTCCCTGTCCTTCACTGGTTTTGAGAAAACTACCCTTAAATCTCATGAGGCACAGTGGTCTTGTTATCAATAAATAATTTGAAAACTGAACATTTTTCATCATCATATATGGGTCCGATAAAACATTTTTTTCTGAGAAATAGAGAAAGTAAGCTCTTATGGCTGCCACTTATGTAACCACAAAGAGCAGCGTGTGACTGAGTGTGGCGACGAAAGCTACACTTGCTCTCAGTGGCGCTACGCTGTGTCTCACCATGCCTTGTGAAGATTCCACACACTACAGAGAAGCACTTTTCAATGGCGCTTCACGTATAAGGCGTCCATTTAAACCATTGCTTTACCAGCAGAAGCGACTCCAGTGGCTCTACGTGTAGGGGCTGTTAAGGCTGGATTCACATGGTGCAACTGAAAAGTTCTTCTATGCAATGCACCGAACTTCACACAGTGCAGCGAGGCATTGTGTGCTGCCATTGAGAACAGGCACAGCTTTTGTTGCTGTGTGCAGCTCTGAAGCTGCTGCTACTGTTATGCCAACTGCAGTGCTCCTGTGTTTCAGTTTAGTCATAGAGTCTCATGAAGATAACGTCCTCATTTTTACTTCTTTTTTATTTATTTCAGTACAGACCAACTAAGGATCGTGCCAAGGTAACTATTTATTTCTCTTCTCCTGCATCATTCTCCAAAACTCTCATTTTATGGCAATGAACTCTTGTCTTCTCATCTGGCCATTTGACACAAGTTATATTCCTGTTTCTTTTATCTTCATGAAAACCTCTGAGTTCATTGATTTCTAGGCTGAATTTGTTTCGGTTGAGCAAAGTTTCCTGTTCAATCTGCATTTCTTCTATGCCCTTTTTTGTCTTGCCTTGCATAGACTATTTTCTTACATGTTTTCCTGTTGAGATATCCATTCTTCTGAGGTGTCTTTTCCTTATCTCACCTGTAATTTTAGGGCAGAATGAGTATATTTCCTTATTTGGTTCTGAAACCCAATTGGCTTCTTTATTCTTGACTGGCCCTAATATTTTTCACCAGATTCCTCTTTCTTCTTTTCCAAATCTTCTAATGTCATTTTGCACCCACATAAAAGCAGTGTTTATGGTCCATAGCAGATTTCTCACTTTAATGTACCGTAACTTCCTGCAATTATATACCACTTTTGACACATTTTAATGCATAACCTTACTGTATAATTCCAGAAATTCACTAAAATGTTTTTACAGATAGTAGGTTATGTAAGAAATTAAGTTACTCTGAGATTTGGACTCAATGCTGTCAATGTGTTGGTGAAACATCATACCACAATGTGTTACATCGTTGTATGGCAAGTGCCCAACTATAGACAATTATGGTTATTATATGCTGGATCAATAATACCATTATTTTAAAATATTTATTTTACAATTTTTTACACTCATGAGGATGCAGAAAGTATTTTAATAAAATATAAAGTCACAATACAAAGGACACACCCTCTCAAGTCTCTAAACACAGCTGGCACAAAGTTTTAAGAAATGAACAATCTACTCCTTTATACCCCACATATCTGTTAGCTCTGCCGGCCGAAGTGGCCGTGCGGTTAAAGGCGCTGCAGTCTGGAACCGCAAGACCGCTACGGTCGCAGGTTCGAATCCTGCCTCGGGCATGGATGTTTGTGATGTCCTCAGGTTAGTTAGGTTTAACTAGTTCTAAGTTCTAGGGGACTAATGACCTCAGCAGTTGAGTCCCATAGTGCTCAGAGCCATTTGAACCATTTTTGTTAGCTCTGGGATACTGTACAAATCCCTTTTCAAAGAGGCCTTCACTTGAACATAAATTTTACATACAATGTCTGCCATTTTGTACGTGAAAATATCCTTTACAGTTAGCCAGTTACAAAAATTCCCACTTCTCTCCACACAACTGACTGTGAGGCCTGATTTACACACATTCAGTAAAACACGAGGCCTGTATCCCCCCTCATACTGAACTATTGCATTATCACCCACTTGAGGCACATGTACTACTGTCCCATCAACAGAGTTCATTAATCCATCATCACCTTCTGACTTGCTAAACCTGAAGGTATCATCGACAAATGATCCTGTATCCTTGTCACGATTAGTGGTCACATCCTTTTCGAAATCTGAAAATTAGAATGTAATATGAATCTCATCGCCTTAATTCAAATAATAAAAGTAAATGAGAATAATGATGTGATACACACTTACTGTAAATTCCTTTTGCTTCTTTGAAATTCCTGGAGGTTGCTCTTCCACGTTTGTCTGAATAATCAGTAACATCTGTAGCACATATACATACATTAATCCTTGTCCCATACATCATGAAGGTGACATTTCATAATGATATTGATCATGTCACTTTAACATAAGTTTTCTATACACAAAATACTATAATTAATAATTTTTCTTTTTTTATATTTACTACTTGATATTTAAAAATTCCCTCTATTGAGTAGAAGGAGTTGCCATTCAGAAATTCTTTCAAATTGCTTTTAAATGTTGGCTGGCTATCTGTCAGACTTTTAATGCTATTTGCCAAATGACTAATTGCCCCAAAATATGATGCCATATGAAAGCAATGTATGAAAATAGGCATAGTAAGCTAATTTAATAATAAGTTTATAATCAAAATTTACAACAACCCTAATAGCATAAGTAGCTGAACCTAACCGTTTCAGGAGATCATCAATGTGTTTCTTCCAATTCAATTTCTCATCTATGCAAACACCCAGAAATTTTGAATATTCGGCCTTAGGTACAGACTTCTCTTCATAGTCTATATTTACCAGTGGTGTTATGTCATTTACTGTACAGAATTGTATAAACTGTGTTTTCTCAAAATTTAGTAAGAGTCCGTTTGCAGAGAACCACTTAATAATTTTCTGAAAGACATTATTTACAGTTTGCTTAGCTGATTCTTGTTTGTTGGGTGTGATTACTATACTTGTATCATCAGCAAAAAAAACTAGCTTTGCATCTTCACAGATATAGGGCTTCAAGTCATTAATATATTTTGAGAACAATAAGGAACCCAAGACTGAACCCTGTGGGACACCATTCTTGATACCTCCTCAGTTAGAGGACTCTGCTGATTTTTGCAGACTATCTGTTCCGTTAATTCCAGCCTTCTGCATTTTTCCAGTTAAATATGGATTAAACCATTTGTGCACTGTCCCACTCATACCCCAATACTTAAGCTTATCTAGAAGAATTTCACGATTCATGCAATCGAAAGCCTTTGAGAGATCGCAAAACATCCCAATGAGAGATGTTCGGTTATTCATGCATTTAATATTTTACCAGTGAAAGCATATATAGTATTTTTGGATGAAAAACTTTTCTGAAAACCAAACTGACATTTTGATAGTACTTCATTTTTACAAATATGTGATGCTACTATTGGATGCATTACTTTTTCAACAATTTTGGATAAGGCTGTCAGAAGTGATATTCTGCAGCAGTTGTTAGCATCAGACCTATCCCCCTTTTTATACAATGGTTTAACAATAGAATATTTCAGTCTATCAGGAAAAATGCACTGTTTCAGTGAGATACTACATATGTGGCTGAGGATCCTGCTTATCTGTTGGGAATAAGCTTTCAGTATGAAACTTCCTAGCAGATTACAACTGTGTGCCGGACCAACACTACAAATCGGGACCTTTGCCTTTTGCGGGCAAGTGCTCTACCAACTGAGCTATACAAGCACAACTCACGACCCGTTTTCACAGTTTCAATTCCGCCAATACCTCGTCCCATACCTTCCAGAGCTGTGAAGAGAAATCGTCAGTTGTGTTTGGATAGCTCAGTTGGTAGAGCACTTGTCCACGAAAGGCAAAGGTTCCCAGTTCGAATCTCAGTGTAGTACATAGTTTTAATCCGCCAGGAAGTTTTATAACACTGCACACTCCGCTGCAGAGTGAAAATTTAATTCTGGAATCTTTCAGTACACTATTGATACTCTGTTTTGAGTGAATTTATACACAGCTACAGTTATAAAAGTACCATTATTTACTTTGAGCTCACAGACACATGCTTTTTTATCTAGCTCTAAGCATTTTTTTAGTTCCTACATTTTTCACACTACGATAAATTTCAACATATATGGCAACTCCTCCTATAGTGTCTCTACTTACATATGCTAAAAGCTTATATCCACCTACATTTATCTTTTCCATTTCTGTTACTATAGGATGTTCAGACAGGCATAGAATATCTGTCTCACCCTCAGTTTCTAAATCTTCTAAACAAACAAGGTCATCTACTCTGTTTTTTATTGACCCAATATTCTGTTGCACTAGACTAACATTATTTTTCACTGTACTTTTATGAAAACCCTGTGGTATTACAGCATTTCTAGTATCTGACTGTCTGAGCTTCTCATTACGCGGAATGACCACATAAAGCAAATAGTAAGAAAAGCAGATGCCAAACTGAGGTTCACATGTTGGTTGGTTGATTTGGAGGAAGGGACCAAAAAGCGAGGTCATTGGTCCCATCGTATTAGGGAAGGATTGGGAAGGAAGTTGGCCGTGCCCTTTCAAAAGAACAATCCTAGTATTTGCCTGAAGCGATTTAGGGTAATCACGGAAAACCGTCGTCCTCCCGAAGCGAGTCCACTGTACTGCCCCACCTAGATCAGCAGATTTCTACTTTTCTGTAGATGCGATGTAAACCAGTTATCATGTACCGTTTGGCATTTTTGCCGTGGAAGACTCTTAAAGGAACGTAACTCATCGACGATGGAATTGGCTGGTATGGCGCTTGTTCGACCATTTCTTGAGTATTGTTCATCAAACAGGATCTTTACCAGATAGAACTGATAGGAGAGATAGAGAAGATTCAACTAAAATCAGCGCGTTTCGTCATGGGATCATTTAGCTGGCGCGAGAGCGTTACCGATGTACGGTAAAACTTCATTGGCAGATGTTGTTTAATCGGGTTTCTGATATCAGACAGCACCTGAAGAAGACTGCGAGTCACGCAGCAGAAATATCGTGCAGGAAAGAAGCGAATAACCGGTAGGTTCAAATGACTCTGAGCATTATGGGACTTAACAGCTATGGTCATCAGTCCCCTAGAACTTAGAACTACTTAAACCTAACTAACCTAAGGACAGCACACAACACCCAGTCATCACGAGGCAGAGAAAATGCCTGACCCCGCCTGGAATCGAACCCGGGAACCCGGGCGTGGGAAGCGAGAACGCTACCGCACGACCACGAGCTGCGGACAATAACCGGTAGAAACCCGATTAATCCATCACCTCGGTACCTAGAGTTCTGGAACCTGTTCAGAAAATTGGAATAGAGATCAACATAAACATCATTTCCACCCTTTTTATTGCTCATGAAAACCTCAAATTACATGTACCACCATGCAGTGAGACCTTCAGAGGTGGTGGTTCAAATTGCTGTAGACACCGGTACCTCTAATACTCAGTAGCACATCCTCTTACATTGGTTCATGCCTGTATTCGTCGTGGCATACTATCTACAAATTCATCAAGGCACTGTTGGTCAATATTGTCCCACTCCTCAACAGCGATTCGGCGTAGGTCCCTCAGAGTGGTTGGTGGGTCACGTCGTCCATAAACAGCCCTTATCGGTCTATCCTAGACATGTTTGATAGGGTTCATATCTGGAGAACATGTTGGCAACTGTAGTCGAGCAATGTCGTTATCCTGAAGGAAGTCACTCACAAGATGTGCCAGATGGGGGTGCGAATTGTCGTCCATGAAGACCAATGCCTCGCCAATATGCTGCTGATATGGTTCAAAAATGGCTCTGAGCTCTATGGAACTTTACATCTGGGGTCATTAGTCCCCTAGAACTTAGAACTACTTAAACCTAACTAACCTAAGGACATCATACACATCCATGCCCGAGGCAGGATTCGAGCCTGCGCCCGTAGAAGTCGCGCGGTTCCGGACTAAAGCGCCTAGAACCACTCGGCCAAAGCGGCCGGCCGCTGATATGGTTGCACTATCGGTCGGAAGACGGCATTCACGTATCGCACAGCCCTTACGGCGCCCTCCGTGACCACCAACGGCGTACGTCGACCCCACATAATGCCAACCCAAAACAGCAGGGAACCTCCACCTTGCTGCACTCGCTGGACAGTGTGTCTGCCTGACTGGGCTGCCTCCAAACACGTCTCCGACGATTGTCTGGTTGAAGGCATATGCGACACTCATCTGTGAAGAGAACTTGATGCCAATCCTGGGCGGTCCATTCGGCATGTTGTTGGGCCCATTTGCACCACGCTGCGTGGTGCCGTGTTTGCAAAGATGGACCTCGCTATGGACGTTGGGAGTGAGTCTGGACATCATGCAGCCTATTGCGGACAGTTTGAGTCGTAACACGACATCCTGTGGCCGCACGAAAAGCATTATTCAACGCAGTGGCTTTGCTGTCAGGGTTCCTCCGAGCCACTGCAGTAGTAGCCCTTGGGTGGCCTGAGTGAGGCATGTCATCCACAGTTCCTGTCTATATGTATTTCCTCCATGTCCAAACAACTTCGTTTTGGTTCACTTCGAGACGCCTGGACACTTTCCTTGTTGAGAGCCCTTCCTGTCACAAAGCAACAATGCGGACACGATCGAACCCGGACGCGATCGAACCGCGGTATTGACCGTCATGGTTGAACCACAGACAACACAAGCCGTGTACCTCCTTCCTGGTAGAATGACTGGAACTGATCGGCTGTCGGACACCCTCCGTGTAATAGGAGCTGCTCATACACGGTTGTTTACATCTTTGGGCGGGTTTAGTGACATCTGAACCGAGGGACTGTGTCTGTGATGCAATATCCATAGTCAAAGTCTATCTTTAGGAGCTCTGGGAACCGGGTTGATACAACCTTTTTTTATGTGTGTATTTAATCGTTTATCCATGGACGTAGACACAACAAGCGGAAATAAAAAAATGCCATTTCTACCAGTCATCCGCACGTGTGTTGCAAATGAGGTTCCAGTATCAACGTGTTGCATACATGCAGTCAAACAACTGGGAATGTTGGCACTTAGGGAAGTGCAGCGTCAAACATTCAAGGGCCCCTGTCGGGGGTTGCACCTGTGATCTCTGTTTCATATAACAGAAGTCTTTATCTTCTCTAATAAACCTACAAACGTGCATACATGGTTTTTACACCCCGTATTTAGCTGTCGCTGAGAGCTAGGTACGATCAGTTAGTACTCATTTCCGCAGTTTGTATCCAGAGAAATTGTCACTAGTGTAAAGTAGTCTCTGATGAAACAAACAAAAAAATCTGAATGAGGACTTCTTTCTCTGTCGTTGAGCGAAGCAGGTGTGTTTGTAGTAACGAATAAATTTCGCAATGAAATCGATAAATAAGAATCGTGAAACTCTCAAGAAAATATCAACAATAAAACCTGCCGAGTTAAATAAAAATCTCGGATGAAATATTTACTATTAATCGAAATTATCTTACGTTCCTGAATGAGCTGCTACACCCGCCTAGCATCGACGATATAACATACTCAGTGGTAAAGCAGGAATGTTTCAATAGGAATGTGTTGTGAACTGGTAAGTCTTATTTAACACCGATGAGCTGCATTTTTCTCACTTTTAATGTGACCGCAATTCTCTTTATATTCTAGAAGCACTTAAATCCACATCTCCCAAATTCCTATTGTGTGCCATTCCATGTATCAAGTAACAGGCCTTTCAGCATCTGGAGCGTACGTAATGACAAGTTTTTCTTGACGAAGATGACTTGGGCGCCGGCGACACGTGTGTTTATCACACATGCAGGTGGCGACTTCTTTCAGCAGGTGTCTATCAGCAGGAGATAAGAAACTGTAAGAAAGCCCAGATATAGCCGCAGTTCATCACGTGCAGGGCGTTTGCACTTCACATTCTCTCTGTGATACCGTGAATCATCCGGGGTCAAACTTTGAGTGTGGTTACATCCGTCCAGAAACGAACAGCCGTTGATTGCAACACGCCCGTCAAGTGACAGGCTGAATCGTTAGATCCTTGAGAATTGCAAGGAGTAGTTACAGTATCCAAGTTTCGTAGCTTAACATCTAGCAAGTGGAAGGTCTCAGATACTACCAACCGATCCCACTTATATTTTGCATGTCTCTAGTGCACAACATAAAACGAAAGACAGATTTGAAGTAAGTGTATTTCACGGTGTCTGAATAGTAATATACATTGGCACCGCTCGTCTTCAGTGGGAAATCAGGGTTCGAATTCCGGTCAGGCACAAATTTTCATATGTCACTAATCATTTGCACAGTTGATGTCTAATCATATTCGAAATTTGCGAATAGGCCGGCCGCGGTGGTCTAGCGGTTCTGGCGCTGCAGTCCGGAACCGCGGGACTGCTACGGTCGCAGGTTCGAATCCTGCCTCGGGCATGGGTGTGTGTGTGATGTCGTTAGGTTTAAGTAGTTCTAAGTTCTAGGGGACTTATGACCTAAGATGTTGAGTCCCATAGTGCTCAGAGCCATTTGACCCATTTTTATTTGAAATTTGCGAATACATTTCTTCAATAAAGTGAAAGACTCTTAAAATACTTTATCTCAACGATCCCCCGTTTTTGAGAAAGGTACCCCTAAAATTCATGATGCGCAGATGACTCGGAATTCACGGGATCGATAGATAATTTAAAACTGATCACTTTTCATCAACATATATGGTGTCCGCAAACGCATATTTTCCTAGAAATCTAGGAAACATTTGCGGCTGCTGCTTATGTGGCCATAAGGTCAGAGCTGTTCAACGAAACAGCCCTTGGTTAGCGACCAAAGAGACTGACAGAACCGTGTTCGATACCCGGTTGCATTCTGCAGCTTTTTTATTTGTATTGTTTCTGTTTCGAAACTGGTAGGATAGGAGAATTAGTAAGTAAAAGAGTAGGGAATAATAACAAGGTAGGCAAATAAATTTCTCAAACGGACTTCTCAAACGGCTTGGATTAGTAAAGAATTAAAAATTTAATCCTAGTCGCTTTACAATGATTCTTTCGCTCATTCTGATACATATCCTCAATTTCCTTCGGACAACTAGATCAATGCTACTTGTCATAAAATATTTAAAGAAAATATACTCGCGGTACCAAGAACATCTAACGAATGCAATCTCCGCGCATCTACGTCGCTCTTCCCGAAAATCTGTATCCAAACAAACTTGGTTTACATTTAAAAATATCTATTTTTCCGGAATTAGTTTTTGCTGCGTACCAGGCATACTATAACATTGTCTGAAAAGTCTGTGCTGAAAGTTGATCACGAATAGTGATGTGAATCGTTATTCCACACGCTGTGGGTTGTGCAGTTCCCGCTGGGTTTCCAGAAGCATAATGTAATTTTTAAGCCTCGAAATAAAGTTTCTACCTTGGCGATTAAAATAAAAATCACACATACAGACGTGCAGTTTGGTGGGTATTGATTCCACTGTGCAAGTCGGCTGACCATCGTCATTTATAAACATGGTAGCTTACATGAAGTTTCCAGTTTGTCCACCCAAGGCAGCCAGTATCAAACAGAACTAGTTGTCAACAACGTATGGCTTTAAAATGTTCTCAAGATATATTTTGTAAATCGAATTCCTGGCTTAGGGTGCAAGTGAAGTAAACATTTTTTAACGAGTCGTCTAAACGATTTACTTCTTCTATACCCCAAGGACCAAATTAATCATTAGTTTCTTAAAAACACGGGAAAGCTTCAGGATGTATCTACATCATACTCCGAAAGCCACCTAATGGTGTGTGGTGGAGGGTTCTTCTGGTACTGCTATCTGATCCCCCCTACCCTGTTCCATTAGCGAAGGGCGGTGGGAAGAATGATTGTCGGTAAGCCTCTGTACCTACTCTAATTTCTCGAATTTTCTCGTCAAGGGCACTATGCGAGATGTATGTGGGAGGAAGTAATATGTTGTCTGACTCTCCCTAGAAAATGATCTCCGAAATTCCAATAGTTAAACATCTCTGTGATGCACAACGCCTCCCTTGTATTGTCTGCCAATGAAATTCTTCAAGCTTTCCCGGCGAGGCGTTGTCATGTTGATTAATCGGGTTTCTACCGGTTATTCGCGTCTTTCCTGCACGATATTTCAACTGCGTGACTCGCAGTCTTCTTCAGATGCTGTCTGATATCAGAAACACGATTAATCAACATGATCTGTCAATGAAGTTTATGGTTACGAAGGCTTTCCCGGCGTAATAATTGATAATATTCTTCTCGGGTATGCAGCCGGATCATAACGTCTTCATGACACAAATGGGCCGCGGAAATATTGTGTCATGAAGACGTTATGATCCGGCTGCATACCCGAGAAGAATATTATCAAGTTTATGCTTACATCGGTAACGCTCTCGCGCCAACTAAATGATCCCGTGTCAGAAATGTTCAAATGTGTGTGAAATCTTATGGGACTTAACTGCTAAGGTTGTCAGTCCCTATGCTTACACTCCACTTAACCTAAATTATCCTAAGGACAAACACACACACCCATGCCCGAGGGAGGACTCGAACCTCCGCCGGGACCAGCCGCACAGGCCATGAGATCCCGTGTCGAAACGTGCTGCTTTTAGCTGAATCTTCTCCATCTCTCCTATCAGTCCTACCTGGTAAGGATCCTATCTGATGAACCATACTAAAGAAATGGTCGAACAAGCGCCTTATCAGCCAATGCCTTCGTCGATGAGTTCCTTTTCTTTAAGAGTCTTCCACGGCAAAAATGCCATGTGGAATACGATAACTCGTTTACGTAACATATACAGAAAAGCAGAAACCTGACTGAACGAGGTGGCGCAATGGTTACTAAAGTGTACTTGCATTCCGGAGGACGACGTTTCAAACACGCGTCCGGCCATCCTGATTAAGTTTTCCCGTGATTACCCTAAATCGCTTCAGGCAAATACCGGCATTGTTCCTTTGAAAGGGCACGGCCAGCTTCGTTCCCCTTCCTTCCCTAATTCGATGGGACCAAAGACCTCGGTAATTAGTCCCTTCCTCCAAATCAACCAACCAACTTGTGAACCTCAGTTTGGCATCTGCTTTTCCTGCTATTTGCTTTATATGGTCATTCCGCTTAATGAGAAGCTCAGATAGTCAGATACTAGAGACGTTAATATATCACAGGATTCTCATGAAAGTACAGTGAAAAATAATGTTAGCATAGTGCATCACAATATCGGGGGAATAAAAAACAAAGTAGATGTCCTTGTTTGGTTAGAAGATTTAGAAACTGAAGGTGGGACAGATATATTATGCCTGTCTGAACATCATATAGTAACAGATATGGAAGATAAATCTAGGTGGATATAAGCTTTCAGCAGATGTAAGTAGAGACACTATGGAGAGAGGAGGAGTTGCCATATATGTTAAAATTTATCGTACTGTGAAAAATATAGACGCAAAAAAAAAATTGTGTATAGCTACATAAAAAAAGCATGTGTCTGTGAGCTCAAACTAAATAATGGTACTTTTATGACTGTAGCTGTGTTTAGGTCCCCACTGGGAAATTTTCAGCTATTTCTGAAAAACTTGGATTCTTTGTCTGTCAGACTGAGGGAAGGAAATTATTGCTTGTGGGGATTTCTATGTAGATTTTCCGAAAGAGTCTGATACAAAGAATGACTCTGAAGTGTTACTTGACTCTTTCAATTTGACCTCAGTTATTGATTTTCCTACTCGGGTAGTACAGGTAAGCAACACTCCGATAGACAATGTTTTTAAAGACGAAGATAAATTTAATCAAATAAAAACTTTTCATGTTAAGAAAGGTCCTCCTAATCATGACGCACAGCTAATGATAGTATGTGACATAGCTCTGTACAGTAGTAATGCTAAACAGTATTCAAAAATAATGTAGTCAATTAACGATTTAATTTTTTTTTTATTGTTGGACGTGCAGCATATATTGTGTCTTATTAGGACACTACGCAGAGAGTTGGAAAATAGTGTGCTGCTCGATATCTTATTTTAGTATATAAGCATATTTAGGCTTTATTACCATCCTGACGTTGTAGATGGACGTATGTCAACTTTGAATAAAGCATTATTGCTGTCTCTAGTTATTGGTTGTAATAAAACAATAATAAATCAAAGATAAATATCTCTGAGTAAACAGCTAGCTGTCAAACTTGAATTTCTACAACTGTCGGACAGTAAAAAACATATTATAACGAATGTGCAACATTAAATTATCGAGCAACTTCAAAACGTTGCTGGAAACGATATTACAACCAACACCTACAGCCAGCAATAATGGTTTACTCAAAGTTGACATATGTCCATCCACAACATCAGAACATGTACTGATGAAGGTAATAAAGCGGAAACAAGCTTATCTACTAAAATAAAATATCAAGCAACATACTGTTTTCCAATTCTCTGGATAACATCCTACTGTGACATAATATCTGCACCAGGTCCCACAATAAAGACACTTATGGCAATATTGTCATACAAAGAAAATGGGTTTTAACAACTGCAAATTGTAGGAAAACCTGGCAACAGTTAGATTGGGATGAGGTGTACAGGGACCTGATACTAATTTAAAATTTAACCTATTTCATGATACCTTTGTGAGTATATCTGAAAACAGTTACCTTAAGAAAACAGTGAAACATAGTTGTAAGAAACCATCTTAAAAGCTGTGACTTGCTAAAGGGATAAAAATATCTTGTAAATAGGAAAGGGAAATGTACCTTGTACACACTACCGTGTATACACTAGAAGTAATGATCCAGGGATCATCAAACATTATAAAAACTACTGCACTGTATTAAGAAATTTTATTAAAAAGTCCTGAAATACGTGCATTATGTCTGAGATTAGCACCTCTGATAAATAAAATAAAAATAATTTTGAATATTAAAAGGGAAACAGAGCAGCCTAGAGTACAGGAACACTGTATTTCTATCAAACTCAGTGAAAAGCTTGTTAACAAAAAGTCAGAAGTAGAAAATACTTCGAATAATCATTTTTTAAAGTATTGCAGAGAAAATAGAATCCAGCTGTTCACTAGAAAAGAAAACCTGTACGTAGAAGAGGTATCACTTACGTAATTTCATAAAATTGAAACCCAGCCCACTTCTCCTACTGAAACTATGAAAACATTACATTCACTCAAAACCGAGTACCAACAGAGTACTGAAAGCTTCCAGAATGAAATTTTCACTCTGCAGTGAAGTGTGCGTTGATATGAAACTTCCTGGCAGATTAAAACTGTGTGCTACATCGAGACTCGAACTCGGGACCTTTGCCTTACGCACGCAAGTACTCTACCAACTTTTTTTTTTGCATGATCTACCAACTTTTTTTTAACAAAGTAACAGTACAGTACATATACAGGGTGAGTCACCTAACATTACCGCTGGATATATTTCGTAAACCACATCAAATACTGACGAATCGATTCCACAGACCGAACGTGGGGAGAGGGGCTAGTGTAATTGGTTAATACAAACCATAAAAAAATGCACGGAAGTATGTTTTTTAACACAAAACTACGTTTTTTTTAAATGGAACTCCGTTAGTTTCGTTAGCACATCTGAACATATAAACAAATACGTAATCAGTGCCGTTTGTTGCATTGTAAAATGTTAATTACATCCGGAGATATTGTAACCTAAAGTTGACACATGAGTACCACTCCTCCGCTGTTCGATGGTGTGTATCGGAGAGCACCGAATTACGTAGGGATCCAAAGGGAACGGTGATGGACCTTAGGTACAGAAGAGACTGGAACAGCACATTACGTCCACATGCTAACACCTTTTTATTGGTCTTTTTCACTGACGCAGATGTACATTACCATGAGGGGTGAGGTACACGTTCGATGGGCGTTTCATAGAACGTGGAGGACGTATAAATTGGCCAGCCCGTTCTCCTGATGTTACACCTCTGGACTTCTTTCTGTGGGGTACGTTAAAGGAGAATGTGTACCGTGATGTGCCTACAACCCCAGAGGATATGAAACAACTTATTGTGGCAGCCTGCGGCGACATTACACCAGATGTACTGCGGCGTGTACAACATTCATTACGCCAGAGATTGCAATTGTATGCAGCAAATGATGGCCATCACATTGAACATCTATTGGCCTGACATGTCGGGACACACTCTATTCCACTCCGTAATTGAAAACGGAAACCACGTGTGTACGTGTACCTCACCCCTCATGGTAATGTACATGTGCGTAAGTGAAAAAGGCCAATAAAAAGGTGTTAGCATGTGGACGTAATGTGCTGTTCCAGTCTCTTCTGCACCTAAGGTCCATCACCGTTCCCTTTGGATCCCTACGTAATTCGGTGCTCTCCGATACACACCATCGAACAGCGGAGGAGTGATACTCAAGCATCAACTTTAGGTTACAATATCTCCGGATGTAATTAACATTTTACAATGCAACAAACGGCACTGATTACTTATTTGTATATATGTTCAGATGTGCTAACAAAACTAACGGGGTTCCATTTAAAAAAACGTAGGTTTGTGTTAAAAAACATACTTCCGTGCATTTTTTTATGGTTTGTATTAACCAATTACTCTAGCCGCTCTCCTCACGTTCGGTCTATGGAATCGATTCGTCAGTATTTGATGTGGTTTCCGAAATACATCCAGCGGTAACGTTAGGTAACTCACCCTGTATATACACAATGTAACAGTTCTTAAAGGTACAATTTAAACATATACAAATGATTGTTAGTTTAAGAAAAATATTAGAAAAACATTAAATACAACAAAATATAACACATTCTGTCTTCTTTTTTTTCGATGCATGAGAACGTGGATAAGGGTGTTGCGTCATGTGAGGGGTAGGTATGGCACACCCCAACTTTGAGGGGGGTCAAGGAAGACGGTGCTGAGATAACCGGCAAAAGTTTGTCGGTAAGATGGCCTCGGGTGAGGGTGTACCAGAAATCGCGGACTGTATGTGGACCACTCTGAAAGAGGTATTCTAAAGCCTGTCCTCGAAACCAGATGAGTATATGATGCTTAGCAAGAGGGTAGTGAAATGTCAAGGGCAAGAACAAGAAATCTGGGGTTACCGTCGTTGGCGGGGCACGGAGGTAAAAGCCCACGATTCGTTTGATGAGGAGCCAAGCGTTTCGTTTTAGGGGGCACGTAAGACGGTGCGCGTCGGTGTCTTCGAGCTGACAGTCAGGGCAGAGTGGGGAGGTGGCCAGTCCTATGCGATAAAGTCGACTATTAGTCGGCGATTTGCCATAGACTAAAACATACCAGAGTGCAGACACAGACGATGGTAAAAAGGGTGCATGCACACATCCCCAAACCGTTCGCCAGTTAATGTCAGGGTGCTGTAGCACCATGGGGTAGCAAGGGTTGGACAGCATAAACAAACGATAATAGTCGTTTGTAGGGGGAGGACGAGTGACTGGAAGATCGGCCCGAACCTATCTGAGTTCTATGAAACAATTGGCGACATGGCACAATAATGGAGAAATAGGTGCCACATTGATCGGTGGATCGAGAGAAGCTGGTCGGAGGATATCTAACAGACTGCGTGTTAAGGACGGGACCGGCCCCTGCCAGTGCCGCAACAGTGTGTGGACAAAGAGTGCAGAAGATCGTGCCCGCACGTTGACGAGTCCGAGGTCACCTTTTGCAGGAGGCAGTGTTAGAGTGTTTCAGCGGACTTTGAAAAGTGCCCCTGCTGACACGAAATATCCAAGGGCTGATTGGATGCGGCGGCCAAGGAGTAACGGCACTGGGAGGATCTGGGCGATGTGTACTAGTTTAGGGGCGACATACATGTTGACATAGGATACACGTTGGAGTTGGTTTAAGTTACGGTGCACTTGACCGCGAACATGGTGCCGAATCGGCTGCAAAATCCGCCGGTAAACGAGGGCCACTGTGTGGTTTGTGGAGCTCGTAAATTCGATACCCAAGTAACGAAGGGTAGTACTGACTGGGAGTGAGGTCGGCACCAAAACCGGGAGGCCACGCCTAATGTGCATCATAGTCGATTTGCGGACATTAAGAATGCTGCCCGAAATACGTCCATACTGGTGGATCTATTGCATGGCGTCATTGAGTTCCGTGGAGGAGAAGGTGAGAAAGAGGAGGTCGTCCGCATAAGCCCTGCAGTGAAAGGTGCAGTCACGTAAAGTCAGACCCTGTAGTCTAGAGGTAAGACCAGTGATGAGGGGCTCAAGTGCAATGCATATAGTAAAGTAGACATAGGGCATCCTTGACGTACAGAGCGACGTATAGGAATCGGTCCTACAAGCCTCCCATTGACTTGTACCATCGAAACCGCGGGAAGTAGAAACTGGTGAATGGCATCGATAAAGAGTAATGGGAATCGCATACATGTCGCCACCATGAGGAGGAATGGGTGCCGAACGCGGTCAAAGGCACTCGTGAAATCGATGGATACCAGCGCTGTACGAAGGTGATAAATTACCGCCAGCGCGATGAGGTCACGGCGTTCTCCTAGGGTTGTTTGTAGGGTGGACCCACAACCCCGTGCTGTCTGCTGTGGTGAAAGGACCGTAGGTAAGGTATACGCGCTGCTAAGAAGCGTGCATAGATTTTATAGTCTGCATTCATTAATGTAAACTATGTCTGCAATCACCTCTCTTGCGGTGACTGCAGACATAATGGTCGTTGACTCCACTACGGTGAGGGTCCGATCACAAGGAGGATGGAGATCATCAGGAATTGGCGTTGCCATCGGTTCGTAGTCATAAAATTGGCAATAATGCTCAGCAAAGGCAAGACACCACTGTCGCCTGTGTTGTGTGAAGGTCGTAATGTTGGGGACGAAAAGTCGACGTCGACGACGATGGTCGGATACGGCATGGATTGTGAATGGCGTTTCGTCGTAGAGGAGGTCCTGTCGTTGGGAACGTACCACGCCACCATACAGTCGTGCACGTTGGAGAGAGAGGAGACGAGCTTCAGTATGCTGTCGTTCCCTATGGATTTCAGGTGATGGAGAGAGAGCATTGAGCTCACGGAGGTCGGGGTAGTGAAAATTTGTGGTGTCTCGATGCCACGCTGCTGCTTTCTTGCCACATTGCATGAAGACCTTTCTGATCGCAGGTTTGGCACATTTGAGCCACCAATGGAATGTGAATGTGTACTGCGGGAGGCGTCTTTCGCAAGACGTCCATTTAGTGGCAGAACATTGTCAGCAGTGTGGATAATTAAGGAAGGAGACATTAAGCTTCCAGTAACCTCTGAGGTGGCAAAGCCAGGGAGCTAATGACAGCGCAATGGTTCGAAAATACAAGTGGCCATCGTTCTGCTTGGAAGACTTCGTTGCCAAAGTGGGCAGAGACATAAAATCGGTCCAGTCTGCTCACAGAATGTACTGTATAATGGATAAAATCTGAGATATTGCCATGAATTTTCAGTCAAACATCCACTAGATGAAAATCTTCCATTAATGATGATGGTGATGTTTGGTTTGTGGGGCGCTCAACTGTGCAGTTATCAGTGCCCGTACAATTTCCCAACCTTTGCTCAGCCCAATTTCGCCACTTTCCTGGATGATGATGAAATGATGAGGACAACGCAAACAGCCAGTCATCTCGAGCCAGGTGAAAATCCCTGACCCCGCCAGGAATCGAACCCGGGACCCCGTGCTCGGGAAGCGAGAACGCAACCGCGAGATCACGAGCTGCAGACGAAAATCTTCGATTAAGGTGAGCAGCACCGGGCATGGAGAATAACCAGGCATTTGGTCCTGCGAATGGAGGACGCAGTTGAAATTGCCTCCCTTGATAAGACGATCATAGCGCACAGAAAACAGGGGCGCCACGTCATGTCCGAAAAAAGTGGACCGCTGCCGACGGTTCGTGGAGCCAGATGGAGCGTAGATATTGATGACGCGCGAGTCGAAGATGGTAATAGCCATGACCCTACCAGAGGGTAGGACTGTCGTGTCCGTGAGTGGGATTCCTTCGCGTATGTAGAAAGCCACTCCACGCCCTGATTGATCACATGTGGATGTGTATGGGTCATAGCCGTAGACCGGTGGTAATGTGACAACGCGAACTTCCTGAAGATGGGCGACGTCGACGTCAGAGGCCCGAAACATGTCACATAGGAGCTGCAGCTTGAGTACAGTGCCGATCATGTTGTTGTTCAATGTGATGAACCGGTATGTTTGTTTCAGTAGTGGTGGATGCGTATCTACCATCACCAAGGGGAGTATGAGGAGGCACCGATGGGAAGTTCTGTCCCATATGCTACAGTGCCTCGCTTTTGTTGTTAACAGGTAGCCTCATCCGTTGGAGGCAACTCATCTGGAGGAGGGGGCGGACCTTCGTCAACATCTTCGGCCCATGCTCCTGCGCCTTGGGTCTGTCCAATGTCCATGGGAATTGCATCACGGTGAGAGAGATCTGGAGCTGTCGGCGGGGAGATAGGCGTCTCAACCTGCGCACCGATCGTTTCATTGTGCATGGCGACCTCTATAGTGGTCCCGTAATGTGAAACGCCTTGTTCATCGTGAAAGCTGTCCGCCGACCTCTGCGTGGAAATATCCACTGGTTGGGTGTCGTCTTCGTCGTCTTGGGTGGCGACGTTTTCGCCTATGTGACGACCATTGTTTGTGCACATGTTCCTCAGTGTCGGATGACAGCAAGGAGGAGCATCGACCTGGTTCGAAGGTGTCGGTGGGTACAATGAAATTTTTCAGACAGGTATTATGAAGAAGCACTGGTCTCCTCAGCATCCGGTGCAGGAGCCAGTTTGGTGGCAATTTTATCAGCTGGGACGTCTGCACTGTCCCGTAGGTGAATAGGACAGTGTGAAGTGCCGATCGGAGGGACTGGGCGACAGGCTGGGTGCCTATTATGTATCTTTCCGCCATTGTGCCAGTCGTTTCGGTACTCAAAAGCACCGAACGGTCTAGTACTCGAATTAGAGCCCCTGCATTATTCAGTATGCATTTCGGAAGCGATACCGTTCGGGACTAGATAACCGAAGCGCTGTTGTCGGTTCTCGTCGTGCCAGCCAATCAAAAGCAAGCGACCGCAGATCCGCGCATGCGCACTGCTGCGCGCACAGCGCCACGAACACAAAGCGACTAGCAGACGACACAGGCGCGCTATTTTTCGAAGTACCGAAAATAGGGTTTACGTTGCCATAATGCATGACGCCGCTTTCCATCGAGCTGACGTGTCCGGCTTCATCGCTCTTGCCTCCTACATAACAGTATCAGGCACAGTGTATCCATTTCCATGATTCTCAGCTGAAATGCCTAGAAATCTTTACAGTTCCCCTGACCGCATGTTTCCATGCATGCATAATAACGATAGCGTATTTGACGGTATTCTGCAGATTTTCGTAAATACCGCATTATGTCATCTTATTCTCATTCACACTGACATCGTGTCTTCGATTTTACGTTTTGGAAAATGAGCTAGGAGTATTGTGTAGTACCACATTGTACTAATACAGCTATAAAAACACCCGAAAAATTGATTTTGAGAGTTTCAAAGAATAAGAAGATAAACAGAATGTGGTTCTAACTCGCTCCTAGAGATCCAAATGATTAAGTAGTCTACTTCCCTATATGATAGGTCAACGATTTGGGTCTTAAAAACAAAATTGGAAAAACGCATTTTCGAGAGTCCCTGCAGTTCGTCGAAGTTTATAACAGGCATCTCATGAATGAAAATGTTTCGTGTATGATGCTACAGTCTAAAAATATTACGGCGGAGATCTTTTATCTCCGTCTACTGTTGATGAGGATTCGAACGCAGATAAATACTTGTGACAAGCAAGATTATGAAGATGCTAGTTACATTCCCAGTAATTTAAGTTGTTCTCTTAGATTCCTGTCTAACCTCATACTCTGAAATCACTACATATTCGGAAAAATGGTGAATTATTTCTGAAAAGAAAAAATATAAAGTTCACTGTCGGTTGTTTCACTCACAGCAATTTCATATTTCGTTTTTTAACCACAGAAATCGTGAAATCACTAAAGTGGAAGTGCGCTCTTACATGTAAGTAGTAACGAATATTGCAGAAAAATCTTAAGGTACATGAATAACAATGTCTCAGAACATGTTGCATATATGAAGAGGAAAAAAAATTATATGCACCGATCCGTGCGCGAATTCTCGTACTATTGCGTAACGTAGGCTGATTTCGTTGTCAAACGGTGCTGCGTATGCGTGTTAGTTTGGAAGGTTTCCAATATCAGGATTCACATAATTGCTTTCCATTGTTACTTGAAGTTGTAAACACGTTTCGATGATAACTAAACCATTTGTAGGGAAAAGTACACAAAGTCACTAGTAACGCCAGCTCATACTCATGCAACATACGTAAGGAGAGCCGATATCTTGATATTTAATGATCTTTAAATTCTTATTTGCATAAAAATAACACGTATTTTGAGAGAATATTGACCGAAGAGGTTTTTTTTTATGTAATCATTCACAGTAACAACCTAACCTAACCATATTTCTAACAAAGGAAAATAGTTTATTATGAACTCACTTTCGAACCGGATGCGTCCTCTGGTGGTTCTTTAGTAACACAATCACTAAATCCAAAGCTAAAACCGTTAAATATGTTTAAAATAACAAATTATAGGTATACATAAATCGACAGGGCCACACCGAAATCCAAAACCTCTCGGTACAATTGTTGTAAAATCGGTGGGAGAACCGTTCGGCAACAGGTCGCAGAAGCTTCCTGAATAGGATATTTGGATAAAGAACCGAAAATGACGTCACTACCGAGACTAACCTACTACACCGATAGGTATGAACGATACAGAATAGGGCCCCTGGACGAAACTTGTAACGCCGGAAGTGCATATCCTCCTATTTCCATCTATTGTACTATAAATTTGTTTTCCTTATTTTTGTTACCTGGATATATGACATTTCTGTGTCTTTGCATATTGTAATTGTTTTACTATTTGTATAGATATATATTTATGCATTTATGTCGATGTATAATTGGTTTGTTTCGTAAATATTATTTGTATTTTTACGCTGGGTCTTGCCTAGGGAAGACTGCTATCGAACGATTACGTCGATAGGTCGTGTGAAGAACCAAAGTGTTTAGGATCTTTGGTAGTGTTAACTCTGCCGCGTGGAGCGCGGGCTGAGCAGAGAGAGTCTGGCTGGAGTAGCGAGTGGAGCAGGTGTGTTGTGTGAAGCTCCCGCGAGTTGCCGCGCTTTTGGGGTTTGGCAGCAAGTAATTGCACTCGACTTGCGATGATAGTTTCTGACATGGTGTCGCGGACGGGAAGCATTAGCTGGCGCACATCAAGAGCCCGTTTCGTCTGGTGACCGTGTCGAGAAGAAGGCGCGCCAACATCCAGCTTCTGCAACAGCGACGGCCGACAATGAGTGACTGTCGCCACCTCCTCGGTCGATGGCTTCAAACCTTCAATCAACCAACAAGGAAGACTGGAAGCACGTAAAGTTTTAGAACTGTATGGCAGACCTCAGCTTTTCAAACTTTTAAAATTGTTGCATCACAAAATTACAGCAACTTAGCATGTACATTTGTTGCTCATTGTTCCAATTGCATTGCCAAGCAGGGTCCCTTCCTTTTCCGGAATGAACCCGAGTGTCGTTGAAATTCAAACGAAAGCATCATTCCACTTCACTACTTTAATTTCAAAGTTCAGTTAAAGTATTCATAGCTGGCTACAATATTCAGATTACACAAGCACAATTTAAGAGTGCGAGTTTTGTTACCGTATTTTAGCTTACCTGTGACTGCAACTCAGCTTGGTACATACTAAATTTTACTATTGTTAATTGTTCAGAATCATTTAATTCAAGTTCAAAGTTAAATCTCTTATTTCTAAATTGCGAAGATTCAAGTAGCTTTTGAAATGATTGTTGAGGTAGTCCAAGACTAACCGTATTTTACTGAATTTCGATGTGCTTCAGAAAGAAAGCTCACTATTAACTTCAGTCACTAAATTAACTTTCGATTTTCCGGTTTTATTAATTATTTTGCTAAATTAAGTCAGAGTGTACCGAAATTTATTACTTCTGACAAACTTTCAGTTTTCACACTACACTTGTCAACCTTCAGTTGCCACGCTTCTAGTGCAAATTATATGTGTATCTTTTTCAGTTACTATAGTAATTGTCCTTAGGACTGGCGACCGTAATTTCCCTCAAATCTCAAATATCTAATTACCGCTAGTTAATTGTTAACGTAACGGCCGCACATTTACTTTCTTTATTAACTTTACCCCTATTTCAAAATTAATTTCCGCCAGTTTCATTAGCATTTTTCCTTTCATTTAGATGTAACCCTTTCCTCCCTCTTTACCGACAAATTAACCTCGATGACGATTGCTTTTCCCAAATTTCCATTAGGTACACGCGGTTTAATTTTTCACTCTCATTAAGATCGATAAGAGAGGGGGAGGTTACAAACTGTAGACATGGCGAGAGCCATTGCGTAAGTGACTGGTAGGGCGGTCATCATGGGTGTGACGGGCGCTTCCGACAACGGGAGCTGCGAGACATGTCGTTTAATGCATTCAGACCGTAAATGACCTTCTTTCCCGCAACCGGAACAGGTGCGAGGTTGGCCGTCGTACATTATAATGGCACGGCAGCCTCCGATACGTAGATAGGAAGGCACGTCTGCAACTCGATGCGGACCTGTCTGACACCGTTTAAAACTTGACATGTTTGAATTTGTACCCATAGTTCGGCGACATGTTCCAGAACGTTTCCATAGGGACGGAGCGCCGCGATGACGACGTCTGCAGGTAGTTCGAACGGCAGTTCGAAGATCCTTACCGTTCTTGTGCCGAGACCTGCGTGATCGACAGTAAAGGGTCGACGTTGCAGTCGGAATGACAGAAACACAGTCCATGTTTTGCCTTTTGAAGCACCTTGTCGCACGCCGCCTGGTTGGTAATTTTGAACTATACGGTGGTACTGCTAACTATGGACAGGTGGATACCAATTAGATCCGTTGGTGGTATTTTAACTTCATTGCGAATAAATCGTTACACCTACAGGTTGGGCGAAGTCTGAACAAAAGTTGAAACGTAATGTCTTCTTCCGATAGTTGTACGTTGTGGTGGTCTAGAAGGAAAACGGCACTTAACAGCGGCCGAAGTAAACACAAACACACGGTGCGCGCCTTGCCTGCAGCGCTCTGGCGCGTGACCGCCTCGCAGCACTGCCGGCGGCAGACTGCTCTACCAACTGAGCTATCTAAACACAACTGACGACCAGTCTTCACAGCTCTGGAAGGTAGGGGACGAAGTACCCGCGGATTTGAAGCTGTGAAGAGAATTAAAAAAATATAGGCCAGCATTGCACGAAGCTGTGCCGAAAATTTTTTACGTAAGAGCAGATATATTCGCAGTTTTTATTGAGGTAAGAATTTTTCCTTTTTTTATTCAGAATACAGGGCCGAGGCGCAGCGCTGCTGTCGTCATAAAATTTACCAGGTTACTGAATTTTTTTAAATTATTTCCGGGTTTAGGAATTGAATTTTGTGGTTACATTAAATGTGAATGCATTTCTGCACAGAGATTATAAATGGGAGCCAATTTTGTTCAGAGGTTACAATATATAAAATTCATTTAGTTATTATTTTTGTGCGGAGGTTACACTTGGTTCATGGTTTCTAATTTAAATAATTCTGTGTGGAGGTTACAAGGTATACTGGCATTGTGGTCTGAAAATCACATTAAACATGATATTCCTTCTCTACCAAGTAGACGTTAGGTGGAACTACAATAAAGTAAGGAGTGGCGACATGTAGGACCTCTATCACCAGTAACCTTTCTTATACTAGTTATTTATTTCTAGTGACGAAACAAACCCTGTGTATGGTCACAGCACACTTATTCCATCTTTTATTTGAGCTTCTGTATGTCGATAAAATTGGTTCTGAACTGGGAATGCAACTCAGACCGCCCTTAACGCGGAATTTGATCCCTTCGTGACAATACAGCTCGACTGCAACTTGTTGTTTGTTCAAAACTGCAGATTCCTAAACATCTCCACATATTGCGCATGAATGGGTTGGAATCCTGGCCCAGTACTAAACTTTTCACTATGTATTATCAAGCTCTAGGCATGAGAACCCCTATCTGCTGGTGGATAATAATTTTTATTTTTAATGCATTTTCATTCGTTGTCAACACTAACACGATATCTGACGTTTTTGACTCCCAGTGAGACACAGAACTATTTGCGAGATCACTGTAAGTTCAACGATGTTATTCCAAGCTGCTGGTGGAGAAAAATTCGGTAAGTATCGTCTCTTTGTGTGTAGTCAACAACGATATGTTTGGGGTTCGATTCTCAGTCAGCACTGAACACTTCGTCATATTATTTCTAGTTCAAACATGCTCACATGTCGCTGCTGGTGTAACAAACCCATACTTAACGTTCTTTTTCTCTAGAATATAATAGCGATACGTGCCGGGTTGGAGTATTGGAAAGGAAACATTAATGTTTCGTCTCGTCATTTCATTTAATACATCTAGCTACTGCCTAGAAAATCCGATACGTCAAAGTTGATTGTGGTTCGATAACAATCCGATTAGGTTCTGGGTTCGAATCCCTGTCCAACACAAAGCTTTACCTCACTGCATTTCAAGTAAGTTACTTGTGAAGAAGCAGTATTTAACATTTCTCGTAGTTCGTTAACAGGGACAATAGATGCTGGGTAGGAATTCGCGTCCTTTAAAAATGTTACGTTAAGTAATTTAAAGTTGATATTTGTTAACTGATACTGTCTAAAATCTAGGTATATCACTCTCTTTATGCCTAGTCAGGAATGACTTAATTTCCGTCAGTGACGAAATCTTAGTTTGCATGACCTGGGTTTGAATCCATATGCAGAACGAGTCGGTTCGTCGTGTCATTAGAAGTTCATACATATTCTCAACTAGCTGCTCGTGAATAACGTAAATTTTTAATGACTTTTGTGTGAAATAACAAGTATGGTATGTTACTTTGAAGAGAAAATCATGAATACGACGAACTTACTACGTGCATTACCTATCTGACGTAATAATGAGAGTGCTAACATTTCAGGTATGTCAGTTATTGCAGTAAATGCGAGCTTACAAGCCTTAAGGACAGTCGTATGTGTGATGAGGTGTTCCCTGATATTTATAGTACCGTGGTATTACTTTACGTCCTGAGTTATTGCGATACAGAACAGTGTTTTCTAGTGGTGACTTGTTGGAACCATTTTCAATAGTCAAACGACTGTATCAAGGAGCGATTAGAGGACCTGCTAGACAGCTGCGTTATGTGGGTTGCTTGGGAATCAGGCGAAATGCAATCCAGGTCGTTCGGATACTTTTGATCATGACTGTACTTCGTTAATAATCCGATTAGGTTCAAAAAATGGCTCTGAGCACTATGGGACTTAACAGCTGTGGTCATCAGTCCCCTAGAACTTAGAACTACTTAAACCTAACTAACCTAAGCACATCACACACATCCATGCCCGAGGCAGGATTCGAACCTGCGACCGTAGCAGTCGCACGGTTCCGGCTGTGCGCCTAGAACCGCTAGACCACCGCGGCCGGCTCCATTAGGTGCTGGGTTCGCATCCTTGTCACAAGCTTTATATGGTGGCATTTCAATTTTAAACATGAGCATACCTTGTTGCTTGATAATGACACCATATTAAACGTCGTTGGGGGTAGTTCCCAGGATGGTAACTGTTATGACAGGATTCCCAGTTCAGTACAAGCATTATCGTCATTTATTTTCAGGATCTGAATTGATAACTGATACTGGTGCAAACGTCTATACTTCACGTCTGTTTATGCCTAGTGATCCAGTCTCAATAAGGCACAAACAAAGCTTAGCTTAGTTAGCAATGGCTATAGGTGCTGGGTTTGAATCCAGGTCCAGAACGACGACGTTGGTCATGTCATTTAAAGTTCAAATTTGTGTATGCAGAGCTGTTGATGTGTTACGAGAACAATGATATTACTGGTAATTCACTGTTAATGTTGAGATTTCCTTAGAGTTCTTGTTGCCGTTAATCGCGTTTTTCTACTGGTTCGTCCAATATCCAGTTTCCAGAGCCACTCGCCGTTGAGCGACCTTCAGCATGTGGATGGAAAACCTTTTAGAGAGTGAAAAACTTTTTTCCAATTGCCGTACAGCTTCGTAACTCCATATATTGTCTCAAGTATTTAATTTTGACTAAGGATTACTGTACGATATATGTAAAATAATCCGTTTTCTCAGATCTTTTGGAATGTCACTTGTTGTAATTAAGGTTAGTTTATGAATGTTATGGGTTGTCTCATCAGAAAGAACATGACTTCTAAAATGTTTTGTATGACGATATTAGTTGACGCTTTTTTATGGTTGTAGGTGTTACGTTATTCAGCCTAGCAGCAATTGCCTTGTGGTCGCTAATCCCTGTATTCGTCACAACACTCACTATTTTTCCAGGATTATTTGTTGCTAAAAGGTCAAGTACGCTTTCGCAACCATTTACGTTTCGAGTGGGCTCATGAACTAATTGTTCAAAGTAATTTTCTGAGAAAGCATTCAGTACAATTTCGGATGATGTTTTATGCCTGCCGCCGGCTTTAAGCGTATAATTTTTCCAGCATATCGAGGGTAGATTGAAGTCACCACCAACTATAATTGTATGAGCGGGGTACTTATTTGAAATGAGACTCAAGTTTTCTTTGAACTGTTCAGAAACTATGTATTTTGTGTCGGGGGGTCGATAAAACGAGTCAATTAATAGTTTAGTCCGGTTGTTAGGTATAACCTCTACCCATACTATTTCACATGAACTATCTACTTCAATTTCGCTACAAGGCGAACTACCTCTGACAGCAGTAAATACTCAACCACCAACTGTATTTAATCTAGCCTTTCTGAACGCTGTTAGATCGTTTGAAAAAATTTCAGCTGAACTTATTTCCGGGCTTAGCCAGCTCTGTGTACCTACAACTATTTGAGCTTCAGTGCTTTCTATTAGGGCTTGGAGCTCTGATTCTTTCCCATCACAGCTACGACAATTTACAACTACAATATCAATCGTTTCTACAACTACTTTACTGTGTTTTACCTGCCCACTTTCTGACGGACGCCCCTTCTGTGGTTCCCTGAGACCCTCCAACCTAAAAAACCGCCCAGTCCCTTCCACACAGCCGCCGCTACCCGTGTAGCCGCCTCCTGTATGTAGTGGACTCCTGACCTATTAAGCGGAACGCGGAAACCCACCACCCGATGGCGTAAGTCAAGGAATCTGCAGCCTACGAACGAACGAAAAAAGAAAAAACTGCAGAACACAACTGTGAATCGAACACACGTGTTCCTCTTGAGAGGCATATACTTTGGTCGCTACGCCAGCAGGGCTTTCATAGCTCGGCACTATAGTTATGGGTACATAAGCGGTAGTCGAAAAAGTTTCTATCCTCGGTTTCTAGGAAAATATGCGTTTGCGGACCGCATATATGTTGACAAAAAATACTCATGAATGCATTACGGGAACAGCAGTGATCAATGTCTTGTAAATAATTACTATTAAAAACAGTCTTGATCACGATTTATTTAACAAGGTGACCGGTTTCGACCACTACTGTGGTCATCTTCAGACCATTGAGTAGGAACCCCTTTCTGTTGTGATTCTCCAACAGAAAGGGGTTCCTACTCAATGGTCTGAAGATGGCCACAGTAGTGGTCGAAACCGGTCACTTTGTTAAATAAATCGTGATCAAGACTGTTTTTAATAGTAATTATGAAAAATACTCAGTTTTCATTTACCTATGGATCCCGTCTATTCTGAGTCGATTGGATGTCATGAGCCTTAGGGGCAATTTTATCAAAAATGGAGGAGCGGAGGGGGCTGTTGAATTAAAATATCTTAGCGTCTTTCATTATTGGTTGCATACAAGCGGCTTGCCAAATATGAGCCGAATCAGTTGGCCAAATCTGATGCTTTCCCTATGTAAATAGCACCAAAGTAGCACAATGAATTATAAACATCAATTTCCTTCGGAATGACAGAAAAACTTAAAAATAACACTTTTTCCAATACAAAAATGGGAAAGGTAGCTCAGGCTGAGCAGATCAGCATTCCCCAAAGACATGTCACGAAAATAAACCTGAATAATTAGTCATAACAAATTCCTCTAAAGAAAATGAGTTGTAAGCAAACCTCATTGTTCCTTGAACACTCAGTCCCTCCGTCATTATATTTACATAAAGCACTTTTTTCTGTAAAGACAATTCTAAATAAATCTACCTCAAACCGAGTGGGAAATCTTGGGACATAGAAGGCACGAAGCCAAAATACGGAGCGGTCCATATGACTGAAATCGCCCCTCTAAAACAAAAAGAGGTGGATAAACAGAAATTTATAGTCAAGTGGTGTGAGACGGGAGGGAGATACACACTGTGAGGTTATATTACCAACAAGGCAGCTATTTTAGAAACCGTCATCTTGGATGCAACTCGTAATTTTCAAATAGAAAGGGGTTTATGTTAAACATCAAATACATAGAGAATAACATGAGAAAAACAATGCTGCTTTTCGTCTGAGCATCACTTTAATCATTCTCGAGTTATAGATGATTTTTATTCCTTACAGGTGACGTGAAAGCTGCTGGTGTCAGCACAAGCCGAACGCACTGAGAACGTCACGATATCAGGAGAGTGAAGTAGCCATGTTATCGCAGAGGATGTCAACCAACGCCATCCAGACAGATCGCCCATTACCCATAATGTGGTCAGCTGAGTGGTCAGCGAGACAGAATGTCAATCCTAAGGGCCCGGGTTCGATTCCCGGCTGGGTCGTAAATTTTCTCGGCTCAAGGACTGGGGCTGTTGTGATGTCCTAATCATCGTCATTTCATCCCCATCAACGCGCAAGTCGCCGAAGTGGCGTCAAATCGAAAGACTTGCACACGGCAAACGGTCTACTCGACGGGAGGCCCTAGTCACGCGACATTTACATTATTTACCCATAATGTGGTGGGGTATCTTCTCGAAAAGTTCTTTGAACCTGTATCTGTCTTAGACAAACGGAAAACTGACGACTGAAAACGGATATGGATGAAACAACGTCAAACGCTGTCCTGGCATCACCCAGTAACTATTCAGAGCACTGTGCTTGCATACTGGCCCCACACAAAAAGCATCTTTATGAAACGCAAATGTTACAACATCTCATCGGTGAGAATACATGTCGTTTGGTTCAGTTTGCAGAAGGGGTCACACACAAGCTGAACCAAAGCTGTAGTTTCCCCTATGACGTAATTTTACGGATGAAGTTAATTTATATGTGAACGGAGACGCGGGGTTCTCCAAGTTTTGGGCCCCACTATCAGCAGATCATTATCTCTAGCTGTTAAACCATGAGCTGCCGTCGCTGTTGTCTGAAGATGTGACATTAAGGGCCTTCTTTCTGCACGACGGTGCCCCACGTTATTACGGGCTACCTGTCTGGGAATATCCTGATACCCATTTTCCTGTAGAGGTCCAATGGAGTGACCACCCATTCCCCAGATTTGAGTCCATTACACTTTAATTTGTGGAGGGATCTGTGAGGGTCATTGTGTATGCTGTGAAGACCAGAAACATTGTGCATCTCAGGGAACGGATTTTTTATGCTTGTGCTCGTACTTCAGAACATGGACAACATGTTGACCTCGTTCTGTAGCTTTCATATATTATCACCAGCATTTGTCTTGATGTGTACAAAATGTGAGATAACTCGAGAATGAATAAAGCTATACTTAAATAAAAGGCACCGTTGCTTTCCTCGTGTAAACATCTGTATGTACGATATGTCACAGTCACCTTTTCCACTTGCAAACTACGAGTTGCGTCCAAGATGGCAGCTTTCCAAATGACAGACATGTTGGTGACATAGCCTGACAGGTTTTCCTTCTCTTCCATCTCATACTAATTGACTTTAAATATCTGTTTATCCACGTGTTTTTGATGGGTAGGCCACCCTTTAGTTTCAGGACCTACTGGGCCTGCATTTCTTGGTTACCTGCTTCTCTGCTGCTTGACTAAAGGGGTGGATCAGTTGATAGAACCTTAGAGGGAGACGAAGGCTTGAATAAAGTAAGAAGGTTAGAATGAACACAGACTGCAGTAGTTACATAAAGATTAAGAGGGTTGTGCAGAATACACTTTCATAGAGGTCCGCACCAAAGCAGTCTTTGGGATGAAGACCACAACCATAACAACAAGTGGGTCAATAAACATATTTTAAATTATACCAGTAGTCAGTGTCAAACATTCATCTCTGACAGTGAAAAACTTGATTCTATATAGACTATGTTCATTGTACATACACCTTAGACAAGTCTGTGCCGAGGAAAGCTATGCGTGTTGGGAAACATGCACCATGGTTCAGCAACTGTGTTAATAAGTTGTTCCAAAAACGAAGAATAGTCTGTCATAAATTTTAATGTAGCTAAAGCATTGTTGACAAACAAAAACCAAACGAAACCCAAATGGGCATAAGGAGAGCACTGTGTTAGCAGTTCAACGAATTTGAATATTCTGTCTACCAATCTGACAAGAATCCTAAAAAGTTTTGATCCTAACGATAAGTCAGGAAAGAGATCAAAACTATTAATCCAGTCGTTCATTGATCATACCAGCTCTGAGAAAGAGAATGACAGAAAGAAGGTCAAAATATTAAATTCCGCAACTTTCCACTGAGGAAAACCGTACTACGGTTCATCCTTTCGCAAGAACACCAAAAAGACAAATATCATAGTAATGTTTTTTTATTTGCTTCATTAAAAATGGTGGATGAAGTTCTGCGACTGTAAAAACAATGGAAAACTACGTTTGATCCCACCACAGGAAACGTAAATAAACACCAGGAAGGTAATGTTCAGAAAAGCCCGTAATAAGACCCCAGCGAGACACAGCAGGATAACTAAATGAAATCATGGAGAAAATACCTGTAAAGATGCTGTTGAGAAAGGGACAAATAAGCGTGACTGGATGACGACTTAGAAATAATACGTGACCCAGCCACTCTGTGACACATTAAGATTGCACACCAACTATTTTGGGAAGAATTCCGAACACCGCAAAAATTTTAAGTCACGAGCAGCACTCGCCTCGTTATCAGTTAAAATAGAGGGAGATCCTGTGGGAGACACAGTTCAACCCTCAGGTCGTCGTATAAAACGCACTCACTTAAAACATGTCGTACTGACAGCTGTGTACCGCATCTCTGACATACTGGGGGTTCCCCCCGACGTAAGAGGAAGCCGTGTATCAGTGGGCAATGTCCCACTCTAAGGCGAGTAAGGGCTACTTCTTCACACCGTCGCGAGCGGAAGGAGGTGATCCATGGTCGCACTGAAGTCTTGATGGAACGTAGTTTATTGTTCCTCACTTTCAGCCACTGGGACTCTCACCAACATATGGCCTTCCTGGTCACAAATTAAGTGACAGCCCGCAGAGGGACTGAACAGCTGGCAGGAGGAAGGGATGGTTCAAATGGCTCTGAGCACTATGGGACTTAACAGCTATGGTCATCAGTCCCCTACAACTTAGAACTACTTAAACCTAACTAACCTAAGGACAGCACATAACACCCAGCCATCACGAGGCAGAGAAAATCCCTGACCCCGCCGGGAATCGAACCCGGGAACCCGGGCGTGGGAAGCGAGAACGCTACCGCACGACCACGAGATGCGGGCGGAGGAAGGGAGCAAGCCTCCTTAGCAGCAGCATCGGCGAGTTCGTTTCCCTGGATGCCTATGTGCCCTGGAACCCAGCAAAAAATGATTTCCTCGTTTTGCCTGTGCAAGAGAAGGAGAGCGTCCTGCACTTGTTGCACCATCCGATCTGCTGGGTACATCTGTCCAACAGTGAGAAGGGCACTTTGAGAATCAGAGCAGATAATAAATTTTTTGTCACGGCGCCGTCTGATCTGCTCCATTGCCCTCAGGATAGCAAACAATTCCGCGTAATAAACTGAAAACTGGTCTGGAAGTCCTATCCTGAGGATAGTGTCGGGGAACACGACAGATCAACCGAAAACATCTCCCTTCTTAGAACCATCCGTGTAGGCGGTAATAAAATATGGGTGGCTAAGTAACATTTCATTAAATTTAATTCTAAAAACATGGTCTGGGGTACAATTCTTCTTATAAGCAGTCAGTTCTAAAAGAAATCTAGGCCTTGGTAGTAGCCAGGGGTATGCCCTACTCCACCCCTGGCTTTGGACCTTAATGCCCTCCACCTGTAATAATTCAAGGCTCTCCCTTGCACGGATACCAAATGCCGTGTTGCGTGGCGGCTGAACAACGTAACTGGATGCTGGCGACGTAAGAACGGACAAAGCCCTATATGGTTGGCGTACCATGAGAAGAAGACGTCGAATAGACCGCGGAGGCTCACCAGCCTCTGCACACAAACTAACAGGGCTCGTGCGATAGGCCTCTTAACAGCTTAATACCCTCGTGGTGAACTGCATCCAGCATTTTAAGGTAGGAAGACCTTGCTGACCCATAAATCTGGCATCCGTATTCAAGCTGGGGTCACACGAAGGCCTTATAAAGTTGGAGCAGACGTGCCCTGTCGGCTCCCCAAGACCTATGACTGACACATTTAAGGATGTTTAAGGCCTTGAGACATCTCAGTTTCAGTTCTTTAAGGTGTGGCAACCATGTTAACTTCTCATCAAAGATAAGACCCAGATACTTCACCTTTTCCTTAAAAGCGTGATCAGTGTCGCAAATTAAACAGAGAGCGGGAACGATTAAAAGCAACACAAACTGTTTTCTGTAATGAGAATTTAAAGCCTGTGGTGCGAGACCATTCCTCCAACCGTCTGATTGTCAGCTGCAATTGCCGAGTATCCGTGGCGAGGCTGGAGGATGCACAGAAGATGGATAAGTCATCCACAAATACGGAACATAGTACTGGATGTCGCACTGTCGTTGTAATACTACTGACTGCGATGGCAAAAGCCGTAACACTTAAAACACTCCCTTGACGGACACCATTCTCCTGATTAAAACGGTCAGATAATACATTTCCAACCCTGTATCTAAAATATCTGTCCGAGAGAAAGGGCTGTATGAAGGTCGGTAGACGTCCACGGAATCCCCACTGATGGAGCTCCGACAAAATATTATGCCTCCAGGTAGTATCGTAGCCTTTTTCCAAATCTAAGAAAACACCGATAAGGTGTTGCTTACGAAGGAAAGCTTGTTAAATTCCAGCTTCGAGAAGTGTCGGGTTATAAAGAGTGGAGCGATACATCCTGAATCCACACTGGGAGGGACTGAGTAGGGACCTGATTTCCAGAACCCACATTAGGCGCCGATTGACCATACGCTCCAGTGTCTTTCCTAAGCAGCTTGTCAGACTAATACTACGATAACTAGCAGGGTCTGTCCGATCCTTTCCTGGTCTTAAAGTTGGGGTTAAAATAGATTTCTTCCACGAGTTGGGAAGGTCGCCAGTTATCCAAATTTTATTGAAGAGCTGAAGAAGGACTCTTTCGACCCGCGGTCCAACTGTTGTAACATGCTATAGGTTATTTGGTCGTTTCCAGGGGTCGTATCACAGGCAACTGACAATGCAGAATCCAGCTCCCAACAGAGAGAAAGGCTGGTTGTATTCTTCCATGTTCGTGGAACGGAAATCAAGATCAGCCTTCTCCTGTGCCTCCCGACGTTGACGGAGGGCGGGATCGTGGCTGGAATCGGCTGTAATGGATTTATATGATTCAGCCATTGTTTGAGCTATATCCCTTGTCGGTGTTACAAGAGACCCCTGTATTCGCACAGATGCTATGGGCAGTCGAGAGTTTTGCCTCGAGATCCTCCTAATGGCTTCCCATACTTTGCATGTGGGTGTGGACCTACTGATGAAGTTCAGGAACTCTTGCCAAGACCTCTGCTTACTCTCCCGAATTATTCTCCTCGCCTTTGCACGCGCCATTCGAAAGTTTGCAAGATTCTCATCTGTAGGGCATCGATTGAATGTGCGCATTACTGCCCTCCTGTTCCTGATTGCAAAGCGACACTCATCATTCCACCAAGGGATAGGTCGCCTCCTAGGCAATTCCACAGACTATGGGACAGATCCATCAGCAACATGGTGAATCATAGCTGTAAAGTGATCCACCCAGTCCTGGATGCCGTCACATTGCTCGAAAACAGCTAACTGCCTGTAAAGTATCCAGTTAGCCTTGTTGAATAACCATCTCGGTGGCTTTCTTTCAGGATCTGCTCCATCAGGCAGATGGATCCAAATTGGGAAATGGTCACTACCATGAAGGTCATCGTCCACTGCCCACTGAGCAGTGTCCCCAAGAGCAGGTGAGCAGAAGGAGAGGTCTATGGCTGTAGACGAACCTGTAGCGGTGCTAAAATCTGAGGCTTGACTCATGTTCAGCAGTATAAGATCTGTTGTGCGTAGCATATCCTCAAGTACCCAACCCTTGGGGCATGTGGTGTTAGAACCTCATAGTGCACTGTGTGCACTGAAGCCCCACAAAAGGAGAACGGGTTGGGGTAGTTCATCAAGAAGATGAATGAGGACCCCACTATCAAGAGGCTCAAGGGATAGTAAGTACACAGAGCACATTGTGATGTCAAGCTTGGCGACTATCTAAACAGCAACCGCTTGTAGTGTTGTTAAGGGAATAGGTGAGGAGTGAAAAGTGTCCTTTACGAACACTGCAATCCCACCTTTTGCCCTGTCTCCATTAAGGTCGTCATTTCTATAAAGGTGATACCCTCCAAGTACAGGTGTGTCAGTCTCTCTAAAATGAGTCTCTTGAAGGCAGAGGCAAAAGAGTCTGTCCTGTACAAGGAGTCTCAGTTCCGCCAGAAGAGTCCTGTATCCATTTATATTCCATTGAAGTATGGGAACCATTTCGTCAATGTGGTCTTGATTTACCCCTGTCTTTGTGACAAGGTGGTGAGGCGCTTGTAGAGTGAGGCGAGGTTTTGGGGTTGACTGGGTCTGGTGATGAGGCATCAAAATCCATGATGTCCTCATCAGTCAGACGTACCAGAATGATGTCTGATGGCGCCTGGGTCAGCTTTCGACCTGTATGTTCGGCTCCTTTCCCTGCTCCCTTTCCCAGCAAGGATGAGGGGAAAGGGGGCGGTGAGAGCTAATTATTTGAAGAAACTTGGCGTTGAGGGTCACTCTGCTTTTGGGGTGCCTACAAGCTGTGCACTGCAGAAGCATTACTGGTCTCTTCCATTGTAGCTGTTTGAATCGCTATGTCTTTCACTCTACTTTGGCACATACAGGTACAAGTACAGATGCTAGAGGTGGATAAGGGAAAGCTGGTCGTCGTCTGAGTCGAAGCGTCGACCTTAGTAACAGGTTTCTGCACCGATGAAGCATAAGCAGTGGCAAAGACAGAGGGTTTCATCGCCTGATAGTCCTTTTTGGCTTCTGCATACGGGATCCGCTTTGTCACTTTGATTTCCTGAATTCTGCGTTCCTCTGCAAAAACAGGGCAGGCTTGGCTCCAGACTGGGTGGCTTCCAGAGCAGTTAATACAGATTGCTGGAGATGGACTGCATTTGAAGCATCGCATAGGGTTAGGTACATAGGGCCGAACCCTAAGTCGGAGGAAACCTGCCATAATGTGTTCAGGTAGTGTTGGAGAATTTAAGGTCAATAAAAGTGGCAGTCTTCTCAGTCTCTCCATTGTTCTTGCGTGTCCTTTGTTCCACCTCTATGATTCCCTGTGGTGCCCATTCTTGTCTGAGTTCAGCAATATCTATATCCTTAATATCACAGCAGGTTACCACACCTTTGCTGGTTATGCAACTCAACAATGATGTCGTACTCACCAAATTTCTGTGCCTTCTTAAGGAGTTCCACCTGCTTTGCCTGGTTAGTCTCAACAAGCAAGAAACCATTGCGCAACTGCTTAATAGACTTCAGGGTACCAGCCAGCCCTTCTAAGCCTTTATGGATATAGAAGAGCGACACTTTTTCAAACGTCCCCTCCTTCCTCTTGATCACTACAAAGACATTATGATTCATGATGCCTTGAGCCCTATTACTGATAGCAAGTTGATTATCAGGAGGACTAGCCTCCCCCATTCTTTTTGATGAATGGGTGTGAGAACTCCCAGGCGGAACACCCTTCCCACTGGGAGGAAAAGAAGAAGATTTCGAGGGTTCCATCTCGGTCCCATGAGCAGCTAGGGAAATAAGGGTCCACTCAGACAGAGCCTCGTGTGCCTGAGTAAGCCTTATACAACTCAGGTGCGGCAAGTTCCCCAGAAGTAGCCCGCTAATGACTGTTCCACCTCAAGAGCCATGCATCTCATCAGCGAGCAGCACACCTTGAGATTGAGGCTTTTTTTTTTTATAGAGGTTTATTCCATCCTCGCGATCCGGGATGACAAGCCAAGATCCCCATTCCCTGAGACACACAACTTTCCACCGCCGCGCCGCACGGTGGTCGCTGAAGCATGCGCAGAGCTTACGGTGACAGAGGATTGGCGGCGCTTACCCATTCCCCAGCTCACGAACCCCGGGGTCTCCAAGCCCGTACCCAGCAAATGAATGCCGACCCCCTGGGGGCAATAAAATCGAGACTGGTAGCCTAAAATTTATTTCGTAAAGAAACGCATAGTGCTAACTGATCGCAGAATAAAAATAAATAAAAATAATCACTAAAATGAAGAAATATGACTGGAAGTGGCGGGATGCCCAAACGATTCTACACAGTGTGTGCAAAAACAATTGTTCATCTTCTATAGGCAATCTATCGTAGCTCGCTCGATGAACGAAGCTTTCCCAGTGACTGGGAAATTGTGCAGGTCATTGCCGTGTCCAGGAAGCATCGCCGCTCAGGTGCACGAAACTATACGCATATATCTCTGACCTCAGTAGTAGTATTTTGGAACACGTTTTATGCTCAAGTAATGACCTACTTTTTTGGAGAGGAATTCCGCCTTATGCAAGACACTTCTGTTGTTTCGTTTTCACCCAGACCTATTTCACTATTTTTTGAGCTGTCTTCAGTAGGTTTATTTCTTTATTTTCTTTCCATAAAATCGTTGCATGTTAATCTTCCATTTGTAAAATGAGTTATTATTGTCAAATACTTGTACATTGGCTTGCATACAATACAGATTTGAGACATGTGTTACTGATGCGTTCTATGTTGTTTATTTACAATATGCCTAAAATCTCTAGTTTTTTAGTACATTGGAAATAAAGAGGATGTATGCATTTGTTTTAATTCTAGAGGCTGGGCGTTATTTATACACTCCTGGAAATTGAAATAAGAACACCGTGAATTCATTGTCCCAGGAAGGGGAAACTTTATTGACACATTCCTGGGGTCACATACATCACATGATCACACTGACAGAACCACAGGCACATAGACACAGGCAACAGAGCATGCACAATGTCGGCACTAGTACAGTGTATATCCACCTTTCGCAGCAATGCAGGCTGCTATTCTCCCATGGAGACGATCGTAGAGATGCTGGATGTAGTCCTGTGGAACGGCTTGCCATGCCATTTCCACCTGGCGCCTCAGTTGGACCAGCGTTCGTGCTGGACGTGCAGACCGCGTGAGACGACGCTTCATCCAGTCCCAAACATGCTCAATGGAGGACAGATCTGGAGATCTTGCTGGCCAGGGTAGTTGACTTACACCTTCTAGAGCACGTTGGGTGGCACGGGATACATGCGGACGTGCATTGTCCTGTTGGAACAGCAAGTTCCCTTGCCGGTCTAGGAATAGTAGAACGAGGGGTTCGATGACGGTTTGGATGTACCGTGCACTATTCAGTGTCCCCTCGACGATCACCAGTGGTGTACGGCCAGTGTAGGAGATCGCTCCCCACACCATGATGCCGGGTGTTGGCTCTGTGTGCCTCGGTCGTATGCAGTCCTGATTGTGGCGCTCACCTGCACGGCGCCAAACACGCATACGACCATCATTGGCACCAAGGCAGAAGCGACTCTCATCGCTGAAGACGACACGTCTCCATTCGTCCCTCCATTCACGCCTGTCGCGACACCACTGGAGGCGGGTTGCACGATGTTGGGGCGTGAGCGGAAGACGGCCTAACGGTGTGCGGGACCGTAGCCCAGCTTCATGGAGACGGTTGCGAATGGTCCTCGCCGATACCCCAGGAGCAACAGTGTCCCTAATTTGCTGGGAAGTGGCGGTGCGGTCCCCTACGGCACTGCGTAGGACCCTACGGTCTTGGCGTGCATCCGTGCGTCGCTGCAGTCCGGTCCCAGGTCGACGGGCACTTGCACCTTCCGCCGACCACTGGCGACAACATCGATGTACTGTGGAGACCTCACGCCCCACGTGTTGAGCAATTCGGCGGTACGTCCACCCGGCCTCCCGCATGCCCACTATACGGCCTCGCTCAAAGTCCGTCAATTGCACATACGGTTCACGTCCACGCTGTCGCGGCATGCTACCAGTGTTAAAGACTGCGATGGAGCTCCGTATGCCACGGCAAACTGGCTGACACTGACGGCGGCGGTGCACAAATGCTGCGCAGCTAGCGCCATTCGACGGCCAACACCACGGTTCCTGGTGTGTCCGCTGTGCCGTGCGTGTGATCATTGCTTGTATAGCCCTCTCGCAGTGTCCGGAGCAAGTATGGTGGGTCTGACACACCGGTGTCAATGTGTTCTTTTTTCCATTTCCAGGAGTGTATACACTCCTGGAAATTGAAATAAGAACACCGTGAATTCATTGTCCCAGGAAGGGGAAACTTTATTGACACATTCCTGGGGTCAGATACATCACATGATCACACTGACAGAACCACAGGCACATAGACACAGGCAACAGAGCATGCACAATGTCGGCACTAGTACAGTGTATATCCACCTTTCGCAGCAATGCAGGCTGCTATTCTCCCATGGAGACGATCGTAGAGATGCTGGATGTAGTCCTGTGGAACGGCTTGCCATGCCATTTCCACCTGGCGCCTCAGTTGGACCAGCGTTCGTGCTGGACGTGCAGACCGCGTGAGACGACGCTTCATCCAGTCCCAAACATGCTCAATGGGGGACAGATCCGGAGATCTTGCTGGCCAGGGTAGTTGACTTACACCTTCTAGAGCACGTTGGGTGGCACGGGATACATGCGGACGTGCATTGTCCTGTTGGAACAGCAAGTTCCCTTGCCGGTCTAGGAATGGTAGAACGATGGGTTCGATGACGGTTTGGATGTACCGTGCACTATTCAGTGTCCCCTCGACGATCACCAGTGGTGTACGGCCAGTGTAGGAGATCGCTCCCCACACCATGATGCCGGGTGTTGGCCCTGTGTGCCTCGGTCGTATGCAGTCCTGATTGTGGCGCTCACCTGCACGGCGCCAAACACGCATACGACCATCATTGGCACGAAGGCAGAAGTGACTCTCATCGCTGAAGACGACACGTCTCCATTCGTCCCTCCATTCACGCCTGTCGCGACACCACTGGAGGCGGGCTGCACGATGTTGGGGCGTGAGCGGAAGACGGCCTAACGGTGTGCGGGACCGTAGCTCGGCTTCATGGAGACGGTTGCGAATGGTCCTCGCCGATACCCCAGGAGCAACAGTGTCCCTAATTTGCTGGGAAGTGGCGGTGCGGTCCCCTACGGCACTGCGTAGGATCCTACGGTCTTGGCGTGCATCCGTGCGTCGCTGCGGTCCGGTCCCAGGTCGACGGGCACGTGCACCTTCCGCCGACCACTGGCGACAACTTCGATGTACTGTGGAGACCTCACGCTCCACGTGTTGAGCAATTCTGCGGTACGTCCACCCGGCCTCCCGCATGCCCACTATACGCCCTCGCTCAAAGTCCGTCAACTGCACATACGGTTCACGTCCACGCTGTCGCGGCATGCTACCAGTGTTAAAGAATGCGATGGAGCTCCGTATGCCACGGCAAACTGGCTGACACTGATGGCGGCGGTGCACAAATGCTGCGCAGCTAGCGCCATTCGACGGCCAACACCGCGGTTCCTGGTGTGTCCGCTGTGCCGTGCGTGTGATCATTGCTTGTACAGCCCTCTCGCAGTGTCCGGAGCAAGTATGGTGGGCCTGACACACCGGTGTCAATGTGTTCTTTTTTCCATTTCCAGGAGTGTAGTTCTTCTACTGTGGCAAAGAGGGTTTTATTGCACAGTGATGTGTATTCGTTTTGTAGTTTATTTTCTTGAGCTGTTGATTTTTGGGTGTGGTAATCTTCTTCTATTGTTACTTTTTGCTGTAAAGTGTCACTAGTTTTAAGAACTTTTTAATCGACTTCTATGTTGGTTCGGTGGTCATTTTGTGCTGTTAGGTGATCTGCAAATGAGGAGTGTGAGCTACTGCTTTTGAGTCCTCAGATGTCTCGTGTATCTGGTTCTGAAATTCCTACATGTTTGCCCCACAGTTGCAAGTTAGTTGATATATACCAGGCTGGCTGTGTTAGTGTTTGTGATGTTTATTCCGAGTCTATTCTGTATTGTGTTGTTGGTACTGTATGCTATGTTGAGCCCTTGTCTCTTAAACCAAAAGCTAGACGCGTAAATATCCAATAGCTTCATGTGATGTATATGAACAAATGCATACATCCACTTTATTTCCAAATGTACTATAAAACTGCAAACTTTAGACATATCGCAAATAAACAACGTAGAGGGCCTCAACTCAGTGATGCATGTCTCAACCCTGTAGTGAATGCGAACCAATGTAACAATATTTGCCAGTAATCGCTCATTTTACACATGTAAATATTTTGTACCAAAAGTTTCTTTAAAGGTTAACATGCAACAATTTTACAGAAGAAAAATAAACTTTACAGAAGAAGGATAAGCAAATAAACCCACTGAAGGTAGCTCAAAAAGTGCTGAAACATACCTGGGCGAAAACGAATCAACAAAGGTATCTTGCATGAGGCGGAATTTTCTCCAATTTTATTGGTAAGTACGGAAAGAAGAATCGCAACATTCATGTTTTTGGAGACCAAAATCATCTTTGTAGGAATAACATGAATCTACTTTGTAGGAATAATCATGAATCTACTTTGTAGGAATAATCATGAATCTACTTTGTAGGCATAATCATGAATCTACTTTGTAGGAATAATCATGAATCTACTTTATAGGAATAATCATGAATTCCACAAACAACGATCTGGTGAAACCCAGCTTCACAAATTGAGTAAGTCAATAAAGCAGTAGACACTGGCCCCCAGATCAACGCCGCTTCTTGATTCTGCACTGCCGCCTAATGAACAAAATACGAGCGGGCGGGATTTGCGCCAGCTTTGTGGTTGAGATTCAAGATTCCAGAAAACATAACGTGGCATGTCATTCTTAAAGTAGATATTTCAGACTAAAAGTAGCTCCGTGCGTACCCAAGGTAGTGACCTAGAATCATTTGTCTTAACAAAAAATGTAAATCACCATGCGGATACTGTCAGAAGCTCACTGAAGCTAAGTTTTATGAGAAGAAGTCGAAGCCTTACACAACTGTAGTGAAATGCAGGAAGACCTGCAGCGTATCGATCCTCTGTGCAAAGATTGTCCTTTGACCCTCAACATAAACAAACGTATCCTATTGCGAATAAATAGGTGGAAAGAGCCATTATTGTATGGTTACACGATTGCTGAACAGTCACTGGAATATACGGTTGTATATACATAGACATGGCCGCTTTTTATATTTTACTAGCCGAACCGGTATAGGGCCACAAGTCCATCTTCAGCTGTGCTATAATTTGTTATTGCTCCCTCATGGAATTTCTCTCGATTTTTCTGAAATTTAAACTTAATTTTTGATTGGTTTTCAGTACGACCTCGTTGAGAGTTCTTTACAGCAATGTACTGTGTCCTCAAAGGACATCCTGAAAATCTATTAAAAATTAATGTCAAATTTCCAAAACAGTCTACAGAAATTCTACGGGAGCAAAGTTTTCCAATATGTTTGACAGCAAAATACATCGCTGGTAATGTAATACACGCTGCCTCCTATGTAACACAGGATGTGCAGCAAACCAGTTAATAATTGAAGTCAAATTTAAAAAGAAAAGTCTGCAGAAATTCAACGAGGACTCAATAACAAATTTTATGACCGTTAGAGACGCATGTAACCCGATACCAGTCTGGTCAGTGAAATATAAAAAACCACCTCCTCCATGTAGGGTCTACAAGCCAGGAAAGAAAGGCTACAAATTCAAAGACTGTGTTCTGCGGTACCAGGATATAATACGTTCATACTGAGGGGTTGTTGTGTTAGTGATTCATTTGTCATGGTCATCAGCTATCAGATGGCGCTCAGGAGACCAGCCTAGGCACCGACATTTCTGACGCTGCAGGCAGTAACTGTGCTGAATTTGGAGGCGAACAGTGTTTGCAACATTCGTTCTAGAGAACATCCAAGGCCCACCGACGAGTATGTACTACTGTTGAACAGCTTCAGCCATTTGAACGGGGTCGCACCGTGAGCCTGCAGGAAGCTGGATAGAGGCATCGACGGATTGTTTCACATGTTGGGCACAATGTATCGATGGTGTCTCGTTGCTTTCAGCAGTGGTCTGTGGAATATTTCCATGCCTGTAAACCGGATTCTAGATGTGGACGTAGAACGTACGCATGTCAGGCTCGATGCATTTTCGAGCAGCGGTGGCCGACCGAACAACATCATCCAGGGACGAAACCCGGACACATTTCACACCTGCTGTGCCATCAGGGACTTACAGCAGGATTAAGATCACGTATGCCTGTGGCCAGGCTATCAGTGACACTACGACACTGCCAAGCATGGCTACTCCAGCCTAGTGAAAAAGTTCACTGGAGAGTGGAATGGCACTCTGTTGTCTTCTGTGATGAGAACAGATTCCGTCTGTATGCGAGTGATGGACGTACACGTTAATGGTGTAGTCCTGCTGAGCTGCTTATTCCAGAGCGCATTCGCCCGCGGCATACAGGTTCCGTCCTTCATGCTTCATGGTGAGGGGGGAAGGGTATCACTTACAACTCGTAGTCACGTTTGGTGTTCCTGCAGGGTAAAGTAAGCAGTGCCCGCTACATCTGACAGACTTTTATCCATGAGCTACTACTATTTCTTCGACACGAAAGTGATATGCTTTTCCAGCAGGACAATGCACGTCCACATATAGCTGCTGCGAAGAAACGTGATGTTCGTGGTGTACAACAATTGGCCTGGCCAGCAAGGTCACCAGACATCTCGTGCCAACAGTAAAATTCAGGGGCGGTGGTGTTAATGCGTGGTCGTGTTTTTCATGGAGGGGGCTTGTATCACTTGTTGCTTTTGCGTGGCACTATTACAGCGCAGGCCTACATTGATGTTTTAAGTACCTTCTTGCTTCCCCCTGTTGAAGAGCAATTCGGGGATGGAGACTGCATCTTTCAACACAATCGAGCACCTGTTCATAATGCATGGCCTGTGGTGGAGTGGTTACACGACAGAAACATCACTGTAATGCAGTGGCCTGCACAGAGCCCTGACCTGAATCCTATAGGGCACCTTTGGGATGTTTTGGAGCGCCGACTTCGTGTCAGGCCTCACCGACCGACAGCGATACCTCTCGTCAGTGCAGCACTCAGTGAAGAATGGGCTGCCATTCCCCGAGAAACCTTCCAGCACCTGATTGAACGTATGCCGGCGTGAGTGGAAGCTGTCATCAAGGGTAAGGATGGGCCAACACCATATTGAATTCCAGCATTACCGATGGAGGGCGCCACGAACTTCTGTCATTTTCATCCAGGTGTCCGGATACTTTTGATCACGTAGTGTACATTAAATATCTTGGAGTATGCATACGAATTGGCTTGAAGTGGAATGAGCACATGAAACTAATCACAGCAAAGGATTCATTAGAAGAATCCTTAGCGAGTGAAGTATATCCACGAAGGATATAGCTTACAAACCCTCATCGAGTATTGCTCTTCAGTCTGGGACCTGTGCCCCAAAGGTTTGACAGAGCAAATAGATAAAATCCAGAGAAGAGTAGCGTATTTCGTCACCAGTTCGCTTAGTGTGCGCGAAAGCGTTACGAAGATTCTCATTTAACTCCAGTGGCAGACGCAATTAGAAAGGCGTTGTGCATCATGTTGCAGTTCACAGCTGATATGACGCACTACTAAGAAGCTATGCAAGTTGATGACAAATTGATATTCATACAGATATCGACGGAAAATGCAAAATTGTAAACTTTGGTGGGCGATGAATGACTGAATGTGTGATGCTGCACGCAGCTGGTAAGGAGAGTAAACATGGAACATGTCTACACCAGAGCATAAACTATTTGAGAATTAAATTCCAAGTACTCAGTTGGACAGTAACTACGCCTCGCAGACTGGCGCATAAACGTCCCAGATACGACCATTTGAGAGAGGACGTGTAGTTGCGCTCGAAGAAGACGGTTGGAGTAATCGGCGAATCGCTCGACATTTGAATACGAACGATGTTACTATTCGACGGTGTTAGCAGGAATGGGTGAACCATGGCCGAATACAGAGTCAAGAACGAAGCCGTCGACCTAGAGTGAGGATAGAACGAGAGGACAGAGCAGTAATCAGAGAGGCACTCAGAGCCGCGGATTCATCATTATCATCGATCCGACGTGCAACTGGTGCTTCGGTGGTCACAATAACCATTAACAGGCGGCTCTCACAGAGGAGGCAGAGCTCACGATGCTCCTTGTTCCGACTTCTATTGCCCCATGTACACTAACACGTTTACAGTGGTCTAGGGAACATTCTGTCTGGAATTTCGTTGACTGGGGCAGAATTGTGCGGTGATGAGTCCCGTTTCGATAGTGATAGGTTATCAGTCTGACTGTACGCTGCCTTATGGATCGACAACCAAGAGTGATGGTCTGGGACGCCATTTTATTTCATAGTAGGACCCCTTTGGTTGGCATCCGCGGTAGCGTTACAACACAGTGGTACGTCAACAATACTTTACACCCTGTTTTAAATGCCCTTCATGGCAAGCCATCCTAGGCTTATATTTTAAGAAGATAAGGCTCGCCCACACCCACGAGAATTTCTACTGCGTGCTTGCCATACACTACCTTGGCCAGCGAGGTCGCCGAAACTTTCCCCAATTGCGAATGTTTGGAGCATATGGACAGGCCCCTCGATCTTGCTCTGGATTTTGGCTATCTAACACGCCAATTGGACAGAATTTCGCGCAGTGTGCCTCAGGAGCACATCCAACAATTCTGTCAGTCAATGGCACGTATCTCGCAGAAAGACCAAGGGGGTAAAATGAGAGAGATGGTTCAAATGGCTCTAAGAACTATAGGACTTAACATCTGAGGTCATCATTCCCCTAGACTTAGAACTACTTAAACTTAACTAACCTAAGGACATCACACACATCCATGCCGAGGTAGGATTCGAACTTGCGACCGTAGCAGCCTCATGGTTCCGAACTGAAGCGCCTAGAACCGTTCGACCATAAAATGAGAGAGAACCGAGATCATATGGAGGGTTACCAACGGCCGTAGGCAAGGATAATTGAAGTTTAACGTCCCGGCGACGAGGACGTTGTAAGAGACTGAGGAAGCTAGGATAGGAAAAGGATATCTACATCTACATCTACATACATACTCCGCAATCCACCATACGGTGCGTGGCGGAGGGTAACTCGTACCACAACTAGCATCTTCTCTCCCTGTTCCACTCCCAAACAGAACGAGGGAAAAATGACTGCCTGTACGAGCCATAATCTCTCTTATCCTATCTTTGTGGTCTTTCCGCGAAATATAAGTTGGCGGCAGTAAAATTGTACTGCAGTCAGCCTCAAATGCTGGTTCTCTAAATTTCCTCAGTAGCGATTCACGAAAAGAACGCCTCCTTTCCTCCAGAGACACCCACACGAGTTCCTGAAGCATTTCCGTAACACTCACGTGATGATCAAATCTACCGGTAACAAATCTAGCAGCCCGCCTCTGAATTGCTTCTATGTCCTCCCTCAATCCGGCCTGATAGGGATCCCAAACGCTTGAGCAGTACTCAAGAATAGGTCGTATTAGTGTTTTATAAGCGGTCTCTTTTACAGATGAACCACTTCTTCCCAAAATTCTGCCAATGAACCAAAGACGACTATCCGCCTTCCCCACAACTGCCATTACATGCTTGTTCCACTTCATATCACTCTGCAATGTTACGCCCAAATATTTAATCGACGTGACTGTGTCAAGCGCTACACTACTATTGGAGTATTCAAACATTATGGGATTCTTTTTCCTATTCATCTGCATTAATTTACATTTATCTATATTTAGAGTTAGCTGCCATTCCTTACACCAATCACAAATCCTGTCCAAGTCATCTTGTATCCTCCTACAGTCACTCAACGACGACACCTTCCCGTACACCACAGCATCATCAGCAAACAGCCGCACATTGCTATCCACGCTATCCAAAAGATTATTTATGTAGATAGAAAACAACAGCGGACCTACCACACTTCCCTGGGGCACTCCAGATGATAACCTCACCTCCGATGAACACTCACCATCGAGGACAACGTACTGGGTTCTATTACTTAAGAAGTCTTCGAGCCACTCACATATTTGGGAACCAATCCCATATGCTCGTACATTAGTTAGGAGTCTGCAGTGGGGCACCGATTCAAACGCTTTCCGGAAGTCAAGGAATATGGCATCCGTCTGATACCCTTCATCCATGGTTCGCAAGATATCATGTGAAAAAAGGGCGAGTTGCGTTTCGCAGGAGCGATGCTTTCTAAAGCCTTGCTGATGCATTGACAGCAGCTTCTCTGTCTCAAGGAAATTCATTATATTCGAACTGAGAATATGTTCGAGAATTCTGCAACAAATCGATGTTAAGGATATTGGTCTGTAATTTTGAGGATCCGTCCTTATACCCTTCTTATATACAGGCGTCACCTGCGCTTTTTCCAGTCGCTCGGGACTTTAAGTTGGGCGAGAGATTCGCGATAAATGCAAGCTAAGTAAGGAGCCAATGCAGTAGAGTACTCTCTGTAAAACCGAATTGGAATCCCATCAGGACCTGGCGATTTATTTATTTTCAACCCATTCAGCTGCTTCACAACGCCAGGGATGTCTATCACTATGTCCTCCATACGGGAATCTGTACGAGACTCAAACGGCGGTATGTTTGTACGTTCCTCCTGCGTGAAAGATTTCTCAAATGCTAAATTTAAAGTTTCAGCTTTCGTTTTGTTGTCTTCCGTTGCCAGGCCAGACTGATCAGTGAGTGACTGGGTGGAAGCCTTCGACCCTTCGGCCCTGCCCTTTCATGGAGATGGTCGGATGGGGATTTGAACCGCCGTTTAATGCGAGTCATACATCTAACTACTGCGCCTCCTCGGTCGGTACCAACCGGCAGTTGACCTCCCTTGCACCTCTCGCTTCTATCACAAGGAAGTGGGTAAGCGACAGTGATACAAGAAATGTAGGTGTAGATGTAATCACGCTGTAATATGTCTACGTCTGCCAGTCGCTCTCTCACACTTTTGCCCGTTTCATTAGACAATTTTTTGAAGTTTTTTATGCATAGTTTGTGCAATGTCAAGTTCTCGTTGCAAACGCCCCGCCATTTAACTTTTTAAAAATAAAGCGATTTGGCCAAGGATCAGATTTCTGAACAGTAAGAAAAGCGTGAGGAAGCCTTACAATTACGTCTGCCGATAATTTGGGGAACAGGTCCCAGACTGCAGAGCAATGCTCTAACGAGTCTTTTGTAAGCTATCTCCTTCATGTGTGGACTACACTCCCTGAGGATTCTTCTAATGAACCTGTCAGGCATGTATTTTTGCTTCCATTAGTTTCATGTGGTCGTTCCACTACAAATCGACTCGTATGCATACTTTCAGATACTTAATGTACGTGGCAGCTTCCAGAGATTTTGTAAGCACAGTGTCCTGCAGCCTTTCTGAAGTTGATGAATGACGTTCTTATATGTACAATGCCGGAAAAACAAAAGTAGCAACCTCAAGGTTAAGGTCATTTTATTGACAAGTGGTATAATAGATAGTTCATCTCCGTAGGAGTATTTGATAACAGATTCAGACCAACTGAAACCCACATGCCACGGTAAGAGGGTGCCCAAGCTGTCACATCAATATACGGTGTGCCCCTCTCTGGCGGCAAGCAGGCGTGCATACTCGCATGTAAACGATCATAATGTATGCTGTGATATGATAAACAAGCATGAACTTGTTATACACTCCTGGAAATGGAAAAAAGAACACATTGACACCGGTGTGTCAGACCCACCATACTTGCTCCGGACACTGCGAGAGGGCTGTACAAGCAATGATCATACGCACGGCACACCGGACACACCAGGAACCACGGTGTTGGCCGTCGAATGGCGCTAGCTGCGCAGCATTTGTGCACCGCCGCCGTCAGTGTCAGCCAGTTTGCCGTGGCATACGGAGCTCCATCGCAGTCTTTAACACTGGTAGCATGCCGCGACAGCGTGGACGTGAACCGTATGTGCAGTTGACGGACTTTGAGCGAGGGCGTATAGTGGGCATGCGGGAGGCCGGGTGGACGTACCGCCGAATTGCTCAACACGTGGGGCGTGAGGTCTCCACAGTACATCGATGTTGTCGCCAGTGGTCGGCGGAAGGTGCACGTGCCCGTCGACCTGGGACCGGACCGCAGCGACGCACGGATGCACGCCAAGACCGTAGGATCCGACGCAGTGCCGTAGGGGACCGCACCGCCACTTCCCAGCAAATTAGGGACACTGTTGCTCCTGGGGTATCGGCGAGGACCATTCGCAACCGTCTCCATGAAGCTGGGCTACGGTCCCGCACACCGTTAGGCCGTCTTCCGCTCACGCCCCAACATCGTGCAGCCCGCCTCCAGTGGTGTCGCGACAGGCGTGAATGGAGGGACGAATGGAGACGTGTCGTCTTCAGCGATGAGAGTCGCTTCTGCCTTGGTGCCAATGATGGTCGTATGCGTGTTTGGCGCCGTGCAGGTGAGCGCCACAATCAGGACTGCATACGACCGAGGCACACAGGGCCAACACCCGGCATCATGGTGTGGGGAGCGATCTCCTACACTGGCCGTACACCACTGGTGATCGTCGAGGGGACACTGAATAGTGCACGGTACATCCAAACCGTCATCGAACCCATCGTTCTACCATTCCTAGACCGGCAAGGGAACTTGCTGTTCCAACAGGACAATGCACGTCCGCATGTATCCCGTGCCACCCAACGTGCTCTAGAAGGTGTAAGTCAACTACCCTGGCCAGCAAGATCTCCGGATCTGTCCCCCATTGAGCATGTTTGGGACTGGATGAAGCGACGTCTCACGCGGTCTGCACGTCCAGCACGAACGCTGGTCCAACTGAGGCGCCAGGTGGAAATGGCATGGCAAGCCGTTCCACAGGACTACATCCAGCATCTCTACGATCGTCTCCATGAGAGAATAGCAGCCTGCATTGCTGCGAAAGGTGGATATACACTGTACTAGTGCCGACATTGTGCATGCTCTGTTGCCTGTGTCTATGTGCCTGTGGTTCTGTCAGTGTGATCACTTGATGTATCTGACCCCAGGAATGTGTCAATAAAGTTTCCCCTTCCTGGGACAATGAATTCACGGTGTTCTTATTTCAATTTCCAGGAGTGTATTATGAAAAGTATTCACAGTGTTGAATTTTCTGAAAATGAGTAATAGTCAGCACCTTTAACTTCCAATTGAACTATTCTGAACAGTAAAACCAACATTAGTGAAATTAAAAGAAAAAGAAGTGATTGAAACTTTAACTTCTACAGAAAACATGAAAGTATTAAGACATGTGGTCTCAGGTACTTCAACGAAATAAGCAACTAATATTTATGGAAGGATATTGTCTTGAAAAATTTAATAACTGCGAATACTGAAGGTGCTAATAGTGAAAGCATGCAAATAAAATGTTAATTTACGCTTTCTTCAGAATTCTTACGAAGAATAACGCTATCAGCCAAGCGCCGGTGTTCAATATCTCTGGCTGCTGCTTAACAACAGAAAATGGCCATTATATAGAAGACGATATTGCAAATACTGGTTGCGGCACGGTATCGCTCGCGGCTGTCCGGGAGGGTTTTTGTTGCAACTGTCACTAGTTTTATAAATAGTCCTAATAGTGCACGCAGTTCGTGGTGTAGCAGTTGGCGTTGCTATTTTCAGATCGCAAGGTACCCGGTCCGATTCTCAACATGGTCAGAGATTTTCTTTGCTTGGGAATTGGGGTTTTGTGTTTTCCTAACTAATTCATCTTGAAGTCGCCGAAGTGACGACAAACAGGAAGAATTAGACTAAGTGGCCGACCAGTCTCCAGGCCAATAATACTACAAGATAATTTCATTTCAGTCCTAAGAAGAGTAGTAAATATTTTAGGAGATGATAGCAAAGAATAATTCAAATAAAACATTCCACTTAACACATGACCAATATTTATTAGTTATAGAGACACAGACTTTAGAACGTAATTCAAAGAAATACTCATAGAAAGTGTTAAGAAGTGCACCTCCATAGCTCAGTGGTCAGCGTGTCTGACTGATTTCTGGAGTACCTGGACTCGGTTCCTAGCATGTCCAGACACTTTTCCCTGGAGAGACGGCTGGAATGGGGTGCACTTAGTCTCGTGAAGCCAACTGAAGAGCTGCTTTAAACACACGCTGAAATGGTCGTGAGCGTTAGTTATCTATGATATTGGACATGGTGAGTTAATGTTAGTCAAGAATGATTTTAAGGCGACAAAGAAGCCTTTATCAACACTTCATTAAGTTTGATCGAGGTCGTGTAATAGGGCTACGGGCTGTTCCTTCTGCGATACTGCAGAAAGACTTGGCAGGAATGCAGCCACTGTACAGGACTTCTGGCAGCTATGGACACGATAATGTACGGTCACAAGAAGACCGGGTTCCGGACGGGCACGTGGAACTACCAAGAGGGGAAACAATCGTGTCCGGCGTCTGGCTCTGGCGCATCGTACTGCATCTGCATCAGCAACTTTATCAGCAGCTGGCACCACAGTGGTACAATGAACTGTTACAAATCGGTTACTTCAACGATAGCCTCGGGACACACGCCCTGTAGCGTACATTCCATTGACCCCAAACCACGGCCATTTTCGACTTCAGTGGTGTCAAGCGAGAGGTCGTTGGAGGGCAGGATGGTTTGTGTTTTCTGATGAAAGCTGGTTCTGCCTCAATGCCAGTGATGGCCGTCTGTTGGTTTGAAGGAGGCCACTAGAAGGCCTGCAGCGAACTTACCTGTATGCTAGACACACTGGAAATACACCTCGAATTATGGTGTGGGGTGCGATTTCGAGTGACAGAGGGGGACTCGCGTGGTTATCCTATGCACCCTGACTACAAATTTGTTCGTCAATCTGGTGATTCGACCTCTTTTCCTGCCATTCATGAGTAGCATTCCTGGGAGGGTTTTCCAACAGGATAACGATCGCCCACATACCGCTGTTGTAACCCAACATTATCTATAGAGTGTCGACACGTTGCCTTGGCCTGCTCTCTCACTAGATCTGTCTCCAGTCGAACACATATGGTACATAACAGAACGACAATTCCGGCGTCATCCACAAACGGCATTACCGGTCACTGTATTGACCGACCAACTGCAACAGGCATGGAACTGCATCCCACTCTCAGACATCTGGTACCTGTATAACACGATGCATACACGTTTGCTTGCAGTCAAGGTGTAAGTAGGCTGTTTAGGTTTTTATGTTGGTAACGTCACGTAGCGCTCTGTATGAAAATCACTGACTGTGCTGTGTGCAGTCTGTGGCTGGTTGGCATTGTTGGGCAGTTGGATGTGAACAGCGCGTAGCGTTGCGCAGTTGGAGGTGAGCTGCCAGCAGTGGTGGATGTGGGGAGAGAGATGGCAGAATTTTAAGAGCGGACGATCTGGACATGTGTCCGCCAGAAAGAGTAAATTTGTAATACTGGATATCATGAACTGTAGAGATGGGCAAACTGAAACACGTAAATGTTTCGAAACAAATGAAACAGTACAATATAATGTTTCGGTACGGTGTTTCGAAACAGTGAAACAGTTTTTGTTTTGTAATCTAATAAACCTACACATTTTATCATCTTGAATGTCTACTGTATAAGTATGTCCATATAAACACAAATGAGGTGTGAGAGCGCTAATCATATCGCAGAAAGTATGAAACTATCACTTAGGCGTCTTGGCAGTTTCGTATTTCCTGCAGCAAATGCGCTGCTTTTGTTTCATGTGACTTTCATACTTTTCAATTGGCTGAGGAAAGCCTTCGCTGAAGACAGAAGAACCACCACGAACGGAACTGGAGGTTCTTCATTAGTATGGCTAATATACCCATCCTGCTAATTTCCATGCACACAAACGGAATCATTGTGGATAATAGACACAGTGACTATAGACTCACAAATAACGCCAAATAATTTGAATAAATAACAAAATATAACAGGAAAAAAATTTTGTGTTTCAAGGTGTTTCGAACCGTTACTATAAATTTACGATGCTTCCCGTTTACCATTACACTATCAGTGATATGTCAAACAGATTGCTTACAATTATAGCTACATCAAATTTATGTACATGTCTAATAACTGTCACTCTACGCTTTTTTTATTTAAAATGTTGTAGTCTTACTTGCGTTTTTTAATATGATTACTGTACATGAACAGAGAAGCGTATGTTATAAAAAAAGTGTAATTTAACTGAATGATTTTCACATATTTATTATTTTGAATGTGAATAGTATGCGTTGTTTTATTGTTTGGTTACTGTTTATAAAGCAGATGTAACGCCATTTCGGAATAGGACAGTCAGCTAGAAATGAAGCTTTATTTTCGGATATCTTAAGCTTCATGCTATTGCTTGTCTAAAGATTTCGACACTCTTGAAAGTGTTTCATGAAGTGGTATGTTGTGTTTCAGTACCTGTGCCGAGCCCGAATCTCGTCCGACACAGAGCGGAATGAAACATAACTGTTTCGATACAATTACTCCGTTCCAGGCACAGGTGGACTGAAACAGTCTTATTTTGAAACAACGATACAGTTTCTCACTGTATCGAAACATAGAAATAGTGGCCAAGTCTGATGAACTGATATATATATATATATATATATATATATATATATATATATATATATATATATATATATATAAAATGACTCTTGAACATTATTAAGGTAAATACATGGTTTGTTCTCTATCAAAATCTTTCATTTGCTAACTATGCCTATCAGAAGTTAGTGCTTTCAGTAGTTAGAATCTTTTATTTAGCTGGCAGTATTGGCGCTCGCTGTATTGCAGTAGTTCGAGGAACGAAGATTTTTGTGAGGTAATTCAAAAAATGGTTCAAATGGCTCTGAGCCCTATGAGACTTAACATCTGTGGTCATCAGTTCCCTAGAACTTAGAACTACTTAAACCTAACTAACCTAAGGACATCACACACATCCATGCCCGAGGCAGGATTCGAACCTGCGACCGTAGCAGTCGCGCGGTTCCGGACTGAGCGCCTAGAACCGCTAGACCACCGCGGCCGGCTGTGAGGTAATTGATTCATGAAAGGTAAAGGTTATTGTTAGTCAGGGCCATTCTTTTCAAGGGGTTATTGAAAGTCAGATTGCGTTGCGCTAAAAATATTGTGTGTTAGTTTAGTGATGATCAGAATAAGTAAAGAGAGATATGTATGAGTACGTTCAGTTCTGCTCAGCTGTTTGAAAACCAAATAACATAAGAGGTTTTACTAGCACAGTCATCCATAAATTTTTCTAAGGGGATGTTTCAAAGGTTCTGGCGCTTACACCGGTTATTAATGTACCAGCATTTCAAATGTGCAAAGGCTTATCTCACGCTTACATTAAACTGTGAACTTGAAATCTCAATCACTTACATGTGTTACCTAGATAAATCTATTCCCGAAATTTCCTTAATCTGCAGTAATTATTTTTCGGTGTCCGCCCCCGGTAGCTGAATGGCAGCCGGCACGGTAGCTCAGCATGTTCGGTCAGAGGGTTAGCTGCCCTCTGTAATAAAAAAACTGAGTTAATCGATCAACTGACGTTTATTATTCTTTCTAGTGAAATATTTCAGTAAAATTTTCATATAGTGTTTTAATTTCGCTTACTGTTACAGTGGTAGTTTCAATTTTTTGGTTGTAGCTAATAATTTTGTGAAGTTTTGCTGGTATTGGTATCGGCTGTGTTGTAGTAATATTAATACAAGTAGCTGCTTTCTTAGTAGGCAGAGAATTTCGAGACCATTATTGTTAGTTCTTAAATAGTTATACTGGTGTAACTGAACTTTGGTAACGTAGAGGTATAGTTTTTTTTCAGTAACTGTAAAATTTACCACGAGTGAAAACTGTGAGCTCTGTCGTAGGTTTGTGAGTAGTGGATTACGGTGTGGGATTTGTTCAAAGTATTTTCATTGGGGGGAATGCAGTGGGGAAGCCAGTGGTCATTTTAGGGAGATCCTCTCCTGGGAATGTAGAATCTGTAGTAGAAACAAGTTAATAGAGGAGCAGGAGCGTAAGATCTGTGCCCTTCAGGTGCACTTACAATGCGCAAAGGAGGAACTAGATAGGTTGAGGAGGGTGAAGGGTGGTGGGGAATGGGGACTGGCAGTTGGCAAGAAGGTAGCTAGGAAGAGGAGGTACTCAGACAGTTTTACTTTGCATACATGCAATAGATACTGTCAGAGGTGAGTGGAGAGGAGCCTCGTGTAGTCGTAGATGTAGGTAACTTGCAGCAGTCCTCAGCAATTAGGAGGCCTAGGTTAGTTGCAAAGTCTAGCACAAAGAAGGTTCTGCTGCTAGGTAGTTCCCACGGTAGAGGTGTGGGCCAGCAGTTGCAGGAAGTGTTGGGGAGTGAGTACCAGATTACCAGCATTGTGAAGCCTAGTGCAGGGTTGGCTCAGGTGACTGAAAGAATAGTGGAGTTATGTAAGAATTTTACGAAAGAGGATCAGGTAGTGATAGTGGGTGGAGCAGGGAACAGTCTCGATAGGGACGGGGAATATGATATCAGTGGTGACTTGGTTAAGGTAGCTACTCAAACTGGTGGCACTAATGTGCATTTCGTGCAACTGTTTCAGCGTCATGATCGGCCTCACCTTAATGCGGCTGTCAGGCGCGTTAACGTGGGGCTGGGGAGGGCACTGATGGTGGAGGGCATGGATCACACCTCAGTGATGCCAGTTGGGTCTGTCAGTAGATGGGGTTTCACTAGGCATGGCCTGCACCTCAATAGGTATGGGAAGGGGAGGCTGTCTAAGCTTATAGGCAGTGTAGTGGGTGGTGGTGGTGGTAGTGGTATCACTCATGGGAAAATTCCTATAGTAGTTGGTGTTAGAGCTGCACCTTTTTTAGACTGAAGGCAGCTGATAGGTATACCTGCTTAAAGGAAGTGCCTCTAACTAAGGGCTCACCTCCAGAGGATGTAATGTTTCCAAGTAGAGAAGGAATTAGCATATTTCATCAAAATATAAGAGGTATTAGAGACAAAGTTAGTGAACTGCTAATAGATGTTAACTCTGAAATTACTGGTATATCAGAGCACCACTTAAATATTTTGATAATTCAGAGGCTTCCTTTACCAGGCTACAGATTAGCTGGCTGTTTCTCAAGGAGTTCCTTGCGGGGTGGGGGAGTGGCTCTGTACGTAGAAAACAGTATTTCATTTGAGTCCATAGACGTATCACGACACTGCACTGAACAGGTATTTGAAAGTTGTGCAGCATTAGTTGAATTTAGTGAAACTAAACTTCTAATTGCTGTTGTTTATAGGTCCCCTAACTCCGACTTCAGAGCATTTTTGCTTAAGCTAGAGAGGGTTCTTGATTCACTTTGTAGGAAGTATCAGAAAGTAGTTCTATGTGGTGACTTCAATATTAATTTTGTACATGATTGTGCAAGAAAAAGGATGTTGGTAGATCTCCTAAATTCATATGATCTGATGCAAACTGTGTTTTTCCAACTAGGGTGCAGGGGAACAGTAGCACAGTCATAGACAATATTTTTATTCATTCTTCATTACTAGATGGGCATTCTGTTAGTAAAAGGGTGAATGGCCTTTCAGACCATGATGCACACATTTTAACACTAAAAGGTTTTTGTACTCTAACCAATGTCGTATTTAATTACAAACTACATAGGAAAGTTAATCCAACAGCAATAGAGAGTTTTTCAAAACTTGTCAAGGAACAAGAGTGGCAAGATGTTTATAGTGCCGATAATATAGATGATAAATAAAATGCTTTCCATAACACATTTTTCATGCTCTTTGAGAGTTGCTTTCCATTAGAACATTCTAAACGGGGTACTAGCAGTAATGGACAGCCCGGTTGTCTGACTAGTGTGATAAGGATATCATGTAGAACAAAGCGGGAATTATATCAAAATGTTAGAAGTAGTCACAATCAAGCTACAGTAGCCCATTACAAACAGTATCGTAAGGTGCTTAAAAATGTTGTTAGCAAGGCAAAAAATATGTGGTATGCAAATAGAATAGCTAATTAACAGGATAAAATTATAGCCATATGGTCAGTTGTGAAAGAAGTGTCTGGTCAGCAGCACAAGGTTGACGATATAAAGTCAGTTTGCAGTAATAATATTTCTGTTACTGATAAATCAGATATATGTACAGTATTTAATAACCATTTTCTGAACATTTCTGGTGAATTAAATAAAAATTTAGTATCTACAGGAAATCATATAAATTTCTTAGCAAATGCCTTTCCGAGATTGACGTCTGAAATACTCCTCCATGATACAGACAAGAGAGAGATTGAGACAGTAATCAAATCACTGAAGACTAAGGACTCTCATGGTTATGATGGAGTGTCTAGTAGAATATTAAAGTACTGTGCTGCACATGTTAGCCCTGTATTTAGCCATATTTGTAATTTTTCCTTTAGGAATAGTCAGTTTCCTGAGCGATTAAAGTACTCAGTAGTAAAGCCGCTTTATAAAAAGGGAGAAAGGGATAATGTAGATAATTTTAGACCTATTTCTATGCCATCAGTGTTTGCAAACGTTATCGAAAAGGCTGTGTATGTAAGGTTAATTGATCATTTTATATCACACGATTTGCTATCAAATGTACAGTTCGGCTTTAGAAGTTGTTTGACAACTGAAAATGCTATATTCTAATTGCTCTGTGAGGTACTGGATGGGCTAAACAAAACGTTTCGAACGCTTGGCGTATTTTTTGATTTAACAAAGGCATTTGACTGTGTTGATCACGCAATATTGCTCCAGAATTTGGACCATTACAGAATAAGGGGAGTAGCTCACAATTGGTTCACCTCTTACTTTAGCAACAGGCAGCAAAAGGTCATTATTCACAATGTTGATAACGGCTGTGATGTGGGATCTGAGTGGGGTACTGTCAAGTGGGGGGTGCCCCAGGGATCAGTGTTGGGGCCGCTCCTGTTCCTTATTTATATAAATGATATGCCCTCTAGTATTATGGGTAACTCTAAAATATTTCTGTTTGCCGATGACACTAGCTTGGTAGTAAAGGATGTTGTGTGCAACATTGACTCGGTTTCAAGTAGAGCAGTACATGACCTCAGTTCATGGCTTGTAGAAAATAAACTAACGTTAAATCACAGTAAGACTCAGTTTTTACAGTTCCTAACACACAATTCAACAAAACCTGACGTTTTAATCTCACAGAACGGGCATATGATTAGTGAAACTGAACAATTCAAATTCCTAGGTGTTCAGATAGATAGTAAGCTGTCGTGGAAAGCCCACGTTCAGGATCTTGTTCAAAGACTTAATACTACCATTTTCACTATTCGAACGGTATCGAAAGTGAGTGATATTTCGACACGTAAATTAGTCTACTTTGCTTATTTTCATTCACTTATGTCGTATGGTATTATGTTTTGGGGTAACCCTTCCCACTCTAGAAGGATATTTTTGGCTCAGAAACGGGCGGTTCGGGCAATAAGTGGTGTGAGTTCACGAACCTCTTGTCGACATCTTTTCACGAGTCCGGGTATTTTGACATTGGCCTCTCAATATGTATATTCCTTATTGTCGTTTCTTGTTACCAATATTAGTTTATTTCCAACAATAAGCAGTTTTCACTCGGTTAATACTCGGCAGAAATCAAACCTCCATTTGGATCGGACTTCCTTAACTCTTGCGCAAAAAGGTGTGCAGTATACTGCTGCATCCATTTTCAATAAGCTGCCACTCGAATTCAAAAATCTTAGCAGCAATCCACGCGCTTTCAAATCGAAACTGAAGAGTTTCCTCATGGGTCACTCCTTCTATTCTGTCGAGGAGTTCCTTGAAAAATTAGGATGATTCTCATTGTATTGCTGATAGCGTTTGCTTAAACTTACGGTCTGATTTTCTTTCAGGTTCATGAACATTTATTTTTATCTGTTATTACTTTTTATGTTGTAAGTTCATGTACTGACACGTTCCATGACCTTGGAGATTTGCTCCTCAATTTGGTCCTACGGAACTTGACATTTAAATAAATAAATAAAAATAAAGAAACAACGAACTTAAAACGGATGTCTTACGATTTCCGCCCCGAGCAGATGCAACGGACAAAAGCGAACAAAATGAGATAAAAAAAATGGTCAGCGTGAGGGATTGTCAATTCTCTGGGCCCGGGTTCGATTTCCCGCTGGGTCGGGGAATTTTCTCCGCTCAGGGACTCGGTGTTGTGCTGTCCTCATCATCATCCTATCATCCTCAATCGACTGCAGGTCGCCGAAGTGGCGTCAAATTGAAAGACCGGCACCCGGCGAACGGTCTGCCCTATGGGGGGCCCTAGCCATACGTTTAAATAAAATTTTTCAGTGTTGGAATTTTTTTCCGGCAGTGTAGATAGCGTCACGAGTGAAAGTGTCTTCCTCAGTAAACGCTATCTATGGCATCACTCGGCGATATGCAACTAGGCAAAGACAAAATAGCAATCGTCCACCTTCTTCAGTAAAGATAGAGGCCGTGTATACGTAATGTCTGCTAAACTGTATGTGTGTGGAATATCTGTAGTTGAAGTAATTTTGCGTGTGCTCCTTGAACGACTAGGAACTAAATAATATTTTTCGCTTCATCTGCACAAAGTTCATTTGCACGGTTAGATGAAACGTGACTACTGAGCACTTCACCAGTCTAACCCAGTTCGGTGAAAAAACGATTGAAAACCCTTGAGTCTGGTACTCTGTAGTTGGTTCCACTCCAAATCGATTCGTATGCATACTCCCAGATACTTAATATATGTGGCAGCTTCCAGAGATTTGGTAAGTACAGTGTCCTGCAACCTTTCTGGAGTTGATGAATGACGTTCTTATATACAGGGCGAGTCACCTAACATTACCGCTGGATATATTTCGTAAACCACATCAAATACTGACGAATCGGTTCCACAGACCGAACGTGAGGAGAGGGGCTAGTGTAATCGGTTAATACAAACCATAAAAAAATGCACGGAAGTATGTTTTTTGACACAAACCTACGTTTTTTTAAAAATGGAATCACGTTAGATTTGTTAGCACATCTGAACATATAAACAAATATGTAATCAGTGCCGTTTGTTGCATTGTAAAATGTTAATTACATCCGGAGATATTGTAACCTAAAGTTGACGCTTGAGTACCACTCCTCCGCTGTTCGATCGTGTGTATCGGAGAGCACCGAACTACGTAGGGATCCAAAGGGAACGGCGATGGACCTTAGGTACAGAAGAGACTGGAACAGCACATTACGTCCACATGCTAACACCTTTTTATTGGTCTGTTTCACTGACGCACATGTACATTACCATGAGGGGTGAGGTACACGTACACACGTGCTTTCCGTTTTCAATTACGGAGTGGAATAGAGTGTGTCCCGACATGTCAGGCCAATAGATGTTCAATGTGGTGGCCATCATTTGCTGCACACAATTGCAATCTCTGGCGTAATAAATGTCGTATACGCCGCAGTACATCTGGTGTCATGTCGCCGCAGGCTGCCACAATACGTTGTTTCATATCCTCTGGGGTCGTAGGCACATCACGGTACACATTCTCCTTTAACGTACCCCACAGAAAGAAGTCCAGAGGTGTAAGATCAGGAGAACGGGCTGGCCAATTGATGCCCGTGTTTGTTACAACACGCAACTGAACGTCGGAGGTTTCAAGCGTCAACTTTAGGTTACAATATCTCCGGATGTAATTAACATTTTACAATGCAACAAACGGCACTGATTATGTATTTGTTTATATGTTCAGATGTGCTAACAAAACTAACGTGGTTCCATTTTAAAAAAACCTAGGTTTGTGTTAAAAAATATACTTCCGTGCATTTTTGTATGGTTTGTATTAAACAATTACACTAGCCCCTCTCCTCACGTTCGGTCTGTGGAATCGGTTCGTCAGTATTTGATGTGGTTTACGAAATATATCCAGCGGTAACGTTAGGTGACTCACCCTGTATACACTGACGGAAAAACACAAGCAACAACTTCAAGGTTAAGGTCATTTAATTGACAAGTGGTATAACATATAGTTCATCACTGTAGGAGTATTTCATAACAGATTCAGACCGACTGAAACACACATGTCACGGTAAAAGGGTGCCCAAATTGTCGCATCAATATACGGTGTGCCCCTGTCTGGGGGCACGCAGGCGTGTATACTCGCATGCAAACGATCATAATGTATGCTGTGCTACGATAAACAAGCATGAACTTGTTATATTATGAAAAGTATTCACAGTGTTGAATTTTCTGAAACTGAGTAATAGTCTGCACCTTTAATTTCCAACTGGTGTCGAATGGCATCTTGCGTTAGACTGTCGCAAAAATCTTGTGTTTTATTTCGCTAGCCATCTTGTTGCAACTGTCATTCCTTCTTCTTCTTCTCTTTCCTGAACTTATGCTCTGTGTGCACGGGCTCTGCCTGTTAATCGGGATGTGGCATCGTTAGTGGCAGAGGTTAGGTAGATGCCATTCCTGTCACCAAGCGTTCTGCTCCGGGACGGATCTTGTGTAACCCATCTGTCTGCGTTTAGTATTAGCCCATGTCGAAAGTGCGACAACGTTTTCGGAGTGTTTGCGAGTTGAGTAATTTGTAATGCGACGGAGATTTGGTACAAACTGCTGTCTTCATCTCCTGAGTGACATACGGGTATGTATGTTTATTTAAAATCTTATTAGGAATTTTTTTTTCATATTGTGACTTGCAAATAACTACATAATGGTGTCTGGTTTATGTTTCAGGTTCACACGCGGGGATAGGCGCAGCACAGCCACGTGCTACTGGGAACTGATCACACGAGCGCCGGTTACAGTCACATTAGCCGACGACTAGCGACCAATAGAAGATGCGCCGTTTTGTTCTGAGTTCCTGCGCCCATTACGTTTTTATTGCTAAAAGACAAAGAGAACCTTGCAAAAGACAGCAGTATATACATTACAAAACCCGCACACAAACACCATAATGGCATACTAAATTCACTCTAAGATACAAAAAACGGAGCACCACAAAGCAATTATCAGAATGGGACGGAAATAGGTAGATGTGATGTCCGTTTATACATAAGCAAATGATTATAATTTCATAAAAACTGGATGCTCTACTCAAGAGAAAGAGCTTCACAAATTGAGCAAGTCAATAACGCTTTGGTTCACCTCTGGCCCTTTCGCAAGCGGTTATTCGTCTTGGCACTGATGGAGAGAGTTGTTGGAGTTCCTCCTGAGGGATATCGTAACAAATTCTGGGTGGAAGGCCCTGCCCATAATGCTCCAGGCGTTCTCAATTGGGGACACATCGGGCCGCCTTGCTAGCGAAGGTAAAATGAAATGGCATCCCAGACCATCACTCATGACTGTAGGGCCACACGGCGGGTGACAGTCAGGTTGGTATCCCACCGTTGCCTGGGCCTTCTCCAGACACGTCTTCGGCTTGGAATCTCATTGACTGGAGAAGAATTGTCATCAGCTGTAAGTCCCAGTTCGAGCTGAGCCCCGATGACCAGCAAAGACGTGTCTGCAGACTGCCTGGACGGTGGTGGTTTACCAACCTGACTCTCACCCGCCATACGTCCCGACAACTGAGAGAGAAGGTCCTGGGGGCCATTTCTTTTCATATCTTTGGTTGTCATCCGCGGCACCCTTACAGCACAGTTGTATGTGACGATATTCTATGCCCCGTTTTGTTGTCCTCCACAGCTAACCATTGTGAACTTAAGTATCAGCAACGTAATGTCTGCTCGCATGGGCTAGACGTAAGAGTGTCTACTTCTTGTTTAGTGCTTGCCAAACCCTACCTCGGCCGGCAAGGTCGCTCGACCTGTCCCCAACTGAGAACGTCTGGTGGAGCATTGTGGGCAGGGCTTTCCAACCAGCTCGGGATTTTAACGATACAACGCGCCGTTTGGACAGAATTGGCTCGATATCCCTCAGGAGGACACCCAACAACTCTGTCAATCAGTGCCAAGCCGAGTAACTGCCTGCATAAGGAAGGTTGTATACATGGAAGAATGCTGGAGATACTAGAAGGTATCAGAGAGATTATATAATGGCAAGACAGAGATTTAGGAACCAGGTTTTTAATTTTAAGACATTTCCAGGGGCAGATGTGGACTCTGACCACAATCTATTGGTTATGAACTGTAGATTAAAACTGAAGAAACTGCAAAAAGGTGGGAATTTAAGGAGATGGGACCTGGATAAACTGAAAGAACCAGAGGGAGAGCATAAGGGAACAATTGACAGGAATAGAGGAAAGAAATACAGTAGAAGAAGAATGGGTAGCTCTGAGGGATTAAGTAGTGAAGGCAGCAGAGGATCAAGTAGGTAAAAATACGAGGGCTAGTAGAAATCCTTGGGTAACAAAAGGAATACTGAATTTAATTGATGAAAGGAGAAAATATAAACATGCAGTAAACGCAGCAGGCAAAAAGGAATAGAAACGTCTCAAAAATGAGATCGACAGGAAGTGTACAATGGCTAAGCAGGGATAGCTAGATGACAAGTGTAAGTATGTAGAGGCTTATCTCACTAGGGGTAAGATAGATACTGCCTACAGGAAAATTAAAGAGACCTTTGGAGAAAACAGAACCACTTGTATGAATATCAAGAGCTCAGATGGAAACCCAATTCTATGCAAAGAAGGGAAAGCAGAAAGGTGGAAGGAGTACATAGAGGGCCTATACAAGGGCGATCTACTTGAGGACATAGTATGGAAATGGAAGAGGATGTAGATGAAGATGAAATGGGAGATACGATACTGCGTGAAGGGTTTAACAGAGCACTGAAAGACCTGAGTCGAAACAAGGCCCCCGGAGTAGACAACATTCCATTAGAACTACTGACGGCCTTGTGAGAGCCAGTCCTGACAAAACTCTACCATCAGGTGAGCAAGATGTATGAGACAGGCGAAATACCCTCAGACTCCAAGAAGAATATAATAATTCCAATCCCAAAGAAAGCAGGTGTTGACAGATGTGAAAATTACCGAACTATGAGTTTAATAAGTCACAGCTGCAAAATATTAACACGAAAACTGGTAGAAGCCGACCTCGGGGAAGATCATTTTGCATTCCTTAGACATATTGGAACACGTGAGGCAATACTGACCTTACGACTTATCTTAGAAGAAAGATTAAGGAAAGGCAAACCTACGTTTCTAGCATTTGTAGACTTAGATAAAGCTTTTGACAATGTTGACTGGAATACTCTCATTCAAATTCTAAAGGTGGCTGGGATAAAATACAGGGAGCGGAAGGCTATTTACAATTTGTACAGAAACCAGATGGCAGTTATAAGAGGTGAGGAATATGAAAGGGAAGCAGTGGTCGGGAAGGGAGTGAGACAGGGTTGTAGCCTCTCCCCGATGTTATTCAATCTGTGTATTGAGCAATCTGTAAAGGAAGCAAAAGAAAAATTCAGAGTAGGTATTAAAATCTATGGAGAAGAATAAAAACTTTGAGGTTCGCCGATGACATTGTAATTCTGTCAGAGACAGCAAAGGACTTGGAAGAGCAGTTGAACGGAATGGACAGTGTCTTGAAAGGAGGCTATAAGATGAACACCAACAAAAGCAAAACAAGGATAATAGAATGTAGTCGAATTAAGTCGGGTGATGCTGAGGGAATTAGATTAGGAAATGAGACACTGAAAGTAGTAAAGGAGTTATGCTATTTGGGGAGCAAAATAACTGATGATGGGCGAAGTAGAGAAGATATAAAATGTAGTCTGACAATGGCAAGGAAAGCGTTTCTGAAGAAGATAAATTTGTTAACATCGAGTATATATTTAAGTGTCAGGAAGTCATTTCTGAAAGTATTTGTATGGAGTGTAGCCATGTATGGAAGTGAAACATGGAAGATAAATAGTTTGGACAAGAAGAGAATAGAAGCTTTCGAAATGTGGTGCTACAGAAGAATACTGAAGATTAAATGGGTAGATCACATAACTAATGAGGAGGTATTGAATAGAATTGGGGAGAAGAGGAGTTTGTGGCACAACTTGACAAGAAGGAGGGACTGGTTGGTAGGACATGTTCTGAGGCATCAAGGGATCACAAATTTAGCATTGGAGGGCAGCGTGGAGGGTAAAAATCGTAGAGGGAGACCAAGAGATGAATACACTAAGCTGATTCAGAAGGATGTAGGTTGAAGTAAGTACTGGGAGATGAAGAAGCTTGCAGAAGATATGGTAGCTTGGAGAGCTCAGGACTGAAGACCACAACAACAACAAAAGGAAGGGTAAGAGGTCGATCAACGCGTTATTGACTTTCTTAATTTGTGTAGCTGTTTCTCTTGACTAAATTATCCAGTATTTCTGATATTGTAATCATTTTTGTTTGTGTGTACATGTACAGTCGTGGACAAAATGAGCAAGACCCCTCGCCTTTACGTTATGCTGATCCGCACAACTTTAAAGTCTGCTACACAGCATAATAGGCAAGGCCACGAAGTGCTACCAACATATCATGCACAGGCGTGAAATTGAACAACTATCCGAACTTTGTCAGACTGTTTTCAATCATGTGTAAGACTATATTAATGCTGATTAGCGTGTTAAACACTACACGTAAATATAATATATAAATGAAATAAGAAACGATAATTAGTATTAACTGTACTAATAAAAATGAATTTCAGCTTATAGAGATAACATAACTGTTTTAGTAAGACAGAGTAAGCCAGTTCGTTACGAATTAACAAAATATTATGCGCATTCGGCCGCGAAACGGCCTGTGTCAACGTTCAGACCAGTCATACTGGATTACCGTTTCCGGCCGGTGTGGCCGTGCGGTTCTAAGCGCGTCAGTTTGGAACCGCGTGACCGCTACGGTCGCAGGTTCGAATCCTGCCTCGGGCATGGATGTGTGTGCTGTCCTTAGGTTAGTTAGGTTTAAGTAGTTCTAAGTTCTAGGGGACTGATGACCTCAGTAGTTAAGTCCCATAGTGCTCAGAGCCATTTGAGCCATTTGGATTACCGTTGCTGATTTACCAAGAAAGTGTGCAAATTTAGCAATGACGAAATTCAGTTAAAAATCATTCAGCGTCACACTTAAGTCAGTTCAATTATTGACAGAAGTGGAAAAAGTAGGTAGTAACAAGTACGAAATTATACGAGAGTTTCATTTTGACATCCACAGGGCGCTGGTACTGAATAAAGGTAGCAACAAAACGTATTAGGGGAGCTAGAATTTCTTAAAATTGCTTTACTGATAGCCTACCTGCCACCATCGAGATTAGAACCTAAAACAAACCAGACCTCCCTTGCAGTAACGGACACCTTTCACTCGCTAACAGAGAACCCAGGCAAACAGCCCTCTATTATAACCCCAGACATGAATAAGCCGGAAATTTCGCAATGAAAATGGCAAAATGATCTGCAGTTTATGTTGCATAGAGCTTTCTGGACTCAGAGACATGAATATTATACCTTTATGTCACAGCTTATGTGACAGTCATTCGGGATGTTTATCGAAATAACAAAATACTGTTATTAGCGCGTAAATTTAGTAGGATAATTCTGGACCACCCCAGGAAATAAACGGCGACATAGCTGCCAAACGTATTCTACAATGTTTCGAATTCTCCATTAGACTCGCCACAGTCAGAAAACGTTCATTAGCCGAAGTGTTTCTTAAGCTAGCTAGCAATGGGAGTGCTCGCACTTCTAAAACGCTGTGGCATTAATACTGGGATCTGAATTACTACCTGTTTAGGCAAATGGATTTTATTTGCATTCCTGTAAACGTGATTTGGATCGAAAGCGTAGCTACGATTAATATGCTGATGTATCGACTGCACCTAGAACATTTCGAATAAAGAGTAGGGGGAATTATTTATGCGGCCCTCGTCTTCAGTAACTGTCGTAGCATTTTCGTTGTTAGGATTTCGTCACCTAAATCGGTAAAAATTGAACCTTCTACCCAACCCTTAAAACCCATTTACTTCGAGTACGGGTAGACATAATAAGCGTAAATGTATCGCACTTCCTGCGGTATACGGTCCCTTGGTGGTGTAGAAACGTGAGCTTCTATGTCAACGCAATCTGATGATACGGCCTGTAACGCCCTGCTAAACCCGCAGGAGAGAACAAGTAGTTGGAATTGTGGAAGGGAGACAGAATGTTCGGCTGTCAGTTACACCTTACAGGTTATAAGGAGGTTCCAAATATTTCACATTATTTTCTCATTTGTTTATTATTTTTTAAATTCATTAATTACACAGAAAGTTAATTGACGAATAACGAAAACATTATTTCAACATAAATTGGAAAAAACAAAAATGGCTCTGAGCACTATGGGACTCAACTGCTGTGGTCATAAGTCCCCTAGAACTTAGAACTACTTAAACCTAACTAACCTAAGGACACCACACACATCCATGCCCGAGGCAGGATTCGAACCTGCGACCGTAGCGGTCGTGCGGTTCCAGACTGTAGCGCCTTTAACCGCTCGGCCACTCCGGCCGGCGAAAAAACATTCGTAGATAATTCTGATAGAGAGGGAGGAAAAAACAATGATAAAGAAACCAATATGGTCTCTAACTCGGGAATTAAAGTTATGAAGGAACGACGGTAGCCACTGAGACACCGCTTCAGTTGCATTCTCGGACGCAAAAGGTATCTACACTGTAGCAACAGAGCGTTGATAACTTTGACCGTCGTTTTTTCGAGTGTCTGCAGATAAGCCGAAACACATGTTCGCTTACTTTGTCCTCTCCTTCACTGAGCGAAGTTTCCGGGCAATCAGCATATGGCACCTGGCGAGTTCCCCTCGTTAGTCGATTCGCTTCTTACGCCCGGCGAGAACTATGTATGCCTCAGAGTAAACTGCGCCACTTGGAAACACGGCGAGCGAGGATAAACATGTTTTCCTTCTTATAAGGCAACCTTCTACAGCTAAAATTCACGGATTGTTCTTCAGGTTGCCTCAGATATTTCAGAAATGTTTCTTGCGTTAGGACTGCCGTATATGCCACACGTAAACATTTCATGTCATGTAATATTTATCAGGATAAGCCATGACAAGAGCGGACCAGTCCCTTCTGAGAAAAATTACAGATTCTATGTTGCTCCACTATGTAATGACACGGGTACGGGCTTGCGATCTCTCCTTTATGCCATCGATTTCCGTGTTACACATACAGTACTTGGCCATTGCGTTGTGGCTGCAGTCGAAAGAGGAGGCAGTCTGTTCCCTACTAGCGCTGTTTTCGCAGCAAATATTAACCGCGACGAATCAGTCAACGCTAAATGGCCATCTGGCTGAGGCAAACAAAGGCGCTATAATAGCACTCCATGCAGAGAGATTTTCAAATGGATACATAGCAAGAACTATGGGTCTTCACAAGTTGACGGTAGCCAGGTGGATGAGACGAAAGGAAGAGGGTGGTAACCTGAATGGAAGGCGTCATGGCCGTCGCCGCAAAACAACAGCAGTTCAGGATCGGCAGATACGCCGTTTCAGCGAGAACCACCCATTTGTCAACGCACAACAAATTCAGCAGACTTTTGGTCTCAATGTTAGCAGTAAGACCGTCACTTGTCGTCTAAGGGAAGGTGGACTGAGAGCAAGAAGCGCTGCTGTGAAAGAGACATTGACTGTTTACCACAGAGAAGCCTGCCTTGCTTTTGCTGCTGAAAATGTCGACAAACCTCTCCAGTTTTGGAGGCTAGTGATTTTCACGGACGAAAAAGCTTTCTATACGGCGCCGGCTGATGTGACCGAGCGGTTCTAGGCGCTTCAGTCTGGAACCGCGCGACCGCTACGGTCGCAGGTTTGAATCCTCCCTCGTGCATGGATGTGTGTGATGTTCTTAGGTTAGTTAGGTAGGGGACTGATGACCTCATCTACATCTACATCTACATCTACATGACTACTCTGCAATTCACATTGAAGTGCTTGGCAGAGGGTTCGCCGAACCACAATCATACTATCCCTCTACCATTCCACTCCCGAACAGCGCGCGGGAAAAACGAACACCTAAACCTTTCTGTTCGAGCTCTGATTTCTCTTATTTTATTTTGATGATCATTCCTACCTATGTAGGTTGGGCTCAACAAAATATTTTCGCATTCAGAAGAGAAAGTTGGTGACTGAAATTTCGTAAATAGATCCCGCCGCGACGAAAAACGTCTTTGCTGTAATGACTTCCATCCCAATTCGCGTATCATATCTGCCACACTCTCTCCCCTACTACGTGATAATACAAAACGAGCTGCCCTTTTTTGCACCCTTTCGATGTCCTGTGTCAATCCCACCTGGTAAGGATCCCACACCGCGGAGCAATATTCTAACAGAGGACGAACGAGTGTAGTGTAAGCTGTCTCTTTAGTGGACTTTTTGCATCTTCTAAGTGTCCTGCCAATGAAACGCAACCTTTGGCTCGCCTTCCCTACAATATTATACGCCGATGAAGGCGTAATTGGAGAGCGAAGAGGAGGTAAGGAGGCCCGAAAAAGAAGAGAAAAATCAAATACCCAATAGACTTCGAGTCATTGTCGGACTCAGATGTTAAGTCCCATAGTGCTCAGAGCCATTTGAACCATCTTCTCTACGGCATCGCCGGCCGGAGTGGCCGAGCGGTTCTAGGCGCTACAGTCTGGAACCACGCGACCGCTACGGTCGCAGGTTCGAATCCTGCCTCGGGCATGGATATGTGTGATGTCCTTAGGTTAGTTAGGTTTAAGTAGTTCTAAGTTCTAAGGGACTGATGACCTCAGAAGTTAAGTCTCATGGTGCTCAGAGCCATTTGAACCATCTATGCCATCAACCGAAAAAGTACTTGTTTACCGGCCGAAAGGTGCTGGGTATAATCCAAAATATATTTACAGAATCGATGCGCGCAATTACTTATCAATTCTGGAGAACGTGATGTTGCCTTCTGTGACAGCAAGATTTGGCGATGATCAGGTCATGTTCCAGCAAGATCGCTCGCATATTCATATGACACGTGTGGTTAAGAGGTGGTTCGACGACCACAGTAATATTACTGTAATGGAATGGCCACCTAAAGGAGCTTACATGAATCCCACTGGGAATATTTGGGCAGGAATGGTCAGAGTAATACGGGAAAAGGGACAGTCACCGTCGACTCGCTGACAGCTTTCTAATGTGATTCATGACGCTTGGAGTGAGTTACTTGAAGCTCCTAGTTATGTGGCTAGAGTTGTGGGCTCAATGCCCAACAGACTTCGAGCTGTTGTGGAAGCCGAAGGAGGCTATACGCGATACTAAGCAGCATCAGCAGAGGTGTTTTTTTTTTCAGCCCTTAACCAATCAGCTGCAACAGATGTTTCAAGCTATTTTTTTTACTGACGTACATTTTATATAATTTTAAGGAAACGCAGTAAGTGGAATCTGGACAAACAAATTAATTCACAACAAGATATGTAATATTTAATTTGCTAAGACAAGAAATACTCACGTTATACATTCATTCAGTCTCTAAAAAATACATGACACACTTGTATATGCAAGAAGGGTAAAAAGGAATTCAGCACAAATTAAAAATATTGAGGAGAAGCTCGCCGATGAAGGCGTAATTGGAGAGCGAAGGGGAGGTAAGGAGGCCCGAAAAAGAAGAGAAACATCAAATACCCAATAGACTTCGAGTCGTTGTCGGAGCAGAGGCAGGTTGGTACATACGATTCGGAATAACAGTAGAAGAATAGTTTTATTTACTGATTTTTGAAGCTTTATTTTGTGACGGCTAAACAGTGCTGCTTCATGAGACCCACTATTTGTCTACATCAGAGGTGTAAAAAATTTTGAGAGGTGCAAAAGTTCTCTGGAACAGTAACGTGTTTTAGGCAAGAAGATGATTTTAGTTCATTTCGTTTCAACCATTCACAGTATCCTTTGAGATTCTAATCTATGATTTCATTTTATTATTATGTATCTTTTCTTCAGTGAAAGTGAACGGTAGTAAGTTTCAAGATACAAAGAATAACTGGATGTTTTTAATTTTTGGAATAGCGTATTTAACAGTTAATATTTTCAAAAAATCTGTAGGTATAGGACATATTAAGAAGCAAGTCAAAAATGGCATTGTGGAACGATCAGGTTGGTCTCTAAAGGGTGACGACGGTCAAACAGCACATACAAAACTATGGGTAACAACTAGTGTTGATAGTGAGGAGCCATTAGCGATATGCCACTATTCTGTAATTGTATTTCTGAAGTTTATCGTCGCTCCTAGGACTGAAACCGATACGCTGTTTTACGTAAACAATGTAACATTTAAAATTTACGTAGAAGCGCAGAATATTAATACACAGTATATAGCTCAGGAACCTAATCCCACTGCCTTTAATTTTATTCTCACGGATGACATTGAGACAGTAAATAACAAGAGGAATAGCAAAACTCTCAGAATCAATATAGAGAATTCAAGTGTCCAGTGGATTCAAAAGTTTGCTATAATAGCGAATAATTGCTTTCACTGACTCCTTCATGCCTGCGTTTTCTCGGTCAGACAATGTTTGAAACTAGGACTAGCAAGGTAAAACATTTTTCCAGAAACTGTCAAATTGGAAGTCGAAGAGCAAGTTACATAAATTAAACGATGACAACAAACGTTTCTCAAGTAGACTGATTACTGTAGGCATCCAACGCTTTTATTGCGTGTTACATGCGCAGTATGTAAACTGGCAACGCCACCAACACACAATACCACTAAGATATGAAACAGCTGTAGCAAAACAGAGCATCCTCGTTGTCCATGTGATGGATAAGACGACTGATTCGCAAAATAAATGTCAATGTAAGCAGCAATTTCTGTTCGAACGTGCTTCCTGGACCAAATAACATACATTTCCTACGTCTTCAGTGCAAATCATGTAGCTAATGTAATTTAAAGAACATAAAAAAATCGAGTGGATTTACTAACATAATTATGAACCACTCAAGAACGTAAATCGATGGTCACATAGTTGTCAAACGTATTCTACGGTGTTGCCATTGTCCATTAGACTAGCAGCAGAAAGAAAATGTTCGCTCAGCTGATGTGCTGACATAGCTTGCACTGGCGAAGCTCGCGCTTCGAAGACGCCACAGCATCGTCTGCCACCGCTTCGTGGGAAACGAAATACCTCAAGTATAGGCCAATGTGTTGTATTCGTATATCTGTGACTATGACTTGGCGCTAAAGTGTGGTTATGGATAGTATGTATGCTCAGATTGCGAATCTAACATAATAAATAAAGAAAAGGGGGAAATGAATTAGGTGTCCTTCCTCTTCCGTAACATCAAATGTATTTTAGTTATTCTATCTTAAATGATCTGCGCAGAAAATCATTTACCAGAAGTGAATAACGTTTTAGCAACGCCAGATTATATTAACAGCTTGCCGGCGCGGGTCATATTGCGGCGTCATATTGCGGACCGCGCGGCTGCTTGCGCCGTCAGTTCGAAACCTTCCCCGGGCATGGATAGGTATGGAGCAGGTAGGTTTAAGTAGTTCTGGGTCTAGGGGACTGATGACCTAAGCAGTTTGGTCGCATAGTTCTTAGAGCCATTTTTTGACCTTTCGCGTAAATTTTCTTTACATAAACGACCGTATCTTTAGACTTCGTTGACATAGCTCACTTTTATACACCACGAAGGGACCGTATACTGCAGGAAGTGTGATATATTTCCTCTTATTATGCCTACCCGTACTCGAGGTAAACGGGTTTTAAGGGTTGGGTAGACACATAGACGGTCAAGAAAGAGACTAGTAGGATTCCATTTTTACCGATTTAGGTGACGAAATCCTAACAACGAAAATAGCTACGACAGTTACTGAAGATGAGGGCCGCATAAGTAAATCCCACTACTCTTTATTCGAAATGTTCTAGTTGCAATCGATACATCAGCATAGTAATCGCAGCTACCCTTGCGATTCAAGTCACGTTTACAGGAATGCAAGTAAAATCCACTTGCCTATACAGGTGGTAATTCAGATCCCAGTAATAATGCCACCGCGTTTTAGAAGTGCGAGCATTCCTATTGGTAGCTAGCTTAAGAAACACTTCGGCTAATGAACGATTTCTGGCTGTGGCGAGTCTAATGGAGAATTCGAAACATTATAGAATACGTTTGGCAGCTATGTCGTAGTTTATTTCCTGGGGTGGTCCGAATTATACTACTAAATTTACTCGCTGATAACAGTATTTTGTTATTTCCATAAACATCTCGAATGATTGTCACAAAAGCGGTGGCATAAAGGTAGAATATTCATGTTTTTTAGTCCAGAAAGCTCTATGCAACAGAAACTCCAGATTATTTTGCCATTTTCATTGCGAAATTCCCGGCTTATTCATGTCTAGGGTTATAATAGAGGGCTGCTTGCCTGGGTTGTCTGTTAGCGTAGTGAAAGGTGTTTGTTAGTGCAAGGTAGGTCTGGTTTGTTTACGGTTCTAATCTCCATGGAGGCAGATGGACTATCAGTAAAACAATTTTATGAAATTCTCGCGCACCCAATACATTTTATTGCTACTTTTAAACTGTACCGGCGCCCTGTGGATGTCGCGGCCGAATGCGCATTGTATTTTGCTAATTCATAACGATCTGGGCCTTTGATTGTGGCACCATACACAATCATTAACCGGCTCCAGGGAGGTAGGGTCTCCTTCCCTATTCCTCCACTGGGGTAATTCCTGTCTGACGCGTCCAAGTCGCGGGGGTGGGTATCATACACTTCAGTTGGCCGGAGTGATAGGATGGCTGAGTTCAGGCAGGGACCAAATCCCGTGGGGTATAACACGGAACCCATGCCCAGGGTTACTGGTGAAGACCTTGAAAGGTGGCTACACTGAGCCACAGCGCCAAAAATCGCGCCAGAGAGTATTGTTCCGCCGCCTCCACTGGTAGTGATTATTGAGACGTAGCGGCAAGCAGTTCTTGCAGAGAAGTTGTGGTGGACACTGCTTGTAGCTGAAGTCAGAGTGAGATGCGGTAGTGGAGAGTGTTGTTCCATGTTTATGCAGTTATTTGATGGGAGAGATAGCAGATGTTGTTCCAATGGAGATATTGTAATGATCTGAGTGCTTTTCGTCAATATAAATTAAGGTAACTAACTACTGTTCTTTATTTTCTTATTATTTGTGTGTCCTGAATAATGCTTCATTACAGGTTCAGTCAACAAAGCATCTGGCGTGTGTTCTTGTATTAGAGTGTAATTCTGGGTTTCTTGCACAATTATAGTATTTCTAATTTTCTTTTATCACGTCAGTATAAATGGTATTTAAAATTTATTGTCTTGTTGAAGAAGAACCGTGCCAGATGTGCGTTGAGTCACACTACCACACACAGAACAGCTACACTTGTGCTATGTTGGCTTCGTAGGTTTTATAGTTGCTGGGGACTTAATTAATTAACTGTGTTAACGAACATTTTGTTTCATTGTTTGTTGTCATTCTAAGCAGTCAGATTGCGTAATAATACTAGTCAGGGCCAGCCGTTTACGAGACTTGCGTAATCGGACATACAGCTACTAAAAAAATATCTGCAGTATTATTATAATTAAGCCCCCATGCAACCTGAATGGAAGCAACGGTGGAGAAGAAAGACCTCGGAATGGCGTAGTTGGCAGATGAGGCAACCCTCCTTTCTGGGGAGTAAATGAGAATGGAACCATTGCCTTGTGGTGGAGGAGAAACTCCAAAAGCCAAGAGAAATAACCCCAATAGAAAATCCTGTGGGATTAAGCGAAACAAAGTGGAAGTGAAAAGGTAAGAAGAACTTGGGAGGAGGAGGAAAACTGTACTGGAGTGGGAATAACAGGATTGGAAGAAATGGTGTGGCAGTGATAGTGAATAAGAATGTAAAAAGCTGTATTGAAAGTGTGAGATAAATGTCAGACAGGATCATAATCTTAAACCTGAGATTCCAAAAAGAAACACTAAAAGTTATCCAGATTTATGCACCTCAAGTGGGATGTAGTGAAGAAGAGAAGATGGACTTTGTAAGTGAATTAGAGAACCATATAGAGAGTGCTAATATAGTGATGGGAGATTTTAATGCACAGATAGGCAAAGACAGAAAGGGATTTGAGCAAATGTTGGGATGTTTTGGATATGGAGGCAGAAATGAAGAAGGGGAAAGTCTCCTGGATTTGTGCCAGAGGAATGGCAAACACCTAGTTTATGAAGAGAGAAAGTCATGTTATCACCAGATACAGTTGGGATGGAAGAACCAAGAGTGTAATTGATTATATTCTAGTAGATAGGGAATGGGGAGGGAAAGTAACAAATGTGAAGGTAATTCCAAGTGTGAGTGCAGATGGAGACCATAGATTACTGGTGGGATAATGGAAAATGATACAGTGTGTGAGAAATAGAAAACAGAGGAAAGTGATGAGGATACTGGATTGGAAACTGAGGGAGAGTGAAAGGGCTGAGAAGTATAGAGAATTAATCACACAAAAATTTCCAAAAGAAGTTTTCTGCGATGTAGAAAAAGAATGGGGTTTATCAAAGACACTTTAGTCGAAGCAGCACATAAAGTATGTGGTAGAACATCTGGAAAGGAAAAAGTAAGACATATAAGTTGGTGGGATGATACCACAATCCAAGCAGTTAGAAGAAAAAATGGAGATTTGAAAAAGTGGTGGAAAACTAAAAATGACGAGGACCATAAAAGATATATCGAGGAAAAGAATAAGTGCAAAGAAATAGTGGAAACAGCAAAGAAAAAGGCATGGGAAGAGTTTACAAAAAAACTTGAAGAAGATGTGAAGAGCAATAAGAAAATGTTCTATAAAATGATGAAAAATAAAAGGAAGGCTTCTGCAGTACCAGTAAAGATGGAAACAGAGGATGGTACTGTGATTGAAGATCCAGAGAATATAAAAGATCTCTGGAAAGAACATTTTAAGAAATTGTTAAAACGCTGAGCAGCAGGTACACGAGGAAACAACAAATAATGGAGAAACTGAGAGAAGTTGGGAAGCAGAACTAGAACAAATTACACGGGAAGAAATGGAAATAGCTGTGAAGAAGATGAATGAGGGGAAAGCCCCAAGACCTGATGAAGTATCAGTGGACATGATAAGCAGCAGGTCCAGTGGGAATGCAGTGGATGTATAGAGTACTATCAAGTGTGTGTAGAAATAGTACAATACCTGACGATTGGAGAAGAGGAGACATTGTTCACATATTCAAAATAGGCAATAAGAGACTTTGAAAAACTACAGTGGAATAACCCTTATGAGTCATACAACAAGATTTTTGAAAGAATTTTACTAAATCGAATAAGTGAAAACAGAAAAGGAGCTCAGTGAGAGCAGCATGGGTTTAGGAAAGGAAGAAGCACGATCGACCTGATATTTTCTATCCGTCAACTGATGGAAAAAAGTTGGGAGTATAACAAAAGGGTGATAATGAGAATTTCACTCTGCAGCGGAGTGTGCGCTGATATAAAACTTCCTGGCAGATTAAAACTGTGTGCCGGACCGAGACTCAAACTCGGGACCTTTGCCTTTCGCGGGCAAGTGCTCTACCATCTTTTTTTTTGTAATCTTATTGTGCTCGTTATAGTTCATTGCAGTTGTTCGTGGCGGACGTCCCCTGACGCCCGTTGAAGTTCGTTATTGATCAATTCACTCAGTTCTTTTTTTTTTTTTTTTTTTTTTTTTTTAATTACAGAGGGCAGCTAAACCTCTGACCGAACACGCTGAGCTACAGTGCTGGGACCATCTGAGCTACCCAAGCACGAATCACGAGCCATCCTCACAGCTTTTTATACTCTTAGAAAAGGCATATGACTCAGTTAACAGGAAAAGACTCTGGGAAGAAATGAAGAAAATAGGCATAGAAGATGGATACATTAATGTAATAAAGACAATGTACAAAGGACACAATTGTAGAATCAGAACATCATTTGGAAACTTCATAATAAAACAAGGACTTAAATAAGGAAGTATTCTATCTCCTGCACTTTTTAATGTTGTGATGGAGGGAATGAATAGGGCAGTTAAAGATATAGTAAAAGAAAAAGACAAAAAGATGATTTTTGCAGATGATATGGCAATATGGGGCGATGTTTTTGTTGTTGTTGTTGTTGTCTTCAGTCCTGAGACTAGTTTGATGCAGCTCTCCATGCTACTCTATCCTGTGCAAGATTCTTCATCTCCCAGTACTTACTGCAACCTACATACTTCTAAATCTGCTTTGTGTATTCATCTCTTGGTATCCCTCTACGATTTTTACCCGCCTCGCTGGCCTCCAATGCTACATTTGTGATCCCTTGATGCCTCAGAACATGTCCTACCAACCGGTTCCTTCTTCTTGTCAAGTTGTGCCACAAACTCCTCTTCTCCCCAGTTCTATTCAGTACATCCTCATTAGTTATGTGACCTACCCATCTAATCTTCAGCATTCTTCTGTAGCACCAAATTTCGAAAGCTTCTATTCTCTTCTTGTCCAAACTATTTATCGTCCATGTTTCACTTCCATACATGGCTACACTGCACACAAATACATTCAGAAACGACTTCCTGACACTTAAATCTATACTCGATGTTAACAAATTTCTCTTCTTCAGAAACGCCTTCCTTGCCATTGCCAGTCTACATTTTATATCCTCTCTACTTCGCCCATCATCACTTATTTTGCTCCCCAAATAGCAAAACTCCTTTACTACTTTAAGTGTCTCATTTCCTAATCTAATTCCCTCAGCATCACCCGACTTAATTCGACTACATTCCATGATCCTCTTTTTTCTTTGGTTGACATTCATCTTATATCCTCCTTTCAAGACACTGTCCATTCCGTTCAACTGCTCTTCCAAGTGCTTTGTTGTCTCTGACAGAATTACAATGTCATCGGCGAACCTCAACGTTTTTATTTCTTCTCCATGGACTTTAATACCTACTCCAAATTTTTCATTTGTTTCCTTTACTGCTTTCTCAATATACAGATTGAATAACATCGGAGACAGGCTACAACCCTGTCTCACTCCCTTCCCAACCGCTGCTTCCCTTTCATACCCCTCGACTCTTATAACTGCCATCTGGTTTCTGTACAAATAGCCTTTCGCTTCCTGTATTTTACCCCTGCCACCTTTAGAATTTGAAAGAGAGTATTCCAGTCAACATTGTCAAAAGCTTTCTCTAAGTCTACAAATGCTAGAAACGTAGGTTTGCCTTTCCTGCGCAGTCCAAACTGATCTTCGCCGAGGTCGGCTTCTACCAGTTTTTCCATTCGTCTGTAAAGAATTCGCGTTAATATTTTGCAGCTGTGACTTATTAAACTTATACTGTAGTTCGGTAATTTTCACATCTATCAACAACTGCTTTCTTTGGGATTGGAATTATTATATTCTTCTTGAAGTCTGAGGGTATTTTGCCTGTCTCATACATCTTGCTCATCAGATGGCAGAGTTTTGTCAGAACTGGCGCTCCCAAGGCCGTCAGTAGTTCCAATGGAACGTTGTCTACTCCCGGGGCCTTGTTTCGACTCAGGTCTTTCAGTGCTCTGTAAAACTCTTCACGCAGTATCGTATCTCCCATTTCATCTTCATCTACATCCTCTTCCATTTCCATAATATTGTCCTCACGTACATGCCCTTGTATAGACCCTCTATATACTCCTTCCACCTTTCTGCTTTCCCTTCTTTGCTTAGAACTGGGTTTCCATCTGAGTTCTTGATATTCATACAAGTGGCTCTCTTTTCTCCAAAGGTCTCTTTAATTTTCCTGTAGGCAGTATCTATCTTACCCCTAGTGATACAAGCCTCTGCATCCTTACATTTGTCCTCTAGCCATCCCTGCTTAGCCATTTTGCACTTCCTGTCGATCTCATTTTTGAGACGTTTGTATTCCCTTTTGCCTGCTTCATTTACTGTGTTTTTATACTTTCTCCTTTCATCAATTAAATTCAATATGTCTTCTGTTACCCAAGGATTTCTACTAGCCCTCGTCTTTTTACCTACTTGATCCTCTGCTGCCTGCACTACTTCCTCCCTCAGAGCTACCCATTCTTCTTCTACTGTATTTCTTTCCCCCATTCCTGTCAATTGTTCCCTTATGCTCTCCCTGAAACTCTGTACAACCTCTGGTTTAGTCAGTTTATCCAGGTCCCATCTCCTTAAATTTCCACCTTTTTGCTGTTTCTTCAGTTTTAATCTACAGTTCATAACCAACAGATTGTGGTCAGAGTCCACATCTGCCCCTGGAAATGTCCTACAATTTAAAACCTGGTTAATAAATCTCTGTCTTACCATTATGTAATCTATCTGATACCTTCTAGTATCTCCAGGATTCTTCCATGTATACAACCTCCTTTTATGATTCTTGAACCAAGTGTTAGCTATGATTAAGTTATGCTCTGTGCAAAATTCTACCAGGCGGCTTCCTCTTTCATTTCTCTCCCACAATCCATATTCACCCACTATGTTTCCATCTCTCCCTTTTCCTACTCTCGAATTCCAGTCACCCATGACTATTAAATTTTCGTCTCCCTTCACTACCTGAATAATATCTTTTATCTCATCATACATTTCATCAATTTCTTCATCGTCTGCAGAGCTAGTTGGCATATAAACTTGTACTACTGTAGTAGGCGTGGGCTTTGTGTCTATCTTGGCCACAATAATGCGTTCACTATGCTGTTGGTAGTAGCTTACCCGCACTCCTATTTTTTTTATTCATTATTAAACCTACTCCTGCATTACCCCTATTTGATTTTGTATTTATAACCCTGTATTCACCTGACCAAAAGTCTTGTTCCTCCTACCACCAAACTTCACTAATTCCCACTATATCTAACTTTAACCTATCCATTTCCCTTTTTAAAATTTCTAACCTACCTGCCCGATTAAGGGATCTGACATTCCACGCTCCGATCCGTAGAACGCTAGTTTTCTTTCTCCTGATAACGACGTCCTCTTGAGTAGTCCCCGCCCGGAGATCCAAATGGGGGACTATTTTACCTCCGGAATATTTTACCCAAGAGGACGCCATCATCATTTAACCATATAGTAAAGCTGCATGCCCTCGGGAAAAATTGCGGCTGTATTTTCCCCTTGCTTTCAGCTGTTCGCAGTACCAGCACAGCAAAGCCGTTTTGGTTAGTGTTGCAAGGCCAGATCAGTCAATCATCCAGACTGTTGCCCCTGCAACTACTGAAAAGGCTGCTGCCCCTCTTCAGGAACCACACGTTTGTCTGGCCTCTCAACAGATACCCCTCCGTTGTTGTTGAACCTAAGGTACGGCCATTTGTATCTCTGAGGCACGCAAGCCTCCCCACCAATGGCAAGGTCCATGGTTCTTGGGGGTAGGATGGGGCGATAAAGAGGTAGATGTACAGTTACTACTTGAAGTGTGGAAGGAAATAATGAAAAGGTATTGAGTAAAAATAAATAAAGATACGAGTGAAGTAAAGGTATTTGGAAGAGACAAAGGGATCAACGCAAATATTGCTTTGAATGGAGAATCCCTCAAGGTGGTAGGCAGTTTCACTTGTGAAATATTTAGTGTTGGAAGAATATCCAACGAAGTTAATAGGAGGTTACAGAGGGGAGGCAATTTCTACCAAACAATAAAACACCTGATTTGGAACAAGGAAGTTTCAGAAAAAGCAAACTCCTTATGTATAAGAGTTATTACTTCCCTTTAGTCATCTATGGAGGAGAAACATGGACAATGACAGAAAGAGACTGGAGCAGACTGCAAGTAGGGGAAATGAAATTTCTCAGAGCAGTTAAGGGGAAAATAAGAATGGACAAAGTAAGGAACGTAGATAACAGAAAGGACCTTAAACAATAAAGTATGAGAGAAGAAATTGAAAAAAAGAAGAGATGAGGGTGGTACGTGCAACGTTAATAGTATGTGTTTGCAGAGACTCCCCAGAATTATGGAAGAACTAAAGATGGATGGAAAAAGACCTAGAGAGCACCCAAGAACATCGTGGAAAACGGGAGTGAGAGTATCTGTGGAGAGGAGAGGTGTGGCCTGGCAGCAAGTGGAGGAAGAAAAGTGGTGGGAGATGGAGATGACCTGTCAGCACCCAGACCGGCAGTAGCTGGAGCGGGATGCGGATATAGATACAGATATAGTAACGATCTGGGGTCTTTGTTTTACTAAAACAGTTATGTTATCCCGATAAGCTGAATTTCATTTTTATTAGTACAGTCATACTAATTAGCGTTTCATCTTTCATTTATACTTATATTTACGTGATGTGTTTAACACACCAGTCAGCATTAATGTAATCTTACACATGATTGAAAACAGTCTGACAAATATCGGATAGTTTTTTAATTTCACGCCTGTGCATAGTATGTTGGTAGCACTTCGTCGCCTTGCCTTTTATGCTGTGTAGCAGACTTTAAAGCTCTGCGGATCAACATATCGAAAAGGCGAGGAGTCTCGCTCGTTTTGTTCCTGACTGTACATCACTTCTACCGATTTCCGTCCCATTCGGATAATTCCTTCTTGGTGCGATTTCTTTTCTCTCTTTTTTTGTCTTAGTGTGTGTCTGTAAATACGTGACACATTCGTAAACAATACAGTAGAGTTGGCCAACAAATCAAAATCATAGTTGAAAAACTGAGTTACGTAAACTCAAGCATAACTTAACAACTTGAATTTCAGAATGAAAATGACGATAAACATTAAACAGTAACTGGAATATCATTGCGAGTAATGAAGAGTATCTCTATAACTAGCTGTATATCCGTGACCAACAAAATTTGGACTCATATTCTTTCTTAACAGGTATTGGAAAATAGGCTCGGCATACCCTACGAGTTGTTTTCAGTATGAATATATTGCTACCTTTTGGAGTCTGCAGTCATGTGAAACCTCCTGAAACAATGGGTCTCGAATCAAAGAGATAGAACATTTACAATTACAGGCAAAAAGTCTAACGCTAGTGATCGTCTGACGGCCCATTTTAATCCGTCAGGAAGGTTCGATACAGTTAAACCAAACAGCTTTTGAACAGCCTGCAGGTACATACGTTCGCTGGTGCGAGGCACCGGCTGTCTATGCATCAAGAGTTGTGTTCTTCCTCAAACACTCATAAATATGTTCGTGTGCCTGACTTTTTCAAATGTCCCCCAACTACTGAGTATCTAGTTCTGCCACAGAATACCATGGAGTTGTGCCACGATCCCTTACCAGTCCTACATAAGCACACGATTGCACTACAGGTTTTTGAGTTCGTCGCATTTCATTTATTACTCAGCATATGTCAGGGAAGATATGAAACAAGAAGTTAATTTGTATTACAAAAGGACCGAGTGTGAGTGATGCTTACAATCACGTAGAGAAGACAAACAATTTTGTTCATGTCAACATCAATTTTCTTCGTCCGAGCAACAGTTTCGTGCGGCAACCTGTTGTAGTTTATCGCTAGAAGTGCAAAGGTGTACTGATAGCTGCCGAGAAATGTCTCTAGTGGGAGTATTGAGAAGTGAGATTAAAGACTGATAAAAGCGTGAGCGATGTTATCGCAGTTTTGCCGATTTGCCGGCATCTGTCTGTCCAAACCATGCCGGTGCAGGCAGTGATAGAGGACCTAATGGACTGGTTTTGGAACTTGGCTTTATTTTCCCTCCCCCTTGTCGGATACTCGTTGTTTTCGAAACTAGTTGGAGGCACCGAGAAGATACATGGAATATACAGCAAACCTGGTAAGTAGGGCACCCAAGTTTTCTGCAGTTACACGGCCTATTTCTGTGACATTCGTCAAGTATAAACGCTAACTCTATAATTATGAAATACACTTTCAGAATGGAACTTCATTCTGAAGAAATGGTATGCTTTCCTGTGCCTCACACGGCGAAAGCGTAAGATTCTCGACAAATTTTCAAATAACATATTTGCTTCTATCGAAGAAGAAGCAGTGGAAAATCCGCAGCACCTTCCTCACAAAGAGGTGAGTACAAAGCTACATCTCTGTACTTTCGCAGACAACAATTTGTGGATTGGTTTAAGCTTCTCTTTCAGAAAAGGTGACACGGGGACGTGAACATGAGCTATTTTTATATCGGATATCTTCATTTTACTTCAGTGTTATTCGTACTTTACGTCGGAAACCGTTGTCTACCAGGCATTTATTACATAGAAGTATTGTAAATCATATTATCAATTTGCCTCTATAGTTGTACATATTGCCTAATGAAATTCAGACATAAATATTTTATACTGACAAGAGAAAGTCCAATATTAGAATATACTAAAATGCAGTTAATCTACGTGATATGAGTACAAACTATGTATTACTCCAGTGAACGAAGCACATGGTAATTTTTAAATAGCACATAATAGCAGCACTAGAGAAAAAGAATCGACTGGTATGAAAAAGTGTTTGTACTAACTATGCTGCCTTACGATTACTTTTTTATGTAACTGTCGAAATCATAACACTGCGAGAGAGTCAGCACTTTCTCAAAACTGCAGTGGTTTTGCGCCAGTCATATATTATCTAATAGTCAGTGTATTCTGTTCTTATTGTTGTCTGTCTCCACTATAAGCCATAAAATGTTCAGAGATAACCAGAGTAGACAGAAAAATAGCCAACACAAGAAAATTTTTACCATTTGCAAAATCCGAACATATTTGTTACAAAGGAACGTTACTTGCTCATCATCAGTAGTCACTATGCTCCAGGTGCTGACTACTATTCCAGTTTCGGTAAGGAGTTCAGAGAATTAACACGGATGATTAAACACCAAAACGTTCCGAAACTCAAATATTGATCAGTACTAATGTCTAGTCCGTTTACCTACAAATACAAGAGATGAAATACTGAGATGTTCATAACAGTGCTGAAGGCAGCATTCTCAACGACTGTGAAAAGATATATTTTATGAGATGCTTTGATGTACAAATCATGTCCGGTTATCATCATATAATGTAATTTTGCCATCTCTTTTTATGTAAATTCTAATAAAAAAGAAACACGTCGTGAGGAAAATCAGACGTGACCTTGAGTGAAGTATTAGCTCACTGTTTGTAAAAAATAATTCTTAACACCATACATAAAATCGTTTATGGACAGCGATAACATCCTAACGTTTTCATGATACGATTCATGCAAACCACGGGGATCGTATCCGGATGATTACCCTAAGAATAGAACACACATCTCTCGAATAACCCTCTAGTTCATTTATTACATTTTTATTCCGTAATAGATGTTACTGCTTGTAATTTTTTGTACAGCTTTCAATATTTATAATTTATTTAATTCCCGTGGAGGTTTTGTTGCGTCATTCTTAATTACCAGAATAAACCTTTATGTCTACTGATGTTCGGACAAAGTAATTATAATCGTCGTATTACTTAATTATTTTTCAAGTACATTTATGTGATTATAATACACTGGCGGCTTATACCCTTGTATTTTCGTGAGAGTACGCAATATAGTAGAGATTATGCCCTTTGAATTTGTGGTATTACATGACCAGAAAATATGGCACGATGAAAGTTCTTAGTGTTTCCCTGATGGTAAGCGACAGGAACGCTTTTTCAAATGAGCAATCGTAGTTATCTCCTTTTGCCCCGCAATTTTATTGTTGTAAGAATGATACATCAGCTATTTCCCTTTCCTCTCGGCATGTTTTTGCTAGCTACATAAGCTTTTAAGTGGTGGTTGTTAATGTTGTTTCTGCATTTAGAAATGTCACATTCGATGCCACAGAGGTGCTCCTTCGAGCACTTAATCTCTTAGATCACCAGGGTTAAATCAACTAACTAATGCGAATTGCAGTTCAGAGATGCCAAAAAATGGATGATCACTACGTCAGTGCCAAAAAACATGCAAATGTATGTAAGAGTTTAATAGTGTCTCATTGGAATGACACTGCATTACTGCTCTTAGCGTTCATCATTAGATGCCACTGTTGTTCGGGTCTACAGCAAATCAAATAAGTATCAGGATACGGTAAACTCTAAGATAGAGGAATCAAACGCAATCAAAGCTATTTACAAAAAGAATGTTTAATAAAATGATTTCGTTATAGAACTAGAGAATGCTGAAATTTATCGTTCAGATGTGCATCAAATAAGGTACAAAATACCATCACGCAAGATAAATGGCCAAGATTTTTCGTGTGTGCGTACTTCAGCTGCATTTGCAGTGCATAAGCCCTGTAATTCTAAGCGGTCCTCTTAATTATTGCTTTAATTTTCGATTTTTTGACTTGTGTAACCACCAAAGTCCAGTTAGTTACACAAATGAAGTTTGGCGAAATAATTTACCATGTCTTGTCTCCATCTTGTCGGTTCGTTTATGAGTGGATTCCAGCGCTAACATGATTAAGTCATCCCGCCACCGGCTCTGTATTAGTCGGACACTGTATGTGAATTTGAAGGAAGGCCTCTTTCGCAAAAGAACATGGCATGGTAGGAAACCAGTACTCTCATGGCTTACGGAACTGATTAGTATTGAAATCAGAAGGCTACTCTGTGGACAATATGTAGAAATGGTCCTCCTAATGAGCTTCCGAAATTTGAGCATTCAGCCAAACCCAAGAAAAGCAAAGAGCACAGCGTCCCCTACCTATAATAAAGAGCCTCACAGGAAGCTACTCGTGCTATTTGATGGGGTAAAAATTTCCCACAACTACTTCCCTGAAGATATAAACGTTACCATCTATCGGGAACTGCCATTTAACCAACACTGGACGAACCTCTCAAAGATGCTTGACGTAAGAGTAAAGCTACTCCACAAAATAGCTGGGAACAACTGGAGAACAAATGCACAATCGTTGTTCAATGCTGGAATTTCGCTTGTGTACACAGCTGCTGAATATTATGTCCCTACATGGCGAAACATTACACGTACAACTAAGATAGATGGGCGTCTGAATCAGGCAATGAGGACCGTTACTGGCATCATCAGATCTACTGCTATCCAGTGGTTGCCTGTTCTTTTCCAGTATTGTTTCTCTAGATCTCAGAAGAAAAAGTGAAAAGATAGAAATTTTTGAGGAAACAGAGTCCCAAAAGAACTCAGTTATAAATTGCGGTATCTAGAATCCATCAGGTATATGCCTGAAGTCAAGCAAGCAAAATTGTGTCGACCTTCAAATCACAGACGTTTTCGATGTAATCAAGAAGAGGAAAGAACGCTGGAATGTACAGACATCCTAGAAAGCCCACTCAATCCGAAACGAAACGACGAAGGATGCAGAGTTTTTATCTACCCCGATGAATGAGTGAGGCTCAAACGCACTAAACTGTACGTGGGAGATGTGGCCACATCCTGAATTAGTGGTGTTGTTGTGAAACTGCTGTGTATGACTGACATGTGGAGGGACAGAGAGTGAGACTTTTGCGGAGAATTTCAATTCCATGTTTTTGTTGGAGATCTGAAAGATTTGTATGAAGTGATACCGAGTGCTGCAATATGGTTGTCAAATTTCAACATTAGCCTTAAACAATGTATAGATATATGCATATGATCTGCGATGCCATATTGTAATAAAACTATAGTCCCACAATTCGTTCATAGCCGTTTCATTAACATTAAATGATGGACTATGAGCGTAAATCCGCCTCTCATATGTCTCTTGCTCTCCTGTGAAACGTCTTGGTTTCGATGTCCATGTGTGGTGCACCGAACTGTAATACGTAGCGTTATTCCAGCCACACAATGCGCAGGGGAAGGACTGATTTTTGATTATGGGAGCAATATTTTACTATTTAATCAATCGCAAAGTCAAGACGTACGGCAACGTTTACAACCAACGTGCTGATATATGTTTCTGAAAACATTAATATTATCTTTCATAAATATTTATGTATAATATTATCTCTATGCCGCAGCACGCAGTATATTTACTTTGCCTTTTTCGACTGTTGCAAATGTTCGCCAGTCACGTCGCGCGTATACCTTAGGACGACATCTCACTGAAACTGACTATACACACATTGCACCAACTAACAGTGGGCGCTGGGTCCTTGGTTGATAACGGGTTTTGTTGTAACGCCTATACCATTAAATAATTATTTAACGTATCCAGATGTATGCATAGTTAAATGACTCGAAGCAATGTAGAAGCTACAGAAACCTTACATGTTTATTTTTGGAGGAGAGGAGGGGAAAGGAAAATGCTGATTCTTTCTTTCCTTGTTACAGAAGAACCGATACGGAGGAAATATGTATAGAATTTGTTAAATGTATGCGAAATACACTGTCTGACAAAAAAAGTGAGGCACTCAGAATGGGAGGAGGAAGCGAAAAGAAACTTCACGGATTAAGACAGTTGTGATGGTATTGTGACAGGTACAATAGAGATTCAAATTTAACTTGTCAATGTGAGCTCACTTTTCAGCATGTTGCATCTAATCTAGTTCTGATCTAGTTCGGTTAGGAAGACTGCCATATAGCCGTTTTATCCTCTCCTGAGACACGCTGCCTCACAACTGTTGTACCTGGACCTTTACAGCCTGGATATTGGCATTGGGACGGATTTAATGTCCGAGCTGGTCCCGCACTTATTCTGTCGGGAACAGATCGACATCTACATCTACTCGTATTATTAGCCAATCAAGAGATTGAGATAATACTTGGAAAGTTATTTTTTGTGCAAGCGTAAACTATTTTAAATGAAGCAATGTCCGTTGACATTAAAAGACTAAAAATAGGCTCAATTAGAATGTCAGTAGTGTTTGTTCCAGGATTCTAGTGCGAATCGCTTACGAGATATTGTATTTTGAAAAGTTCCCACACTGCATTTGTATAATACCTGTTATAGCACACACTAAAGAACGTCACAAATGCATACACTAGTTATGTGTATTCGGTTTAGTCACGAGACAATTGACCATTACATGTCGTGTTCAAAATGACCAACGGCAGCGACAATGCACACTTCCAGCCTGGTATGGAACGACTGCTGCACACTTCCTAGTATTTCAGCAGCGATGTCTGACGAGGCTGCAGCAATACGTCGTTGCATGACATCCTATGTAGCTTTCACCACAGAAAAGTGTCTACAGACGTCAAATCCGGATACGGTCCGGCAAAGTACAGGTCCACTGCGTCCAGTTCAACGATTTGGAAACAATTCCCTGAAGCCATGCTATACTACTTCGTGCACTATGGACTGGCCAATAATCAGGTTGGTATCATAGATTCCTCCTGGTCTGCAGAGGAACGTCTTCTAGCATACGTGGAAGATGGTCTGATCCGAGGCTGCGATATTTGCTCACGTCCAGTGTTCCATCTATGGAAAACGGGCCTATGAACTCGTGGTTCACAATCCTATAACACACGCTTGCTGATGTTACACCTGACAAAACCACCGGGGGTTGTCGACAGAGCAATAGCCCATGTTTCGGCGGTTTACTTGGTCATGATTGGTAATTGTGGCTTCGTCAGTAAACATGATACATCTGGAGTATCTCGTCTTAATGCCCCTGTACAGAAGGTAACACGATTCTCATAATCGTTTCCTTGCAGCTCTTGATGGAGAGAGATGTGATAGGGGTGGAATACATGTCGATGAAGAATACTAACAATTAGGACACAGGCCTGACTCATGCCGCTTCCTCGTGCTATTGCGCGAGAGCTAACGCGCGGATCAACTGCGACAGCAGCGACAACATTGTCTACTCTTCTGTCGTCACTTGTTTCTTTCTGTTACATTGTCTAGATGCTACTCTATCACTAACACGTAACTAGTTGAAGAGGTTGATAAACAATTGTCGAGATGGTTGACGTCTATCGGAATATGTTGCCGCATACACCGTACAAGAACGAGCTGCACTCTCCACACACCCTGAGCATGTCGGCTTTTTCTGCATTGATAAATCCCATCGTCCACTCATGACCTGCTGCTTCTCTTTGTGCATGATATACAACAGGCCCTAGATACCGGCTCCCAGGTTGATGTCATATTTCTCGACTTTCGAAAGGCGTTCGACTCAGTTCCGCACTGTTGCTTGCTACAAAAAGTGCGCGCTTACGGTCTATCCGATGACATTTGCGGTTGGATAGAAAGTTTTCTAGGGAGCAGTATGTCGTCCTGAACGGGGTGACTTCAACAGAAACAAGCGTAACTTCAGGTGTGCCCAGGGCAGAGTAATAGGTTCTCTGCTTTTTACGATTTGCATAAACGATCTGGTTGATGGTATTGACAGCGGCCTCAGACTGTTTGCCGATGAAGCTGTAGTCTACAGGAAAATAGTATCACACGAAAGTTGTGAACAAATCAATGTGGATTTGCAGAAAATAAATGCTTGGTGTAATGAATGGCAGTTATCTCTCAATATTAGTAAGTGTAACCTACTGCGTATAACAAGGCGAAAATTCCCATTAATGTACGAGTACAAAATAAATGCCCAGTCTTTGGAAGCGGTAACGTCCGTCAAGTGTCTGGGTGTGACTATTCGAAATGATCTCAAATGGAACGATCAGATTACGCAAGTAACGGGTAAGGCGAACTCTAGATTGCGGTTTATTGGTAGAATCCTGAAGCGATGCAGTCTTTCAACAAAGGAAATAGCTTACAATATGTTAGTTCGTCCAGTCTTGGAGTATTGTTCGTCTGTATGGGACCCTTACCAGTTGTGTCTGATTCAAGAGATTGAGAAGGTCCAAAGAAGAGCGGCAAGATTCGTGACTGGCACATTTAGCCATCGCGAGAGCGTTACAAATCTCATAGAAAGTTTGAAGAGGGATACACTTGCAGATATACGACGCGCTAAGCAGAAGGGGCTGCTCACTAAATTCCGAAATCCGACCTTCGTCGAGGATGCAGAGCGTATATTATTACCACCAACTTTCAAATCGCGCAATGATCATCATTCAAAGATAAGGGAAATTAGAGCTCGTACTGAGGCGTTCAGACAGTCGTTTTTCTCTCGCGCGATCCGCGAGTGAAACAGAGGGGAGGGGGAATATGACTTTGGCTCGAATTGTGCCCTCCACCACACACCGCTTGGTGGCTAGCGGAGTATACTGAATATGTAGATGTAGAACAAACAAGTGTCGGCGTGGAAACCTTTCAAAATACGATGTATCGTTAACGGTTCACACTAGAATCCTGCAACAAACACTACTGGCATTCTAATTTACCCTACCTTTAGTTTCTTAATGTCAACAGGCACTGTTCAATTTAAAAAAGTGTACGTTTGCACAAAAATTACACTTTCCAAGTTTTATTACGCTGTTTTTACTTACTAACTTTACAATCCATTCTTGGAAAACCGCACATCAATAGCACTTTCCATTTCCACAATATTTGTGGTGCAAACTTTAGATGATTATCCCTGCGTATATACCCCGTAAGCCACCTGTGGTGCTTGGAGGAGGGTACCTTGTACCACTACTGTAGTGGCCGTCACGAAATTGGATACCTCAAAGTCACACCTGCAGTTTGCAGGCGCTAAGCGCTGTGATTCGCCCGCCTCATAGCTTTGTTGTATTGCTAGAACAGTGCAATAGGTCAGCGCCAGCTCAATTTTCAATGTTTCCATGCAATATCGTGTGTTCATGTTTGATTTCGGTCTTCTGTGGAAGTGATTAATTGTGAGAGAAATGCAGAAGCAAAGGCGAAGGAGTCGGTCAGCTTCAAGAGCGAAAAGGCATTCGAAAACAATGTAAAACTGTTGTATAGAATGTGCTGATCTTTTTTATTGGCCTGGGAAGAAACCAGGAATAATATAAATTTTGCACAAGTTCATAAAATGACAGCAAAACCTAGTGGTATTTCGGAACCGACTGTATCTCATATTTAACAGTACAGTAACATCGGCAGAATCTCTAGACTTGAGCACGTGTTTTGATTCTCCGAGAAAGTGATATAAATGAAAACTGAAATCTACAGAATTTGATTATTTTTGACAAAGAGATAGCGCGTAGAACTGTACTTGAATACAACAGAGGAGAGTATCCAACTAGAAAAAAAGAAAAAAAAACAGAATGATCTCGAGAAAAAAAATAATTATTCTGATTCGGAGACCTTCGTTGTTTGTCATCTCTACTGACTTTATTTTTGACACAGAAAGAGTAACGATGGGCGAAAATTTTAAATGAAATGCAAAGACATTGCAGCAACAAGAACTAAGTTTGTGTACAATGCGCTTTTTGAGTGCTCAGGAAACTTGGGTTTCACAAAAATCATACTCACTAATATATTATTCTCGATTTCAAGGGAAGTAGTGGCTTGAAAGTACCTTTAGCTACTTTTGTGTAGTGGATATCCACGATCTGGGTGATGGGTGCAGTGACGGAGGGTCAGTAAGAGCTACGAATAAAAAATTATCGGGAGGCAGAAAATATTCTCGCCTGAATTAAGGCGAGCCTTCGCAACAAAAATCCTGGCTGTAGCACACAAGAAGTCGGGCGCTTTTGCGCACCAAGTCTCTCGCAATTAAATAGCGTCCATACTTGACACGATACCATCAATAATGATGTTTCGAATGTTACCAAAATTAATTTTATAGTTTTATTAACAACTTTCTCGCTTGAAGTTTCTACAAGGTCCAACAGGACGCAAATTCAACAGCGTCATTTTTCGTTACACAGGCGGAACAGTTTCGCACCTCTCAATGTATTTTATTTTTTATCTCGGGGTACTTTTATGTTTTCTCGATAAAATATGTATCACATGTATCTATAAACTTTCAGAATGTCCATATATTCTTTCAGTCCAAATTGATTCTGTTTTACCAATAGGTTGAAGTAAAAAATTATTTTCCTTCAAAGTTTATTTTGACGTCAGTTTTTATTCTATTTCGTAGCAGCTGGCAAGAACTTTCTTTTGGAAAGTACTCCATCGTATTATAGACTAAATATAGAGATGTCTAATATTTTCCGGAAATTTTTGCTAACATTTGAAATTAGCGTTTACTTGCAATGCTCGACGGTGAGATGACCTTGAGCAGCCTATTTTGGTAAAGACCACTATCGTCGTTTCCTTTCTTGTTCCACTCACAAATAGAGTGTGGGAAAAACGACTGTCTATATGTCTTCGTACGGGCAATAACTTCTCTTAACTTATATTCACGGTCTTTGAGCGAAATGTAAATTGGTGGCAGTAGAATCATTCTGCAGTCAGTTTCAAATACTGGTTCCCATATCTGGATATCTTGCTGGCCACGGCAGTACCACAACAACACGTAGACAGTTCATAGAGCCTTGTGCCATGTGTCGACGAACACTGACATGTTGAAAAATAGTACTAAGATTCTGTCACATGAGAGGCAGCTATGCATGAGGACGCAGGATGTGCGTGACGTGCCGTTGTGCCGAAAGCGTTACCTCAGTCACTAGCAGTCGTTACCGAGGCCAGTAGTTCTAAGTTCTAGGGGACTGATGACCATAGCTGTTAAGTCCCATAGTGCTCAGAGCCATTTGAACCATTTTGAACACCAGGAGTAACATCGCTGTGCCTCTCAAAAACTATGGAAGAATGGACCTCTCCCTATGTTGCCACCATAATCGCCGACGATGGGCAATCGTGGGAGTGTCGAAAAGTGATTCATCGTTGAACACTATGCGACGCCATTCATCAGCAGCCCGTGGATCCCGCTCTCAGAGCCACTGCAAACGCAGACATTTGTGTTGTTTTGTTAAGGCGTCCTACGCGTAGAACAGAATTCCCTAGTCCAGATACTGTTTGTCTCAGACGCGTGGTGCGGGATGCCACAAAATGTTGTAGGAAGTCCATTAGCTGTCTCCGGATGGCAGGATTACAATTTTATTGGTGTACAGGACGGCGATCCTCCCTTGTGGTGGTCAGATGTGGTTAGCCAGAGCCTTGACGACAAATATGCCAGCCCTCATATTGTCATGCACCATAGCTGCATACTTTATAGCGCCACGTGTTGCTTCCATGGAAATTCGCGTTTGGAAACTATACATCTTGGCGTGATTGTTGTTTATAAAAACTTCATATTTGTGTCAGTGTTTAATAATATTTGGAATATCGTGCCTTGAGCAAGACACATTGCATGTTTTTCTTTTCTTTTTTTTTCCTCTCTAACTTACATCTCAGGTGATGTTAAACGATGGTAAATGGGTTTCCCCGTAATATTTATTTTTTACCAGCAGTTTTTTTGTAGCTGTTCTTCTGCACAAGAACTGATATTTGAATACAGTTTGTCATCTGCATTTATGCTGGTGATGGTTGTGGTTTCAACTTTGTCAAAATCTCAATGAACTATATTCGCAACACGCACTGTTTTATTGTTTACGATACTGTGCATTCAATAATGAATTCAACATTTTAAGGTTTCTTTGTTGATTTTATATACGCTTGTGCCTTTATATCAACTTACTTGTGGTAGTCCTTCTGGGGGGATGTATTATTCGATTTACGTATTACGAAAACTGGATGAATTTATTTCAAAGCTCCTTTGTTCGAAGTCAGAAAGCAAACATGGCCCTGCGCCGATTCCTGACGACAAATGTCCAGTAATTTTTTCTTAAAACTACTGTGTATGGACTATGGTGCGGGAAACTGCAGTAGTTTTATTTACGCTCGTTGGTTAAAAGTACCGTCCTTTTTTTTGCAATTTTTTCAACTGATAATAATTCACAACGACTTGTTAAGTGCTAATTCAGAAGAAATTTTATTGGTCACTTTGTGTTTGAAGCCGATTGACTGAGATCGGAATTTATTTCTAACTTACGCCATTATCGATACTGCAAAACATTTAATAGTAAAGACAACTCAGCTGTGTTACATTTTGAACTTCCATGTATGGCCTGCTTTTAACTCGCCTTATATAATACAAGCTTTCTAAGCTATTGTTAAGCATGACTATGAAATATTGACCATTTATGCTTAAACTTGCAGGCAACGCAAAATACCGTGATGAAGGCTGAAAAGTTTCCAAAGGAACTAACTTGCAAAGATCCCTAAAGTTAAACGACGTAGCGTATTTCCCAGAACGTAATAGGCGTACACAAGATTTGGCGTTAGGGATGAGGAACGGTATTCCCTCGTTTTATTTGCGCATTTTACTTCTGTAGCTAGATGGGTGTCGGTACATAATAGTAACAAAATATTTGTCGGAGATTATTAAATAATTGCGATCAGGCGCAGTAAATTATGCACGAAAATAAGCCTGTTTGTGGAGAGTTTATTGTAATGTGTAACAGCTTACAACCACACACACACACACACACAAACACACACACACACACAGAATAAACAGCCAAAGCCAAAGTATCTAAAGAATACAAGATAATACAAATCCCGATATGCAGATGATTGGTCTCTGCTTAGAATACTTATTCATATATCTGGTCTGAAACCTAACATTGCTTTCATCAGTGACCCTATTAATTTTCTAAATCTTTTCTCAATGTCTTCATTTTCAGATTTTTCTTCTTTTAACATACTGTGATCAAATATTTTCCTCCATGGGGGCTGAAACAGAATCACATTCAAACATATCAAAAACTGAAACTTCCTGGCAGATTAAAACTGTGTGCCCGACCGAGACTCGAACTCGGGACCCTTGCCTTTCGCGGGCAAGTGCTCCACCAACTGAGCCACCGAAGCACGACTCACGCCCGGCACTCACAGCTTTACTTCTGCCAGTATCTCGTCTCCTACCTTCCAAACTTTACAGAAGCTCTCCTGCGAACCTTGCAGAACTAGCACTCCTGAAAGAAAGGATATAGCGGAGACATGGCTTAGCCACAGCCTGGGGGATGTTTCCAGAATGAGATTTTCACTCTGCAGCGGAGTGTGCGTTGATATGAAACTTCCTGGCAGATTAAAACTGTGTGCCCGACCGAGACTCGAACTCGGGACCCTTGCCTTTCGCGGGCAAGTGCTCCACCAACTGAGCCACCGAAGCACGACTCACGCCCGGCACTCACAGCTTTACTTCTGCCAGTATCTCGTCTCCTACCTTCCAAACTTTACAGAAGCTCTCCTGCGAACCTTGCAGAACTAGCACTCCTGAAAGAAAGGATATAGCGGAGACATGGCTTAGCCACAGCCTGGGGGATGTTTCCAGAATGAGATTTTCACTCTGCAGCGGAGTGTGCGCTGATATGAAACTTCCTGGCAGATTAAAACTGTGTGCCCGACCGAGACTCGAACTCGGGACCCTTGCCTTTCGCGGGCAAGTGCTCCACCAACTGAGCCACCGAAGCACGACTCACGCCCGGCACTCACAGCTTTACTTCTGCCAGTATCTCGTCTCCTACCTTCCAAACTTTACAGAAGCTCTCCTGCGAACCTTGCAGAACTAGCACTCCTGAAAGAAAGGATATAGCGGAGACATGGCTTAGCCACAGCCTGGGGGATGTTTCCAGAATGAGATTTTCACTCTGCAGCGGAGTGTGCGCTGATATGAAACTTCCTGGCAGATTAAAACTGTGTGCCCGACCGAGACTCGAACTCGGGACCCTTGCCTTTCGCGGGCAAGTGCTCCACCAACTGAGCCACCGAAGCACGACTCACGCCCGGCACTCACAGCTTTACTTCTGCCAGTATCTCGTCTCCTACCTTCCAAACTTTACAGAAGCTCTCCTGCGAACCTTGCAGAACTAGCACTCCTGAAAGAAAGGATATAGCGGAGACATGGCTTAGCCACAGCCTGGGGGATGTTTCCAGAATGAGATTTTCACTCTGCAGCGGAGTGTGCGCTGATATGAAACTTCCTGGCAGATTAAAACTGTGTGCCCGACCGAGACTCGAACTCGGGACCCTTGCCTTTCGCGGGCAAGTACTCCACCAACTGCAAGGTTCGCAGGAGAGCTTCTGTAAAGTTTGGAAGGTAGGAGACGAGATACTGGCAGAAGTAAAGCTGTGAGTGCCGGGCGTGAGTCGTGCTTCGGTGGCTCAGTTGGTGGAGCACTTGCCCGCGAAAGGCAAGGGTCCCGAGTTCGAGTCTCGGTCGGGCACACAGTTTTAATCTGCCAGAAAGTTTCATATCAGCGCACACTCCGATGCAGAGTGAAAATCTCATTCTGGATATCAAAAACTTTCAACACTTTTTCAAGATAGGTCTTTGGCAAATAATAACAGTACCCTCCGTTAAATTCTGAACATTATTCATTCCGAATAGTTCCTAATCACATACAAATCTTTCATTTTAAAGTTTATCAGTCAATAACAACTTTAAACTGTCAGTTTCACTCTGAGAAGTTGAAGCTATCAGCAGATCATCAATGTAAACAAGTATTTATGCTTTATGGCTATTTTTTGTCTGTACGTACAAGCAATACTCAAAATCACTTCTTACAACTCGTAAGTCAGTTATTACTGTGTAAAATTTAACATTCCAATTTCTGGGCGTGTCCTTTCAATCTTACAGAGCCTTTCTAAGTTCGCAAACTTGACCGTTCATTTTACTACAATATCCAGTAGGTAATTTAACATAAAAGTCTCTAACTATCTCTCCATAGAGAAGTGCACTACAAACATCCAGTTGGTAGATGCGAAAGTTATTCTCATTACAAAAAACCAAAAAAAGTCTCACTGAAGTTAGCTTTGCTACTGGACTGTATATCTCTGAATAAGACAAGCTTTGTTGGAAACCTTTTTCTATGAGACGAGCTTCATAAAAAACAACATTGCCTTTTTCATCTCTTTTTCGCCTAAAAACCGATTTAGCGTCTATAACATCACAGTCTTTTGGCTTGCATACATAATCCCATGTTTTGTTTTCTTCCATGGCTTGCAGCTCTCTTGCTATGGCATCTTTCCAATTTTTAGCTTCAGTATAAGACGTTGCTTCAGTGTAGGTGCTGGGGTCTTCATCAGTCACTGCTGTCAACAGGCCCGACTCATAATCCTCCAAGTAATTTGGGTGTTGAATTTTCCTCTAAGATTGAATGTCTTCTTGTCATCAAAAACAATATTTCTCTCGCCATTCTCAAAAGAAATGTCTTTGTTTTCACTGCCTTCGCTGATTTCTTGTTCTTCTCTAGGCTGACTTTTATTTTCTTCCACAACCTCATTCCTCATTTCCTCTTTCTGTTCCTCTGAATCTAAAGCTTTCTCTATGTTCTCTTCATCACAACAAATAGTATCTGATTCTTTTACATGAATATCAGTTTTCTTCTCCTTTTCAGATACTGCTGGTGGCAAAAAAATTATATCTCAATGCACCTCAGTTCTCTTTGTGGAAGGTATAAATATTCTGTAGCCCTTCCGTCATTATCATAACCCACAAATAAACCTATCTTGTTTCTGAGGTCTAGTTTTGAAACTAGAACAGTCTCTTTTCTTTGGATACAAGGATAGACACACGAGTCCCAAATATTTTTTTATATCTGATAATGGTAAATCTTTGCCAGAAAAAGCTCCAAAAGGAGTTTTACCTTCTACAGGACTTGGACCAGTTCGATTTAGGGCATTAGCCACTGTATTAACTGCTTCAGCCCAGAAATGTTTGGACATTGCTGAAATAGTTGAATGAACAGCTTCAAACAAGGTGTGCACTTTCCTTTCATCTCTTCCATTTTGTTGTGGTGTGTACGCAACGCTTCATTGATGGATTACGCCATTTTCACTCAAAAATGTAACTAAGTCAGTATTCATAAACTCCAGTCTGTAATTAAGCAACAAAGTTGGAACCTATTTGAATATAATAGAACGTGTAAAGTTTAACTTACACATAAACTAAGTGAATTACTTAAAAAGAATAAACTCAAGAACTCTCTCTCTCTCTCTCTCTCTCTCTCACACACACACACACACACACACACACACACACACACAGACACAATATACAAGGTGAGTCACTAACTATTGCCACCTACAGTAACTCCAAAAGTGTGATAGCAGCTGAAACGTTTGTGGGACAAAAGTTGCATGGGCCAATGGGGGCCATAATATGACGTTGGTTTTTTGTTGCTAGGTGGGTCAACTTGGTTTTTTTAAATGGGATGCTATTGTTTGGTACTTATTTTCTGATAGCGGCTACTGAGGCGAATCCAGTGATATGTAACAGTAAGGTCTTTGAAAGCCAGCGAAGGTCACAAAAGTGGCATGAACTTCCATTTACAGAAGGTGTTCTAAGTGATGACCATTGGTATCAATGCAGTGCTGCAATCTTCTTATCATGGATTGAGCGGTATTCCTTATCACATCAGCACTTATCAAAGCACATGCTCTGATAATTCTCTCTCGTATATCGTCAGGTGTAGTTGCAACATTTTTATAAATAATGTCTTTTACGAATCCCCTAAAAAAAATCCAGATGCAACAAGTCTGACGAATCAGCCGGCGACGACACAACTCCTCTGGATCCAATCCAACTATTTGGGAATTGTCTCTGCAACTCACTCCTAGCCATCAGCAAAAAATATGCCGGACACCAATCGTGTTGATACCACATTCTGTTCCTCCTTCCTAAGGATATTTCTTGTAATAAAAGATCTAATGTTTCTTGCAGGAATGTTGTGTACTTCCTACCATAAAGGTTTCCTTCGATGAATAGGGGCCTATAATTCTGTCTTCCAGAATCGCACACCATACATTCACCGGCCACAGTTTTTGGTGTGCAACTTGCTGCAGCCAACATGGATTTTCAGTGGCCCAATAATGCACGTTATGCAAATTAATATATCCACAGCTCGTGAATGTGTCATCCATCTGAATCTGAAGTTGAGCCCATCAGCAGAATTCAATGTGGTGCATATAACCCTTACCAGTTAATTCTTGGTGGAGACTGATGTGATAAGGGTGATATTTATGGCGATGCAGAACATGAATAGCACTGCTCTGGCTCATGCCAGATTCTCTTGCGATTTGATGCAAACTAACACAAGGATCTCGAACCAAAGTGGCAAGAGTACCAGTTTCCGTTTCCCTGTTAGTAACTTTCCTTTGCCGTGTATGTTTCCGATGCGTTAAAGATCCAGTTGTTCTAAATTTATCATACACATATTTATATGTACGACGTGTAGGGTGAGTACGTTGAGGATATCTTTCAGCTTATAAGTCTCTAGCTCTCACTGAATGTCGTTGGCATTCTCCACAAATGAGAAGCATATCATCCTGTTGTTCGAAGTAATACATCATTCACACTAGTCTTACCATTCCTATTAGTGTTGTATTGCGAAACTGTCGGACGGTGTTTACATGGCAATAGCACATTAGATGGATACGCCATATTCATGGAATATTTACTACTTGCGCGATATACAAGAGAGTATTGTCAGAGCATGTGCTTCGATAAGTGCTGAAGTGATAAGGAATACCATTCAATCCATGATCAGATGATTGCAGCACTGCATTGATAACAATGGTCATCACTTCGAACATGTTCTGTAAATGGACGTTGTGGCCACCATTTTGACCTTCGTTGACCTTCAAAGACCTTACTGTTACACATCGTTGGATTCTCTTCGCTAGCCGCTATCAGAAAATAAGCACCTCAGTTAAGAATACAAAGTTGACCTTCATGTCTCATACCTAGCAACCAAAAAACCAACGCCATATTATGGCCCCCCTTGTCCCAAGCAACATTTGTCCCACAAACTTTTCAGCTACTATCATACTTTCGGAGTTATTCTAGGTGGGAATTGTTAGTGACTCACTCTGTATATATCGAAAGTGTATTAAATATTGAGCGAATGATGGCTATTAGGCGTTATTTCAGAAATTAGAACTAGCAGAACGAATCATAAAGTTTATTGTATTCTTGAGAAGTTCCCAGCAAATCAACAATGTTCATCTCATGAAGCTTACGCAGGTAATGATTGAACTGCAGTGGCATGGAACTTCAACAAAGTTTCTGTGGATTGTGTCACACGAAGCTGTTAAAAAAAATGAGTGCTTGGATTTCTACATAAAGAACATATGCACATTGAATTATTCCTAATTTCGGTGCATCTGATCACATACTTCAGGTTAAAGAAAAACCAGAGAAATAATAGGACTAATTGGCAACCTGCTATGCCAAACATTTTATGGTTCACAAACTGGAGATGCACGGAATGACATGTAACACTTAACTACAAGGTAGAATTTTCATCACGAAAACTTTATCAGTCACATTTGCAGTATGGACATTTAACTCAACACTAATGTGAGTTAGATCGCATATTATTCTAATGATAATGCTATGATGATCAGCAAGTAACTTTATGCACGAGACTAAACAAACAGAAGCACCAATTTCCAACTGAAGTAACTACTTTCCTCACATGAGAAAATGTGAATTCTTCCAAAAAATCATACACAGTTTTTAAGAGGCTGTAATCTAAATATATAATTATCTAATTATCAGCTAATATATGCTCTGTATGTACAAACACCAATATTTTTACTCGTCATATGTACTACCTAAGCCAACTACCAACACGTAAACGTCTGGCAATATACAGTTTACATGATCTCTGTGCTTGATTACGTTTCAGTGAAACAAAGAGAAACTAAGGACATAAATCCTGTACTTCCTTAATTGGTGCTTATCACCTCTTTGTTGCCAATTATGGAAGAGCTTTTAAATACAGATGCCATTTCACATCAACAATGCAGGGTGATTTTGCAGTTGAGAATATATGTGAGATAAAGGATTTTATGTTTAGAATGTTCTAACTCTACATCTGCATCTTACTCTGCAAGACACGTAACAGTGTGTAGCAGAGGATACTTCTGGTACCACTAGCTGATCACCCCTTCCCTGTTCCATTCACAAAAGGCTTGTGGGAAGAGTGATTGTTGGTAAGCCTCTGTAGTAGCCCTGATTTATGGGATTTTCTTGTCGTAGTCATTTTGTGAGATTTATGTTGGGGGAATGTTTTCTGAGTCTTTCAGAAACTGCTCTCGAAATTTAAATAGTTAACTCCTCTCTTAGTGTCTGGCACTGGAGTTTGTTGAGCATCTCTGTAATGCTCTCGTGCGGACAAAACAGTCCTCTGACGAAATGCACCTTCTCTATAACCTCTTCCATCAGTCATACCTCGGAAGGATTCTAGATTGATGAATAATACTGAAGAATTGTTCGAACAAGAATCCTGTAAGCCACTTCCACCGTGAATGAGTGAAATTTCATTAAGGTTTTTCCAACGAATCTCAGTCTACCATCTGCTTTTCCTAGTATTTGTTTTATGCTGTCATTTCATTTAAGGTCACTCTTGATAGTTAATCCTAGACATTTTACAGTAGATACAGTTTCCAGAAATTTGTCACCAGTTGTATGGCTGTGGATTTCTTTTCTTATGTACGCACAACATGTTACATTTATTTATGTTCAGGGTCAGCTGCCAGAGCCTGCACCATTCATCTATCTTCTGCAGGTCATTCAGCAAATCGATAATGTCTTCTGGCATTGCTAATTTCTTATATACAACAATATCATCCGCAAACAGTCTTAATGAACTTTCATTGCTTCTACTATGTAATTTACATATAATGTAAACATAACAGCGCTGTCACACTTCCTTGGGGTACTCCAGGTATTGCAGTAATGCACTATTGAAGAGCCATAGGTAATGCCATGGTAAGAAAACTGTCTCAGCCAAATAGCTTCAGCCAAATATTAGAACATTCTCCTCATTATTGGTATAAGAAGATATGTGTGTTCAGCTTGACTGCAAAATATCCACATTTGTGAACTCTGGTAGTGCCATGGCAGAATGCTGGACATGACAGTCTGTGAATGTTTCCACTTATCTCTGTACTGCAGTATCTCAGGGTGTAAAATGTCATGCTTAGTATAACTTTCTCTTAAGTTCCATAAAAATATTAATTTGCAGTATGAGAAAAACACACACCACCTTTATTAAGGCATAGAATGAAACATATAATGAGCTCATCTGTTTCATGAAGTTGTGCAGAACAGCCCCTTAAATGTATAGTGCTTTTTCCCCTTGCTTCTTAACCAGTCAGGTGAACTATTAATGCCTCATTTGATAAATTGTTGGCCATTTTGCTGCTAGTAAAGAATGTGGCAAGCATTAGTCTCCCATATTTTGTAGACCTAGATAGAACCCCCCCCCTCCCCCCCCCCCCCCCCCATGAACCGTGGACCACGCCGTTGGTGGGGAGACTTGCGTGCCTCAACGATACAGATAGCCATACTGTAGGTGCAACCACAACGGAGGGGTATCTGTTGAGAGACCAGACAAACGTGTGGTTCCTGAAGGGGGGCAGCAGCCTTTTCAGTAGTTGCAGGGGCAACAGTCTGGATGATTGACTGATCTGGCCCTGTAACAATAACTAAAACAGCCTTGCTGTGCTGGTACTGCGAACGGCTGAAAGCAAGGGGAAACTACGGCCGTAATTTTTCCCGAGGGCATGCAGCTTCACTGTATGGTTAAATGATGATGGCGTCCTCTTGGGTAAAATATTCCGTAGGTAAAATAGTCCCCCATTCGGATCTCCGGGTAGGGAATACTCAGGAGGACGTCGTTATCAGGAGAAAGAAAACTGGCGTTCTACGGATCGGAGCGTGGAATGTCAGATCCCTTAATCGAGCAGGTAGGTTAGAAAATTTAAAAAGGGAAATGGATAGGTTAAAGTTAGATATACTGGGAATTAGTGAAGTTCGGTGGCAGGAGGAACAAGACTTTTGGACAGGCGAATTCAGGGTTATAAATACAAAATCTAATAGGGGTACTGCAGGTGTTGGTTTAATAATGAATAAAAAATAGGAGTGTGGGTAAGCTACTACAAACAGCATAGTGAACGCATTATTGTGGCCAAGATAGACACGAAGCCCATGCCTACTACAGTAGTACAAGTTTATATGCCAACTAGCTCTGCAGATGATGAAGAAATTGATAAAATGTATGATGAGATAAAAGAAATTATTCAGGTAGTGAAGGGGGACGAAAATTTAATTCGAGAGTAGGAAAAGGGAGGGAAGGAAACATTGTAAGTGAATATGCATTGGGGGTAAGAAATGAAAGAGGAAGCCGCCTGGTAGAATTTTGCACAGAGCATAACTTAATCATAGCTAACACTTGCTTCAAGAATCATAAAAGAAGGTTGTATACATGGAAGAATCCCAGAGATACTAAAAGGTATCAGATACATTATATAATGGTAAGACAGAGATTTAGGAACCAAGTATTAAATTGTAAGACATTTCCAGGGGCAGATGTGGACTCTGACCACAATCTATTGGTTATGAACTGTAGATTAAAACTGAAGAAACTGCAAAAAGGTGGGAATTTAAGGAGATGGGACCTAGATAAACTGACTAAACCAGAGGTTGTACAGAGTTTCAGGGAGAGCATAAGGGAACAATTGACAGCAATGGGGGAAAGAAGTACAGTAGAAGAAGAATGGGTAGCTCTGAGGGATGAAGTAGTGAAGGCAGCAAAGGATCAAATAGGTAAAAAGACGAGGGCTAGTAGAACTCCTTGGGTAACAGAAGAAATATTGAATTTAATTGACGAAAGGAGAAAATATAAAAATGCAGTAAATGAAGCAGGCAAAAAGGAATACAAACGTCTCAAAAATGAGATCGACAGGAAGTGCAAAATGGCTAAGCAGGGATGGCTAGAGGACAAATGTAAGGATGTAGAGGCTTATATCACTAGGGGTAAGATAGATACTGCCTACAGGAAAATTAAAGAGACCTTTGGAGAAAAGAGAACCACTTGTATGAATATCAAGAGCTCAGATGGAAACCCAGTTCTAACCAAAGAAGGGAAAGCAGAAAGGTGGAAGGAGTATATAGAGGGTCTATACAAGGGCGATGTACTTGAGGACAATATTATGGAAATGGAAGAGGATGTAGATGAAGATGAAATGGGAGATACGATACTGCGTGAAGAGTTTGACAGAGCACTGAAAGTCGAAACAAGGCCCTGGGAGTAGACAACATTCCATTAGAACTACTGACGGCCTTGGGAGAGCCAGTCCTGACAAAACTCTACCATCTGGTGAGCAACATGTATGAGACAGGCGAAATACCCTCAGACTTCAAGAAGTGTGCTCCCTGCCGTCGTTGGATAAGCAGCTGCCAGCAGAAAGTCGTATACTCCTAGCTCACTCATTTATTACATAGTTTAATTCTTAATTTCTTTGCATGTTTTTGGTACTTGCATTGTTTAATTCATAAATTTCGGGCGTATTTTAGTATTTGAGAGTTATAGCATCGCGTTTTAGTACCTGAATAGTGTAAAATCGCGTAGTCTCCTTCCGCCGCCAAGCAGTGTGTCAGCAGTGCGCAAGTAGCAGCATTACTGCATTTACTAGGCAATCTTGTATTTTAATAACCGTTTAAATTTTGTGTCGATTTGTTTGTGCTCTCTGTAGATTAGTTCAGACGTTCTTTGCACAACAGTTTTTAGCATGGATAGGGACTGCAACTGCTGTGTTCGGATGCAGGCTGAGTTGGCATCCCTTCGCTCCCAGCTTCAGGCAGTGTTGGCTTTGGTCACACAGCTTGAGGCTGTTGCCAATGGGCATCACTGTGGGGGTCCAGATGGGGGTTTGTCGGGGACGGCCAGCTCGTCCCACGCATCCCCCGATCGGACTAAGACTGTGGCTGCCTGGGATATTGCCCACATTGAGGCTGATCCCTCACCTGTGGTAGAGTGCGAGATCGTCTCGAGGTGTGGCAGGGGGCTAAAGACATTCCGGAGGGCTGAACGGAAGGCCTCTCCAGTTTGTCTGACGAACCGGTTTCAGGCTCTGTCTTAGGCTGATACTGATCTTCGGCCGGACATGGCTGCTTGTCCTGTTCCAGAGGTTGCCCCTCAGTCTGCAAGATCCGGGCGGTCGCAGAGGGTGGGCTTACTGCTAGTTGGGAGCTCCAACGTCAGGCACGTAATGGGGCTGCTTAGGGATATGACAGCAAGAGAGGGGAAGAAAACCAATGTGCACTCCGTGTGCATACCGGGGGGAGTCATTCCAGATGTGGAAAGGGTTCTTCCGGATGCCATGAAAGGTACAGGGTGCACCCATCTGCAGGTGGTCGCTCATGTCGGTACCAATGATGTGTGTCGCTATGGATCGGAGGAAATCCCCTCTGGCTTCCGGCGGCTATCTGATTTGGTGAAGACTGCCAGTCTCGCTAGCGGGATGAAAGCAGAGTTCACCATCTGCAGCATCGTCGACAGGACTGACTGCGGACCTTTGGTACAGAGCCGAGTGGAGGGTCTGAATCAGAGGCTGAGACGGTTCTGCGACCGTGTAAGCTGCAGATTCCTCGACTTGCGCCATAGGGTGGTGGGGTTTCGGGTTCCGCTGGATAGGTCAGGAGTCCACTACACGCAGCAAGCGGCTACACGGGTAGCAGGGGTTGTGTGGCGTGGACTGGGCGTTTTTTTTTAGGTTAGATGGCCTCGGGCAAGTACAGAAAGGGCAACAGTCTCAAAGGGTGCGGGGCAAAGTCAGGACATGTGGGGACCAAGCAGCAATCGGTATTGTAATTGTAAACTGTCGAAGCTGCATTGGTAAAGTACCGGAACTTCAAGCGCTGATAGCAAGCACCGAAGCTGACATCGTTATAGGTACAGAAAGCTGGCTGAAGCCAGAGATAAATTCTGCCGAAATTTTTACAAAGGCACAGACGGTGTTTAGAAAGGATAGATTGCATGCAACCGGTGGTGGCGTGTTTGTCGCTGTTAGTAGTAGTTTATCCTATAGTGAAGTAGGAGTGGATAGTTCCTGTGAATTATTATGGGTGGAGGTTACACGCAACAACCAAGCTAGGTTAATAATTGGCTCCTTTTACCGACCTCCCGACTCAGCAGCATTACTGGCAGAAAAACTGAGAGAAAATTTGGAATACATTTCACATATATTTTCTCAGCATGTTATAGTCTTAGGTGGAGATTTCAATTTACCAGATATAGACTGGGACACTCGGATGTTTAGGACGGGTGGTAGGGACAGAGCATCGAGTGACATTATACTGAGTGCACTAACCGAAAATTACCTCGAGCAATTAAACAGAACGGAGTCATGGAGATAACATCTTGGACCTACTGATAACAAACAGACCCGAACTTTTCGACTCTGTAAGTGCAGAACAGGAAATCAGTGATCATAAGGCCGTTGCAGCATCCCTGAATATGGAAGTTAATAGGAATATAAAAAAAGGGAGGAAGGTTTATCTGTTTAGCAAGAGTAATAGAAGGCAGATTTCAGACTACCTAACTGATCAAAACGAAAATTTCTGTTCCGACACTGACCATGTTGAGTGTTTATGTAAAAAGTTTAAGGCAATCGTAAAATGCGTTTTAGACAGGTACGTGCCAAGTAAAACTGTGAGAGACGGGAAAAACCCACCGTGGTTCAACAACAAAGTTAGGAAACTACTGCGAAAGCAAAGAGAGCTTCACTCCAAGTTTAAACGCAGCCAAAACCTCTCAGACAAACAGAAGCTAAACGATGTCAAAGTTAGCGTAAGGAGGGCTATGCGTGAAGCGTTCAGTGAATTCGAAAGTAAAATTCTATGTACCAACTTGACAGAAAATACTAGGAAGTTCTGGTCTTACGTTAAATCAGTAAGCGGCATTGCAACAGAGGATGACACGCGTAAAGCTGAAATACTAAATACCTTTTTCCAAAGCTGTTTCACAGAGGAAGACCGCACTGCAATTCCTTTTCTAAATCCTGGCACAAACGAAAAAATGGTTGACATCGAAATAAGTGTCCAAGGAATAGAAAAGCAACTGGAATTACTCAACAGAGAAAAGTCCACTGGACCTGACGGGATACCAATTCGATTCTACACAGAGTACGCCAAAGAACTTGCCCCCCCCTTCTAACAGCCGTGTACCGCAAGTCTCTAGAGGAACGGAAGGTTCCAAATGATTGGAAAAGAGCACAGGTAGTCCCAGTCTTCAAGAAGGGTCGTCGAGCAGATGCGCAAAACTATAGACCTATATCTCTGACGTCGATCTGTTGTAGAATTTTAGAACATGTTTTTTGCTCGCATATCAAGTCATTTCTGGAAACCAAGAGTGTACTCTGTAGGAATCAACATGGATTCCGGAAACAGCGATCGTGTGAGACCCAACTCGCTTTATTTGTTCATGAGACCCAGAAAATATTAGATACAGGCTCCCAGGTAGATGCCATTTTCCTTGACTTCCGGAAGGCGTTCGATACAGTTCCACACTGTCGCCTGATAGACAAAGTAAGAGCCTACGGAATATCAGACCAGCTGTGTGGCTGGATTGAAGAGTTTTTAGCAAACAGAACACAGCATGTTGTTATCAATGGAGAGGCGTCTACAGACGTTAAAGTAACCCCTGGCGTGCCACAGGGGAGTGTTATGGGACAATTGCTTTTCACAATATATATAAATGACCTAGTAGATAGTGTCGGAAGTTCCATGCGGCTTTTCGCGGATGATGCTGTAGTATACAGAGAAGTTGCAGCATTAAAAAATTGTAGCGAAATGCAGGAAGATCTGCAGCAGATAGGCACTTGTTGCAGGGAGTGGCAACTGACCCTTAACATAGACAAATGTAATGTATTGCGAATACATAGAAAGAAGGATCCTTTATTGTATGATTATATGATAGCGGAACAAACACTGGTAGCAGTTACTTCTGTAAAATATCTGGGAGTATGCGTGCGGAACGATTTGAAGTGGAATGATCATATAAAATTAATTGTTGGTAAGGCGGGTACCAGGTTGAGATTCATTGGGAGAGTCCTTAGAAAATGTAGTCCATCAACAAAGGAGGTGGCTTACAAAACACTCGTTCGACCTATACTTGAGTATTGCTCATCAGTGTGGGATCTGTACCATATCGGGTTGACGGACGAGATAGAGAAGATCCAAAGAAGAGCGGCGCGATTCGTCACAGGGTTATTTGGTAACCGTGATAGCGTTACCGAGATGTTTAGCAAACTCAAGTGGCAGACTCTGCAAGAGAGGTGCTCCGCATCGCGGTGTAGCTTGCTGTCCAGGTTTCGAGAGGGTGCGTTTCTGGATGAGGTATCGAATATATTGCTTCCCCCTACTTATACCTACCGAGGAGATCACGAATGTAAAATTAGAGAGATTCGAGCGCGCACGGAGGCTTTCGGACAGTCGTTCTTCCCGCTAACCATACGCGACTGGAACAGAAAAGGGAGGTAATGACAGTGGCACGTAAAGTGCCCTCCGCCACACACCGTTGGGTGGCTTGCGGAGTATAAATGTAGATGTAGATGTAGAATATAATAATTCCAACCCCAAAGAAAGCAGGTGTTGACAGATGTGAAAATTACCGAACTATCAGTTTAATAAGTCACAGCTGCAAAATACTAACACGAATTCTTTACAGACGAATGGAAAAACTGGTAGAAGCCGACCTCGGGGAAGATCAGTTTGGATTCCGTAGAAATATTGGAACACGTGAGGCAATACTGACCTTACGACTTATCTTAGAAGAAAGATTAAGGAAAGGCATACCTACGTTTCTAGCATTTGTAGACTTAGAGGAAGCTTTTGACAATGTTGACTGGAATACTCTCTTTCAAATTCTAAAGGTGGCAAGGGTAAAATACAGGGAGCGAAAGGCTATTTACAATTTGTACAGAAAGCAGATGGCAGTTATAAGAGTTGAGGGACACGAAAGGGAAGCAGTGGTTGGGAAGGGAGTGAGACAGGTTTGTGGCCTTTCCCCAATGTTATTCAATCTGTATATTCAACAAGCAGTAAAGGAAACAAAAGAAAAATTCGGAGTAGGTATTAAAATCCACGGAGAAGAAATAAAAACTTTGAGGTTCGCCGATGACATTGTAATTCTGTCAGAGACAGCAAAGGACTTGGAAGAGCAGTTGAACGGAATGGACAGTGTCTTGAAAAGAGAATATAAGATGAACATCAACAAAAGCAAAACGAGGATCATGGAATGTAGTCGAATTAAGTCGGGCGATGCTGAGGGAATTAGATTATGAAATGAGATACTTGTGGTTCATGGTGTGGGTTCCTGTAGTCATGTCCTAGTTCATGAACCAGGGGCAACGTATGAGTGGCCAAGTAGGTGGTCCCGACAGTCGGGATACCAGTTACTTTGGAATAAGGCTGGGCATCTCGGACATATTCTGAGTCGTGGTCACCTTTGTGCTCATACGGCAAAGACTACCAAATCCACCGGTTAGTCCCTCAACCGTTAGGGGTATAACTCAATGGGACTCGGGGCAAGTAAGGCTAGCAACCTGCTTCCCTGGTACTTTAAATGTGATGCTGGCAACAATCAGAGCAAAATGCCTCGGACCTTTGGAGGTGACGGAGTCCCACCTCTAACTGACAAACCAGGGACTCCTAAGATACGACTTGGCAAACAAATGGTAATGAGGTGGGGAGCTATTAATATCAATGTGGGCTACTCTGGGAAGAAGGTGGAGCTGGCAGAGGCTGCAAGTAAGATGGGGCTGGACGTTTTAGCTGTTAGTGACATTCGGGTAAGGGGTGAGAAAGAAGAGGAAGTGGGAGAATACAAGGTCTACCTGTCAGGAGTCAAAGCAGGAATAGCACAATGGGGTGCAGGGCTTTTCATCAGGAAAGAAATGGAACCCAGTGTAGTTGCAATAAGGTATGTAAACGAACGACTGATGTGGATAGATTTGACAGTGTCTAGCAAGAAAATTAGGATTGTGTCAGTATATTCGTATTGTGAAGGGACAGATCAAGATAAAATGCATAGTTTTTATGAGGCACTCAGTGATGTAGTTGTTAGAGTAAAGGACAAGGACAGTGTTCTGCTCATGGGTGATTTTATTGCCAGGATTGGAAATCGAACAGAAGGGTATGAAAAGGTTACAGGTAAATTTGGAGAGGATATGGAGGCCAACAGGAACGGGAAACAACTCTTGGATTTCTGTGCCAGTATGGGCTTAGTAATCACAAACTCCTTTTTTAAACATAAGAACATTCACCGGTATACTTGGGAAGGCAGGGGAACCAGATCTGTCATTGACTATATAATAACAGATCAGGAATTCAGGAAGGCTGTGAGGGACACACGTGTATTCAGGGGATTCTTTGATGACACTGATCATTATTTAATCTGCAGTGAAATTGGGATTGTGAGGCCGAAAGTGCAGGAGGTCAGGTCCATATGTAGGAGGATAAGAGTGGAGAAACTTCAGGATAAGGAAATAAGGCACAACTACATAACAATGATCTCAGAAAGGTACCAGTTAGTTGAATGTAGTCAATTACAGTCATTGGAAAAGGAATGGACAAGGTACAGGGACACAGTACTAGAAGTGGCTAAAGAATGTCTTGGAACAGTAGTGTGTAAAGGTAGGATGGAGCAAACCGCTTGGTGGAATGACACAGTCAAGGCAGCCTGTAAAAGGAAAAAGAAGGCGTATCAAAAATGGCTACATGCTAGAACTCAGGTAGACAAAGAAAGTTATGTTGAAGGAAGAAACAAAGCCAAACAGATAATTGCAGCATCCAAGAAGAAATCTTGGGAAGACTTTGGGTCAAGCTGCTGGAAAACCATTCTGGAGTGTAATTAGCAGTCTTCGAAATGGAGGTAAGAAGGAAATGACAAGTATTTTGGACAGGTCAGAAAACTGCTGGTGAATCCTGTGGATTCCTTGGGCAGATGGAGGGAATATTTTGAAGAGTTGCTCAGTGTAGGTGAAAATACGATCAGTAATGTTTCAGATTTCGAGGTAGAACGGGATAGGAATGATGATGGAAATAGGATCACATTTGACGAAGTGGAGAAAATGGTCAATAGATTGCAGTGCAATAAAGCAGCTGGGGTGGATGATATTAAGTCGGAACTCATCAAATACAGTGGAATGTCAGGTCTTAAATGACTACACAGGAAAATTGAAATGGCCTGGGAGTCAGACACGTTCCATCAGACTGGACAAAAGCCGTAATCACACCAATCTTTAAACATGGAAACAGAAACGATTGTAACAACTACAGAGGTGTCTCTTTAATCAGAGTTGTGGGTAAAATCTTCTCAGGTATTGTTGAAAGGAAAGTGCGAGTATTAGTTGAGGACCAATTGGATGAAAATCAGTGTGGGTTTAGGCCTCTTAGAGGTTGTCAGGACCAGATCTTTAGCTTACGGTAAATAATGGAGAAGTGTTATGAGTGGAACAGGGAATTGTATCTATGCTTTATAGATCTAGAAAAGGCATATGACCGGGTTCCTAGGAGGAAGTTATTGTCTGTTCTACGAGATTATGGAATAGGAGGCAACTTTTGCAAGCAATTAAAGGTCTTTACATGGATAGTCAGGCAGCAGTTAGAGTTGACGGTAAATTGAGTGCATGGTTCAGAGTAGTTTCAGGGGTAAGACAAGGCTGCAACCTGTCTCCACTGTTGTTCATATTATTTATGGATCATATGTTGAAAACAATAGACTGGCTGGGTGAGATGAAGATATGTGAACACAAAATAAGCAGTCTTGCTTATGCAGATGACTTAGTTGTGATGGCAGATTCGATTGAAAGTTTGCAAAGTAATATTTCAGAGCTAGATCAGAAATGTAAGGACTATGGTATGAAGATTAGCATCTTCAAAACGAAAGTAATGTCAGTGGGAAAGAGATATAAACGGATTGAGTGCCAAATAGGAGGAACAAAGTTAGAACAGGTGGACGGTTTCAAGTACTTAGGATGCTTATTCTCACAGGATGGCAACATAGTGAAAGAACTGGAAGCGAGGTGTAGCAAAGCTAATGCAGTGACCGCTCAGCTACGATCTACTCTCTTCTGCAAGAAAGAAGTCAGTACCAAGACTAAGTTATATGTGCACCGTTCAATCTTTCGACCAACTTTGTTGTATGGGAGCGAAAGCTGGGTGGATTCAGGTTACCTTATCAACAAAGTTGAGGTTACGGATATGAAAGTAGCTAGGATGATTGCAGGTACTAGTAGATGGGAACAATGGCAGGAGGGTGTCCACAATGAGGAAATCAAAGAAAAACTGGGAATGAACTCTATAGATGTAGCAGTCAGGGCGAACAGGCTTAGATAGTGGGGTCATGTTACACACATGGGAGAAGCAAGGTTACCCAAGAGACTCATGAGTTCAGCAGTAGAGGGTAGGAGGAGTCGGGGCAGACCAAGGAGAAGTAATAGGCTTGACATCAGAAGAGGCACCAATGTTAGCACTGAATAGGGGATCATGGAGGAATTTTATAAGGGGGACTATGCTCCAGACTGAACGCTGAAAGGCATAATCAGTCTTAAATGATGATGATGATTAAATGATGATGATGAATGAGACATTTAAAGTAGTAAAGGAGTTTTGCTATTTGGGGGGCAAAATAACTGATGATGGTCGAAGTAGAGAAGATATAAAATGTAGACTGGCAATGGCAAGGAAAGCGTTTCTGAAGAAGAGAAATTTGTTAACATCGAGTATAGATTTAAGTGTCAGGAAGTCGTTTCTGAAAATTTTTGTATGGAGTGTAGCCATGTATGGAAGTGAAACATGGACGATAAATAGTTTGGACAGGAAGCGAATAGAAGCTTTCGAAATGTGGTGCTACAGAAGAATGCTGAAGATTAGATGGGTAGATCACATAAATAATTAGGAGGTATTGAATAGAATTGGAGAGAAGAGGAGTTTGTGGCACAACTTGACTAGAAGAAGGGACCGGTTGGTAGGACATGTTCTGAGGCATCAAGGGATCACAAATTTAGCACTGGAGGGCAGCGTGGAGGGTAAAAATCGTAGAGGGAGACCAAGAGATGAATACACTAAGCAGATTCAGAAGGATGTAGGTTGCAGTAGGTACTCGGAGATGAAGAAACTTGCACAGGATAGGGTAGCATGGAGAGCTGCATCAAACCAGTCTCAGGACTGAAGACCACAACAACAGATAGAAAACGCAAAATATTTTATTTGTGAAAGGCACTCTTCAGATTCAAGCTGTAACCACTGTTTACGACACATTGTTCTATTCATTCACAGGATTTGCTCATGGCTTTGTGAGACAGTACAGGTGGGTGGCAGTGACATTATGCATCGTTTCCTTAACAGTAGAACAGTGGAAATTTTTATGTACCTAAAACCATAACAGCTGCCCAAGTGAAAAGTGTCAGCACTGTTCTTCGTTTAACACATTGTTATCTGGCACAGAAACTTTGTTTGTGATAATAACATTCAGACTTAAGTCATACATTTATTTTCAGTTGTAATTATTTTTATTTGTGATTTGATACATTTTTGGACATGAATATCACAGAAAGTAAAATAGCCTCTTCTTACATCCATGAGTCCTAAACACAAACAATGCATTGTTCCAAGACTACTTTTCTACATTTCCCATACATAGATTCCTTACAGCTATCACAATCTGTCAATCATCTTTTTATCCATTTTGACACTTTGAACTGTCACTCTAAGTATCTTACTCATTGGTTCTTCTTCAATATTTGACCCACTACTGATTACAGAAAATACTTTTTGGGCCCATTCTTCGCATGTTTACGTCTTAGTTCTTCAATGAGATGCTGCAGAAACTGCTTACAGCTGACAGCTTTCACTCTAACAGCTCTGTGAAGAATCTATACATTTATTCTGGCAAAAAAACAGTAGTATATTGTCAAACACTGCTATCGACCATCTCCCTGGAGGTGCTTCCACACAAGGTCTATACGCCCTGGGACAACCGGGAAATCCGAGAAAAACCCGAGAATTTTTTCATCCGGGAGAAAACCGTGAGGGACCCGGGAATTACACGGAATTCCGGGAATTTTTCATGGTTTTAATTTTCAGTTAAATTTTTGTAATTTTGACTGGTAAGAATTGATATTCTAACAAATAATATTTCTTTATCCCGCTTCTGCAGATTAATACTGCAACAGTAAAACATAAACGAGAGAAAAATACCAAAATGAAACTTCAGTTGCGAAGGAAACGCGGCGTTTACAACAACGAAACACCGTGCACACACAAGCGTTGCTAACAGCAAAATGAGTCGATAGCCTTAGACTATGCAATACTTCGTAACAGCAAACTGCTTCCGATGAGCGTAACGTCACAGCTGTTTTACATAAGGTTTCTTTTGAGTAGTTGCCAGCGGACGCATACACAGGTCAGACGCATATCAGTTGTGCCTTCTCCGATTACTTTAAGCCAAATGCTTAACGCAAGAATTTTTACTGGCGCGCTCAAGCTGCCAGTTTCGCGCATGCGCAGAGCAATCTGAGTTGTAAATGGGAGGGGGTAATCTCGACTTCTACTGTTCCCTGTTCGTGTACAGCTCCTACGTCGAACGGAAACAGAACGGATTTCTGTGATCGGAAGGTATCAACTGACTTAAAATACATTCACATAATTACGGAAGGCTGAAATATATTATTAGTTTCAGTTTTTTTAATTTTATTTCATTTCCACGTTTTTGCCAGTCAAGCAACAATTGCCTTGCAGAAAAATGAAGTTATTTTTACCGGTCTTCTAGAGGAATTTGGCTTTTACTAATCTTTACCGCTGACCCAGTCAATTTATTTGAAACAAAGCATTTCACTCCACAGTGCAGGCTAGTTCCAACTGTTCACTGAATTTAAAGTGCACGTTTCCATCTTCTGGTACGCATGGCATTTTGCTGTAATAAAGAACCAAACATGAGATAGTACAGTACCGGTACTATAAGAAAATTTACAATCCCGGAAACCACACGCCCGTACAAGCCCGATGAAAGCTTAATATCACGTTGGGGCCTACTTTATTGTGAATCTGAACATACGAATGTGCACTTCAAGCCGAATTATACATTTCAGTGTGGTTTATTTATACCACATGCTCAACTCGGCATGTTTTACATTGAGGATATTATGTAGAGTATGCAGCACAGATTGTACGAGACTAGTGTATTTTGCTTACTTTCAGTCCATCGTGTCTTAAGGCATAGTGTTCTGGGGTAAAATTAAATAAAGCTTAACAGATATCTTAAATTTCAGAAAAGAGCTATACGAATCATAACACATAATTCTCCAAGAACTCATTGTTGGCCCCTTTTCAAACAACTACAAAGACTCGCAATACCATCACTGTATATATTTAAAAGCTTTCTGTGTACAAGAGCACATACGAAAAATCTACGTACAAATGAGGACTGCCACAATTATAATACTAGAAGTCGTAAGAAATTGTATGTAGAAAGGGTAAGGACGACACAAACCCAGAAGTATGTAAGTTATTTTGGAATAAAACTTTACAATGTTCTGCCAGTGTACATGAAGGAAATAATTGATGAAGTAAAATTTAAGACTGAGCTTAAAAATAAACTTTTAAGCAAAACTTTCTCTGACATAGATGAGTACTTTGATTGTATGTAAATTTATTGCCAAAAATTTTAATTTATATGCCTAAATTGTACTTTCAAAAATGCCATGAAAGTGATATTCCATTATTATATTTGTAGTACTTGTATGACAACTTTGTTGTGACAATTCCTTACATCATGTAAATGATTCACAGGAAGATAATAAAATTAAGTGAAAAATATCGAAACAAAACTTGGTGAAAGATAGTGCACAAAGACGAGTGTTTTGCCATATGATTAATATGCGAAATTCCATATCTACTGCGAGATTCAAGCGGCTATAGATTTTTTCGGTGAAATAATGTAATTATTGAGGGTCATCGATAACTGGTGAAACGAGAATTGCAATGGGCTGTTCATAAACTATTGACCTGACTTGCACTCAGTTGTTGGTTTAATAACTCACTGTTTCAGGATTCTGTCGCACTTTCAACTGCATTAGAATATATGGGAGCTGAATATTTATAAGCTCTGCTGTGTTTTGACCATGCAGCATTTTCACTAGCTTCTGTTGGCAGCATTCTAGTCTCAGTGAGCGTAAACTCTTGTTGCGTTTCGGGTTTAAATGACCATGATAAGGAGGAAGCCTGACTGAACTATGCCCACGCCGAGTGGGGCTGGCATGATGTCACTTGCCGTGTGGCAAATACGCTTCCCTCCGTTCGCTCCATACGGAACTGTCATAAGTTCAAATGGCTCTGAGCACTATGGGACTTAACTTCTGAGGTCATAAGTCCCCCAGAACTACTTAAACCTAACTAACCTAAGGACATCACACACATCCATGCCCGAGGCAGGATTCGAACCTGCGACGTAGCAGTCGCGCGGTTCCAGACTGTAGCTCCTAGAAACGCTCGGCCACATCGGCCGGCTGTCAGAAGTCGCAACTTATTCTAAACACACTGTAATGCATTTTACTTATGACCATACGGAATTCCTACGCTACCGCAGCTGCGCAAGCGCAGTAACGCCTGTTTTCTGGCACTCTCAGGCAACTGCTGAAACGAACCCGTTTCTAACAGGTCTCGGGAAAATATTTCGAATGGTGGTTTCAAAAGCGTTACTTTCAAAGATCAGTTACGTTGCGTGTGACAATTTGCGATGGATTTCGTAAATCAAAGAGCGTTTGACTCTCGTTTACAACTTTAACAATTTGAGAACCGGCCACTTAGAAGAATTTCGAGCTCGAGCTCAGAAGACCGGACATTTATGTCACTATTTTAAATTTTACTGACACATTTGTTTGATTTATCTCAAAGTGTAACTCACGCAAAAACAGACCAATATTACATGTGAAAGTTTAGCTTCTCTTGTAGCTTGTTAATCAACGAGATCAGTATTATAAGTGAAAGCTTAGCTTTTCTTGTAGCTACACTATGTATACTAATTTAAACTTTTCCTATTTCTGTGTTCATGCTACTGTCTGATCACATCACGTGTCCTATGCTCTGAATATCTGCTGTCAGCGGCTGGCGAGATCACCTGATGTGTGCTTTGATTTTGGCTTACAAAAGGGCATTCTGTGGAAACTAACGTGCTGTGTTTGGTGGAACTCGAATTTACACTTCCGTAATTACGAAAACAAGCAGCGTATCGTAATAACGAAAATATGCAGCGGCAGCGTACATGTTGCTGTACATAATGAAATATAGGGTAAAGGGAGATATTTTCATCGTACGGTATAAGTAATTTAAGGGTAGTATTTTGCTTGTGTGCAGTGAACCTCCCTGTACAAGGAGAAGGTTGGCCCGCGTTGTGGTACTTTCTTTCTTCCCGCCAGATGGCACCATATGCCTGTTTCTGTTCCACCACGCTTAAAGTCAACAATACAAAACATTTTCTCATTCTTAGTGCCGTTTCGTGAAATACTGTGGTGGTTATTGCATCGTCTGTGTATTTTTGATACTGCGTGGAAACTATTGAAGGTAAGCAATTTATTTTACGGTATGTTATAGTCAGTGATAGAGTGAACTTAAAAATCCACTGCAATTACTCGTGCGGCGTAACGTATGCGTGATAATGCTTCAGGGGACCCGTGAATTTCTTAGCAAACTCCACACAACAGAATGGTGTCTTTGCATGTTCTCTTATTTTGTGCAATTGTATGAATTGTAAGTGAGATATCATCTTATTAGTGTATTAAAGCAAAGTTATTGCTAACAGTGTGTTCTACAAGTCTGTACTTCTAAATTTGTGTTTTGACATATCACGAAATTAACTACCTAAATTTATTGCAGGTCACATACAAAACGCCAAGGGAGCTTTCAAAATTCCGCAGGTATACTATTCAGCAACTTCTAGCCGCTACTGAATTAGCAAAAGTTAATAACGTGTCTATATACCAAGCTTCAAAGCAAATGGATGTTCCGCGGAGCACATTAAAAGGCTACCGGTACCTCAACAGAAATGTGAAAGACAAGCGAGATCCTCCTATATTAGGAAGACCATTTGTTCTAACGCCAGATCTTGAGGTAAATGGAAATGAGCGTTTGGCGTCATTGGCCGGGAGGCCCCTCGCGGGGCAGGTCCGGCCGCCTTGGCGCAGGTCTTATTACATTCGGCGCCACATTGGGCGACCTGCACGCCGGATGGGGATGAAATGATGATGAACACAACACAACACCCAGTCCCTGAGCGGAGAAAATCTCCGACCCAGCCGGGAATCGAACCCGGGCCCGGAGGACGGCAATCCGTCACGCTGACCACTCAGCTACTGGGGCGGACGATCTTGAGGTAGAACTATACAACTACTTTATAAAGATGCAAGAACTGGGTTTCGCGTTGGCAGCTACGATGGTGAGAAAAGTGGCATACGAATTAGCGAATCGAGCTTGTGGCGGAAACTTCTTAATCTCCAAAAAAGGAAATACCAGCAAATGGTGGTAGTTGAGCTACAAGACGAGGTACAATCTTACTTTGCTAACTCCTGAGAACCTTGCCGCTTACAGGGCTTCTATGCCAGATGAACAGATGACTCGTGATTTCTTTTCCAAATTAAAGAAATTGGTGGAAGATTTAAAAATTCAGAACTTGCCTTATCGATTATAGAATTGCGACAAAACTGGTTTGTCCTATGTTGTGAAATCAAATCAAGTCATTTCGTCAGTAGGAAAGCGATACATTTACAAGAGAACTTACGCAGATTGTGGAGAGTCACATACACTTTTAGGATGTATCTGCGCCGATGGAACATGGATTCCGCATATGATTATATTCAAAGGAATTCGGTGGAGCGATGTGCTAAAGCATGACAGTCTTCCAAATTCATTAGTAAAACTCTCTCCGAAAGGCTGTATTAACTGATTTGTTTTTAGAATGGTTCAATTTTTTTTATGGATGCCATCCCTCTTCATCGTTCTGTCCTCCTCCTGATGGATTCTCACGCATCGTATATTAACCCTGATGTCATAGCAGTGGCTAATGCCAATCAAATTTTCTTGTTGACATTTCCTGCCCACACATCGTATCTGCTGCAGCCACTTGATGTGGGTGTGTATAAATCACTGAAGGGTCATTGGGCCAAAAGACTGGAACAGTACATGAAACAAAATCCGGCCTATAAGCCGAACAGAAGCAACTTTCATACAGATTTAAATCCAGTATTTATTCAGAGATTTTGTGCAGAGAATATGCAAAACGCCTTCAGAAAAGCTGAAATTTATCCCTTCAACGGAAATGCTATTTCTGGAGAGGCTGTTGCTCCATCACAACTAACAAATAAGCCTGTGCAAGCCACATTAAATAGGCCTATGGCACAAGACATGGAAAACGATCTGCTGACACTGCTAACAGCAGCGATAAAATCCAATAGGCCTCCTGTGAATCAGAAAAGAATAAAAAAAGATTCAGTAGCGCAGTGTCTCAATAAAGAACTGCGACAAAGGCCTCTACATCGAAATCAGAGCTCACAGAAATCACTCTCAAAAAAAGACAAGACACAAGATGGTTAGCTTTGTGGTACATGCCATAAATCTTACTCAAGTGATGTTCATAAAAAGAATGGAGCTAAATGGATGTAATGCTCGTTTTGTTTAACGACATTCCATGTGCCCTGCCACCATTCCGGCGCAGAGAAAGACGTTTGTATATGTGACAACTGTATGAGGATTCAGACATCGTAAGCAACAATACCTAGCAGTATGTTATAAGGATAATGAAGATTATTTTCACCTGCATGGCCATTTGTATTGTTAGTTTGTAAAAAAAGGATGTGATCTAATAAATTTGTTGTGAAATTACCGTAATTATGATTTAGAACGAAATTAGATTACTATTGTCACTAAATTACCTACCTGTCACGAAATTACATACTCTTATCGTTTGGAAAATACCGCAATATTTATTCAGCAGCACTATTTAAATAAGAAATACAATCTAAAACAGTTGTCAGATTCGTAGCAGGCAAGTATTCATAAAAGATTAATTTCATAAACATCAGAAGTAATTAGCAAAATAACAAATTTATCACGAATATACACTACTGGCCATTAGAATTGCTACACCACGAAGATGACGTGCTACAGACGCGAAATTTAACTGACAGGAAGAAGATACTGTGATATGCAAATGATTAGCTGTTCAGAGCATTCACACAGGGTTGGCGCCGGTGGCGACACCTACAACATGCTGACATGAGGAAAATTTCAAACCGATTTCTCATACACAAACAGTAGTTGACCGGCGTTGCCTGGTAAAACGTTGTTGTGATGCCTCGTGTAAGGAGGAGAAATGCCTACCATCACGTTTCCGACTTTGATAAAGGTCGGATTGTAGCCTATCGCGATTGCGGTTTATCGTATCGTGACATTGCTGCTCACGTTGGTCGAGATCCAATGACTGTTAGCAGAATATGGAATCGGTGGCTTCAGGAGGGTAATACAGAGCGCCGTGCTGCATCCCAACAGCCTTCTATCACTAACAGTCGAGATGACAGGCATCTTGTCCACATGTAACAGATTGCGCAGCCACGTCTCGATCCCTGAGTCAACAGATGGGGTCGTTTGCAAGACAACAGCCATCTGCACGAACAGTTTGACGATGTTTGCAGCAGCATGGACTATCAGCTCGGAGACCATAGCTGCGGTTACCCTTGATGCAGCTTCACAGACAGGAGCGCCTGTGATGGTGTACTCAACAACGAACCTGGGAGCACAAATGGCGAAACGTCATTTTTTCGGGTGAATCCAGGTTCTATTTACAGCATCAAGATGGTCGCATCTGTGTTTGGCGACATCGCAGTGAACGGACATTGGAAGCATGTAATTGTCATCACCATACTGGCATATCACCCTGTGTGATGGTATGGGGTGCCATTGGTGACATGTATTTGTCACCTCTTGTTCGCATTGATAGCACTTTGAACAGTGGAGCCGGCCAGTGTGGCCGTGCGGTTCTAGGCGCTCAGTCCGGATCCGCGCGACTGCTACGGTCGCAGGTTCAAATCCTACCTCGGGCATGGATGTTTGTGATGTCCTTAGGTTAGTTAGGTTTAAGTAGTTCTAAGTTCTAGGGGACTGATGACCTCAGATGTTAAGTCCCATAGTGCTCAGAGCCATTTGAACAGTGGACGTTACATTTCAGATGTGTTATGACCTGTGGCTCTACCCTTCATTCGATCCCTGCAAAACCTTACATTTCAGCAGGATAATGCACGACCACATGTTGCAGGTCCTGTATGGGCCTTTCTGGATACAGAAAATGTTCGACTGCTGCCCTGGCCAGCGCATTCTCCAGATCTCTCACCACTTGAAAACGTCTGGTCAATTGTGGCCGAGCAACTGGCTCGTCACAATACGCCAGTCACTACTCTTGACGAACTGTGGTATTGTGTTGAAGCTGCATGGGCAGCTGTACCTGTACAAGCCATCCAAGCTCTGTTTGACTCAATTCCCAGACGTGTCTAGGCCATTATTAAGACCAGAGGTGGTTGTTCTGGGTACTGATTTCTCAAAACCTATGCACCCAAATTGCATGAAAATGTAATCACATGTCAGTTCTAGTATAATATATTTGTCCAATGAATACCCGTTTATCATCTGCATTTCTTCTTGGTGTAGCAATTTTAATGGCCAGTAGTGTATCTCCCTTTGCCCTATACAGGGTGAGTCACTAACTGTTGCCACCTAGAATAACTCTGAAAGTATGACAGTAGCTGAAAAGTTTGTGGGATAAATATTGCATGGAACAACGGGGGCCATAGTATGACGTTGGTAGGTGTGGTCGCTTCAGAGATATGAAGGTCAACTCTGTTTTTTTAAAATGATTTGCTATAGTTTGGTACTCATTTTCTGATAGCAGTTATTGAGACGAATCCAACGAAGGTAAAAAAGGTGACATGAACGTCCATTTACAGAACGTGTTCAAAGTGATGACCGTTGTTATCAATGCAGTGCTGCAATCTTCTTCTCATGGATTGAGGCGTATTGCTTATCACTTCAGCACTTACCGAAGCACATGCTCTTACAATTCTCTCTCGTATATCGTGCAGATGGTAAATATTCAACAAATACGGCGTATCCATCTAACATGCCATTCAAATGTAAACACCATTTGATGGTTTCGCAATACAGCACAAATAGGAATGGTAAGAATAGTATCGTCAAATCAAGTGAAAGTGAATGAATTATTCCTTCAAAGAACAAGTCGATATGCTTCTCATTTATGGAGAATGCCAACGAAATTCAGTGAGAACTGGAGTCTTATAAGCTGAAAGATATCCTCAATGTACTCACCCTACATGTCATTCATTTAAATATGTATATGATAAATTGAGAACAACTAGATCTTTAATGTATCAGAAACATATACGGCAAAGGAAAGTTACAAATGAGGAAATGGAAATTAGTACTCTTGGCACTGTGGTTCGAGATCCTTGTGTTAGTTCACATAAAATCGCAAGGGAATATGGCGTGAGCCAGAGCAGTGTTGTTCCTGTTATGCATCACCATAAATATCATCCTTACCGTATCAGTCTCCACTAAGAATTAACTGGTATGGATTGTATGCGCCGCATTGAATTCAGTCGATGGGATCAACTTCAGATTCAGAGTGATGACACATTTATTAATTTGATTTTATTTACTGACAATTACTGACAAAGTGACATTCACGAACCATGGAAATGTTAATTTGCATAACGTGCATTATTGGGCAACTGAAAATCCATGTTGGCTGCGGTAAGTTGCACACCAAAAACCATGATCGGTGAATGTATGGTTTGGGATTCTGGAGGACAGAATTATAGGCCCCTATTTCATCAGAGGAAATCTTAATGGTAGGAAGTACACCACATTCCTGCGAGAAACATTAGATCTGTTATTGGAAGAAATATTTTTAGGAACATGGAACAGAATGTGGTATCAACACGATGAGTGTCCGGCACATTTTTCGCTGATGGCTAGAAATGAGTTGCACAGCCAATTCCCAAACAGTTACATTGGACGCAGAGGAGATGTGTCGTGGCCGGCTCCCTTTCCCAGACTTGACACCTCTGGATTTTTTCTTGTGGAGATTCATAAAAGACATTTTTTATCTACATCTACATCCATACTCCGCAAGCCACCTGACGGTGTGTGGCGGAGGGTACCTTGAGTACCTCTATCGGTTCTCCCTTCTATTCCAGTCTCGTATTGTTCGTGGAAAGAAGGATTGTCGGTATGCCTCTGTGTGGGCTCTAATCTCTCTGATTTTATCCTCATGGTCTCGTCGCGATATATACGTAGGAGGGAGCAATATACTGCTTGACTCTTCGGTGAAGGTATGTTCTCGAAACTTTGACAAAAGCCCGTACCGAGCTACTGAGCGTCTCTCCTGCAGAGTCTTCCACTGGAGTTTATCTATCATCTCCGTAACGCTTTCGCGATTACTAAATGATCCTGTAACGAAGCGCGCTGCTCTCCATTGGATCTTCTCTATATCTTCTATCAACCCTATCTGGTACGGATCCCACACTGCTGAGCAGTATTCAAGCAGTGGGCGAACAAGCGTACTGTAACCTACTTCCTTTGTTTTCGGATTGCATTTCCTTAGGATTCTTCCAATGAATCTCAGTCTGGCATCTGCTTTACCGACGATCAACATTATATGATCATTCCATTTTAAATCACTCCTAATGCGTACTCCCAGATAATTTATGGTATTAACTGCTTCCAGTTGCTGACCTGCTATTTTGTAGCTAAATGATAAAGGATCCATCTTTCCGTGTATTCACAGCACATTACACTTGTCTACATTGAGATTCAATTGCCATTCCCTGCACCATGCGTCAATTCGCTGCAGATCCTCCTGCATTTCAGTACAATTTTCCATTGTTACAACCTCTCGATACACCACAGCATCATCTGCAAAAAGCCTCAGTGAACTTCCGATGTCATCCACCAGGTCATTTATGTATATTGTGAATAGCAAAGGTCCTATGACACTCCCCTGTGGCACACCTGAAATCACTCTTACTTCGGAAGACTTCTCTCCATTGAAAATGACATGCTGCGTCCTGTTATCTAGGAACTCCTCAATCCAATCACACAATTGGTCTGATAGTCCATATGCTCTTACTTTGTTAATTAAACGACTGTGGGGAACTGTATCGAACGCCTTGCGGAAGTCAAGAAATACGGCATCTACCTGGGAACCCATGTCTATGGCCCTCTGAGTCTCGTGGACGAATAGTGCGAGCTGGGTTTCACATGACCGTCATTTTCTAAACCCATGCTGATTCCTACAGAGTAGATTTCTAGTCTCCAGAAAAGTCATTATACTCGAACACAATACGTGTTCCAAAATTCTACAACTGATCGATGTTAGAGATATAGTTCTATAGTTCTGCACATCTGTTCGACGACCCTTCTTGAAAACGGGGAAGACATTCCAACTATACCCGAAGATATGCAAGAAAGAACTGTGAGAGCACGTGTTTTGATAAGTGCCAATGTGTTAAGGGATACCACTTAATCCATAATAAGAAGACAGCAGCACAGCATTGTTGCCAATAGTCATTACTTCGAACACCTTCTGTAAATGGACATTCATGCCACCTTTGTGACATTCATTGACCTTCAAAGACCTTACTGTTACACATCATTGGATTTGTCTCGACAGCCACTATCAGAAAATGAGTACCAAACTGTAGCATCTTTTTTTATATATATATTAAAAAAAAAAAACACATTGTTGACTGACCTTCATATCTCTGAAACGACCCCTCCTAGCAACAAAAAACCAACATCATATTATGCCCCACTTTGTCCCATGCAAGTTTTCTCCCACTAACATTTCAGCTGCTATCATACTTTCGGAGTTATTCTTGGTGGCAACAGTTAGTGACTCACCCTGTATATGTTGAATTTCGCTTTCTACAGTTCTACACCCATGATGTATAAAACGTTAACCATTCACAGGACTGATAAGTTTTACAGTTCCTTGGGAAAGTATACTGTCACTTAACATGGAAAAAGTGTATTTTCATCCTGGAAAAATCCAGGAAGTTTTTTCCTTGTCCACGTATACACTCTGTTTCACAGATATTTTCTAGCCTTTGGTCCTGTATATCCACTCCACATTTCTTTTTATTATAAAATTTACAGTCTCTGGAGCGTGTTTCAAATCATTACCAGTTTCTTCATCTGAATTAAGCATACTGAGAACAAGAACACTTTTATTTTTCTTGCTTGACAAATGGACAAAAGTATGTCTCCATGGTTCATCACAGTGATTTCATATAGTGTCACTTTAGACATTCTTACTGATATTGGTATCTCTCTTCTTGAATGGTATACTGTACTCACTAGCCTTATATCAATACTCAAGTGTTTGACCAGTTACAATGACATAAAAAAATTACCTGTTGTTTCATTCCTACCACTTCAAAGGGATGGAGGCATAAACTCCATGACAATTAACTCGAAAAGCGTTTGATTCTCTGGCTGATATTTATCTTTCCCCATATGTGGAATCCTATTCAACAAGTGTTTGATACTCACATCAGCTACTGAAAGAAATTTAATGGTGACAAATTTATCTGAAATTCAAGCCGTGTAGCCTATAGTATAAACCTGCATCATACCTCAGAGGGAAAGCACTGTTCATCAATGTAATGTTTTGTCATGGTCCATAAACCAGGGAAGAATTTTCAGCAAACCAATTCCAGCTCCTGAAACAAAAGAAAACTTGCCCGCTTTGAGTCTGCACTGAGTCTGAGTCTGAGTCTGAGCTTTGTTCCCTGATATCAAAGTTTAAGTATTTCATTATGTCTCGAAATCTATCTCTTATCCTTGTACTGCAAAATAAATGTGGTCCACAGTGTTTTGACCACAAGCTATCAGTTTCTAGTCCCTCCGTGTAAAAGAAGCATGGACATACAAAACTACAATGAATGTATCTGTCTCAGAAAGAGAAGCACACCACCTGTTTCCAACTTGTCAATGGGCTTCTGTATCTGAGCACAGTTTTATATGTTTTAGCGTTGTATCAGCTATGAACATCTGCCAAGAACTAGCAGCACTGTGAAATCTGAGTTTCTCTTTGCAAATGATGTTGTTCCTGCTGTCTGACATAAAGCATTTTGCTTTTGTAATCTTCCAAGAGCATTCAAGATGTGATCCAAAGTTACCCGTTCCCCTCATCTTTAATGAATTTTAAATGACCCACAAAAGATGGTGATGGTAATTGACACCTGCATCTTCCTCTTTGTCTTTGTGTTTATCAAATGTGACTTCTTTCTGATTGATATGCTGGTTTTGGTGGAGGAGTTTGTCATGCTGGTTTTGATGGAGGGGTTTGTCTTGATGCTGTAATAATCTGTGGTGTAATCCCTCTTGACATGTTGCAACTACTTTCACTTGATTCAGCACACTGTCTGGTATATGAGCCCACTGCTAGCTTCTACTTGTCTTTTAGTTTCACTGCCTTCAGACTCTTGTTCTGGAACTCACTGCGGAAGTATTCCATTCCTTCTGTGTCTGGCAACTTACAAGCCATTCTCAATTTCTGCTTCACAACTTACACACAACCAAGCACTTTAGGTATAGTGAAATGCAGTATTCAGTTCAGAAGCATCAGCATACACTGTAACGTAATTTCACAGTCGCATGCAAGACAACTGAGCATTTGAGTACTCTCAGTTAGATGTGGATGTGTAAAGAAATGTGAAGTGGTCAATATGATCACTGCTGTAGTTACGATGTACAGTGAGAAACAAATACAGTTAAAGGTCTGTAACTTCTACTGTGTAATGTCTGTTGAATGAAAATAAGTCACAATGGTTTATGAAAAAAAAAAAGAAAAAGAAAAACAGATAAGGATACAAAATTTCAAAATGATCAATTTGGACATTTCTGCGGTTATAGTGTTAAATCTCCAGTATTTCTGGGTTAATTTGCAAGGATTTCAGCTTTTGGTTGTTCTCAGAGAGAAAAAATGGTTGGGGTGACTTCTGATAACTGTGCACACCAACTAATTTTACCACATGTAGTGATAAGAAATCCCTTAAAACACAAATAGTAATTAAAGATGAAAAATAAAGGCTGTAGCACTGTTCTATCCAACCCACTAGTTTACTAATTTGGGTTGTAGAACAAACAGTTTATCATATGTGTAACAGTATTGTTTGAGATCACATTTGATGAGTAAAAAACATAGACTGTACTTGCCAAATTTGACAATAGTATATAAAACAGTTATATGTGAGTTGTGGGTTTTGTGTGGTGTTGAACAGTAATAACACACTTTTAGGATCGAAACGACATTTATTTCATCACTTAATAGAGTGAATAGAGAAAGACAGCTGTCGAACATAGTGCTAGAACATAAAAGCAAGAAGACAAAACCGAAGAGCATAGTCAAAGAACTGTTGCTTTGCATCAGAGATGCCACAGAGGCCCTCTCCCCCCCCCCCCCCCCCCGCCCCCCCTCCTCTCCAATGCAGTGTGGAGCATGGTGGGGTGGAGCTAGCACACATCCACAAAAAAAATCTTCGTGCCAGTGAGGTGAGTGGAAGCAATGACCGGCGCGCGAAGTTTGCAGACCTGGCGCATCGTCATCAGGGTCCTGCGTGTCGGACACTTGCGCAGGCAGTGGCGAATCGAAGGGGACTGTGGTGGCGGTGGGCGAGGCAGTGGCAGAGGCACAGGTCGGCAGGGAGCAGCGAGGAGTGGCCCTGGTAGGGACCACGCAGGCTTTAAACATTGTTCCAAAACTGTACTTGGGAGGCTGTTGAGCAGAATCACGAATGTATTGACCCCATGACGTAATAAGCAGTGTGGGCCAAAGTACAGAGGTTGCAGAGCTGCACGAGCAGAGTCATCACTAAACATGACGAAATCACATGATTTCAAGTCCTTATGACCAAACACATGTGGCGTGGTGTGAGCACGTGGTAGAGGCAGATGAAGGCGAGCCACATGAGTATGCATGAGGGCCGGTAGGTCAACAGCATTGGTCGGAGAAGTGTCCTTGACAAATTCAGCACACAGGATGAGTGGTTCACCATACAGAACCTCCGCCAATGGAAGATTGAGGTCCTCCTTGTGTGCGGAGTGGATTCCCAGCAATACCCATGGCAGCACCTCAGACAAAAGCCTGCCGTGACACATGAATGCAGCTTTTAGTGTTCTGTGTCATCGCTCCACTAGTCCATTGGCCTGGGGTCGATATGCAGTCATGCGAAATTTCACCACCCCGCACAACTCACACAGGCGAGCAAAAAGCAACGACTCAAATTGGCGGCCCTGGACCATGGTAAGTGACGGGGCAACCAAATCTAACCACCCACACTGAAATGAACGCGTGAGCAATTGTCTCATGCATAATGTCCACCAGGGGTACCGCCTCAACCCAACGGGTGATGCGGTCGATCATGGATAGGTTGTATTTGTATCCCTCAGGCAGGAGAAGAGGACTGACCATGTCAATTTGCACATGGTGCAGGCGGTCCCTGGGGATGTCAAACTGTCCTGCTCTCTTTGCTCTGTTGACAAAGAACACATGGACGTGATCACACGCCCGGCCAGACGAAATGTTCAGTAACAAGTCGTTTCGTTATCCATGTTCCGGGTTGGGCAAGATTATGTAATGCATCGAAAATCCTGCGCCGAAGGGGGGAAGGCAGGGTGAACCAGTAGAAACGTCACAGATGATAGGAGTTGACGATCCATGCAGGGCAATAGGCTTGATGATGAGCGAACATCCGTCGTCCGAGAGCAGACGTTGTGTGTCTGCATCTTCAGCCTGAAGCCACGCCAGTTCCTCTAAGTTCAATGGTGTGGAGATCATCAAAATGCCGGAGAGGTAGTTGGCAACTATGTTTTCCACGCCGCAAATATAACAAGCATCCAGTGAATGTTGGCAAATAAAGTCCGTGTGCCAGAAGCGGCTTAGTGGGAGATCTTTCGCCGGGTTGTCGATTGCGTCACACGTCCTTCGACGTCACTCCTGAAATGTTTAACTGCCTCATAAACTGTGAGGAGCCACGCCAATTCTTCTAAGTTCAATGGGGTGGAGATCATCAAAATGCAGGAGAGGTAGTTGGCAACTATGTTTTCCGCGCCGCAAATTTAACAAGCATCCAATGAATGTTGGCAAATAAAGTCCGTGTGCCAGAAGCGGGTTAGTGGGAGATCTTTCCCCGGGTTGCGGATTGCGTCAACAAGAGGTTTATAGTCTGAATAGATGGTGAAAGCACGTCCTTCGACATCACTCCTGAAATGTTTAACTGCCTCATAAACTGCGAGGAGCTTGTGGTCGAAAGCTGACCATTTACACTGACTCCTTATTAGCTTTTTTTTGAGAAGAAACGGAGTGGCTGTGTTGAGTCTGCAGTGTGCTGTTGGAGGACAGCACCTACTGCCGATTCTCTAGCATCGGTAGTGATAGAAATCCGTGCCTCAGGCTCGGGGTGCACGAGAGTGTTTTCAAATTGTCGAAAGCATCCAGCATGGGCCTAGTCCAGTCCAGTTTATGCTTTCCCGTGGTATTTTTACCAGAGGGGGTGTCGGTCAGAGCTGACTGGAAGGAGGCAGCCTGAAGTATATGTCACTGAAAAAAGTTCACCATCACTAGGAAATGGCGCAGTTGTGCATAATCCTTGGAGAGAGGCAGAGCAAGGATTTTCACAATTCATGAATCAGTAGGGCGGAGGTCACCACTGTCGGTTTCACATGGTGTTGCACTGTAATAACACACTTTTAGGATCGAAATGACATTTATTTCGTTCCTCAATAGAGCGAATACAGAAAGATGACTGTTGAACGTAGTGCTAGAACACTAAAGCAAGAAGACAAAACCAAAGAGCATAGTCAAAGAACTGTCACTTCACTTCAGAGATGCCACAGAGTTATTCAGTGGGCATCTGAAAAATTCAGTAATTCAGCTCATATCAAAAATTTATGTCACTTATTGACCCACATAGAAATGTTATGCTTCACTAAGGAGTCTGACAGTAAAATGTGTTTCTTATAATGGCTGTCATTTGAATGGGTTTATGTTGAAGTAAGACCGAGGAAAATGGAAAAACAGAACTATCAATAACATGACAAAAAGGATCCTGTATACCAACAGAAATGTTATCTTTCTGCAAGAGAGAATCAAAAACTGGCATATATTAGATAGTATAAAAAAGTTCTGCATACTTTAGTTCTGTATGTTCATTGACTTTCATTAATAAAATACAAATGGTAGTAAAAGAAGTCTCTAGTTACAGAAATTCATCCACATTATTGGAATGAAGAGGTTAGACATGTTATAGTATAGACAAGGTGAAGTGAAACATGAATGAATGAAGCAGTGACGAGGCTAATGACAGGTATAGAAAGCGAAAGGTCCCTAAAGTTTCTCAGGTTCCATTTGTTTTGTGGTGGTGTGTTCGTGTCACATGGCCTGGTAGGATGCAAGGTTAGCTTCACCTAAAAATGACTTAATGTTCCATATGGCTAAAAACTGTCAACAGTTGTAAAATTAAATTCTCAGATTTTAAAGCTTTTCTATTCATTACAAGTTATCTAATAATTAATTTGATAAATTTATGCCCATAATACATTTTGGAAATATTCCTATTTTCAGAGTATTGACAGCAGGTCTTTCATTGGGTGTGATGTAAAAGGAAATGCAGTTTGGCTGAAAATTGTCAGAAAAAATCACAGAACTGCTGAAATATGGATTCATCTGCATCTGTCAAATGGTGCTATCTATCAGTTACCTTGTAAGTCAAGTGTAATTTATCCAGTAACTAGCTGTAACTGTAACCTGTATCATTCTTTAGTAGTCCCTGGCTGACAATATGCAGTAAGTTATTATGAAAAGACATTTTTCTTTTGCAGTTCATCCTCATACATTAACTCGCAGTGATACTTCAAACACATGGAGTGGTGGAGGACTGAAATTCCAAATCTGTGAACCATTTATGCGATGGAGGATTACTTTTAATGGACTGTTAAGGTAAAATTACTCAATTATTTACGTTATCATCTCTGATATTTTGAAGCCTAAGAGTATTGTGATGTTGTTTACAACCTTTGGAATAAAAGAGGTGTTACATTTTCATCATTCTGTGTATGTTCTTTACTTGTGTTTGTTATTAGACAAGGAACAGGTCAATCAGGATCAGTTATCATACTTCCTATTTCTTCCAACAATGGACAATCCAGGATGGAACCATGACAATATTATGAAAATGATAGATTGCTACTGACCATGTAGCAAAGATGTTGAGTTGTAGATAGGCACAACAAAAAGACTGTGAAGAAAAGGCCTTAATCCAAATTAGACATTATACATTCACACAAATGCAACTCACACACACACAACTGCAGTCTGTGGCTGCAAAGGCAGTCAGAGACTGTTGTCATGTGTTTGTGAATTGCATTTGCATGCATGTGTGTATTTGTGTGTGTGTCTGTGTGTGTGTGTATATTGTCTTTCTCTTTCTTTCCTGTATTAATATCATTAATACTCAAGTTCTATGGGAGTTCTAGTGATATTTGTAGTGGTTCTGTCAATGTTAGATGTATCAGTTACACATGTTCCTTTTCAGCAGAGTTAGCCACTGCACATAAATAATAAATTAAATGCAATCAGTGCCTTTAGTTGTTAAAAGTACTAGGAACTTTTACTGTTGCCTGTGGGTACATTTTTCATGCTATAGTTTTTATGAAGATGAATGTTGATCAGATAACTTTGTACATGGGTACAGATACTAACCCAGCTATCGTTCTCTTCCGATAAGCAAAAACTCAGTTCAGAATATAGAAACCAGTATATTGCCAAGGCATAAAATTATGTGATAAACTACTGTTGGATTTCAAAGATTATTAACACACTATTCTCTTTTTAAAGAGGATTGTAATATTTAATTCAAAGTGTATTATGAAATTAAGAGACACCCTTTTAATAACTATTGTTTTTTACATGGGGGTGCAATTAAAGAATACGTGTAGTTAAAATATTATGATCATAAATAAATGAATTTGTCAATAGTTACTTATGAACATAAGTGATTGGTCCATATTTATAATAACTTAGACATGCATACATACTGGAAAAGAGGCCTACAGATCTGTGTTAATTATGAAACTGTAAAACAGTCATGTATATCTGTTTGAACATGCCAAGCTCCAAACATGCAAATCTCCAGAAATACTAAACGAGTTTTCATGTGGTTTTCACAGGTAGCTTGTGGCAATGTATAAGCTTTATTTGATCGAAATCAGAATACAGGCAAAAAAGACATTGTAATTCTAATCTTTATCTAAAATTTTCTCTCAGTGTAGTAGTTTGGATGTTTCATAATCAAGGTATAATATGCCAAAGAACTAATGGGTGGCACTGTTAGTTTTGCAACATATGAAAGACCCAATAGATGGCACTGTATGTATTTTTATTTCAGTAAGAGATGAATTTTCAGAAGTTTGTGTTGGTGACATAACTAAGCACTGCAACCTATCTTTATGAATACAAACCAATAGCAAATGTACTTGGCAAGGATATATAGATTTACTGATTTTGCTTTGTGTATTAAAAACTTGATGACACTGCTTTTCTACTTTTGACAGATTTTATGTTTATTCTTTGCCAGGAAAAACAAATTCATTAATTTTGCTTTGTGTTTTTGGTGTCTACTCATTACATTTTTACTTTGTTTTGTGTATGAATAAAAATGCTTAGGAAATGATAAAGTCTATTTGAATACACCAGAATGGCTTCAAAACCAGACGGCTATGAGGTCTGAAGAATTTAATGAAGATTGTGAGGAGAAACTTGCTGCATGTTGGGAACATCAGGCTTTAACTTACTCTTTGGAAACTGCTTCTGAAAGCAAGGCATGGCATGGTTCTAATCTAGAGCATCCTGTATTGCTCACTCCTCAGAACCTTTCACTCACAGAGGATTAAAGTAACATATCAGAGCTGTAAATTTTGACAGGAAATGGCACAGGCAGTCGAGCTTTTATACCCCGAATACCATTTATTCCTTACAATTTACCATTTCACTTTAAACATGTACAATGCCCGGTGAGCTTACGTTATGCCCTAACCATAAACAAAGCACAGGGCCGAACACTGTGTGTTGTGGCTGTTGATCTTAGTGTCCGTTGCTTTTCACTGGCCAGCTCTACATGGTTCTCTCCCATGTTAATGAAGCAAACAAGCTCTTTGTTCATGTCCCCAATCATACCACTTCAAACATTGTAAAAAAGAAACTTTGTAAGTCAGAAATTAATTTGATGTTTACGAAGTCTCGGGCATGCCAGGATTCTCAGCTATTGTAACATAAATACATACTTATTTTCAGATTCCAGTTTGTGGACTTCTAGTTTAGGTGTCTCTAAACTTTTTCTTTTTGTGAATTATTGTTAATTAAACATGGAATTACCTGATGAAAAGTATCCGGAAACATCTTAGTGAATATTCGATGACTCCTCAATACATGAGCATGAAAGTATGCAATAAATTAAAGCGCTGTAATAATCTGAGCATGGTAATTGGTCACCTAAAGAAAAAAATTACGTGAACTCTTATTGGAAAAATGTTATTATTCACTGGAGGAGTTTATGAATGATGAGGTGATAATTTAAACAGGGCAACTAACATCTCCATTAAAAAAAAATGTACAAAAATGTAAAAGTATTGTACTGTTAGAACATTGTTTGATTACTATACTGTTATTATTTTAAGTCTGTAAACTAAATGCCCAAAATTGTATATTGACATGTCTCCAGCACAACAGATCACATGATCTGCATATTGTATTTTATGAGATAAATCAAATCAAATCAAATCAAATCACTAATATGGGGTGTGTCTATCTTTGCCTTTATGGCAGTTTGAACTCTGCTGGATGCACTTTCACTGAGATGTCTGAATGTCTGTGGAGGAATGGCAGCTCATTCATACTCAACATGTGGAACCAGAGAAGATAGGGATGATGGATGCTGAGATCTGGAGCGAATTTCATGTTCTAACTCATCCCAAAGGTGTTTCATTGGCCTCAGGTCTGGACTCTAGGCAGACCATTTCCTTCCAGGAATGTTGTTGTCCACAAACCGTTGCCTCACTCATGATGCCTTATGACAGGGTGCATTGTATGTTGATACAAACTATCATCATCTCCCAACGCTCCCTGTACTGTACACAGTATGCAATGCTGGGAAATGTGTTCATATCCTTCCACATTTAGTATTTTTTTAAACGCAATAAGGGGACTGCACCATAACTATGAAAAATATCTCTTTACCATAACACCACCTCCTCCATACTTCACTGTTGGCACGACACATGATGGCAGGTAATGTTCTGCATGCATCCACCTCATAACTCCAAATTACTCATTTCCAGTCATCTGATACCAAGAAGCATCACTTGTTACATGACTTCAAGCATTTCTTAGTACTGACAACAGAAATTTGTGGCTTATGGGAAGCCGCTCAACCACTGTACCCCATTCTTTTTAATTTGCTACGCACAGTCATTGTGCTAGCTGGACTGCTGGTAGTACTTTGGAACTGAGAAGTGATACTATCCATCAGTGGTGGTTCTTCCTTCCCATTTCCACTTCACAGCTTGGCCATATCACCAACACTCCATTTAGTCAGCTTTAGAATGGATGAAATCTCCCTGATGGATTTATTACTTGGCTAACATCCATATTTGAAGACATTGATCTCTCATGACCAACCCATTCTGCTGTTACTGCTTCTCCACCAACAACACAATACTCCCTCTCTCCTTTTATACTGGCAAGTCCACTTCTTGCAACATCTGATGATCAATTTTACGTCACATAGGTGTGTTCTGATCCATTTGGTTTGGTATTGTATATTCCCTTATTATGGATATACAATGAGCCAAAACATTATGATCATCTGCCAAACAATGTGTTGGTGTACTGTGATTGTTTATAGAATGGATTTGGTATGTTCTCAGGAGGTTTCCTTATATAAATGGTGCCAGATGTCTATTCACAGGTTACAGTATTACAGTAAATTATAGGCTGGTGGTGAATGTCCCCCATAGTACTGCTGCAACTGACCTGTGTCCATGGTGAAGTGCTTGTTTCTGAGTACCTGTTCTCTTGGATGATGGCATAATGAGACACCACAGTCTCATCTCAATGTTCCCGTGCCCATTGCAGTTGCAATTGATGATGTTCGTCGCGTGGGATTAGCCGAGAGGTCTAAGGCCCTGCAGTCATGGACTGTGCGGCTGGTCCCGGCAGAGTTTCGAGTCCTCCCTCGGGCATGGGTGTGTGTGTTTGTCCTTAGGATAATTTAGGTTAAGTGGTGTGTAAGCTTAGGGACTGATGACCTTAGCAGTTAAGTCCCATAAGATTTCACACACATTTGAACATTTTTTTTTTATGTTTGTGCATCAAAATGGAAACACATAGGAATTATCTGCTGTGGAGCCCCATGTTCAACAACATGTGCTTAATGGCGTGCTCTGAAAAGCTTGTGGCAGGACAAGCATTGTATTCTATTGTCAGATCTGTTACTGAGGAGGTATAGATGTCCAACATGTTGTCGCCTTCTCATGTTTTCATCAACCTTCAACCAGGTGCTCATGACAATAGCATATGAACCTGCTTCACTATTTGCAAGATGCTTCTTCGTGAACAGTAGACAATAACATTTTACCACTTGTGAAAGTTGGTTATGCCATGATTTCCCCTTTTGTGCCCCATATTGTCACTGAAATTATTCCTCATTCACCTCTGCTCCACTTATATAATTTCCTTAGCATCTCACATGCCTGCAGCATCACTAGCTGGCATTCATTGTCATGATGGCCAGTGGTTGTGGTGGTTTGGCTTATCAGTGTAGTCTTCACCACATTGTTCACTGTACTGAATATAAGGTTGGTGATAATTGTATTAACACAGCATCACAAATGTAGGTTATTAGAGCAAACAATGCCTGTCACATTCATATATTTTGATGACTGAGAATCATACACATTTCAGTGCAGAATCATCAATCAACAGGAGAGGTTTATTGCATTGTTATGCTTGATGTTATTGCTTATGCACATGGGCTTAATTGTGAGAAGCTATGAAATATAACGGAAGATATTTGTGATGTTATTATGTGCCATGGTCATGCACATACCATTTTGAAAGATTATCTGAAATAATGAATAATTTATGCACAATTATATAAAGTTAATTAATAGAAGACAAGGCTTAAAGAGTGACTATATGTCTGGATCATCGGTAATGGTACTGTGGGCAAGTGGACACATTTCGGTCTCCCGTTGTCACAGGGGACATCATATGGTTCCGCTCATTTAGGCTGATTGCTGACTAATACCAGAATGCAAACATTTAATCTCCTCAGATTAAAAATCTGAGACCACAAACACTAGTCCCTTAAAGTTACTGTACTATTCCATGTTTTTTGATGTTCTCAACCATCATTTAACCCACATTGTTTAACTTAGTTCGTAGGATTTCTTGATTGTAGTCAGGTAATGGTGACTTCTTACCTTTATATTTTACAGGTAGCCAGGCAGACAATTTCACGTGACTTTCATGACTGGAGTTTATTGTTACAGCAGTAGTCTTAGTTACAAAGATTACTGATGTATGTCTGAATGTAGAGGCAAGGAGTCAACATCATCTGTCTGCAATCTTTAAATCTGATGGAATACTCATTTCACAAGGAAAATTTCAAGATGCATACAGTGTATAATTTTGTAAAGTAATTCCTCTCCTCTTACACAAAGTCTAGTGTTAGTGACAACATTTGTCACCTTTTCTATTTGGGAAGAACACAACGTGCTGCTAAAATTTTAGTAGGATAGAAACTTATTAATGAAAGGAATGAAGGCTGTATGTTACAGGACTCTTCTGCTTTAGTCAAGTTACTGTTTTAGTCAAGTTTAGTGTTGTCTCCTTCAAAGTAGTTCCCTTCTGATTGCACACACTTTTTCCAGCGCTTCTGCCATTGATGGTAACATTTCTGGAACTCATCTTCTGTAATATCCTCCAAGACCCTCGTCACAGCTTTTTGGACATCTTGTGTTGTTTGAAAATGGTGTCCCTTGACTGCTGTTTTGACTCTTGGAAATAGAAAAAAGTCGCACGGAGTGATATCTGGTGAATAAGGTAGCTGTGGTAGTACTGAAATTTGTTTTGAGTTTAAAAATTGCTGTACTGACAGAGCAGTATGGGATGGTGCATTATCGTGATGCAGAATCCAATTATCAGCAATGTTGGCATGGACACGAAGAACTCTTTTATGAAGTGTTTCTAAAATTTCTTTGTAGTAATATTGGTTACCTGTTAGTCCAGGAGGCATCCACTCTTTATGAGCAATGCCCTTGGAATCAAACAAGCACACAAGCTTGCATTTCACTTTTGACTTTGGGCACCATTGCAAACTTTGGCCTTTTTTCTCTGGATTGTACTGGAAAAACCAAATTTCATCACCAGTGATAACACGGCTCAACAATTCTGGATTGATTTCCGTTTGCTCTAACAGATTGGCTGCCACATTTTTCCATGTTTCTTGCTGTTGTGGTGTGAAATTTTTGGGGATCATTTTTGCACAAATCTTTCTCATACCAAGATATTCAGATATTATTAGATGAACCATTTCTTAATTGATGTTCAGTTGTTCTGCAATCATTTTCACAGATATTCTTCGATCAGATTGTACGAGTTCACGCCCCCTGGCCAAGTTGACGTCTGTCCGTAAGGTTGATGGTTGTTCACTGTGGTCTTTGTCTTCAATTTTCGTTATGCCTTCACTAAACTTTTATGCCAATGAAAAACTTGAGCTCTTGACATAACATCCTCTCCAAAATCCTTCTGAAGCTTACAGTCCGTAAGGTTGATGGTTGTTCACTGTCCGTAAGGTGGATGGTTGTTCACTGTGGTCTTTGTCTTCAATATTCGTTCCGCCTTCACTAAACTTTTATGCCAATGAAAAACTTGAGCTCTTGACATAACATCCTCTCCAAAATCGTTCTGAAGCTTACCGTAAGTTGTCGTTGAGTTTTCACCCAATTTAATACAAAAAGAAATGGCATACCGCTGCACAATATTATGCAGTTCCATTTCTGTGACAAGAGACACAAACACGTGTTTACTTCCAGAATGAGATTTTCACTCTGCAGCGGAGTGTGCGCTGATATGAAACTTCCTGGCAGATTAAAACTGTGTGCCCGACCGAGACTCGAACTCGGGACCTTTGCCTTTTGCGGGCAAGTGCTCTACCAACTGAGCTACCGAAGCACGACTCACGCCCGGTACTCACAGCTTTACTTCTGCCAGTATCACGTCTCCTACCTTCCAAACTTTACAGAAGCTCTCCTGCGAACCTTGCAGAACTAGCACTCCTGAAAGAAAGGATATTGCGGAGACATGGCTTAGCCACAGCCTGGGGGATGTTTCCAGAATGAGATTTTCACTCTGCAGCGGAGTGTGCGCTGATATGAAACTTCCTGGCAGATTAAAACTGTGTGCCCGACCGAGACTCAAACTCGGGACCTTTGCCTTTTGCGGGCAAGTGCTCTACCAACTGAGCTACCGAAGCACGACTCACGCCCGGTACTCACAGCTTTACTTCTGCCAGTATCTCGTCTCCTACCTTCCAAACTTTACAGAAGCTCTCCTGTGAACCTTGCAGAACTAGCACTCCTGAAAGAAAGGATATTGCGGAGACATGGCTTAGCCACAGCCTGGGGGATGTTTCCAGAATGAGATTTTCACTCTGCAGCGGAGTGTGCGCTGATATGAAACTTCCTGGCAGATTAAAACTGTGTGCCCGACCGAGACTCGAACTCGGGACCTTTGCCTTTCGCGGGCAAGTGCTCTACCAACTGAGCTACCGAAGCACGACTCACGCCCGGTACTCACAGCTTTACTTCTGCCAGTATCTCGTCTCCTACCTTCGAAACTTTACAGAAGCTCTGCTGCGAACCTTGCAGAACTAGCACTCCTGAAAGAAAGGATATTGCGGAGACATGGCTTAGCCACAGCCTGGGGGATGTTTCCAGAATGAGATTTTCACTCTGCAACGGAGTGTGCACAAAGGTCCCGAGTTCAAGTCTCGGTCGGGCACACAGTTTTAATCTGCCAGGAAGTTTCATATCAGCGCACACTCCGCTGCAGAGTGAAAATCTCATTCTGGAAACATCCCCCAGGCTGTGGCTAAGCCATGTCCTCGCAATATCCTTTCTTTCAGGAGTGCTAGTTCTGCAAGGTTCGCAGGAGAGCTTCTGTAAAGTTTGGAAGGTAGGAGACGAGATACTGGCAGAAGTAAAGCTGTGAGTACCGGGCGTGAGTCGTGCTATGGTAGCTCAGTTGGTAGAGCACTTGCCCGCGAAAGGCAAAGGTCCCGAGTTCGAGTCTCGGTCGGACACACAGTTTTAATCTGCCAGGAAGTTTCATATCAGCGCACACTCCGCTGCAGAGTGAAAATCTCATTCTGGAAACATCCCCCAGGCTGTGGCTAAGCCATGTCTCCGCAATATCCTTTTTTTCAGGAGTGCTAGTTCTGCAAGGTTTGCAGGAGAGCTTCTGTAAAGTTTGGAAGGTAGGAGACGAGATACTGGCAGAAGTAAAGCTGTGAGTACCGGTCGTGAGTCGTGCTTCGGTAGCTCAGTTGGTAGAGCACTTGCCCGCGAAAGGCAAAGGTCCCGAGTTTGAGTCTCGGTCGGGCACACAGTTTTAATCTGCCAGGAAGTTTCATATCAGCGCACACTCCGCTGCAGAGTGAAAATCTCATTCTGTAAACATCCCCCAGGCTGTGGCTAAGTCATGTCTCCGCAATATCCTTTCTTTCAGGAGTGCTAGTTCTGCAAGGTTCGCAGGAGAGCTTCTGTAAAGTTTCGAAGGTAGGAGACGAGATACTGGCAGAAGTAAAGCTGTGAGTACCGGGCGTGAGTCGTGCTTCGGTAGCACAGTTGGTAGAGCACTTGCCCTTGAAAGGCAAAGGTCCCGAGTTCGAGTCTCGGTCGGGCACACAGTTTTAATCTGCCAGGAAGTTTCATATCAGCGCACACTCCGCTGCAGAGTGAAAATCTCATTCTGGAAACATCCCCCAGGCTGTGGCTAAGCCATGTCTCCGCAATATCCTTTCTTTCAGGAGTGCTAGTTCTGCAAGGTTCGCAGGAGAGCTTCTGTAAAGTTTGGAAGGTAGGAGACGAGATACTGGCAGAAGTAGAGCTGTGAGTACCGGGCGTGAGTCGTGCTTCGGTAGCTCAGTTGGTAGAGCACTTGCCCGCGAAAGGCAAAGGTCCCGAGTTCGAGTCTCAGTCGAACACACAGTTTTAATCTGCCAGGAAGTTTCATATCAGCGCACACTCCGCTGCAGAGTGAAAATCTCATTCTGGAAACATCCCCCAGGCTGTGGCTAAGCCATGTCTCCGCAATATCCTTTCTTTCAGGAGTGCTAGTTCTGCAAGGTTCGCAGGAGAGCTTCTGTAAAGTTTGGAAGGTAGGAGACGAGATACTGGCAGAAGTAAAGCTGTGAGTACCGGGTGTGAGTCGTGCTTCGGTAGCTCAGTTGGTAGAGCACTTGCCCGCGAAAGGCAAAGGTCCCGAGTTCGAGTCTCGGTCGGGCACACAGTTTTAATCTGCCAGGAAGTTTCACGTGTTTACTTATTACAGCACAACTCACGACTGAGCAGTTGCATCGATGTTGCCATTTGGACTAGAAGCAGCTTATAGACCAAAGCCAAAGATATTGTGCCTACACAAGCCTTCAGGGTTGCCACATCTTGCAAAGAAAACCAGTCTCATTACTTTATTGTCGCACCTCGTACACATATTAGCAATAATAGTTGACAAAAGTGTGGAAATTGATAATCAGAAAAGTCATTAATGAACAATAAAAATTAGCAAAATCTTTGTTCATAATTTTGATGTATTGATAGCCTTTTTTATCTTATGGCTTTACAGATTTTCAATCTCATATGTTGACTTGCATTTCATTATTGTTTCACCTTTCTGCTACTCCTTAGTAATGATATTGTTGTGATGTATGAACTATTATCCACAAAATATCCATTCAGAGAGGCATAACACATGTATAGCAAGAACACAGAGTTGAAATTGGTAAACTGTAACTGCTTCAGAATCGTGAACTATTAAAGAAATTACATCAATGACTCAGAGAAATTGATATTGTTAACAAACAATGTCTACTCACTGATCCTGCATGCACCATACAAGATATGGTAAATACACACATTGCAGAAAACTATCGTGATCCACCAACGCATAACTTATATGAAGATATCATTTACTGCTACATCTTTTCATACCTGACATTCTGTTCTTTTGTTGGGAATGTGTGTCATACTATAGTAATGAATATTGTGAAATATAACATATAAGATATATTTTTACTTTATTTAGTCACTGAACACATGATACCTCAAATATTTGTGTTGACCATGGAAAGATTATTCTGTAGTGAAAGCAATTTATTATTCCCTTAAATCACCTAATTCACTCAGAATTCATTTTACAGATTTAGTGATTGTTTCCATAGATATATAGGATTTCTTATTATGAACACTGTTATTGTCACTACAGGCAAGGTGTCCAGGGGAAATTGATGCAAAATGAAGACAGTGCAGAACATGTACGTTTTCGCCTGCTGTAAGTATAAATGTTCAAATCTTGACAACTATGCTAAGTTAATTTTATTCATGATATGGAATGTGTCAGTTTTTCACAAAACATGTTCATTATGAAATATATGGGGGTATAAGTTCTACCATAGAAATATGTACTACCAGAAGTACTATTATGTATATACTCATTCCATGTATACAGTTGACAACATCCATACAACACAAGTTGTCTACGGATGAATAAATAAATAAATAAATAAATAAATAACAATTAATTGACAAATATTCATCTTCATTTCTCAGCAATCTTCAATGCTGCAATAACTGTAAAAAAATTTGCAAGTTATTTGCTCCACCAAAATCTGCTGAGTTCTTGATAGTGTAGATATTGATTTGGTATCGCAAAGAGAAATTTCAAGAAACTCAGGTTGACATGATATCAACTTTCAAAACCACATGTTTACTGCATAATACTGTAACAAAACTGGATCACAAAACTGTTGGGAAACTGAGACCTCCATGGCTGATTTGTCACTCCTTATATATTTTTGAACAATTACTGCCTACATCATCCATATTAGAAACCGAAAAATTATGGATTACAATCAAAATCTTGCTAGCATACACAGACTGTCATCTTTCAGTTACACATTATTTCATTTCTCTCACTTTGTGACATAAAGGTTTAGGCTTTTACTATTGAAAGTCATAGAATATGTTTGCTAGCAAAATATAAGAATGCAGCAAATGAAGCAGGCAAAAAGGAATGCAAACGTCTCAAAAATGAGATCGATAGGAAGTGCAAAATGGCTAAGCAGGGGTGGCTAGAGGACAAATGTAAGGATGTTGAGGCTTATCTCACTAGGGGTAAGATAGATACTGCCTACAGGAAAATTAAAGAGACCTTTGGAGAAAGGAGGACCACTTGCATGAATGTTGTTGTTGTTGTGGTCTTCAGTCCCGAGACTGGTTTGATGCAGCTCTCCATGCTACTCTATCCTGTGCAAGCTTCTTCATCTCTCAGTACTTACTGCAACCTACATCCTGCTGAATCTGGTTAGTGTATTCATCTCTTGGTCTCCCCCTACGATTTTTACCCTCCACACTGCCCTCCAATACTAAATTGGTGATCCCTCGATGCCTCAGAACATGTCCTACCAACCGATCCCTTCTTCTAGTCAAGTTGTGCTACAAACTTCTCTTCTCCCCAATCCTATTCAATACTTCCTCATTAGTTATGTGATCTACCCATCTAATCTTCAGCATTATTCTGTAGCACCGCATTTCGAAAGCTTCTATTCTCTTCTTGTCCAAACTATTTACCGTCCAATGTTTCACTTCCATACATGGCTACACTCCATACAAATACTTTCAGAAATGGCTTCCTGACACTTAAATCTATACTCGATGTTAACAAATTTCTCTTCTTCAGAAACACTTTCCTTGCCATTGCCAGTCTACATTTTATATCCTCTCTACTTCGACCATCATCAGTTATTTTGCTCCCCAAATAGCAAAACTCCTTTAGTACTTTAAGTGTCTCATTTCCTAATCTAATACCCTCAACATCACCCGACTTAATTCAACTACATTCCATTATCCTCGTTTTGCTTTTGTTGATGTTCATCTTATATCCTCCCTTCAAGACATCATCCATTCCGTTCAACTGCTCTTCCAAGTCCTTTCCTGTCTCTGACAGAATTACAATGCCATCGGCGAACCTCAAAGTTTTTATTTCTTCTCCATGGATTTTAATACCTACTGCGAATTTTTCTTTTGTTTCCTTTACTGCTTGCTCAATATACAGATTGAATAACATCGGGGAGAGGCTACAACCCTGTCTTACACCCTTCCAACCACTGCTTCTTTTTCATGTCCCTCGACTCTTATAACTGCCATCTGGTTTCTGTACAAATTGTAAATAGCCTTTCGCTCCCTGTATTTTACCCCTGCCACCTTTAGAATTTGAAAGAGAGTATTCCAGTCAACATTGTCAAAAGCTTTATCTAAGTCTACAAATGCTAGAAACGTAGGTTTGCCTTTCCTTAATCTTTCTACAAGGAGTGAAAGGCTATTTACAATTTGTACAGAAAGCAGATGGCAGTTATTAGAGTCGAGGGGTATGAAAGGGAAGCAATGGTTGGGAAGGGAGTGCGACAGGGTTATAGCCTATCCCCGATGTTATTCAATCTATATATTGAGCAAGCAATAAAGGAAACAAAAGAAAAGTTCAGAGTAGGTATTAAAATCCATGGAGAAGAAATAAAAACTTTGAGGTTCGCCGATGACATTGTAATTTTGTCAGAGACAGCAAAAGACTTGGAAGAGCAGTTGAACGGAATGGACAGTGTCTTGAAAGGAGGGTATAAGATGAACATCAACAAAAGCAAAACAAGGATAATGGAATGTAGTCGAATTAAGTCGGGTGATGCTGAGGGAATTAGATTAGGAAATGAGACACTTAAAGTAGTAAAGGAGTTTTGCTATTTGGGAAGCAAAATAATTGATGATGGTCAAAGTAGAGAGGATATAAAATGTAGACTGGCAATGGCAAGGAAAGCGTTTCTGAAGAAGAGAAATTCGTTAACATCGAGTATAGATTTAAATGTCAGGAAGTCATTTCTGAAAGTATTTGTATGGAGTGTAGCCATGTATGAAAGTGAAATGTGGACGATAAATAGTTTAGACAAAAAGAGAGTAGAAGCTTTTGAAATGTGGTGCTACAGAAGAATGCTGAAGATTAGATGGGTAGATCACATAACTAATGAGGAGGTATTGAACAGAATTGGGGAGAAGAGGAGCTTGTGGCACAACTTGACTAGAAGAAGGGATCGGTTGGTGGGACATGTTCTGAGACATCGAGGGATCAGCAATTTAGTATTGGAGGGCAGTGTGGAGGGTAAAAATCGTAGAGGGAGACCAAGAGATGAATACACTAAGCAGATTCAGAAGGATGTAGGCTGCAGTAGGTACTGGGAGATGAAGAAACTGTCACAGGATAGGGTAGCATGGAGAGCTGCATCAGATCAGTCTCAGGACTGAAGACCGCAACAACAACAGCAACTTTTTTTGTAAAATTCCATATCATGAAGATTATTAGTTGAAAAATGTTCCTAACATTTCTGTGAGTTTATTACACAACTACAAACAGAATACTAATTTCAGTACAAAAATCATATAGCAATTACAAAATGAGAAATGCTTATGTTTTATGTTCAAGTATCGATTAGTAACAGTGCAGATATATATGTATTCTTGCTAAAGTGGTGCCGGCCGAAGTGGCCGTGCGGTTAAAGGCGCAGCAGTCTGGAACCGCAAGACCGCTACGGTCGCAGGTTCGAATCCTGCCTCGGGCATGGATGTTTGTGATGTCCTTAGGTTAGTTAGGTTTAACTAGTTCTAAGTTCTAGGGGACTAATGACCTGAGCAGTTGGGTCCCATAGTGCTCAGTGCCATTTGAACCATTTGCTAAAGTGGTAATGAAATTAATGACAGAATATGTATAATAAATTGAATTCTAAATGACCAAGTAATTGAAATAATGTTGTTACAAAAATTATATAAGCCTGTAAAAGTGGCAGCCTGACTTGTGACACCTAAGGTCAACATATGATGTCAAACGTGTTCTAACAATCATATATTGGTACATTTCAACTATCTGAGTAAAAATACAACTACATACTGACTGTGTACATGGGTACACTTCTGGCCTTCAACACTGAGACGTCATGATGATGGCATGCAACAGAGATCAAATTGGCTCTAAGTGTACTACATCCTTGTATATGCAAATGATTGAGCACAACTGCACAATATAAGTTGCAGCATGTCATTTACTTTCAGGATATAAGGAGAGCTTACACAGTAGGTTTCTTATTCAGAGATGGCATTTAAATGTTGTTTGTGTGTGATAAGATTGTGCTGTGCATTGCACAAGAGGGAGAAACAATTACCAGGATGTGTTGGAATACAGCAGTAGCAGAACCTGGCCTATCAAGACAGTGATTTATTGTTCCACAGTATTGCTGTTTGCATTAATGATGATCCATTGATTGTCTTGTGAATATGGAATCCATGTTTCAGGAGGGCCATCTATATGTACATCTACGTACATATAGTCCAAGCCACTGTATTGTGCATAGCAGAGGGTACATTTTACCATTGCTAGTCATTCTCTTTCCTGTTCCAGTCACAAACGGAGTAAGGGGAAAAGACTGTTCATATCCCCTAATTTCTCTTATCCCATCTAAGTGGCCCTTACACAAAATGGAAATTGGGGGTGATAGAATTATTCTGCAGGCAGCCGCAAATCCTCTACATTCTCTCAGTAGTGTTTCATGAAAAGAATGTTTTCTTCCCTTCAGTGATTCCCATTTGTGTTCACAGTGTATCTCCGTAATACATGTGTGTTGATCGAACCTACTGGTAACAAATGTAGCAGCGTGCTTCTGAATTTCTTTGATGGTTTCCTTTAATCGGACCTGGTGGGGATTCCAAACACTTGAACAGTCCTCAAGGGTATGTTGTACCGGAGTTCTGTTTGTGGTCTCTTTTATAAGTGAGCATATTTTCCTAGAATTCCTCCAAAGAATTGAAATTGACCACCCACCTCCCCTAAATCCAACCTTTCATGTTTGTTTCTTTTCATATCACTTTGCAGTATTACACCTAGATATTTAACCTTAGCACTACCAATGTATTTTCCATAATGTGCAACACCAATGAGTAATGTATAACAACAATAGAGGTTACTCACAACAACTGGGGCATGAACACAGCTGCACACAACTTGCTGATAAGATTTTAAATCAGATCTAGTTCACATTCATTGTATATGAACATACTTTGTTTCCTGTCTTGACAATGATTTTTTTACCTTTGAAGTGGCATATTTGTGGAATGTTAAGGAGTTTACATCTTTCTTCTGATACATAACTTAAAATGGTACAATAGTGTTTGTTAGTATTACTTTGCTAATCATTTTTTTAGGTGGAAAGCATGCAGCAACCCCTTTGAACTTCCAGGAGATATATCCACTAAGATGCTTGCTGAAGCTGTTGCCAGGGAGCCTTGGAGAAGTGGGGACTGGCTGAGCACGCTGTGAGTAAATAAAATCGATTCAGCTTTGAAGAATTAATCAAATTTTAACAGTGAATTAAAGAAAAACAGCCCTGTTCCAAGTACACACACACTATATCTTATTTGAGTCCAAAAGCATTTCTGACAGGCAGCAGAGTGTATTATGCTTGTCTTCTATTGGTAATTTATATGAATTGGTGGAGAAATTGCAACCACTTTCAGACCCTAGTGCTTTGGCTTTCAGTGATCTCTGCACTCTATTAACTAAATATAGTACTTAAAAATATCTTCTTGTGGCTAGGCTACAGTTTATTCATTGTCGTAAACAACATGAAGAAGTCTTACATGGACTGCTGACTTTCAGGGCCTTGTGTGCAAGTGAAATTTCATGTGTCAGAACTAAAAAGTTTTGTATGCAGAATCATTGATTCAGGCTGTGATTGTGCACTTTGCCCCCAAAAGCTTTTGCCAAATCTGACCCTAATATTGGTGAAGCACTTAACATCGAAAAATCTTTCAATGTTGCTTCTTATGCTCAGCATGTTTTCATAAATGAAACTACAGTATCCACAGTAGCTTGTCACTGCCGTGAGCAACAGTCAGCTGCTGATTTTGATGCATCATCTTCTTTTTCTGCTTTTAAGTCACACCTTAGTTCATGTACATCCAGCTTGCCATTATCTTGTGAGATACTTAAGTATTTCATTTGTTCTGCTCTTCCCTCTGCTTTGAGTGACTTTTTGATAGTGTTAACCAGGCAGTCCAGAAACATCCTTACTCCTTGGTGTTGTGACATGCTTCATGCAAGTCAAAAAAATTTCAGTCTTTTCCTGACTGTGGCAACAGGCTTTCCAAAATCAGCTGTACACACTGTGCACTAAACTGTTGAGCCTGCACACATCACATCACCTTGCTGCTGTGTATCGACAAGCCCCCACCAACCGCACACTGATTCATGTTTCATGGACAATCCAAGGCATCATGGCTGCAGAGCAGATGGTTCCCCTGCCACTGTGGAAGCTTACATTAGATCTGATGCATGTTAGGACCAATATCAGCACCTTGGCTCTCCTTTGCTGTGAAGGGCCGAACAGCAGGCATGCTTTACTGCTGGAAGACCGTTTCTGTCATTGGAGCACTGTCACTGGCAGCTGAATACAAAAATATTGAATGTCTACTAACCCCCTTAGTTGTGTGCTCCACAAACTTTTTGGCTTAGATGCCTTTACCAGTTTTGGTTGCAATTTAGTGGAGCAGTTTAATTGAGTGTCTAAAACACTGCCTTTTCCTGACTTGACACTCTGCGCAATTCATTCAAGGAGATTTTTGAACCAACGATCAGCTGTGCATGTAATTTTACTGCTCACATCTCTATGAAGCCTTGAGAGGTGCCAAAATTTTGTAGAGTGCACCAGTTACTGTTTGCAGTCAGAGGCTGTTCAAGCAGAGCTCACCTGCCTTTAGGAACAGGCATCATTTCTCCAACTTCCACCAGTCAATGGGCAATGCTTATGCTTGTTCTTTAAAAACCTAACATGTCCGTAAGCATTTGTGGTGATTTTAAGCTCAGTATAAATGTTCAGTCCAACATTGATCCCTATCCTATGCGTCACCCAAAGGTTTTGTTAACTAAACTGGCTGGGGGCCACTATTTTTCAAAGATATATCTAAAGGCTGTATATCTACAACTGTCACTTGATAATGGCTGCTAGTCTTAATACACTGTTTGGCTTATACAGGTACAATTATTTACCATTGACTGCCCCAGATGAGTGGCCAGCATGACGGATTCCATCCTACAGGCCCAGGTTCGATTCCTGGCTGGGTTGGGGGTTTTCTCTGTTCAGGGACTGGGTGTTGTGTTGTCTTCATCATCATTTCACACCCATCAGCACACAGGTCGCCCAATGTGGCGTCGAATGTAATAAGACCTGCACCAAGGTGGCTGGACCTGCCCCGCAAGGGGCCTCCCAGCCAATTACACCAAACGCACATTTCCATTTCCACTTACCATTTGGAGTTGCTACTGCACCTACCATTTTCCAAAGCTATTTAGGAAAACTGATCAGGGTATTCTTCATAATGTTAACAATTTTGATGGTGTCATTACAATGTGTTGATACATGTGGACCTACATAGGTGTTTGGTTGTCCTGCTGGTAGATGCCAAAGAGTTGGTGGGTTCTATGACAGAGAGCAAAATAATAAGATGCCCATGTAGTGTTCAATGAATTTCTTTTAATTAAATTCCAGTAGCAAATCTCAGATAAATAAACAGTGCAAGACTTTGAGTCCATATATCCACAATAGGAACACAACTACTTGAGGGGAACAGACAGAACTGAACTAAAATAAACTGCATGGTGCGATGAACAGTGTCCTTTAAGTTGAATCCATGCACCACAGACAGTGTGGGCTGAGGAGGGTGTGTCGAGGGGCTGGACGCAGATTGGCGGTGCAGTGGCATGGTTGCTGCCAACTTCTAAACATGGACTGGCTTGGTGTGGTAAGTACATTCCTCCTCCACCCCCCTCCCAACCTTCTTGTCATTGTCATGTACTGGTGTGCTGATGAAGCGGGGGGAGGGGGGCAATGGGTAGGTCCAGGTACCACTGATGAGGCGGGAGCCAGAACTTCACCTGATGACAAGTTCCTACCCACACCCCATTCACCTTGCGAATGTCTGGAAACATCAGCTGAAAAACCAGCCATAGGGTGTGCAGCTACACACAGAGATGGAGCATTTCTTTCCATTGGTGAAGGCACAGCAGTGGCTGGAAGGTCTACGGTGGTCAACTGGAGGGCAGCAGGGCTAGGGCTGCTAGTGCTGCAGTGATGGCAACAGCACTGCATCAACATCCATTGACTCCATGCTCGGCACCGGTGGTGCAGGACCTGTGGGAGGCAAAGGTAGCTGAGGCTGCAGAGTCCTCATGGGCCCTGATTCTACAAATGAAAAACCCGCAGCAGGATCAAGTAGCCCACAAAAATGAAGCTGACTTTTAAGGCACTTAGGCAGTTCAGTGGGCCCCTGTACAACATACAGGATGGAGCAAATAAAAGTTGCCCAAAGAACAAAGTTCTAGAGTATGAAGAAACACAGCAGAGGAAGGAAAACAGTAATAACCTGACTATAGCAAATGTTGAGTGTGATCACCATTTGTCTCTTGGCATTTTTGGTCTCTGGTCAACAAATTTCTGAAGGTTGGTCAAAGCTGGACAGCTGGAATTGCTGCAATCTTATCAAAAAGGTTCTGCTTCAGTTCTTGAAGACTATGAGAGTTGTTCCAATATAACTTAAACTTGGGGGGATCCCCACACAAAGTAATTGCACAGTGTTGATCACATGACCTGGGTAGCCAACTAGGGCTGTGACCAGACTGACCACTGCTAACAATCCAGTCAGAAGTGAAGATTGTGTAAATGTGCTCCAGTGTTCTGCCGGCTGTAAGTGCAGGTGCTCCATCCTGTTAGAAGTAACTGTAGGTCTTTTTGTCCTCCGTTAATGCTGTCACAAATAGTTTAAAAATTCCGGCAATATAACATGCCGAAGTCAGCATCTGATGAAAGAAGATGGGACAATAATGTAGCGTGCAGACACTGCACACCAAACCCCAAACTTCTGATCATGCAGTGGTGTTTCTTAGAAGTTATGTGGAATCTCCATAGCCCAGAACCCATGTTTCCAACAGTTGACATAACCACTCAGGTGAAACCGAACTTCATCAGACCTAAAAAAACAGATCCATTCGAAGCCACTGATTGTTATCTTAGTGAACAACCACTCACAAAACTGGAGACACTGAGGAGCATCTGCTGGTTTTAATTCATGAACAACAGACACTCAGTAGAGATGCATGTCCAGATCCAGGTGGAATATTCATCCATATGATCAATGTGATACGCTGCTGGTCTCTTATGACAGGTATCAAATTGATTTGGTAGGATCTGAAGCTTTGTCTGGTGAACTGCAGCCACATTTTCTTGTGTGCCGGGAAGATTTGGAATGTCTTTTGACTTGTTCAAAACAGATCCTGTCTGACACCATTTTCAGACTAAATGTAGCGTGACACTCTTTGCTGGCACTTTGACACCATTAAACTTCTCAGCAAACAACTGACTATATCATTTCCATGACTTTATTTTCACATAACTATCCACAACAAACACCCACTACTCCATTGTAAGTACCATTGTCCCCTTTGCACTGCTCCACTCATACTGACACAGCCCACACTATACTCTGAACTGGTGCTAATCATGTGGTGGTATACACATGGTGTAGTCAAATGCATACATTCACATCCACTCATATTCACTCATCTGGGCCACTTTTCACCCTGCCCTGTATAGTGGGTGGCCCAAGAAACTCATGATGACTCCCTGTTCTCCATGTCTGTGTCTGCCAAAAACTCTGAATAAGACCAAATCATGCAAATTAAACTTAATAGTTCTGTGGTAGAAGGGCTGACTGATGTGGAGGATGCAGCAACTGAAGCAGTGCCATGAGAGTTGCACCCATGCAAGAGCTCCACCATAAATTTGCTATTGCATGACTGGGAGTGGTAGGACAGGAAAAAGAGGACTAAAGCTTGCTCCCATGTTACATAAAGATACAGTCAGTCTGCTTCAGATAGTGCTATTAGTCTACACTTACAAACATCACAGACCTTACGTTTGAGTTACCTGCATGCTGTACAACCTCTATATCTCTCTGTATAGAAAATCTCACTGTCATAAACCTTGTTGTTCTGTGGGTGCATGGTGGTACCTCATCATTAGCAATACTTTTCCAAAAAAGTGAATTTTTTGTTCACAAAGTAAATGCATTTATCCTCTGTTGCCCATTTCTCAGACTAACATCCCACCATCGAAACAACTGCTACAATCTGTTCTTGCTAATGCTATATTCATATTTTGTGTAGAACTTTTAAAATTGTATGACTCTACCAGGATTCAAACATGTGACCTCACTATCACCAGTCAGATGAGCTATCTATTGTGCCACTGAGATCTTCATCAAAACAGGATCTCTGCTGAGTGTCTTCTGTGCAAGATCAGCACTAAGGTTTGCCAAGAATAATTTTATTGTGCTATGGGTCATAGCTCATGACTGACAGTTGACAATATAATTATAATATTGTGACCCATTTGGAAAAGTTCTACAGTTCATTAGTTTTGAGTGAGTTTAATGGTGCTGCAGGGAGCTGGGAAAAGAATGTCCTACATTGCTCATATTGCTGTTCTAGATTGATGGAACATGAGTGTATCAACTTTCCTAAGGTTTTCACTATCAGGGTTCGCAAAATTCCTTCCTATTCTTATTTAAAAATTGTAACTGCATTTTCCATCACAAATAGCTTACCGTATTTACTCAAATCTAAGCCGCACTCGAATCTAAGCCGCACCTGATAAATGAGACTCGAAATAAAGGAAAAAAAATTTCCCGAATCTAAGCCGCACCTGAAATTTGAGACTCGAAATTCAAGGGGAGAGAAAAGTTTTACACCGCACCTCCAAATCGAAACAAAGTTGGTCCATTGCAATATGAGACACAATTTAGGTCGAATGAATGACGATACACCTACAGTAGTTTGGTTCGAGTCGTAAGCTTAGCAGTTAAGCTTTACCAGGTAGCCATTGCTATGTGTCAGATGCTCCGTCCGTATTTATACGGGTACCCTTTCTTTTTCACATGCTTCGTCTGGTTTGAATCAATTGCTTATTTTGCTTTGATCTGATAAGTGCCGTTCTCTTTGTTATAGGTGTTTATGTCTCTCTAAGCTGAAAATGCATTACTGTACTGTGTCATGCATTGTTTGTCGCATTCTGATAGTGCGTGTTTACAGCCTGTCAGTGCTCGCAGCATGGCTTGCTTTCGTGCGCGCTACCGCCGCTTACAATTAAAAAAAAAAAACAAAGAAAGAGAGGAATCGTCTCATTAGCGAAACAATGGCAAGAGAATGCTATTTGTTGTTACTTACACTGCTGCTTTCTTTGATAATGATCAACAAGAACCAAATAATAGACTGCGTATGATAGAACTTGTTCTGAACGAGAGTTAGGTGAAAATTTTTCTCTGTTTGAAAATCTTTGCAGCCGCTTCTTTAGTACATCAAATTCTGCACAGAAATTAGAGTCATCTTAGATTTAAAAATCTAGTCAGTTGCCGTGCTTCATTTCTGACTGTATCACTATTAGTCATAAGAATAACACGAATATAAACATGACACGATATGTATATTCTTCCGCGTTTGCTGTTGTCTCACTCTAGTTTCGTAGTTTATTAGGCAGACAGGATTTAAATGAGATAGCAGCAAACACGAAAGAATACATGGCAAAATGTTCATATTCATATTATTTTTATGGTGAAGAGAATACTGTATGTGATTCACTTTTCATCAGGTTCTTATTAGCAACCATCACTTCTCACAGGTAGGAAAAAATTCAGAACGTAGTTGGCCATATTGACAAGCATCCCAAACAGTCTTGCCAGTCGGATTTTCATAGTGCATTGTAATTCTGCTACATTCGAAGATGAACAATACGGAATTTATATTTACTTCGTTGGATGATGTTATGAGAATGCAGTGGTTGAAACTCGGGGCGGAGAAAAAAAGTTCGTCTTCCACCTTTTTTTTAAATTTATTTACTGACGCAGAGGTTTTGGCGCCAGTGTTTATCTTCCGCTTGCTTTGCACTCGATTCTAAGCCGCAGGCGGTTTTTTGGATTACAAAAACCGGAAAAAAAGTGCGGCTTAGATTCGAGTAAATACGGTAACTGTTTGCAGAAATTAATTTTGGCTGACACTTTTGTAACACTCGTATAACTTTTACTTACTCCTAGTCGTGAAATCACCAGAGCAGCAGCCAATAAAAGAGCATTTTTGACCATTTGACCAAATCTTGATATTTAATGATTTTTAGCCTTAATTACATAAAAATAATAGATATTTTGTGAGAATATTGACTGTAAATGCACTTTGAATGTTACAGTCAGTCAGAAGAACAACAGTGCAAACCATATTTTTAACACAGGAAGATAGTCTATTGGCCTGTCTAATGATCAACTATGCGTGAGAGAACAGTACCAGTCCTTTAAGAGGATGTGTCAACTGCTAGCATGACTGATTTATTGGGATTAAAATGCACCAATCACTTAGTAAAGCATCCTTCAGTTTCCGAAATGCAGTTTGACACACCCTAGTCTACTCAAACAGACCACTGTTTCATCGAAATTGATGAAGTGGAGCTGAAATCTCCACAGTGTATGGGATGAAATGAATATAATAAGTGAGTTTATCCAAGCTCATGGATGTTTTGATGAGCTGCAAGGTCCCTGATGGCAGTTAAGTGTTCCTGTGAGTAGTGGATACTGTGACTGTTGATAACATGTCTCAAATATTACAAGGAGCACTTGGTCTTATTACACTTTAACCTAGCATCTAAGAGTAGCTGAAATAATTTCCTGGGATTAGAATGATGTACATTGAGAATACAACCTTCAACTATGATGTTGTACAAATAGGAACTGCAGCAGTCAACAGTTGCAAGTAATTCCGAAAAAATGTAGGTGCATTTGCACTACCAAAGGACAATCCCAAAAACTTGAATACTCCATGTGGATGTTTATAACAAAAGGTCATTGTTACTGTTCATCCAAGGGAAGCTGCAAATAAGTGTTGTGAAGATCCATCTTGGAAAAGAAGCAATGGCAGTTAGCTTGTTCATGAGTTCCTCAGGCCATAGTAAAGGAAAAGAGTCAGTCATGGTCTGTGGATTTACCTTTGCCTTGAAATCTACACGTAAGCGTAATTTTTCTGATGGTTTCATAATAATCACCAAAGCAGGTTCTCACTGACTGACTACTACCACGGAAACCACACCATTGTCCTGCCAAGATGAAAGTTCCTAAGCTACTTGATCTCTAACAGCATGAGGGATGGCCACACTCAGCAAAACTATGGGTGCTCGTTGTCTTTCATGGTAATGTGAGCCTTGAAATTATTAGCTTTGCTTAGTGCACCTTGAAAAAGTCACTAAATTCAGCACAAAATTAAGATACCCTGGCAGCAGGCATAGAGGAGTTAACAGTTCTTGGGTGTGCAAATCAAACAGCTCAAACGAGTCAATACCAAAAAATTTTCAGTTTCATGTGGGCTCAAAACTGTTTTAATAAAATTATGAAATGTGGCAGGTAGGCTACAAATGCTTATTATAGGAATGTCATATCCACATGGCTTTGGCTTGCCTTACAGTTCATATGTGTCTCTGTTCAAAAGAGTCATGGACACAGCAGTGCCAAATTGAATATGTATTTTGGCTGTAGCAATCTGCAAAGTGACAAACAATTTATAAGCATGGCACTGGATGGAATAAGTGTGTGCCTTCCTTGCTTTTGCAGTTGATTTGCACTGATCAACTCTAGAATCACTACAGCCACATCTACATCTACATGCATACTTCACAAGCCACTGTGTGATGCTTGGCAGAAGGTGCCCTGTACCACTATTAGCCATTTCTTTTGCTGTTCCACTCACAGATAGAGTGAGGGAAAAACAACTGTGTGTCTGCCTCCATATAAGTCGTAATTTCTTGTATCTTGTCTTCATGGTCTTTACATGAAATGCATGTTGATGACAGGACAACTGCTCTGCAGTCAGCTTCAAATGCTGGTTCTCTAAATTTTCTCAATAGTGTTCTTCAAAAAGATCATCACCTTCCTTCCAGGGATTCCCATTTGAGCTCCCAAAGCAGCTCTGAAACACTTGCTTGTTGTTCGAATCTACTGAATTTAGCAGCCTGCCTCTGTTTTTCTCCGATGTCTTACTTGGATCCAACCTGGTGCAGATCCCAAACACTCAAGCACTATTCAAGAAAAGGTCACACTAGCATACTAAATGCTGTCTTCTTTACAGAAAAACCACATTTTCCTAAACTTCTCCCAATCAACCTAAGACAACTGTTCACATTCCCTACTACAGTCCTCACATGCTTATTTCATTTCATATTGCTTTGAAGTGTTGGGATTTGAAAAAAAATGCATTTACATTACACACAGAGTGCTTGTTGGAACTTGCTCTTTTGCAGACAGACAACTGAACTTGGCCATGCTTGCCATTGACACAGTTTGCGTTTGCTTCTGGTTACAGCCTTTGTCAGATGCAGAAAGAGAAAAACATACACATTCATTCACACAAGCAAGCACATCTCATGCATGCAATGCCACCATCTGTGGCAGACCAAAATGCCAATCCAGGCTGCCAGAGATAGAGGTTACAAGTGTGTGAGGTGTGCTTGCTCGTCTGAATGTTTCTCTTTTTCTTTCTTTTTCTGACAAAGGCTGTGGCCAAAAGCTAATTTAATTGTGCCTGTGTGCAACTTCATGTGTCATCTTCATGCTTAGTAGCAATCTATCTTTTCCTTACATTGTTGATATTCTTACCTGGAGTTTCCATTGTTTTATATACAACTGGAACACTGATGCTTTTGAATCCAATAGTACTTTGACAATCCAGACCATGGGAGGAATATACTGTCTGTACTGCAGCCTGCCTTTGAAGGTGTTTGTTGCACAGCCTTATCAGAGTCAAGACAATGTCATTGTTTGAGACACCTTGCATCTCCACCAAACTATATGACATAGACGCCAAAATTGAGTACCAGTTATGAGAGAGGATTATCAAAAAGATCTAATACTTCACAATGGAAATAAATTCATTGAGCGCATTTGGGAAGTACACGTATATCTCAACATACTTCATCACTAGAGAAAGTTCTAGCAAATTCCTATATTTCATAAATATGTAAATCTCAGAACCTTCCAGAAATCACAAATGTTAAGTAATAAATAACTGAAGGAGGAGGTAATAGAACCAGTGACTTGCATGTCCCAAGGTGGCATTTCTAACCACGACACCACAACAGATGACACACAGCATGCAGTAATATTGTGAAAGATGTTTATGAAATTAAAACAAATGTTCATACTGTCTGTCTCTGTTTAATAGCTTAAAAAGTTCTGATTATTCAGGCAGAGCTAATGTTAATGTAAGACCTAATGTAATGTTTGTACTATCCACAGGGATGAACTAGGTGATGGCCATGAGCAGTGGGGAATGTTTTTTGGGACTGTGGAGACAGAGGAAGGTAATTTGCATGAAATCCATATGCAGAGTCTTAATAAACATCACTGGGGTCTCAACCCTGCAGTTTGGCAACACAGGAGAATTACCTTCAATGGAGTTACAAAGGAAGGATTTATGTTCACTCTAACAGCAGTATCCAGCATTGAAGGAGTTACTCAGTAAGTAAAACTGATGTATACTTGGCCTTAAAATACTCAAGATATCCTATTATAACTATGATGGGAGTAAGTAGTTCAACATGTTAGTGTAATGTGGTAATGGAATAAGTGCAAGTGTTAAATCTTGAGGAACCAAATTATACTTTAGATTTAAAGCATTAGGATTTTATTGTGGTACCCAGAGAAACAAGCATGTCACCAGTGAGTGTAAAAGTAACATGCCCAATGCTTTTTAGCAAGGTAGATAAAGTTGATTATCTTTCTGTAATGACTGAATTGTAAAAAAATTTTGTGGAATGTCAAGATATTTTTGAAGGAAGTGTTAGAAAAATCAAATACAAGCATAAGCCTCATGAGCCTTTCTATCTCAGAGACCCTATCCTACGTCTTTTGCCAAGCAGACAACAGTAGACAAAGATGTCAGACATTTCATAGAGTGGGAGAACACTGAACAATCATCAGCTTGCAGAACATTGTAGTTGTGGCGTCGATAGGTCATATCGACCACGATTAACACCATCTTTGGACTCTGATTGCTCTACCGAGCCTCCGTGTAAGTTTTTAGTTCTGTTCTGTATCACAAGCTGTGTACACATATATGACTTACTGCGAAATATATCTCTAAATGGAATTTAATGGGGATAGTTATTGCATACAACCGATAATTGTATCCTGTTCCCATACTAGTGACCTCGAAGTTTCTACGTCTTCTGCAACTTGTGCACCAGGTGTTGTAAATCAACAGGTTATCCACATGAAGCAACGGCTACCTCACCGAATGCTTTGTTCGAAGATTTGGAAGCACAACAACAATCGCCGGATGTCTTCTTTCCTTTGCCAACATTAATTCACAGTGATTCACGATCTCCAGCCATGTAAACTTCAAACTTTGTTGCTCTACAACAGACGAGTGCTACGCCGCTAACACAGACAATGGACTCAGGTTTTGTGTCGCTGGACTGTGCTCACCAACATGTGAAGTGTGAAGTGAATAATATTCAGAACTGTGTACCTATTGATTGATTGTATAATGCTCAGAGTGATCTACATTCACATACATACTTTGACTCTCAACGGACTGCAACAACAGATACTGTCATGTTGTGTGAAGCAATGCCATTATTGCAAAATGCACCTGGCCACTATCAACTGTGACCTGTTTCGGTTTTGCCTCATTGGCAAATTAATCAAGAACATTTTAGTGTGCACGATTCTTCATGCTCACTTAAGAAGAACTTAAACTTTGGTCATACGAGTTACCGACCACCGTCTGCGCCACCCCCCCCCCCCCAACCCTTCCTGCCACACTCACAGGGGCCCCCCCTGGTTTTGGTCGCTCAGCCGCTTGCCTCTTCCACAGCACCGCCTGTGTCTGCCGCGCTGGCGTTCCGCATTATGTCCAGGATGGGTCAATTCAGTTCAGTACCTGTAATCTCCAGTCCAGTTTATAGAACCCCTGCACTTATTCTGCAACCGCCTGTTCTCATGGTACTGACCGTGCCAGCCACGTCATATTTTCATGACACATCAAGGACAATGCAACCTGTTGTTGCTATGGATGTGCTTGCCAGTAACACACCTACACCTACTGTGCCGGTGTGCTGTATGGCCTCTCCTACTATGGACCAGCTGGTTTTCAAAGAGACACTGAAGCCGCCTTCGTCCCCTCCCCCTGGTCATCTGCCAGAGCTGCCTTCTTTATACAACGACAACCCTGCATCATGGTTTGCGCTTGTTGAGCATCTTTTTGAGTTGCATCATGTGTCTGACAACAACTCTAAATTCCTGTGTCTCGACACGCACATCCATGATAATTCAGACTTAATTTGCGATCTACTCCTCTGGCCACCGCCTCCATCGAAGTACAAGTTCACAAAGAAAATGATTATGGACTGACTCGCCTGCTCACAACAAGAATTAATCATCAAGATCTTGTACGAGGAACACCTGGGAGACTGAACTCCATCAGAACTCTGACGCTGCCTTCGGTTGCTCTTGAGTGAGCATACAATGCCAGACATCACTCTGTGGGCAGTATGGTCTGCCAAATTGTCTACCAACCAACAGATTTGCCTGCTACTGCACTCCTTCGAGTCAATCGGCTCTTGTCTCCGCATCGCAGACCGCTACGACATCTGCTGGCAGAGGCAGAGCTCACTCCACATCCACGCTTTCTACACCACCTGGCAGTATCCGCTCGCTCTCTCCACTGTCCGAACATTCCAGTGCCCACACACCATATGTGCCGGTGTGCACACCAGAACAAATCGATGAGGACAAGCCTCCTCTGCTGCCACAGTCACCACCACTGCCACCACCACATCCGGCTCATCTGTACTGCTGGTACCACAAGGTTTTTGGTGATAATGCTAAAAAGTGCCGGTTACCTTGCCAGCACCCAAGCCGACCGCAGGACCTAAAAGACACCGAGTCCTGCAGCGAACCTCACAGGTGTCCCCCTACTTTGCACTCTGTCCACTTGTCCGCCCAGCCGAGTGGTCGTTTATACGTGACTGACATTTTTTCATGGCTTGTTTTCCTGATGTGTCTATCATACCTGCATTGATGGCTCCGATGGCTCCCTCCCCTTCTTTACACTGATGAGGTTACTTCTGTGAGCTGTCAACGCATCAACGCTACAAACCTCAAGCTCTGTCAAAGTTACAGTGCACCTGTCTCCTCCTCTGTGTTTTCCGTGGACTTTCTACATTGTGAACACGGATGAACCAATTCTCGGTATGGATTTTTTGTCCAATTTCAAACTCTCTCCAAGCGTGGTTCAGGGTTAGGCGCTGCACGATCCCACCAACACTCAGATACTGTGCTCCCGCACTTATGTTCCATGTACTGTTTCTCTCGCGACATGTGAGTTAGTATGCAAGTGCTCCGCCCTTGTGGGGGACACTGTAACCTGCATCACTAACCTACTGTCAGAATACGACTCAGTGGCACAAATCAGCTGGGAAAACGACGAGCTGAAACAACGAATAGCACAAACTTACAATGAGCTTGTTGTGGCTCATACCTCGCTGCTGAAACTGCAGTCCACAGTTCCGACACCTAACCTTGTTTCTCCAGCAGACACCAGCTCGACACTCAGAGGGTTAGTCCAAAAGTCCAAAAACATTAACTGCATGTGACGATTTGTGTCTGGTAGACACCGCAACCCTGATGCACTTGCCATGTTCAGTGCCATGTGTTTCAAACAGTGCTTCTAATGACAGTCACGCATGTGATACAACCACGCCCACAGTGCAGGCAGCCACCCCATGTGTTGATAAACTTTCCCCCTCTCCCGCACGGCCATCGCTGTTCCCCGTGCAATGCCAGTGTCTCTCTCGCTCGCGCCGGTTACCCAAGGCAAGGTTGATAACAGACAGTCGCTGCCCGTTCCAACCCACTCTGTGCTGCACATGCAGCGGACCTCTCCCAACAAGTGCACGCCATGCTCATCTAATAGGCACGTGACTTTCGTGTTGCTATTTCCCACCTGTGCTAACGGTTATGCCTCGTCGTGCCTCACTCGTCCAAAAACTTCACGTCAGGACATTACTCAGTGTCATGTGCAGTTCTCAGTTTCTTCCATCACTGACAGAACAACACACAGGATAATTACCACTGCCAGCCCTCCTATTAGGCACAGGTTTAGACGCCTCAATCCCATTAAGTTGCACGTGGCCCAGCAGCAAATTAATGAACTTTTGGAGGCAGGTATTCTACAACTGTCAGACAGCAACTGGTCTTCACCAATTCACCTCGTCCCCAAACATAATGGTTCTTTTCGAATGTGCGGTGACCACAGATGCTTAAATGCTCGTACCATCATGGACAATTACCCCATGCCGAGCATAAACGATTTCACTCATATGTTATTGGGCACCACAATCATCAGTGTGATTGACTGTAAACGTGCCTATCACCAGATTCCTGTAGTGCTGGAAAACATCCCAAAGACAGCTATTATCATGCCGCTCAGTTTGTTGCAATACAACTCCATGCCATTCGGCCTGAAAAATGTGGCACAAACATGGCAACATTCATCAACTCAATCTTACGACAGTTCGAGTTTTGCTTTGCATATCTGGATGACATACTCATTTTCAGCAATTTGGCTGAGGAACACGAAAATCATTTATACAAGGTCCTCCAGACCTTGAACCCCAACAGCATCGAGGTCAACAAGGACAAATTCCAATTGCACCAGTCCTCTGTCACATTTTTGGGTTACACCATTTCCACAGATGGAATACAGCCTTCTTAATCCCACGTGCAGGTCATCACGTCACTGCCGCCTCCAGCTACTTACAGAGAACTCCAATGTTTCTTGGGTACAGTAAATTATTACTGTCAGCAACTGCCTTCTGCCACCGCCATGCACGCCCCGCTGACAGACTCGATGTCGGGCAAACAGACTTCAGGCCTTAAACCAAGTCGCTGGACTGAACCTATGCTTGAGGCCTTCAAGGCTCTAAAATCTTCCTTAGCTAGCGCCGTGACACTCACCCATCCCGACCCGTCGGCCAAGTTGTTCATCACTATGGACACCAGCGACATTGCAGTGGGGGCAGTACTACAGCAATGCAAGGGCAACACAGTTTCTCCCCTTCATTTCTTCTCTAAAAAACTGTCTACAACTCAGAAGAAATATTCCGCTTTTGAGAGGGAAATTCTGGGGCTCTATGAAGCCATCAAACACTTTTGCCCTGATGTCGAGGGCCACTCTTTCTTTGTCCTCACCAATCACAAACCACTAGCAGATGCTTTCTGCAACCCTCCCGAGGACCCACCCGCTTGGTGTTTCCACCACTTTGATTTAGTCTCTCAATCCACAACAGACGTTTGCTACATCAAAGGCACAGAAAACATCCCCACTGATTTTTTCTCGCAGATCAATACTGTCTCATGAATCATCGACTTATCCAACCTGGCCACTCTCCAGGACTCCGAGGAGGAATCTCAAGCTCTCCTCTCGGATCCTCAAACATCTCTTATGTTTACCAAAGCCAAGTTCCCCGGCGTTTTGGATGCAGTGTGGTGCAATTTTTCTACTAGCACATTTCACCGGCAAGCCTTCGACACCTTACATAGCCTCGCTCACCCTGTTGTCCATGCCACTACACAGGTCATATCATTTGGAAAAATATTGAACAGGACTGTCAGACCTGGGCACGCAGCTGTGTCCCCTGTCAGTGTAACAACATTGGCCGCCACACCACCCATCCGCTAGGCAAGTTCGACATTCCGCAAGGATGATTTCATACATATCGACCTTATCGGTCCACTATCACTGTAGGAGAGCCACAGATATATTCTCTCCACAATCGCCCGCATGTCTTGCTGGGTGGAATCTGTTCCTTTACCCAACATCAGTGCTGAAACTGTGGCCAAGGGTTTTGTCTCCTCATGGATTTCCAGGTTCAGTTGCCCGACCACCACCATCATCACAACCAACCAAGGTCAGCAATATGAGTCTGCCCTGTTCATCATTTTATGTAACATCTGCAGCATTAAAAAAATTCATACAACAGCCTACCACCAGCAAAGCAATGGGTTAGTTGAACGGTGGCACTGCACCCTCAAAAATGTCCACAACTGCCTCTGGTCTGGTCTGAGGCATTTCTATGGGTGACACTCGGTCTCCATTCGACCTTTAAACCACACTTACAGGGAACCATCTCTGAATTTGTTTTCAGGGAGAACCCAGTCCTACCAGGGGAACTTATCCTGCCTCAGGCACCTGAGGATTTTCCCCCCTCCCTAGATTTCATTAGTCGCATGCGTATGTGCACTCACTTCAAACATGCACGGCTACACCCGCCTATCAGCCATTCCCCGCCAGACACTTACGTGCCAACCGCACTCAACATGTGCTCCCATGTTATGCTCAGGGATAATTCCATTAGACAACCCCTGCTATCACCCTACCTCGGCCCCTTTAAAGCACTCTAGCGGGGTGAGACAACGTTCGACATTATGGTTAAAGATTGTCCTCAAACTGTTTCATTGCACAGGCTCAAACCTGCTTTCGTGGACTCCAACGCCCCTCTGCCGTCTCAGTTGGACACTCCTGACAACTTTTCTGCCACGGAGCCTAAAAATGCACTGTCTCATCCCATGGTGCTGTTTTCTCCAACCCATGATTTGCAGGTTTTCCAGGCACGTCACCATCCACCCCATGTGCGGGTTTCGCTGCCACTTCACTGTCTGCAGAGACCCGCTCTCCCACATTCAACCTGTGCTGCAACATGCCACCACACCACGTGGATGACATGTTGATCATCACCTTCAATGACTGTGTGCTCGTGGTCCTAACAGACCCTGCAGCCTTGCCATCCAACGGGCAGTTAAATGTCAGTGTGATGTATAGCCTGTCCCTCCCTCGCAAGTGTGACCTGTCAGAAATCTGCGGGCTCACCTAGTCAGGCGGCTTGATCTGCATACAAGGTGGACACGCCTGTACCATGCCGCAGGCCGTTCCACATGCCTGCTCTCTGGCTGGTCGACACATCGTCTTCCCCGTCTGGTTAACCGACTACGAAGTGGACCTGCCACCACTCTGCTTTGAATGAGATGGAAATCCCGGTCGTGCGCCTGCCGACTCGCATGACTACTACTGACGCCCACGTGACCTCCGCTCAGGCCTCACTGGTGGTACTCAGTACTGAGGGGGGGGGGGGGGTAAAGAACAATACAGATACAATGACAAAGGAAACAATCTGAATTACTACTCAAATTATTTATCTCTGCTGAAGAATTCATCTAAAGAGTAGAAACATTTTTCTAGTAGAAATTCCTTTAGCTTTTTCTTGAATAGCATTTTCTTTTCTTTTATACACTTTATATTACTCGGGAGTGCATTAAAGATTTTTGTACTTGTGTACTTTACCCATTTTTGTACCAGAGAGAGATTTTTCCATTCACAGTGCTTATCACCTTTCCGTCTTGTGTTATAATGATCGTATGCCTCATTGTTTCATATTCTGAGGAATTGAGAAGTGTGAAAGCCATTAGTGAGAGAAGATATTGTGAGGTAGTGGTTAATATACTTAACTGTTTAAAAAGATTGCGACATGAGGTTCTTGGAGGAACACTACATATAATTCGGACAACTTTTTTGTGGCTTACAAAAATTTTTTTTGAAAGTGGTGAGTTGCCCCAAAAGATTATTCCATAGCACATCACTGAATGAAAGTAGCCAAAATAAGCAGACTTTGATACATTGATGTCTCCAATTTTGGAGATTATTCTAATGGCAAATGTTGCTGAGCTAAGCTTTTTTAGTGTTTGCTGTATGTGGAATTCCCAGTTAAGCTGGTTATTTATGTGAACGCCTAGGAACTTTGTGCACTGAATGCTCTGTAACTGTTGGCTCTCATGTGTAATGTTAATCTCTTCTGGGCTTATGTAAATGGATTGGAGCTGTATGTAATTTGTTCTACCGAGGTTTATTGTTCGAGAATTTGCTGTGAACCAGTTCAGAGCAGTTGTAAGTGTTTGGTTGGCATTTAACTCTATGTCAGTGGAGGTTTTGCTGGCTGTCACTATACTTGTGTCATCTGCAAACATTGTGATATTGGTAGCACTGTTTGAGGACAGGGGTAGGTCATTAATATATATAATAAATGGGAGGGGACCAAGGACTGACCCTTGTGGAACTCCATGATGTACTGTTCCCCATTCAGACTCTACCTCTTCTACTTGTAGATTGTTAACACCTAATACTATTTTTTGTTGTCTGTCTTCTAGATATGATCTGAGCCAATTACCTATTTTTCCACGGATTTCATATTGGGCTGCTTTTCCTAAAAGTATTCTGTGATCGATGCAGTCAAAAGCCTTAGTCAGATCACAGAATATGCCAACGGGTAATTTTTTCTTGTCAAGGCATTCTAAAATGTTATTTGTAAGTGCGTAAATTGCTTCGGTTGTAGATATACCTTATCTGAAACCAAATTGTTGTTTAGTAATTAGTGCAAATTTTTCAAGGTGATTGACAGTCCTGACGTATATTAATTTTTCGAAGACTTTAGAAAATGCTGTTACAAGAGAGATAGGATGACAGTTGGAAACATCTGTGGGATCACCTTTTTTGTAGAGGGGCTTCACAGTAACATACTTCATTCTGTCAGGGAAGATACCTTGATTTAGAGAGGAATTGAATATATGTGCTAGAACTTTAGAGAGTTGATTACAGCTGGCTTTTAGCAATTTTCTGGAAATATTGTCTACACGTGATGAATTTTTACTTTTTAGAGTCACTATGGTTTTTCATACTTCTTGCACAGTTATTGGGGCCATACCTATCACGTCTACAAAGTTAGGGAAAAGTTATTTCAGAGTTTTTATTGCCTTTTCTGAAGAGCCTTTGCATGCTGCTTTCTCAGCAACAGTTAAAAAGTGCTCATTAAAGATTTTAGCTACAATATCTTGATTTTGAACTAGCTTACCTTCATTGTTAAGAGCAATATTTTGGGTCTTGTTGGGGTAATTTGCACCAGTCTCATTTTGTATCACTTCCCTTATAGTTTTGATTTTATTAGTGGAGTTATTAATTTTTGAGCACAGATACATACTTTTGATTTCTGAATGACTTTGTTCAATATTTTACAGTACTTTTTATAGTTATTTAAAAGGTTAGGGTCACTTTTTTTTTTTTTTTTTTTTGCCTTCACATCGATTACTAGATTCTTTACTTTGAGCGTCTATTTTGATGGCCACAAACCTATATTCGTCATTTGAATATTTAAAGTTTCATTCTGAGCGTTTAATTTAGAATCACTGAGTTTATTAAGTCTAGGTTTTTATTTAACATCTCATCTCAAGCATTCAATTTACAATTTATTGAGTTCATCAAGTCTAGGTTTTTCTTGCAATTATCATCTAAATCTTTTCTAAAAGCATTAAAAAATTCATTCTGGGTTTTGAAATGATCATCTAAATCTTTTCTAAAAGTATTAGAAAATTCATTCTGGGCTTTGAAATGATCATCTGAATCTTTTCTAAAAGCATTAAAAAATTCATTTTGGGCTTTGAAATGATCGTCTAATTTATCATCTAAAGTTTTGATTAAATTCACTAGCTCAGACCAATCAGGCCTTTCTTTAGCAATTCTCATAGCTATGGCTGGTTCTGACATCTCTTCAACTTGTTGTATACTGTCCATGCTTGTATAGACTTTAGCTCTTGTGAGCATCTAATACTAATTTAAATTATACCAATTACACAGTACAAGTTCACCCCACAGTATTTTGTAACACTTCTTACTAGAGTAATAAAGTTTTGATTTCATGCAAACCCAGCGTAGAATTCTTGCTGCGTAGTTGTGCGTAAGTGTAATCAGCGTCTGTGAGCAGCACTGGTGCCGGCAGCGTCTAATGTTGGTTTCAGCATCGTCATCAGTGAGCAGATGCGGAGTCAGCACCGGTGAGCAGTGGCTAATGTAGACGGCGTGAGTGGCTGCTTACTGTGTCAGTGTTGGCGTGATGTACATGTCTGAAAACTGCTTATTCTCCACACCCAATCTTCTTAGTTGAAAAGTTGAGGTCTCTCCAGTTTTCTCCACTATTACTTTCTCACGTCTTTTACTGCGTTGCACTTGCAACTTTCTTCCATTTGTTTATTGGACTCAATATGATTACTCGAAACAGACTGATCAAAGACTGGAATAAAAAACATTTGACAACATTGGATCACTGTACATATACACGACTATGTCGCAGATGGTGAAATCGTATAATTAATGGACATCACATGCGTCCTGTCTCATGCAGAGCTAAGATATAAAGTAAGATAAAAGTATTTAGTCTGAAGCGAGTCCAATACATGAATGTGCATAGAAATCTGTATTCAATTGTTCATTAGTCTTTTTACAATCAACACAGACACTAACACACCAAAGAATACTTCATAGTTATTCCTCGGATTTTCATCACATCTTCTGTGGCACTGGCGGCAAACAGTTGTTGCCGTCGGTGACTCACCCCTCTTACAGACTTCTAATAACAAAATTCCGACTTGGAGATAGAAACAGGTGGATCGGTAGAAACATTCTTACTCTCCCGCACTCGTACCTAAAATATCAGGTGTTGAAGATGGTGGAAGGCCGAGTGTTTCTAGAATTTACACCAAAATTCTTAGATTAGATTAATTATTCATTCCATAGACCCACAAAAGAGGGGATCCTCCTGGCTGTGGAACAAAATGCGCAAATCCAACCTCAGATGCTCGAGGTTGGGCCACTCATTCTCCAGATACTGGCAGTTCTGTAGCCCAAAAACTGTCCAAATACAAATTGAAAGTTTGCCACATCCTCCCTACAGCCGAGACATGAGTCCAACAGATTGTGACTTGTTGCGAAACTTGGAAGATCTCCCTACCACCCTTCCCCAAGCCACTCTACAAATGAACGGAAGTGGTGTCCTGGATAGAATAATAGAGCTTCTGAGAGGTTGGTATTCAGTCATAGAAAAGCAGGGAGACTATATTGAAGGACTGTAAAGACATATTGAAAAAAGAAGAAATAGCAGCTGCTATGCCATCTAAAAATACTTGTGAGTTGAGTTATAGCAAGTTGAAAACTCTTCCCCTGTTATGTCTTCTACTCCTCTCATTAACTAAATTTTTATCCGATTTTTTTTTTCCATTTTCAATATACATTGAAGTGCCAAAGAAACTGGTATAGGAATGCATATTCAAATACAGAGAAATGCAAACAGGCAGAATGGTCAGCAATGCCTTTATAAGACAACAAGTGTCTGCTGCAATTGTTGGATTGATTACTGCTGCTACAGTGGCAGGTTATCAAGATTTATGTGAGTTTGAATACAGTATTATAGTTGGTGCATGAATGATGGGACACAGCATCTCCGAGGTATCGATGCTGTGGGGATTTTCCCGTATGACCATTTCACGAGTGTACTGTGAATATCAGGAATTCGATAAAACATCAAATTTCTGACATCGCTGCAGTCGGAAGTAGATCCTGCAAGAACAGGACCAATGACACCTGAAGAGAATCATTCAGCATGCCAGAAGTGCAACCCTTCTGCAAATTGCTGCAGATTTCAATGCTGGGCCATCAACAAGTGACAGCATGTGAACCATTCAACGAAACATCATCGATATGGGCTTTCAGCACCGAAGATCCTCTTGTTTACCCTTGATGACTGCATGACATGAAGTTTTATGCCTCACCTGGGCCCGTCAACAATGAATTTGGACTGTTAATGAGTGGAAACATGTTGCCTGGTTGGGCAAGTCTCATTTCAAATTGTATCAAGCAGATGAACATATATGGATATGGAGACAACCTCATGTATCCATGGACCCTTCATATCAGCAGGGAATTGTTCAAACTGGTGGAGACTGTAATGGTGTGGGGCATGCAGCTGAAGTGATATGGGACCCCTGGTACATCTGGATATGACTCTGACAGGCGACATGTATGTAAGCATTCTATCTGATCACCTGCAACCATTCATGTCCTCTGTGCAACCCGATGGACATGAGCAATTCCAGCAGGACAATGCTGTACCCCACACATCCAGAATTGCTACAGAGTGGCTCCAGGAACATTGTTCTGAGTTTGAACACTTTCACTGACCACTGAACTCCCCAGACATGAACATTATTGAGCATATCTGGGATGCCTTGCAACATGCTGTTCAGAAGAGATCTTCACCCCTTCGTACTCTTACGGATTTATGGACAACCCTGCAGGATTCATGGTGTCAGTTCCCTCCAGTGCTGCTTCAGATGTTAGTCAAGTCCATGCCACGTTATGTTGCAGCACTCCTGCATGCTCATGGGGGCCCTACACGATATTAGGCAGGTGTACCAGTTTTTTTGACTCTTCAGTGTAGTTGCACATGAAATATGTAATGTGCACATAAATATTTCAAAGTGTTATTTAGGTGGAGTTCCATTTGAAGTTATTATTGAATGTGCTGATTTCAGTGATGCAGTTAGTTCTACTAGAAATATGAGTCATTAAAAGCTATGGCTAGTTAAAAGTTTTATTAAGACATGCAGCAGAAAAACATTTTGCACTAAGCAGCAGAGTTTGAAGTATTGTTGCCATTCATTTCAAAGCAGTCATCCCACTCTTTCTGAGAACACACAATGAATTACCTGAAACCATTAACTTATGAGATAATTGACATTGAAAGTTTAGAAATGCACAGTTTTCGAGCGACAGCTTTGCCCATGTGCTTGCTAGGTTCTGTACTTTGACATTGTACTTTTGTTGCTGCAGTTTTTTGCAAATCGGATTATAACCCTCATTAATTGATAAAGCCCTTAATTAAGATATTGCACAATTTAATATGAAGTCTGGCAACACAAAATGACCTGTACATTCACTGAACCAAATGCTTCTGGACTTTTACTTGTGGGGTAAAACTGAAGCAAGTTTACAATGAAATTCCAGCTTCTCATGAAGACATGAAATGTATTGTTTCATGAGCTTGTACTGCTATCAACTTGAATGAAATTCTGTCATCCACATCCAATTGTTTTACAGCATTTGAACACGTGTTGTTGTAACAACATTATCTGATGTCATTAAATTACATACTGTACATTTCACCCTATTCTCATTGGATATGTTTCCAAATGAACTTGTAAAAGATCAAAACCTTGGTATGATATAAGATAATTATTATACGCATCTTCAAATGTGTTATTAAGGGATAAATAATATAACATGCCACTCAGTTTAAAATAAAAAAGGTGACTATCGTATCTCCTCTACCCTACCACTTACAAAAAATGAAAAGTACCACACTGTCTTCCTTCAAGCTAAGCAGCTTTTATTTGAAAGATTTTTGTCTAACATTAAAAGTGTCTGATTTATTCATGTGACCTGTTTTAGGTGTATCATCGTGTGTATATTTTGCCTAGACAAATTACTAAAGTTTAATTTCTTCATGGAAAATCACAATTGAAGTTTATTTTCTTTTTTTATCCTGTAGACTCACTGACACTGCAAGATCCTGAGGTTTGGTTATAAATTACATTCCATACACAACTAGAAAGGAAACTGGAACTTAAAAGTGAAATAAAGTAACACAATAATTTAGTACTCTCAGAACTGATATACATTTCATACCAACTCTTACAGCATATTGCACCCCTGCAAGAAAAGTGACACAAGTCGAAAAATTGCATATTTAGTTTTTTAAGTCAAGTTTTCTCAAGTATTACATTTTTGAGTTGTGTCACTGTCCTTGCCAGCGTGTGATATTAACACGCAATATTGATGCAATATTAAGTCCATTATTCTTCTTAGGTGACAGGTTACTACTAACTGACACTTATTTACAGCAAACGTGCATATTCTGGCAGTTCCACAGCTGCAGAAGAACTAAGATTTAACATCATTTTGGTTTATTTTTTTAGACTTTTTGCTGTTTTCTAATATTTTTGACTTGTTAGCATTTTCAAATGTCTTGTATAAGTTTGATACTACACATCTATTGTGATGCAATTCCTTTTCTGCTACAAATTTAAATTTATGCTCATCATATCAAGAAGCAGGCTGAACTCTCTAAAATTATCAAATCAACATCATTGTATTCAGTTCTTCCATACCAGCAATGAATGCGGTCTATTGTCTGTCCTAAATTACCGTACATAATATGTACTCAAATATGTAACATGTGATTCTGCAAGGCCACACAAATTAATGACCTGTTCAGTAGACTATTTGTTTTGGCTTGTTCTGTCTGCATGTTATGCAAGTTAAATTCCTAACTCAACTTCTGACCCTTGGTATTGATCACACTATACCGTCTTGTAGGAATTTTGTGCTTCATATCTTCTTTCTTATTTTCTGAAAACTGTTTTCCAACATTTTCTGAATTATAGCAGATCCAACCATTTGAAATTAATATTTACATGGAGAAAATAAAAAAAAAAGAATATTTATGCTCTTAATTTGAACTTACTGATAGGAAAACTCAGGATATTTATCATTTTACCAAAAGGAAATTTAATTGTCTGTTTTTAATTACAGCAATTTTCATGTGTTGCATGGTGATCCCAGCTTTTGTGAAACCTGTAAAGTAGAAGAGAGTTACTGGCAGAAGTAAAGCTATAAGGACGGGTCTTTAGTCATCCCTGTATACCTCAGTCGGTGAAACATTTGAGTCTGAAAGGCAAAGGTTCCAGTTTCGAATCCTAGTCCAGCACATAGTTAAATATTCCAGGATGTTTTACAATGTAAATAATGTTTAGAAATAGAGTAAAACTAACATTGTGAAAATAGGAATTCACTCAAGAAAATTATAAAATCATGAGACAAATTTCCTGGCTACTACTTACTTTCTGGATGCCAAATGTTTAGTATAGCCGATAGACAAATATAAAAATATACACATTATCCTACCTTTCAGAACTGTACTTTATTACTTGGGGAGGAGGGGGGGGATAGGTTGAAATGGAAGGGCAGGTTCTTCTGCCCTCAGGATGAGAGATACTCACCTGTTATCAGGATGAGGGGACTACTAAATATTTCACCTCCTAAGATAAGTACTTACCAGAAATTCTCTCTCTTAATTTTATAGTAAAAGTAATTTCATTTTTTGTGTTGTCACTGAGATGTTTTGCCAGTACCACAAAATAAGGAAAATGTTGCAAGTCTTCTGTTATGTCTCGGTGTACATGCCGCGTCAAATCAGGATAAAACTCAAAGCTTTCAACCACTACCTCCACAGTCGTCATCAGGGCAAAAACTGACTGTCGTGAACTAGCGAGGTTCCCACTTTTATATACAAAGGACGGCTTCTGATTGGCTGGAATACGTCATAGCAACAGTGATATGGCACGTAGTGAAGTGGTGCCCTCTACTTCCATAGATGTAGTTTCTATCCCGCGTTGCTTGCAGCGCCATCCCTTGAATCAGGAGGTAAAGTGCGGGAAGTTTTTCTCTGCGATTTTTCTTTATCCAGTGCACTCTTCCAAGTGTTGCTAAGTGCATAGCCATTGTCTCTGTTAAAGTTACTATCGCTAAGTCTAATTTTGACTGCTTCCCAGATCACAGAGTCCCAGTAATTCGATGCGTGGGCTATTACTCTGGTTTCTTCAAATAAAATCTTATGCTTGTTAAGCAGGCTATGTTCAGCCACCACTGATTTTTCCAAATACCTGTATTTCAGGTGGCGCTGGTGCTCGATGCAGCAGTCGGCAACGGTTCTTACAGACTGGCCCACATAATTCTTGCCGCATTTGCAAGGAATAGTATAAATCCCCGGCACTCTTAAGCCGAGACTATCTTTGACTGATCTCAACATTTCCTTAATTTTCCTAGTTGGTCGGAAAACTGGTTTTATTCCTTGCCTCTTCAGGACTCTGGCTATCTTGCTCATTGTAGCACCGCAAAAAGGAAGCCACGCTGTGTGTTGGTCCTCTTCTTGTATATGGCCGGCATCGTGTCTTACTTTCTTGGACAATACTGATTTAATTTCAGCGGCAGAATAACCATTCCTCTTGAAAACAGTCGTCAAATGGTTAATCTCGGGACCGAGGTGGTCCTTGTCAGAAATAGTCCTGGCTGTGTGTACTAAAGTATTCAGCATAGCTCTCTTCTGAGACAGATGATGGAAGCTGTGGCTATGCAGATATAAGTCTGTATGGGTTGGCTTCCTGTACACAGAATGGCCCAGTTGTCCATCCGGCTTTTGCTCCACCAACACATCTAAAAAAGGTAACTTCCCTTCCTTCTCTACCTCCAATGTAAATTTTATGTTTGGATGTACACCATTTAAATGTTCGACGAACTGCTGCAGGGTGTCGCTGCCGTGTGGCCAGATTAAAAAGGATCGTCGACGTACCTGTAGAAGCATGATGGGCGGAGGTGAGCACTGCTCAACGCTCATTCTTCAAAGTCCTCCATGAAAAAATTCGTTATTGCTGGTGACTATGGCGAACCCATGGCTGTTCCATCCATCATTTCATAATAATTTCCACTGTATAAAAAGTAAGTGGTCGTCAAGCTATGCCGGAACAACTTCAAAATTTCTGAGGAAAAATGAGCAGCCAACAGTTGTAATGTGTCATCCACAGGTACTTTAGTGAACAGAGAAACCACGCCGAGGCTGACCATGATATCACTTGGGCCTATCTTCATCTGTTTTTTGATATCAACAAACATTTTTGAATTCTTAATATGATGTGGGCAGTGACCAACTATAGGCGCTAACAATTTAGTTAAGTGTTTTGCAATGTTTGGCAGTGACTTTGGCGGCACACCAACGAGCCAATTTAAGCAGGACTATGGCGAAACAGGCCGATATATTTGTGCGGCTTAACCGTGATCGAGGAACTACTGGGTCCAACGGCATTCACCGCACTGTTATCAACTTCTCGGACAAGGAACTTGATGAAGCTACCATCTCGGCTCTCAGTAAAGGATTGAACTTTGCCCCAGCTCCACGTAAGTTGCAGGTGGTTGAGATTATTAGTGGAGTGGAACAAGCAGTTCGTCATCTTCCTCAAGAAGCAGCGGATGACGTAAGGCTTGCTACTAGCCGGATTTTAGCGACATCCAAGCCGCCTAAGTCAAACATCAGCAGAGAGGAGAGACAAGGACCGACATTGTTGCAGAAGGATGAAGATCTAGTTGTTTTACCTGCTGACAAGGGGAACGCCACGGTAATCCTCAATGCTACAGATTACCACAAGAAAGTTGGATTATTACTGGAGGACAGCACATACTGGATTCTCAGACGATATCCCACATCGGCGCTCAGCAGGAAGACTAGGGAGCTACTAAAAAACTCTGGCCTCTCTGACGAACTGGTGAAGAACTTACTGCCGAAAGCACCTAGGCCACCAAGACTGTACGGTTTGCCAAAGGTTCATCAGGAGAACTTCCCGTTGAGACCGATTGTTTGCACTATTGGCTCTCCTACGTACAAGCTTGCAAAACACTTAACTAAATTGTTAGCGCCTATAGTTGGTCACTGCCCACATCATATTAAGAATTCAAAAATGTTTGTTGATATCAAAAAACAGATGAAGATAGGCCCAAGTGATATCATGGTCAGCCTCGGCGTGGTTTCTCTGTTCACTAAAGTACCTGTGGATGACACATTACAACTGTTGGCTGCTCATTTTTCCTCAGAAATTTTGAAGTTGTTCCGGCATACCTTGACGACCACTTACTTTTTATACAGTGGAAATTATTATGAAATGACGAATGGAACAGCCATGGGTTCGCCACTGTCACCAGCAATAGCAAATTTTTTCATGGAGGACTTTGAAGAACGAGCGTTGAGCAGTGCTCACCTCCGCCCATCATGCTTCTACAGATACGTCGATGATACTTTTTTAATCTGGCCACACGGCAGCGTCACCCTGCAGCAGTTCGTCGAACATTTAAATGGTGTACATCCAAACATAAAATTTACATTGGAGGTAGAGAAGGAAGGGAAGTTACCTTTTTTAGATGTGTTGGTGGAGCAAAAGCCAGATGGACGACTGGCATTCTGTGTACAGGAAGCCAACCTATACAGACTTATATCTGCATAGCCACAGCTTCCATCATCTGTCTCAGAAGAGAGCTGTGCTGAATACTTTAGTACACAGAGCCAGGACTATTTCCGACAAGGACCACCTCGGTCCTGAGATTAACCACTTGACGACTGTTTTCAAGAGGAATGGTTATTCTGCCACTGAAATTAAATCAGTATTGTCCAAGAAAGTAAGACATGATGCCGGCCATATACAAGAAGAGGACCAACACACAGCGCGGCTTCCTTTTTGCTTCCATTTGACATGGCATGTACACTGAGAGATTTTTTTTATTCAAGAAATACGTCGCGAAAGACTTCGTAGCCGTATTCTGTTATGTCTATTTATCTTCAAGTTGTATTCCAGCTGCTGCTCAGTTAGTAATTCTCCATGTTTGTTTATGTGAAGAGATTGGTTTGTTGTTTGTGAAATCTCTCTCTAAAGCTATTACATTCTATATGAAAACAAAACAAATAGTAGGTCATTTTCTTTTCAGTGCTACATTTGGTCATGTGAGGTTGCCAAATGGGAAGCAGTTACCTGTGAACTGGTGTGACTTGAGATTACCAAATATTGCTGAACATCCAAAGTGCATACCAGATCATTATGTCTTTAGGTTCTCAGGTAAGGTAAACTACTTATTTGTTTTTGATAATAACAGATTTTGTGTCACATGGCAAAAAAAGAAAAAAAAATCAGGATACTATAATAGCTAGTTTTGTGATAGATGTCATCACTCACATTACAATGGAATAATGAACACCAGCACAGGAAAGAGCAGAAAAAATTCTTCATTCAAATTATAACATTTGTTTCCTACACTGAAAGAGCATGAAACAAGATTGACAGTGAAAGAGACAGAAATGTGTAAAGGAAGAAAAAGGCACATAATAAGGTTTTAAAATTGGAAAAGGGGGGCAAAAGCCAGGCAAAGCAAACTGAAAAGGTGTTGTAGAGGTATGATACATATAAAAACTGTTGGATAACCATGATACAAAATGGAAAGAAGGACATTTTATTGCAAAAAGGTCATTTTATGTTTCAATACAATCACTTTTCAGCTTCATTCACTGACTCTAGGTGTCTTCCAACTCATTTTATCATTTCAAATATTAACCAATATTCAACCCTACAAAGTACTTGGTAACTCAGTCACAGTGCCAATGATATCCTCACTCACTCTGAAATCCTGACTTCAAACCAGGATGTCAAATTAGGGAGGAGGAAAATGTAAATAATCCTTGAGATTTAATTATCCACTGATTTTATCTGTGGTTGAATCAGTTTGCCCATTACAAAAGTTGAAAGTGTTAGTTGAAGAATTTGCTTAATGGCTCTTTCTTGTGTGATGATGTTAGAGATTTCTATTTCGACTATTGTTTCAAACAGTTAAGAAGCAGTGTGTTATAAGGCCATATTGTACTTTTATTGGACTTTAAAAGATTTACTGTGACAGTTTTATCAGAATCATAATTTAATCTTAATCTTTCCATTAAGTAAGAGTGTTACTCTGTTTTTTCCCCCATATAGAATACTTATTGATTGTTACTTCAACTTTGGAATACAATTTTGCATCAATGTTTCATCTAAGCTTATGAATCATATGAAACTGCCTTGGATTTGATTGGAGAAAGACCTCTCCAGGTATGTTGATTTGAAGAATTACTGCATATCATATTTGTATCATTGGATGATCAACACAGTAACAAGCTGGAACTGGCAAAGATACCATTTGTGTGATCTGAGGCTGCAAAGATAGTGCTATGTGTTCACTTTGGAACAAATCTGAATCAGTGTTGGTTTGTACTCTAATTAGTGGAGAGATCATGAGACATACTAAAGCTATCCCAGTTAACAACAAAACTTTCTGCCTCTGAAGCTAAAAGAGATGGTGACAGTTTTACAGAGAGGCCAACAAAGTCTCTCATTAATATAACTTTTCTTCATTGTTGTAAATCTATTTTTTTTATAATGACTTACTGTCAGCTAATTATTTTGCTGATTGTGTTTCTTATTAAAAAGGCAGGATGGTGATTCCTCTGGAAAATCTGGAATTCTTAGAGAATTACACTTTACCTGGAAAAATCAGGGAATTTTGCATTTCTAACTTAGCATTCAAACTTACTTTTATTGAGTTTTATAAATCACATATTTTAAAATATGTGATTTATGAAGTATTTTAAAATACTTAATACACTGACATAAAAAAAAAATCACAGCTCCAAGAAGGAGTTGTGCAGGGCTATGAGAAGCTGGATGTTTTTTCTGTGATATTGTAGAAAGACTTGGCAGGAATTTAATCACTGCACATCATTGCTGGCATTGGTGGTCACAAGAATGTATGGTTGCAAAAAGACTGAGCTCCAGACGGCAATGTGACAGTACCGAGAGGGAAGACCATCGTGTTCAATGTATGGCTCTGGCACATAGTACTGCATCTGCAGCAACAATTTGAGCAGCAGTGGACACACACAGTAATAAAAAAAAAATACTGTTGTAAATCAGGTACTCCAAGGACAGCTCCAAGCCAGACTCCCTGTTGTGTGCATTCCAATAAGCCCAAACCACTGCCATTTGTGACTTCAGTGGTGTCAAGCAAGAGCTCATTGGAGGGCAGTGTGGAGGTCTTTTGTATTTTCTGATGAAAGTTGGTTCTTTCTTGGTGCCAGTGATGGCGGTATGCAGTATAGGAGGAGGGCAGTTGAGTGCCTGCAGCTAACCTGTCTGTATGCTAGACACACTGGACCTAGAGGTGGAATTACGATCTGGGGTGCGATTTCTTATGACAGCAGAAGCACTCTCATGGTTATCCCACACTTCCTGACTGCAAATTTGTATGTCAGTTTGGTGATTCAACCTATTGTGCTGCCATTCATGAACAGCATTCCAAAGGGTGTTTTCCAACAGGATAACACTTGGTCACATTCCTCTGCTGTAACCCGACAGGCCCCACAGGGTATTGACATGTTGTCTTGGCCTGTTTGATAACCACACCTGTCTCCAATTGAGCATATATGGGACATCATTGGACTACAACTTCATCATCATCCACAAACAGCATTAACCATCCCTGTATTGACTGACCAAGTCCAACAGGCATGCAGCTCCATCTCACCAACTGACATACAGCACCTGCACAACACAGTGCATACATGTTTGAATGCTTGCATTCAACATTTTGGTGGTTACACCAATTATTAACATGCCAGCATTTCACATTTGCAATGGCTTATCTTGCTCGTTAAACTGTGGTCTCGCAATATTAATCAGTTACTAATGTTACCTAGACAAATGTATTCACTAAATTTCAGAACTCTACAGTAATTATTTTATTGTGTTGCAATTTTTTTTCCTTCAGTGTATTTCAAAGTGTGTTAATTACATGAATATTATTCTATAAAAGATATCGGTGTTTAAAAGCTGTGGTGCTTATGGTTGTTACATAGCTCAACTGAGAGGAAAGCAAAGTCACTATTGTGGTATGTTTCACACACCCCCCCCCCTCCACCCCCAACCACCACCACCACCACCATCACTTGCCGTAAATTCATTAATTTATATCAGCAGCTTGACAGCATGTTTCTCCGCACACCTGGAATTCTCAGGGAATTTTTTTTTCCATGTTTGAGTAGCCACCCCAAGAGGGATAATTATTTTTTATTTTACATTCTTTTGTATAACTATTGGCAGCAGGTATCTGTACAGTTCTGTGTGGCCTATTTTGTTCTTGAACTGAGTAGCTCAAAAGATTAATGTCTTTCTCTTCAGGGCACAATATATCACAGCGATGTCCTCATTGCCACACAAACTTCATCCATTGGCAAATATTTTTAGGAAAGTAATGTCCACAGTTCATTATAGTATAATAAATCATTATACTGTAATCAAAGTCCATAGATCACTGCTGTCTTGATAGTGAAAGTGATGGAGTAACAAAGGAAACTGTCAAAGGAAATGGATCGCACTCAGTCATGGTAATGAAGAGGACAAGTGTAGACCATTAGGACGAATGATGGAGGTATGCTTCCCTTTTTGGGAATGACAATGAATGCAGTAAGTCATTTTCAGGAAGTGTGACTGTTATTAGGTTCAGGGTGAAGTATGCAGCATTTGGATCACAGTGGTATATCTTAAATTTTTAGTCTATCATTGTGATGAAGGTACTCAATTCACAAAATACTTTATCCTTGGCAGTATTGTATCTGGTACAGAGCAGAGAGTACCGAGTGCCTACACCATCCATTTTTCATTTCACATTTGCAGTCATGCCGTTACACTTTAATATTAGGCTATTTACCTCACTTGTGTTGACTGTGACATGTGCCTCTAATACTTTTGTACTAGCATTTTCCTCTGTTTGGGTAAAACTTTAATTAATTGTATTTTTGCCAGGATAGCTGGGAAGAAAAACTTCACCACTGTTGTTGACTTCATCCCTAAAGGAAAAGCTGTGTTTTATAGTGGATATCCTTGGGAGAGTCAGACTCACATTCGGACCTACCAGTTCCTTTTGAATGACAAGTCAGGTGCTGGCACTGCTGAATTCTGGTACAGGTAATCAGAATTATTATAACTAAAATTACAGTTATGCAGAATCAAGATAAGAGAGAATTGGGGAGAGAAAAGGTGAGAATAGAAAGGGGGGGGGGGAGGGGGGAAGCAACAAATAAACAACCTTCAGAATTATCTGCCAAACTACAATAGTGCTCTGTGCATACGAAAGGAGTTCTCCCAGTTTCAAAAAAGTTTGTGATTCAGATACAATTAAAAGATGTGCACTAAGCTCAGTGTCTCAATTGTTTTTACACATTCCGTGTAATGAGAAGCTATCCTATTGGTGAAGTTTACAAGTTTATGGTGTAATGAGAAAATCTCAGCAGCATCAAATGTATCACAAAGTGTCAATTCGAAACTTTAGTAACAAGACAAAGGAATGGCTATTGTAGGCCATTACAAGACCATCCATGAGTAATTGCTGCACATTAAATGCATCATAAAATTCAAGGATGTCAGCAAAACTTCAGAGTTTACAGTTTCCTCAGGAGATGCAGTTTTCTAACAGAAGTGTTTTGGAGGTTTAGAGCAGTTGGTCCATGTGCTTAACTGGCATTGTATTGTCTGTGCCCCCTTCCTCCCTCAACCCCTCTCGACAATGCAGGGATAGGCTACTTCATTGTGGACACCAACATAAAGAGTGGACCATTAGTGAATGCACTTTTCACAGATGAATCACACTTAAATTCACAGATAGACTATTGTTGCATCTACAATTGGAGGGAAAGTGACAACCAGTGCTGTACTAGAAAAGATGTAGGGGCAAAGTGTAGATGAATCTGGGTGGTACAGATAAATAAACAAACAGACTTGCACATAAGGTAGGAAACAGATGCCAGTTTGAACAAGCCCTGATGACTTCAATGAATATTTTGTCAGAATAGTGGAAAAGACAGTGAGTGAAATTCCACACTCTGACCTAGATCCGACTGCAAACATAAGAAATGCAGACAGTTGCAGTATTCAAAACTGGAAGGAAGTACACCCTGAAGACATGATAAAAATTGTGAACTCCTACAAACACTCAGAAAGTGTAGACGTCTATGGCATGTCATGCACACTGCTAAAGAAAATTATTGCAGAATTAGCTCAGCCACTAGCCATAGCAATAAACAAATGTCTATCTTCTGGTGTCTTCCCAGACTTCCTTAAACTGGCGCGCACAGTACCAATATATAAGAGGGGGATCCGTGTGAGGTGTCCAGCTTCAGACCAATCTCAGTGGTACCAGTACTAGCCAAAGTTACTGAGTCTGTGATGCACTGCCAGGCACTGAATTACTTTGAGGAAAACAAATTATTCCAAAACACACAGCACGGATTCCACAAAGGGAGATCAACAGTGACAGTCACACTGGACTTATTAAAAATGATTCGACAGAGTTTTGAAGAGAGAGAGTGTGTGGCACTGACACAATGTGACCTCAGCAAAGCCTTTGACTGCATCTCACACACAACACTAATAGCCAAGTTAAGATGCTATGGTGTTGGAGGTGTTGTTCTATCAACACTCCAATCTTATTTGGAAAACCGAAAGCAGGTAGTATCAGTGCACGAAGCAACTTCTCTTGAACAAAAACTGGAACATGAAGTGCCCCAAGGATCAGTCGTAGGGCCTCTCCTATTCCTCGTATACGTCAATGATATGAGCTGTAATAGTCAAATGTTGCAGTTTGCAGATGACACTACCCTTATTGCCAAAGGACATACAGCCGCAGAAGCTTCTGATGTTTGAAGAAATAAAAGAATGGCTTATCATAAACAAAATGAAGATCATTGAAGAAAAAACCCAACATTTGATATGCAGTCTAACCAACATTGAAGACCAAGAAAACATGGAGACTGTCAGACTACTGGGCTTCAAGATTGACAGCAAACTCTCCATGAATGATCACATTGCATATGTATGCACCAAACTTTCTCATGTGGTATACTTCCTGAGGAAGCTGAAGAGCGTAATAACTGACCAGTTTCTCACAATAGTCTACCATGCACTCTTCCACAGCCACATTAGCTATGGACTGTTGTTGTGGGGACACTCCTCAGGCTGCAAAGATGTGTTGCTATTACAAAAAAAAGCTATCAGGATCATATCCTCTAGCAAATGACTGGACCACTGTAAGCCTATTTTCACCAGGCTAGGCATAATGACTGTTTTTAGCCAGTGTGTGTGTGTGTTTTTTTTTTGCCTCATTTATAAAAAAGAAAATCAAAGGAATTTTAGCATAAGACAAGAAATACATAATCATGATACACACTGTAAGAGGAACATTGAAGTGCCAAGGTGTCACCTATCAAGTACACAAGACAGCTTTCCAACAGTTGCCCTACAAATGTACGATCAACTGCCTCCAGAAGTGAAATCTCTGCCACCTGAATTATTTTGGGAAAAAATTGCTCAGGACTTGAAACAACATCCACTATATTCCTTGGAAGAGTTTTTCAACAGTGGTTCTAGTGAATGGACAAAATAATAAATATTGTTATGTTTTATATATAATTTTGCCTAAATTTAATATTCTTTTTATGTTCTCAGTTAACTGCATATTTAATTTTGTGTTTTACTTAAAGTACATATTTTGCCAAAATGAAACTTTATGTGTGTGATCTACATAGTTGTGTAAACATTTTGCTTTATGGTATTTTCATTTGCTGCTATGAAGTTTTACTTTCCTGTTTAGTTATATTTCATTTTCTCTATGTTCTATGTGTTTTGTGCACTGCATAAATATTTTCTTTTATTTGTAATATAAATTTTGTATATGGTGTTGTATAAATGTTAGTTGATAAATGTTGTATTTGTGACCCAGTCTGTCCAGCCATGGCTGGTAAATGACGAAGATATAGTAATAAAGTAGTGAAGACTGACAAGAGGGTTACATAAGAATGAATGATGGCCACATGGACTAATATAACAACAAAAATAATCAATTTTTGACAATGCAATGTAACTGAATAGAAGAAAATTGCTCACCAAGCAGCGGCAGGCAAACACACACACAAAAAAAGGTTTTACACATGCAAGCATTTGGAGCCAGTGGCTCCTTCTTCTAGCAGAAGGGTTGGAGAGGAAGAAGTAGGGGTGAAGGAAAAGGAGTGGAGAGATTCAGGAAAAGAGGTAGAGTTCAGAAAAGACACCCACAACCCCGGGTCAGGAGACGTACCGGAGGGGATGAGAAGGAAAGACTGCACCAGACGAGATTTGTAGACTTTAGAGCTTAAAGGTGGAAGACAGAGTAGTATGCAACTCAGAGGTTTTGCTAAAAAATTGTGCACAAGTTCAGAAGAGTGAAAAGCTAAGTACATTATATGTAATGGAGATTGTCGTATAATGAAAGATGTAAAACACTAAAATGTAATGAGTCTCATTTTAGGACTTGATTTTAGGAAGTCATGGCCTTGTTGATGTAGCCAATTAATACATTCAAATACAGGGTGATACTGAGTGTCAAGTGATGTGCTCTGAAGTTATTTTTTGGAGGGATCACTGTTACCAGGGATGGATGTGATGGCCTGGAGAATGTGCTTTTGAACTAGGCTGGTGTGGTAATTGTGCCCAGTGAAGGACGAGTTGAAAGTGTTGGTGTATTACTGTAAAGAGTCTGTATCCAAACAAATATGTTTGCCTCAAATTCCAAGGCTGCATGGGAGGAATGTTTCACGGGGAAAGGATGGCAACTGCCAAAATGTAATATGGACTCATGGTGAGGCTGACCTGTTAAAATTCCTGGAATCTACACATACCTCCTACCAGTTAAATTTCACATCATCCTATTCTGAATTCCATGCCAGTTTCCTTGATGTTGATCTCGTCCCCACTGAAGGCCAGCTACACACTTTGCATCCACTTTAAACCCACTAGCAAACAACAGTATCTTATGTTTTTATTGTTGCCATCCTTCCCATGTCAAACATTCCCTCCCATACAATCTTGGCATTTGAGGCAAACATATTTGTTTGGATGCAGCCTCTTTACGGCAATAGACCCCCATTCTCACCTCAACTTTCACTGGATGTAATTACTACACCAGCTAGTTCAAAAGAAGATTTTCTGGGCCATCACATCAAATCCCGCCACCTATGCCAGCCCTGTAACTGATAAAACATATACTATCAAAGAGAGAGCCACTTGTGAAACGACGCATATACCAGCTGTAGTGTAAACACTGTTTTTCCTTTTACATTAGCATGACCACCACCAAGTTATCAGTTAGGATGAAAGGGCATAGGCAGAGGGTGTATACTGGCAACACACAATATCGTGTTGCACACCATGCTCTACAACATGACAGTCATAACCTCAGTGTTTGTTTCACCACACATGCCATCCAGATTCTTCCTCCAGACACCAGTTTCTCTGAACTCTTCAGGTGGGAACTAGCACTACAACATGCCTTTGGTTCTTGCAACCCACCTGGCCTTGATTATTGTTAATTTTTCCCATCACAGCATTTCTTTTTAACTACTCCTTTCTTTACTCCAATGTTAGTTTTCTACATCTTTCATTTTCTGACCTATCTGATTTTCACCATCCCCACCCCCTGTTACATATAATGTACTTAGCTTTTCACTCTTATTGATTGATGCATGATGTTTGAGTAATCTTTGTGTTACTTATCACCCTGCTTTCCACCTTTCAGCTCTCAGCAGTCCCCAACAGTCTTTCCTTCTCATCCTGTCTGATAAGTCTCCTGTAACCCAAGCTTCTGGGTAACTGTTATGAACTCTGTCCCTTTTCCTAAACTTCTCCAGTTCCTTTTCCTTCACCCCTCTTCCTTCCCCTTCAACCCTTCTACTGGAAGAAGGAGCCATTGGCTCCGAAAGCTTGCATGCATAAAACATTTTTTTTATATGTGTGTTCTCCAGCCACTGCTTGGTGAGTAGATTTTTTATCCATCCCATTACAGTATATTGTCAAAAATTGATTATTTTTGTTCTTGTAGTATGTGTTAATTATTACTCTCCAGCAGTATCCAGCATACCCAAAAAATTGTTAAATGTATGGTAACTGAAGAATGATATCTGGAAAATGTCATTATTATTATTATTATTATTATTATTATTATAAATTATGTCTCTAATGCCAATAATTTATTTTCAATCATTTCAATCATGGAGTGTGGCATCACAAGTGTATTTGATTGTTTATTTAATGTACTGAAGCATTTTGTCATGTTATATGAAGGTTCACCACAATCAAAACAATTTTATGTGTGAATAAATGAATGGAGGGACCACAAATGGTCAAAAATGTTTCTACTTTGAGATCATTAGTGATTGTTCCTTTTAAATAGTAATCTCAAAATATCACTGGACAAAATTTAGAATTATTCACTCATTAAACAGACAGAATTTTCTGAATCACAGATCAGTTCTTTACTAGACCCTTTGTTGATAAAATGCAGCGTCTAGATTTTCTGATTTGTCTTTGTGAAAGAAAAATAATAGTGTTTGATGTGAATGAGATTACTGCAAAATAAATAAAATAATAGTGTTTGATATGATTGAGATTATTGCTAAATATTATCCTTATGTACCAGTTGTTCACATATATGATACTTCATTTGATGGTTTTGGTACTGTCTGCTAAGAGTGTGTCAATTCAGTTTCACTGGTTGATTATTTTGATTGTGCTAGTTCCTTTGAGTGATAGTCAGTTTCTTATTTTCTCCACTATATCTTATTGTACATTCTCATGTGATTTGTCAGGTATGATGGTGACTGTCCAGATTTCCCCGTGTCACTGAGTGATCATCTTCTAGAACCAGAAGTGGAAGGAAGCCATATGGTAGTTACCTTTTCTGATAGGGAATGTCAGAGCTCTGCTATAGTTGGTGGTAAAGGGGCCTCATTAGCTCTTCTTTCATCTGCTGCATGCTCACAGGTAATACGATTTTTCTCTAGCAAATTACTTGTATAGAATTTAATAAAGATACTTAGAAACTGAAGGTTCAGTTGCAGGTTGGGATAAACAATAATTGTAGGTTTGCAAACATATTAATGCCATAACAGAGTGAACAGATAAGCATAAAATGAATGTTATACATTGACTTTTAGACCATGTTTTGTACTTTTTCTGTGTTGAAGAATGATAGAGTAGAATTAATATAAACAATATAAGTTATTTATATATAGTATAAATAAATATATGAATAATGCAGTAACAGTGGACCAAAGTAAACTACTTTTCATTTGCAAACAATCCTGTTGTACTATTTTTAAATTTTAGGGAGCACAGTCAATCTCATGGAACAGTAACCAGGTTTAAGAATCTCTGCAGAGGAAACCAAAGTTGTTACTGGCATAAACAAGGACCAAAACTTTTTACAGACAGACCTTGTTCAAACAGGAAGTGTTAAAAAGTTCAAGTACCTAAGAGAGCTAATTCAAGAAAACACTGCCATAGACCCACAAAAGAGGGAATCCTCCTGGGTGTGGAACATGTCAGATAAACACATTACAAAAATGTAATTAGAAAAACTTGAGTTTCATTAATTTTAATGATCCTCAGTCAATAAACAGTAAAATTATGTACATGAATTAAAATTAAACTTCTAATATTTACAGGTTTAATACTTACATCTGCTTTCATTAAATCCATCATTCACACAGTAGCTAGTTACTTGGCTATTACAACTAAGTATTGTCAAAACTTACAGTAAATTATTCATTTCACTGATCCTCAGTTAAGAACAATCAAATTATGTACAAGATTTAAAATTAAACTTCCACTATTTACTTCCAGAAGGTGTTTGATACAGTTCCGCACTGTCGCCTGATAAACAAAGTAACAGCCTACGGAGTATCAGACCAGCTGTGTGGCTGGATTGAAGAGTTTTTAGCAAACAGAACACAGCATGTTGTTCTCAATGGAGAGACGTCTACAGACGTTAAAGTAACCTCTGGCGTGCCACAGGGGAGTGTTATGGGACCATTGCTTTTCACAATATATATAAATGACCTAGTAGATAGTGTCGGAAGTTCCATGTGGCTTTTCGCAGATGATGCTGTAGTATACAGGGAAGTTGCAGCATTAGAAAATTGTAGCGAAATGCAGGAAGATCTGCAGCTGATAGGCACTTGTTGCAGGGAGTGGCAACTGACCCTTAACATAGACAAATGTAATGTATTGCAAATATATAGAAAGAAGGATCCTTTACTGTATGATTATATGATAGCGGAACAAACACTGGTAGCAGTTACTTCTGTAAAATATCTGGGAGTATGCGTGCAGAACAATTTGAAGTGGAATGATCATATAAAATTAATTGTTGGTAAGGTGGGTACCAGGTTGAGATTCATTGGGAGAGTCCTTAGAAAATATAGTCCATCAACAAAGGAGGTGGCTTACAAAACACTCGTTTGACCTATACTTGAGTATTGCTCATCAGTATGGGATCCGTACCAGATCGGGTTGACGGATGTGATAGAGAAGATCCAAAGAAGAGCAGCACATTTAGTCACAGGGTTATTTGGGATGCGTGATAGCATTACGGAGATGTTTAGCAAACTCAAGTGGCAGACTCTGCAAGAGAGGTGCTCCTCATCGCGGTGTAGCTTGCTGTCCAGGTTTCGAAAGGGTGCGTTTCTGGATGAGGTATCGAATATATTGCTTCCCCCTACTTATACCTCCCGAGCAGATCACGAATGTAAAATTAGAGAGATTCAAGTGCGCACAGAGGCTTTCTGGCAGTCGTTCTTCCCACTAACCATACGCGACTGGAACAGGAAGGGGAGGTAATGACAGTGGCACGTCAAGTGCCCTCCACCACACACCGTTGGGTGGCTTGCGGAGCATAAATGTAGATGTAGATGTAGATGTAGATACAGACTTAAGAATTACATCTGCTTTCCATACATCAATCATTCACACAGTAGATAGTTACTTGGCTGGTACAACTGAGTATTGTCAAAAATTAAAGTATAATAAATTTTCATTAAAATGGTCTACTGCACTTGTTGAGAATGGTTCAAATGGCTCTGAGCACTATGGGACTCAACTGCTGAGGTCATTAGTCCCCTAGAACTTAGAACTAGTTAAACCTAACTAACCTAAGGACATCACAAACATCCATGCCCGAGGCAGGATTCGAACCTGCGACCGTAGCGGTCTTGCGGTTCCAGACTGCAGCGCCTTTAACCGCACGGCCACTTCGGCCGGCCCTTGTTGAGAAATTCATGGATGGAATAGAAGGAGTTGGCCACAAAAAAATTCTTTTAAATTATGTTTAAATTGTGCCTTGTCTGAAACTAAACTCTTAATGGTTACTGGTAACTTATTGAAAATATGCGTTGCTGAATACTGGACTCCTTTCTGGGCAAGAGTAAGTGATTTTAAATAATTATGTATATTGTTCTTATTCCCCCCATGAACCATGGACCTTGCCATTGGTGGGGAGGCTTGCGTGCCTCAGTGATACAGATAGCCGTACCGTAGGTACAACCACAACAGAGGGGTATCTGTTGAGAGGCCAGACAAACGTGTGGTTCCTAAAGAGGGGCAGCAGCCTTTTCAGTAGTTGCAGGGGCAACAGTCTGGATGATTGACTGATCTGGCCTTGTAACAACAACCAAAACGGCCTTCCTGTGCTGGTACTGCGAACGGCTGAAAGCAAGGGGAAACTACGGCCGTAATTTTTTCCGAGGGCATGCAGCTTTACTGTATGATTAAATGATGATGGCGTCTTCTTGGGTAAAATATTCCGGAGGTAAAATAGTCCCCCATTCGGATCTCCGGGCGGGGACTACTCAAGAGGATGTCGTTATCAGGAGAAAGAAAACTGGCGTTCTACGGATCGGAGCGTGGAATGTCAGATCCCTTAATCGGGAAGGTAGGTTAGAAAATTTAAAAAGGGAAATGGATAGGTTAAAGTTAGATATAGTGGGAATTAGTGAAGTTCGGTGGCAGGAGGAGCAAAACTTCTGGTCAAGTGAATACAAGGTTATAAATACAAAATCAAATAGGGGTAATGCAGGAGTAGGTTTAATAATGAATAGGAAAATAGGAATGCGGGTAAGCTACTACAAACAGCATAATGAACGCATTATTGTGGCCAAGATAGATAAGAAGCCCACACCTACTACAGTAGTACAAGTTTATATGCCAACTAGCTCTGCAGATGACGAAGAAATTGAAGAAATGTATGATGAAATAAAAGAAATTATTCAGATAGTGAAGGGAGACGAAAATTTAATAGTCATGAGTGACTGGAATTCGAGTGTAGGAAAAGGGAGAGAAGGAAACGTAGTAGGTGGGGCTAAGAAATGAAAGAGGAAGCCGCCTGGTAGAATTTTGCACAGAGCACAACTTAATCATAGCTAACACTTGGTTCAAGAATCATGATAGAAGGTTGTATACATGGAAGAACCCTGGAGATACTAAAAGGTATCAGATAGATTATATAATGGTAAGACAGAGATTTAGGAACCAGGTTTTAAATTGTAAGACATTTCCAGGGGCAGATGTGGACTCTGACCACAATCTATTGGTTATGACCTGTAGATTAAAACTGAAGAAACTGCAAAAAGGTGGGAATTTAAGGAGATGGGACCTGGATAAACTGAAAGAACCAGAGGTTGTACAGAGTTTCAGGGAGAGCATAAGGGAACAATTGACAGGAATGGGGAAAGAAATACAGTAGAAGAAGAATGGGTAGCTTTGAGGGATGAAGTAGTGAAGGCAGCAGCGGATCAAGTAGGTAAAAAGATGAGGGCTAGTAGAAATCCTTGGGTAACAGAAGAAATATTGAATTTAATTGATGAAAGGAGAAAATATAAAAATGCAGTAAATGAAGCAGGCAAAAAGGAATACAAACGTCTCAAAAATGATATCGACAGGAAGTGTAGAATGGCTAAGCAGGGATGGCTAGAGGACAAATGTAAGGATGTAAAGGCTTATCTCACTAGGGGTAAGATAGATACTGCCTACAGGAAAATTAAAGAGACCTTTGGAGATAAGAGAACCACCTGTATGAACATCAAGAGCTCAGATGGAAACCCTGTTCTTACCAAAGAAGGGAAAGCAGAAAGGTGGAAGGAGTATATAGAGGGTCTATACAAGGGCGATGTACTTGAGGACAATATTATGGAAATGGAAGAGGATGTAGATGAAGATGAAATGGGAGATACGATACTGCGTGAAGAGTTTGACAGAGCACTGAAAGACCTGAGTCGAAACAAGGCCCCCGGAGTACACAACATTCCAGTAGAACTACTGGCGGCCTTGGGAGAGCCAGTCCTGACAAAACTCTACCATCTGGTGAGCAAGATGTATGAAACAGGCGAAATACCCTCAGACTTCAAGAAGAATATAATCATTCCAATCCCAAAGAAAGCAGGTGTTGACAGATGTGAAAATTACCGAACAATCAGTTTAATTAGCCACAGCTGCAAAATACTAACACGAATTCTTTACAGACGAATGGAAAAACTAGTAGAAGCCGACCTCAGGGACGATCAGTTTGGATTCCGTAGAAATACTGGAACACGTGAGGCAATACTGACCTTACGACTTATCTTAGAAGAAAGATTAAGGAAAGGCAAACCTACGTTTCTAGCATTTGTAGACGTAGAGAAAGCTTTTGACAATGTTGACTGGAATACTCTCTTTCAAATTCTAAAGGTGGCAGGGGTAAAATACAGGGAGCGAAAGGCTATTTACAATTTGTACAGAAACCAGATGGCAGTTATAAGAGTCGAGGGGCATGAGAGGGAAGCAGCGGTTGGGAAGGGAGTGAGACAGGGTTGTAGCCTCTCCCCAATGTTATTCAATCTGTATATTGAGCAAGCAGTAAAGGAAACAAAAGAAATATATGGAGTAGGTATTAAAATCCATGGAGAAGAAATAAAAACTTTGAGGTTCGCCGATGACATTGTAATTCTGTCAGAGACAGCAAAGGACTTGGAAGAGCAGTTGAACGGAATGGATTGTGTCTTGAAGGGAGGATATAAGATGAACATCAACAAAAGCAAAACGAGGGTAATGGAATGTAGTCGAATTAAGTCGGGTGATGCTGAGGGTATTAGATTAGGAAATGAGAAACTTAAGGTAGTAAAGGAGTTCTGCTATTTGGGGAGCAAAATAACTGATGATGGTCGAAGTAGAGAGTATATAAAATGTAGACTGGCAATGGCAAGGAAAGCGTTTCTGAAGAAGAGAAATTTGTTAACATCGAGTATAGATTTAAGTGTCAGAAAGTCATTTCTGAAAGTATTTGTATGGAGTGTAGCCATGTATGGAAGTGAAACATGGACGGTAAATAGTTTGGACAAGAAGAGAATAGAAGCTTTTGAAATGTGGTGCTACAGAAGAATGCTGAAGATTAGATGGGTAGATCACATAACTAATGAGGAAGTATTGAATAGAATTGGGGAGAAGAGAAGTTTGTGGCACAACTTGACCAGAAGAAGGGACCAGTTGGTAGGACATGTTCTGAGGCATCAAGGGATCACAAATTTAGCATTGGAGGGCAGCGTGGAGGGTAAAAATCATAGAGGGAGACCAACAGATGAATACATTAAGCCGATTCAGAAGGATGTAGGTTGCAGTAAGTACTGGGAGATGAAGAAGCTTGCACAGGATAGATTAGCATGGAGAGCTGCATCAAACCAGTCTCAGGACTGAAGACAACAACAACAACAACCTAGTATTGATACTGTGTACTAAGCAGTTAGTTGGAAAAAGAGATGTATTATTTACAACAAACTTCATTAAGGAATAAATATACTGAGAAGCTGTTGTTAGTATGCCCAATTCTTTGAATAGGTTTTGACATGATGTTCCTGGATTTACACTACACATTACTCTCATTATACACTTCTATATTCTAAAAATTTTTTCTCAGTTTGTGGAGTTACCCCAAAATATGATACCATATGACATAATGAAGTGAAAATAAGCACAACATGCCAGTTTTTTTATATCTATATTTCCTATGTCTGACACCATTTGCATTGCAAACACAGACTTGTTTAGGCACTTTAGCAGTTCATTAGTATGTTGCTCCCAACTGAATTTATTATCAAGTTGTATTCCCAAGAATTTTACACTCGCGACTTCTCCTATTTCCATGTCATCATATTTTATACACACACTGGAAGGAAATCTCTTGGAAGTTCTGAACTGTATGGAGTGGGTCTTTTCAAAGTTTAATGACAGTGAATTGGCTATGAACCACTTATGTCAGTAAAAATTTGATTAGCTGCCGTTTCTAAATTTATATTTGATTTATTATTTATTGCAATGTTTGTATTGTCTGCAAATAAGACAAACTTGGCATCTGGTAATGCAACAGATGACAGGTCATTAATATACACAATAAGAAGTAGTGGTCCTAGTATGGAACCTTGGGGAACACCGCATTTAATTTCTTCCCAGTAAGATGATGTCTGATTAGATTAGATTTACTTTCATTCCAATTGATTCGTAGTGAGGAGGTCCTCCAGGACGTGGAACATGTCAGAAAAACAACAATACATGACAAATATTTACAACTAAAACAAATAAGCTAATGTACCCTTCCACAGGTCCCAAGTGGAATGATCGTCATTTTTTAATGAACACTAAGAGTCATTTTACAAATACTAATGCACTGAATTTAAAATAAAAAAGTTTTTTATTTATGTATAAGGTAATAAACATGTAATACAACTACTGTAATACTTATTTACAATGAACACATTACTGCACTGAAATGGTGCAGAAGTTAGATTATATGTACACACACACACAGACACACATATATATATACACACACACACACACACACACACACACACACACACACACACACACACACACACACAAATTTTCAATGAACACATTACTGCACTGAAATTGTGCAGAAGTTATGTTGTACTTATATACAAATCAGTTGGTTTTACTAAGAAATTCATCAATGGAGTAGAAGGAGTTGGCCACCAATAAATCCTTTAGGCTTCTCTTAAACTGAATTTCATTGGTTGTTAAGCTTTTTATGGCTGCTGGCAAGTTATTGAAAGTGTGTGTTCCTGAATAATGCACACCTTTTTGTACAAGACTAAGTGACTTTAAATCCTTGTGAAGATTATTCTTATTTCTAGTATTGATTCCATGAATTGAGCTGTTGGTTTGAAAAAGTGATATATTTTTAATGACGAATTTCATTAAGGAATAAATATATTGGCAAGCAGTAGTTAGTATCCCTAGTTTCCTAAACAGGCTTCTGCAGGATGTTCTTGAGTTCACACCACATATAACTCTTACTGCACGTTTTTGTGCCCGGAAAACTTTAGCTTGGCTTGATGAATTACCCCAAGAAATTGCCTACTGATGAAGTGTTACATAATGGCACCCTTTGTTTTCTATTAGTGCGGTATGACTGAAACCACTTTACAGCACTACCAGTGATGCCATAATATTTTAATTTACTTGAAAGAATGCTGTGATTCACACAGTCAGAAGCCTTTGACAGGACACAGAATATTTGTTGTCTAATGAATTAAGGACAGGATACACCAAATGAAAAGGGTATATGGAACAACAAAAAATATGTAAAATAAAAAGTACATATTGTAACATTCATGTTCACATGTAAGATGTAAATTTCAATATAATTTCAGATTAGAATTGTAGTCTGAACATAAAAAAAGCAAGTGATAAAAAAAACAGTTATTTGAACAGGAAATGATACACTTTTGTCAGGATCAATTCAAGAACATTTTTTCACACAAGCGACTTATCATATATTTCACCCTTGTCAGTTTTTGCTGCTAATTGTAATATAAATTGTTGAACTTAGGCACCCCTCTCAGTATGGAACCCAAAGCACTTGGGCCTTAAACCAGCTCTGACTTTTGTTTGATATTTTTCTTAACATATTGAGGGTGTCCATGATTGTTACTCAAACTATTGTATCAGTCTTGTTTGCTGCAGAAATCCAAGGTGTGTATCTTTTGTTGCTGAATTCCTATGCAGAATTTGGGTTTTTGGTCGCTGAAATAAAAAAAAGTCCAACATAGATATCCTGTTAATTTTCTTCATTTATTCATGCCAGACATGCTTCTTACATCCACCACTTACCATGACAACTCAACAATTCCCATGGTTGGTGTAACACCAGTTATTACATAGGATCTTGACAATGCATCATATTTTCAGTATCATTATGGTCAAGTATTTTGTGTAATTTACAGTGAATGGAAACTTGTACTAATTAATTTATGTGTGACAATATGGTCAACAGAAAACATAGACAAATTTTGTACAAATAGTTGCATAAATGTGAAGTATTCCAAACCTAAATTTTACAAGATGAATTTTTATAGCAATTAATATTACAGCATATAAGTTTTCATTAAAATTAATTAATTCCAAAGACAAATAAAGCCAAAGTTTATAAACAGTTACTTTCATGAACAAATAGAATTCCATTTAATTACTGTTTTTAAAATAATTATCATACTGTTACATAAAGAATTCCATTTAATTACTTTGTTTTATGATATAATTATCATACTGCTACACAAGGATTAGTGTAAACTAAAGAATTAGATCATACATATATGTTTACGTAGTGAAGTTATTGTCTACTGTCATATGAATGAGTTGTGTGTACTGTATCTTTCAATTGACAAATCAGGGTCTATTGCATTACAGTATCAACAAATGGAAAGGTAAAACACAAGAAAATGGTAGTGAAACAGGTCTGAAGCTGCAACTGTTTTCAGTATATCAAGCTCAATAAATCCACCAATTTCAAAATTGTTAAGGCTTTCATGGCCACTTGTCAACAAACTGCCTATTTGCTTCTGTCTCTGGTTCTTCAGCCAACGTTCATCTGATGATTTTACTGACGTTTTACCAGCGCGAGTGGCTGGCATTGTCAAAGCTTCTTTTGAAAGCCTTAAGGTAAATGGATCCTGGCTTCCCATACTGCAGCGAATGACCATTGCAGGTAGCAAGAGGAGAACTGCACTGGAAATGACCGCTGAGAAGTCCTTGGACGTTGGTGCACCAGGTAAATGTAGCCTGCGGCCACGAGCTCAGCTCCATTTCACCACCAGCAATGGAGGGTGAAGCTTTGACAATGCCAGCCACTTGTGCTGGCAAAACATCAGTAAAACCATCAGACAAATGTCAGCCAAAGAGCCCAAGACAGAAGCAAATAGGCAGTTTGTCAAACCAATTTCACTTTAAAATTCAAGTACAAATCCTAATAAATGCACTACATGATTCAGTACACGCCTGATAGAAGCACTTTTACAAGACAAGAAACCAACATGGTTATTCTACATCTACATCTACATCTGTACTCTGCAAATCACCATGAGGCACATGGCAGGGTATGTCTCATTGTACCAGTTATTAGGGTTTCTCCCTGTCCCATTGATACATGGAGCACGGGAAGAATGATTGTTTGAATGCCTCTGTGCATGCAGTAATTATCCTAGCCGTAATCTCACAGTCCCTGTGTGAATGATACATCAGGGATTGTAGTATATTCCTAGAGTAATTATATTTAAAGCTGGTTCTTGGAACATTGTTAACAGACTTTCTTGGGACAATTTACATCTGTCTTCAATAGCCTCCCAGTTCAGTTTCTTCAGTACCTCTGTGACATTTCTCAGACTGAACAAACCTGTCACCATTTGTGCTGCCCTTCTCTGTGAATGTTCAGTATCTCCTGTTAGATCTCTCTGGTACGGGCCGCACACACTTGAGCAATATTCTAGGACCAGTTGCACGAGTGATTGGTGAGCTGTCTCTTTTATAGATTGATTGTACTTCCCCAGTATTCCGCAAATAAACTAATGCCTACCACCTGTTTTACCCATGATTGGACCTATGCGATCATACCATTTCACATGCCTGCAAAGTCTTACAACTAGAAATTTGTATGAGTTGATCGATTCAAACAGTGACTTGTTAATATTATAGTCATAGTATACTACATTTTTTCATTTTGTGAAGTGCAAAATTTTACATTTCTGAGTGGTCAATCTCTGCACCACTTCGAAATCTTATCAAGATCTGACTGAATATTTATGCAGCTTCTTTCATGTAGTACTTCATTCTAAAAAGCTGCATCATCTGCAAAAAGTCTGAGGTTACCATTAATTTTTGTTGTTGGTATACAACATGAACAGGAAGGGTCCCAACACACTCGCCTGGGGCACATCTGAAGTTACTTCTACATCTGACAGTGAATCTCTATCGAAGATAACATGCTCCATCCACCTACCAAAATGTCCTCCGTATAGACACAAATTTCACATGATACCCTGTATGATCATACTTTTGACCATAAGTGCAGGTGTGGTACTGAGTCAAATGCGTTTTGGAACCCAAGAAATGCTGCATCTACCTGACTGCCTTGATTCTAAACTTTCAGTACATCATGTGAGAAAAGTGCGAGTTGGGTTTCACATGATTTGTGTTTCTGGAATCCATGCTGATTGTCACTGAGATGGTCATTTTGTTCAAGGTACCTCATTATGTTTGAGCTCAGAATATGTTCTAAGATTCTACAACAAGTTGATGACAAAGATATTAGACAGTAATTTTGTGGGTCACTTCTGCTAGACTTCTTGTACACGGTTGTGACCTGTGCCTTTCTCCAAGACCTGGGTATGGTTTTTTATTTGAGGAATGTACGACAAATTAGAGTGAGAAGAGGGGCTAACTCAGCCGCAAATTCAGTAAAGAATCTGACAGGAATTCCATCGGGCCCTGGAGCTTTGTTCAGTTTTAACAATTTCAACTGTTTCTCAACACCACAGACAGTAATACTTATTTAGTTCATCTTTTCAGTGGTATGGAGGATTAAACTGAGGTAATTCTCCTGGATTTTTCTTTGTAAAGGAACATTTGAAAATGGAGTCAAGGATTTCAGTAGATTCATACACACATACTTGTCCTCTGTATTTTTTGGCCATTATTAACAGGCCATTCACAGTGAATGCATAGTGTCCCAAAATGGCCATATTGACAGGTATTAGTCTTTTGCACTTTAAACCTTACCCTAAACCTAGCCTCTCTCTAGGAAAGATCTTCAAACATAATACTCCAAACATTGCACTTTTAACAGGAGTGAACAGAATATCAGTCAGTGAGATTGATGCACTAGCTTGTTCATAATATCCTATGTCTGCCAAGACTTCATATTTGAAGTAGAATATTTGAAAAGCTCAAGAGGGCTGTATTCAATTACAGTATGACAAAACATCATGGAGGTGATTGTGAGGATGGTTATAAGTCAAACCATGTATTTTAAAATTTCTTTTATTTAATTGCATTTATAAGTTTGGGAACAGGAACCAATTCAGTAACAATTAAAAAAAGGCAACAACCAATTCTGTAAGTACTTCTCTAAGAAGTTGTAGTAAAATTCTTTAATGACTAATCCCAGTATGTTGCCAAATGTGCAGGTATTTGCTTACACAGCTATATGATCAGCATCAGTGAATGTACTAACAACAGACTGAGCTGCATGTTATGAAGGAATAGTGTAACTCTCCAGTTATTCAGTGAAAAGTGTTTATCCTCTCTTGGATAGTAACACAGAAGTGTCTATAATGCAGAAGTGTTGTTAATACAGATTTTGTTTCCCCTCGTTATTGATCATTACTTTGTTTTCATCTTCCTGACAGTATTCCTAGCAATTCTGAACTCTGCAAACTGAAACTCAATAATTTATTTCACAGTGCTATTTTCCATCTGTTGTGTTATTTTTGTAGATCTGGAATGAAACTAGATTGTTAAGAATGAATGACTAAGTGAGGTGGAGCTGTTTTTAACACACTGGACTTGAATTTGGAAGGAGAACAGTTTAATCTGCACCCAGTCATCCAGATTTAGGTTTTCCATGATTTCCCTAAATTACTCCGGGTGAATCCTGGGGTGATTACTTTGAAAGGGCATGACCAATTTCCTTCCCAGTATTTGACGCAATCTGAGCTTTTACTCTGAATATAATGACATCTGTTTTGACAGAACATTAAGCTAAGTCAAAGTTGGTTGTATATGATGTAAAGTTGAATAAGGTTGTCTTGATCATTCAAGCTGCTGCATTGATTTCCAGTTGCTGAAATGTCTTATTTCTTGCTTACTAAAACAGAATTAGAATTGGATCAAAACTATTATTACCATGGAACAAAACTAAAGAAACTTGTCAGTCTTTTTGTAGTCTTGTCATTCATAGTTCTCTGAGAAAGATCTAGTTGGAAAGTGTACATTAGATTCCATAAATAATGGAAAAATCACAAAAACAGCAGTAACTCAGAAAAACACAAAGCAATTGACATAGCCGGTGAGAATGTTGTTACCACAGCACCATAGAACCAAACTACTATGTGTAAACCAGTGGCACTGGAATAAACTTCTGTCATCTGTACACAGGAAATGTTTGTATGAGAGTTGCAGAAGACAGCTGAATAGCCATGTTGTTTAGATTTTAATGGAGATTTCATGAATTCATAAATTTTTATAAGGAACTGTGGCAGATTGGGGGTAAATTAAAGACAGACAAATATGAGAACATGAGTAAGTTTTTGTCATATCTTTTTTTAAGACTATAGTAACAATTCACTCAGTGTTCTGTAAAAAGTACTCTTTATGGATGGATACTCTGAGAGTTGTAGTTCAGTGTGATTCCCAGTGGCAACTCAATATCTAACTGGCAATCTCATCATTATCATTCTTGTACTTGCATGTGGCCCATATTCTGTTACAAAGAAAATATTTTTCTTTATTCATGAATGAAATCATAAGGCTCGCTCTTGTAAGCAAACAATATAGATTGTTTTATCATCTATTTTTATAAACTTTCACAGGCTCCATCTATATTCATTATCCCTGTCTATTACAAGAATCACTGACAATTAGTAAAAAAATAACTAGCCAACTAAACATTTAATATCAGTCCAAGGGGGTCAGTTCCATTGGGAAGTGGACAACTCGGCAATTGCTCTGCATCGTGCATCAGTCTCTCCCTCTTCCTACTCTCTCTCCCTGCCTCTCCCTCTCTCTCCCACCTTTCCTCCCTCTCTCTCTCTCTCTCTCCCACTCTTGCTCTCCCTCCCTTCCCTGCTATCTCAGGTTGATACCTGCACCTGATGGAAAAAAAAAAAAAAAGTAACGACAGTAACTCTGTAACTGGGTCCAGAGAACCGCATAATTCTGACCAGCTACTGTATCATTCTCTGCCATATGTTGTGATTTGAATGTGGTATGGAGAGGCATATGATCAGCACATTGCTTTTCCAAACACTGTCAACTTTCAAGACCTTGGAGGCATTACTCATTTTTGTAGCTCTTCATTTAGCCTCAGGAGGCTAAGTGCACCGCATTCCATTCTTCTAAAAAACAAAAAAAATCTCTGGCAGTAATGCAGTACTGCAAATTGAGTCTACACCTTCCATGTGGAATTCAGGTATACTGAGCACTCAGCTACTGAGATGTACTGCCCCTGATGTTAAAGAGAAGTTATTTGTTAAGATTATAAGTACAAAATTTTCAATCTCAAGCTGGTGAATTTTGCTGTTTGCTCCCAGAAACTTATCCAAATTTATCTGTGGAAGATGAGCTTTAATGAGCGAAATTCACTACTGGTTAAATCACAGCTACCCTCATAAGTGACATTACAAATGAAGAAATCTGTTCCTTGCAGTTCCCTATTAGTCCTACCTGATATGGGCTACACATTCCTTAGCAGTATTGGAGCACTGAACATATTAGTGTTTTGTAAGCAATACTTGCTGCAAACAAACTGCAGTTTCCCAGAAGGTTATCAAGGATTAAAAGCATACCACTTGCTTTACCTACAACTAGGCATGTGTAATTTGTTCATTTTGTACCCTCATGCATGTTAATCCTAATATCCAAATGCTGTAACTGATTACAAACATGAATTATTAATCACATCGTCAAAGACTACTGTGTATGTATGTTTCATGGTATGGACAACTTTACTTTTATTTACATTAAGAATTAGTTGCTAACCTTTTGACTTGGCTGATAGGCTGATATTTTGTTGCAGTTGGATGAGCTACCATCACAATCTTTATCTGTTAAAACTTTCTTATATACAAACTTGTTCTCCGGGTAACAATAGATATTTTATCTAGTACTGTTTGTCAAGTCCTTAATGAACAGCCATGACCCTATCGCACTTACACATGGTCACAGCAACAGGAGAATGTAATATACTGTTTCAATGTGTCTGTGTATGTATTCTAAGGAAGAAGAAAGGTTTATGACATGAGCAATAGTATTCAACTTCATATTTACGTACTTGAAATACAATAGTCATATTCAGTGCCTGAGCTTTATAGTGACTTGCTGTCTTCACTCATTCTATTTTTTTGTATTCATTTGGGACTTTCCATTATTTTATTAAGAAAGAGGAGAGAGGATCTTCAAAGCTATTACCAAATTTTCATTTTTATAAATTAGTGTTTCTTATAAATTTTTCAGTCTTTAAACAAATATACTTGGAGTCAGTAACTCATAGCATATATAGCTGAAAAGAGGAGAGAGATGGATGAGTAGAAGAAAAATCAACAGATGATTACAGTCCTTTTCTGGATACTCTAAATGACCAGAAGAATTACTGTTTTTTGGTGATTATAATATCTTTAAGGAAACTGATGCTCCTTAGTAAAGCATGGCAAATCTTCTGGGTAAATCTTACTTACTAGAATTTAAGTGATATTGAGTACATGGAATACAAACAGGATTTTGTTTCTACCTGTAGTTTTGTTCTGTCTGATAGTGTTCTGTTGTTTTTCACTATTTCAGGTGAATTATTTATTTATTTATGTTGCATAGATTATGAACTTCTTGTAACTAAACTTGTGTTTGCTTCTATTGTGTGTAAAAATTTAAAATATAATGAAAAACACAGTTATCTGCAGTAAAAGTAAGCTAAAAAAATGGACCATGCACTTAGAATGCTCCTCAATTTCTACAGGGTGTTACAAAAAGGTACAGCCAAACTTCCAGGAAACATTCCTCACACACAAAGAAAGAAAATATGTTATGTGGAAATGTGCCCGGAAATGCTTACTTTCCATGTTAGAGCTCATTTTATTACTTCTCTTCAAATCACATTAATCATGGAATGGAAACACACAGCACCAGAACGTACCAGCATGACTTCAAACACTTTGTTACAGGAAATGTTCAAAATGTCCTCCGTTAGCGAGGATACATGCATCCACCCTCCGTCGCATGGAATCCCTGATGCACTGATGCAGCCCTGGAGAATGGCGTATTGTATCGCAGCCGTCCACAATACGAGCATGAAGAGTCTCTACATTTGGTACCGGGGTTGCGTAGACAGGAGCTTTCGAATGCCCCCGTAAATTAAATTCAAGAGGGTTTAGGTCAGGAGAGCGTGGAGGCCATGGAATTGGTCCGCCTCTACCAATCCATCGGTCACCAAATCTGTTCTTGAGAAGCGTACGAACACTTCGACTGAAATGTGCAGGAGCTCCATCGTGCATGAACCACATGTTGTATCGTACTTGTAAAGGCACATGTTCTAGGAGCACAGGTAGAGTATCCTGTATGAAATCATGATAACGTGCTCCATTGAGCGTAGGTGGAAGAAACTAAAATGAGCTCTAACATGGAAATTAAGCGTTTCCAGACACATGTCCACAAAACATCTTTTCTTTATTTGTGTGAGTGGAATGTTTCCTGAAAGTTTGGCCGTACCTTTTTGTAACACTCTGTATATTAGTGTACACTGAATCTAGCTATGTATATGAAACTAGTAGTTTAAGTGTATAGACTAGCTATTACTTGAATAACGACAGAGTATTTTAGCTTTTATAAAGATAATACAGTATAATATTACACATACATGTGTGTGGGTGGATAATGCAATCTGGAATTAATTGTAAAGACACTGTGGCTGCTTTGATTGTGCTATCTTTTGTGTATATGTGTGTGTGTGGGGGGGGCGGAGAAAAGACAGAGGCCTGTTTGCAAGCATATATGCAACTGCAGTTGGAACACTTATGAATATGTGGATCTGTACGCTATAGGTATGACATAATAGATAGGCACTGCAATATGGTGCAAGAATACTCTTTATTTACATAAACTGGTACATGATAAAGTGTGTGCCTGTTCTTCCAGAAACACTAAAACTTCACAGTCAACTAAAAGTTGGCAGGCAACACTAGAGATCCTCTGTTGTGTGGCTGTATAGATAGTCAGTGAGGGTTCATGATATGGTGTCCTCAAAGAGCTTCCAGACCCTCCCGTCCCCCTCCTGTCCCCTCCCCATAGTGAGTAGCACTGGGAGGAAATGGTAAAGCTTTCATTGTATGTCATGAAGAACGTAGTCTTGAAGGTATGAAGGAGATACCAAGTGTGACTGTAACAAGATTATTGTGGGATGTCAGTTGGCTGGTGCATTCTGCCAAGGCTGGCTGATCATGGATAGTCTTCGTGCTCCTTCTTTGTAGCTGTAGAAGGTAATGTTGTGATAGGAATGGTGAAGGTGAGGAAGCTGTCAGAAGGTAGCTGGAATATGATGGCTTCTGTGTCAGCATCATTGGGCAGTATGTAAGAACATGTGAAGTGGCAACTGATGTACCCTTTCTCAGTGTCATGTTCAGGATGTTTACCTTTAACAGTGAGGAATTATTAACATGCAGATTCAATGTTTTGGTGATGCAGGATCAACAAACCTCTTATTTCACGAAGAGTTTGTTGCAAATCTGTCACAGTTACAGTACATATATTTTGGCAATTAGTTTTGAACCGACTGGTTCATTGTCAAGCCTAACCTACCAAGGCTGCACTGAAAGTACATGATCTTAATGACAACCATCTGTTATTGCCAGTACATGCATCACACAGTGATGGTTGATAAATGTCACAATATACTCAAAACTATGTGCACTGTACTATGCTGACTTGTATAATGAGCATTTGTATAATATGATATTCACTTACTTTCAGTGTATAATGCACATATTACCAATTTCAGATGGTTGTCATTAAGTTCCGACATTTCAGTGCTTGAGATAGAATCAGTCTGTTCAAAACCAGTCACCAAAACATTTATACTGCAATTCTGACCACTTTATAATAATCTCTTGATGTTTTATCTATCATTTTGATGCTCATGTCATTGGATTGGAAGTTGTTGGAATCAAGATTTATCATGAAGTCAGTGACAGGCAAGGTATACATGGTCGCATTGTCATGGAGATCAGCAGGGGTCAATGTGTTGACGATGGACGGACCATCTTGAAGTGCCTACATCAGTTTCAAGTGGTTTACCAATACTGTGCTTGATTTTCCATTGAGGAATATGTCAAACATATCTGTGTCACATTTTAGCACCTTGTATGGGCCTGTATAAGGAGGCTGTAAAGTGGGACAGGTTTTATTGTTGTGAAGCCTGATATAAATGCAGTCCACGAGCACTTTATGGATGAAAACTTCAGGAGTGCCCTGTAGTTGTAGCAGTGAGATATTAAAATGTGTGATGTGTTCTTTTACCCTCACAAAATGTGTAGGAAATTCTGTAGTTTCTGCCAGTGACACTTGAAGTATGGCATCAGGGGGAAGAGCAAGTGGTTCTCCATATAAGACTTTGGCAAGGGATCAAGGAGTTTATGCTTTCGGGCACTGCATATGCCAAAAAGCACCCATTGTTAGCTTCTGTGCAGCACTCTCCATGGCACAAAGAGAGGTTTCTACAAGGCCATTACTTTAGGGATGGTAAGTGGCAGTTCAATGATGGTGACTGCACAGGTGACAAAGTTCAGTAAACAGGGCTGATTCAAAGTATCAGCCCTGGTCAGTAGTTGTGAACACTGGCCACCCATATCAGCAAATCCAGGTGTTGCTGAAAGCTCTAGTTACGTCTTTTCCTAAAAGTCCCATACTGGAATGGCCTCTACCCATCACGTTACGAAGTTGATGTTTGAGAGTTATATCGATAACACTAAGATTCAGATATGAGTGCCCATAGGTCAAGGTGCATGTGTTGTCCTTACAGTATAGTAAATTATCCGAGTGGTAGTTGTGTGTGACATCCCACTTTGCTTTTCTGCCATGGTATGCATATGAGTGTCCACTCTTTGCAGTCTGTTTTGATACTGGGCCACACAAAATGATCTTTAACAAGCCATGGCATTGGGCAGATGCCAGAGTGTTATAGATTGTGTAGCTGGTCAAAAACAAACTTGCAAAATGGCTGAGGTACTAAGGAACAAGTTCAATTTTGTGAGACGTCATGCAAAATCTGTTTTCTTCTGCCCAGTATCAGGCAATGGTCAATCTTAATGTCTATAGTTGAATAATTGAGAAAGTCTTGGAGCTGTTTATCCTGCTTTCATGCTTGTGCAAATTCATTGTAATCAATTTATGTAGAGATAGCATTGATCTGTGATAGATAATCTTGTGACAGGAATTGTCTGCGCCCTTCAGAATATGTATGTCAGTTGTGAATTGTGGGTGTTGTTGAGCTCGCGGAAGTGTCTGGGGCACAAGCTAGTGGCTGGTGATTCATACCAATGATTAGTGGTCTACCTTCCATGTCATCCGTAAACTGATGGATTGCCTCGTAGACTGTGAGGAGCTCACAGTTGTAGGCTGATCACTTGCTTTGGAAGGGAATTAGTTTCCATCTGAGTGGTTGTTGGATGCCTGCTACCTCTTGTTTGAGTTGCGCTGATTGCAAGATTGGTCTCATTTACCATTATTGTTAAATGTGCATGGGGAAGTGGGTGCACCAGTGTTGTTGCCTGAATGAGACTGTCTTTTAGTGGGTCGAAGGCTGTCTGCATGTCGGTACCACACTCTAGTTTTCATTTACAATTACTGTTTTTTCATTTTAAGATCCCTTTGAGTGGGACCTGATTGGTAGCTGCTAGTGGTTGGAGGCACTGGTAGAAAGTAATCATCTTGGGGAAACAGCATAATTCCTGGTAGCCTTATGGGGCTGCTAATTGATGGACGGTTTCTGTTCATTGCAGTGTACAGTGAATGCCTGCGGTGTTAAATATGTCACCGAGAAAAATAACCTCATGTTGATGCAGTTGATTTTTTTTGTCATTGATAATGAGGCCACTTGCAGAAAGGATGTTGAAAACTTGTTTGAGATGAGTGTCATTATCCTCAGAGATAACGAGATTGTTGTCAAAATAAGCATAGCAGGAGGGTAGTTTGAATAGGATACTATTCAAAAACTGTTGCAACACTTCAGCTGCATTTTTGAGGCAAAACAGCATAAAAAGTTACTTGATCAGTCTAAACCTTGTAATAATTGCTGTTTTTTGACTTCTTTTCTGTATGAATATTTGGTTATAAGCCTGTTTACAATGCAGGATACTGAAGACAGAAGCACCAACTAGATAGTGAGTATAATCCTGTATATTTGGTATCAGGTAACTGTCTGTAATAGTATGTGCATTAAGAATTCTGTAGTCACTGCATAAATGTAAGGTGCATCTTTATTTAGCACAAATTTAATGGATAAAACACATGAACTGCCCAAAGGTCTGACTATTCCTGTCTTTAGAAGTTCATTGACTGCTGCCTTGGCTTCGTGAAGTTTATCAGGTGTGAGCCATTGTGGTCTGTGTCAGATGGGAGGCCTGGCTTGGTGGGGAAATAACATTTGCAAGGAATCCATGGGTGGCAGTGAGTGTGCACTAAGGGTAGAGAATACTAGATTAGGGATCACATTACTAACCATGTTGGTACATGAAAGGTGTGTAGGTGGTGGCTTTCCCCATGAGGATATCATATGTGTGGAAGTGCTTTGCACCTGTGCACTGGTATCATCATTGGCAGCTGATGTTGGTCGAAGAGTTTGTAGGTGCTGTCTTCCTGAAATGAGCTCTGCAATGTTTTTTGTGTCACCAGTTATATTATTTCTTTGTCCCGTTGGATGCATAGAGACTACAGTCTGGTTTTGAAGCAAATAAACTGTTCTTGTTAAGTTTATTCGAGGGCATTGACACATTCAAGTAAATAATGGTAGTGATCATTGCCATGATGCTCTGTTGCTTGTTGGATGTAGAAGCTTGTTTTGGGGGTGTGGTTTGTTTTCAGAGGGGAGTGGCTGATGACGCTGGTGTTTGTAAAGCTGGTGTCACACTGGACAAGTATGCTGTTGAAAAGATTGGCATCGAGTGCTGGTTCACTGATATCTCAATCAGGAAGTCCCATCTGATCATTGTTCTTAGGCCCACGTCTGATGTGCTGAGCTCAGAGCTGCGGATGGTGATCGGTGAATTCTTCACTGACAGAGCTGTGTGATTGTTTTCCCACAGGCAGTTTCAAGCAAGATTGGAGGTGCCACACTGATGTCAGAACTGGAATTGATCAAATGATGTTGCTGTCTAAGTTACATTCTAAGTTAGACTTTATAAGTCTGCCATTGTCCTGTGTTGGTGATGTGTGATGAAGCAACTTGCTTGGAAATCACAGCTTAGTGCACCTATTGTGAGCCAAATGGCTCTTTTGGGTGGTTGTAGGCCGGTCACAGGCCAGACGGCAGTTGCTTGTAGCATCACTGAACTATGCATGATGCCTGCAGTCGCACAGGGCAGTGCCCTGGGTGATGTGGTTGCCTGCAAGATTGTTGTGTTGATTCAGCTGTATGAATATGGTATTGCAGATCCTTCAAATAGGTGTGGATGCAGCACTGATTAATAATTCATATAAATATACATACAGCCATAATTCTTACTAAAAATTTTATTATTTAAGCAACAAGTTTTGACACTTCATTAGCATCACCTTCAGGCCTCTACGCAAAAAATGGAGATGTCTAAACATTGGTGCATATGGAATAGGTGTAATATACAGGGTATATAAAAAAGAATCATCCAATTTGGTGCATCTAAATTTTTGAAACTAAGAAACATATACAATAAATTTAGTTTTTTGATGAACGGGAGACTCAAAAAGTTTCTTTTCATACCTTTTCATAGGTGTTCAATATGCCCCACTTGAGATGCATGACATATGTCACTGCAGTATTCATGTTGTTTCCACACTGCAGTGAGTATGTCTTGAGTTATAGCTTCCACAGCTGCTGTTATGCGATGTCTCAGTTCATTCATTGTTGTTGGTAACAAAGGCACATAAGCAGAGTCTTTTATAAACCCTCACAAGAAATAATCACATACAGTCAGGTCCAGTGACCTTGGAGGCCAATAATGCACTTGGTCCATTGTGACCCATCCATCATTCAGTTATCCTTTGATTTAAAAATTCCCACACTTGCAGATGCCAGTGTAGTGGTGCCCCATCCTGTTGGTAAATGAAGGCATTTGAATTTGTCTCCAACTGTGAGAAAAGAAAGTTCTGAAGCATATTGATATATGTGCTTCCTGTAAAAGCGTTTTCATCTAAGAAAAATGGACCATACTCCTTTTCCTGTGAAACTGAACAAAACACATTAAATTTTTGAGAGTCCCTCTCATGTTGTACAACTACATGTGGTTGTTCTGTAGCCCATATTCTCATGTTATGACAGTTCACATTTCCATTTAGATGGAATGTTGCTCCATCACTAAACACTAAGTATGGAAGGAAACTGTCATCCTCCAGCATGTCAAGAAAGAAATTACAGAACTCCACATAGTGTTGTTTGTCATCTTCACGAAAAGCTTGATGTAGCTCAATTTCATGTGTAAACATCAACATAACATGTGCCAGATGGACATTGGGGGCATTTTGAGCTGTTGAGCTGCATGGCAAACAGATTTCTGTGGACTCCTTGTGAAACTATGGCAGATGTGTTCAACATCTGTGTCAGACACATAGGGACTGCCCGGCAATTTGCCTTTACAGAAACAATCTGTTTCTAGGAATTGTTTATACCATTGTCTAATGCTGTGTGGTGTAGGAGGATCCACACCATACCTAGTATGAAAGTCACACTGAATAGTTATTCCTGACCTGCACTGAGCAAGGTGTAGAACACAAAATGCTTTCTGTTGTCCTGACACCATTTTTACTAGAACTGAAATATGCACACACTGCTGCTACCTAGCTGGTACCATGTAAAACTCAAGTGTTTGCTCTTTCCAGCAGTGTGTTGTTCACACACATATCTCAAATAACATAAGAGTTATGATTTTTTTAAAGCTGATGATTATTTTTGGTACATCCTGTGCATTGAACTGGATACCATGGATGTCTATTTATTTGACATGTACGCTCCAGCTATATGACAACTATTATCAACAGTTGTCATCTAGTGATAGTGTACTCATGTGGAGCTGTATACTGTGGTCTTCTGTTTATATGATGTGTACATGTCAACTGCACAACAACAACTGTTGCTTAAATAATTTAAAAAATTAGTGGGACTAAGGGCTGTTCGTATCCTTTTCTGTGAGCAGCTGTGTGAAGTTCGTTTCCCTGAGCAGAGGCTGTAACATCACATTCATCAGCTCTCAGGTGTGGTGAGGCCAGTTTGGTTGTTGTAGAGGACAGAACACACCACAACTGGTGCTGTGGTCTCAATGCGGTGGTATTATTGTCACCTAAATTGTTACATTGTCTGTGTTGTGCAACGGTGAGTAATGTCATCATGGCAAGCTGTATTTGAGATGGACGTTTTACTACCTACAGTGCCCACCATGTGGGCATCAATTGAGGGTTGATTAATATCCGTAGTTGACACCATTGTTGGGACAGGGGTCTGTCTGTTAATTGTTTGTTGTAGACTACTTGTGGCAACTGCTCTTTATGCATCCTGGAGAGGCATTGAAAGAGTGTGTTTTTGCTGTAAAATATTTGTTGTTGGCCCGTGGTGACAGGATGGTGTTACTAATCATGTTTGCATATTCACCTGAGGAGCATGAAAAAATTTTGCAGCATCACTAGTGGTGTGGTAAATGGCAAGAAACTCTGTTCACTATGGTGAATCATACAAAGGGTTGGTGCAAACAAAATAATTGTGGGAGCTTGGTTTGAGCACTAAATCATGTTGACGTGACCTCATCTGTGCTGGTTGCCCTGGGAGAATTTGTGATGGTAACATTAGTGGATGTTCTGTTTCCGTACACAGTGCTGTTGATAGTGCAGACAGACTGTATGTGTGTGTGTGTGTGTGTGTGTGTGTGTGTGTGTGTACACGCAGCTGTGCCAGGACCAGGTTGAAAATTAGTTT